>NW_028227256.1:148842631-150042631 GCF_978045245.1 Mus caroli | reverse complement strand
TTTCTAATAGACTGGGGGTGCTGACCCCAGGGCTCTGGCTGGTAAGAGAGCCAGTAGAAAGTATTAACCCAAGATGTCGGGCATCTTTAAAGAAAAGTTGAGGCCCGGAGTTATTAGTGCCTGGGGATATTACAGTGAAAGTATTTGAAAACTCTTCCTGGAATGTTTGCAATCAGTAGTCATTCCAGAAAACCCAAATGCCCTAAGAAGGCAATTGAATTTGAGCGATTGTAAGGAAAATGGAGAAAAGAAGAGAGATTTGAGGTGGGGAACCCATCAAAAATGAGACATAAAGCTGAGCACGGTGGTGCACGCCTTTAATCCCAGCACTCTTCACTCCCCTCCCTCCCCCCCCCCCCAAAAAAAAAAAGAAATGCACTCGGGAGGCAGATGGAAGGCAGACAGGGAAACGAAAGACAGTGGAGGTTCGGGACTCCCAGAAAAAAAAAAAAAAAAAAAAAAAAACAGCGGGAGGAACACGAAACACTAGCACAGAATAGGTGGCCCTCAACCACAGCTGGCTTCACCATTCCACCCGGGACAAGTGTGACAACGACCACGTGAAAATCTGGAAAAACGCCTGACATGCAGCAAAATCATGGCGCCTGGTTGACATAAGCTGCCCAGCAAGCGCACACAAGCAGCAAGCAAAAGCTCGGGAAAGCAGGAAGCGTGGCTCGGGCACAGCTTCAGGCACCGCGACAGACCCAGGCCAGGAAAAATAGGCTGGACAAGCAAAACAGGCAGACAGATGTCTGAGTTCAAGGCCAGCCTGGTCTACAGAGTGAGTTCTGGGACAACCAGGGCTATACAGAGAAACCTTGTCTCAAAAACCAAACCAAACCAAACCAAAAATAAGCTATAACACATGAGGCTCGGGCATGGAGGTGCACACCTGTAATATCAGCACACTTAAGTCTGAGTCCAGCCTCGGACACAGAGTCAGTCTCAGTCTCAACCAAAAACAGATGCATCAACGGAAGAGTGCGGTTAGGAATGCCACCACGGTTAGAAGAGCTAGAGGTTATGAGAGAAATATGTATTTATCCTTTAAGTAAACAGAAGAAATAGATGTGTCACATTAAAGAGAAAGCCATTGTCTTTTAAATGTCTATACAGGGCACAAAAAGAAAAGGAAAACTATAGTTTAAAAAAAAAAATGGTTTCTTCCTGTGAGATGCAATGGAATCCCCAGAGAGGAAACTGGTGCTCTGACAGAGAAGAGCCAGTCAGTGACTTAAGCTGGATTTAAAGCAGTTTTCTTTAAAAAGAGAAAAATCAGAGATGACGGTATCTTATTTTTAAGATTTATTGTTTGTATGTGTGTGGGTGCCTTGCCTGCATATGTGTCTGTGCACCATGTGTGTGAAATGCCATAAGAGGTCAGAAGGGGTGTCAGATCCCCCAGAACCATATTTACAGGCATTTGTGAGCCTCCATACACCCGTATGGGAATTGAACCTGGGACCTCTGTAAGAATTTTTAATGAGCCGGCTCTCCAGACCTATGACGGTATTTTGTACCTGTTGGAAACAGTTTAACAGACGTCCTAACCAGTTATGTTTCTGTGGATTCTTATCTCATAGAAGACAGCGGTTTTCCCCTTGCGTCTCTAGCCCCCACCTTTGGTGCCTGTCTGTGGTGATCTTGCTTCAGGGTGCTCTTTTAGTTATTGTGTATTTTCTTTTGCCTGCACAAATGTGTCGAGCTCCTGCCCTCACTCAATAGGTCCATCGATGGAAGGTTAATCAGACTCGTGTGCTTTGACCGAGATCAGGCAGTTAATTCAGGGCCAAGTGTGTACAGTCAAGTTCAGCCGGGCATCACACAGAGGTCTTTGGTTCTCAGGCCTGCCATTTAGGGCCACACGTGGGGTTTGCTAGCAATAAGAGCACATCAGTACCCCCAAACCCAGACCAGTGGGGTCCTCAAACAGCTCTTGTGAAATGTGGAAGTCTGACTTGGTTCCCTCGGAAGGAAATGGTTTGAAGGATCTGAGGAAAGCTGAAGGAAGACCAAGTCAGTCCCATCAAAGGAGGGCTTGCTTCCTGTCCTTGGTATGCGTGGTAGCACCTGACACCTCCGAGGGAATCGCCATCCAGGGTGAAACTTCGGCAGGTTGTAAGTAGAAGCCCCCTGTTTATAATGAGCAAACTCCTTCTTCAGACCTGGGAACTGGGGAGGGAGTTAGCGAGGTCCTGAAATTAGAATTTTGATGAATGGCTGATTCATTTTTCTAATAATAGTTAGAAGTTATTGATTGCTGAGTGAGAACAATGCACTGTGTGTACTTTAAAATTCTCCTAATGACCTTCTATGTTGTTCCATCTACCAGAGAGTAGGATGGGTGGTGGGAGAACTTGTCCAGGGTCATACAATGGATGAGAGAGTGCTCAGAGTTAGCCAAGGCCATGCTCTTACAGCCTGGATCCTTTCATTCTTCCCCTGTGATAAGAATGAAAATATTTCTCGTAAGTGTGGAAATGAAAGACAGATGTGTGAGTAACCTTGACTCCGGGTTAATAGGGTCCAGGCGCAGCTCATCCTGCCCCTGCCATAGACAGCTTTTGTCTCTGTGTACCTTCCTCTGCCTGGCTCTCCTTGAGGTGGTTTTTAACTCCCTCCCCTGCCTCCTTCTGCTTCCATCTTGATTTTGGCTTTGTTTCCATTTATTTCCGCTGGCCCTATCCCAGCTCCTCCTTCCATTCCCACCCTGATGTTTTAATCCTAATTTACCACAAACACCACAGTGTGAAAAAGGAAAGTCCAGGAAGCTGAGCAGATGACCCTGACAAGTCCAGATAGTACTGTGTCCCTTCTTCTGGGAAGAGGGGAGAAGAAAAGAAGAGAAACTTTGTCACACCCTTTGTTCTTTCTCATCAAGGAAAGTATCTTGCCGATAACCTCTGTCTGGCATGGTTCCCTAAGACTCAGGAAAAGCATTCTGTGACTTGGAGAACAAGGTGGAAGGCCCAGCTCTGTCAGGGTCAAGGTTGACAGCATTACAGCCCACCAGCATGGCTTAGCAGGAGCACAGCCATGTTCCCCAGACTTGCGGGTTCCCCAGACAAGTGCAGAGCTCTTAGACTGCGTTTTCTCCCCCTTTGCTCCAGGATGTAATCGAGTTTGTAGAGAATGTCCTAGAATAAGGAAACTTTCTGCTATTTTTTCCAAAAGTTTCTGTGTCTTATCTTCTGGCAATGATTAAATATGAGCTATCATCCCAAATAGGCTCTAGGGCAGGGAAAACATACCTCTAAGTAGACGGAATTATTCTTTTTGTGTAGTGGTAATCTTATTTCTGGCTTGGTAGCTATACATTAAGGGAGAGATGCTATGCCCCCAAACCATTGCATTAAACTTATTTATTCTAAAGTGTATAGCCACCATTGGAATTTTTGGATAATTTGATATACCTACTCATAGTCTCCAGGTTTGTCACATCTGTGTTTGGAGGCCAGCTGCTACTTTGATGGCCTGTCAGTCCTCTCACTATACTCTACAAGCCCAAAGGCCTACATGTCGCTGGGAAGTGTGGAAAATTTTCCTGTGCTTGCCCCTTTAGCAAGGCACCCTGCTAACCAGATGTTACCAAGTACAACTTGTGCCAGCCAAACAGTCAGTGAGCATAGTATGTGTCATCTAAGTTTAGCATGTATCACCTGGGCATAGCATGTGTCACCTGGGCATAGCTTGTGTCACCTGGGCATAGCACATGTCACCTGGGCGTAGCACGTGTCACCTGGGCATAACATGTGTTAGCTGGGCATAGCTTGTGTCACCTGGGCATAGCTTGTGTCACCTGGGCATAGTATGTGTCACCTGGGCATAGCACGTGTCACCTGGGCATAGCATGTGTCACCTGGGCATAGCATGTGTCACCTGGGCATAGCATGTGTCACCTGGGCATAGCATGTGTCACCTGGGCATAGCTTGTGTCACCTGGGCATAGCACGTGTCACTGCGATGTGCTCGTCCCCTCTTTCTGTACTTTCATTAAGCACTTCTCAAGCCTCCTCAGTGTTTGGCTGTCTTACCTCGAGACCCTTGCTTCAGTGCTGCTCTAGTTTCCATGCTACCGATTCCGATTCCTTCTTATCCTTAAGATCTCAGCTCCTAGGGAGACCCTCCTGAAGCTTTGACCAGGTTCCCTGTGAAGGACAGTTCTTCTGTGGGTCCCTGAACCCTTTGTTGTGACATTTACCACATAATTAGTGAGTGGGTGTGGAAACCGAAGAGTACTCAGTAATGCGGTTTGGTTATATAGATTCTCCCTGAGGTCTCTCCTGGAAGGAAGAGCCTCAGACTTGACTTTAGCAGGCTCCACACGTGGGCCCGTGACCACAGATTTCTTTCCCGTAGGCTTTCGCAGCAGGAGGGAAGGTGATTCTTGCTAAGAATGCCCGAGGGAGAAAGCTGTATGCTGGTAATCCCCTCTGCTGTCAGGCATGACTGCTGGTGCTGCCACCCATCTGGCATGTCGGTCAGACTCACGCTTCCATTTAGGACAGAGGAGTGACCATCAAAGAGTTATTTTGGATAAGAAAGCTGTGCATCGGTGTTTCTCCTTAATGCAGACTGCTGTATAATCTTACTAATCTCTCCATCTGGTTTTTGTATTCCTCCAGTCTACATAGACTTCCTGTCTTCTTGTTAATACTCTAGTTTGATATCTTTGAATTGCTTTGCCTTAGTGTGACCTTTAGTGTGTATGTGCAGGTTGGTGTGTGCATACATGCTCCTGCCCACATGTGCAGCATTTGTTCAAAGCTGTGACCTTCTTCCAGCAGGTGTGGGGTCACAAATGTTGAGGCACAATTTGGCTCCGTGATTGGTGGCAAATTCTTTGAGTTGATTTCACCAAGCCACCTTCACAGTCCCTTCCTTTTGTGACCCTTGGTAGGTCATTGTAAGCATATTACCAATTTTGAGTTTCTTGATGTGTCTCAGAAGGTCCCATTGACATTATGTCATTTGAAATCACCACCGGTCAGTATTGGATAGATGCAGGTAGGTGTTTTCTGTCCCTTCTCCGGGTAGGGGTCAGTGGGACCATGTGAACAAATCTCCAAGTTGTCAGATGGTGAGAAGTTAGGGTCTCCCTTCTCCCAGCCCCTTCTTGTTCTGCGCACAGGGGCAAGGGACTTCTCCAGTGGGATAGGCTCACTTTGCCTGCACATTTGTAACTGCATCCAGTATCTCCCTTCCTGGTAAGGTTCCTTAATTCTCCCACTCAGTCCTGGAGAGGAGCAGAGCCGAGGCCAGGAAGATGGAAAAGCTGCTGTCCCCTTTCCTCTGTCATATTTGCGATGTCGCTTTCCTTCTTGGAATCTTAACAGCCCGGCATTTGTATCTGCTGCTTGTTCTATTGAGAATGGAAAGTTTCTTCCCAGGCCTGGCAAACATAAGGCTACTGTGAACTTCAGGCAAGGGTCCAGGCCTTTCCAGAAACCCTCCGTTCCTGGCAAGCTGAGGAGTTCTGCTGGACGGAGGGCAAGGGTCTGCTCCCTTTGCTTAGACTGTCTCTGTTTTTCTCTTCTCTGATTTCTTCCTTCTCCCTATTTATTCCGAGTGCATGTGTGTGTGTGTGTGTGAAAATGCTTTTCCTGTCTAAGATTGCAATGAATTCTCAAAACCTCCTTAGGCTTAGCCATGGGAGGTCACAGTTAGAGCACATATGATGAGAAAGTCCCTCACCAAAGTGAGTTAAAAGTATTAGGTTAAGGACAGAATGGGCTGATTCGAACCATGGTCTCTCCAGCCTTTCTGGGCTCCTTCTGAAGCTGTGACTTTTCTTGGACACAGACTGCTTGAACGCTTTGGGGAGCTGCTCATCATGTGCACAGATATAGACCAAGGCACACATTTTATAATTGTTGACAATCACAAGAACCTGGAAGTTATTTCCTTTCCCTCCCCTCCCCTCCCCTCCCGTCCCGTACCCTCCCGTCCCGTCCCCTCCCATCCCCTCCCCTCCCCTCCCCTCCCCTCCCCTCCCCTCCCGTCCCGTCCCCTCCCGTCCCCTCCCCTCCCGTCCCCTCCCCTCCCGTCCCGTCCCCTCCCGTCCCCTCCCCTCCCCTCCCCTCCCCTCTCCTCCCCTCCTCATTGTGAGTGCGCGCATGCGCACACACATGTGTCCTTTATTTTAAGAATTATAAAAGTGTTCCTTTGCAAGAATCTAGTTTATATATTTAAATGCAGGTTTTCTGTGTTCTGGCATCCCAACTATGCACCCATAATATTTTGTGCTTACCAAAGAAAGGAAAATTACTTACAAATTATATTTGTTATAAAAAAAATAAACATTTACATGGTAAGTTGATTTTTTATTGTATTTATTCTTTAGCAGTTTTATACATGTATACAATGTATCTTTATCAAATTTACCCTTCCCTCTCCCCTCCCACGCTTGCAGGATTCCCCCAGACCCATGCTCTTCTGGCCTTTGTGAATGCTCCCCCCCCCCTTTTTTTTTTTTAAATATCCTACTAAGGCCAGTTAGTGGAACTATGGAATATTAACTGTTGATAAATATTTAAAAGTATGATATTTAAGTTCGGTAACTGAAAGGAGCCGTGAGGAAATGAGGGCCCCCAAATAGAAAGCCATTGACTCTCACTGTGTGAAAGTTATGACTCTCACTGTGTGTTCCTGGCTGTCTTGGAACTGGCCCTGGCCTCGAACTCACAGATCCAGCTGCCTCTGCCTCCCGAGTGCTTGGATTAAAGGCGTGCTTCAACACTGCCCAAGCTCCTGTTTTCAATTTTAATACAAAGCCCAGGTTACTTTCTTTCAGCTTTCTGGAGGGAAATAATGCGTTTGTTAATTTTATTTAATTTAAAGATTTAGATTATTAAGTCACTTCTATTATGGTGATAGTTTAATGTCACTTGTTTCGTGTAGATAATTAAATATTAGCAATCCCAGATGCTGTATAGACCACAGACGTGAAACAGTGATGCCCACATAGAGAAACAGTCACCGTGTAGACATTACTGCTCTTGGTACTTGAACTCCAAAGGCTGAGTTAACTCTCAGTGGACTTTTGTGGTAGCCGGTCCTGATTACAGCTCAGCTCTTTGGTAGGAAAGTGCAGCTGGGAGTTAAGTCACTGTAACAGGCTGCTGGGCTTCTGCACACTGGATACTAACTTCTACTCTAGTTTTTAATTATATGAACAAATTGTGTAGGTGTATTAGATAATTATAATTTTCCTTTTTTTGATTCTGATTCTGTGAACCAAACCCAAAGAATACTTGTGCACGTTAGACAGATGCTGTACCACCGCTATATCCCAAACCCTTTCAAAAAACATTTTTATGGTTCTGGAGGGATCGCTCAGCCTGTGAGATGCTTGCTGCACAAGATCTACTACCCGGGTTAGATTCCCCAACACCCGTGGATTAAAAAAAAAATTGGATGTGGTGACATGTGTTTATCATCTTACCGATGCGGAAGCAGAGCCTAGAGTATTTCTAGAGCTTGCTGACCAGCCATTCTAGCCTAGCGGTGACCCCCCCCCCCCCAGGTCCCAGTGAGAGACCCATCTCAACAGACAAGGCAGATGGCTCCTAAGGAGTGGCATAGGTTACCCTCCGACCTACACACATACACTCTTTTGGGTGGGTGAAAGAGTTTTGTCACTGTAGCTAAGACAGTGTGGTTTCTTTGCCCTGGGATGCACAGGAATTTATTGATTCTCCCTGATACCTTCTCCAGCCAGCATCAGTGAACATCCCTTGCGATGGAGTTGTGTTATTAGGGAGGCAGACTAGCCTGGTGTGGAACTAACACTGAAGCGTCTTTGAAGTCTTCTGACGATGAAGCGTGGAGTAATGGCCCTGCTGCAGTTTACCCCTTTGTCATTGCTCTGACCCTGCTCTAGAGGGAGGAGCTACTCATAACTTACAGGCAACACCCTTAGTTACTCAGACGGTGTCTGCAGTGCGCCAAGCACCCAGAGCGTGTCTGGCTGTCTTTGTGCTTTGACACCTGGGGAACCTTGTGACTCCATTGTTGTGTCCGGCCAGCAGATCACAGCCTGGGTTTTAGCCTGGAAAGGCATTTTGGAAACCTGGAAGAGAAGAGGGGCTAGGCGGCGAGAGAAAGAAATGTAGCTAAGACAACATTCTGATCAAAGCTCAATTTTACTATTTCCAGACACTCAGTTATAAAGGAAGGGGGAGGTAACCCAATTTCCCGCCAAACAATCTCAGGGTCCAGTAGCAGGATGAACACGTGTGTGCCTGTAAGCAACAAAGCGACAGGGTTCAGCAGTAGGTGTGGCAGGACGAATGAGCAGGAAGCTCCACCCTTGAGCAAGCAGGTTCAAGCAGGTGGGGGAAGGGAGACCACACTCCATCACCCAGTGGTTCCTGACATTATAATTTGAGAAACAAAGGGATAACTTTATGAGGAAAGCTTTGGTCCTTGTGCCAAAGCCCTAGTGATGTTTCTAAAATTAAACAGGCATTTTCCCCATTAACCTGGAAACTTGTTACTCCAGATGAGTTCTAGCCTAGTGGTAGCCAGTTATGTCCTAAGTTATCAATACGGCTAGTTTTAGGCTACTTTTCTGTTTTATTACCTTTGTTCATCTATTTGTGTGGGAGTCTGAAGGGGTAGCTCAAGCATGCTACAGCGCAGGCTATCAGAGGACAACTTGTTAACATTGTTCTTTTCTTTCCACCGTGTAGGACCTAGGCATCACTGAACTCAGTTGTCAGGCATGGTAGAAAGTTTCTTATTTACCATGTCATCTTGATAGCCTGGTTTTCTGGTCTTTAATTTGAGCAAATGTACAGTTAGTGGCTTGTGTTTGGATTGTTTGGAACTCAGGAAATCCTCTTCTCATCTTTTGTCTGCCTTGGTTGGATTTTTCTAACAACAAAACGTTATTAGTCTCCCCAACCATCTTAAGCTACCAGCTGTGAGGTCCAGGGCCTGTTTCGAGTCCCGTAGGCATTGGGTTCACTGTGTCTCCATCTCTCCTTCCCAGTGCCATTGCTTCCATCCTGAGGGCCTGGCTTGACCAGTGTGCGGAAGACTTCTGGGAGCCCCCTCACTTCCCTTGCCTTCAGAAGCTGCTGGAGTACCTCAAACAGATGATGCCTGGCTCTGACCCAGAGAGGAGAGCACAGAACCTCCTTGAACAGTTTCAAAAGCAGGACGTGGATTCTGACAGTGAGTACCTGTCTGGTCCCAGGGAAACCTCTACTGGGACTCTGCAATGTGGGGGCTCCCCATTGACTCAGTAAGAAACCCTGGTACCCTCAGAAAATTGGGATAGGTGTAAAATTATTGAACTGTAAACTTCAGAACCCTAAAGTTTCAGAGTGAAAAGAGGGATTTTCAAGGCTGGATTTATGATTTTAAAGATTAAACTGTAAAACCAGCTCAGAGATGCTAAGTAATTGTCCAGGGTGCCTACTGTTACCAGGATCAGGGTTTTCTTGATTTTTTTTTTTAACTTCCCCTTGTCAACATGGATGGGCTTCTTCTCTGCCTAATGTGTTCTATCAGATATAAACGGGCGACAACCAACCAACACTGTGTGGCTGGCAAGGGTTCAAGTCCACATCCCTCTCACAAAAGCTTGGAAGAGGTGTTCCTCCTTTTCCCTAAAAAGCATTAGTGCCATGTCCCCTGGCAGCCCCGATTGCTGACATCGACTGTCTCTAGTGACCGAATCAAAGGAAGTCTCTGAGGCTGTTTTTTCCTATTGGAGGCTGACCTCGAGCTTCCAGGGACAAATGCAGAGCCACCACTGCTGGCCATAGAGTGTGCTGGCTGCCAGGCTCTGCAGAAATTAGTCCAGAGGCTCCATGGAGCTCCAGCGTGATGATATAGCCTTTCACCGAGGCGCTGGGTAACAGTTGCCATGGCAGCTGACCCACTTGGAACTTCTGATGGGCATTTCCTTGAAGTAATGTCCGGTTTCCTCAGTGAGGGAAAGGAAATGGCTCCTAACAGATAAGGGATGCTACCCCAAAGCCAAAGCAAATACAGTGACTTTAAATTCCACCGGGTACCTGTTGAGTGGTTTGTATGGACTGGGGACCAGAGAAGGGGAATGCAGTTGCATCATTTGGCTCAGATTGCCAAAGGCTTTGTATCTCAGATGACTTCATCTGCCGGGAATGCTTGAATACCCTGGAAGCTCAGCTCCAGCTGCCAGACCTCAGCTCCCTTCAGGGCCTCCTCCCCCCTGCCCGCCCAGCTTTGTGCTCTGGTAGAAAACGCTGCTGCTGCTGTTGCACTGGAGCCCAGCTCGCCCCACTGGGGCTGCCTCTGGCCCCATGCCTAATTGGGGAACCAGTGGGACCAGTCATTGGTCCTCTCCAGCTCAGGGAATGGAGGGCAGAGCTCTTTTGGCAGGCAGAAGCATGGACTAGGGAGGTGGCCTGACCTCACAAAAACTTTTAGGCAATACCCAAGAATGAATCTTTTCCTAAGTGTGGGCAGTTGTCATCAAGAATGCTCCAGGCCCTGTTTATGAAGTACAGGCTCCATTCCTGAAGAGGAATGTCGGGAGCTTAGTTAGTTCCCTTGTGCCTCTCACCCCCCAGCCCCCATGTCATACTCGGAAAGCAGTGAGCTTTCCTGTGTGTTTGCAAAAGTAAAACTATGCATAGAGATTTTTACATAACCCCTGGAGACTCAGGCAGGAGCAGTGAAAGCATAGACCAGGTCCCAGAGAGAAAGGGTCACAGGTTTCACACATAGTGACATTGTAGGTACATGCCAGATTTATAAGGAATGAATGAATGAATGAATGAATGAATGTGTGAGTGTGTGATGTTAGTCCTTACCCTGTACGCTCCTTGGCAGAAGCTGGACAGCTTCTGCATTGTTTTATATTATTATTATTATTAAAGTGCATTGTAGTCAACAGGAGGGGTAGAAGGCTCCTTGAACCTTTGATTGGCACATCCGATTTCTTCTTCACTGAATGAGAAAGTGCCAGAGTTAAGTGGAGAAGTACTGACATCAGGTACTAGCATCCTCCACCGGGTGGGATTTTAGCTCTTTGATGGGTGCTTTTGCTTTGTATCCAGGATAACAGGAATAGATAGTGACATTCTCCTACCAATCCTATTCATAACAGAATGTTTAGCTCTGAGGTCCAGAGCCAGTCCTGTAATCACAGCCCTGCCACCAGAGCAGGCAGGTAGCACATGGTACTGCACAGGCAACGGTCTCACTTTGAGCACCCCATTTCTCATTGGAAGCTTTGAAGAACCTTCATCAATATAAGATGCCTAACAACATCCCCCATAAAGAGAAGGAAAAGGCTTAAAAACGTAACCAGGCAGGGGGAGTAGTAACACGGAACTGGATTTCTGCCTGGATGCCACTGTGTGCAGCTAGGCTCCCCCAGCCCCAGCAGAAGTTCAGCTTTGACTGAAAGAGACCAAGAAGTGTGGTGGGAATGAGAGGGCCTGGGAGAAGGAGCCTTCAAAGAGGAGGCTGGAGCTCGGCCCTTCAGCGTTTCAGATGGGCTCCTGGGCAGTGATTCCCGTTGACTTCTTCAGGCTCTGAGCTGTGTAACTTTGGGATGGATGACCAACAGTATAGGCTGCCAGGGCATTTACTTCCAATCTGTTTCTCACCTTTTCACTCTCTATGTGAAAGCTGAGGGCAACCCTTTGATTTAGCAGCATTTGAGTCTGCTCAGTATTGTTAAAAGTTCTACAGGTCTCATCTCATCTCTGAAACCCCAATGGCCTATGCTCAGTCTTTTAGGCATCTGGTTCTCTGTGGCTCAACAATCAAGGCTCGCAGGGCTGGGGTGTAGGTATTAGCTGGTTTAGTCCTGGAAGTGTTGATGGAGTTGATGGGGGCTGAGATGAGGTTGTGTTCAGTTTTGCCTCTTTAGGTTTTGCCTGGGCTAGCCTCTGAATGATTTCTCAGGGGTCACTCAACACCTCTCCTAGCTTAATAAGAACATGAGAATACTCAGGATTGGATCTCCATTTTGCTCCAATATATCGTTCTTGTTCATCTCTACCTGTGGTTTTCTGAAGAGTTAACCCTTTTCTTCCTGAATGAAAGAAGTGTAGTTTGACGCTATGACCAAGGCACCCCCATACTGACTGTTTCCCCATTGTGGACAGATGGACTTCTCAACACCAGCTCCTTCAGCCTGGAAGAGGAAGAGGAACTGGAGAGCGGAGGGTCAGCAGAATTCACGAACTTCTCAGAAGATCTCGTGGCAGAACAGCTGACCTACATGGACGCAGTAGGTCTTCTCACTGTATCTCAGATGTGTCTCTACTTACAACGTGGGATGGTGACAGTACTGTTGGCCCAGAGGGCAGTGGGCAGCATGGGGAGCGTGCCACAAGTCCTACTGAGTCTTTGAGAGAGTCTGTGTCTGTAAAAGGAGAGTTAAGGCTCTGTGAATCATTCGTGTGAATAATTTAAGCCTCGACTCTTCTTGCAGCCCTGGGTGAAAGTGCATTTTCCTCAGAGCTCAGGTCACAGAGGGAAGTAAGAATTCTAATCCTAGCGAAACAGAATCTACCCTGTGCTGTGGGTATTTCTCTCCCTTTGGACTCATAAATATTTCAAGAGCCGAACTGTTTATTTGGAGGACTGTAAAGGGGTGAAAGCCGGAGTCAGTTTGAAGTAAGCCCATGGAGCCCACATGTGACCATATCTGGCAGCCCATCTCCACGTGTGCTTCCTGCACATTTGAATTTTGACCGTTTCTGTGTGCTATGCACATTTGTGTTAGTCACATTTCATAGCTCGGAGTTTGCTGGAAAACATAGTCAAAGAATTAGCAGTTACCACGGTGGTTTTGCTCTTCGGCACTTAGCTTTTGCAGCATGTGAACTGGCCAAAGTTTCCATGCAATGGGAATGCAGATAGAGTGTGGAAAGAAGATCATGTAGTCTATCCGGAGCACGTGCTGGCCATATTTATATGCCAGCTTTTATACACCTTATATTCAGTTGATATGAATGAGAATCTGACCTAGTCAGCCATTTGTTGTTGTGTAACTGCTAGAGTGAGGGAAAGAAAAAATATTTTATTTTTATTGCTTTAAGGAAAAGACCTGAAAACCAGGCTCTAGCCCCCCCCATTCTTCTGCGAGTATGTGAAGTTGTCTTTAGGCCCCCCATTCTTCTGCGAGTATGTGAAGTTGTCTTTAGGCCCCCCATTCTTCTGCGAGTATGTGAAGTTGTCTCTAGGCCCCCCATTCTTCTGCGAGTATGTGAAGTTGTCTCTAGGCCCCCCATTCTTCTGCGAGTATGTGAAGTTGTCTCTAGGCCCCCCATTCTTCTGCGAGTATGTGAAGTTGTCTCTAGGCCCCCCATTCTTTAGCGAGTATGTGAGGTTGATTGTTCTCCCTTTGTTAGATTCTTTCTCTGCTTTGAAAAATGAGACTCAGTTGCGCTGAGAGATGTGGCATGTGTCATACTTACATGAACTTCTTTCCAGGTGGCCCCAGAGCATCTGTTTGCATGGTAGAAGCTGGTGTTCCTGAGTGTCCAGGATTTTGAGGCCAAATGACCATTCTCACTTTTCTTTTTTCATTAGTAGTACCGATCTTACTAGAGTTACTTGACTTTTGTGGCGAGATGGGAAGATAAGTATGGCTTTGATGATTTAAATTTTCTTTTGGTCATCTTTTTCCCTCAGTTAAGCAAATTTAAAAGATCACATGGAAGTCAGGGCATGGTGGCTCACACCTTAAATTCCATCCAGCACTGGAGAGGCATGTACAGGCAGATCTCTGTGAGTTTGAGGCCAGTCTGGTATACATAGCGATTTCTAGGATGGCCAGGACTATATAGAGAGCTTCTGTTTCAAAAAACAAAAACAAACAATAAATCATGTGGGCCTTTCTGATCCATTCATCCATTACTTACTTTGTGTGTTAAGATGGACACCATGTGGCAAGGCAAGCAGAGAAAGATGATGTGTCCACTTACAAGCCACCAATTTCCAGTGTCCCAGATGACACGTTGTGTAAAGCACCCGTGTGTTCCTGATGTCAATTCTTCTTTTGTTTCAGCAACTATTCAAGAAGGTAGTGCCTCACCATTGCCTGGGCTGTATTTGGTCTCAGCGGGATAAAAAGGAAAACAAGCATTTGGCTCCTACAATCCGTGCCACCATCTCTCAGTTTAATACGCTCACCAAGTGTGTTGTCAGCACCGTCCTGGGGAGCAAGGAACTCAAAACTCAGCAGCGAGCCAGAGTCATCGAGAAGTGGATCAACATTGCTCACGTAAGTGCCTTTTAAAAACTTATCTTTGTGTTTGGTATACAGCCTTCCTGACATGAGACATGAATTATGTTCTTCTGAGGCTTGGAATCTAGTCGGTCAGAGCCACCATTCCCACCCCACATGTGTCTTGTGTCTAACACTTGTGTAGAGGAAGGCACAGTCTCTAACTTGTCATTGATCTATTTTGTGAGTTCCTAGTATGTTCAAGTTGTAATATTATACTTTAGGGCTATAATAAGAGAGACCACAACTGACTTAGCTGCACAGGAGCCAGACTCACTGAAGTGACCTCACCCTATGCAAGACAGGGGTCAGCAATAGAAATGGTATAGAAGTGGAGGAGGGAAAAATTACCTCTGAGTAGCGAGATCAAAAAAGACAGTAGTGGGGCTGGAGAGATGGCTCAGAAGTTCAGAGCACTAACTGTTCTTCCTGAGGTCTTGAGTTCAATTCCCAGTGGCTCACAACCATCTGTAATGGGATCCGATGCCCTCCTCTGGTGTCTGAAGGTGGCAACAGTGTACTCATAGACAAATTAAGAAAGAAAGCAAGAATGGATCTCACTTTCTGAAAGAGTAGGATTTTAGGTTCTTGAAGATGAAAGTTTTCTTCTAGGCAAGAGGAAGCTCCAGTGAGAAGGATCGTGGAATTAGTTGATGTAGAAATTCCCCATCAGTCTGTTCTGGGCCGTAGCTAAAGTAGCTAAGCCTCATCCAGAACACAGTTAGTTTCCTGTCCCATTAGATGCATGTTTCCACCATGCCCTATGTATAGGATACAACACCCAAGTCTTTCACATTTTCTTTTATTGTTTTGACCAAAGAGCAAAGCCACAATAGTTTCAGAGAATTTGCCTTGTTTTGAGGCTTTAAGATGGCCTATTTATTACCCCACACATGCCAGATACTGGACCAAAAAAAAAAAAAAAAGCAAGAATTAAAGTGTGAACACTGTAAAGAATGTCCACAAAAGTAACTGCAAAAGGCTAATGTAACTGTGGTACTGGCATGGGTTGTCTCTTTCTTCTTAGTAACATAAGAAAATATTTTTCTCCAACATTTATGTCCCAAAAGCCAATGGTCTTTGTGCCTCGAATTCACTGAACTCCTTAGACAGCCCTGTGTGGGCACAGTGACTCAGATCATAACTTTCAGTTGAAGTTAAATATAGATCGTGTGTTTACATGATAAGAAAACTCTGAGTAACTCCAAGTATATTTCCCATCCCATAGCATGTGCACAAAGCCCAGAGTCCTTAGCCTTGCTGGGACAATGGGTTTTCCCCCCAGTGTTGAGTATGTTATGTCTCTTGAAATTCTGGAGGATAACTTCATAAAATGAAGTTTTGCAGGTGGTTTTCTAACAAGATTTATTTTATTCTTCCTTCATTAGTCATAGTCGATTTCTGTTGAAAAAAAAAAGCTTGAAAAATGATATTAATTTTACATGTAGAAACTATTTCTGACCTAATATGGGTGTGTCTCCTTGGCCTGGCCTCCGCAGCAGTGTTGGATTTACACTGCATCCTTTGGAATATGCCTCCTTTTCTAGAAACAGGACTGGATGCTTCATGTGTTCCTGTAAGCCTTTAGCCCCAGCCTGTTACTGAATAATGTGTTCCATATGTTTATTACGATGGACATGATATATTGGGGCCTGGGTGTCTTTATTTATTACAAGTTTCCTGATTTTTAGAGCATAATTTTGAGATGCTGAACCTTTGTTGAACCATGCTGTCAGAGAGAGAGGTTTCCAGACAGCAGCAGGGCTACAACCCACTCTGTCCCGCTGTCTCTCTTTCCCTCTCCCTCCCTCCCTTTCTCATATTCTTCTCTGCCATTGCCTTCCTTCCTTCCCTCCCTTCTTTTCTTCCTCCCTCCCCCTTTCTGTCTTTTCTCTCTTTCACCCTCACTTCTTATATCTTACCTTCCTTCCTCTCCCCTCTCCCTCTCTCCCCCTCCCTCTCTCTCTACCTCCCTCCTCCTCTGTTTTCTTTTTAAATAAATGGGACACCAGGACATTTTAAAAGACTGGGCATGACTTTTATGAAGTACATTGAAATTTACTCTGAAGAAAACATTTGAGGTTTGGTTAGCGTGCAAAATTTTGTCATGACAAATTGGACAATTCTGTTTTCACTTCATGTTCCAGATTAACACCACTGAGGAAAAATGATTCTTGAAGCAAGTTACATTTATGCCCAACTACCCTGGCACCTCTTGCCTGATATGCTCAGCATGAAGCCAAACATGTGCCCCTGTATTGCAGTCAGCTGTGAGACCTCCATACATGGCACTCCTGCGTACCTATGAAGTATCTCTTCTGACCTAGACAGACAGCACATTCACCAGATGTGGGCACACCCCCAGGCCAGCCAACAATGGGATCCTTTCCCTGTTTTACTAGCCCTACTATGTGTAGGGGATTTTTGCCTCTAGGGCCACTGACAAGTTTGGCCCCTTAGGGTAGGGTACCTTTAAGTAAGGAGCCTCTCTTCTTACCCAGAAAAATGACAGCCAAAATCTTTCCTGTTCTTTCTCTGTTTTGTTTTAAAACACTGCCAAAATGAATCTTATTTTTAAAAGCCCAAGTTATTTTGAAAGCCTTGAAGTACCAAGGTGTTTCTGAATGTTTATGATTGTGGGACAAGCCAATTTGAAACCAAATGAATGTGTATAAAAATATTCCCCCCTTGGCTAAGACCATGAAAGCTGAAGTTCAACTTGTGGTGAATTTTTATTGCCAAGTTATATACACCTCTCATGCCGGGAGCTCTCTGTACCATCTGAACTTAGGGCGGCTACTTCCAGCTCTCTCGGAAGGCCAGAAGGGCACAGTGGTCTTCCACATGGAGTCTTAAGGCATGCGCATGCTTTCTGCAGAGTAAAGTTACACTCGCTACCTAGCCATGTATGCTCACCAACTCGAGTTGTTTTTACTGGGAAAGCTGGAAACCATAAAACTGTAACAACAACAAAAAAATATATTGGGAGGGTGGGGGGAACAAGCTTACAGTGCCAAAATCTATAAAGTGTTTTGGTGACTGGGGCGGGAGGAAGGAGCCACTTTTTGATGTCCAGTATTTATACAGCTGCCTATTTAGTGGTAAGAATTCATAACAGCTGTAATACCTCTAACACAGGAAACCAGCAACTCACTGTAATACTGATATTTAAATGCCTTTTATGTCTCCGTCACTCCCCACACAGGAATGTAGAATCCTGAAGAATTTTTCCTCCTTGAGGGCCATCGTTTCCGCACTGCAGTCTAATTCCATCTATCGGTTGAAAAAGGCTTGGGCTGCTGTCCCGAAGTAAGTTCCCCAGTGCCTGCTCTGTTGTTCTGGCTCGGGTGATGGGTTGCTTTGTCTGTACAATGGGTCCTTACCATCAGAGTGCATATCATGTGACAGGGGAAACATGTTTGAAACCCTCTGTGTGTTCCAGGAAGAGTACATTAATGAATTTCAAGGGTGGGCAGTTACAGAAACCACACTCCTTCTCTGTCTGCCAGAGCCATGGTCTCCAGGCTTGCGAGGCTGTGGAGGTGTGCTTGTTATCAGGATCTTGAGGGATGAGGTTGTGGAGTGATGAGGTTGGGTAGCTTGTGTGACTTCTGGTTATTTGTCAGCCTCATTCCAATGCCCCGAGCTGCGCCACCGTGTGACATGTGCCTTAGGATCTCAGCTTTTGAGCTTTAGTAGGAAGAGACTGTGTCCACTTCCGCTGCAGCATATTAAAATGTCTTAGTGAGGGAAGGGGCGGGGCTCCTTTCACGGTGATTAATAACTGAGATTATTCACGTTTTGTGCTGTGTTTTCTTCATACTTCTTTTTTTTGGTTTTTCGAGACAGGGTTCTTCATACTTCTTGGTCCAACCTCTGGAATAATGTACAACACAGAGGTCTTATCTGTCATTACTGTATTCTTCCCACGTCTGGAACTTTGCATGTGGACCAGAGGCTTGTTTATTCCCCAAAGGAAGGGACAGTTTGTTCCTACATTAGTTCAAATTTAGGTGTCTTAGGTAGAGTCTCTACTGCTGTAATAAAGCCCATGACGAAAGGCAACTTAAGGAAGAAGGGTCCATTGTGGTTTCCAATTCTAGGGGCTGTAGAAGGCATAGCGGTGGGAACAGGAAGTTGCTGATCACTCTGTATCTACAGTCAGAAAGCAGAGAGCATTGCCTGCTGGTACTGAACTTGGTTTTTCCTTTTTGTTCAGCTCAGAACTCAGCCTGTGGGATGGTATGACTCACATTTAGGGTCAGGTCTTAGTTCCTGCCCTATTGCTGTGAAGAAACACCATGATCAAAGCAATTTATAAAGGAAGACATTTGGTCGGGTACTTGCTTACAGTTTCAGAGGATTAGTTCAGGACCATCACAGCAGGGAGCATAGTGGCAGGCAGGCCTGGCACAGGAGAAGTAGCTAAGAGATTACCTCTTTTCTTTTCTCTTTTCTTTTACTTTTTTTGGTTTTTGGTTTTTGGTTTTTCGAGACAGGGTTTCTCTGTATAGCTCTGGCTCTCCTGGAAGTCACTTTGTAGACCAGGCTGACCTCGAACTCAGAAATCTGCACTACCACGCCCAGCTCTTTTCTCTTTTCTTTCCTTCTCTTCTCCTTTCCTTTCTTTTCCTTTCCTTCCTCTCTCTCTCTCTCTCTCTCTCTCTCTCTCTCTCTCTCTCTCTTTCTTTCTTTCTTTCTTTTTCTCTTTGTTTTTTTGAGACAGAGTTTCTCTGTGCAGCCTTGGCTGGCCTGGAACTCACTTTGTAGACTAGGCTTGCCTTGAACTCAGAAATCCACCTGCCTCTGCCTCTCAAGTGCTGGGATTAAAGGCATGTGCCACTACTGCCTGGCAAGAGATTACCTCTTGATCCATAGGATGAAGAAGGGAGAGAGAGAGAGACAGGGGAGAGATGCTGGATTTATTATGGGCTTTGAAACCTCCACGCCCAGCCCTAGTGACACACCTCCTCCAACAAGGCTTAACACACCTCCCAATCCTTCCCAACAGTTCTGCAAACAGGGACCCCACCACCCAAGTGTAGGAGCTTATGGGAGACATTCTGGTTTGAACCACCACAGGTGGGGTTTTCCACCTCAACCAGATCTAGATTTTTTTTTTTACAGACATAATCAGAGATATACTTCCATGGTGATTCTAACATGGAAACCATTGCTATTAATCCTGTAAGAGGCCCACATTGGCAAGACAGAGTTGTGTACGTTTATGCTGAAGACTGGGTGCCAGATGAGATGAGACATCACTGTATTGGTTAGGTTATTCTTTGATGCTCTTTGTAAAGAAGGAGGTAAAATAAATGATGGTGACCCTAGCACGCAGAAAGCAGAGCTGGTGGACCTCTGTGAGTTGGAGACCAGCCTGATCTACGTAGGAAATTCTAGGCTAGCCAGGAATATAATGAGACCCCCCCCATTTTTTAAAAAATCGTAATATGCTTCATGTTACAGAGCCATGGAAGCCACAACCCACGAACTACAGGGCTCAAGCACAGGCTTTGCAAATGCAGTGTACCGTCTTGTGGCTCCCGCTCTTGTTTCTCTTCCTCTCTCCTTTTTTACAATTTTCAATAGTACATGTTACTCTGTATGAGAGAGATGAGTTGATTAATTTTCCTCTGAGCATACATTGAATGAAAGATGTAGGTCCTAACAAGCCATTAGCTGGCTGTTGATACCACCTTCCCTTCCCCTCATTACTGTTTCTCATAAACAGAGGAATAGACAAATTTCACTGGTGAAATTCGTCTGACTTCAGGGAAAAATAGTCATGACCCTTTTTGGTGGTTGACAAGTACAGTTTACGAGTATAGAAAGTCACCTCTCTGGCCCAGGATTTCTTCTCCAGCAAGTCTGAGTCTTAAACTGCAACTTCAAAAGCTAGCACACATGGGGGCTGCAGGGATGGCTGAAGGATTAAGAGCGCCCCACGTCCCAGGCCAGTCCTTTGTTCAGGAGCCAATCAGGAGCCACCCCTTAGCTGATGCTCATTAGACGCTGCTGACTGAAAGGCTGTGCACGTGCAGGCCGGCCTCTGGCATTATAAGAGCTGGTTCTCATAGAGGACCTGAGTTCAGTTCCCAGCACCACATTCCATTCATGTGATTCCAGAAGAGCAGATGTTTCTTATCTCTGGATCTCTGAGAGCATCCAACTAATACACCTCACATACACAGACACACGTAAACACATAATGAAAAGTAACTAAAATAAATCTTTAAAATACTAGTTCACAATATGCGTGTTTTAGTTTCTTGGGTTGCCAAAGAGAAGATCCATTCTTCTAGCCGTCTTTAAAACAACTTTTCAAAAACAAAAGAACAAAACAATTCTCAAAACTCAATTCTGTTGGCCGTGTGTGATTTGCTGCTGGGTTAGTTTACATGTTAGGAAGGATGCTATAGAGCATCACAGGCCCTCCCTTTGCACATCAGGCTTATGTGCTCTCTGCCGCTAAATTTAGGGGGAGCAGAGTCTAGGTATCTTACTTACCACTCTCATCACCGCAATCTTCTACATTTCCAGCTTTCAGCAGACGGAGGCTAACTTCTTACTTCTTTCTATTGAAATACTTGTATAATTATTTTCTCCAAAAGAAATACTTTTCTTGGTTTTGTTATACAAATAACATCATACTCATTAAAATGCAAGTAAGTCTTAATAAATGGCCTTTTATGATATTTTATGATAATGAAGCTTTTACACACATGGAGATTTGATTGCTAATCATCTGTGGCGTTCAGAATCATCATCCGTTCAGCGACTGTGGAGAGGTGTGGACAGACAGACAAGAAGTGTGCTCCTGACGGGCAGTGCATAGGGAGGGGCCTGACCCCACAGGCGCTTTACTGTGCCACCTTGCAGTAGGCTTCCTGGGTACAGAGGAGAAAATTGAAGCCAGAAAGTTAAGCGACTTGTCTAGGATTGCTAATGAAGTAGTGAAGTGAGGTTTGAACCCATCCGCCATGGCTGTAGAACCACGATGGGGCCACTCTGACTCTGAAATGACCCAGGATGCCAAACATTTGGGTTCTATATCCATAGTGCTCAACAGTTAACAGTGAGATTTGGGTGAGCTCTTGGCCATGACATTTTTCTCCCTACACTTAGGTGTCTGGCCAAGGTGACCTCTGCAGGACTCTGTGTATTACTAGGATAAATGTTTTTTAAACTTACTTAAGGGAACATCTCTCTAGAACTTGATGCCCCAAGGGAATCATCATTTTATTTTAATTAAATAGGTATGATTAGAAAAATTCTTCCTATTGTTCTGGTAACCATGTTCATCTTTTACAAAGGCTTTTATCTTAGTCAGGGTTTCTATTCCTGCACAAACATCATGACCAAGAAGCAGTTGGGGAGGAAAAGGTTTATTCAGCTTACACTTCCACATTGCTGTTCATCACCAAGGAAGTCAGGACTGGAACTCAAGCAGGTCAGGAAGCAGGAGCTGATGCAGAAGCCATGGAGGGATGTTCTTTACTGGCTTGCTTCTCCTGGCTTGCTTAGCCTGCTCTCTTATAGAACCCAAGACTACCAGCCCAGAGATGGTCCTACCCACACGGTGCATTTCCCCCTTGATCACTAATTGAGAAAATGCCTTACAGTTGGATCTCATGGAGGCATTTCCTCAACTGAAGCTCCTTTCTCTGTGATAACTCCAGCTGTGTCAAGTTGACACAGAACTAGCCAGTACAGCTGTGTACATGAAGACACTCATTAGCTCCCCAAATCCTGAGGTCCAAACAATCTTTCCAGGCAATAAGTACTGAAGACAGCTAAGCTTAGGTGTTGGATTTCCTGTCCCTGTGTTGATTATTTTTTCTTCATCTTTCTTCTTAGGGACAGAATGCTGATGTTTGAAGAACTTTCAGAAATCTTCTCTGATCACAACAACCATCTAACCAGTCGGGAGCTACTAATGAAGGTGAGCGACGTGGGCAGCCTGGCACCGGGAAGAGGAGCCTGAAAGCTGCTTAAGTTCCTCCAGCCTCCAGGGAAGCAGAAGTTTTATCTTATACGTAATCTTTGAAACTTGGGAGTGAGAAAATTCAAAGCCCAGCTGAGTTTTTCTCCTCCAACCTTTCCTCCTTCCCACCCACATAACTGCCATCAAAACCTGGGTTCAGTGTGTATGTGTTTAGCAAGCAGGTATTCAGTACTATTAGTTGCATGGACGAGAGGCCTTGGAGCATCCCTTCTTAGCAACACAGCTCTTACAATGACAGAGGCCAGCCTGTAAGTCCACATCCTTTTTTTGGTACCACATTACACAATATTGTTTCAGTCAGCAATGTTTATTGAACACCAGATAAGTGGGGCCTCCTGAGCCTGCTGGGCAAAGGTATAGCCTGACTCATTCTACTTCTTTAGAAATGTGTTGAATGTCTAGGGTTTATAAAACATTGAACTTGTCTTTAGAAATATGAAGATTGAGAACAGCTTGTGTGTGTAGGAGTTCACTCATAGTTGATGGCTGTGAGTACTATATAGTGATCACTCAATAATGACAAATAACTTTGCACACAGTCATTGGTCAGTTAGTACAGGCCAGTTATTATCATCACAGTTTCCTACCATCTACAGTTGTCATCTTTATTGTGTAGATAGCTAAGGCCCATAGGTAGATGTAGCATGTCTGCCATTCCTAAGATTCACACCTGACATACAGTATAGCTGAATTGTGACTCTACCTTGGAGACATTCAAAGGCCCATGTCTTGTCCCAATGCCTGCTACAGTGCCTTGCATGATGATCTATACATCCAGAAGCCATTGTTTAACTGTATGGATTAAGGGGCTTGTCATTCACATACCTCTGTCTTTTTCCTGTCCTGGTTCCTTCTAGGAGCAGCTGATAATAGAGTGGGCAGTTTATGCTGATGTGTGATGAACTGCACACTAACCAAACAATTCCTGGGATCATGTTACTCCTTGTTTCACATCTTTCTGGATTTGTAGACTTTAAATGGAAACCCATCTGGCTGGAAGGACATGGCTTAGTGGCCTCCCAGTCTGCAACACAGAGCTAGACTAACTGGAGCCACACACTGAAATCCCAATAGCCCTGAATCATCCTTCCAAAGGCAGATAAATTGGATTGTATGCAGCTCATTGCCTGGTGACAGTCTTCTGGCTGAAACCTTAGAGGCAAGGCTATATGTAGACATTAAAGATCCCATAAACCTTTCTCAAATGGAGACATCCACCTCAGTGCTCTAAGTTAAATGTCATATAAGGCTCAAATATCCCAACGAAGTGAAAACCTTGGCGATGAGCTGAGGTGGCCTGCACACTGTCATGAGTGTTGGTGGAATGCTTCAGGCGCTCTCTGTATATATGCAGATCCCTTTCCCATCATCTCTGTTGATCGTTATTCATGTGAACTGTATAGTTCTGGGTGGAAGTTTTCAGCACAGTTGTAAATAATGAGATCAAGGTACTTAAGTTCTCAAAGTAAGCACTAAGAAAAACTACTGGGCCCTGTTTCTAGTGTGTTACTCCTAGACTGATTTATAGTTGAGCAACCTTGGTTTAAAGTGACCTGTCTTCTACCTGTGGGTGAATAGAATATGCCACTTCTCTAATACCATGGCCCAGACAACAGAATAATTAGCAAACATTTGTGGTTTTCCTTCTAACTGTTGAGAGAGATTTTTAAAAAAATTTCTCTTCAAAGTCTGTCTTAACTTTATTATAACTTTATGATTTCTGAAACTTGGAATAATTACAAATCATTGAATCTATAGATTTCAAAACACTAGGAAAGCAGAATACCACCAAATCTTGGTTCTTGTACCCCTTGCTAGATGACAATTATCCCTGGTTGCAATAATATAAACAATGTCTAAACACCCGCAAGAGTCTGACTCTGGTGGAAATGAATAGTCAGTGAAGCTGGACAGCATGTTAATATCACGGTGGGAGCAAGATGCCATTCACACTGTGAGGACCCATCCAAACATAACTTTCCAGTAGCTTCTGAGCTGCAACTTAACCATCATGTCTTCAAATGGAGCCAGCACCCAGCAGACAGTCATCTGAGACCTAGTATAAGTCTCCGAGGCACAGGAACAACAGAAGGCAGCTGGATTCTGCAAAACCAGAGATGAAGGAAAAGCGAGACAAGGGGAGAAAGCTGCCTAGAGAGAAGGCTGGAGGTTGGAGTGCAGGAGGAACAGGTCCATGTGAGAGGTTGGAGGAAGCACGGGGAGATGATTGAAGTCACTTCCAGAGATAAGTCTGTGGGAAAACAAGATGACTTGGGAAGCAGGAAGAGGAAGCAGGAAAAGTAGCCAGGAGTGTGAGCAGCAAAGGAGGAAGGAACAACGGAAGCTTGGGACAGCTCAGGGATGCTGGGGTGGGGTGGCAATGTGAAGAGTTTCAGGCCAGCAGAGGAAATAAATGCGAATTTTGGAAATGACAAGTGACTGGATTCCCAGCTGACATTCCACTGGGAAGAGCTAGCAGCGAGCAGTCACCTCTTCTTTCTTTGTCCTTTCCCTTGTCTTTGGACAGCATTTTACTGTGTGGGTAACCTTGACTTCATGGTGTTTCCCAGGCTGGTCTGGAACTCATGATTCTCCCTGCCTTGACCTCCTAAGTGCTGAGATTACAGGGATGCACTGTGCATGGCTGACCTGTCAATTTTGTGTGAGTCCTGCAGCCAGGGATGGAATCTCATTCTCCTGACACTACAATCATGAAACCAGCAAATCTTGCTCCTTGTCTCCGGTCTTTCACTCCCCTGCTCATAGGACAGAGTGAGCCTTAAGGTCCCTGTGTTGCTTTATGATTCTTAGATTTTAACTTTTTAGAAGTCCTACTAAGAGTTTTAGATAAGCCTAGCATGGTGGACACCACCTTTAGTCCCAGGACTTGGGAGGCAGAGGCGTGTGACTCTCTGTGTAGCCTGGTCTACATAGCAAGTTGTAGGCTAGCTAGAGCTTAACTCCGTAAAAAAAGAAAGAAGGAGAAGATGAAGAGGAGGAGGAAGAAGAGGAGGAAGAGTTCTTTTAGATAAATCCAAAATAGTTTCTAGCACGTTCCCTCTCCCCATAATTGCGCTTCTAGAAGAAGTATACATTAGGAAGATGTGGGTGCTTGTCTTCGTGTCAGGCAGAGTTGAGTTTTCACTCCAAACTAAATCCTGAGGATCTGGGAGCTCTTGCAGCTACCTGGTTTGGAGAGTGGCACATACTAGATTCCTGTCATGTGTCCCCAAGAAAACTGTGTGGAATGTCACTAGATGATAGCTCTCTCTTATCATCTGTGGTAGAGACTTCTGAGATGGACTCTGTCCCCAGTGGCATGCACAGCCAGGATCCCGGCTGGTTACCGACAGAATGCATTTCTGCCCTGCCATCATTATGTCAGGCCCTGACACTCAGAAGGATTCCTTTTGTAATTGTATGGTGATGTAAGGTCACATGCTAAGGTCATGTGATAAACCCTGGAGAAACTGACTAAGGAAAAAATAACATAGAGGCTACACTGAATTGTGAAATTGCTATCCATTCAAGCAGTTCCTGGAAAATGAGAACTAAACAAGACCCTGAAACCACAAAACTGAAACATTTTATGTTCAGTCAGCAAACCCATGATTAGTTGTTACGTTGAAGCTTGGGCTCTTGTTCCAGGCAGCAGGCAGGGAGCATGGGTGGCCCTCTGTCCTCAGGCCTTAAGAAGAAGGGTAAACTTGTTAGAGTTCCAAACTAGAGAGGCATCTAAGGAGGACAAAGGGAAACCCACAAATGGCTCACCTTTCACTAATCAAGATGTACTCCGACCCTGGACTTCCTCAAGATCTTGCTGTGTAAAGATTTCATTTAGCTAAGTAGCGCCACACAGTGCCTTTCCTTCACAGAATGCTGGCACACTCATTCCAGGCCACGATAACAAGTCATAAAATGTGCAGGAGGAAAGCTTCATTTTTAAGATATAACATTACTTTGTGTGAAACTCGAGATGTACAAAAAAAAAAAACATCTTCCATTTTGGGAGTTGCTGACCTTATGGTGATGGTTGATTTTCTAGTCAAATTAGGGACTCTGCTTTTACAGAGTTGGGGCGGTGTGGGGGGCTAGGATAATCCCTGACCACCACACGCAGAGACTCGTCTGCAGCAAGGCCCCAGAGCACAGCCTTAACAGCCCGAGGGCCTACAGGCATGGCATCTTGGGACACAGGAAGAGATTGTATCAGAGAACCCAGATAACCCTTCCCTTCTCTCTAGACTGGCATCCTCCATGACCTTCCTCTGTGCCCTGTTTCTTAGGAAGGAACCTCAAAATTTGCAAACCTGGACAGCAGTGTGAAAGAAAACCAGAAGCGCACCCAGAGGCGCCTGCAGCTGCAGAAGGATATGGTATGTCTGCCCATTGTCTGAGAGCCAGCAGGAGAGAGGCGGCTGGCACATGGCAGGCGTCAGCATATTCCTACTGCAGGATGCCCACACTTGTCAGAAGACTCTTCCATCCTGTGCCTAATTTGTTCTTAACCTGGGAGGTCTTTAGCAAAAGTGTTAGATCCAGGGAAAAATGAATACCAAAATTTACACATTCCACAGACATTTTCATGTGCACGAGCATGCGCACGCACACCAGATGTGATAGAGGGAAGTGTGCAGTGGGGTACCTCCATCCTCCTGACATTGCCACCCGCTATCACTTGCTTGCTGCTGCCACTTTGGTAAGAAGCCTCCTAGGCCTTGTGTCTCCATCAGCTTTTGGGATGTAATGGCCAAGGAAATGCATTGTCTCCTGCTGGGAAGATGTGGTCTTTGTATCAGAGAACATCATTCCCTTTGCTTCCAGGCTCTCTGATCACTGCCCAGTCTCCTTGCTGTTCTGGGTCCTAACCGGATCATGTTGTTCACGTCTCAGAGAGTACCATGCGTCCTTTCTGAAAGCACAGGATAGTTATTATGGTCTTTGCCTCTGTCCTTAAGTCCCCAACTTTTGGCATAGGGTGTGGGGACAGAAGAGCACATTAGAGTCTAGACAAATGAATATTTTCTTCCTTGCGCGGAGAGAACTTTCCTTGTGGATAGATATAACATAGCAAAGTTTTGGGGAGCTAGAATTCTCCTGTAACCTAAAGCTGGTCTAACTCAAAGTGTTTCAAACTTTTTGGTTGTTGAAAGGCAGTTAAAAATAGCTGCTGCCGAGGGAGTGGTAGGGATTATTTTAGTTCAGGATAAGACCTTGCACACACAACAGAAAGGACAAACTGAACTGCAGCTGACAGTGAGCTTCTGAAGGGCAAAGTCCTGTGTGGTGTAAGCTGGCTGAGGACACGGCTCACCTTGTGCCAAGAGGCCTGGTCTTGCCCTGGTTCAGATTTTGTGTATTCCTGCCAGTTTCCCTAAGTACCTGCATATATGAGAAGGTGTCTGTGTGCCACTCCATCCACCCCCACCCCCCATTTATTTTCCCTGAAGAATGCTTATGCATCAGTGGTCTTGTGGGGAACGGAGACTCAAAGGAGATTTGGTGAGATGAGGGTTAGAAAATCCACTCATTTCTTCCCACTTTTAATATCGTCTAAAGTGGTAGTATAACAGAGAATCCTAAGAAATGCACACAGACAGAATCCTGCCAGTTAAAATCTAGATTTCACATGGAGTCCACCTGTATGTTCTAGGACTCAAGTCCAGTGTACCAACGGTACTTAGCTATCATGATGTTCTAATCACTTTTGGTCCATAACAGCTTCAGAGTCTTGTTTGTCATGACCTCCAGAGTCATCAAGTCACCTTGTTGTCCTGTAGAGCGTCCTACAGTCTGGGTTTGTGTTTGTTTGTCTAGTGATTAAACAGAGGTCACACCTGTTTGGAAAGAATTTCACAGAGATGAAGTACTCTCGTCTCACATTCTCTGAAGGAGTTCTGTGGTGTCAGTGTGTGTCAGTTGTGTGGTGTCATTTGCTGTCACACTGATGGTGATGAGATCACCTACCAGTAACATGGTGAATGAAGATTGCCAGATTAACCTGTCTAAAGTCACTATTCTCTCTGTCTTTCTGATGGTCAGTCACTCCGAGTGATGCCCCACACTCTTGACAGTCCGCACTCCTTCATTCATCAGGAAATAGTGCTCTCTTCTGAGTGATGATGCTGAGGCTGTGGCTATCCCGGGCATCCCAAACAGCTAGGTGGGTCAACACACACTGAAGAGAGCATCCTGTACTGACCAGAGCCTAAGCACGGTAGATGCCACTGTGAACACTCTGCATACATGTGTGATCTCCTGGTTGGAGGCTTGCTTTTCCTGAATGAAAGTTAGACATTAGGTTGTGTAGTTTCTGTCCTGTTTGTGAAGGCTTTAAAACAATTTCAGTCCTTCAAGAGACACTAGCAAGTCCAAATTAGTCTCATCCAGGTGCATGGGTTGTGACGCCTTTAACATTTCAGTGACAGTAAAGGCACTTCTCTGCTTCCTCTTCAGGGTGTGATGCAGGGTACCGTGCCTTACCTGGGCACCTTCCTGACTGACCTGACCATGCTGGACACTGCCCTGCAGGACTACATTGAGGTGGGTTCTCTGCAGCTGGTGCATCCATGCTTGCAGCCTTCTTGGCTGCATAGAGAAGTTTGTTTCTCTCAGGATCTGTTTAGAACCCACAATACACATGGCTAGGTGGTAACACAGCAAACCAAAGCAAACACCAGAAGACTCCAGAGATGGCGCAGAGCCCATTGAAAGAGAGCACTGCTCATCACAGCAGCAGCCATGGCTGGGAACGGTAGCAGTGTGGGCAGGAATGCAGTGAAAAATGAGGGACGTTAGCTGATAGAGCACGGCCTGCTCCACATGGACAGACATGACTGCGCTGCCTTTTGAGGGCTTGGGGTCTGAGCATCGGCACCACAGATGGATTCTGCCTGGATGCTACAGATGAGATAGGTTAATGGATTTTCAAGTAGGTCCCCGGCCTGCCTCTCTGTAATGCCTGTGTCACTGCTGCCTGTTCAGGAGGATATGCTTGGATCCACGTCCTGTCTTCCTTCTGCAATGAAGGAAGAGGAAAAATCCACTCAACGATCAGATGGATCAGATAGGCAAATAGGAAAAGATTTGATATTTGGGAGGAGATTCGAAGGTAATTTGTAGGGCTCAACTTCTACCTGATTCGGTTCCTAGCAATGGTAAACAAACATAAATTACAGAAAAAAAAAAAAAAACACAACAGGCTACAAAACAAAGCAGCCTGCATCTGTCCCCATCCCCTGTTCTCCTGTGAAACCTGCAGCCTGGGTGCTGTAGCTACAAAGGGAACCTGAATTACTGCTCCCAAGGATTCTTTAAGTGGTATAGACCACGCCCACTCATTTGCATTTCCCAGGCTCTGTCTCTTAGCATCCTCTGCCTCAGGAACTACCCATCAGGGTTGAGAAGGTACAGAGTAAGTGAATGCTGAGGAATTACATTTACTCTCCTGAGGAAGGGGCAGTGGTGATGAAGAATTGAAACTTTGTTTCCACGAGGCTGTGGAGAAGTGACTTCCCTTATGATAAATCCTTGACAGTTTGGTTTCCAGCACGAGTTCGTGCCATCTGTTTTTGTTGTCTGGCCCAGGGGACGAGGGAGTGGATTGCTTGCTCCTCACTAGCTGGGCAGATGTGTCTGGATTCTGACTCACGCCTCCATCACTGCTATTGTAGTTGGTTTCAGACATTTTAGGAAATGCTCCATCATAAGTAAAGGAACATTTGGGACATTTCCTCCAGGACAAGGGTGGTTGCCTTGCTACGTTGTTGCCACGTTTATAAAATCATTAATAGTTACAACTTTCTCATCTCTCTAACCTATTCACTGTGACCCCAGTCAGCACAGGGCTCTGCAGTTCAGTGGCTTATGTTTTTCCAAACATTTCTTTCAGGGTGGACTGATCAACTTCGAGAAAAGAAGAAGGGTAAGTACCGCCTTCACCTGCGCTTTGCCGTTTAATTTCACCTGGACATGAAACACTGAAAGAAGTGGAAAGAGATTGTGTTCTTTTTGTTTGTTTTTGGAGACACAGAAAAATAATACTCGCTGAACATTTTTACATATACCATTATGTTGGCATGCTCCTACACATTACTCCACAGGAGCCCTGCAAGCTCTTTTTCCACATCTTCAGTTAAAGGTGAGGATGGAAGAGATTAAGGACTGCTCCACATTAAGGTGGCAGTGAACTGGAGTTCACATTTTGTCCTGCTGCAAATCTCATTAATAAAGAAAAGGTAGCATAGAGCTGGTGGCATACCTCAGTGGTAGGGCACATGGTCAGCACGCATAAGGTCTTGTATTTGATCCCTGATACAGAGACAGAGAGATATTGAGAGATTTCTTTCCTACCATCATCATCTTCACAGCTACGTTTAGAAATACAGGTTTACTCTATAGTTAGTAACAGTGTATGAACTATAACATTCATATATAAACATATGAAAATCATTGCTGAGAATATATGTGGGATATTCTTCTACAAAGAAGTATGTGAAACAACTAACACATTAGTTAGCTTATTTTAGTCATTTCATAGCAAATACATATTCCAAAATATGTTGTATATACCTTGTGTGTGTACATGTGTCAGTGCTTAAATTAAAAAAAAAGCAAACGAGTTTACTTAAGTTTATAAAAGTGAATGACATTAACAAAGACGACTGCTCCTGTGGGTGTGTCTGGGAGAGGAGAGGATATGGTGTCCTTATTAGAAGTAGGTGATTATCTTTTATCATCTTTCCTGTCAGTCTTGGAAGGGTGTTCTATATCAAAAGATTGATCTTTCAAGTAGTTCTGCATTATGTTTTTTTAAAGATTTAATTATTTATTTAATGTATCTGAATACACTGTAGCTGTCTTCAGACACACCAGATGAGGGCATTGGATCCTGTTACAGATGGTTGTGAGCCACCATGTGGTTGCTGGGAATTGAACTCAGGACCTCTGGGAGAGCAGTCAGTGCCCTTAACCGCTGAGCCACCTCCCCAGCCCCCTGCACTGTGTTTTCTTTTTTGAAGTGTACATTTTGCTGTAATTTTGTGTCACATGGACATGAGCTAGGCATTTGGTGTTTGGAAGGAAAATGAGCGAGTGTGGTAACTCCCTGTAGGGCCTCCCTGTCATTTACTCTTCTGTTCATCCACCCACGCTACCTGCACTTCTTGTATGGTTGTGTACCAACCAGGGAGTTTAGGAACTTAAGCAGTGGAAAGCCAGAGCCTTGCCCTGGAAGTCTATAATTCAGGAGGGAGATAGGCAGATGAACAAGCAGCCATAACTTATCTATACAAGCTCAAAGCAGAGGCCTTTCTTAGAGAAGCAAACAGGAGGCTGAGGCTAGCCTCAGCTTGTGAGGCTAGAGAACCATACAGGGACAAAGAGCACTATGTGAACACAGTGCACAGACACTAGCTGGGCTGGGCTCCAAAGCAACAAGATACCAACATGAACCAGCCGGAGCTTTCTGTCCCTCGTCCACTGAACTTCCTGTGGCATGGTGGTAAATATTCAACCATAGCACTGGACCAAGGGTTGAGACCACTGATTGGAAGACTAAGGCCCAATGACTCTGCCAACTCTTAGTTGCTTCTGTCCTGTCCTGTTATGCCTCCACAGTGCGCCATGCATGCTCCTTTAACTTCAGCATGAGCCTGGATGCTACCTTCTTTCCCTTTAATAATAAGAAGCTAAACATTTATGAAGTTAAAAATCTGAAGCCTAAAGCTACAGTTTGTGCTGACTGCTGACATTAAGAAGGGACCTTGAAGCATGTGAATAGATCTAAGTGATGTGGGGCATAATTATACATACGTGCTTCTCTGGGAGCTCAGAAGGTGTAGTTAGATGATTGACTGGAGTAGTGAAAATCCAAGAATTTGGAAAACCTAAACACTCAGCTTTCTGAGACCCTGGACCGCGTAGCCTGTCAGTCAGCCCCACTGGTGTAGATTTATTGAGGGGGAAGAATTGGAGAAGCTACTTTGGGAGCTGTGAGCTTCTTGAATCATTTTTCTTCTTTTAAAAATAAGAAATAGAAGTAAAAAAGGTGGGTTTTTTTTGTTTCATTTTGTTTTGTTTTTTACATATTTCATGATCTTATATTTAAAAGAAAAAAAAATCCAAAATCCCAAGAATGAAAACAGGAAGGAAGGTGCCATTATGCGTTGAGTTGGTGACTAGCTGGCTTCTTTGGATGGCTTATTTTATCCATATGAGTCTCTTTTTCAAGAAACTTTTGAGAAACGAGGCATACAAGGACTTCAGGAGTTAAAGTGATGCATATGTGTATTTTAAAATTTACTTTTGCTTGTGCTGGAGATTGAAACCAGGCATTGTGTATGCACCAGGCATGCACTCCGCCACTGAACTATAGCCCACCCCCACCCCTGAGTTAGAACTTGTAAGATGTATTCATTTACTCTCTAAGGCAGCCAGATTGCAGAGTCTTCCTCAATGGCTTTCTCCGTACGTTACCCTTCGAGAGTTACAGTTCCATGTAGAAAAGACTTGTATTTATTTCATCATATTATTCAGTCTCCTGGTTTTCTGTCTACTTTAGGAATTTGAAGTGATTGCCCAGATAAAGCTCCTACAGTCTGCTTGCAACAGCTACTGCATGAGCCCAGACCAGAAGTTTATCCAGTGGTTCCAGAGGCAGCAGCTTCTGTCAGAGGAGGAAAGGTAGGCTGACCTGTCTGTCACCTGTCGGGGGTACGGTGGTCCTTGCAAGAGGCATGTACCTTGCCGGGTCATCTGGTAGACAGCTCTTGAGTGGCTGCTGTAGGGTTCTGGTCCTTGCTTTTCAGAGGGAAGCTGATTGCAGAACTAGAGGGTGGGTTTTAGGTCTGGCCCTATCACTTACTATTGAAGCCTAGAAGGAGTCTTTTATTCCTCCCCGTCTGCAGGACGCCTATTTGTAAAATGCTTGCCTTAAAGTGTGAAGTCATATTCTGGAAAGCCCTATTAGAATGGTAGCCATGCTCTTCCTCATCACTGCCCCTATCATTGTCCCAGAGTCCATGGTGTGAGCCTTCAGGGAGAGAGGAGTGGAGATGGGGAGGGATGGAGGAAGAGGAGAAAAGAGATCTCATGGGAGATGAAATAGGAGAGCAAAGTGCTGTGGACCTGTGGGCAGGAACAGATCACTGGCCAGGAAGTGGTGGGGCATGGGGAAGATTGACAGCTACTACCAAGTAGGCTGGGCTGTGGAGGAAGATTTCACTAGAAGAGCTGGAGAACATTCCAGACAGAGTAAGACAGGAACATGAGTGAAGGCCTGGGGTCCTGTTAGCCTGGGTGTTTGGAGGCCAGTGATGCCTCTGGGGTGGGTGAGGCCCAGGATGCAGCTTTCAAAACATTGGCTGATGTACAAAGAAAGGCACACTGATTCTAGGGCCGTGAGTACTGGCCCAGTGGCTTCCAGCCTTTCCTCTTCCCCTGGTGGTTGTCAGATTAGTCTGTAGGCCATATGTGGCCTGTCCCCTGTTTTCACATTTTTAAGTGGCAGAAGGAAAAAAAAATAAAAGAATGTGGCATGAAAAGTAGTCGTTTGAAATTCAAATTTCAGGATTCATAAATAACGCTTTAATGGAATGTAGCCTGCTCATTTACATCTTTGGTTGCTCTGGTGCGTTAAAGATAGACCATATGGCCCACAGCCTAAAATACTTACTCTCTGGTCTGATTCAGAGAAAGTTTGCTGATCCCTGAGGTAGACTTGAGATTTTCTCTGAAGAGTGGAATGAACAGCAAATAAGGATTTGTGAGAGTTGGAGCTTTGAGGGGCAGTAGAGTCGTGACAGGTCGGCCTGGCTGCTCCCTAGCTTTGAGGTGCTGGAATGATGGGCGTCATGGCCCTCCTTCCAACTCACCCTGGACCTGTGCTAGCTACAGACCCAGGCTTTCCCAAGAAACACTCCAAAGCAGAAACTCCCCTTGTGCATGTATCAGTTAGCATTTGCCTGGCACATCAATATCTGAAGTAGAAGCATTTATAATTGAGGCAGCTTTTGGCCATTAAAGATGTCGGCAGTTATATTTATATATTTTTATAACTAATATAATTCATATGTCTATTCACCAAAGGTTAGATATTTTACAAAAATACCTTCTTTCATTTTTCTAACATGTTAGAAAACGACATAATGTGTACCTAGACACAGTCACATAGGAAGGAGGAAGCAGAAAGGAAGGGCAGGGTGATTCACAGAGGGAGGGTGATCCTTCCCCACCCTCCCCTCCCCCCTCCCCCAGCCTTGAGGTTAGATGAGGATGATCAAGGGCAGGCTGCTATCAGCTTCAGCTCTTGCCAGTGCCACACGTCCTTGAGCTGAAGCCTGCAGAACTGGACAGGCTCTATCCATTTGTCTCTGAAAGGAGTAGGAGAGGAGGAAGAGGCGTGCAGTGGAAAGTTATCAGCTGTGGCCATCAGCAAGCTCCCGCCGAGGCTCATGCCAGGACACCACAGTCCATAGCTTTACTTTGGCTGTGCAGAACCTTCCTCTGAATCCAGTATTCCACTAAATCACATGAGTTGGGAATCTGTTCTTCTGTGCTTAAAGATTGACCTCAAACCTCCCCTGTCTTTCTCAGCTACGCCCTCTCGTGTGAGATTGAAGCCGCTGCCGATGCCAACACCACTTCCCCTAAGCCTCGGAAAAGCATGGTGAAGAGGCTGAGCCTGTGAGTCCCCCTGTCAGGGGTCCTGTCAGAGAGGGGAGAGGACCGTGCATTTAGTAGCTCTGAATGCTCACTCGAAGGGTGCATTTTCTGTCCTGAACGCAAACAACTCATTAGATCCATCCGTTCCTCTCCTGGACACGCCAGCAACAGTTCTGCAGTCATCTTACATAGCCTAGTGATCCTTTGAACAGTACATTATGTCACTTTTAAAAAACTCCCAATGGTTTTATTTTGAAATAAAGTCTCAACTCTAGGTCCTAGTTTACCAGGCCTTATGGGATCTACTCCCAACCTTCCCTCACTTACAACAGTTCACCAAGATTCACCACACCAGCCTTCTAGCCAACCTTAAACACAGAAGGCTGTTGCCTGCTCAGGGCCTTCACACTAGCCTTTCCTGTGGCTAGCAGTGGTCATTTTTCCTAGCCAGCTTCAGATGTTAGCCAGAATGTTTTCTCCTAAGAGATCTTCCCGATGGTGAGGTCTCCTCTGGTTATTCTCATTCCTATCGGATGCTTTTCACAGTCTAGAGGAAGCAGTGTTATAATAGAAGCATTCATTGCTCATCATGTGTAGCGATGAGGAGGCCTTCTGTGGTCAACTTTGAAAGACCTCACTCCATTTGGATAACATCCAGAGGCCTTAGACCATCTACAGGACCCCACTGCCCCGCAGCATTAGTACCACCCTGTCGGCCTGGCTCCATCTCTCTGCCCCCTCTTTCTGGTTCATTCCACCATTGGCACTTCAGCTACCTCAAGACCTCCCCACACGCCAGGCAGTCATTTTTAGTTGCCTTTGTTCTACTAACTTTTCTCCCAAAGAGCCACCTGGCTCACTTTCTCACTTCCTTTGGGTGTTTGTAGAAATGTCATCTCGACAAGCGTGTTGGACACTGTAGCCCTTCATCATATCTGTCCTTGACGCCCTCCCTTGGTTGCCTTCTGTCTTAATTTTTTTTCCATCACATTATCTTCTTCCACCATACTGTATACTGTATGCGTCTGTATTGAACTTAAAGTCCATGGGGAGAAGCCTGTTGTATTTGTCGCTCAGTTCACAGGGTCTAAATGCTGCCCCCACCCCCCAGTAAGTGATTAGTGAGTATGTTTAGAATAGATAAATTGAGCTGAGAGCTAGGACTGTTATAAGAGCAATGTATATGTTTATAAAATCTACAACATGATCTAGGAACCAGTTTCTATATTAGCTCCAATCACAGAGCCCAGGAAACCAAAGTGTGGAGAAGGTGGTTCAAGTGCTTCTAATGGAGGACCAGAACGCATATCCCGATTTGGCTCAGAGTTAAGTTTACAGAAGTTTTACTGTACAGTAAAATTACATTCTGAAGGAAGAGAGAGATGGAAGGTCTAAAGGAGAGGAGAGAGAACCACAAGAGAGGACAAGGGGACTAGAAAAGGTACTCATAAGCCAGGCGGTAGTGGCGCACGCCTTTAATCCTAGCACTTGGGAGGTAGAAGCAGGCGGATTTCTGAGTTCGAGGCCAGCCTGGTCTACAAAGTGAGTTCCAGGACAGCCAGTGCTACACAGAGAAACCCTGTCTCGGGGGCGGGGGGGTGGGGGGGGAAGGCACTCATGTGATGCAGGCTTTGATTGTACCTGTGTCTTTAGCAGCAGCTTGAGAGGACCTACTCTGCTCCATAAAGCTGACCATTAGAATGTGAGGGACCAAAGATGGCAGGCGTTACTTCTAGGACGCTGCGCTCTCACACAGATCCCGGCACTTACACACCTGAGACTGATCTGGGTGACGTTACCTGCACTTGCTAGGGGCAAACAAGGGCAGTCTTTAGGGACCATTGGCCAATTCTCCATGGTCAAGTAATTTCCCCCGGCACTTCCCAAGCCCACCCGCAGACTTCTCGGTTGTCGTGAGAGTTTGTGATGTGAGAGTGCAGTGCCTCCTGGATCTGTGGGCTGTTAAGGCTCAGCAGTTCTGGAATCTTCTCAGGCACTGCATCTGTCTGGTCCCTTTGCCAGGCTCAGTGTCTCCTGGCTCTGCTCTTACATGTGTACCGGGCTTTCTGTGTTTTCATTATACCCCTTAACCTCTGTTCCCATAGCTTCATGTCCATTAGGACCATCATGCATAGACACGTTATTCCTTCTGTATTAATTCAGGCCAGGCCAGGCCAGGCAGACGTCCCTGTTGTCCCCTGTGTCTGTGGGGAGATACTTCTCTAACCTGTCTCCTTACTGAGGGCAAAGCCCTTTGAGGGTCTGGCTTTCTATAGATTAGGCTCTGTCAACCTTACTTTAGTGAGCAGAACCATCATTTCACAGTACTGTGTATGTGTTAAGGCCATACACACGAATCAGTCCATACTGAATGCACATATGGAAATACCAATGGAACCCCATTATTACGTATAATTAAATTGTGCTAGTGGGTTTTTTTTTTAAACAATGACTGTTTTGCCAACATTCATTCTTTCTGTTTCCCAACCAGAGCATCTGCAGAAATAGCTCATCAACTTCCGATTTTCAGTTCCCTTTTCTGTAAGGCCTGGCCCACAGGGATTTCCCTTACATATACCAGCTCAGCTCAAAGGGTTATAATACTTCCTACCTAGTACTTTATGGAGAAGGGTTTGGGTTATGTTAGTTTGCCAGATGGCTCAAAGCAGAAGTGTTCTTCCTCGCCTTCTTATTCAGAACACGCCCACGTTTTCCAGCTTCACAAAGTTTAAAGTTCATTTTAGGCTAAGAATCAATAAGGGCTGGGGTGCTGTCCATGTAAAAGATGGAGGGCCGATGACTTAGACTCTGACCGCATTAGTTAAACAGCCTATGTGTCATTTGAAGCTGGACATAATCAACTGGGACAGATAGTCACTACTGTTTGTTAGAAACATTATAGTATTTTCTAAAGCAATATTTACAATAGAGCATACATGATTGAAAAACATCAAGGGGTTTAATCAGCACACATTATTCAGTCAGTCATGGGTTCTAGGTTTGTAACAGCTCAGATGTGTGGCATTCTGTCTCCTGCAGGCTGTTTCTGGGGTCTGACATCATCCCCGGGAGCACTCCTACCAAAGAGCAGCCCAAGTCTGCAGCCAGTGGGAGCTCCGGGGAGAGTATGGACTCAGTCAGTGTGTCATCCTGTGAGTCAAACCACTCCGAGGCTGAGGAGGGCCCCGTCACACCCATGGACACACCAGATGAGCCCCAAAAGAAGGTACACACTAAGCTTTCCCATAATTCTCTCTGTTGCAGCCCCCAGCGTGCTGCTTGCCACGTGAAGAATGTCTGTGTCCAAGTTTTTCAGTACATCAGAAATAGAGTTCCTTCTGGGAACACATTCCTCAGAGAAAAAGGATACAAAGTACTAAGGAGGTTGCACATTCATTTGTCCCTGCAAACATTTCTATGCCCGTATCCAAGTACACTGAAGGATTGTGGCCCATAAAATAAATATACTCTATTCAAGAGATGCAGGATCACCTGAGCAGGAACGAAACCCAAGAAATGGATGCATGCCAGCCTTTTGGTGCCATGCGCTCTTACTCACACCTGTCCCATGGCAGGTCACACAGGAAAGTACTCTAAAACTCAGTGACATAGAACAACCTTCATGTTTCTTGGGGACTGGCTACTTTGGGCCCTACACCACAATTTTAACCCAAGCCTGTTTCCGTTATCTGTCATTTATTTTTCTGGAGTAATTGTCTTTCCAAAACATCCTCTTAGCTTGCTGAAACATATGAAGAAGAGGGGAAGAAGCCCAGCCCTGTAAGATACACACAGGGAGAGCCCTTTCTTGGCCATACCTATCAACATTCCATTGCTTAAAGCAGTCATGTGGTCCAATCCAACATAAATAACTGAATCAGGGAGATACGATCTAGCTTCAATGGGAGGAACCATGAAACAGTTCACAGGGCAGTGGGCGCAGTTTGCAGCAGGGCGAGGATTTGATAATGGTGATACCGTGAACCACAGTGGAAATAGCAAGCTGTACACATTGATAGTGGAATCCTCCTCCAGTCCCTTTCTCATGGCTGCACAAATAAGTAAGAGAAAATATCTCCTTCAGTCTCCTTACTGGTCAAGGAGCTTGGCTCAGAGAGATCAGCTCCGCCATGACTGCAATCCACAGCATTTTGGGGAGAGTTTTGGCCACCTTGTTCTGTCATTTTTTTCTGGCCTCTTGGCTTGGGTTCACACCAGTGAGAAGGAGTACAGGTGACAGGCTCTGTCTTCTGCCTTGTAGGGGGCACTGGTGTTGCTTTGCATGATGTCCTTAGCAGTCATGCCAGTCTGAGACCCTTCAAGTGTCCCCAAATCATAATTATATGCCCCAGTACAGGGGAATGCCAGGGCCAAGAAGTGGGAGTGGGTGGGTAGGGGAGCAGGGCAGGGGTTGGGGGAGAGGAGGGTATAGGGAACTTTCGGAATAGCATTTGAAATGTAAATGAAAATAGCTAATGAAAAAAAAAAGAAAAAAGAAAGGTATTTTAGGACTCAGCAGCTAGAGGTGACCCAACCACTCTCACATTCCTCAGACAGCTAACATCTGGCTATTATCTCAAAAGTCATGTGTCCTAAACCCAGAATATTGTCATTCTCCATGACTTAATCCAGAGGAGATATCTCAGTGACAAAGCACTTGCCACGCAAATCTAAGTCCCTGAGTTGAGATTCCCCCAAAGTACAAAAAACCAGGTGTGTATGTCCACCTGGAATCCCAGAGCCACTGCCGTACGGGGAGGCAGAGACAGGAGCTCCTCAGAAGGCTCCTTCTCCCTAGCGGCTTCCACGCCTCTCTCTTGCTCTCCCTCGTGAGGTTGTTCTCTTTAGAAGTAAAGTGTAATTTGCATTCCTCCTTCTTTGTGCTCCTGATCATCACTTATAAACAGTTACCTTTATGCTTGTTCCATACACTTATATCCTTGCGAGGATAGTCTCTCTAACTCGTGTGAGCTCAGCATCCTACCGCATTACCCCTCGACTATAAATGTTATTAGCATCACGGAAAGCCCAAGGGAAAAAGGATGGTGAAAGTGAAAACATTCAAGCAGCATTTGGAGAGCTGACCTTCCTGGCTAATAGACTTGCAGGCAAGATAATGCTGTTAAAATTATCCACTCTTAGTAAGTGCTCAAGCTGAGTCACTTGGGAACAGAAGGAGAATTCCAAACAGCAGCAGCACATGGCTAACTGATATCATGGCAGTCCTACTGTAGACACTACATATTAGACTTGGCATTGTGGTTTGCTGGCCATAATAGAACACCCCTGCTGTGGAATTGTCCTTAACATAGGATGCCATGGGACAAAGCAGCCCTGAAAAACTACAGATAACATAGGCCCTATTTTTTTAGAAGCCACATTATCAGAAAGCTAAATTCCTTAATCTGTATCTGTGGAATGGCAGATTATATATAGAGAAATTAATAATGAGTTTTATAGGATTATTATAATATAATCCAGTTTAACTCATTCTGAATAACACACACACACACACACACACACACACTTTTCTGTAAACAATTGATATTTAAATGGTTCAGTTTAATGGTTTTATGTCAGGAATACATCCTGGTGAGTTTAAAGCATCTCTTTGGTGATTAATATCAGTTGAATTTTAAATATTCAGTCACTCAGAGAAGCACATTATTGCAGCCGTACATCTCTCAAATGGCCTTGATGTAGATTGTGAAAGAGATACTCAAAGGCTATGTTGTCCAGGCAAGTGATCTGTTTTGCTGAATCGTGCTCTCAGCATTGTTATGATGCTGTTTTTAGGGTGCCCCTCTCTCCCCCTGCCCTGCAAGGCAGCTGTGACCCAAGTGAGAAAGATAAATGAAAACTCATTAACAGTCTCACAGCACTAAAGGTATCAAGGCTCTAGCACAAGTCAGCTAACTCATCATAGCTGCAGATGGCTTGGTGCTTGCTGTGCAGTTGCTGTGTGCTTGCTCTGTGCTTGCTGTGCCCTGCTGTGTGAACACCACAGCAAAGGGGGATGGAGAGCTCTGGTCCTGGTAGGAGTGAGACTGTGTAGGTGGACCTGGGGCCCCGTGTTTTCTCTGGGCCTCCAGCTTCTCGACTTGGCAAAGGGGTCAGGTGATCTCTGAGGCTCTCTCAGCAGAACTACACAAGCAGTAGTCCTTATCTTAGATGCTTCTAAACATGAAGACATTTGTCTCCTACTACAAAATCTGGATGTGAAGTAGTGGGGACGGAATGTTCTCCATGGCCACATTGAGAACTGTTGGGGGTGAGAATCAGCTCTTACCAGGATGGCTTCCCCTGTACGGCCTTTAAATTCTGGTATCTGCTGCCATCTCCTGGTTAGCCTTCATACGGACAACTGAAAACAGGCCACCAAAGGACCACTGTGCCTTTCTTGGATTCAGAATGATTAGTTCACAGTGAGTCACTGATAGTCACATGAGCCCATGGTGTGTATGTGTGTGTGTATGTGTGTGTGTGTGTGTGTGTGTGTGTGTATCAGAGACAAGAGACCCATGAGATACTGAGGAGGAAATAACCAGTTGTATCTACTTCTGTTTTGAAACATGAAGCGTGTTTGGTCCAGGCTCTAATGGCTTTGTTTTCTGACTCTTCCAGCTCTCTGAATCCTCCTCCTCCTGTTCCTCCATCCATTCCATGGACACGAATTCCTCAGGGATGTCGTCCCTAATCAATCCCCTGTCCTCCCCTCCAACCTGCAACAACAATCCTAAAATCCACAAGCGCTCCGTCTCTGTGACATCCATTACCTCCACAGTACTGCCTCCTGTTTACAATCAGCAGAACGAAGACACCTGCATCATCCGCATCAGTATAGAAGACAACAATGGCAACATGTACAAGAGCATCATGGTAAGGGGCTGTCCTGCTTGGTCAGCTGTTTGGACACACATTTCTCATACCTGTCTGCACGTGCACACAAAACTAGCATGGAAAATAGCAGCGTCTTCCTGCGCGCAGATTAGCGGTATATTTATCTAGCGGCACATGTGCATATAGGACATAGTTTTGACATCTTATGAATTGTTCATGGAGTTTGGGGTCCTGTTTCACGATGCTCAGTGTGGGTGGGACAGTAGTCCAGGGCGGGTGCCTTGCTTCACACGCCTTCTTGGAACTCTTCCTACGGTTGCACTGTCTACTAAATTAACACGCCTTCTTAGTAGTGTAGTTCCTGGTGACTCAGCTTTCTCCCTAAGCCATCTGGACCAAGCCGAGCTCCTGAAGTGGGTGATTATGGCGGAGGTGCAGTTTGGGTAGGAAGTAGCTACACCTCAGCAGTAAATGGGATTGAGTCTCATGTGCTTCTTACACAAATGGCATCAGACAAGGAAAATTCCAAAGCTACTTCTGATGATGGTCGTCTTTCTTAAATACATACCCAGCCTTGCATGCTGATAACCTCAACTGTGTAAAGTCTGGTGATGAAATTCCTTAGTCAGCAGGACCTGTCATCTACTAGAAAGAAGAGAAAGGAGAAAAAGAAAAGAGAAATCTTCTCTGTAGTAAAATCTGCACTAAATTTCATGTCTTCATTTGCCTCCCAGCAGAGGCCTAGGTGGGGTGGAGTCGTTGTCTTTTAACCTTTGGGGAACCATACATTGAATACAGTAATTATTGAAGATGGGTTGTTGCTGTTCTTGTCCCAGCTTTGAGGAGAGGGAGAAGAGTAAGACTCATTGATCTTTGAAGAACTTGGAATGGAAGAGAGAGGCCATACACTAAATGATATTCTAACAGAAGCCAGACCAGATTGGAAATGGTCTAGTGACCTCCTTGGGGGACTTTGTGTTAATTGTTCAGGCAGTTAGGTCTCACTGAAGGCATCAAGTTAAGAAATGTTCAGGTTGGTTTGCTAGAGGCATAACTACCTTGTGGAGACACGCAGCTTCAGGTGGGAGGAGCTGTGGGTGGGAAGCAAGCCAAGGAAGCTGCACCCATCTTTCAAGCAGGAGATGATAAGGGCTGGAGACGGAAGAGCCATTCATCCTGTTATCAGCCTCTGATAACTGTTGTGGAGGGTAAGGAAGAGGGAGGATTTCTATGGAAGAGGGAGGACCCACGGCCATCTGGCAGCCAGTGGCTGGTGAAACTACTAGAGGAGGAGGTCTCAGGGCCTTTAGATTGGGACATCCACATGACATTGTTTAATAGATTGCCAGAAACACGGGTGGTGCAGGGTTGGTGTTGCGTGTCTTTCAGCCCCATTGAGTGGGAATGAGTGTGGAATGAGACCCAGTTCAGCGTCTTAAGGGAGTAGCTAACAAAGATGCACTGGAGAAACAGCAGCCCAAGGGAGCCCGGCTCATCAATAGTAGTTGTGTTTTTAGCACACTCTAGTCATATGCTTCTGTTATATATGCCAACCAGAGAGATAGGGGTCACCTACATGACCACAGCATCTGGAAGCAGAGTACAAATGTATGCACCCAGCCGTTAATGCTGTGTGCCATGCCCATGGCAGCATGCTCTGCTCTGCCAGGAGAAAGCCTAGCATGTAGGAGACATCTTAGGTTGAATGCGCTGTCCTGGTCTTGGGAAGGTATAAATAGATGAGTCCCCAGACTATTCCTTCCTTGGAATAGGGCCTGCCTTTGGGAGAATACTCCCTGTCACTGTCTCTTCCTGGGACCCTTTATGTTGCACAGGGTGAAGTATTTTCCTCCTTTAAAATTTTGTGTGCACCAGTTCTTTCCTTTTAAGTATATAAGCCAGATGTTTTAGTACTAGGTACATTCACGAAACCCTTATTGCTGCTTATTGAATCACAAACACCAGCTGCCATGAGGGTCAGAAGGAGGCACCTAGGCCCTGAGGAAATCAAGCTGTGTGTGTGTGTGTGTGTATGTGTGTGTGTCTGTGTGTGTGTGTGTGTCTGTGGGTATTGGTGTCTGTGTGTGTCTGTGTGTCTGTGTGTGTGTGTGTGTCTGTGTGTCTGTGGGTGTGGGTGTGTGGGTGTTTGTAGACTCGTGCCAAGCTCCAGCAATCTGCTCCTGGTGAGAGCAGATTTTCTTTTTAAAAATGCATGACCTGAGTTTTCTTTCACTTCTTTCACCTTTAAAGAGATCATTCAGGACATGGCATTGGGATGGTCCTCTTTCCTGCCACGTGAGCTCAAAATCAACAGCAGGCAGAGATAAAGAAAAGGAAAACCAGACATGAGGATGAACAGAACACTTGTGCTTTCATCAGAAACTGTTTTTTATTGACATGTGATTTACATACAGTTACAGATCTTAATGTTCACTCAGTTCTTTGAGTTTTAAAAGTCTGTCTATATCTATCTGTCGGCCACACCAAGACTCCCTGTGGCCTTTAAGCCTTCAGTCCCCTCCCTTTAAGCTTGGGGCTGGTTTTCTAAGGCCACAGATACAGGCTTTGTGATGAATGCCATCGTTATGTCTCGTTTCTTTTCCTCGGTGCATATGTGAGAGTCTTTTTCACTGGTGGAGGTGTTAGTTCTTCACTTGCTCTCCTTTAGTGGCTCAGAAGGCCTTTGTGGACATAGGTTTTTCATTTCTTTAGCAAATGGTTTGCTGGGTCATAGACTCTTTTGCCCCCTCCCCCCAGTGGTCAGTGGTCAGTGGTCAGAGTTGTAGCCATTTTTTCCTATTGGTTGTCAGCTAATGTTATAGCATTAGGCTGGCACATTGGCCCAGGGCTCATAATGCCATATACTGTTTATAGTTCCCTCATGTATATTCTTTTATTTGGGATCTTAGCTAGGGTGGAGTGTGATAGGCAGTACGTGTTTCCCCCGTTTTAGTGGGGGGCACTGTGCTCACCACCGTCCACCCTTCACCTGCTCATTCAGAAGTAGCACTCAGGAGTCCTGGCTCCTCGTCCTGTTCATATGCCACCTACTCCATCAAGACAGCAAAGGTCAGAGGTCAGGAGATCAGAAAACATGAGCCAAGCTCAGTCCAGATGTGTCTGTTGTCTTTGCAGTTGACAAGCCAGGATAAGACCCCCGCTGTGATCCAGAGAGCAATGTCAAAGCACAATCTGGAGTCGGACCCCGCCGAGGAGTACGAGCTGGTGCAGGTCATCTCGGAGGACAAAGGTAGGCGTGCTCTCCACGACGGCAGGTGCCAGCCGCACGCACACTCTGCTCAGGTGCTGACAGCAGAAAGGTCATGCATGTAATGTCTTCCTTTACATTTGGATCCTAGTGATGGTGGGGGCATATGCACAGATTTGTTTGAGTGTATGTGTGTGTGACCAGAACAGTACAAAATGTGTCCTGCTCTCTCTGAGCCTGAAGCAAGGCTGGTGGCCAGCAAGCCCAAGCAATCCTGACAGGAGGGTAAAGGGGATGGGGCTCATGCTGCACAGCAAGTGCCCTTATCCACAGATCTGCCTCTCATGCCCCCTGGTGGTGGTATTTAGGTGTGCCAGGGAGACAAGCTATGTATCGCCTTAGTGAAGATCAAGTGTCTGAAGCTGCTACCCACCCCTAACTCTTTGCTGTTGTTTCTGGGATTTTCTGTAGAATTCCTCTTGCCCACTGTTTGTGTTCCCCACGAGAAGCCCATTTTCATGAGCAGTCAGTCTCTGTGTGTCACGAGTGGGAAGCAGATGGAACCTGTCGGGTCTGGGCAGGTCCTCACACACATCCTTTACTTGACATTGTGATTCTCGGTCCTGTCTGACCCAGAAGCACTCATGCCACAGTGCCAGGGTTTTGTTTATTTTCTTTTGGTTTTTACTTCTGGAACTAGAGTTACAGATGGTTATTGGTGCTGGGAATCAAACCCAGGTACTCTGAACGAGCAGCCTGGGCTCTTTAACCTTAAGCCTTCCCTCCAGCTCCAGATCTAGCTATTTTATTTTATTTATTTTGTTTTATTTTGAAGTGTAGGTTCTGGGGGTGAAATTCAGGTCCTTGTGCCTATAAAGCAAGCACTTTTCAGGTGTAACCATCCCCTGACTGTCATTTGTAATACTTAAATACAGTTGCAGTTAAAATGATAAATCCCCAAAGTGGTCTGTTGAATTGTAGCATGTGGCTGCAGAGTAGCTCAAAAGGAGGTCGGTGGATCTGCAGATCCAGTCGCTCAAAGAGGGAAACCTGGGCTCAGCTCTGCCCCCAGCTGAGTGATCTCGACTAATGCCTTGCTGCCATCGTCCTTAACCAGCTCCCTGGAGACTAAAGCTCTCTCTGGTCTCAGCAATTATGAAGTCACCATAAATAATATACTGGAAAGTGCTTTGCAAAAATGCTAACTGCTGTATAGATGGGAGGGCCATTATCGTGGCCCCAAATAGGTGAGCAGGGGTGAGAGGACTCTCTGGGGTGTTAGTCCTTGTGAACACTTGGACACCATGTACCTGTCTTGGAGAGCCTGTTCATCTTGGGTTAGCTGAGGGGTCCCGGTGTGAGGAATTCACCGGAAGCTCACCTCATGCAGCTCTGCAACCAGAAGCCCCTGCCATTTTCTTTTCTGATCTCACTTCCACAAAACCCAATGTCCACATCTGCCCATTTTATTCTATGGTTTTCTTTTTTTTTTTTTTTTTTGTGGTTTTTTTTTTTTTTTCGAGACAGGATTTCTCTGTGTAGCTCTGGCTGTCCTGGAACTCACTTTATAGACCAGGCTGGCCTTGAACTCAGAAATCCGCCTGCCTCTGCCTCCCGAGTGCTGGGATTAAAGGCGTGCACCACCACGCCCGGCTTTTTTTTTTTTTTTTTTTTTTGTGGTCTATGGTTTTCAAAACAGAATAAAACAACTTTTCATTGACAGAATTTATTATTTCACTGGTAATAACAACCCTTGTTTATAAATTATGAGTGTTCAGGTGGGCATCACTGAATTTGAATATGACTTAAAAATGAGTGGAGTGCATTGTCTTATGTGGATGTTGTTTAGTGTTGAAAGGCAAGTGCTGGACAAAACGGTGACTCAAAAAGAATAAATGACCAGACTGATTTGGAATTATGTCTAAGTACCTTAATTTAATCCAAGTAAAGATGCCTGACAATTGCTGTAGGTCTTGTACAGTGCTTGGACACCCTTAGGCTGTGGGAGTACAGCAGGCTAGCAGGGGTTCTCATTCCAGCTCTGTGGTCCTGGGACCATCCTGTATTTGGTGTCCCTACCCCTGTACCTTCTTCAAGTTCTAACGCTCTGTTTTTGAACAGTACATTCATGGGAGGGAGGAATTCTGACACCTTGTGCTCAGTTTCAGATAGGGAGTAAGTTTTTTGGGACCAATTATGAGGAAGTATCCACATTGCTTGGTCTAGGTTATAGGCAAGAAACAGAGACTCTACCCAGGCCTTGTGCCTGGGCAGAATTGGCTTCTGCCAGTCAGGGATGGGCTTCCCCCCAACCCCCACTGACCAGCTGCTGTTTCCTTCTCTTTCCTAGAACTAGTGATCCCAGACTCTGCAAACGTCTTTTACGCCATGAATAGCCAAGTGAACTTTGATTTCATTTTACGCAAAAAGAACTCGGTGGAGGAGCAGGTGAAGTTGCGCAGTCGGACCAGCCTGACTTTGCCCAGGACAGCTAAGAGGGGCTGCTGGAGTAACAGGCACAGCAAGATCACCCTCTGAAAGGGACAGTACACTCCTACTGCCCAAGGCAGAGTGAGGCTGAGCAAAAGCCATGGCGACGCCAACCACCACCCAGTGTTGAGCATCATTGGTGAAAGCGACAGATATTTATAGAATTCAGCTGTGCAGAGAGCACTGTGCAGGGGACAGTGGAAGTGAATTTGACATTAAAAGGATAAAAGGTTCACTGATGCTCTTAGATCTGAGAGTGAATACAAAATAGTCCATATTTTAAAATATATACACACACACATATCGTGTGTGTATGTGTGTGTGTGTTTGTGTGTGTGTGTGTGTGTGTGTGTGTGTGTGTGTGTGTATGTGTAGATATATCAGAGGGACTATACAGGATATTCTGGACTATGGAAAAACCAATTTGCACAATGGCCTGGGAAGTTGAGGTCACTTTTTACAGGGAAACAGAAGGGACCAAGAACCTGGTCTCATACTTCCAAGTAAATAGAATTAGAACTATCAATGCGGAGTGTTCTTCATGCCAGTATTACAAGCCCAGGCTCTTATTTTTTTAAAGGGAGAGAATTCCTTTCTCAGTCATGTGCCACCAGATGACCAAACAGCAGAGATTGGCGTGGCCATAGGCTGCATGAAAGGCCACCATGGAAAGGTTCGGATGGGTCAGTGGTCTCTGCCCTCTGCTGGAGTGTGCTGGAGCATCTGAGGCCTGTGTGCCTTGCTGGTCCCCGTCACAATGCCCCTGGGGTCAACACAAGCTTGTTTCAATTCCTGGAAACCCTGTTGTGTTTCTGCATTCTCTCCTGAGGAACGCACCACAATCATTACCACACAAGTAGCCTCGGTCTTCCATAACTTTTCAGCCAGAGAAGAAAGCGCAGAAGCAAAGCAACTCCTCTGGACTCTCCTCTGCCTTGGACCACTCCACCACCCTCTGATTGCCCTGTGCATGTAGCAGTGTACATCCGGTCGTTTGCCATCTGGAGCCGTGGGCCTCTATCTTATGAGCAGTTCTTCCTCAGGTGTAGACATTTCTGCTGCAGTCAACTCCATGCAATCATTTCAAGCTTGTGAAAGATTTCTGAGCAGCAGCCCCCCAACCCCCGCCCCTCAGAAACTGTCTCCCGCTGACTAACAGCGGCTCCCGTTTCCTTCGTTACTTTAGTAGCATTCCTGTGTTCAGGTCACAGGGAGAGAAAGGAGACTGCGACTGCTGTCTCTGTCCTTTCTCACAGAGGTGCACCCTTATAGATGGGAAGAGTAGCGCCCTTCTTTCTCACCTCTCACTCTCCTGGTGGCACTGGTAAGTGATGGGTTTTGTCTGTAATAACAGCATCATTCTGTGCTTCCGATCTGCGCTATGCTGGGATCTGAATGGAAAAGCCATACGTGAAGGAGCTGACATGTATAAGAAGCACTTTCAAATTATTGTCCCTTTTTTATTTTTTTCTCCAAATACCAGTTTTTATTCCAAAAATAAAGAGAATGAACCCAGAATATGATGTCCAGATTGTAACAGGGAATTTTTTTCTAACCCTATACTATAGCTCTCAAAGGTTATGTAGGGTTTGTGTTATGTAAATAGCCATACGAACTCAACAAGAAACACCAGGAAAAGCTCGGAGATTTGTGGCAGTGGACCAAAGAGAGAGCCAGGAAGTCATCAGATTCCTTGTCTTGTACATTCTGACACCAGATGTACCCTGCTGTTTCTAGGAGATTGAATGGAAGACCAGTTAGTTTTCAACTAAGACATCAGAAGGCATTCTCTTCTTTTGTTTGTGAGCCTTTTCTGGTTAATGTTTCTGTGTGTGGTAGGGAGATGGCAAGGATTACAGCCATCAGGAAGACTGAGGTAAACCTAGCCTCAGCCTGGCTCTCTCAGTGTCAAGGTCAAAAAGTCAGTGCAGGGCTGTTGGCCTGGTTTAGGGTGTGGCTCACAAGACTTACATGTTATGACCATGTGCTCACCCTGTGTAATTATACTGTATATGTAGAGCCTAGATTTATATACTGCAATGTAAAAAAAAATATATATATATATATATATTTACCTTTTTAAAAAAAAGACAATGGAAATCCCAAGTGGGTAAAACATGGCCTCATTTATTTAATGCCACTTCAGTTGTTTTAATTTTGCTTCCAGGTAAACAGCTGGACTTTGTTTCCAGCTGCTTGCACGCTTGTCTTTCCGCATCTACAGCATCTGTTTACCTTTTGGTTAAACTAATAAACTGTTTTGGGACTTGGTTGGCACGTGCTGCCAGACCCAAAGGGCTTGTATTTGGAGTGTTAATCAGGTGGGTTCCGGGCTCCAGGTTTGCCAGCATTCAGAGGCCTTCTCTGAATCAGCTGGACAGAACAGAGGGACAGCAAGTGGCAGAGGGTTGTGTCTGCTGGCAAGGATTGTAAGCTCAGAGGGAAGAGGCACATCCTTGGAACAGACCAGTGATGCCTGCCTTGTTCGGTTGCCTTTCCTCGGAGCCATGCAGTGAGGCTGCCTTTTGTGTGAACCTGGGGTGAGACTCCCTGAGAGCCTCTCTCGAGCGCAGTGTGGCACTGTCTGGATAGAAACGATGCTCTCCGAGCAGGGAAAACCTCTCTGGAGGTTCTTAGAAGGCGTCCCTTCTCAGCTGATGTCACACAACACACAGTCGCATAATTTTCATCTTGTTATCCACACTTATTTTCCAACAAGTTCCCAAAAAATGACTCAAGTAGGTGTTTTGAAAGGGAATTGATCATGGGGCCTAACCTCTGAGACTATGTGACTAATTTTCAAAACCATCCCAGAAAATGAGCCCCTCTCCCATGTAGAAACTGACCTTGGAGCCTTTTTCCCTGAAGTCCTGTCTTCAAATTACCCTCTCTGGACCACTTTCAGGTTCACCCAGTGTAAGACCACAGGGGGCTGCTGTGCTGTACACTGCTCTGACCTCAGCAGCACTGAGGGCTTTCCTGATATTATCTTTCTCTTCAGGTGCCTACGCCTCTAATCTAAGAAGTTATTTGCACTGCTGTTCTTATCAGTGATTTCCTCTGGAAATGGCTAAAGTCGAAATGCAACGGGAAGTGTTTATTAGGCTATCCCAGACCAGATTGGAGTAACCAAAACATCCTAGTACCTTAAACCACAGATTTCCTTTTACAGCTAAGGGAGCACGGTGGAAGCCAGGCAGGTCCCGTAACCAGTGACCCGGGACCCAGCTATGCCCTGCCTTACAGCTCTATCTGCTTGATTTTCTTCCCTTTCAAGTCACAGTGACAAAGGCTTTTAGCCTTAACTGTCCTGACTGGCGTCGAGCGAAGTAACGTGTGGCGCCTCATGGTCCTGTCATGATGTAGCTTGGGCCATGTAGTCTCTGTGCAGGGAAGGCAAGACACAAGTCCCTGAATGTCCCAAGCCCCCCAGAGACAGTGTTTAGAATAGATGGTAAGGACCTCAGAAGGGGTTGCACACAGCAAAGGGGAAGCTGAAGACAAGAGATGTTAACGGGAAGAGAAAATATCAGAAAGACTGATTTAAATTTGTCTACGATGCAGAAAAATTCAGGAGCCAGTATTTTAGATCATAATTCGCCAGTTACTATTGAGTATGGGCCCCCAGTACCCCTATTCAGAAACCTGGAACCTGTGAGGAAGTACTGTTTTACTTAGCAGTGTGGGGAGTCTAATCTAAGTCAAACCCACTCTTCTTTCTTTTCCTTCTCCCTTTTCCCTCGCCCCTTTGGGAGGGGTGTCAGCATGAAGGACCCCACTGTGAAGCCAAGTCTGGCCAGACCTAGACCCTCCCAGACTCTTGTCCTCTGTGCTCAGTGAGTGGCCCCAGCCCTTCATCACAACTTCCCACGAGGAAGCATCACGCCTCTCCATCACTAATGAGCAGAACCTATGCTGCATCATAGGTCCAGGCATGTGCCCAAGCTTGCAGGTCAGTGCCAGGACATCGTCTCACACAAGAGATGACTGAAGTGATCTCTGAACTGCTTTCATGGCTTCTTCCGAAAAATCAAAGTGCCGGATTCGAAATGGAAGCAATCCTTCTAAATGATAGTTTTCTCTCAGACATCCATGATCCTCGTTTATATGACAGCAAACAGCCAAGCCTTCAACAGAATCTTATCTGAGAATGTACACTATGGTATGTCTATTTGATAACTTTTTGAATAATTAGTATATCAGATATATCAGAGAGAGGGAGAGAGAGCTAGAGCTATCAGACATTTTGTTGGGGCTGTAGTTTGCAGTTTGTGTTGTGCAGGGGTGGGGGGAGGTGGGGGGAGCACAGATGGGACTGCTGGGAAGACAGGCTCCCTGGTCGCTTACTACCTTAGGCAAGTTCTATACTTAGCATTGCCTTAGCTGAGAAGCGGTAACTGACAGGCACTCCTATCCCTCGAGGTTTATTCAGAGTGAGAGAGCGTGCACAAAAAGCTCTTCATTTGAGTGCAGTCTCAGCTGGCTGCAGTCTTCCTTCTGGCCTAGGGCAAGGGAGCCCCAACATTCTTGGCTGGGGGAGCAGCCCCCATTCCAGATGGGAAAATCACAGGGGTAGAGCTTCCATGCGTGGAACAGCACCCTGGGAAAATCTTAGCCTGCTGCTACTGCCATCTGACTCACGGAGTTGGAGCACATCTGGGGCTCCGGCAGCTTGTTTCTTGTCTGTGACCCAGAGAGACTCATAAAGACAGGCATGTGGGCTCTGCACAGCCTCCCTGGCCAGCCTTCAGGCTTTGCAGTGAGGACCTTTGACAGGCGAGCTGAGCCCTGTGCTGGAGTGTCCCTCTGAGGGCCCCCACCTTCCTGGATGCCCTCTGCATCTGCAGACCTTGCTCACTCCTGGTTCCTCTTCTGTGAGAATAATCTCTGCCTCTTTCTGTAGGAAGAGGCTTTGGCGCCAAAGGCATTCACATGCCTGAATCCAGGTTACTCCTGTCCCACCATTTCATCACAGGCCTAAGCCCACCTCAGCTTCCCACTATGGTAGGATTAAGGATAAAGTGGTCAATTTAAAGACTAGGCTGGTACCACTACCATTAAACCTGCCTTCTGCCACTGGCTTCCACTTGCTTGCTTTCCTATCCAGTCTCTGCACCAAGATCACTACCTCCAAGCATGGCCTGGCACTCTCTTTTCTCCTCTTGTCCTGTCCTTCTGTCTCAGAGATCCCTCTGGGCATGAGGACTTTGCTGTGCAGGCTCCCACTTTCCTCTCCACTCATGGGTATCCCCTCCCCTCAACTCTGCTTGGTTTCCTCCTGCATGGCCAGGTTGAACAATCATACAATCCTCTTCAAGTCTTCACACTACCATGCTGGTTTAGAATAGCAGGTCAAACCTTGCTGCTCACACCAGCAGCACTCTGGTGAGTCAGCTGCAGTCTGCATGCATGCCCGTTCCACACGTCTGGTTCCCCATCTTCACTGACAACTTACAAGAAACAGAAAGCTGTCCAGTGCAGCCCAAAGGAATCTTTCTTCCAGGATCATGATTCTGGACAGCGCTGGGCTGGGGACTGTGCAGAGGAGCTCTCTTCAGGTCCCCAGGGGCTTCTAAGAGACGCCCTTCAGACCTTGGAAGTGCTCCCACAGGGGCTTTGACTTGCACACCCATTTCAGGGGAAACTAAGCTGAAGAAACCAGGGCGGGGTCTAAGAACAAATGTAGATTATTCAAAAATCCAGAGAATTGACTTAGATGATTCTTCATTCCACCTTCCTGCCCTTCTCAGGACAAGGGAAGGATGGCTCCAGGTTTGAGCAGGAACAGCACCATTGGTGTAGTGGAGGCAGCCCACGTGAGACCATTTTAATTATGAACATGCACAGTGGGAGAAAGAAAGCAAACACACACACGGACAAAGATACACACACACACACACACATGGGTGGAGAAGGGGGGCAGGAGAGAGAATTTATAGTAAATTCATAGGACAGAGAGGAAGTCAGCCTCCTGTCTCCCCAAATTTGAATGGCACAGATCACCATTGACCCTTAGGCCCCACCCAGTGTCTAACACTTCCATCAACATTTCTTCCTAAACACTAAAGCAAGTTCATCTTTTCCTGTCCTTGTCATGAGAGGAGGTGCCATTTTCTGTGCAGTCTTTGGTAGCATGATGTACTAAAGCCACTACCGTTCTCCAAGCAGGCAAACAGAAAACCCTAGGCTTTTCTTCCTTGCCTCAGCTGCCCTGTGCTGAGGGGTCTGTCATCTGAGGTTCACAGAGGACCCCCACGAGTCCTTTCACCTTCTGGCTTCATCTCTCAGCCACACTTACGAGAATGTCCCTGAGGCAGCAGGTTGTTTCTGGAGAAAAGAGCCCTATGAAACTGCATGACCATACCGACAAACTCCAGGGCTGCCTGTCCTCCGGTGTAAGTCATTCCATTCCTTCTTCTCAACACCTCTGCCTCATTTCAGCTTTATTTTGATTGATATCAGTCAAGGCAGTTGATCACTTGTGAATCATTCCCTTCCCCTCCTTGGTTGGAAAGGGTATCTCAAACACATTGTGGTGTCCTTATTGTGTCCTGCCCACCGTGGGGGTGTGTGGGCACAGCTGGCATGTCTGCCACTCAGAGGAGTCAAGACAAAGACAGGATGGTGGTCCACAGCCCACAGCTTTCCAGAGGAGAAACAACAGAGTCTGGGATGAATGTTGAGGTTCCTGGTCTCCTATGTACCAGGCACCATTTGCGTATTGCTAGGAGTCAGGAACCAGGATCCTGGTCCACAGGAAGAGAAAACATGGAGTCCTGGATGGGCTGAACTCAGAGTGGGTGACTCAGAGTCTGATTCAGTGTGGGTGTCAAGAGAATATGGAGGACTTGGAAGAGAAAATGCCCTCTCTTGGAAATTTGGGCATGGCTCTTTACGATGAAGGCCTCCCCTGCAGCAATCCTTGATGAAGAGACGATCCTTGCTTATTCATACGGCTTTGTTTGCTGGAGGATGAGAAGGCACACACTGTGGAAAGCCTCCTGGGATGTCATCTTTACTCACTTGTTCCGACCGTAAAGAGAAACAGTAAGATCAACAGGTTTGTGCCTGAGTGGGAACCGTTCTGGCTTCAGGCACCAATCTTACCCCAGAAGCATCTCCACTGTCTGTCTGTCCAGAAGCATCTCCACTGTCTGTCTGTCCGGAAGCATCTCCACTGTCTGTCTGTCCAGAAGCATCTCCACTGTCTGTCCAGAAGCATCTCCACTGTCTGTCTGTCCAGAAGCATCTCCACTGTCTGTCTGTCCAGAAGGGAACCAAACCTAGAATCCTAGACTTCCTCCCCAAACAGCAGCCTCTGTCTTCACGATCAGAATGTAAGCAGGTCAGCTTGTCGGCATTACCTCTGTCCAGTTCCATCATTGGACCCAACACTCCCACCCATCCTCCCATTAACACTGGATGGTCTTTCACAGGCCCTCCTTCCACTGTGCTGAAAAAGCAGCTCCAGTCCTCTAGGATGCTAAAACCCACTTTGTTCCCTTTTAGTCTCTAAAGTACAGCTACCTGCCTGTGTGGTTCCTAAATTGACTGGATTCCCACAAAGGTGGGGACCTGCCCTTGCCTCCTGAGAGTTTCCATTCCCCAATAAGGGCCTGAAACCAGGTCATGCTCACACATGGTTCTGGAGATTTGGGGCGGGGTGGGGGGCAGAGATTTGATTTGAAATACTAGAGTCATTCTCCCTACCATTTTATCTTTGAATGGTTGGATAGACCATGTGTTAGCACAACAGTGGGCACTCTGCCTTGAACATATGGCATACCCTCAATTTCCTCTAGGGGGACAATTCTGCCTTGACATATGGCATACCCTCAATTTCCTCTAGGGGGACACTTCTGCCTTGAACACATGGTATAATCCCTGCCAGCTTGCATAATGCTACTCATCTGCCCACAGCAGCTCCCACAGCATGGGCAGGGCAGTAGCTACCCTGTCTCATTTGCCTTGGGATCCCATGACAGTTCCGGATGCTCTCTGGTTTTCAACACTGATGCAGACATGGAAGTTCTGGTAGTGCTGGTCATTGGCAAGGGTTTGAAGAGCCAAGCAGCAAGCATAATTTAGGAATTTAGAAAATTTGTTTTTATTTTTATGGAGAGCTCCAGAAGGCAGCTGGTCTCTTCCCTACGCTGAAACAGCAAAGCAAGACAGACCAGGATGTGTGGATGCCCACTCCTTCAAGTGCCCAAGGGATGCCAAGGATGAGTCTTCTGCAGACTGCAGGGGGCAGCCCACAGGGCAGTGCTTACACTGTCAAGGTCAGGCTTGTCCCTCAGAAGATCCCAGTGTGGATCCTGAGAGGAATCCCCATGGGCTTCAGCCTCCCAGGCACCAAGAGCAGGCTCCAGGGCCAGAGACAAAGCTCTATATCGAAGGCCTCAAGTGTCACTCACCACAATGGCCAGTGTCTAAGTTGAAGAGCAGAAGGGAGGCTTGGCAAGCTATCCGGATTGCTAAAAAGATGGCTTTTTAAAGTGCTAGATCCACAGTTTATAAAAGTTCACGAGAACATTACAAGGGACTCAAATCTGAGCAGGCAGAAACACAGGCTGGACCAGACTAACAGAACCAGAACTTTATTCACAGTTAGAAAAGGTCCTAATCTAAAATTCAAACTTTGAAATCCAATGTCTTTTAAGAATGAAAATTCTTAAATCCGTCAGACCAGCTGACAGGGCAAACAGGAGAAAGTTCCCCATTAAGACAGCAACAGAAACGAAAACAATAAAAACAGCAACAACACAAAACATAACTCAGTCTCCCTTCACTTCCAGTGCCCCAGCCACCTCCCTCTCCTATAAAATACACAGTTAAAGCCTGGCATTCCTGCACACATTCAAATCACAAACAAGATACCAAATACCCAAGGAGACCTTAGGAGTCACTTCGAGTTCCTCATGAGCTCCCGAATGCTCTTCTCTTTTTCCCTAGATGAGAAGCCGCAAGCTGGGGCTGGATAAGCCTGGTTTCTCAGCTTCAGTCAAGAAGCCTGAATCACACCCAGGAAGGAAGGGTGGCTGAGGTGAAGCACCACAAGACACTCTTGGCAGCTGGCTGGGAATCCTGACACTGTGTGTGACACAGTCCAGCATTGCACCTGACATTAAATTAGCCTATGAAGAATTAGGGAAAAGTTTTAGGGGACTTTTTTTGGAGAAAGGTGTCTACTTAGGATTTTTCGCTCTGAGAGCTGTGGATCGCTGACTTAAATCTATTGTCTAGACCAGTGTCTTATATATCCACTGGAGAATAAGTTACTCCTAACTGGTTAGCTTCTCACCAGCGGTCTTCCCTGCAAAAGCCAAGCTGGGAAATTCAGGCAATTCAGATGCTCAGACTCACGTGTCAACACTGATATTGCCCAGTATGCAGTGAGAGTCTGAGGCATCTGTTCCTCTGCTTCACCCTACAGACGATGGTTTTTCCACTTTGGTAAAATAAATAATTCAGAATATAATGAAAATCTAAAACGAGGACAATTGTGAGGCTGAAATGTATTCTGCCCCTCAACAGTGACTTATTAAACTCATCAACAGTGACTTATTACACTCATCAACAGTGACTTATTAAACAACTCATACCTGCAGTTCCTCCCCAGGCGAAGGGGTGACATATAAGGAGTGAGGATCTGGGCCACCCCATCCCTCACAACCTGTATATATTACAGTTTTTTATAAATAGACATATTGGACTTAAGCCACAATACAAATGCCAAGGGTTTAGATCTTTCCCCCATAAATATCTAAATATTATAGCCACATGGCACCTAGACATTTTGATGAACGCTCTAGCTGCCACGATGGTCAAGAGCCCATGTCGCTACCCAAGCCAGTTACGTACTCCATTGGATAATAACCACTGAGCCATCGCTCCAGCTCTCACTCCATGGGATAATAAAGCCAAGAGGAAAACATCCGCTTTGCAACAAACTCATGACGGAGCTCCTTTGAATAAAAGCCCAGTTAACGGTTTGGTTTCCCCATTCCCAGACACTTGTTACATAGTACTGTTTTCAAGGTCACATCAATTAGATGAATAAATGTAGTCTAGATGGCTTGATGATTTCAGGGTCACATCTGCCACATAAAATGGACCACTTAGATTAGTAAACAAGGTCCACTGGCTTGTCTGTGTTGACTGCTCACTTACTGATGTGACAGCTTGGGGTGCCATTTCTTGGATGAGAATGTGAGCCATGTTGCCACACCAGTGTGGCTAACCGCATTCTCTGGCTAGTGAGCAGAACTGGGCATTTGGACTGAAGTTTAACCTAGCCATTCCAGTAATGGCTTCCTAGGGAATTTGGTTTTTAATTTCTCTGTTCTTCACTATACAGATTATATAATTTTGATGAATCACATCAAACCACTTGATTAGATGACTGCCATCTCTACAAAACAAAACCCCAAACTGGAGCAAACAGATGAGTAGCCCTTTAGAAAATCCAGACAGTGATGAACCGTGCAGACCACACACCCAGGAAGCTTTCAGAGTTCGTCTCTTGAAGGCACAGTGTCCAGGGAAGTTGGTGGTGGAAGTGCTTCTGTGTTCTTGGCGGTACTGCGGATGTGTCCTTGCTTCCGGGATTTCCAGGAGTGTGTCCTGTCCCAGTCAGTGGCCACTGTCTCATTGTCCCAGATGGTTGACGTTTCTGTGTCGCTCAGATAGCCTGGCTGGCCTGTGTAGTGCGTAGGGTAGATGAGCAGAGGCTCTGCGGAGAAGGCTTTCAAGTCCCTGGACTCATAATACTCCTTGTACTCAGCCCTGTAAACAAGAGGTGCACAGCCACATGAGGGGCAGAAAGAAGTCTCAGGGAATGGGGAAGGCAGAGGGCCCTGCTTGTCATCTCTGAAACTGCCTGGGTACATTTTTGCTTTTGTATAGTTGTATTGATTGTGGAGAACCTTAGACTACAAACACAAAAAGGATTTCTTTAAAGTGTTGAGAAGGTCTGTAGAGACAAGCAAAAGGGCCAGGCCCAACCGGTTGCGGTTGGGTAGAACAGTTTAGTGAAAGAGCTTCAAGTCTTACTCTGAAAGGTAAGACATCAACTCTATTGGACTCACAGCGATAAATAAACATGATCAATTCTCAATCAGTGTTCTGTTCCTGTTTCCACTGATAAAGAAATGAAGACATCTGAGACCTGGAGAGCGACAATGGGGTAAGGGACATGGAGAAGGTTTGGAGGCATGCTAGCTGGCCATCGCACCCCAGTTCTTGCTTGCTGCCCTGGCTCTATGCAGTTGTAAAACTAGAGGGACATCTTTGCTTCCTCCAAGGGTTCCTTGAAGTTACATGAAGGATACCTATACAGTATCTTTGTCCATGGGAGAATTAAGTACTATTTTCCTTTCTGTTTCAGGAGATAGTGGCTTGACTCTATATTTCTGTCAGGATACAGAGGTAACCCATATTGTGTAAAAGATGGCAGATAGCTCCATCTTTACTGGTGACAAGATAAAATGATCAAGCTGTATCATGGGAACCTCAATAGCTAAAAGGAAGGTCAGAGTTGGAGATCACTTAGCAACTGAGAGAAGGGGTCAAGGTCAGAACCTGGCCTCCTGTTCCACTCATGATTTTAGGACACATTGCTTCAGCAGCTATTACAAATACTCTAAAGATCTAAGAGATGTGTGGCTATTTCTGCCTCTAAGAATCTATAGCCCACTGTGAGGACTAACAGGTAACTGCCATTTACTAGACCCTTTGATAAATATCAGGTCAGTCAGCTGGGCCTTGGGCATTTGAGTACTGTATTCCTCCTTTCTTTGATATCTGGCTCAGATGCCATCTTCTCTTCCCCTGAATTTCTTGCCACCTCCATGACTATGAGACATCATGATGATTTGTTCATGGGTCCGTGTTATCTCCCAGAGTTTGAATACTAAGAGGATGTGTACTCTACTACCTAGGGCTACACACATGGGGTGAGCAGAGTGAACCTAGAATAAATCTAGGGTGGCTTAAGAAAGATAACCTTTAGCTTCAGTTATGTGAAGTTAGAAAGTCAGAAGAACATAGACAAGTAGATTCTGAGCAGACCATTATCCTGTGCACTGAGCAATGAAGAGGATATTAGACAAGGCAGTTACCTCCTCTGTCTCATCCTTTCTGTCCATTCAAAGGTCTACTAAACTTTTCCAGGTTATAATTATAAAAGGATTCTTTAGGAAACCCATACAACTATAAATACACCAAGTTCCATCTAGGAGGCTTAGCTTGTGAACAGTATGTGACCAAGGGACAGGTGGCCATGGAAGGAGACTTACACAGGATGTTTGTTGTACATGATTGGCAAAAACTCATCCACTGGCAACATCTTCCCAAAGGGATCGGCTCCGACAAGCTTCTGTGCTCCTTCCAGGGAGATGGCGTAGCCCAGGGTCCAGTAGGAATAATCAGCTTCGACGAGATTTACAACATTGGGCACCGCCTTCTCTGGCTCTTTGACTTGCATTCTTTTTCGACCGATGTAACTGTAAGGAGATGGAAAGAAGAGAAGAGTTCCAAGTTGAATATTAGAATATTGAATATTATAAGAGTAGAGCACATACTTAGTTTTAAAAGATGTTTTAAAGCCTGGACTCTTGTGTCTTTTCCTAATGCATACCACCACAGAGATCATTCTAGCAGTATCCATAATTGCTATTGGTCCTCATAAAGTCAGTTTTCCACCTCCATTTATCGGCACCCCAACTATTTCAGGCCTGGTGGTCTGTCTTTAAGCCAGAAAGGGAAGATGCAAAGAGATGACAAAGTTGCTTGGATAATGTCCCTGGGATGATGTTTCCAGCTGTGTTTACAGAGGTTGGAAAGGAACAAAAGAAGCCAGATGTGAGAATCTTGAGTTTGTTGTCTTCATGCCTTCATGTCCCCAGAGCTTCTGCCTCAGATGCTTTCTGTACCACTTTCCATGTGCAGGCACTAAACAGCATAGAAAAGGCTGTGAGTGAGAAAGAGTCTGCGGTAGAGGACCTAGAGACCCAAGAGGAGCCCCAACGGGTTCCCTCTGGGGAGTCTGAATGACAACTCTGAAAATCTTTCCCCTACACACTCTGCTCGTGCCCTGAAGAAGACATGGAGATCCAAGGAACAAGGAATAAGGACATATTCAGCATTTAGCTCTTCTAGGAACCTCAAGCAGATGTTCTCAGAGTCAGACTTTCTCAAGTGCAGTAGAGATGAAACTTGTGCCCAGTCCCGACTGACCCATCTCTAACACAACTCCTACATGTAAAGTTGAGGACACATCAAGGAAGAAAGGGTGGAGAGACTGTAAGAGTCTGAGGTATGGGATATCTGCTATGAGGTTGCATCTCCTAGGAGTGTAAGTGAAGCTACACCCACGAAATCTCAACAACATGGCTGCTTAAACAAGACCTGAATAAGTACAATACCAATACACAACAGACGGGGGAAAATCTTGTGGGGTTTCAGCCCTAGATAAAGAACGACAGGAAACTAAGGAATACTGAGAGCAGGAGGCTCCCCAACCCTGGGAAGAATCCCCTGTCTTAGTTACGGTTTTGCTGTTGTGAACAGACACCACGACCAAGACAACTCTTATAAATGACATCATTTAATTGGGGCTGGCTTACAGGTTCATAATTGTCAAGGTGGGAGCATGGCAGCATTCAGACAGGCATGGTGCAGGAGGAGATGAGAGTTCTACATCTTCATCTAAGGCTGCTAGCAGAATACTCACTCCCAAGCAGCTAGGACTAGGGTATTAAAGCCCACACCCACATTGACACACCTACTCCAACAAGGTCACACCTTCTAATAGTACCACTTTCTGGGCCAAGCATATACAAACCATAACACCCTCAAATTAGATATTCAATACCAGGTGGTCAGCCCTAAAATCATATATGTACCTGTAACATTCTATAGCTTAAACACACACACACACACACACACTATATATATATATATATATATATATATATATATATATATATATATATATATAGTCACAGATGCAGAAGGGCTGAAGAATGGTGACTTCTGGAGGCTAGAACTGTGATCCTAACAGACTGTTCAGAATATGGATCATGTGATTCAACTCTGACAGGGGAAGGCCTCCTTTTTATTACATAGTATGATTTTGAGGTTTATTTCCTAGTTAGTTGGATCATTGCTGTGTTTCTTTTTAAATTATTTTCTTAAGTTCAAAAGAGGAGTGCCATCAGGGTCCAAATTTATCTTTCTCGCTGAGGACAGAAGGGTAGGGAAAGCTGGGCTGTTTCAAATAAGCAGGCTCTAATTTGACAAGATTACCTTAGATACACAGTTGGAAAACTTGGGATGTTTCGGCCTCATTGGATGGAACAGAGAGTGTTGCTTATTTCACAAAGAAAAGAGGAAGAAAAGGAGAGAAGGGGGAAAGAAAGGGAAGAAGGGAGGAAGGAAAACAAAAAGATGCTAACTCAGAGGCAAGAGACCGAGCACTAACTAGTACCAGCTCTGAGCCCGCACTCCCTGAGTGAGCCTGGCTTCCCACCACAAGCCTAGCAGACAGTGCTTTTCCTGGTTAGACAACCCCATCCCCACAGAGGAGCTTGGTTCAGATCCTTCCACATCCTACCCCATCAGGGACTTCAGAGGCAACCCTCGTCCCGGGAGCTGACGTTCAAGTTCACATTAGCTCTTACACGAATGTGTGCTACTCCCATTTCCACCCGGCCCACATGCCACTTTACTTTGCAGGTGAAATTTCCACCATTCTCCCCAGTGGTCCTCGGGATGTTTCCTCAGCTCTGTCAAGAGGCCGCTAATCAGGTAGGTGACTCCAGTCTCATAAACAAAAAGCCAACATCAACCAACCAAACACACACACACACACACACACACACCCCACAAACAAAACAAAACAAAACAAAACAAAACAAAACAAAACAAAACAAAACAAAACAAAACAAAACAAAATTTCCCATAGTTTCTCACCTTGTAGACGGAGGCAGAAACAGCCACCCAACCTTTCCCTACTTCTTATTTCTGGGGACATCTGTGGTGTAAAAATCAGGTAAACGGAAGGAAGTGTGATTGAGTCTCCTACCAGCTGGGGGAGGTGGGCTCTGGACCTTGGAGAAGACTGCCCTTTGGAGCTATCCATCTTTGTGACTCACATCAGTTCCCAGTCCAGCTGAGCCTTGTCAATGTCCTCCATCAGCTTCATCAGCTTCCTCTTAAACTGATGCTCAAAGCGCACATCATCCTCGATGACCAGAGTCTTCTCCAGCTCTCGGTCAATAACCTGTAAAGGTCATCCGTGGGGAACACCATGAAAAAAATACCCATTTTTTATTTTTAAAAGCTCATAACTTAGAGTCAAGAAAATGTCCATTGATGACCCATTGTATAGATGTGTGCCATATGCACATCTATAAAACCATGTGATCTACAACTACCTCAATTGTACAGTGTTAGCATCCTTGCAGGTTGAGATCTCTCCAACCCAATACCAAGAGGTCATGTCACGCTGTCACATGTCAAGATGGAGGTTACCCTTGGGAAATGGTGACCAGAAAACTGCCACCTGTTTCTTGATCTCAGTATTGATCGACATGGGTGTCTCATTCTATGTGTGCCATTTTGTTGACTGATCTATGTACTTCTATTTATTTCTATAACATTTTATTTAAAGCATAGAAAAAGAAGAAACAAGTCAAAACTAGATCAAAGGAGAAGAGGCACCCAGAGGTCCTTATTTAGTTTTTCATTTCCTTTATGTTCTTCTCCCTTCTTGTGGGAAGTGATCCTAATTCATGTACTCTGAGATCCAATGTCACCTCCAGTAGTATCTTATGTATAAGACACGGGGTCCAGTTACAGCTCTGCCTCTTCTCACCTCAAAACAGTTAATACTTCCTGCCTACTGTGAGAAGACTCCATCCTGCCTAACCCTGCCTCACATGCCTTCTGTGTGATTCTTGCATGAATTCATTTGATAAATGATAACATGACAGACATACACAAAACATTCCATTTACGAGGAAGGGGAACTCAGGAAAACAATGTTCCCACAATGTGAAAACCATCACCTGCCATTGTCCCACGTGGCACTGAGGCCATCATCCTAGTGTCTTTGCTGCTGGCCTTGGGCTGACTGGCTGCACAACCCAAGAGCAATTTTCAAGCATACTTCTGGGACAATCATGGGCTCCTAATTCACCTGGGAAGTTCTAGTTTCCCTTGCTCTCATTACCAAAGTGTTCCTCTAAAGAATATTTACCTCTTTCCAGACAGAGAAGTGACTAAGGAAGCAACCAATTTCACCCCTGGTTAAAGGCCTGGATGAGTAGGGGTCCCGGTAACCTGGTAGCATCTCAATGTTCCAGGCTTTCAGCTGGCTTGTGTTGAGTGCCCTGAATGACAAAGAATATGCATGAAGATCAGCAGGTCAGCGTGTCCCCACTTCAGATCAGGGAGGGAAAGAAGAGAGCAAGGGGAAAGGGAGAAAAAGAGACTGCATGTTTCCTCAGAGCTTCTCTATACATGGAGAAAAACTTCTCCGTTTCTGATAATTCTCTTGCCTGCCAAGTTGATGTACCACAATGGTATTATGAGCATAGTGAGGGCAAAAAATGGCGTCTTTTATATGTGTATATCCCTTACAGTGCCCAACATGATTTCCCCCAAAGCTTCTCTAAAAACTCTGAAAAAGGACTCTCCTGATGAAGAAAAAGCAATGTACAGGCTCATTACATTCCAAAGGGCTAAGGACAGGAAGGAATGAGGGGACAGGCTGTGCACAGGTGGCCTCCCTTTGGACCTTAAACTAAAGCAAGGCCAAAATTAAAAACAACACAGATAAATTTTCCAAATGGTGGAGGGAAGGTCTCATGATCCAAACCATGAGGCATTAGTAAAAATGGTCACAGGCAGCTGTCTAAAACCCTGGAAATCAACCAAGCCCTCACAATGTCCATCGAGAACAGTCGAGTCTCCAACCACTGTCAGTTAGATTCTTTTCTCCATAGCCCTTGAAAAACAGTCACCTCACAAACCCATGAGTAGTTGTGAAAACTGGGGTCTCGTAGTCACTGAAAGTGACAGGGTGGGTAGGCATTCCCTGAGGGCCTGCTTCTGGGACACCATCCTTATCCAAGCCAACAGTCTTACAGAAATACATTATAGAACACAAAACAACACACACACACACACACCACACATACCTGTTTATTTGAAAAACCCAACAAAAGCAGCAATCTTTTACCTAGACCTACAAGTAATCAGAGCAGCTACGCCCATTTGCTACAATCAAATTACTAAAACCAAGAATGAAAGAGCAAGCATCCTATTGACCTTACAGAAGTAAAAACAATTATACTACAAATGGTTGTTCGCCAAAATTAAAACAACTTATATTAAGTGGGCAAACTTACACAAAGGTAAAACTACTGAAATTACTTAAACGTAAGAAATTCTGAAGAAGTCTAAAACAAGTAAAATAGGTTGAGTTAGTAATCTGAAGTCTTCCACAAAGAAAAGCCTAGAGCCTGATGTTTAAAGAAGAATTAGTATAAATTCCTAATAGCCTTTAAAAAGAGAAAGAGGAGGGAACCAATCCCAAAAGATTCTATGAAGCCAGTATTATCTGAAGTGAAACCAGAAAACTGCAGGCCAGTATTCCTATTAATACAGATGCAGAATTGTAAAGAAAACACTAGTAGATAGAATCCCACAACACAGGCGAGGGAGTATACAGCAGGACAGGTGAACTTGTTTTCCAGCATTATAACCTGTGCAGTTTAACCTGTGAAGATCTATAAAATCAATGCACCATGTTGACAGAAAAGAAGCTATGTGTTCATCCCAATGGAAGATGCATTTGACAAACTTTCATGTTAAAAAAATAAGAAAACAGTAATAAAAGGTCTACACCACCAGCTTGATAAAACTGCACCTCGAGTATAGTACTTCACAGAGAAAAATCTAAATGCTTTCTCTCTGAGATCAGGAAAAGACAAAAATTTCTGATTTCATCATGTCCTTTGAATGTTGTGTTCAAGGTAATATCCAGGCCGGGTCATAAGGCAAGACAGGGAAATAAGTGCTATCTAAATTGCAAAAGAGGAAATAACGCTTCCCCCAATTATAAATGACAAGATCTTGCCTACAGAAGAACCAAAGCAATGCATGCACACACACACACACACACACACACACACATGCTCACCACACAACTAAAATTGATAACTAAGGCTGCAGAATATATGATCAGTATACACACCTATAGTATCTTTACACATTGGCAATAAATACTAAAAACAATAAATTAAGGAAATAATTCTATTACCATGGTATCAACAAATGCCAAAGAATAAATTTAACAATGTAAACAAAAGACTTGAAAACTAAAAGCAACAAAGCCTCACTCAAACAATTGATGTATACTATTAAGTGAAGTGACTTGTTATGATTCTTGGCACTTCTTCAACTGACCTGTAGTTCAGTGCAGCTCCTATCAACACCCAAGCTGGTATGTGTGTGCGTGTGTGAGGGTGTGTGTGTGTGTGTGCGTGTGAGGGTGTGTGTGTGTTTAAATCTATGTGTAAACTGTCAAGATAATAGTAATGTTCACAGGACACCAAGCACCTATGCTAGGCAAACCAGCCTTCCAAACAAGTGACAAAGGTGCAGGACTCATGTCTCCTTATACAGAAAGCCACTGCCATTAAGTCAATGCGCTACTGACATAAGGATAGATCTATAAATTAACTTAAGGAAACTAAGAGGTCGGGGGCATTCTCTTGCATTTATGGTCAACTGATTTTTGACAAAGGTTCCTAGAATTCATAGGGCAAAGTGTAGTAGTTTTCAAATAAGTGGTACAGGGGAAGCCAGATGACCCATTTGTAAATGAGAGGGGAATCCCAAACACTTAGCTCAACATAGACCAAAGGCTTAGAGACATACCTGTGAATCCCATTACTCTGGAGGCCGAGGCAGGAGAATTACAAGTTCAAGGCTAGCCTGGGTTATAGTCAGTTCTAGGTATGTATGATTTTACTGTCACATCTCCAGGAAAATTGGCCCCTGTGGTCAGACCAGGAGGAATCTAGATGTCTCACACCACAGGACATGCAGACCATTATCTGTTATTTGTTTGTTTTCTGCAGACCTGAACATGGTTTCAAACACATTCCCTCTATTACATGAGAAACAATCACAGCTCTGAGGATGGCCAGAGACTGGAGGATCAGGTCTCACAGTGTGAGGCACAGAGGTCACCGGTGGGAAGTGTGTCTCAGGGCCACGTTCCAGACTGAAACTAACATCACTGCTCCTGTGCGCATCTCTTTCACAGGTCTATCCTCCATGGTAAGAACCTCAGAGGTCCCTCCCTCCAGGACTCCTTCTTAGTTGGACAAGGCATCACCCTGCTCCAACCACACCTGCAAGGGGGCGGGCAGAGGACTGACTCACTTCCCATCCACGGCCTCGACAATCTTGACCTCGATCTCCTGTTCGTAGAGCGTGCGCAGCATCCTGTCCCGCCTGTCCTTCCTGCGTTTGAGGTTGATCATGAAAATCTAATGCAGGATACAAAAGGGCAAAGAAACACGAGTAGCTCGGGGTTATTTTGGGTTGGTTGAAAAGCTTAGCAAAACGGATGTGAGGACCAGAGGGGTAAGGGGTGGGAAGAAAGCTGTGGCTTTGTCTTCCTTATTGGGCTCACAGGCCGGTACCTATTTATCAGAACCGAGCTGCTTTCTAGATAAAACCATCAGCAATGGCCTAACCTGATAGTCACCAATGGTCACATTCTCTATTGTCTTGAGCAAATAAAGTTCAAAAAATGATCACCCCAAAGGCCAAAGGTGAATTAAAATGCACGTACACGGCTCAGAAGGGGAGCTGTGTTTTGCTAAATGGCTTAATCAAGCCAAATGACTAAATGCATCCACGTACATCAGGTTCAGTACTGCCGCTTGCTGTCTGCCTAAGGCCTGTTGCTTCCATGTCTCAGTCTCCTCATCCTGGAATGGGGACCACTGTGGCTCTACTGCACAAGTACTATGCTTGGTATTGTCACAATTCACACCCACTAGGTAAGCTTTACAGCTTTCAAAAACTAAGAAAGATCTGAGTCTTCATGTGTCCAGTATGAACGTCAAGATCTCTGTCTCACAAGCTTTTTTTTTTTTTTTTTTTTTTTTTTTTGCCAGAATTCTTCAACTCCTAAATCTAAAAGGATAAAGGCATTGAAGAAAAGGGCCCAGTTCCCTGGTTGTTACCCTTGACCGAGGAGAGAGTAGCACAAAACATGATTTTGGTATGAGATTTTTTTTGAGTGCTCAACAGAGGGCACCTGCTGGCTTGTGAATACGGATGGATGTGCATTCGGGCTTTCTGAGCAAGGGCCAAGTCTGCCTGTACCCTTTACCCTGGCCTGAAATGCCTGGATGATAGCAACACTAACATATAGACATCATAAGGTAACTAAAGCCTCATGAAGACTGACTGCTGCAGGGAAATTAGCGTTTTATTTATTTATTTATTTACTTACTTACTTATTTAGTGTGTACAGTGTAACTGCATTGCTGTGAGTGTCGAGAAGGTCAGAGGACAATCGACAGTCTTCTAGCTTGACAGCAAGTGCTTTCAGCCACCAGACTGTCTTACCAGTACATAAGTTAGCTTTTGAATAAAGGCCTCTGGCTGCAAGCACTGATGAGCTGGTTTTGAATATTAAACTATTGGGAGATGTTAACAGCCAGCAGGAATCTACCTCCCAGTGAAGGAGAAACCTACAGGAACAGGGCAGAGGACACTCGTTGCCTCCTGACTGTCGAGGTGACTCTGCGGACAGTATTTATTGTCTCTGTGTAGTTAGCTCTGCTGTTTGGAAAAGGAGGGGTTTGAGCAAACCCACCCCTCAAGCCCTGTACCTATGAAAATTTGTGCATAGTGGTCTATAGTAAAGTTGGCTTCATGTTATGAGACCTGTACAGAAATCTTAGCATGCAACCAGGCTGAGGCCCAAACTATACTACACTGAGCTTTGGCTCAATAGTTTTAATTTTATTAAAACTATTTTTATAATTTTAAGTATAATTTTAAAAATATGCTTTAGCAGCATCAGAAGTTATACTAAACTTTCAACTCTCCCCTGTAAGAGATTCTCATCTCTGTTCACATATAGAGTCCTGGGAGCAACAGAATGTTCTGTGCATCATCCTGGGAGATGCTGGGCAGGGAAGACACTCAGTAGGATTTGATAACCTCTTACTTAACTGGATAGTTATTAATAAAACAAAAAAAATCCACCATAATTTCTGTGTGATGTATATTTGGGACTATGCAGCTTAAAGCATGCGCCGTCTTCTTTCATTTTCTCCGTCTTTAGAATCCTAACTGTCAAGGACTATGTTCCATTGCCCGGTTTTACAGACATAGGAAGGAAACGGCATATCCTTCTCGCATCCATAGAGCCATCTGAGGTCACTCAAGGAGACAAAGCAAAACAAAACAAAATAAATAGAGAAGCATCCAAAAAGTCCCCTGCAAACCAGAGGCCTCCAGTCGAGGAAGCTTTCAGTAAATAATAGTCCTGCCCTGGGCCCTGCCAGGACAAGGGCAATAAACTCAGTAGCCATGAAGGGAAAACACAGACGGCTCGCTCATACTTAGTAAACAGAGCAAAGAACTGAGTGCCAAATACAGCCAGACGCTAGCAACCAGGTCACAGGATTGGAGGGCGGAAAAGACCTCTGACACCTCTTTTCCACAGCCCATGTCTGCTGCAGACAGAGAGATGATTATCCCGGGCTGTGGAAAGCGAAGTCCCAGGCTGCCTCACTTTCTAGGGCACTAACACCACGGTCCTGCCGGAGGAGGAGCAAGCCGGTCCGGCCTGTCTTTGTTTCATTTACTGTGATCTGGTCCTCACAGAAAAGTGATGCCAGGAGGAAAAAGGAAGATACTGAAAGACACTTGGCCCCCTTTCCTAGAAAATGATGAGAGGCCACCGTCTCCAGGAAGGAGAACTGTGCTTGGCAAGAGGAAGCTGTGTGGGAGGCCCCGCCCCGCAGCAAGGACCCACCACTGGTGAGCCCACCCTTGTAGCACCGGTCAGTTTTGAAAACTATTTCCTATTTTTAGTAAATAGGAATAGACTCAATAGGGTCTATTTATACTTTGTGCTACATTTAAATTCATCTCTCCTTTTTCTGCCTTCTGTGAAAATGGCATAACCTCTACTTGGTATTTATGAACTACCCATTTCCTGCATTTGGAAGTCTAGCTTCAAGTCAGTTTTATAGCAGAGATCCCCAACTCCTAGGTCCATCAGCTCCTTGGGATGAATATGATTTGGAGACACAGATGTTAATGTTCCAATGTGATAAGGCATTTTCTTCCAAAAAGCTTACTGAGCTCAAAGCACAATGCTTGGCTTAAATCCAGAAGCCCTGGAAGAATTCTGTCCCAGTGTGTGGACTCCTGGCAGGTCACAGCTCTAGACCCCAAAACTCCTCAGCACTGACCAGCAACCACATAAGGGGCCATGAAGGGCTCGTGGAACAGACTCACAGTTCTGGCCCTGGCAACCATCTGTTTTACACACTACCAAGAAAACCACCTCTTTATATTATTCTCTTTCTTTCTTTCCTTCCTTCCTCTCTTTCTACCTTCTCTCCTCTTTCCTTAACTCTCTCCTTTCTTCCTTCCCTCCCTCCCTCTCTTCCTTTCTTCCTGTCTCCCTTCTCCTTCTGCCTCCTCCATTCCCTTCTGCCTTCCTCCATCCCTCTTTCCCTTCCTTCCTCTCTTTACTGTACACCTCTCTCTCCCTCTCCCTCCCTCTTCTTTCCCCTCTGCCCCTCCCCCTTCCCTCTCTCCCTCTAACCCCCTCTCTCTCCTCCCCTTTTCATTGTGTTGCTAGGAATTGACCCCAGGGCTCCACTTATCCTAAGAAGATGCTCTACCACTGAGCTAAAAGCCCACCTCTGCTTTGTTATTTATATACTTACAACTATACAGTAGATATGGCCCTAGGAAAACTACGCTAAAGTTTTTGCCTGCATAGTTTTGTAGGCAAAACTGCATAGTTTCTTGAAAGACAAAATTTTAGTACATGCTTTTCTCTTCATTAGTCCTTTCAACTCTGCCCTCCAACCTTTTTCCATGGAAGAAAAGCAGAAATTAAACAAAAACATAGAATATTCTAGAATAGTTTCTATCCACTCAGCTCTAGCAGAATAAAGTTGATGTCCTCCAGAGCCTAAAACATATATTCTCCTTACCTTACCCTTGAACCTCAATAAGAAGTTTGATAAAATATATAGCAAATTTATATTCCTTGCCAAATAATTCTTTCTGGTTCATTTTTTATGATTCTCCTTTGTAAAGACCAGAAAACAGAATGACAACCAACCCAAGTCCTCAGGGTCTTTCCAGTTGCCAAGCTTGCCTGCTTGCTCTCAGACAGATGTTCCACCTTCTGTTCCAACATAAACACAGAAGTCTCTGTACACATGTGCATATAAGCACACACATGTGCACATAAGGGCAAGAGTACACACACAGAGACAGAGGGATAGAGACAGAAATAGACAGAAATAGAGAGAAACAGAGAGAGATAAGAGAGAGAGAGAGAGAGAGACTTGCCTACCTCATCAAATCCCATCTTGTCTGGATACTTAGGGACAACTGACACAAACTGGGAAGGCTCCATTGGAGGATGGTCAACTGAAAAACAGAAGAAACCGAGTGCTTTGTCAGAGAAAGGGTCCGGAAATAGAATTCTACCGCCACTCCAGTCTCTAGGGCTGAGAGCCATGCTTGACAGTCAGGGTAGGGGACCATAGTTCTGAAGTTCCTCAGGACTGAGCAGCTTCACAGGGGTCCTAATGGTCAGAGCGATGGCGTCAGAACACCTGTCCATTTGCACGTGGAAATATTTCTTCCATTAACACTTACTCTAAGAATATGATGGGGGTAGTGTAGAGTGGCGGCTGAGAAAAGGCTCAGGAGTCAGACCCATGAACCCAACCCTTGGCCTAGAAGGCCTTGGAGATCTGTTTATTTATATGTAAGTTTGGGATAATACATGTATCTCTCAGTGTATTATAAGATTACAAGAATAATAAAAGATTTCAGGTAGGAGGGATGTTGTATCAAGTAACACATTTTTATAAGTTACTTTGATGCTTTAAAAAAAACCCACCTTCATATTCTATTTACTCTCATACTTGGGAATACTTTTGGTAAAGAACCTGAGAAGGTCTTGAAGGTTTATTAGTCTTATATAAATTCAAGTATTCATTTGATTTCCCTTCATATGATAAGATGACAAAATTTTTAAGTAAGAACTGGTTGCTGAAGTGCTTGAAGAACTATCAGTGAGGCTGGGGAGATATCTTAGTATAGTGTTTGCTACACCAGCATGGAGACCTAAATTCACCTATGTAAAATCCAGGTGCAGTTGTGCACGTCTGTAACTCCTGAGGCAGAGTGGGAGAGACAGACAGACACCCAGAACTCATTGGCTAGCCAGTTCAGCCAACCAGCAAGCTCAGATTTTAGCATGAGATGCTGTGGACAGCAGTGAATGACACACAATATCAACTCCTGGCATCCACATGTAGGGGCATACATATGCATGTGATCCACATACTACATAGACACAGAGACACCCACGGTCACACAAACAGAACTGATAGTGATTGCTGTGTGGCAGTTTCCTCTGAACTAAAACATTCTATCCAGGAGGGAGGTTCTTGGGACTCAGGAAGTAAACAACTAGCAAGTCTCAGGAAATTCATGAAACTAACAATCACCTTAACAAGATTCAGCCTCCCGCTCTCTCACAGGAAGCACTTGTCCAAATTCTCCATATATCTCAGTGTGGTAAAGGAGTTAGGACCTTATTGTTATGACTCATATCTACTCTACTCAAACTCCTTACCTCGCTTACCACTGTAGCCATTCCCTTATAAACATTCTTCATTTTCTACCATTGATATTTGTTTTACAAGACCGTAAAGCTGGTTATACCCGACTGAGCACTCACTCAGCACCCAAAAGACCATGGCAGGAGACACACCATACAAATTCACCATGTGAGTCACTTCAAAGTGACAAATCGTAATACCAAATTGGCAAATGACCCCATCAGACAGAGCTCCAACAGTAAATTCGCTTCCCAGTGTTTCAGAGATCTGTTTTATGCCCTGATTTTTCTGGAATTACCAACAGATTTTCCAAGTCCAAGAAAATATACAGAATCCAATTAGGTTTTTGCTCCCCCCACCCCCCGCAAGCCCCCAAACCTAACCACACGCACATCTCTGCTCTGTGCTTTTCTACTTGTTAAGGAAGACAATTCTTGTTTCCACTGAACACAACCGTTAGAGAAGTGGGTCTCAACCTTCCTAATGCTGAGACCTGATTTTATGGTCGAGGATCATGCTGTGATGATCCCCAGCTATAAAATTATTCCATTGCCATTTCATAACTATAGTTTTCTACTCTTATGAATCTTAATATAAACATCTAAGAAGCAATGTATCTGATATGTGGTGACCCACAGGTTGAGAACTACTGTTTTACACGATTGTCCAAGGCTATGTCAACTACTAATTTCCCAAGAATTTCAATCTTACAGATACCTTCTGTTCCAAACGATCAAGTTCCCCTTTATCTGGGATCCTTCCCATCAGCACACAGACATACTATAGGACTCTTACCTTAAGCAAATGGACAACACTAAGAAACCAAGTCAAAACAAATACAAATAAAACAAAGCACTCCCAGCATCTCTGCCCATTTCCTTGATCCACCTGCCATCAAGATTCCATTTTCTCTTCTCTTTGGGCCATTCTAATCAGCTTGTGTACCTATCATTGCATTAAAGTACTTCTTACCAAAATTGGTAACAGAGCTCTCTTTCTCTCTCCCAATCTTCTCTTGACAGGGTCTCACTCTATACTCTAGATTGCTCTGGAACTTGCTATGCAGCTCAGGCCAGCCTGAAACTCTCGAGGCTGCTGCCTCAGCCTCTGAAATGATAGGATTGCAGGCATCAGCTTCCGTAGCTGGTACAGAGTTCTAGTCTGACATTACTGAGCATCACTGATTTGCCCTCATTTTGCTTGGCTTCCTCACGTCATTTGGCTCTTTCTCAAAACATAACTCCCTTTTCCCTCCCAGCCTTCTGGCTGTTAGTCCACTCTGGGGATCTGTCCTCTTTTGTCTGACTACATGAGGTCACATTGTTTCTTGGCTTTTGGTGTTATGAGTCTTAAATGTCTTTCTCTGTGAATCTCTTCCCTAAACCCATAGATTCACATATCCACTTATCTCCTGGCCTCTCTATTCAAACTTGAAATAAATACTTCAAGCATACATGATGGACTCAATGCTAGAGTCATTCTTAATTTTCCCTCTGCTTCATGGGCTGCCTCCAAGCTGCTATAAGTACAATGGGCTCTGCCATTAAAATGTACCTTAAGCCTGTCTGTTTCTCATTACCTTCGTGCTACAGCTCAAATCTCAACCACTAACATCTCTTAACATGAGCTATGTAGTAATTCCTTATACTCTAATACCCATACCACAGCTTGAGTGATCTTTTAAAATACATAAAATCATATCACACCATCTTATGGGATCATGTTGCTCTTAGGATAAAATTCAAATTCCTTGCCATGGTTGGTATGTTCTGCGTTCATCCATGACTTCATCTCCTTCTATCCGTTCATCCATGACTTCATCTCCTTCTATCCAGCTCCTTGTTCCTCACCATGTTGGCCCCTGGCCCTGGACCACTCCCAAGGTTTCTTCTCTCTAGTGGTCTTTATATGTATTGTTCTTTCTGCTTGGAATTCACCCCCCAAAGATTCATGCAACTGCTTCCTTAATATATTACCTATATCTCTGTTAAAATATAAATTCATGGTGTAAGGTTTTGCTTGATTTCCCCATTGCTGAATTCATTATTACGGGAAATTATGCACTGTACATATTTGAGGACTCTCACTTCTACCCAACATCAGCTGAAGAAGCCTCAGGGCTGGGTGTGAGCACACAGGCCACAGTAACCTCTCTCTGTTCTAAATTTCTGTTGCCTTTGCACCTACCCAGTTCACAGCGCACTGTATTGTTAGTGTCGTTTAAATATTAGATCTGACTCTTCAATTAAACTGCGATCCTATGAAAATTGAGTGTTGGCTGTAAAATGCTTTGACTTCCTAATACCTCTGTGAAGTGACATATATCACAGGTATGCATCCCACATCTGCTCATTAAAAATGACATGTTTTAATGCTTCAGTCATTTCCCAACTGCACTGCCAGTAGCTAATTTCTACTGCCTATGGGAATCCAGATCTTGGGTAGTTTAATATCTCATTCACTTCTATGTAGAGAGTTTACAGCTATGACTTCATCATTATCAGAGTGTTATCCTTCCAACATGGGACTTCAGTCCACATTTTTGCATTATAACCATCAACCCTTTTTCTTTAATAGAACAAATCATGGAGACCAAAGGAGAGGTCTGTGTGAAAACCCCGTGAGTTTAATTTTAGACTCACTGAGTGGCCTGTGAGTATCCAATTGGTTTAGTATTTCAACTATGCCCTGTGCTGTAAAGTTGAAGATGAGAACGCTTAACAGAGTTATTATCAGAAATAATAAATGCAAGGATTAAATCAAATGCCATACATACATTGCTTGAGTGGCCGAGCACAGGGAGAGCAGAGTGGAAGGGAGAACTCACAGGCTCCTCTCAGATGAAGCCTACCTGACCAGACGAGAGGCTGTGCACATTTGTAAACCATGGTCACTAAGAACTCTATTGACCACGTGTAGGAGAACTTTTCCCACGCTCAGGCATGCGGAAGAACACAAGTGAGCACAGGTCTAGTCGGTCACTCTGGGAGCTGCCATCTGCTTGGGAGTCGAGACTGGAAGCCATGTGATGGCTATCATGAGGGTTAGCATGTTCATAAAGAGCTAGATGGAGTCACAGTAATTGTCACACTTCAATTCATATTTTATAAAGCTGATTACATATATGTAATTGAGACTATTAATGAAGCTAATTATATATGTAATGTATAATTGTTATACATTATTATATATTGTATATAACTATCACACTTCATTATGTATGTGTATATATAATTGTCACACTTTACTATCTTATGAAGCTGATATATATATATATATATATGAATTCATTACTCTCAGTTCTTCAAAGTTATCTTCACTTTACAAAAAAAAAAAAAAAGGACAAAACCAAAATTAATGTTATTCTCTACTCATAGGTGACAAAGCCTGGATTCAAGATGACTTTTTGGGCTCTAGGTTCAGTGCTCTTGTCAATACAGTCTCCATTCACTTACTAATTCATTCTGATCAGGAAACATTTCTTTGCTCCCAACCATATGCAGAGCACTATGTGAGGGGTTTGTGAAACAAGGCAACAAAATAACTTTGTCCCTAGGGCCTGAGACATGTGAAAAGAGATAGAAACCGCATATATGTGCTATTGGGGTGAGGGCTCAGTAGGTAAAGGGCTCACAATGTAAGCATGAGAGCCTGAGTTTGGATCCCAGACCCAGGTATAAGCCAGGCATGATAATGCATGCTTAGAACTCAGGGCTGGTGGGGAAAGCTGCAGAGACAGGTGGATTCACTGGACAGGCACCACAGCCAATCAGTGAATTCCAGATTCAATCATACCTATATACACGTGCACACATACATAAACACACAGACACATGCACACAGACACACATACACACACATAAGCACACAAACACACACACACAGAGGGGGAGAGAGAGAGAGAGAGAGAGAGATTGATTCATAAAATGGATTCTTAAGGGCTGTCAGTGAGTTAACCCTTTTCTGTCCTTAGCTCATCTATCATTCCACTCAATCATACGGGAGGCAGTGGGAAGTATTCTGTGTCCTGGAACTAATATGGTACAAGAGAAATCTATAGATGGAGAGAATGGGAAATGGGTACCCACAGACAACTTGGTGGGTTGGAAAATAAAGTTGTGGGCTTCTCTTTCAAACTTTTGTTTTTAAAGCCTTAGTCCACTTAAAACTCACACCGTGCAGACACTGGAGGGTTTTCCATACCTCTATCCTACACCGTGCAGACACTGGAGAGTTTTCCATACCTCTATCCTACACCGTGCAGACACTGGAGGGTTTTCCATACCTCTATCCTACACCGTGCAGACACTGGAGGGTTTTCCATACCTCTATCCTACACCGTGCAGACACTGGAGGGTTTCCCATACCTCTATCCTTGCTCATTCACCTGTGGCCAACTCTGGCTGCGTCTTCTTACGTCTACATCCTGATTTCTATTATTTCATTTAAAAAAGTCTTTCCCACTTCTGTGGCTACTGGTTTAGTTGAGACTCTAACCATCCTCTGCCTAACCTGCCATGTGACATTCTTTCAGCTCTGGTGTAGACCAGCACCCACTGACCCGTGACCCACTCATTTATCCTCTCTTCCTAGAGTGACCTCCCTAAATCTGCATTTCAACCTAACTTCATGTCTTAGCTCAAATTCCTTCAAAATGCCTTCCCTTCAAGGAAAGTCCAATGTCCTCTGCTTCACTAGAGGTCCTCTGCCTGTGCTCCTGGCCATGCTCCAGCTTCACTTTCTACTGTCTCCTACCCACCTCCACTGTGGTGAGACACAGAAAAGATTCCCTATGGGAAGCCACCACCAGTACACTCTCCAGAATTAATGGGTCAGTTAGCTTCTCTTCTTTGGCCACCAGTAAGTTTAGTTACTGATGATGAAGCATATCAAGCCCAAAATTGTGCTATACTCAGTGGCACTGGAAACACAGTGGTTGAGGCCATGGGATTTGGAGGTGCCACGTGTGATTCAAAACTTAATCTGCCATCAGTAGAATGATAGACTCACCTATATTTGAATTTCTTCAGCTTTATTTGGGGGTTAGTAGTTCCCCTTCATGGAGTTATTGTGACAATTATTGAGAGAGTATACAAATGGTATTCAGCATTGTATATGTTACATCATAAGCTATTATTAAGTTAAAGTTATAATTGCTCTTCTTGTGTTAGTACACACACACACACACACGTGCATGCACAAGCACATATACGTGCACCTTTCTCCACCCCAGGCCCAGAGTCATATAATTAGAAAGTAGCAAAGATACGATATCAATTCATTTTACACAGCACTATTTCAGCATTTGCTGCATTGTAGAACACATATTTACTCATGGATCATGCTATCCACCAAAATAGGAAGCTCCCTGAAAACAATGACTTTATCATATTTGGGCTTGTTCTTGTTGTTGTTGATTGTTTATTTGTTTGTTTTTGAAATAGAGTTTCTCTCTGTAGCCCTGGCTGTTCTGGAACTTGCTCTGTAGACCAGGCTGGCCTTGAACTCAGAGATTCCCTGCCTCTGCCTCCTGAGGGCTGGGATTAAAGGTGAATACCGGCATTGTTCAGCTGAACTTGTCATGGAATTCATGTATTTCATGGAAAAAATTTAAGAATTCAAGGGCAGATGAATGTCTGTGCTTCAGCCTAGACATAGTTGTAGCTATGAAATGTCAGACTGAGAAGCAGAGATCCAGGGCTGGCCATGGCTGGTCACGCCTGGTCACGCCTGGTCACGCCTGGTCACGCCTGGTCACAGTTGACTATGGCTGGCCTGGTTACTGTGACAATGAGCTAGACATGGTTGCCCTGGCTCCTGGGTCACTCACTCATTGCTTCTATCTGTACATGGATGAGGTTCTCGACGTCCTCCTGCAGTGTCTGGTGGGGCTTCAGAGGGATGGGCAGGTAGCCATAGTGTTCCTTGTTGCACAGGTACATCTGGATGCCTGAAGAGGTGAGAGACCAGAGTCAACCAATCAAAAAACACACTAGGCAAGAAAGGGAGACTCCCTGGGGCTGAAATGAATTCAATGCTGAAGCCCAACAAGTGGCTTCTTTGGGGAGCCGTCTATAGAGCTTTACAATATTCTTTTATTAAAAAGTTGAAACTGATTTGGTGGGGGGGGCTCTTAAAAACTCTGGGCCACTCTTCAGTTCAGAGGAAATTACCTTTTCTTTCTAAAGAAAAAAAGCACATTTGTGGCTTGAAATGGACACTGTAAAGGCATGAAGCAATCAGACAGGAAGAAGGAATTCCATCCAGAGAGCAGAAAGGAACACTCTAATCCACATGCAGGAAATAAGAAGAGGACAAGGAATGAAATCCATATTTGATATGAAAGCACACAGGAAGATCCTGTAGAGACAACAGATTATTAAAGCTAAAGCCAAGCTCATGGAAAACAAAATATTTAAAAGATACAGAGGAAATTTATCATTTCCCATGGTTCCTCTTGGTTTTATTTATTTTTCCTGCACTGGCATGGATTTAGGATGACCAATGAACAAAATTCTCAAGAACAAATTAATAATGACAAAAAAGCACATTCCTCTCAAAACTCATTAAGCATCTACAGTGTGGCGATGCCAGTGGTGTCTTAGTTCTGTTATATTCAGGCTTAGTCTCCGCCAGTCCACCAGTGGGCAGGGAGAACTATACAGCATCTCTGTCCAGCTAGACAGCTAAGAAAGAAGACTCAAGATGGCCTCATACAGTCCCAGCCACGAACCCAGCTTCCTTAGTTGCAAGGACAAACCTGCCAAGCTCCAGGCGGTGCACTAAAGCCTCTGGTTTGTTAATTGCTACAACCATCAGTGTTTTCCTGAGGAAATTATCTACATAGTGACATCTTTATTTGGGGCAGATGAAATTTCCAGCAGTCGGCTCTAACATCTGCCAAGCCAAGTGAAGCTGTCTTAGGGCATTAACAGAGAAGAACAAGGAGAGAAAGGGACCTTTGTCCTCCACCTTTACTGATCCTGGTTGGTCTCTCCAGATGCTGTCTCCTCTGACTTGTTTAAGTGAACTCACTGGTTGTGCTGTTTGCTCATGTGACTATTTCTGGGGATACAAACCAGAATGTGACTTTTTAACCAAGTTGTAATGAACTAAGAACGTGGATGAAAAAGACAGTGTTTATGTTGCCTCTCTATGATACTCAGACACCACCCCACCCCCTTTTACCATTTAACTTCCCAAGGCTTCCATTAAAAGGTGATATGATACTTAGCCAAACTATCCATCAGCTGAGCAGGTACAAGAAAGGCATTTCCAGATGTGAAATGCAAATCTATGGAACATTTACCTCCCACCACGCTTTCTCAGAAAGTTATTATATGATGAAGAGAAAGACAAAGAGAAGGAGGAAAGTAAGAGGGGGAAGAAGAAAGATCACCATGCACAAGAAAAACTCAAGACCCAAGAAAGGTGATGTATGACAGAAGCCAACTTAGTCTCAGTTTGATGGCTGTGAAGCTCAGAGATTAGAGTTCATCAGAAGATTCAAGACAGACATCTTGGAATCATCTAACTTGCAAAAGTGGACAGCACTTATTACTAAGTTTGATAAAGGGAACATTTATAATATAGTATTCTTAATGTTTTAGGATCATGTAACTATAATAAAAACCTGAAGGTCTTTTAAAAATATTTAATTATTATTATTTGTGTGTACTTGTGAGTGCACATATGTATGTCCATGTACCACATGTGTGCCTGGTGCTCAAGAAGGACAGAAGAGGACATCAGACCTCTTAGAACTGGAGGTACACAGTTGTGAGTCACTATGTGTGTGCTGGGAACCAAACCAAGTCCTCTGCAGGAACACCACATGTATCTTAATTACTAACCTATTTGTTCCACCCCTAACACCCAGAATATTAAATTACATCAGAGGACAAGGTGATAGGAAGAATGTGCTTCCACATAGAAGGCCAAGGGAAGTGAACTAACTTACTATCTTCTATAATGAAGAGTTGAGTTTGAAGGGGGAATATAAGGCAGAAGAAAAGAAAGCAAGCAAGAGAAGATGAATGCATGCTACTTAGAAATAAAGATACTAATACTATGCTTCTGCACCCATCCCCAGGAGTGACACATTGGGAGTGTTCGTTTTAATAAATCTTAGGTCACTGGACTCTCAATTACGTGCATGGGTGATATGATAAAAATAGGGAGAAGCACTGATAATTACATCAAGCCTCTGAGAATATCTTGTAGTAACAGTTTCTGGTGAGTCTCTGGGAAGGAGAGGTGAGTGTTACAAGGGAAGTACTTTGTTTTCCTAATGAAGGCACCAATGCTTTCCTGAGCTCACATACATGTGAGTCACAAAGACTGATAAATAATACCTGTGATGAGACATCAGACACAGGCTGTGACTGGTCCAGGGCCACGCAGAAAGTCATTAGTACCAAATCTCCGTCCCCGAGGGCCAGCTCCAACTTCTCTTTCCTCCTGGATCTTACAGCTTAGTCTCAAGGCCGTTAGTTCCTGGGGTGCCATCTATCCTGGGAGGCACTTAGGACCAGCACAAGTGATGCAGACAGAGGCCTGCATCATCTGCATCTGCTTGCCCATCACTCACATTTTTTATTTTGTTTGCAGTGGATGAATTATTTGGAAGATTCTTGGCTAGTACAGAAGAGGGCTCCTGTGGCTATGATACAGAACAATGCTCACTAGTTACAGTGTGTGTGTGTGTGTGCGTGTGTGTGTGTGTGTGTGTGTGTGTGTGTGTGTGTGTGTGTGTGAATCCTTGCCCTTGTCCTCATTATTGCCACTGAGACTCTTCTATAACAACTACTCTGCTCCTCGGTGTTCATAGCTCTTAAAAACTTACTATGTCCACAGCAAAAGATCTGAACTTCCCAATGACTATAGACTCTAACACAGTGCTGGGCACAGTTACAGTGCCTCTTTCCTTTTCTGCCTCTTGTTTCCCTCAGATGATTTGCTAACAGTCTTGGGCATCTATATCTGCTTTTAATGTCTCAGAAATACGTCTGGGAAACCTGACAAATAATGCATACATTTGTGGTGAACAGACTGTACAAACAGCAAAGATGAAAAAGTTCCAGCATAGCCTACAACCATCTTTCAGGCCTAACACCTGTGTGTTAGTTTAAAATAGATATATCCTCATTTAATTCCTGGGTCACAAAGACGCCTTGTGCCATGGGTATAAAGGAGATCTCTGTTAGGAACTGACGATCACCATACTCATTAACAGTTTAGTTTCTTAAAATATCCTTTTTTTTTTTTTTTTTTTCAGAATCTGAAGCAAAGGCTTGGCAGAACTTGCTGGAACAGGAAGGCCCTGCTTCTGTTTCTGGCCCTGGAGATGTCACAGCAAATCACACATCGAGAAGCAGCTCCTATTAACATGGACACAAGGACCTTCGTGCCAACTTGCAGACCATATGAGGAGTGCCCGCCCTTTCCTTAACATAAGGCCTCTAAATGCCTATGCTTGGCCAAGCAGTCTAAATCATTCAACCAAACGTGGACACCAGCCTTACCATTTCTACAAAATACTCTTCTTTTCAAATGTGCACACACAAGTGAGTGGAACATCTGTGACTTTATGTGCAAGTCACAGTTTGGATTTGGTATCAATATTCTCGTCCTCTAGCAAGCTACCAGGGAGCTTTGGAAAGTCATTTTCACCATAACTTAGCCATATTTCACCATCTTCTTGGTTTCTAAACCCATTTTGTTAGAGGCCAAGTGATACATTGCTAATAGGCCCGAGGGCTATCAGGAGGGCCTGTGAGTTTGCCTTAGTAACACCATGAATCCTCCTGACCTGGAATGGGAGGAAGGAAAGAGAGAAAAAAAGAAAAAGCAAACCAAATCAAAACCCCTTTCCTTCCTATTGATGTGGCTTTGTCAAGAAGCTCACAAACTCCAGTGGCAACGGTTGTCTAGTAACTCACCGGGTACCTAAGTCTGGCTTTGCCTCTCTTTGCACACACACGGAGGCTGAGACTGCTGATTACCTCCAATATCTGTTCTCAGCAGCGAGAGAGTTGGGTTTTCTCTCAACTGCTCAGAATACCAATGACATCCTGAGCCCTCCCAGTTAGGCAGAGACCTCTTGCTAAGTTCTCACTGAGGAGACTTGCACAGAAGTGCTGAGTTCAACTTCTGGACTGGGCTGGGCTGGGCTGGGCTGGATTCTGACAGGGGAAGAGCCCCACAAGTCAATGTAGGATGGATGGATGCATCCTGGGTGGTGGGGTATCTTGAATCCTACAACTAAGGATAATGCTTCCTGAATTATGGAATAGTAATGAGGAAAGAATCTGGGCTGTTAAGAACTGTGGGGCAGAGGCACTACAGTGGCACAGATTATTTCTGAGAAGAAACAGTTCCATTTGTGAAACCTGGGGACTTTACCGGTGTTGTTCTAGGTTCCAATTTAACAATAGAATTCTTGTAATTAGCAACAACAATATCATTAGCTCTAGAGAGTCAGTGAGATTTTCAAGGACCCAAGTATCTTTATCTTTTTCATCAACTTAGATCCTCACTAAACAGGATTAGAGTCCTGTATGGCTGCCAGCCCTGACTCTTGAGATCTTTGGTGGCCGGGGACAGCAACACAGAGGATTCTGGCATGGTTACTACAAGCACCTCATTGCCTCTAACAGAGTTGAAATTGAGTTAGGTGTGTTTTAAAATAAACACAGTATGCAGAAGTGGGTCACTTGCAGTGTTCTATGGCAGCCCACAGCCCAGCATAGACAGTACCTGCTTGCCTGCTGGAGAAGGCAAAAACGATGATGTCATCAAAGGTCCAGGTGTAGTCCTGGTGTGGGGGGTAGAAAGCCAGCTTGTCAGAGGCCTCTTTCCTGAGGTCAATCAGGAAGGTGGAGTGGACCATGGGGACAGGGAAGCAGCCCATCCTCTTCCATTCTCTAATCTGAAGGTAGTCGGGGGTCCGCTTGTAGAAGCCCTGGAAAAGAGCAAGTAGAGAGACCATGTCCTCTCATCTGAAGGCATCATTATCCAGGCATCTGGACCCTCTAGGCCATCACAGGGCAATAGAAATCTCCAGTGTTGCCACTTTTATTACCGTGAATTAGAAATTTCTAAATGAACTCAAGAAATTAACTTGCACTTAAAATATAGAGGGGCTCTAATAGCAGGAACCATTTTATTTCATTTCTGTTGATTTAATACTTTCACAAAGTATAGTAGATATTAGCTTATGATTAAATATGAAGGACTAATATTAAAAAATAGGGGCCAGAGCAGGCAAGTATGGATACGTGTTCTGGTCCACACCCTCTGTGTTCAAGCCTTTCCTTGGCTTCTTATTATTATAGGTGTCTCGCCTGGCCTGACCTTGCTATGTCTCTTTCCTGAGCTCTGAAACAGGAACAGACAGTATTATCTACCCCAGAGGTTCTTCCTCATATCATTAAGTAAGGTGAAACTATGAAGTACTTAGAGTAATGCCTAGCAACAAGAAAGCATCAGCCAGTATTGGCTAGCATTGAAATGACTATGTTACACTTGGTTAACATTTTTGAAACATACATTATTTCCACATATACATCTGGGTTTTTTTTCAGAGCTCTGCACCTTTGGGGGACCCCACCCCCTGCTTTAGCATTTTCTCCAGTGTGAGAACACAATTCAACCTGTCTTCTCATTGGTTTTCAGTAACGTTGGTGTGACTCAATTTGTTTCCCATCCAAACTTAATTGTCTATTCAACAAATAACTCATCGAGCAGCTGCTGTGACCCAGGCATTAAGGTAAATGATGGAGAGTTAATAAATGATATGGCACAGGCTTAGCCCGTGTGGTAGGTAAAATCTTGCAGAGGACCTCTAGTCCAGCAGTACCAATCATAAAGACAATGATTAAAAAATTCCAATATACTTTAAAGTATGTAGAAGCTTTGAAAGGCATTTTAAAAACATACTGTAGGAGATGCAGGCTCAGGGGGCCGACTGGAAAGTTTCACAAGACTCCTGTGAAGCACACGATGCTCCCTGGGTACTCAAGGTTCTAAGTATTTATGCATGCCTACTCATTTATGGTGCATTTCTGGTAGTGATGTCGGCACCATGCATCAGGTACCTCACCTTCATCCACTTCTGTGATACGCCTTTCAGAGTGTGGAACAGTTCACCTGACTACTAACCCAAGCACCCCCTATGATAAGGTTGAAGGATCACAAACTGGGACTTGGGAGATTTGAGTCTGTGATGGTTTGTAGATGCTCAGCCCAGGGAGTGGCATTATTAGAAGGTGTGGCCCTGTTGGAGTAGGTGTGGTCTTATGGGTGTGGGCTTTAAGACCCTCATTCTAGCTGCCTGGAAACCAGTATCTGCTAGCGGCCTTCAGATGAAGATTTAGAACTCTCAGCTCCTCCTGCACCATGCCTCCCTGAACACTGCCATACTCCTGCCTTGATGATACTGGACTAAACTTCTGAACCTGTAAGCCAGGCCCAATTAAATGTTGTTTTTTTTTTTTTTTTTTTTTTTTTAATAAGAGTTGCCTTGGTCATGGTGTCTGTTCACGGCAGTAAAACCCTAAGACAGTGTCTTAGATTCATCTTAATTCACCTTAGATTCACCACCTGCTAGCTATGGGATCTTAGAGCATTGGCTTCTGCTAATGCTTCAGTCTACGAGAGTTCTTTAATGAAGGCACGTGTGGGGGGGGGCTTGGGGGATGGTAGGGGGTGGGGTGGGGTTCTTCAAGAGGCTCCCTACAGACTGAAGTCAATACTGCTAGGAGTAGTGTCAGGATGAGACACTTGGAAAGTTTAGGAGGAGTATGAATCATATAGTATCCTGGGAGAAAGGATGGTACGGAAAAAACCAGAGAGAAAAAGAGAGTCAGCTTGCTTCACAAAGAGAGGTGGACACAAAAGAAGCTGTTTCATTCTTCCAGAAGAACGAAAGTTTATTGGTAATAAGTCCTGTTCATTAGCCACACCATGCCAAGATCTTTTTGTTTTGGATGTGTTTAAAGGATCTGGAAAGTAGGCCTGCCTTGAGCTGATGAAGTTACTGGCCATTTCCGTTCCTGTCCAAGTTGAAAATGGACTGGAATGGAAGAAAGCCAGACCCAGATGAGGAAGGTTATAATTGGCCCAAGTTGTACAGAATTGAGTTTTGCTCTGCAAAATAAATGAGCACATTTCTCCTACTTGCTTTTAATGAGGAACTAACAGAAACTTGCAGGCTGCACTCACCAGGATAACCTCCTCCCACCCCTGTTGCTGGTGGCAAAGCAGAACTTACCAGAAACAAGCCTCAAGTGGCCCTGCCCAGTAGAGCATTGCAGATGGTTAATGGAGAGTTTATTCTAACTTAATATGATGTTTTCTCCCAAGAATTGGAATAAACTTTCTACATATCAGTGTGTCACTTCCTCAAAGTCCAGTAGATGGTAAGAATCATTCAAAAGCTCTTAGGACCAAGAAATATAATCACAATCAGAAATTTCTGGTCTAGTGCTGTGTTGGAGCCAATGAATACTACATTATCAGGAGTTTGGCAAGATTAAAATGTGTAAAAGCAAAAGTCATGTTAACACTGTTCTGGTGAGAACTTGGGTTTTGGGACAAGGCTTTATAATGTAGTTTAAACTAGCCTTGAACTCTTGTTTTCTGTTTCTGCTCTGATTGAGACAAATTTCATGTAGCCTATGCTCTGACTTCCTTAAGCAGTTGAGAACGATCATGATTTACGGACCCTCTTCCTCTACTTCCCAAATTCTGGGATTTATAAATATGTACCGTTGTGCTCACTGGCCTTGAATTAATCTCTCTCTGTCTGTCTTTCTCTCTGCCTGTCTCTCTCTCTGTGTGTATGTATATGCATGTGTGTGAGTGTATGTATTGTGTATTATGTTTCCACTGAGATTGAAACATTCCATCCTCTAGGGAAGCTTCTTAAGCTGGAAGATAAACAACTCAAAATATCTTCAGGAAGTCCCTGAAACTGATTAGATTCTCTGAGAACCTCCAGGCCAGAGTAAGCAATAATTCTGCTAGGAGTCATTCTCAGACTAGCTGCAGGGAATTCTCTCAGAAGACAAGGCAAGCTGCAAAGAGGATTGGGAGACCAAAACAGCTGCCTGGGCGAAGCAGAACCTCAACCCCTTAAGCTGCCTGGAAGAGGTGGTTCAGATCCACTGAATAATTTGGAAGGGACAACTCCCAGCTTTTGTGACTTGTCACCTGTGCTGGAGTGGGCTTTGGTGATATTTGTACATTGGTCTGTCACGTGCTCCGTATCTGAGGTGAGTAGATGTATGTGGAGCATCACTCCAGGAAAAGTCTTGTCATGTAACATGTGTCTGGTCATATGCATGATACACGTGTGTTTGGGGAAAGTGCATGCAGCCATGAGTGCACACGGAGGGCAGGAGGACATTAAGTATTGAAGGGACTCTGGCCAGCTCAAGTGTGGCAGGCATAGCTCTGGCAGGCCTTGCCGCTGGCCCTGCCCCAGCTCCATTCCCTCTGCCTTGATAAAAATCCCTTAGTTTACATTCCTCAAGCTAGCCACCAAGGTCTACTCCCTTATTTGGCCACTTCCTCCTCTCGAGGCTGACTGCCAAGGTCCAGCTATCAAAGAATGGAAGGCCAACAATCAAAACCTCCCTTTGGTGCACCTAATTTACATTCCCAATTAAAATTAAACACCTCATCCTAATACAGTTTTCTGTTTTACCTTTATAAACTGTCATATAAACTGTCTCCTCACTATCCAGAGGCAGTCCTTGGTCCTCCCTCTCCCTTGTTCCCTTCTTCCTCATCCTCTATCTCCAGTCTTTGTCTCTTTTCCCCTGCCCTCTGTCAATCTGAAACGAATACATCTCATTTGTACTGAGAACTTTGTCTTGGAGGTTCTGAGCCAATACTTTCCTTAACAGGTATCAGGCTCCATCATTCTCCTTCGTATTCTTTTAAGACAGGTTATCTCAGTGATCCTGGAGTTGGGCTGGTGACCAGCACTCTGCAGTGATCCTACTGGCTCCACTCCCAATAGCACTGGGGTTATAGGCACACATGGTACCATGCCCAGCTCTTTTTACATGGGTGGGTCCTATGCACATACAGGAAACATGAAGCCACTTCCCTAACCCTATACTCTGGACCTCTCATCCTCTTGCCTAAGTACTGGGGTCACCATGCCTGCCTTACTATGCATTTTTAATTACCATCTCATTGCTCTTTTGCCTTCTTGCTCCCACTCTGTCCTCTTCCCCCCTCTTTCTCTCCACGTGCTCATAGCCAACTTCTACTCCTCTACTCTCTCTCTCTCTCTCTCTCTCTCTCTCCCCCTCTCTCTCCCTTTCTCTGTCTCTACTAATCTCTCAACTCCCCTCCCCATGCCCTGAATAAACTTTATTCTATACTGAAAAAAATCATTTCATCAAGAGGCTGCATTGTAGCTCTTTGTATGAAAGTATTTATTTACATCATAAAAATTAGAACATCCTACCAGTTAAGGTTCCCTCTGCAAAAGTCATTTACTAAGTATCCATCATATAATGGCCTCATTCCTCATCAAAAGCTTAACCAAACATAAAAAGAGAGACAGAATTTAGCTTGCTAGCCATCAGAATACATTTCCCCTTTATTACATTTTTGCCTTATAGGGATATATTATATTGGTCAGCTTAATTTATGTGTCTAATTCACTACGAATTGAAATAAAACAATCATTGACATTTGCTGCAACAGATATCTAAGATTTAAGATCTTACTACAGAAAAAGATGTGGTAGAAATTCACATTTTTAACTTCAATTTTTGAAAAGCCAAGGAGAGGCCCTTGGTCTTTCGAAGATTATATATCCCAGTATAGGAGAATGCCAGGGCCAGGAAGCGGGAGTGGATGGGTTGGGGAGCAGGGTGGGGGGTGGGTATAGGGGACTTTCAGAGAGGAAACTGGGAAAGGGGATAGCATTTGAAATGTAAATGAAGAAAATATCTAATATAAAAAAGAAAAAAATAATGTGCATGGAGAAGTTTTATTGGCGACAGATTTGGGTAGTTCAACTTGTTTTTCCAAAACATAACAAAGTACTAAGCAATAACATAGGTTTGGGGAACAGATTCTATGTAATTTAGCCAAAGTACTAACTAAATATAACCTTGAACCTGTTTAACTGTGTATGACCTCAAGAGGAAACTGTTCAGGTGTATCAGGTTTTCTATTCTGTAATGAATTAAGGTTATTTGCAAGAAGATAATAGAAAGCCAGGCAGTGGTGGCGCACGCCTTTAATCCCAGCACTTGGGAAGCAGAGGCAGGCAGATTTCTGAGTTCGAGGCCAGCCTGGTCTACAGAGTGAGTTCCAGGACAGCCAGGGCTATACAAAGAAACTCTGTCTCAAAAAAACAAAACCAAAATAAAACCCCAAAAAACAAAAAAGGAAGAAGAAGAAGAAGAAGAAGAAGAAGAAGAAGAAGAAGAAGAAGAAGAAGAAGAAGAAGAAGAAGAAGAAGAAGAAGATAATAGAAGGTGGATAATTCACAAAGGTCTAACTACAACCATTACAGAGAAAGGATGACTTTGCTCCCCTGCACCCCACCCCTTGCCTAAAGATAAGTTAGTCACAGTTACCTACAGTCCAAAAATACACCTTATAGCACTAGAAATCCTATTAATTCCACTTGAAATGTCAGAACTGTTTCTGATCTTTTATTTTTTTAATAAAAGAGTTGCATCTTTAAAAATAATAGTTGGTTTTGACTTATTTTATTTGTCAAAAAAGCTAAAACTGTTTTTCCTTCTCATGATGCTTTCAATATCATGTTAACTACAAATTAACACATCACTTTTCACGTGCCAGGGACACATATTAAATTGTTTATCTAGTTCCTTTGGAACACATCAAGTGAAATATCATTTTGTTACTCAGCGTTTGCTTTTTATTGCAGTTAATGTCAAAAACAAGGATCAAGTGGGAGAAGTTCCATAAAAATAGAAAAAAAATTTTTAGGACTCAAATTCCTGTAAAAAAAAAATACAATGCTACAGTTCAGTACACAAGTGATAGAAATCTGGTCTGTGGGGATGCCCATTAGCATCTGACTGGTTTGCAGAAAAAAATAATTGTCTTAATATTTGTATCTTTATTTCTGTATATCTAAGTTAATGAATCATTTAACAATCTTGTAATTCCTGAGATGATATTAAAAATTTGCTTCTTAATTATGCCTCAGCTCTTACATCAAATTGAAATTTTGTACCACTATTTTTCATTAAAAAAAAAAAACACTAAAGCAAAAAAAAGAAAAAAGAAGAGCAAGCTTCTGTGTCTATGCCAATTCTCAGAACTCTATGGAAATAAATTGGCCGATGTTTATCAAAGACTATCGGAATACATTTTGACACAGTGATTCCACTTCTCTGGTGGTTTGAATAAGAATGGCCTCCATAAGCTGAAGGGGTCTGCAACCCTATAGGTGGAACAACAATATGAACTAACCAGTACCCCCCAGAGCTCATATCTCTAGCTGCATATGTAGCAGAAGATGGCCTAGTCGGCCATCATTGGGAAGAGAGGCCCCTTGGTCTTGCAAAGATTATATGCCCCAGTACAGGGGAATGCCAGGGCCAAGAATCCAGAGTGGGTAGGTAGGGGAGTAGGGTGGAGGGAGGGTATAGGGAACTTTCGGGATAGCATTTGAAGTGTATATAAAGAAAATATCTAATAATAAATAAATAAATAATAAATAATGGCCACCATAAGCTTATTTTAAAATGTTGGGTCTCCAGTTAGTGGAACTGTTAGGGAAGGATTAGGAAGCTGGGCTTTGAGATTTCAAAAGCCTAAGCCAAGCCCTTCCCCTCTCTCTCTCTCTCTCTCTCTCTCTCTCTCTCTCTCTCTCTCTCTCTCTCATCTCCTTTTTCTCCTTTCTCCTTCTTTCTCCTTTCTCTTTTCTCCTTTTCTCCTTTTTCCTTTCTTCTCCTTTCTCCTTTCCTTTCTTTCTCTTTTCTCCTTTCTCCTTTCTGTATGCCTTTAATATATGGATCATATGAACCCTCAGCTACTGTTGCAGTGTCATGCCTGCCTGGCACCATGCTCCCTCCCATGACAATCGTGTACTAACCTTTTACAACTATAAGCAAGCCTTTAATTTAAAAGTTTCTTTAAAAAGTTGCCTTGGTCATGGTGTCCTCTCATAGCAGTAACTAAGACTAATAACTAATGACTAGTAACTAAGACTAGTAACGAATGACTAGTAACTAAGACTAGTAACTAATGACTAGTAACTAAGACTAGTAACTAATGACTAGTAACTAATGACTAGTAACTAAGACTAGTAACTAATGACTAGTAACTAATGACTAGTAACTAAGACTAGTAACTAATGACTAGTAACTAATGACTAGTAACTAATGACTAGTAACTAAGCCAAGAAATTATGTTAAGGAAATCATAGATAGGTGCAAAAAATTGTGCATCCACAATATGGTAATTATAATTGTTAAAAATGGTTGTAAACAACTTGAATGTTCAAAGTAAGAAGAAGTTTGAGTAAATTACAGATAGCCTTTGGTGATGACATGGTCATTAAAGAAATGCAAATTTGTGTCTATGATGTTGCTTTATAGTGGTGGGATGGATAGTTTTGACTTTTAAACTTTTTAAAAAATACTTTTTTGTACTTTTTTCTAATGTGTTCTTATGTTGATATTTGGCAAAAAATGAATTAATCCCTGAACTGGATAAAAGGGATAGAAAATCTGTTACACGTCAATGGTTAATTGAAGCTTCTAGCACTCAGCTCTTTAGAGTGTTTTGTTGATAACAATGCCTACTGGGCTATGGTCTTTGATGTGGTAGATTCACCGCCTTTCTTGACCATCAGTGACAACGCATCCATCTAAGGAGGAGGTGAGAAGGAAGAGCAGGCTACTGTTCATGTGGTCCTGCCCTCTCAACACTCACAGCCTCCATTGGTTACTCAAAAGACTTGCCTGAGGCGTGATTCCACACCAGAAGTTAGAGTATAGACCCCGGGACTCCAGCATGGGCGCCACGATGGTCTTGTTTTCTACAATCATTAGGTTCAGGGTCTGTGGATTAGTCAGGAAGTTGTCGACATCTATGAACTAGGAAAAGAGAAGGACAAGATCAGGAGAAAGGTTCAATGATTCAGCACAGCTAAAGGGTCCTGAACTCTGCTGGGAAGCTTTCAATCAGTCAGACGTATTTAATCTACCTTCCCATGTTCAGCTCTAAACTGTGAACTAGTACTGCCTCAGTCGGTACATAAAAAATCAAGAGGACACAAGTTACACACTGGTAAATGATTTAAGTTCGAGATGTCAGTGGTTCCTCAGCCCTCTCAGACTCATGCAAACACATACCCAGTGCCCAGCCTCAGTATCCATCAGGAATCCTATTTAGGTTTTCGACAGTAGTGAGTTGCCAAAATGGCCATAGCAGATCCCTGGTGCTGTTGCAATGCCACAAATAGGAATTTTGTTTAAATGTCATTTTATCAACCCACGCATGCCAATGTCATGTTTCTCAGCAGAGAAGTTCATGTTGGCACTGATTCATTTATAGAGACAGAATCAGATTCTATCAGAGAAATATTTGCATCAAAAAGGCTCAAACAATAGATTTTGTATTTTATGTGATTATAATTTACAAATAACCAGAAACATCATTAGTCAATTTGATTACGAAAAATTTTATGGTTTAGAGTTTATAGATTTTACTAACATTTTACAAGTTGCACATAACATTAAATACTGTCGTGCAATTTTAAACTTTCTGTGAAGTTACATGTGTTGTCAATGTTTCTAAAATATTATCAAGCTGCCTTTTTCCAAGTGGTCAGGGGACCAGGAAGTGGCATTAGATTAGAAGCATCCACTTACTACAGGACTCAGAGGCTGTGAAATCAGTTACTCATAAGTGTAATATGATGATCTCAGCCTCATTTCTTCTGTCATGTGGAAAACATTTGCTCAACAAACCCATGGAGGAAAGGCTTCTGTGACAAGGGCTGGTGGCCCCTTTCTCCTTAGGCAGGAGACATCCTTTCCGACTGAGGGGGTTCATGGAGGGTGAGGGTGCATGACTTCTGGTCATCAAATCCCTCATTTGTTTGAAGCACTCTGTGAGCTCTCAGGGCTGCACTGGAACCTCCTCAGGGAGAGGAATTCTGTGTGAGACCCAGGTAGTGTCCAGGAAGACAAACAGGTGATCCCATTTCCCAGATCATCCAATGGATAAAAAGGAAGACTGTCAAATGTGCTCATTTTGATCTCATTGTATATAATCCTTTCTTATGTCTCTAAAATTCTTACAAAAGCCATTAAGACATTGTCTCTTGCTTCACCTACTAAGATGATTCAGAGCTCCTTATGTCTGTGATACGAAACACACCCCACCGTCCACACAACTCACTGCAAAGGCATTCCAAAGGGCACCTGAGATGAAGGCCAGGTATTATATACTATTTAACCCAAGAGTTTTCCCTTGAACCTTTCATGGGAAAGGTGAGGCCTAAACAAAATCACGTTTTGACTCTTCCCTGGGTACCACTTCCCCGTTGCAGATACATTTTTGAAAACGGTTGTCAAGGAATCAAGCATCTGTTTTTACCAGGATGTAATCTGACCATTTTTCCCTCGCAGTTCGAAGGGCTGCTTGTCGCAGTTTCATGACGTGAGAAAACCGGGAGTTTGGCCAGTGCTTTGGTCCGATTTCATCAGGGTAAGACCTGAAAGAAGAATTTACTGAGTGTCTGCATTCTGCATGGATGTAGCCAGGCCCTTGGTGTGTGTATGCAATGACTCCTCCGCCACTCTAGGGACAAGGCACAAGAGACCAGGAAACATCAACTCTATATCACAGATAAGCAAACTGGAACAATGAGAGATTTAGAAATTTGTTTCCCACTGAACATAACAGTATATAAAATACATCAGTGGGTTTTCCTCCTCTTCCTCTTTGTCCTCCTCCTCTTCCTTCTTTGAGATGAGAGACGTCTCACGGTGTTGCTGAGACTGATCTTGAATTCCTAGATTTAAGTATCCCCCTGCACCAGCCTTGTAATTATAAAGTATATAATAGCCACTGTGCCTGGCTTTTCTTCAGCAAGCTCTAATTATTATTATTATTATTATTGGCTTATGAAGTAATCCTACTATTTTTCTCGGTTTCAGAGACAACAATACTGGTATAGAATAACTAGTGTTATAATAAGTGATACCACCAGAATTCATATCCAGGCAGTTACTCCCCAAAGCTTATATTCTTAGATACTTAATATACCTTATCAGATAAATGTGAAAGTACAGGTTAAAGGCATGAGTGTCTTACAAAAATCAAAGGCTTAGATTACTTGTTAAGCTCTCAGTAAATGATTCAATAAAGTTTAACACATTAGCCTGTCTTGTGAAATGATGGAGCAGACACATAATGTTCTAGAGATTTCTGTTGACATCATGAGATAGCTAGACTTGTAAATGGCCACAATGATTCAGTGCGTGCTCTAGATCCTTCTGCAAGCTCTCAGCTTGTATCTCAGAGGTGGATATAACTGTCACTCCATCTGGTTGCCACTTCACAGTCTTGGAGGTGCATGCGCAGTATGTTTGCCTTAACACATGAAAAGTCACAAAACATCGAGACTGTAACTATACAAATGAAACACATGCAACCCAGGAACTCTCTGGAATATCTTCCTCAATTACTGTTTCAGTGGGAATTACTGGAATTCCTGCTTTTCTGACTATATTGCCAAAAATTAATGCCTTATGAAATGTTTTTCACACTGACCTTGGCATATAATATATAAAGTAAAAGCCTGGCGACAGAGGACATATCTGGGAAGCAAAGTAGAGCTTCAGAGTCTTCCTGTGTAACATTTTTAAGAGTGGGCTAAATTGCATCCAAGAAATACCCAAGAGCTTTTTACAATCTTTTATAGTGTTCAAACTTAATTGGTAAATTTGCTTAATATGTAGACCATAGACTTGGATTTTAGATATTACATATACTTGTATGTATTCAACTATTATGAGTGCTTATATATGTATATGGCAGAGTCTAGAAAATATTTCTTCTGCAATGACATTTGTTGATACTCTATACATTTGGCTTTTAATAAATGGCTTTTCTTGTGCGGAAACGCAGGCTACTTATTCATTCAACGTCTATAAATCTTGAAACTGGAATCATAGTTGCCTTGGGAACAAAATACATTTATTTTTTATTTTATTCACTAATTTGTTTTTCCAGCATATTTTGATTTGGTGCCTTCTAAAAATACAGAGTTGGGGGAAATAGACAGCATTTGTATATTGTATACCTTGCCAAAAGCTCATGGCTAATTTCAAAAAGTTTGAATACATTCCAGTTAATTAAGACTAACTCAATGAATCATGTCAAAAGGACAGCATAGAAAATAAGCAATCTAAGTAAAAAGTTCTTTACAGGTGAATAAAATGACCCCTTTCTCTATTGTCTGTGAGTTAGGATGATAGCTGGTTACAATGAAGAAAACACTTCCAGGGTGTGCTTCAGACTTGGGCATTGGAAATAAACTTGACATTCTGGATAAAGTATATGTTTTTGCGAAAGAGCAGGAAATCTGGAAATCTTTGTATGTCTCTGGGGTTTGGACTTTGTTCTGTGTGTACATGAGATCTATTTGAGTCTTTGTATTATAAAGAAATGACGTTTGTGTCTTAGGAAGACTTCTCTGGTCGTATGACACTGTGATTGTTGATCTTGATGACCAACTTGATTGGTTTGAGAGATACTAAGGGGATTAATAAATTGCAGGTATGTTTGTGCACGCATTTCCAGAGACGATTGGCATGGGGAACCACCAGTGATGGGGAAGACCACCCTAAATGTGGGTGGTACTGTAATATATGGGGGCCTAGGTACAAAGGTAGAAAGAGGAGAAGACTAGACCACACAAGCAGGCTTGCTGACTGAGCATGCGCTGACTCCCTTCACCACACCATTGGCTCCTTCAATCTTCCAATGGAGCTGCAAATATATAACCCTCCATGTGTCCCCAGGCCTTCACCCGGGGCTGTAAGTTCATTTTTCTTGTCCTATGGCTTACAGCTTCATGGACTCAGTCGCCCCGGTTTCTCTGGCTGTCTAGCATGCAGGCAGACAGACATTGTTCGATTATCTATTCTCCAGTACATAAACCAGTCTAAAAAAATCACCAATATATAGCATTCTCTGTATATAATGTTATATATTTCCTATTGCTCTTTCTCAAGAGAATCAAGACTAATATAAATATATGATCTGACATGGAGCTAGAAATGACTAAGAAATTTCTCTGTCAAGAGTGAAATAGCCTATATGTTCATCACTAGAATATTGACTAAATAATCGCAGTATATGACAAATACTATGCAGTTCAAAGTGAGTTAGCGCCTTCAATGATTGCTTTGCAATAACCTTCAAGACATAACTTAAAAGTAAGGTATGTGCGGAAGATTTATAAACTTTCACCATGATTTTATGAAAATAGGCCAGTTCATCCTAAAAAAAAAAACAATAAATAGAATCAATATTTAAAACATACAACACCATCATAATTTATATGCTGGTGAGAACAGCCTGGCTGGCAGCCCAGGAGCACAGAAGAGCAGGGAGTTGTGCAAATCTATTAATAGAAGAAAAGGCCACATTTGCAAGTCAGATGCAGAAAGGATAGCAATGAAAATCCACAGGCACCCCCTCGAGATCGGAAGCTCAGATGAGAAGGAGCGCAGGAGGAGGAAGAGTTTTTGCTCTTCGCATTACTCACTCTGGCTCGTGCATAGGCCTCCACTCCACATAATGATATAGACGCTGCACACTTTTCAGCCACTCCCTGAGTATTTCCGTTGTATTGTCCACATTGTGATCAGTGGCTGCCCTGCGTGAGAAGAAAACACAATATGATTCAGTCACATCATCCAAAAAAAAATTAAATAAAATTAACTAAAAGGAGAAATTTCAGTTCTGGATGGGTGGAGTATATATAAAGTAATTCTCTCATGGACCACACTAGACAGGACATCAAAGTGAGAGCTTTGGCTTCTTATCATTTTCATGGCATTAGAACACAAAACAAGGTTCAGCCCCCCCAAACACAAAATGAATTAATCTAGAGAAAGTAAGGTTGCTAACTAATTGAAATCTCTACTCTTTAATAATTATGAAGTTGGAGTGTTTCTTTTCTTTCTTTTTTTTCTCCCAATATTTTTATTAATTTCTTAGGAATTCCATACATTATTTTTATTTCAAATCAAATTTCAGGACACAACAAAATATGTAGTCAGGACTGCTTTAGTCATCTATCTGAAGGAGAAATAACAATGATATTTTCAGATATAAAACCTTGAAATCTAAGGTAGCTTGACTTTTTTGGAATTAGCTCTTCCATCACTTACACAGAGCAGAGTATTTGAAAAATCTTTCAAATAATATATGTAAATGTATGTCTGTTCTACCTAGGAAGTTGAACTAACATATACACGTATAGGGCCTGGGTAGATGCCTCAGCTCTTCACAGGGCTTCTTGCACAATTATGACTACCAGAGTTCAGATCCCAGTACCCATATAACAAGCCAAGCATCCCACAAGCACCTGTAGCTCTGACTCCAAAAGATCTGAGACCTTCTTCTGGCCTCCATGCAAGCACAAATGCATACAGACATATGGTCATACATGCAAGCAGACAGACAGACAGAGACACACACACATCTATAGATAGATTTTTTTTAAAAGAGAGCTTAAGTAGCTTCTAAAACCAAAACTATTTTCAAGTTATATTATAAAATAAAACCTGAGTGAGGTAACCCAATCACAAAAGAAGTCACTTGATAGGCACTCACTAATAAGTGGATATTAGCCCAGAAACTTAGAATATCCAAGATACAATTTGCAAAACACAAGAAAATCAAGAAGAAAGGAGACCAATGCGTGGATACTTCATTCCTCCTTAGAATATGGAATAAAATACCCATGGAAGGAGTTACAGAGACAAAGTTTGAAGCTAAGATGAAAGGATGGACCATCCAGTAGGCTGCCCTACCTGGGGATCCATCCCATAATCAGCCACCAAACACAGACACTATTGCATATGCCAGCAAGATTTTGCAGACATAACCCCGATATAGCTATCTTGTGTGAGGCTATGCCAGTGCCTGGCAAATACAGAAGTGGATGTTCACAGTCAGCTATTGGATGGAACACAGGGCCCCCAGTGGAGGAGCTAGAGAAAGTACCCAAGGAGCTGAAGGGGTCTGCAACCCTATAGGTGGAACAACAATATGAACTAACCAGTAGTCCCCGACCACCCCCCCCCCCAGCTCATATCTCTAGTTGCTTATGTAGCAAAAGATGGCCTAGTTGGCCATCAATGGGAAGAGAGGCCCCTTGGTCTTGCAAACTTTATATGCCCAGTACAGGGGAACGCCAGGGCCAAGAAGTGGGAATGGGTGGGTAGGGGAGCAGGGTTGGGGGAGGGTATAGGGGACTTTTGGGATAGCATTTGAAGTGTAAATGAAGAAAATATCTAATAAAAAATTGAAAAATAATAAAACCTAGTCTTGTAGGGTAGATGAGATTTGCAACTTGATAGAGATTGATTTGCAACTTAAGGTTGCACAAGTTCAGCATTAAATAAAACTAAAAGAGGAAAGAAAGAAGGAATTGGGAGGGGGAGAAAAGGAAGACTGGAAAGTGAGGATTGAGAGAAAAGGAGTCATGAGCAGAAAGACATGTCTGACACCCTTAAAAGGTGCCAAATGTCTTTTTAGCAGTTCAGCTGCTCCTTCAAGAGGGAGAGAGGTTGAGCCTGTCAGCAGCTGGCCCCAGGGGAGCACAGCCTTAACAGGAACACAGGAAGAGACCTGAACCAAGACACTTTGCCATATATGGTGATACTAAACCTGGTCCCTAATGAATCTCTTGTTATATTTGCTGGGGGTTTTGTTCCAAGAGCAATAGAAAAAAATCTTTAAGACGCAGGGTGTTCAGGAATGTTCAAGAATAAAATAAATTGCTAGATAAAAACACAGAGAATACACAGGGAATACATTTCTGTAAAATATTAACTAACTGGAGGCTGTGTGACTTTAAGTCTTAGGTATGGAAAGTGGAGGCCTATAGTCAATATTTGAAAAAAAAACTTATCGTTTGAAATAGATAATTCAAAAAACATTTAAGACTAGCTTTATTGATTTATTTTATACAAGACTCCTGAAATTCTGGTTGAGTACTAACAAGGTTTTCCAGAAGTTTCTTATATTTTTATAGTGCAGAAAAAGGAATATCAAAATTTTACTTTTTTGCAACACAAAGTAAACATACTAAAAATTATAAAAATTAACTATCTTGGTACAGAAATTCTATTAAGTCTGCAAAACCTAACCATGTCTCTCAATGTGACTTTTAGAATATTTTCTGACTTCTGACACTGATACTGAAACTGGAGTAAGTATTACAACTCCAGGGTATTTCTTTAGTTATGGTTAATTTAAGAGCTCACAAAGGCAAGCTAATATAATTCAAGGTCAGAGATATTAAGGATACTTTATCACTCCAATAAAACCAAATCAATTTAGAAAAGGCAAAATTATGGGTTAGACCAGTGGTCCTCAGCCTTCCTAATACTGCGACCTTTTAATACAGTCCCTCATGTTGTGGTGATCCCCAGTCAAAAAATTATTTTCACTGCTACTTTAATTTTGCTATTGTTATGAATTTTGACATAACTATCTGATATGCAGGATATCTAATATGTGACCCCCCCCAAAGGGGTCATGACCCACAAACTGAGAACAGCTACAAACAGATGTGCATGCCAGCATCTGAAAAAGCGACACCGATGAATGGTATAAAGCTCACTGATTTTCTAGATCTAACTGTGTCATGGGATTTCGGTGTTCGTGGTGAATAAACGCATAAAAACATACCCAATAGTGAAAAGTTTAACCTCCAGCGTGAAGCATCACAGCCTCCTAACAGATTTTCTTGGGCAGCGGTGGTGCACACCTTTGATCCCAGCACTCGGGAGGCAGAGGCAGATGGATTTCTGAATTCAAGGCCAGCCTGGTCTACAGAGTGAGTACCAGGATAGCCAGGGCTACACAGAAAAAAAAAAAAAAAAAAAACCTGTCTCGAAAAACAAAAACAAAACCAAACAAACAAAAAAAACAAAAACAAAAGCACACACAAACACACACACAAAACAAAAACAAACAAACAAACAGCAACAACAACAAAACCCTAGATATTCTAACTGATTAAAAGTTCATTGAAATACATAGACTTTGGGTCTGGTTACTCTTGGTGTGTGATGTTTTCCAGCTGCAAGGTTTTTTTTACCCCTCTTAATTATGAAGTTCATCAAAATAGATACTTGAATTAAAAGCAGCCTTATTAAAAACATCATTCAAAAGGTAAGAGCCAACTGTGGAGTACTTTCAAGTGTCTATTTGAAAGTGGACCAGAAGCAGCTCCTTTCTTTGTGAGGTCTAGAAGGCACAGCCACCCACAGAGCCCCTAGGTTGTGCTGCCCGGAGAGGGAGAGGTGCTGTGTGATGTGGAGTAGCGTGGGACACCAGGAGTATCTGAGGACAAAGACCAAGTTATAGGAGGCGGCAAACAACCAAGGAGATAGGAAGCAGTTCCAAGGGAGTCACGGAACTGCTTGTGTTTATGCCAAGAACTGGGGCACAGCAGCTACAGTCATCTCCACTGAGCCCCAGGGCCACAGGCTACTACTGCCCTGTGGAACGGGAAGTCATACAGAGTGCAGGGAGCATCAAGCCACTCTCTCACGAAGTGAGGCATGAGTAGAGTCACTCCTGGACCAGAATTAGATTTACAGCATAGCATTCTTCACTAGAATTCTGATATTTTTCATTGTTTTTTAAGTAATGTGAAATAATTTACTCATTTTTCTTCGCGGTTGTTTCTTTGTCACATAGGACTATGTTCTCTTTGTCCTCTTTGCATATGGAACCATTTCCCAGTCCCTTTTTAAAAATATTGTTATTAGAGGAAATAAAGGTTTCTGGTCTGCAGATGAAACAATCCCCAAATTTGCCTAAATATCCTCTGCTGTTCTGAGAAGGTGGTTTCATGGACTCTGCAGAGATACCCATGTGTAACTAAAAATAGAAGCACAGAGCTAAGGCAGGCCCACAGTTCCTTCCCAGCGAGTAGAGTTCCCTTTGTTCTCCGGCTTCCGCAGCAAAGGACAGCTTCCTGGCTGCAGCTGAGGGAGAAACTTTTCCTCTGACCTTTGATGTTCTGGGCCCATCTTTCCAACAGCGGGTCCCAGAGGAAGAAGAGCGCTGCTGGACCAGCCCAGACCAGGGAAGAAGCCTTTTATCTCCCACTAAGACCTCCCTAGCTAAATACACAGAAATGCAGGCAGACAGGTCTGACTACAGCTTTTCTGTTCCCGTACAAATAAGTGTTTCTGTGTATTCATAATAATGAAAGCATGTGGGCTCAGGGATACTCAGACAGGCCGAAGCAGGAGAGGCTCAGGTACGGTTTCCTGGAGGAGACATGAGGCGTGCGTTAATGGTTCTTTTTTCATAGTCCTGCAAGATAATGTACCAGTGAGGGGCTTGTTCCACCACGAGATTCCATAAGAATATAAAGACATCCAATTGAAAGCACAGCACACGTGTGAATCCCCTCAAGAGAAGCTGAGGCTCTCTGGCTCTTCACTTAAACTTGCGAGCTCCATCAGATCCAAATGGAAAGTGAGAATTCCTTAGAGTCCTTTATCCTTTGTCAGACAGACCAGGAAAGGTACTCAGAGGAGTAATGGGGCATCCCTCAGACACTGAAGAAAACCGGTGATGTGGGTTGGGATGTGGCTCAATGGTAGGATACTTCCATAGCATATACACAGCTCTGGATTGAATCCCCAGCATCAAGAAAATAAATGTGTGTCAAGCAAAAGACACCACAAACCCATCATGGCACAGCAGATAGCTGGACGCCTGGACAGGTGTTCCACAGATAATCTGTGGCCACTAAACCAGACACTGTCCACGGAAACACAAACATGGTGCTGTGGTCTAAATGTTCCTCCGGAATCCAGTCAGAAGGTGGGACTTGGGGCCCGTGTGATTGCATAAGACTCTGGTCCTTTAGAAGGCTGTTCACTTGAGAGGGTGGGCAAGCCTTAGAAGGAAGGCAAGCCTTATGGGCTCCTCCTGCTATTTGAGGGAGCAGCAACAAGCTACCAACTATGAGGCAGAGGTGGAGCCCTTATCTGACACCAGCTCTAACAGCAACTTGATCTTGTACTTCCCAGGCTCCAAAACCAAGCCCTTCTCTTACAGATGATGTAATCTAAGATATATCGGTACAGTAGCTCCAATTAAGATCCACGTGCTTGCTGGAAAAGCAGGTTCTTGATCATTTATTTCTGTCCCACTGTAATTCTCTCTGAATTACACTCGAGTGAAAGGGGAGCTCAGACCTTTCTGAGCTAACACTGAAAAGATATGATTGAGCTTTACTGATTATTATTATTTTTTAAGATCAGAGTTTTGGTTTTGAAGGTCACTGTCTTAGGTTTCTATTGTTATAGTAAATACCGTGACTAAGAGCAACTTGGGGAGGGAAGGACTTATTTCATATTGTAATACTCAGGCGACACTTCATCATTGAGGAAAGTCAGGTCAGGAACCTGCAGGCAACTGAAGAAGAGACCTGGGAGGAACACGGCTTACTGAGTTGCTTCTGGCTTGCTCAGCTGCTCTCTTAAACAACTCAGGACCACTGTGCAGGGTGACAGCCCCCTCCACACATTGGGCCCTCGCACATAAATAATTAATCAAGAAAATGCCCTCCGGACTTTCCTACAGGAAACTTGATGGAGATATTTTCTCAACTGTGTTTCCTCTTCCCAATAACAAGCATGCAGCCAGGATGGTCAAGGTGGGACAGGGGTTTCTCTTTGCCTCTAGGGAACACTTAGACCCTGCAGCACTGAGGGGTGTCCCTCTTTCATTTTTAGATGAGCTGTGGCCTTGGATGGCTTCAGTGCTCATGGTTTGATCCCTCTTTGTCCATTAGCACCTCTTTGCTTATTTTCTCAGTGTTGAAGTATCTTAATTTTATAAAATGTTTTGCCTATAGTATTTAAAATATTACTTTATAAAGCAATAATTATAAATGAATGAACACCATGATATCACATATGATTTGTGATTTAAAGAAAATAAAAAGGAGAGAAAAAGCTATACAGGACCAAAGTCTTCATGCACTATTAAAACTATATAGCTACCGACCTGAACACTAATTATAAACTTAGTTGTTAGTTGTAATACCCAGAGAAACCATGACGAGAACAACCAAACGCTATACACTGAAATAAATGAAAACGGAATCAGAATTTTACTATAGACATAGCCAGGTAATACAAAGGAATGGCATCTCGAAGCCCCAAGGAATTAAAAAAGAAAACAGAAAATAGCATCATCATAGAAAATGAAAAAGAAGTAGATAGGATTACTTCCTTCCATACAGGGAGGGCAGGGCTGACAGAAACAGGTGCAACACCCACATGGCTCCAGGGGACACACAGGCCACATCTAAAGCCTTCCATGTATCCAGTCTTTGTCACCTCTAGCTTTGAAAGTCAGTAAAGGTTCAGGCATCAAAAAAGGTCAAAAGCCAATACACTGGAATTGTGGCCAATAGCACATGTAGGATTGTATCAGCCGAGGAAGGCCTTGGGCTGGTGGGCACATTGCCGCTGGTTGGTGGAAAAGAGCCCATGGGCCACTGAAGAAGCCTGCCTGTAGGCTGCCAGGGCTTCAGGGATAACAGGGGTGGCTCCAGGACTCGGATTTACCTGGTGATATCTAAAAGCAGCAAGGCTAAGCCTGCCATCTCTCCTTGTTCCAGAAAGTCAGTTTTTATTCTGAAATCTTGGCTCTTAAATGATAACCAGCTTGAAATAATTAGAACCGGCTCATTTACTTTAACCACATGTCCTTCAGAGGCTGTTAGGGCTAAACTCACGTTGGTAAGCTGGGGGCCACTGGAACCCTATTGAAGCTAGACTGAATTTCTCAGCTCTCCAGGGCATGCACTCTCGATCACTTCCATATGCACTGGGTCCTGGGGAATGTTCTTGGCTTCCCTGGCACCTTGGAATGTCTAGGCTTTGGCATATGGAGTAACAGGACTCCAGCTGATGTCAAAAAACCATCATCTCCAAACAGCAGTCATTCAGAGAACAGTGGTGGAATGAACACTGCTAGTCAGGGCCTGGACCATTCTCACCATGAGTAGAAACTGCCAAAAGAGTGAATTTTCCACCTTGAGATTTTAAACATGGAAGAGCCCACTTCAGTGGCTGTTTTCACTCAGTAATGGCTCATTGGTGAAGATATAAAAAAAAAGCAAACAAACAAACAAAAAATTACACTTAAAAATAAAATTCCTCTTTTGAAAATAACTAATGAAATTAATATTCAATGAAGGTAGTTCATAAAGCACCCATCTTTATTCTGACCCCAGGAAGATCCTTCCCAGCAGCCGGCCTACCAAAGGGAGGCCTACACTTAGCCACTACAAAGTATGCCATTGTTTCCTGCTTCCTGGTCACCCAGTAGGGTTTCAAATATCTAGAACACATCTTGGTGGGTGGAAACTAGATACAGATCACACACACACTCGCATGCACGCTCACAAGAGATTAAGGATACAAATACAGAATAGGGAATTGGGGTGTTCTCCCAACAAAACCCCTTTCCTAGGTCCTAATAGACCAGGAAATGAGATAAATTAATTTCTTATGAAACTCTCCTTGTGAACAAAATAAATGTCTGTGCTCTAACCAGTCCCCTCAGTGCACCCCTTTATTCCAGAAACAACCACAGGCATGGCACCGAAGACTGGGCAAGTGCTACATAAGACATACAACCCCTGTGGGAGTAGCCAACCAATGTCTGATTTGACTTCAGGCCCACTGCTTGAGATGGAACCCATACCTGATGCTGCTTGGGTGACCAAAAACCTGACAGTAGGTAGCCCAGGAACCCAAGGTAAAACCAAACAGTACTGTGCTACTAAAGGAAGATAACAATAAGATCATTCCTAAGGACATTCTGCTCTATTCATAGATCAGTCAGTGCCCTCCTCAGCCATCGTCAGAGATGTTTCCTCCTGCAGCAGATGGGAGCAAATAGAGTCCCACAGCCGGACATTATCCAGAGAATGAGAACCTATGGAACACTCAGCTGTAAGCCTGGTGTCTCCATCAAATCCCTCTCCTCAGGGCTCAGGGAACCCTGTGAAAGGGAAGGCAGAGCCAGGGCCAGAGGGGATGGAGGACACCAGGAAACAAGGCCTTTGAAACACAGCTGGACCAAGGCACACATGCACTCTCAGAAACAGAGGCAGCACGCACAGGGCCTGCACAGGCTGGAGTCCTAGAGCTGAGAGGTAAAGCAGATACACGTCCTACCGTCTAACCCAGAAGCAACCTCCAACTGATAGCCACTTAAAAAGGAAAATTTAGTTTTCTCCAGGGGAGTTTCACAGTGGAAACAAATCATTCTTAAGGGCACGTTGCATGCCCAGCGCTAGAGGCTATCACAAAACAAACTCAATGATGTCTTGGGAGGTTCCTTATCTCATAATGTCAAGTCAGGGATTTTTCTTTCTTTCTTTTTTTTTTCTCTTTTATTTTACCCTACAGGTCCTTAGTGCTTTTCTTTCTGGCCTTCTGAGTCCCCAACTCAACTTTCCCATCACACTGTCCCACCTGCAAGTAGATGCACACGAGACACCTGTCAGACCGAAAGGCGCCCCGTTCTGTGCAAAGGATATCAGTCTACACAACCAATATGGTTTCTTCAGGAGGAGAGGATGGAAATTTCCCAACAGGAAACAAGAAAAATGGGCAGGCTCATCTATCTGCCTCAAGCTCTGCTTGGCCTAATTCATCACAGTTTCCCGTTGAGTGAAAACCCTACAAGTCTATGGAAATAACAAGTGTGTTTATTTGAGACAGGACCAGTCTGTTCTGCCTTTGTCTAAGTACCTCCTTTTCCTGTTTGTACAATCCTTTGTTCCTCGTTTATTCTTTCCCCCACCCGTTTCACCCACTCTTCATTTCCTTTTTTCTTTTTTCACCCACCCTTCATTTTCTTTTTTTCTGACCATCACTACTAAGTCCCGTCTTGTGTACAGGTACTCTGAAGACAGTTAATGATGACATGTTTTCCCCTTGAAGCAAGGCTGCAGGGTTGTCTCCAGGAGTCTGATGCCACCCCCTCCCACGCTGGCCATCTCTGCCTGGCTTAGATGCCTGTATCTCTCACTAACTGTCCACTGCTACATTTGCTCATATATTATGACCCACTGGGTTGATTTCTTTGTTATCAGACTCGTCCCTGAGAATAAGGATTTATCCCGTCCTTATCAGAGTCTGTAGTATAAAGTAACTACCGAGTGTGGACTTGAGGACTGACTGAATGACAAAATCTCAAGGGAACGTATCCCATGCAAAGCCTTTAAAAGTTGGGCACAAATAGGAATGAGTAGGGGACTGTTAATGAGAGGCACTGGCAGGCTGCATCTGATTGTTGCCATGAGAGACTATGTTCAGAAACACTAGACTTTTCAATTGTTTAAAAGAAGCCAGGTATGCAGGCATTAGAGATAAAAGTCTGGAGTTCTTTCTTTCTTTCTTTCTTTCTTTCTTTCTTTCTTTCTTTCTTTCTTTCTTTCTTTCTTTCTTTCTTTTTTTACCTATGAGGGCTCTCAGGCTGAAATGCCATGAAAATATTCCAGCCTGGCAAGGCCTCTCAGGAAACCATGAACCCAACACAAAGACGACATTATTTCAGCTCTTGGTAGCCAAGGCCCATCCATCTCCTGCTCAGGGCACATAGTTTAGTAATTAAATATTTCAAATATGCCTAGGAGGATAGAAAAAAAATATCACTTCCTCCCTTTGCATCAACACAGAAAGCATCTTCCACGCCAGTGGAAAGTTCCACGCAGGTGGAATGCTCTTGTTTGCTTGTGTCGCTGTTATAAAACACTCTGATGAAAAGCAGCTTAGGGGAGAAATGTTTGTTGGTTACAAATCCAGGTCATAGTCTATCGCTGAGGGAAGTCTGGGCAGGAGCGCAAGCAGGAACCAAAGCAGAAATCATAAAGAGTACTGCTGCCTGCTCACTCTCAGAGTCATGTTTAGCTAGCCTTCTTCCAGGACTACACAGTCAGGAAATGCACTGTGCCTAGAGACTGGGTCCTCCTATATTAATTAACAATCAATACACACATACCACCCCCCTCACACACACACACACACACACACACACATACCAGACATGCCTTCAAGACAATCTAAGCTAGGCAATTTCTCAATAGAGGCTTTTCCCATCAAGATATGTCAACATTGACCATTGAAGTTAACTAGGACACAGAGCAAAGTCCACACAATTCTTGGAAGAATTAATGAAGAGAGTGTTAGTGCAGATTTGATCAAAGCATCGTATACAGGTATAAAATCCTCAAACAAACAAAAGGAGCAAGCACCATGGAGAAAGACTGCCCCCGCATCGTGCCTTCGCCTGTTGATTAGCAACAGAGACATGAAAGCTGCTTCACGACTTTAAAGTAGCAGTTCTAGCCAGATGTATTTAGATACCTTTACCTTTTGAAACACACAGTTCCGTGATTTTAAATACATTAACAAAGTTGTACAAACATCGCCATGGTCTCATCCAAACTGCTTTCTCCACCCCAGAGAGAAAGCCCAGGTCTGTGAGCCCTCCCTCCTTCCCAGTTTCCATGACCACAGCTGCACTTTCAATCTCTATGGATTTGTCAGCCTAGGATAGTTTGTACAGACTGAATTGTACAACAATGGTCTTTTGTGTGATTTCTTTCATTTTGTGTGTCCCCAGGGTTGCTCTTCGCTGTAACATGCACCCGCACTTCATTTTCTTCTACAGCCAAATAAAATTTCATGGCGTGGCATATCACATTCTCTTTAGCTAATGCACTTTTGAATAGGTTTGTTTTCCAGTAGTTAGAGATAATGCTGTTATGGACACCATGCACAGATTTTTCTGTGGGTCTGTTTTCATTTTCCTTGAGTATTGTTGCCCCAAATATTCATGGAAAGAGAATACACACACACACACACACACACACACACACAGCCACTTATGGAAAGTGTACTGCATTTCAGACATAAAGCTGCATGTTTTATATACACAACTCTAATCTTGAAGGATATTCTACACTGAAATTATTATATGCTAGTCTTTACAGCAACTCTATACTGAGGCTGAGGGACTCTCTCCCAAAGCTTGTTCTCTTTTTACTTCTAATCAACCCTTGATACATATTTTCTTAACTTTTGAAATGTCCAGTTGTCTGTTTTGAGGTATAGGACACTCCCTGTACTTCAGAGTATTTTGACTTCATAACATGAACAGATGCAAGAACTCAGAGTCTCAAGGGCAGCTGTTAGTATGTAGGGAGTGTCAGGTCTTTGTGGAGGAGCTGAGTGGAGAAGCTGGAACAAGACGTGATGATTAAACCCTGGAGGGATGGCCGCCAGCACTGCCTAATGGTGAGGCTGGGTAAACGTTACTGATGTAAACAGTGGGCTCTAGGGCCTGGCAGGGCAATGTCATGGCAAAACATGGAACATGTGAAACATGAGGTCATGGTCAGCCAGAGCCAGGGTGACCACAGAGAAAGCCACAACCCATAGCCTGGATTTGGCTTCAGCGCCACATGCTGCTTTGGATAAACTATGTTCACCGTGTGAGGGCTACCTGGTTCCTGTGATGAAGAATCAGGAGTCTGTACAGAAAGATCACCTTTGATTCTTTCCTCTTTGGAAACAATTGCAGTTAATAGTGATAGTAAGTGTCTTGGTTACCCATTGAACTGGGCCACTCGACTGTTTAACAAATCACATCCGTAATGGAAATAAACAAAAATCTGTGGAGACTGGGGATGTGATTCTACCATCTGTCTATATCTTATTCCTGCCATCTGTAAAATGAGCTTACAACATGTATGGTATATGTAAATAGTTTAGGGGGTTATCACAAAACTTCTTTGAAAATTGGCCTTTTTCTGATGACTATTTCTACCATACATATGTGCTAGTACACTTGTAAGTGTACACACACATACATACTCACACATGTAGGAAATAGGCATCTTGTTAAATCAGTTTTATAATATTCAACATAAGCAGTTGAAGTGAAGAATTCAGAGTTGTTATAATTTACTCTTGCTAGACAGGTCATAGGCTGTAAGAGAGAATACTGCTATTATTTTGCCAAATGGATGAAATATTAAACTTATTCCCAGTGACTTATCATTATATCTACAGATCAATGCATCCCTCAGGTCTCATTCGAGAAGCATCTGTTTGCGGTAGACATTGATGAACACAGAGACCCACAAATGGCCAAGGTGCAGAGATCAAGAGACTGCAGAGTGTCCAGGCCTGAATGGAGTACGTATACCCCTCCTTCCTCCCTAGTCTCAGGGAGCAGTGCAGAAGAGGCTACAAGGAGAGTGTATGATGGTGGATAACTACAAGGACGCAGTGTCTTTTGGACACAGCGGGGAAGTTGTACAAAACTCACAGTGGTTGCAACATCGTACACAAAATTTGTGCATGGAGGTGAGAGATGGGCACATGCTCCCACCCCAGGCAGTGGAGAGGTTGGTTTCAGTGACAAGCTAGGATTTTCTCAACAGCTGCTATGACCCTGGCACAAAGGAAAGGTGTGGAGGTATGGGGGGGGTGTTGAACTTGGGGGGACCGCACAGTGCTATTGTAAGCTCCTGTTAGGTCAAAGGTTTGCTAAGAAGGGAACTCTGGGAGAGGGAGAGACACTTTTCTCTAGGTGTGGTCTCTGGTCAGTTGACTGTGTTCCAGTGGAAGATCGCATATCCAAGAATATTTGGGCAGCACAAATTGGTCTTTATAGGTTGATTTAAAAGCACACAATGTTTGGTGATGAGGGGGTAGATCTGGGAAGAGTTGGGTGAATGTGACCAAAACACATTGTGTGATATCCTCAAAGAACTAATAGAACTAATAAAAATATACACACCCGATTAGTTAGGGAAGCAGAAACCGGCCTGAGTAGGGCCACAGGCCTCATCCGGCCGGATCAGCGCCGGGGTAGCAGGAGCGCAGGGTTGCCTGACACCCGCCAGCTACCCACAACCCCCGCCGCAGGATTTTGGGACTGCTGGTGAGTGGAACACAGCTTCTGCTCCAGTCCAATCACGCGGGACCTGAGACTGCTCTGGTTGGGGAGAGAGAAATCTGGCCTACATAGGGCCACAACCCTCTTCCGGTCAGAAAAGCACCAGGGCAGCTGGGGCGCAGGGTCTGCTGACACTCGCCAGCTACCCACAACACCCGCCACAGGATCTTAAGACTTCTGGTGAGTGGAGCACAGCTTCTGCTCCAATCCAATTGCGCGGGACCTGAGACTGCATTAGTTAGGGAAGCAGAAACCGGCCTGAGTAGGACCACAGGCCTCATCCTGCTGGATCAGCTCCGGGGTAGCGGGAGCGCAGGGTTGCCTGACACCCGCCAGCTACCCACGACCCCCCGCTGCAGGATTTTGGGACTGCTGGTGAGTGGAACACAGCTTCAGCTCCAATCCAATTGTGCGGGACCTGAGACTGCATTAGTTAGGGAAGCAGAAACCGGCCTGAGTAGGGCCACAGGCCACATCCAGCCGGATCAGCGCCGGGGTAGCGGGAGCGCAGGGTTGCCTGACACCTGCCAGCTACCCACGACCCCCCGCTGCAGGATTTTGGGACTGCTGGTGAGTGGAACACAGCTTCTGCTCCAATCCAATTGCGCGGGACCTGAGACTGCATTAGTTAGGGAAGCAGAAACTGGCCTGAGTAGGGCCACAGGCCTCATCCGGCCGGATCAGCGCCAGGGTAGCGGGAGCGCAGGGTTGCCTGACACCCGCCAGCTACCCACGACCCCCTCCGCAGGATTTTGGGACTGCTGGTGAGTGGAACACAGCTTCTGTTCCAGTCCAATCACGCGGGACCTGAGACTGCTCTGGTTGGGGAGAGAGAAATCCGGCCTACATAGGGCCACAACCCTCTTCCAGTCAGAAAAGCACCGGGGCAGCTGGGGCACAGGGTCGGCTGACACTCACCAGCTACCCACAACACCCACCACAGGATCTTAAGACTTCTGGAGAGTGGAACACAGCTTCTGCTCCAATCCAATTGCACGCGGGACCAGAGACTGCATTAGTTAGGGAAGCAGAAAAACGGCCTGTGTAGGACCACAGGCCTCTTCCGGCTGGACCAGCACCGGGGTACCGTCAGCTACCCACGACCCCCGCCGCAGGATTTAGAGACTGCTGGTGAGTGGAACACAGCTTCTGCTCCAATCTTTAAACAGTGACAACGATAACAACTAACCCCAGAGATTACCAGATGGCGAAAGGTAAACGTAATAATCTTACTAACAGAAACCAAGACCACTCACCATCATCAGAACCCAGCACCCCCACTTCGCCCAGTCCAGGGCACCCCAACACACCGGAAAAGCTAGACACGGATTTAAAAGCATATCTCCTGATGATGATAGAGAACTTCAAGAAGGACTTTAATAACACACTTAAAGAAATGCAGGAGAACACTGCTAAACAGGCAGAAGACAATAAAGAGAAAGCACAAAAATCCCTTAAAGAATTACAGGAGAACACTGCTAAAGAGTTACAAATCCTTAAAGAAAAACACGATAACATAATCAAACAGGTAGAAGTCCTTACAGAAAAACAGGAAAACACATCCAAACAGATGATGGAAATGAACAAAACCATACTAGACCTAAAAAGGGAAGTAGACACAATAAAGAAAACCCAAAATGAGGCAACACTGGAGATAGAAACCCTAGGAAAGAAATCTGGAACCATAGATACGAGCATCAGCAACAGAATACAAGAGATGGAAGAGAGAATCTCAGGTGCAGAAGATTCCATAGAGAACATCGGCACAACAATCAAGGAAAATGTAAAATGCAAAAAGATCCTAACTCAAAACATCCAAGTAATACAGGACGCAATGAGAAGACCAAACCTACGGATAATAGGAGTGGATGAGAATGAAGATTTTCAACTCAAAGGACCAGCAAATATCTTCAACAAAATTATAGAAGAAAACTTCCCAAATCTAAAGAAAGAGATGCCCATGAACATACAAGAAGCCTACAGAACTCCAAATAGACTGGACCAGAAAAGAAATACCTCCCGACACATAATAATCAGAGCAACAAATGCTCTAAATAAAGATAGAATACTAAAAGCAGTAAGAGAAAAAGGCCAAGTAACATATAAAGGCAAGCCTATCAGAATTACACCAGATTTTTCACCAGAGACTATGAAAGCCAGAAGATCCTGGACGGATGTTATACAGACACTAAAAGAACACAAATTCCAGCCCAGGCTACTATACCCAGCCAAACTCTCAATTAACATAGATGGAGAAACCAAAGTATTCCACGACAAAACCAAATTCACACATTATCTCTCCACGAATCCAGCCCTTCAAAGGATAATAACAGAAAAAAACCAATACAAGGACAGGAACCACGCCCTAGAAACAACAAGAAGGTAATCCCTCAACAAACCTAAAAGAAGACAGCCACAAGAACAAAATGCCAACTTTAACAACAAAAATAACAGGAAACAACAATTACTTTTCCTTAATATCTCTTAATATCAATGGACTCAACTCCCCGATAAAAAGACATAGACTAACAAACTGGCTACACAAACAAGACCCAACATTTTGCTGCTTACAGGAAACTCATCTCAGAGAAAAGGATAGACACTACCTCAGAATGAAAGGATGGAAAACAATTTTCCAAGCAAATGGCATGAAGAAACAAGCTGGAGTAGCCATTCTAATATCTGATAAGATTGACTTCCAACCCAAAGTCATTAAAAAAGACAGGGAGGGACACTTCATACTCATCAAAGGTAAAATCCTCCAAGAGGAACTATCAATCCTGAATATCTATGCTCCAAATACAAAGGCAGCCACATTCATTAAAGAAACTTTAGTAAAGCTCAAAGCACACATTGCACCTCATACAATAATAGTGGGAGACTTCAACACACCACTTTCACCAATGGACAGATCATGGAAACAGAAACTAAACAGGGACACAGTGAAACTAACAGAAATTATGAATCAAATGGATCTGGCAGATATCTACAGAACATTCTATCCTAAAACAAAAGGATATACCTTCTTCTCAGCACCTCATGGTACCTTCTCCAAAATTGACCACATAATTGGTCACAAAGCAGGCCTCAACAGATATAAAAATATTGAAATTGTCCCATGCATCCTATCAGATCACCATGGCCTAAGGCTGATCTTCAATAACAAAATAAATAATAGAAAGCCAACCTTCACGTGGAAACTGAACAACACTCTTCTCAATGATACCTTGGTCAAGGAAGGAATAAAGAAAGAAATTAAGGACTTTTTAGAGTTCAATGAAAATGAAGCCACAACATACCCAAACTTATGGGACGCAATGAAAGCATTTCTAAGAGGAAAACTCATAGCTCTGAGTGCCTCCAAAAGGAAACTAGAGAGAGCACACATTAGCAGCTTGACAACACACCTAAAAGCACTAGAACAAAAGGAAGCAAATTCACCCAAGAGGAGTAGACGGCAGGAAATAATCAAACTCAGGGGCGAAATCAACCAAGTGGAAACAAGAAAAACTATTCAAAGAATCAACCAATCAAGGAGCTGGTTCTTTGAGAAAATCAACAAGATAGATAAACCCTTAGCCAGACTCACTAGAGGGCACAGGGAAAGCATCCTAATTAACAAAATCAGAAATGAAAAAGGAGACATAACAACAGATCCTGAAGACATCCAAAACACCATCAGATCCTTCTACCAAAGGCTATACTCAACAAAACTGGAGAACCTGGATGAAATGGAGAAGTTCCTAGACAGATACCAGGTACCAAAGTTGAATCAAGATCAGGTTAATGATCTAAACAGCCCTATATCCCCCAAAGAAATAGAAGCAGTCATTAATAGTCTCCCAACTAAAAAAAGCCCAGGACCAGATGGGTTTAGTGCAGAGTTCTATCAGACCTTCAAAGAAGATCTAATCCCAGTTCTTCACAAACTATTCCACAAAATAGAAACAGAAGGTACTCTACCCAACTCATTCTATGAAGCCACAATTACTCTGATACCTAAACCACAAAAAGACCCAACAAAGATAGAAAACTTCAGACCAATATCCCTTATGAATATTGATGCAAAAATCCTCAATAAAGTTCTTGCTAACCGAATCCAAGAACACATCAAAACAATCATCCATCCTGACCAAGTAGGTTTCATCCCAGGGATGCAGGGATGGTTCAATATACGGAAATCCATCAACGTAATCCAGTATATAAACAAACTCAAAGACAAAAACCACATGGTCATCTCCTTAGATGCGGAAAAAGCATTTGACAAGATCCAACACCCATTCATGATAAAAGTCTTGGAAAGATCAGGAATTCAAGGCCCATACCTAAACATGATAAAAGCAATCTACAGCAAACCAGTAGCCAACATCAAAGTAAATGGTCAGAAGCTTGAAGCAATCCCTCTAAAATCAGGGACTAGACAAGGCTGTCCACTTTCTCCATACCTATTCAACATTGTACTTGAAGTCCTAGCCAGAGCAATTCGACAACAAAAGGAGATCAAAGGGATACAAATTGGAAAAGATGAAGTCAAAATATCACTTTTTGCAGATGATATGATAGTATATATAAGTGACCCTAAAAATTCCACCAGAGAACTCCTAAGCCTGATAAACAGCTTCGGTGAAGTAGCTGGATATAAAATTAACTCAAACAAATCAATGGCCTTTCTCTACACAAAGAATAAACAGGCTGAGAAAGAAATTAGGGAAACAACACCCTTCTCAATAGTCACAAATAATATAAAATATCTTGGCGTGACTCTAACTAAGGAAGTGAAAGATCTGTATAATAAAAACTTCAAGTCTCTGAAGAAAGAAATTATAGAAGATCTCAGAAGATGGAAAGATCTCCCATGCTCATGGATTGGCAGGATCAACATTGTAAAAATGGCTATCTTGCCAAAAGCAATCTACAGATTCAATGCAATCCCCATCAAAATTCCAAATCAATTCTTCAACGAATTAGAAAGTGCAATCTGCAAATTCATCTGGAATAACAAAAAACCTAGGATAGCAAAAACTCTTCTCAAGGATAAAAGAACCTCTGGTGGAATCACCATGCCGGACCTAAAGCTCTACTACAGAGCAATTGTGATAAAAACTGCATGGTACTGGTATAGTGACAGACAAATAGACCAATGGAATAGAATTGAAGACCCAGAAATGAACCCACACACCTATGGTCACTTGATCTTCGACAAGGGAGCTAAAAACATCCAGTGGAAGAAAGACAGCATTTTCAACAAATGGTGCTGGCACAACTGGTTGTTAACATGTAGAAGAATGCGAATCGATCCATCCCTATCTCCTTGTACTAAGGTCAAGTCTAAGTGGATCAAGGAACTTCACATAAAACCAGAGACACTGAAACTTATAGAGGAGAAAGTGGGGAAAAGCCTTGAAGATATGGGCACAGGGGAAAAATTCCTGAATAGAACAGTAATGGCTTGTGCTGTAAGATCGAGAATTGACAAGTGGGACCTCATGAAACTAGAAAGCTTCTGCAAGGCTAAAGACACCATCAATAAGACAAAAAAACCACCAACAGATTGGGAAAGGATCTTCACCTATCCTAAATCAGATAAGGGACTAATATCCAATATATATAAAGAACTCAAGAAGGTGGACTCCAGAAAGTCAAATAACCCCATTAAAAAATGGGGCTCAGAACTGAACAAAGAATTCTCACCTGCGGAATACCGAATGGCAGAGAAGCACCTGAAAAAATGTTCAACATCCTTAATCATCAGGGAAATGCAAATCAAAACAACCCTGAGATTCCACCTCACACCAGTCAGAATGGCTAAGATCAAAAATTCAGGTGACAGCAGATGCTGGCGAGGATGTGGAGAAAGAGGAACACTCCTCCATTGTTGGTGGGATTGCAAGCTTGTACAACCACTCTGGAAATCAGTCTGGCGGTTCCTCAGAAAATTGGACATAGTACTACCGGAGGATCCAGCAATACCTCTCCTGGGCATATATCCAGAAGATGTCCCAACCGGTAAGAAGGACACATGCTCCACTATGTTCATAGCAGCCCTATTTATAATAGCCAGAAGCTGGAAAGAACCCAGATGTCCCTCAACAGAGGAATGGATACAGAAATTATGGTACATTTACACAATGGAGTACTACTCAGCTATTAAAAAGAATGAATTTATGAAATTCCTAGCCAAATGGATGGACCTGGAGGGCATCATCTTGAGTGAAGTAACACAATCACAAAAGAACTCACACAATATGTATTCATTGATAAGTGGATATTAGCCCAAAACTTAGGATACCCAAGATATAAGATACAATTTGATAAACGCATGAAACTCAAGAAGAATGAAGACCAAAGTGTGGACACTGTGCACCTTCTTAGAATTGGGAACAAAACACCCAGGGAAGGAGTTACAGAGACAAAGTTCGTAGCTGTGATGAAAGGATGGACCATTTAGAGACTGCTGTATCCAGGGATCCGTCCCATAATCAGCTTCTAAACGCTGACACCATTGCATACACTAGCAAGATTTTGCTGAAAGGACCCAAATATAGCTGTCTCTTGTGAGACGATGCCGGGGCCTAGCAAACACAGGAGTGGATTTCACAGTCAGCTATTGGATGTATCACAGGGCTCCCAATGGAGAAGCTAGAGAAAGTACCCAAGGAGCTAAAGGGATCTGCAACCCTATTGTTGGAACAACATGATGTACTAACCAGAACCCTGGAGCTCTTGTCTCTAGCTGCATATGTATCGAAAGATGGCCTAGTCGGCCATCAATGGAAAGAGAGGCCCATTGGACTTGCAAACTTTATATGCCCCAATATAGGGGAATGCCAGGGCCAAAAGAATGGGAATGGGTGGGTAGGGAAGTGGGGGGCGCTATGGGGGACTTTTGGGATAGTATTGGAAATGTAATTGAGGAAAATATGTAATAAAAATATAAAAAAAAATATACACACCCATTTAAACACAAAAGGAAAAAAGAATGGATTCAAGTATCCGAGACCATTTTTCTCTTCTTCCCAGTAGACGTTAACGTTGCCTGTGGCAGTTTGAGTTAGAGTAGAATGTATGTGCTGCGGAAACAGTGTTATTTGTTTTGCCCACTCTCCACCTTTACATTAAGCCAAGGCCTGGATATTTTCCATAGGGTGTGCTTGAAAATCGAGTGGATCCCTTCTTAGCAAACCCTTAACCTAACAGGAACTTACAATAGCCCTGTGAGGTCCCCCCCACCCCTAGTTCAACACACACCTCCACACCTCCACACCTTTCCTTTGAGCCAGGGTCATAGCAGCTGTTGAGAGATCCTAGCTTGTCCCTGAAGCCAAGGTAAGGAGACTCCCTCACAGTTCACTAGGAAATAATGGTGTGTATTTAGAACTCTGTGTGTCAGTCCCTGGTGCCGGTGGGGAGGGAATACCTGAAGAGGTGAGGGGTAGGCCATGGAAGACTTCTTTAAAAATAGGGAGCCTTAAGGAAACACAAGGATGAGCAGATATTTAGGAGGGAATGATAGAAGAATTTTCCGGAAAGAAGAAAATGGGTGGAACAGTTCAAAACGGTTTCTGGGAAATAAATGTCCATCTGCTGGGCTTGACTTCTCAGTCAAGGAGGCAAGACAGAGCAGAAGTCGGGGGTGTCAGAATGTCACAGAGGACGTGGGTTTAGAAAGCAACGGTGCTGTGTGCCCCATGTTCCTGGGTCCTTAGCATCTTGTCCTCCTTGAAAACTACGAGCCAGGGAGTTAGTCCATGAAACGATACATTGTTTCAGAGTGTGATGTTGTCTTCTGCATATATTAGTTCTTTTAATACTTCAAGTGAGAAGAAGTATGTGATGACCAGACTCTCTGCTGCCTTGGGTCCTCCATGTCCTAAGTAGCCACATCAGTAGATTCAACCACTGAAGGTGGAAAATGCTTTCATCAACTGTGACCATATTGAATATATGCATACTTGTTATTATCACCTATATAACACCACACAGAGGCACTTACAGGGCGTGCACATTGTATTGGATATTACAAGTAATTTAGAGGTGACTCCAGTAAGCAAGATAATTGCATAGGTTATGTGTGTAGAAGTGAGACCATGCTACATGAGCACCTGTGGATTTCAGTATCTTCCAGGGCCTGGATTTAATCTCTTGTTTACTAAAGGAGTGACCTTTTTTCTATTTTCATTCTCAGATTCAGTAGTCACGTAGGCAAGGAAAGGTATGTAGTCTGACGTTCTGACCCATTTTCTCCATAACTTCATTTGTACCTCACGGGTTAAATATCCAATGCTTCCCTTCAGAAACTGTTCCTGGCAAACAATAAATGCTTAGTGTGTGCATGTGCGCATGCATGTGTGCATGCGTGTATGTGTGCATGTGCGCATGTGTTGCTAGATAACTTCTAAATGGATAAGCAAATGTTCACATAAATCAATGACGAAATGAAAACATGCTTGCTAACGTTCTGTTCTTAATCATAGGAAACATCAAAAGTCTAACAGGATAATATCAGCCTTGTGCAAAGCATTTTGGTTTTGTGTTTAAGCCTTTGAACTCATTCCTGCCACAGACCTTGTTTCCCCATTCATAGAATTAAGCTAGAAACAAGAACCAAGGGAAGAAGGACCCAGTTTGCAAACTGAATTCTAGGCTGTTTTCTGATTAGACAAAAGTTTGGCTCAATTGACACAAAGCTGCAGTTCAGCTCACCTTAGGTGTCTAATACTGGTTGTCACCATCTCAGTGACAACCTGTCAGCCAGCTCATGGAGGAGAGAAAATGTTTGCCTTCAATTTACCTTCTTTAAAAAATTTTAAGTCTTCCCATGTCACCTCAGTTGTGGTTTCCATCTGTGGAGGGGCAGGCTGCCGTTGGCTGGCACCCATATGTATCCATTTTCCTTATCCATAGCTACGCACAAGTTGAGGAGTCCCAAGAGCTGTTTTCTGAAGAGTTTCAAATTATTTTGTTCATAGTGGCAGTGTCAGAGAAAAACAGGAGGCTATGCTAATGATATTTTCCCTCCATCCCTATTACGGAAAATTCATGTCAGAGGAAAGGAACACTGTGTACTCCTAGAAGTTTTTCAGAGGTTGGGTGTCTGTGTAAAGCTGTGCGTGTGCGTGTGCATGTGTGTGTGTGTATGTGTGTGTGTTTGCACAAACACACAGTTCATAAATTCTTTGACTGTCATTAGGACTTGCTGTCTTCTGCAAAGGGAAACAGAGAGAAGACCAGCTTGAACATTCATTGTATGCCAGACTCAGACCCAGACCCAGACCCAGAATTCTTACAGCATCTCCTGTATTCCTCCTAACTGCATTCTAGCAGAGCGTTCTTTTTAGCTCCATGATACAGATGAAAAACGTCAGGGCCACAGAGGCCTGAAGCTTCAGAGATTGTAAGAATTGGAGCCAGCCTTTTGTCAGACAGCTGGCCTCAGAAAATGGTCCCCTCACCTAATACTCCATATCTTACGTGGAAATTGTACTTAGAAGGGAAGCTCTAATCAGAAGGAAGTGCTTTGGAATACATAGAAGGAAAGCTATAACTGTTCCCTCAGAGTGTTAGGCCCATCAGCAGACTCTACATTGCCAATAAAACTGACTCGGCCACAGGAAACGTAGCTTGTTTGGGAGCCCTCACTAGCCATCCTCATTACCGCAGGGACGAGTGAAGTGTTCATAATCTTGAATGAGCTCTTGAAGAACCCACAGTAGGTATTTAAGAATAGCCAGTGGTTCACTCTTCTTGATGCTTCTCACACCACTGCTTTGTCTTCCCTTCTCCAATAGGTAGGCTTAAAGATCTTTGTCCGTTTGTTGTTGTGGGTGTTCTGTTTTGTTTTAGTCAGAGTCTTGCTATGTGGCCTAAGCTAGCCTCAAACTTGAAATCCTTTTGTCTCAATGTTCCAAGAGCTGAAATTACAGATCTTTACCACCAGACCCGGGTTTTGCTGTCTTTTTAATTGAGATTTGCATAAGGACAAATAAAATATTTGCCTTTTGAAAGCATGTTCCAGATTCCATTTGGTGACTCTGGAAGTTAGGTTTGGATTCTGCATCCTAAACGTCTAGCTTAGTAAAGACTTCCCTGACCTCCCTCGGTGGGTCAAATCCCTGATGTAATGTTTTTTGATACCAGCTACCCCCTTTCTTGTTATGAGAGTGAATGATTTATTTCCCCTTCTAGTATATAGTCTCCACAAGGACAAAGATATGGCCATCTTTATATCTACCACTGTGTCCCCAGGCTTAATAGAGTGTCTATCAACACCAAGTAGAGTGCTGATAAACAAAATATTGACTATAAACATGCCATTCTTTCTCTCTCTCAATGAATAATATGCAAAGATTTTATCCATAGAATAAAAAGTCTCAGGTAAAGACGGTGAAAAAAGTTTTGGGGGCACATCCTTTCTGTTTAATCAACTCACTCTGGACAGTCTGACTTTGAAACAGGCCCTGAGAGGAGGCTTTGATCTGTGCTGGGTGATGCAGAGTTGTTGAAAGGTCGTGGAGAATGTGATCCATTGTTTTGAAGGTAGCAGCCCAGAAGACACTGGGCCAAGGCAGAGTTGAAACAAATGGGACTGGATGGTGGTAAATATGGCAAGAGATGAGTCATTCTTCTTCCCAACTCTCATTGGGGTGTGTCCTCTGAGCCAAATTAGAAACCCAGCAGGAGGGGTTGGCACTCACCATTGTAAACAGAGTCCAGCCGAGCCACTTCAGGAGAAGACAGCAATTTCCCTTGTGAGCTGCCCTAGGACCAGGCAAGCTAGTGGTAGCCCTTCCTTCCCCATCCCAGGCTAGCCCAGGCTGAAGGACATAATGAGACACAATGAGAGGATAGCCAGTTGGTGTCCAGTCATCAGAATTCATTTCCTGGAACTTCCCAGCTAATCCTTCAACTCTCTATCTCTAAATCCCATCCCGCTGGGACATTGCGGAAAGTCTTCCTTTCATCCCCACATGCTGATGTGTAGAAGAGGAGAGAGCATCACCAGAGCCACGTTCAAACCTATTGACCCAACTTTCTTCTGTAGAGAACCCAAAAAGGATCCTACATTTCAGAAGACTGCTAACTGAATACCGTGCATGGTGGAAGAAGCCCTTTGGTGCAGAACTCAGATTCTCGTAAACGAGTCACATGCATTCTTACAAAGTCCAGAAAACGAGTCACGTGTGTTTTCCTTTTAATTCTTACAAATTCCAGGAATTCTATTTCCTGAATGAGAAGAACAGTCACAAAGCAGATATAGATTGAGTACTCTAGTCTGAGAAAGTCCAAATGCTCCTAAATCCGAAAGATTAAAAAAAAATGTTTGGAGCATTTTGGATTTAGGGATTAGGAATAAAATTTATTCAAATATTCCAATATGCCAAAGACTCTGAATCTAAAATATCCTGATCTCAAGCATTCTGGATAAGGGATACTTGGCCTGTACCTGCTAGCCCAGCCTAATTAATCTGTAAATTAAAGAGGAATTTTCAAAAGAAATAGGCAATAAAGACATTTTGTTTGAAGTCTCAAGGGCAGCAATAACAAAATGCCAAACATAAAATCAAGTGTCTTACACTTACTTGCCAGGTACCTTAGAGTCACTTGTGGCTGACTTTATGCTGTCGATAGAGTCCGTCCTCGCCTGGGGGCTGAATCCTCTGAGATTCAAATCCTGACTAGGTAATGCCAGGCCATAACCATGTAGACCCAGGTTGGTCTTGAACTCCTGATGCTTCTGTCTTTACCTCCATCCTGAGTGTTGGGATTGTAATCATATGATTACATGAACCATACCCCAGGAATGGGCATTTTATGCCTAAAATGTCTACAACCTTGCAACAATAAGTTACAAGCATAAGTAATTCATCAACAAGGTATGCATACGTCATAACCCAATAAGAGACCTTTGGCCTTGATTCAGTAGGAATAAAATCCTCAAATAAGCAAAGTTTTTAAAAATCTCATTTTCTTGCAAAATGGCACAAAAAGCAATGAACAGTTCCCAATGCATATAGGCATGTCTAAACACAGGTGAACAACAAATTCCTAATAAATGTTCTAAGCCCAGGGAAAGAAGTACTCATCCCACTTAGCTGGGGCATTGAGAAGGACAGACTTCTAGAATTCTGCATGGCACCTTTTTTTCCAGCTAGAGCTATTTTTTTGCAAACAAAGTCTCAGCCTTGAGAAGTCAGGCCACACCAGCTAGCCAGAGCTTGAGGGCTTCTTGGCGTTGTATTACTTTGCTGTGTGTTGTGTTTGTGTCCAGGCAGAGCGTACGTGGTTTCTTGATTTGGTTGTTTGCCTATTTGTTTTTCTGTGAAACATTCTGAATTTTCCTCACAATTAAAAAAAAATCAATACCTGAATTACTTAAAATATTCTAATTAACCTTAATGTTTATAAACATATCGTGTTCCTCTCCAGGTAACCTGTTGAGAAATTGTTTTTAATTGCAGCAATTTTACTTATTTGTAGGGTACAGTGTGATACTTTAATGCATGCACACTGTGTATGTGTAGTGATTGGACCATGGGCTTAGCAAGTCCACCACCTCAGATAGTTAGCATGTCTTTGTGTTGGAAACATTTTCAAATCTGGACTAGCTATTTTGAAATATATGATTAATTGTATCAATCTTAAGTATTGCCCTGTCCTACACAGAAACCAGAAGTGTTTTTCTCTGAGCTAATTGTGCCCCTGAACCCCAGCACCCTTCCTTCCTTCAGCCCTCCTCCCTGCTCTCTCCACTTACTGTCTTGTAGTTGAACCTTCATGAGCTAGGATGCTATACAACCTTTCGATATTCTCTTTATTTCTCTAATTTTAAAAGTGCAACATTTCCACTATGATCTTTTTTCTCCTAACATTTAACTTTCTATTACTTTTCCCAATGACAGTGTGTGTCAAAAGCTTTTCAAATATAACAAGTGTTGTTCGTTTTAACTCTTTGCTCTGAATTAACTGATTAAACCAACACCGCTATTCTCTTATTTTGAATCTTATAATAATCATTTAATATGCTTTTTAAACTATAGTCTAAGTGGTTTGACTGCCATGATTTAATAAACTGCCACACTTATGAGATATCAATTATAAATGCTATATTTGTTCCAGACACAGCCTACTCACTACAATTAGCATGGACTCCAGGCTCAAGAGAAAGGAGGATATAGGCTATCTCCCTCCTGATTTGTATCACTGATGCACTCTCAGGGAACCGACCTGCCCTGCCTCGAGTGCTTCTGACCCTCTTAAGTAACAGATGAAAAACCACAGGAGGATAGCAAGGTAGAAAGCAGAACATTCCAAAGAAGCCGGGATGTTTATCTAATGACATGTGACTTACTAGGCAATGTTTGGGTCTCAGTGCTCAATAAAGGACCTGGCTTTCAGCACTGATAATGTAAAACGGAAAGAAAACAACGAATGAGGAGCTGAAATAAAGGAGACCTAGCCTTAAGCCTTGGGTACTGAGCTCTGATAGGGGATGAACCTTTTGTAATACTTTCTCATAAGAAAGAAAGAAGCAAATATACAGAATTTCAAGCAGGCTTGGATTTCACCTTGTGAGAGGCGCCTGCTTTGGAGGGGAGGACTGATGGATGACTGCCGCCAGCACTGGCTTCTCTAACACTCAATGGCCTATGTTAGGAGAAAGTTACAGGCCTACCAGTGAGAAACATCTCCTCACAGAGACCAAGTTTGGATATACATGAGGACTCTGCATCTAGAGGGCACCGCCACCTAGGAAATTCGACCATTAACTAGTTGAATTAATAGTTAATGCTATTAACTATTTAGCATTTTTCCATTCTTGATCTTTACTATTGAAACAGTTTCAGTGGTGTAGTGCTGAAGTCCAACAGGGACGCCACACACATTAGGTGTTTAAAGGAACAAATGAGTAACTGAGAACGAATTCTTGACCTGGGTCAGTGGTGAGTATCAGGACTTTTTCTGCAAATGAGAAGCCTAGTGTCTGGCACCGAGCCTACCATAAACCTAGTGTGAAATTTCAAGTAAATGAACTTACCACTCAAGTTTATTTTCTGTAGACCAAAACTGTCTTTTGCTTAACACAGGTGTTATAACAAATTTAAAATAAAAATATTCATTGAAGTGTATCCCATAAATATAAGACAAGTGTCAATTGTGGTGTTTCTTACTGTAATTTGCATCATAAAAGTGTGTCCATATATTTTAAAAGTAGAAGGTAAAGAATTTATCTATCCCTTTAAGCAAATTTAATAAAAGAATGTGTAAATAGATCTTGTGTTGGAGAAACGGCTAGGATTTGTAAGTGTACATAAATCAGCCACATAATGTCATGGATTATTTTTATGAAATAAGTATAAGAGGCTTAAACTTTATTTTAAAAAACTAGATGTGCTGGCATATGCCATTCATTCATCCCAGGACTTGGGAGGCAGAGGCAAGCAGATCTCTGTGAATCCAAGGACAGCTGGGTCTACATAGTGAGTTCTAGGACAGCCAGAGAATCATGCATAGTGAGACCCTGTTTCAACAAAACAAAACACGACAAAACAACAACAAAACAACAGCAACAACAAAGAATGTCTACTGGATTAAATAAATATCTTAGAAATTCACTGTGCCTCCCTGCTGCCCATCCTCCCTCTCAGCCAATAACAACTGAAATATTGGCCTTTAGTTATCTGCTGTGTGTCTGCGTATGTTGTGTGTACACATGGCAGTGTACACGTAGAAGCCAGAGGATGTCTGTTGGTGTTTGCCTTCATCACTTCTCCAGTTTATTTTTAAGAGACAGTTTCCCACTGAGCCTGCTGTTCACCGATTAGCTATGCTGGCCATCTACCTCAAAGAGCATCTCCCATGTTCCCATTCCCAGTAGTGGGCTCACAGGATGCTGAGAATCCAAACTCAGCTCTTTATGCTTGCACAGCAAATTCTTTAGTGACTGAACCACATTCCAGGTCCCTGTTGCTTTTTAATAGATCCATGTAACCCAGGACATGCTACAGCTTCGTTTAGACTGTTTTTGATGTAACCAGACTTACCCTTTGCATATTTCCCGTGACTCGAGCATTGACATCGAGGTTCATACAACTCGATTGTATTTCAAGTCAATCCTTGTCAGTACTGGCTCTCTGACCTCTCTTGTGCGGCTCTAACCAGACTTGGCTACGGTTAGGTTTGTTTCCAATCTTGCTGGGCAAGAAATTCCCTCACGGTGGTGCTCATCTGCATCACCTGTTCACTGAGCACGTGCCAGGCTGTCTCACACATACGTGGGCATTGGTCCTTTTTTATCTGTGAGTGCTCTGGGTTTGCCTGTGTCTGTCGGGTTCTTGTTCACGCCTCATCGCTTTTCGTATATTTTATACTACCGCTCTGTCTTTGGAGTCTCTGTACTATCTCCCTGTCTTTTTGGATTCTCTATATTATCACTTTGTCTTTTGCAAAGGTGATTTTTTTTCTTCCTATTTATACTATTTATGGCATCTTTTGATTAAAAGCTGTTCCTTAAACTAATTGCTGTGATTCATAAATAACTGAAGATTCATACGAAGACCTTTGCTCTTTCAAATAAATCCAAGATCAGGAATCTTGTTTTTTTTGTTGTTGATATTATTGTTGTTAAATTATGTTAATCCCGTTGATCCGTCTGAAGAGAATGCGTTTACTGACTTGCTCTACCCACACAAACACCAGTGACTCCATATTTATTTCCGTCTTCTTTAATGATTTCAACATATTTTAGATTTTTCACAAGTATGTTAATTATTTTTTTTGGCTTGTTCTTCTGTGCACTATAATTTTGAATGCGATTATACAATGGCATCATTTAGCTGGTATGCAAGTGCCAGTCTCTAGTTACATGAGAGCCTTAGGTGAGATCCCTTGACTCTAAAAGTTGGAGGCCTGTCTGGTGAACAGAGTGAGGATGTATCTCAGAATAAACAAATGGGAGCAGAGGAGGCGGCTCAGCAGCGAGGAGGGCATCCTCCTCCTCCTCCTGTGGCCCTGACTTCAGTTCCCAGCACCCACACTGGGCGGGGTAATGGTCCTGTGACTCCAGCTGCAAATGACCTCCCTCATCTGGCCTCCATGGGCACTGCACTCAGGCCTACATATCTGCTCACAGAGACACACACGTAGACATACTCTAAATAAAATAAGTCTTAAAACAAGCAAAAATAAATAAATAAAAAGACTTTTAGTGAGCGTGCTTTTTCTGGTAATTTGATAGTAAACAGAAGTAGAATATATATATATATATATATATATATATATATATATATATATATATTGTGAAATTTTCTATCAATTTTTATAACAGCTACAAATTCTACTGGGTTTTCCATGCAATCACATCATCTGGGAATAATGATTTTTTTTTCCTTCTTTAAACCTTAACCTTTTATTCCTTTTTTGGTCATATTGATGAAGGTGTAACACCTGGATTCTGCAAAATAAGAGTGATGTTATAAATAAAAGACATGAAGTTGGGGGGAGAGTTTGTTGAAGTAATATATGGGGATTTGGAGGGAGGAGACTGGGATATATATGATTAAATCCCACTGTATACATGTATGAAATTCTCAGAAAGACAAAATTTAAAAAGTGATAAGCATGGCACCTGTATCTTGTTTCTCACGTTAAAGGGGGACAGGTTTATTATTTTGCCATGAAATACTGTGCCGACTGCAGCCTGCTTTGATGTCTTGTTTTTCCTATTGTTTTATGTTATTATGTAGACTCAATTGAGGAGTTTGATGTTCTTGTGTGTAAACTGCTTAGAGGTTGTTTTTTTGAATGATTATTGAGATATAGCAAACAGCTGTTTCCCATTAATCTGTTACTACCATAAAATGAATTTACGGATTTTTAAACCTGTAAATCTTGGAATAATCCCAATTTATGCTTATGCAGAATCACTTTGGCGGTTGGATCTGACGCCTAGAGATTTTACCCTAAGTGTGAGGGTAAGGTTAGCCAGAACTTTCCTGTCTTATGTGGCCCTTGCAAGGACTTGATATGGCTGTCTTAATATCAAAGAGGTTGGAAAATGTCCCTTCTTTTTCCAATCATCCAGAGACTGCACACAATGTTGTAAAACTAATCTATACAGTCTCCCAGACTTGACCTCGTTCTTTCTTTCCCCTGACTGCCTCCCTCCTTCCCCCTTCCACTTTTCTTTTTTTTTTTTTTTGTTGTTGTTGTTTTGTGTTTTGTTTTTGTTTGTTTGTTTGTTTGTTTATGTTTTTGTTTTTTTGAGACAGGGTTTCTCTATATAGCCCTGGCTGTCCTGGAACTCACTCTGTAGACCAGGCTGGCCTCAAACTCAGAAATCCGCCTGCCTCTGTCTCCCGAGTGCTGGGATTAAAGGCGTGCACCACCACACCCGACTCCCTTTTCTTTTCTTCGTTTATTTCTCCTTCTCTGTTATTCCTGAAATGGGGTTGTATACATCTGAGGCTGTTTTGAAACGCACTAGACAGCTGGGGATGACTTTGAGTGTCTGATCCTCCTGCCTCCACCTCCTAAATGCTAGAATTACAGCGTGCCATCAATTTCCCTCAGTGCTGGAGGGCTGCGTGCACGCCAGCCACCACTCTGCCAATCAAGCTGGATCCCCACTTCTGTGATGATTTCCTTTTGTGTGGAGAAAAATATTTTTTTCCTTTTGATGAGGGTTCTTTACTGTTTATAGAAATATTTGGGACTTCTCTTTTCTCATGAGTTGAACTATTATATATTTTTCTTCTAAAAACTTTTAATATTTTATCTAAGCATTTAAATTTACATATGAAATTGGCTATAAGAACACTTAGTCATGTTCTTATATTCTTATTGGTTGCATCTTTATTCTTTTCATTTTGTGCTGTGTTAAGTTCAATCTTACCAGGATTTAAATTTTTTAATCCTATATTGGATTTTTAAATCATCTTTATTATCGTTAACTTCTTCTATTTCATTCATTTTTGAATTTATAATTCCTTATTTCATTGACCTTATTTTGGATGTTTCTCAAGACACCGTGTTTTCTCTTAGCTTACTTAGCAGCAGGTGAGCCTCTCTGTCTTCTTACGCTCCGTTATGATCTACTTTTTGATCTTTGACTTAGGTTTCAAATGGAAAAGCAATATTTGAGTTCTGTTTTTGTTGCTCATTTCTATCAGTATTACTTCTTCACAGTGCACCAATTTACCAAGCTTCTCCTATTTTTGTTTTGCATATATATAATTCTTGTAAAATTTCCATGTGTCTGAAAGGAACCTATGCTTTTCAGCTGCGAGTTTAAAGATTTTTCCTTCTTTTGCCTTATTTAGATCTTTTTTCCATCTGTTTTCTTTTCTCCCCTGTGATAATTAATAATTAGCATAGAAATTAGGATGTGTGTATGTCTAATATGACAAAATTTAAATTTAATAATCATTTTATCCTCTCCACACAAGTAACCTTAGGATGACTTAACATCAAGTCGGCTCATACTCCAAATAAAACATTATCGTCGTGCCAAATTTTACTTCTATCTCTAGTTTTAGTGCCATAATTAGACACTTGATATTTTATAAAGTCTGCAGTCTAAGATTCCCAACATGTTACCACTTTCCTTGATCACCCTTGCTGTCTGCACCCTGGATGTTCTTTTTGATATTGTTTTCTTTACGTCTGAAGAAGATGCGGGTTGGTGCTTCCTTGGATGTGTTGGGTGTGTTCTCCCAAGTTCATGAGTTAGAAGCTTGCCCTCCCCCATGTGGTGCTGGGAGGTGTGTGGGTCACCAGGGCCTGATCCTGCCAGTCTCCTGTTGTTGCCTGAGAGGAACAGATTCATCATCACAGCCCCAGGCACCTTATAAAAAGACAACTTTGCTTGCCTTAAACTCCATCTCCAGTACCTGTTCCCTCCACTCCCCTTCTGCCTGGATGACACAGCAAGACCTTTATCAGATGAGGGCAACTTGACCTTGCACTATCTGGCCTCTAAGGCAAGAGGAGCTTGAGCCATGGATTTCTCTTCATTAGAAGTTACTCAGACTAGGATACAAATGGTCTCCTTCGAACGATGGCTGGACTGAACATTTCTCCGTTGCCATGGTGAAAAGCAGCATGCACCTGGTAGCGCTCGCCCTCCTAGCTTTGCTTAGTTGCAGGATGTAGTTGATACACACCTGAGATGCTGAACATCAGCAGAGAGCTGTGGCACATGACAGGAATTGTCTGGAACTCTCCAGGGCATGGCCGATAAGCTGAATCGTGCTCAGGAAGCTGAATGTACTAAATGCTTTTTCCGATATAACCATTTTCCAACTTCCATTGGGTTTGTCTGCAGGAGCTACCATGTGAGCTGAGGACCATCGGTATTCTGGGACAGCAGCAGAAAACATACTCAGAGAGTATCTATCAGGAGGAGGCTCTTTCCCATTTGTCTGTTTGTTGCCTGAAGGGGTGTCCAATTGATTCCTTTTGAAAGAAAGTTCTGCTAGTATAGAATTTTACAATCTGAAGGCAGAGTCAGAAGGATGGGCTCGGAGCCATTGCTGGGAATGACCCACAGGGCTAAGAGTTTGGACCTTAAGGTGGTAGGGTAAATATCATTTCTTTTATAATAGTTCTTCCTAGTAAAGCTTCCTACTGACAACTGTTAAAGCCCTAGCTCTGCTATTCCTGCTTATCCTCCTCAGCCTATTCTGGAAGCTGTCATTTCCACACCTCGCCACTGTAGGCAGCAAGCATTAGGCTGCTGAGAGTTTGGAATGGGCAGGCTATAGAGTTTCCTTCTGTCCATCCCGGGCTCCTGTCTAGACCCACACCACATACTGCATATCTAGAACCTTCCGACCAGAGGTCCTGAACCTGTCAGTAAGTGGGCTTGGTTTTGTCTAGACTGGAGTGCTGTCAGGTGGCAGCTGCCTCAGGCTGTAGAAAGAAACCTGGGTTGGACTCCAGGCTGCAAACAAACTTGTGGCCATCTGCGCTGCAGCTTGTGACTCAGCTGTTCTTCATGAAAGGGCGTACTGTGTGAGGAGCAGGAGGCCAGGAACTATGAAAGAAAGCATTACGATTCAAGTCAAGATACTGCATTGCTGACCCGACTTCAGGACCGCTGTGTAGCAGCAGGACTGGATATCACCGGTTCAAGAAGAATTATCATGGAAATAACTTTACGGATACTGTGCAGGCACCACAAAAACAGAACAGAGATAAATAACTCTCTTGAGGTCTCCATGTGAAGTAATCACATTTGAGACGGGCTGGAGAGATGCTGAGCTGGGACTAAAATCCTGTTTCTGACACTGTAAAAGAGGGGCTCAGATCTAAATTTGTCCTCTCTGCTTTCTGTTTTTGGGAATCGGGGCAAGTTTCTTACTATTTCTGAGCTTCAGTTCTCCTAGGTGAGCCTTAGAAGTGACTCATGAAAGAACAGCACGGAAATTGCTGGCAGCCTGCTGGCATTCACTCTCTTCATCCTGAGTGGTAAGAATTGTGACGTTGTCTGGGCAAACCGCCCACTCATGCCAAAGCTGCCACTGCCCCACATCCCCACCTTGTTGTGCAGGAGTTTAGGCTAATGATATTTAAGAAGAGGGCCACAAATGGCTTCTGGGAAGGCTCATTAAGGCAGAGAGATGAGATAGCAGGCTTCTATGCTATATTAGGGTGGATAAAAGACAAATTGTAGGGACTTGGGATGGAAATCTGGAAGATGGGTTTTCTGATGTTAGGGAATCACCATACTGGTTCAAATTCCCTCATGGAGAAAAATAATTCCTCATGGATGTTAGCCATTGTTATTCAGAGGGTGTGGCCAAAGTCAAGGTGCTCTTTATGCAATGATACATTCCTGAAAGTTGCTAACATTTAAACTTGTAACTGTTACTCTTTGAACAAGGAATCCTACTCATAAAACCATATAAACACAGGTGGGCACATTCATAAGGAGAGACAATAAAACTATATTTATTGTATCATCCCTCATGGAACCAAAAGATTGCAAATAAACTATGTTCAACAGAAGGTGGCAGTTTTAACCAAATCAGGTACTGCAAGCTGTCAATTATCACATAGCTGTTAACAGTCTGAGGGATCTACTGTGAAGTCATCTCCAGGTGAAGCAAACTCCCAGCTCTGGACTATGTTACATTTCCAGCACAGCTGCAACAGTATCTCCTATTTCATTACATAGCCTGGGTATTTTACCCTTCAAGGGTGTGGCCTAGGTTCCCTCTTAAATCTGGGCAGCACAAGTGATGCTGAGGGACTTCTAAGAACAAGACAAGGTGGCTTCCTCCTTGTTCAGAGCACCCATGCCCAGAGGTTCAAGGTTCCTGTGAAAGTTGCTGCCATGCTTTGAGGAAGAGAGAGGCCCTGTGTATGTCTCCCACTGAGTGGTCCTAGTCTTTGAATCTGCCTGGTCCAGAGATGTGACTTAGGAGGAAAGAGCCTTCATGTGACTCTGACTTCCCGGCCTTCAAGTTCTTTGTGTTGAGAGCCCAGAAATCATAAAGCAGAGAAAAGTCCCCATTACTGTTCTTGCTGAATTTCTGAGCCACAGAATTAGCGATGGTGGTGAGACCATTGTCACTGTATGCCACTTAACCTGGGGGCATTTGCACTGTGTTCATAGTAGGTTCTGAGAAATATTCTCCGCTGTGGGATTTTTTCACACCAGCTCAGATTTTCTTTTCCCATCTCCATTATGCTTTGGTGCATCTTCAGGTGCATATGAAAACAAGCTTGCAATCCCACCAACAATGAAGGAGTGTTCCTCTTTCTCCACATCCTTGCCAGCATCTGTTGTCACCTGAATTTTTGATCTTAGCCATTCTGACTGGTGTGAGGTGGAATCTCAGGGTTGTTTTGATTTGCATTTCCCTGATGATTAAGGATGTTGAACATTTTTTCAGGTGCTTCTCTGCCATTCGGTATTCCTCAGGTGAGAATTCTTTGTTCAGTTCTGAGCCCCATTTTTTAATGGGGTTATTTGACTTTCTGGAGTCCACCTTCTTGAGTTCTTTATATATATTGGATATTAGTCCCCTATCTGATTTAGGATAGGTAAAGATCCTTTCCCAATCTGTTGGTGGTCCTTTTGTCTTATTGACGGTGTCTTTTGCCTTGCAAAAGCTTTGCAACAAGCCATTGCTGTTCTATTCAGGAATTTTTCCCCTGTACCCATATCTTCAAGGCTTTTCCCTACTTTCTCCTCTATAAGTTTCAGTGTCTCTGGTTTTATGTGGAGTTCCTTAACCCACTTAGATTTGACCTTAGTACAAGGAGATAGGAATGGATCAATTCGCATTCTTCTACATGATAACCGCCAGTTGTGCCAGCACTATTTGTTGAAAATGCTACATTTACAAATGGAGTACTACTCAGCTATTAAAAGGAATGAATTTATGAAATTCCTAGGCAAATGGATGGACCTGGAGGGCATCATCCTGAGTGAGGTAATACAATCACAAGGAACTCACACAATATGTACTCACTGATAAGTGGATATTAGCCCAAAAACTTAGGATACCCAAGATATAAGATACAATTTGTTAAACGCATGAAACTCAAGAAGAACGAAGACCAAAGTGTGGACACCATGCCCCTTCTTAGAATTGGGAACAAAACACCCATGGAAAGAGTTACAGAGATAAAGTTTGGAGCTGTGATGAAAGGATGGACCATCTAAAGACTGTCATAACCAGGGATCCATCCCATAATCAGCTTCCAAACGCTGACACCATTGCATACACTAGCAAGATTTTGCTGAAAGGACCCAGATATAGCTGTCTCTTGTGAGACAATGCCGGGGCCTAGTAAACACAGAAGTGGATGCTCATAGTCAGCTATTGGATGGATCATAGGGCCCCCAATGGAGGAGCTAGAGAAAGTACCCAAGGAGCTAAAGGTATCTGCAACCCTAGGTGGAACAACATTATGAACTAACCAATACCCCAGAGCTCTTGACTCTAGCTGCATATGTATCAAAAGATGGCCTAGTCGGCCATCACTGGAAAGAGAGGCCCATTGGACTTGCAAACTTTATATGCCCCAGTACAGGGGAACACCAGGGCCAAAAAGTGGGAGTGGGTGGGTAGGGGAGTCGGAGGGGGAGTGTATTGGGGACTTTTTGGATAGCACTGGAAATGTAAATGAGGAAAATACCTAATAAAAAAATTAATCAAAAAAAAAAAAAAGAAAAAAGAAAACAATGGGGGCTGGTGAGATGGCTCAGCGGTTAAGAGCGCCAACTGCTCTTCCAAAGGTCCTGAGTTCAAATCCCAGCAACCACATGGTGGCTCACAACCATCTGTAACGAAATCTGATGCCCTCTTCTGGAGTGTCTGAAGACAGCTACAGTGTACTTACATATAATAAATTAATTAATTAATTAAAAAAAAAAAGAAAGAAAAGAAAACAGTGAGCTCCATGCCCAGGATCGAAAAACTGCCCCGTTTTCATCTGGGCTGAGGTGCATACTGAACATTACTTGCATTTCACAGCTCTGAATGGTGAGACAGCCACGGCCATGGCCACGGCCACGGCCATGACCACGCTGGGTTTGTTCTAAGCAGGGCAAGGTTGGGACAGTGAGGAAATTGCTAGAGAGATGAAATTCCATCAGTGTCCTAAGCATTGCTGACAAGCAGGGCTACCTTTGGAATTGATACACTGCCCTTCAGTCTGATAATGACAGAGGGGAGATAAAACTTAATAATCCTCTTTGCACAATGAAGAAGCTACTGAAAAAAATGCAGACACAACCAGTAACTCCAAGTAATAGAAGGAAATAAGACAGAAAATCACAGAGTGGTTTTTATTCATTAGAGTCTGGGCATGTGTCTTTAATGCCTGCATTTGTGGGGCAGAGGTAGGTAGATCTGTGTGAGTTCAAAGGTAGCCTGGTCTATATAAGTTCCAGGCTAGCCATAGTGGGATAGATCTCAAGAAATAAAGAAGTTCTACAGCCTTCCTACAGAGTTTTCAAGTTCATTTATTTAATTTACAAATCCTTTGAAGGAGATATTAGCTAGCAAGTGTTAACAAGTTCTCCATAAAACCCACACAGCAATCACATAATAAATACAGCACAGGGTTTTCCAGGTTTATACTGTCTAAACCAGCACAGGAGATGGTGCATCAACATCCTGAGGGTTACAATGACCCTTTACAGACTCTAGAGAGAACATTAGCATTCTGGGAATTCTGTGGGAAGTGGCTTTCATACACTGTATGACAAAGGAGTCTCAGTGTGGTGGTAACAAGAAGTCATAGCACAGGGGAAGAAGAGGTGGCGGGTGGAAGTCGCAAAGTACCCTTCTCTCAAGGGACCCACAGTTTATTATATATTTAAAATGTTCCCTGTATCAGAAGGTTTGTGAAAAACATTGAGGATAATTAATATTTTATACTGAAAAGAAATCGTCTACCAGCTCAGAAGGAACCCCACACTGGAGGCAGGACTGCCTGAGACATGGTGGTCAGAGGGTCAGACTTTCAACCAGAGCTCAGAAACATTTTCTTTCCCAGGTTGTTGGCTCTGGGCCAAGGACAAACAGTCCACCACAGAGAGGATCGATGAGGACTTACAGATGAAAGATCAGCAGGAAGCCCCAAAGTTCTCCAGGCTTCCTGAACCTATGGACACAGAGCCATCAATACTCATAAAATCCCTACATTGGACATCTTTATCTTATGCTTTCTCATACAGAACCTTAAGCCTCAGTAGAGGTCCTCAAACATCTGGCACTTCATGAGCCAGTCATCTCCATCTCTTCCAGCTGCTTGGTTGTTCCCCAGTCATGGCAGTCTTTGACAGTAGTAGGATGACTAGGAATGAGAACCTTTATGGTCAGGGGTACATTTCAGGCATCAATGTGTGATGAACATGCCCTCGAAGGTCCAGACAGCTCTTTGGGACCTGAGTTGGTTCCAGACTTGAAAAATATCCTCTGATTCTAGAATTCCTACCTCATGCTTTTCCTGTCTTGAGCTGTGTGGATAGGATAGCTATTCTCCTGCCAGCTGTCTTTAGCAACAGGTACACCCCCACCCATATTCTGTCTCTCAGCTAATGCTCACCATGTCAGCAGGCCACACCCACACAGATCTTGTCCTGGGTGCTGATGTAAGTGGGTCTGTTCCCATAAATACCTTCTTAGACCCTGTGTAAATCCCAGAGCCCGTATTCCAGTGTGGCCCATCTCACAAGATTATGAGCAGAGGCAGGTCATATGTGAATCCCCAGCGCAATGAAGACAATCCATGGCTCGAGTGCAGTGCCTCATTGCAGTGTGCACGAGGAAGAAATGGTGAGTTACTGCGCAGATAAGGAAGCCAGTCTGGAAGAGAAAGCCAAAGCCCTGCAGCACAGTTCATTTGCAGTTGCTGTCTTGGGAACTCGGGAGGTGACTTAGGTACAGAAGGAAGGAAAAGGTCTTCCTGTGCTGTCTGGAGAGAGCTATGGGAAAGAAACAGCTTCTTTCTACCCTCCTGAGTGTCACTTTCTAGTCACTTTCTAGTCTATGGTTAAAGAAAGACGGAAGCAGGCTGTGCAAGCATCTCCCTGTGTTCCAGGGAGATGCCCTGTGTTCCAGGGAGCTCGTGGTTAAATACTTCACAGAGACGGTCTCTTACTCCACAATGTTGTACTTGTTTCTAAGTCTTCATTTTTAGAGGTATTTGTGATGCATATTTGGTTCACAGAACTTTAACTGTACCTTTTGTCATTTTCTAAGATAAGAGACCGAGCCATGAGACTAGCCACAAAGGGACATTAAGGCATCGAAAAAAGCTGTGTATGTATGCTATATACCACCCCCCCACAAGAATAACAGTTTACAGTGCAAGAGATACTGGATCCTGATTTTACATCCTCACCAGTCTTGCATGAGATCACCATATTTAATTCTGCTAGTTACTCTTTGACAGGCCATGTACAAGTCACACTTCGTTACTGCCTCGGACCTCCAGCTCTGAATTCACTGGCACCCTGCAACAGGTAGCATCATTCGGTCACTTGAGACCAGGTAGCAGGTGTGACTGTGTTATCTGTGCTGACAGATATGCTTGCTCGTTATCGTTTACTGTCCTTTACTTGTCCTTTCCAGTCAATAGGCACTTTGAGAGCATTCAAGAAAAGCATTTGAGCCACAGTTATCACCCAGACTGGTAACATCAAATCAGAGGTAGCATTGGTGACTAAGAAGAGAACTGTGAAACCAAAGGAGACCACACTTCCAAGCAACACTCTGGCACCTAAGCTCAAGATGGCAGAGAATCAGGTCACATATAGAACAGACCCTGGTGACCTGGACAGGGACAGTGCTGGGAACATGGCCTCTGCTGTAAAGTTTCAGACACATCTCAGTCCATTTGCTTTCTAAATATTTGCTTTGCAATCACTCACAAGATATAAATAGCTATGCCTCACAACTCCAAAAGAGCCCTTCTGACAAGCATGGACTACTCTAACTGATAAGAAAGAATTACATTACGATTGAACTGTAACTTTCTGTCTCTGTATACACAAAATAACAGCATATTTCATGCTGGATGAAATACCATATTTAGAAACATGAGAGTATTCTATGATAATAGAAACTGAGGATATTTCAAATGGTATCAATATTTGTAATATTTGTAACAAGTAATGTGGCTTTTACTTTTATCTGCTTTGGGTGTTACCCTCTGAATAGAGTGTTCCTCTTTGAAGAAACATTAGGATGAGCGACTATGGCTACTGAGAACTGAGACAACAGCTCTGTTTGGTGTGGATTTCTGTGACTCTATTCAAAGTAGCCCTAAATTCAGGGTCCACACGCCGAAGCCAGATCCTCAAACAAAATGACGTAGAAAGGCCTCAGCAGATTGCCAAAGTTATTTTCATAAAACCCTGACAAAATTAGCATATTATATACACACACTGAAAGTTCACCTCACTCAGCAGCCACTGTTGCCTGGACATACCTGCTTCTCGCTGCAGATAAACTGGGGAGCACAGAAAATCTACCTGCTCACCAGGAACTGAAAAACTAATGAAACCAATTACCAATCCCAAACGAAAGTGTCACTATACAATAGAGAAATTACAAACACATCAAGCGATCAGAGTTAGCATCACCTGAAAGAGAAGAACAGACATCAACCTCTGGATATGATGCTAAAGACGCCATTGCACACAGGATAAAGAAGAGATGACCATAAAGAAACACCACAGAGATCGAGTTGTATTGAAAAAAGTCAGTGATAGGATAGAGCAAAAAAAATTAAAAATGAAATATTAACTCAAGGTAACAGAGATGGAATAACAATGCAATAGATGATCTTGAACCATGTCTTGTTGAAGAGGCTGTCTTTGATTGAAATCAGATGTCTTATCTTTTGTATTGTCCAAGAGACTCCCCAAATAGTCTAGTCTAAGTTATTGCCCTTGGATGCCCCGACAGCTATGGAAGGTAAGTCTTTGTGACTGAAGACTCTTTGCACTTCAGACAGGAGATTCAGAGGCCTCTGAGGTGAAACTTCCTCCCTCCAGTCTACCTTTTATGACAGCAAAAGGTGGATGCAAGCTTCCAAAGAAGAGAGGCCATCAGTCCTACCTACCTGTCACACCTATGACACACAGCGATGATCAGTATCCAGTGATAACCCTAAGGGTTCAGGAGGTACACACATACCTTCATTGTAATCAACAGCTCTCTAATTGCATTTAAGACATGATCAACAAGAGGGAAATCATGCCTAGTATCAGAGCCCCAGGCAGCTACCAAGGACTAATGGAGGCATGGATCTAGGAGACCCTATAGTTGCCACTTAACTAAATCAGCATAATCCGTAACTACGTTCTAAACATTTGCCCTTAGATTCACAGAGAAGTGTAGTTCTCACACCTCATCAAGAAAGTTTCTCTGCAACAAACAGAGAACATTACAGAAATCTGCAACCCATCAAATGCAAAGCTATGGAGTCCAGCTGCAATCAATATACTGACAATATAGATCAATAGAATTGACAATATAATTGATAGAGTTGCCGCACCTAAGGCTCAAGGATTGTTGCAGAAGAGGGGGTGGGTGAAACTGGAAGAGCGGGGAGTTTGCTGAGAGATTGTGTCTCCTTGAGTTGTCAGAAGCTACACCCATGAAGTCTCACCAGCATGGCTGTCTTAACATGAGCTGAGCAGGAATGACACCAATAAATAGGCTACCATGGAAGGAGGAAATCTCATGAGGCCTCAACCCTAGACAAAAAACTATAGGCAAGTGAGAAATACCAAGAGTTCAGAGAGATAGCTTTCCCCAGGGAAGAGCACACCAATTGGCTACTCGATAACAAACAGCCCTGAAAACTTACATACAAATAGCATTATATAGACTGAGTAGGTTGTATTTATGTATTTAGGAATACACACACACATGCTCATATATCTATGTGAAAAGGTTAATGAAAGAGAGCAAGGAGGGGGTCTATGGGAAGCTTTAGAGGGAGGAAAAAGAAGGGAGAGATGATGTAATTATAATCTCAAGAAAAAAGTGCTAAATATAAGATGACTGAATCTGTGTGGGTTTCATTCTGGGTAATCTGTTCTATTTTGTTGACCTAAATATCTGATTTTGTGCAATTATCATACACGTTGATCTATATTTAACTGCAGCTCTGTAGTAGAGCTGAGGTCAGCAATTATGGGGTCTCCATTATTGTTCCTTTCTCTGGATTGCTCTGGCTATCCAGGATCTTTTGTGGTTCCAAATGAATCCTCTCGATTTCTAGGAAGAACACCTTTGAAGATTTGGTGGGAATTGTGCTGAATCTGTAGATCACTTTGGTGACCTATAGCCTTTTTCTCTTTCTTCCTCTTCCTTTTTTAAACATTAATTCTGCCAACTCATGGTCATGGGAGGTCTTTTCATCTTCTGATGGCTTCTTGACTTCACCCTTCAGTGTCTTAAATTTCTACTCCCTTCTTGATATTTATTCCTGGGCGTTTTATCTTCGTGAACTTATTATACATGATTTTTTTTTCTGATCTCATTCTCACCATGTCCATTGTTGCTATGTAGAAGAGCGACTGATTTGTGCGCCTTGGTTCGAATTCCCATGCTTTGATGAAACTTGTCAGTTTTATCTCTCTAAGATAGAGGCCCAGGCAAATTCTCTGAGAACTAACAGCTGGGACTCCATGAGCAAAGCAATTTCTGTGTGAGTGGGATGTCATAAAGTCAGAAGCCCAGAGCCTATGGGAAGATGGGCTTGTTGTTGATGTCATGAAGTCAGAAGCCCAGGGCCTATGGGAAGCTGGGCTTGTTGATGTCATGAAGTCAGAAGCCCAGAGCCTATGGGAAGCTGGGTTTGTTGATGGCAACTCTTCACATTGCTTCTGCTTCACACTCTGCCATTTTAAAAAATCTCCCTCAATTCTTCCAGACAGGCAGCTGAAACCCCAGTGCTCCTATGGTAAGAGGGAGGATTGTGTTCTCAGAAGGTCGTGGGCCAGATAGCACAGTGTACGAAGGGGCAAACAAGAGACCCTGTCTCAGATGTGGTGGAAGACGAGAACTGACGACGAGTCAAAGGGAACTCCATGTGTAAGCTGTGAAGTTAAATCTAGTAGATGAGACGGACAGCTCTGTGGACCTGCCAACCTCAGGGTTAGGAATCGTGACACATGAATCGCTAAATCTTCAGAAGTGAGCCCAATGAAGATCAGAGCCGGCTGTCAGCAGGAAGCGTGATTGTCAAATTGAGGAATCAGGGTTCCTTGTTTCAGCATTCCTGAGCAGCGTTTTAATGAGTGATTGACATTCTTATAATCAACCTAATTCCCTCTAATCCCGTTAAGACAGAAAAGGTGTAAATAAACGGACAGATGTCTGGGTCTTATAACCTGGCTTGCTAATGGCAACTCTTCCAGTTATTTCCCATGTTTAGGATCCGCCCTCTTTGTAAATGCCCCTCCCTCCCTCCAGACAGTAATAGCCTTTTTCAGATCTAAACTTTAAATTACAGTTGGCTACATAAGGCCATTTTCATGCAAGTACATAATGTGCCCTGAGCGTGGCCACTCCCATCCCCCTAATGCCCTCCCCTTTCCTTCCCCTCCTCCTTCCCATTGGTCCCTTTGTTCCTCTAGACAGTTTTCCTTCTGCTTTTAATTGTCTGAGAATATATGGATTTATTTATCGGTTATAAGCCGGTAATCTTGAAGATTAATTTCAGGATTAGCTACATTAGACAATACCACTCCCACATCCCCATCCCCCATCCCCCAATATTCAAATTACTCAAAACCCAGAACACTAGTGATAAGGAAAGAAACTAACAGATACTGACAGAGTATGCTGCGGTGGTGTCTGTGCTGATTACAGTATTTTAAAATGTGATTTATTAGGCATAGTTGTATTTATTCTCCTCTTGTTTGTGTTCTATGAACAACATGGAGCTGAAGGTTTGCCCAGAGAGCAAGTTGAACAACCCTGACATGCAGACACTGGAGAGTGGATACAGTTCTGACACATTTAACGCATGGTCCTGTAGGTACCATAGCACTGCCGGATGCTGTCACGCCAATGGGCAAGCTCTGAATACAGAGAGAGCTCCAAAAAACCCTGGCTCCGGGATCCAGGTTTTGTCCCTAAGCATCTACAGTCACCAGCCAGTGACTCAGATTGGTGGCACTGGTGAGAGACCGCATTCTCTAACTGAAAGCAGGGTCACTACTCTGACAAGTAGAACCTTAAGCTTAGTGACGTCAACACTTTAAATTCATAAAGAGAACACAAAAATCTAGTTTCTTTCTGTTTGTTTGTAGAAAAAAATAGCCTTTGATATTCTGTGGTGCTTTGAATGAGAATGCCTCCCGCCACCTCCCCCCCCACCCCACATAGGCTCATGTATCTGAATGTCTGGTCCCAGTTGGTGAACTGTTTAGGAAGGATTGGGACGTGTAGACTTGTTGGAGGAAGTGTTTCTCTTACAGGGTGAATTTTGGGGTTTCAAAATCCCAGACTCAGTCTCTCTCTTCACCTCCATCTTGTAGATAAGATGTGAGCTCTCAGCTGCTGTTCCGGTGCCGTGGCTGCCTGTCTGCTGCAGTACTGACCACAGACTAACCCTCTGACATTGTAAACAAGCCTCTAATTAAATACTTTCTTTTATGAGTTGCTTTGGTCATGGCGTCTCTTCACAGCAATAGAACCCGGACCAAAACAGTGCTCCTCTACCTTCTTCAGCAGGTTGTCACCATAGGTCCCATGTTTAGGATCTCCCTAAGAGTGCTCAGCCCCCTGATTCTCCTCACTGAGATTGACAGCCATGGGCAGTTCTGTCATGTGAGCATTGGATGTCTCCAAACCATTCCAAGACCTAAAAAAACCCCTATGGTATCTCTAGAGTAACCAAACTCTAGAGATACAATGACCTACAGGCAAAGGGGTGTCTCCAGAAACAGGGGCTCAATGCTTCCCATCTTTCCTACTAGCTTCCCTGTCCTCTTCTTAAAGGACGAGGAGCATGGCTCTAGGGACGGTTGGCTACTTGAAAAGACAGATAGGAAAATCACAGAACTGCCAAGAACCTCAGCCCAGAGTTTCCCCATATCCTACCAGAGAGGACATCAGGGTTCTTCAGGACCTCATGAGCCTTTGTTCTGCAGGTCCTCTCGCCTCTCACACAGCACTAACACAAATCTCTTGTCTAGATTTCCGGGAGCAGGAACAAATGATCACCAGTTTTCAGGAGATACAAGACAGGCACTTGCTAAAAGTTGGCAGTGCCCTGCAACCAGAGAAAGCAGATACAGCAGTCCAGCGGCACCATGCTGTGGCTCAGGGACAGCAAGTCGGGAGGTGGCCATTTCCTCATATATAATTACCAGAGACAGCAACATACTAAAGAAGCCACTGGAAGACAAGGGCTAGCTATTTCAACTTTTTTTTTTCAAGAAAGTATTCAAAGCTGTACAGGAGGAATAAAACCTATACCACCCCCACTCCGCCCCCCCCCCATAGAGTCTAGCACACGAGCTGTACAAGTGTACCCAGAGTACATACATACTGAGCGTGTTGGATGAAAACTGGACACTGAGCTTTCGTTTTGGCCCTGTTCTCCAACAGTTCTCTGGTGACTTAACAAGGAAGAAGACATACCCAGCAGGGGTGGGGAGGGGGGCAACCACTAAGCTACTGAAAATCCAACCTGAGACTCATAATCTCTCTTTCCAACTGATTCTCATGTTAAATCCAACCTCCTGTCACCTGCAAAGCTGTTTGCTGAAAGTCTTTCCCAAAGAAAAGGAGAAAAGGGTGTGTGTGTATGTGTGTGTGTGTATGTGTGTGTGTGTGGGGGGGTAGATCTGGAAAGACTAGGTAGTGAATGTGATCGGGTGCATTATATAAAACTTCTAAATCATCAGTAATAATATGTTGGGGAAAAAAGAAAGCCTTTGGCCCTCTCCTGCTGCTGGTCACTATGATAAGAAACGTCCATTCTAATTCTTCCTCAGGGTGCCAGCCAGACTCTAAAAGCCATTTTCTATTCCAACTGGCTGCCTCTTGCCATTAAAAACCATTTTGTTAAAAGACTTTAATTTTAACATGAAATTGTATGTGTGTGTGCATGTAGGAAGAGTATGAGCTTGTATGTGTGAGTGCAGTGCCCATGGAGGTCAATGAAGGCAGGAGATCCCCCGGAGCTGGTATTATAGGAGGTTGTAGGCAGCCAGATGTGTGTGCTGGGAACAGAGCCTGAGTCTTCTCTAAGACCAGCATGTGGTCCTCGACCGTGGGCTATCTCTCCAGCCCTGCTTTTCAGGGTTAATGTGCATTCCAGTGCACTCCAGCAGGACGGCAGTGGGTTGCAATTCTCAAGCACTCTCCCCTTTGCTCTCTGCATAGTGGTGGTACGTCAGTCATGCGATGCTCTCTCTGTTTCATGTGCTGATACTTTTAGAGTGTCCATGACATATGTGTACAAGTTTAATGTGAGGTCCAAGTAAGCAGCAGACTGGCCTGTGTGTTAGTGTGTTCCCAGGTTATTATCTAAACCAGCTATTAATATCACCCAGCCAGCATGGATTGATTAGGAAGTGCAAGTCTTACAAATTCTCTTCATTTGACCCTGGCTTTTACTATAGAATGCTGGACTGTAACTCAGAATTCTGTTATCTCAAGGGAGAACACAGGGGAAAAAAGGAAATGCCTTGGACTTCCTTATGCTTGCTAAAGATGCTTTCTTCCAGGCTCCTCTTTCAAAAAGAGAATAAAAATAGAATAATAAACCAAGGGAAAAAACCAGAGTCCCCCTCCCCTGGGTCCTCCATGTGTCTGATCACACTTCTGCTACCTCCTTCCTTAGGAGGATCAGTGTGACTGATCCTTAAACTCCACTATCCTCTGTAAGCTGATTTGTATAAAAGCCTTCACAAGGATTTTAAAACATTGTATAGTCACATCAGTCCTGAAAATACAGAAATTATGAGATCAGAGATTGCAATAGTCACTAAATCTAAATTCAACCCTTGCTCCCTCCTCTCTCTGTCTCTCTGTCTCTGTCTCTGTCTCTGTCTCTCTCTCTCTCTCTCTCTCTCTCTCTCTCTCTTGCTAAACAAAATAAAAAACATGATGAGATCAGAGATTGCAATAGTCACTAAATCTAAATTCAACCCTTGCTCCCTCCTCTCTCTGTCTGTCTCTCTGTCTCTCTCTCTGTCTCTCTGTCTCTGTCTCTGTCTCTCTCTCTCTCTCTCTCTCTCTCTCTTTTGCTAAACAAAATAAAAAACATGATGATGGGTCTTCTTTCCAAAATCCCTTTTCTTCAGAGAGAGAGGGAGAAAATAAAATAAAATCTCAACTCTAATTTCACAGTGAATGTGATGGCTCTTTGAAACATCAGAGCAGTTTGCCTCCCTGAACCTAGTACCATGATAAATAAACTATGTTTTCAGTGTGGATGTGGAAATTCAAATGAACATACAATTCTCCCCATGCACTTTCTTGGAATGAACACACTTTCCCCCTGACCAAACAAATAAATACAGGTGCCATAGAAAGAGTTCTAAGTTTTCCACCTCTGAGGAGTTTGGATTCCAATTTTGTCACCGGAGAGACCACTGAATAGCTGAGGTGGGGAATCTTTAGTTGTTTGGGGACTTTAATTATACCCTAAAACCAAATCAATAAAACCAGATTGCTGACAATAGGGTAACTTATGTATCCTTTCCTAGATATTTACTAAGCTCCTCCCTCCACAGTACCTAATCTGAGGACACAGTAAAGTACAAGCCCTGTTGTTCAGCAGCTGGGATGAGCACATGAAGGAGGTCTCAGCCTGAATAAAGCTACCAGAGGAAAGACAGACCTGTGGCAAGCCTTGGAGAATAGATAAATTAATGATGGAGAACAGAAATCAGGATTCAGCAAAGAACATTTAGTAGTTCCAAAGCTCAGAGGCCAGAGGCAGTTGTGCTACATTAGAAGGCAGTTCCACAGGATTGTACTGAGACCAAGAAGAAAGGATGGGCCAGAGACGCTGGCCGAATCTCCACATTTTAATGGACCTTCTGCTCCATGTCAAGGTATCCGAGCTTCACTTTCAAAGATCTGTTGAAGGTTTGTAAACTACAGAGCCAATTTCATCTAAAATTGCAGTATAGATGTTGGGTAGGTTGATAGAGGAAACAGCGGAGCAGAGCAATCAATTGGAGACAAGGATAATAGTGTCTTGAACAAAGGGAGTGACAGAGGGTAGGGGCATGGGAAAGCCTCCTACATTAAAGGAGGAAAGCCTAGAACTCTCGAAGGGGAATTCTGTGAGAAGGACATGCACATTAAATGTAAGGAAATGCATGTCTAAGCATGTTGTGTTCTCTGTGCTCATGGAAGCAGAGCCCCATGCTGTCACTCACAGTTCCTACCCTTGGAGGTTCTTAGAGCACAGCAGCAAACCACAGTTGCTGGGACACTGGCCTTCTAAAGCAGAGGGAGGCAGTGGTGTATGAAAACTGATGTCTTCAGTGAATGGATGTTTCTACATGGTTGTACATTTTCTACCTTGGTAAGAATGGAGTCTGCGTGCTCTAATCTCTGCTCAGTCACCTTTGCAGTGTTCTGAGCCCTGAGGCCCTCAGGGGCAGTCCCTGGTCTGCTGCTATGACCTCATTCTGCTGGAAGTCAGGAAGGAAGCTGAGAGAACAAAGGTTCTGATGTGAAGAAGTGAGACTTGAACAGCAGATGACAGTCATCAGGTCCCCAGGACCCCTCCTGCATAACACAGAGGGTAGGAGCTATTACATGAAACTAAGATAAGATTCTAAATCTTGGGTGTGGATGGCATGATGTGTGTGGGATTCAAGCTTATTAGAAATTCTATCTATAATTCATTGAGTGTCATTTTAGTTTCAGTGAACACGTTGAAGAGCTAAAAATGTCAAAGGTGGTGCTGCAAAACCGAGCTCTTCTCCAAGCCTCAGATTGTCATAGTGACTTTATTTATAGACACATGGTAGTTTCTGGAACCATGCAGAGTTAATAAAATGTGACAGAATGATTTCTTGTGCATTAAATGATAATTATTAAATTAACTGGAGTCAAAATGTTTTAGAGCTCTACACCATGGTTATAAATTTTCAGCAACTAAAACTGTTGTCATTCATGGAGTCACATTTCAAAGGTACAGGAGGGAATTATCCTGCCAGCCTAGAAGGGGACTCTTCTTGTGCTATGACTTGTTCTATTCAGCACAGCGAAAGCAACCATCTGGAAGGCCTGCAAAGTATTTGACTGTGGGAAATGAGTGTAGGTGTTAAAACTAATATTTATATCTACGGACCTGGGAATGCTACTTTGTTCAGTGGTAATATTTCAGTGTGGAAGTAGGCTGACTGTCATTCATTCTGACAGCGCAGACAATAAACCACAATGCTAGCAGAGGAAGGGCTGGCCCTGTGACATAATCAAAAGTGAAAACAGAATTTCTGAAAGAGTGTTGGTATCAGTGCTGCTGTAAGGCTGTGAGTGGAAGGGTCCGGTGTGATTTTATCCAGCCTTTGTAACACACGAAGGTATATATTACCTGGGCCACCCATTTTAAGAAAAGTCACACATAATTCCAAATGTTGGATTGAATATAAGAGTGACTATTTTCTATCTTTAAAGTTTTTATGAGTATAGGGGTTCGTTCTGCCTGCATGTGTATCTGTGTATCGCATGCATTCAGTGCCAGAAGAGGCCAGAGGAAGGCATCAGGTCCCTGAAACTGGAGTTCTAGAGGGCTGTGAGCTACCATGAGAGTAGTGGGAATCAAACCCAGGTCCTCTGCTAGAGCAACAAGTGCTATTAACCCCTTAGTCACCTCTCCAACTCCCAAAGTAATTCTTTTACACAAAAACATATGTAAGGCATGTATTCCAACTAGGAAAACAAATCTGCCATATTTTAAGAAAATTTCAAGAAAATGCTATAAAAACCCAAGACTGAAAGCATTTCCAGACCAGCTGCCTGACACAGAGCTGTGGGCCTGCTTTCTCATATTTTTCTTTATATGGTCTCAGTTTCTCACAACTATTCACAAGATCTTCCTTTAAAGAGTGGGAACAGAAATATCATGATTTAGTCTTTCTTCCACCATGGTTGATTGAAGTTTGCATCTCATTAGCATTGTGGGAACTATCCAATCTATTGACTATGTTGGTGGCACGTGTGAGCTCTTCCAAGTTGAACTGTCAATCCCAGGTGCCTTCATGGGTCCTGAGGAGTTAAACCGTAGATGACTTGCTCAAGCTTGCAGGCTTCTGTAGACGGCTTGTCTTAAAACAGTTTTTGATGTATCTCAATTGCCTGCTGTATGATAGTTTCCTTCAACTTGAAACAGTCCCTCCAGGAAGGAGAGGAAGGCTCATCAGACTCAGATGTAAACAAAAGGTCATCGTAAATCTGGGATAGTGGACACTTACACGATCCTTGAAGGTCCTTTGTCAATCTTAGAGAGATAGCTATTGGATTTGGAGAATTTAACTGGCCGAGCTGCACCTGGGAGAAATTTCTCCCTGCTCCCTGCCTGTGAGCTATGCAGAGAACTGCAGGAATACAGCTTTTTGCCAGCGGGACAGGGGCTTTCTGCTGCTTTAGGATCATCCCTGCTCCTGTAAGTAACTCCCCACATCCCTGCTCCTGTAAGTAACTCCCCACATCCCTGCTCCTGTAAGTAACTCCCCACATCCCTGCTCCTGTAAGTAACTCCCCACACATACTGCTGTCAGTAACCCCTGTAAAAACTCATTATTCATCAAGTTAGACTTTCATGCTATTCTGATTATGCTCAGTTATGGTTTCCCTTGCTGGAGTGAGTAGACATGTGTGTGTGTTCTGTTTCCCAAGGAAAAAGCCTCTCACACATTATTCCATAGAAAAAGGGATGTGTGCCTTGATCTGCTTATGATGGTATTCAGTCGAATTCATTCCGTTATCTAGAATGTCTCTGGTAGAAGTTTTGTTTTAAGCAGACACTTATGAAAGCAGGGCCATTCACTCAGATGCTTCATGTCCGATGGAAGTGTTTTCAAGAGACGAGACTCATCGCTTTTCTTGTATCCTGACTCACTGATGCTACCAGTCAGCGATACTACAAAGCTCTCAGACTACACACATCCTTCATGTTACCTTGAAAAATCTATATATTTAATAAGTTATACACAGGAACACTACACAAAATATACAACTAAAAAGGTGTGATACTTTAGAGCCAAGTTTAACACAGACACCCTCAATAGACATGAATATGCAATCTCCGAAAGCCAGATATTAATAGGGTGGAAGAGTCTTCGGACAGCAGGGATCAGAGTAAACAGAGAGGGGAGAAAGGTCTCTCTGCCAGTAGCAAGCAGAAAGAATTCCAAATGGGGGTGGGGGTGGGGCGGGGGGGGGGGGACGCTTTGAAAAAGCAGAGTTCACTGTGGACCTAGGCTCTGCTTAGAGCCAATCAGATTGTCATTTGGATTTTATTAGAGATTAGACTCTGGAACATCTTGAATTTGAACATTCCCATTTGAGCAGCTGATGTCCCTTCCACAGTCACTGTAGCCATATATTATCCTTTCTGAAGAAATGAACCATTTCTCTCTGCTCTGGTTTTGGGCGTGGAACATTAACTCCCTTCTTAGTAGCGCTGTACAAGAGGCAGGGGAAACCAGTGCCTTTGCTCTGAAAAATCTCAGTTTCCTGGGGTCTAAAGTAACATGGTGAGGCTTGGGCAGAGACTTAGATAGAAATACCCTGGCACTTATTTCTTCATGAAGAAACCAGAACTGGGCTCTGCCAAGCAGACAGCTATGAGCTCATTGGTCTGAAATAATTACTTATTGAGACTTTCCCCTGGACAAGGCTAATGATTTATGCAGGACATAACTTCATTTACAGGGAATTTTTTTAACTCAATAATTGGTTACCTTGACCTATATATATTTAGACCTGATGAAGTTCTCTGTTATATTAATTGATATATTAGGAAATAAAAGCTGATGAACCAGGAAACAGAAAATAAATATTCAATCCAAAGAGGCTGTTTTTAACAATCAGTCTTCATGGTTTTCTGATATCATTCCTAATTTTAAAATTAAAGCCTCAAATAATCGAAAGCAGCAGGGAGTTTTAAAAGAGTCCAACCATCTCTAGTTGAGGTTTGGAATGTAAGTGCGAACTGAAGCAAACCCCAAAGACACTGCTAGGTAGCCCAGAGCCGATCTGAGAGCTCTTTTTAACCCAGATATTTGTTGTGATGTCAACTGAAGGAATAGAGGCATCAAAGGGACTGTGTTCAAATTATGTCTGTGTGACTATGAAAAGCAGGATCAAAAGCACCACTGATTGTTATTTTATTTTATTTTATTTATAGATTTTGCTACATGATCAAAGAAGCAAGTGGAAAGCAACCATTAGCTCACCTAAACCTCAACTGCTGCCAGCTAGGTGGTCACTGAGTCCAGTCAGCCCTCCCAGTGCTTTAGGAAAGGATATGAGTTGAGTGCAGATCTGTGTGAGGTTCGAGCTCCAATGTCAGTAAAAGAGAGAGGTCACAGGAGGGATGCCAGGGAGTGGTGAGGGTACAGGAGTCCCGGCAGATAAGACTTTATTCACTGGCATATTCACATACAGCCAGTTACTCACTGGTATACAGCCAGTGGGCAGGCGGCTGAAAGAATATAAATTTGGGGCCAGGAAGATGATCCAGTGGATACCGAACTTCACATGCAGGGGTGAGTTCCAGAGTTCCATGTAGATGCAGGCTGGATGTGGTGGCCTGCCTGTGACGCCAGCCCTCCCCAGGTCAGGGATGAGGAAATTCTCCTTTCAAGCTGGCTGACTACACAAGGGAAATCAGGAGGCTTTGGGTTCAGTGAGAGATCCTGCCTCAAAGCAAACAAGCAGGCCAACAAAGAAGACGAAGAAAAAAGCGGAGAAGAGACAGGGGAGGACATTAACATCTGACTTCCATACACAGGGCACGCATGCACGCATGTGTACGCACATTCCACATGAGAACGTCTCTACACACATGCACAAGAGCTGCAGACACACACACAAAGAAATACGAATATCTTTGTGGCAGTATAAATGGAAAGATTATTAAAATGATTACTATCATCCTTTTTTTACTAACAGGCTGCTGGTTTTGTTTTTTTCTCACTGCTGGAGGTGTGCCACAGTGGAGCTTTTGGAATGATCAAAGTGGGATCAACGCCATGCTCAGACTAAGCTGAGAGGTGAGACAAGCGTTTGGAAGGGTGTCCACAGACAGACTTGTAGCCTGTCTTGTTTTGAGACAATGACATATGCAGTTCTTCTACCAAAAAAAAAAAAAAAATGACCTCATTTGTTAACAATTGATTATTCAGGGGTTTGGAAACGATAGTGTGTGATTTTACCACCTACTGTGAAATTAACTACAGACTGCAGCCACCAGTAACCTTTACCTTCCTGGGGATCAAAGAGAAAAGGGATAAATATTTGTTTTTGAAGTTTCTGAAAACAAGAATTATCTGTCTGGACTTTTAAACATCCTAATCATGTTCCCCAAGGTGAACAGAGCACAGAGCTTCCCACCACCCCCAACATTTCAGATAAGAGTGTGAAGGGAGGTCTAGCATCACCAAACGCAGCCACATGAGTAAAAGAAACCAATGAAGGATAGCTTGGGGAAACAGCTCTTTGGAAACAAAAGGAAAAAGTTGGAAAGGAAAATGAAGCTAATTTCAGAGGCTAGTGAGGAGTGAAATTTAATTAATAAGAAAACCCCCTAAGATTCAAAAGGAGAAATGATTTCAGAAAGTGAAATGCAGACTCGCAGACTGTTTGCCCACTGACATCAAAGCATCAAAGTGTCTCTCTCCCTCAGAGCCACAGAACGCCAGGGCAATTCGTTATCTGCAACTTGACAGGTAGTATACAGATGAGCAAAACATCAAATCTCACACACTCAGAAGAGGGACCAGGTTTCAAGAGCTGATGTTATTTCAGAGCAGAAATGGCTGTCTCCCATCTGTGGAACCCCATGTGCTATGAGATCAGAATAAAGAACAGTCACTAAAGCATTGTCTGTTTAACACGCCTAGGCCCCAGAGTTCAATGTTACCAAGACCTCCTAAAACGTCTTCCTCCAGAAGCTCAAACATCTGGTACTGGCCGTAAGAACTGCAGGCAGACGGCTTACAGCTGGACAGGATCAGAGGAGCAGCCAAGAGCAGGGGAGCTGAAGGAGGCAGCCAGGGAACAGGGCTTTCTCAGGGCGCTTCTGACAGCCCAAGGGATCTATCTGCCTTCTCAGTCCCTGGTGTTCAGAAGTGGAAGAGTTGATTTTGGAGACCAAAGCCCACACAGGTAAGTTAGGGTCACCAATGAGAACACCCTGAAAAAAAGAATATTCTTTTCCTTCTTTCTTTGCTTTCTCTTGCAGGATAGAAGCTCAGAATCAGAAGGTAGGGACTCCCATATCTTTCTTCTGACTTTTCTTTGGTTCCTAACAGTCAGGCATTGGCAAGGAAGACAGCCTTGCCCAGTTTCATGTCACAGTGACCCTTCATGGCGTTCCTACTTTGGCCTCAGAAGAGTGAGACATGGGCAGGGCTTTTGTTTTGCTTTGTTGTAAAGATTTATTTATTTATTATATATAAGTACACTGTAGCTGTCTTCAGACACTCCAGAAGAGGGTGTCAGATCTTATTACAGATGGTTGTGAGCCACCATGTGGTTGCTGGGATTTGAACTCAGGACCTTCAGAAGAGCAGTCAGTGCTCTTAACTGCTGAGCCATCTCACCAGCCCACAGGCCAGGTAATGGCAGCAGAGTAAAGTAAAACCTTCTCCCATGGCTCATTAGCCTCTTGGGACTGGACCTGGGTCTTCTCACCCAGTGGTTCTCAACCTTCCAATGCTGTGACCCTTTATTACAGTCCCTCATGGTGTGGTGGCCCCCAACCATAAAATTATTTCCGTTGCTACTTCATATCTGTAATTTTGCAATAGTTATGAATTGTTATGTGTTGCCATGCACTCGAGTCAGCTTGACAGGCCGAGAGGCCTGGAAGCCACTCACGAGGCAGAGAGTTTCATGGAAACTCACCTCCAGGAGTCTGGCGTTCTCTTTAACCCATATACTCATATTCTATTCCCGAGTTAGTCTGGTGTATGGATCCACGTGCTCTCTTTTAGTATTATCTTATTATAAGTGCCTTTTAAGATTGAATTCTGACATAGCTAAGCCTTCACCAGTGTTCCAATGTCCTAGAAAGTCCTTGAGCAGACCATGGGCTTGGAATTCAGTAAGAATGTTGCCTATTCAGTGACATTCAGAATTGCCTCTGGTATTACACTATCACCTTGAATAAAAGCTAAGTCACTGCCCTACACAGGAATTTACCATCATCTAGGAAGAAGGAAGTTTGAGACCTAAGGAGGAACCAAAGTAGATAGTTAGAACTATAGATAGCTGAGTTACACCCATACACACGTATTTACAATGGCCTAGGGGGAAGGTGGACTATACAATAGACTAAAATAGGAACTATGGCAAGGGCACGAAGCCCTTGACCCTGGCTTCTAAGATTAAGTGGATCTTAGGTGGAGCTCTTTTTGATTCCAGTTGTTAACAATGAATTCTATCCCAGGTGGTTCCTGTTAGACCTTCTGTGTTTGTATTTCTCTGTTTCGTGTAACAAAGGGGCCCAGAGGGTCTGCGGCAATGTGTTACCGGATGATAGTAAGCAATCCCCGTGAAAGGGGGAAGTATCATTTACCCCCTCAAATGGGTCGTGGCCCACAGGTTGAGAACCACTACCCTAACCCCTATATCTCATAAATAAGCTACTTCCCTCACCGCGGAGTGGATCAAGCAGAGTACACTGGCCTGCAGGGCTAACCAGGAGTCTTCACAGAGAACAAACACACAAACTGTTTCCCATCACAACTGCAGATGTCACGCCTCCATTTATATCTTTACCACAGTAAAAGAGGGACCATTCTAGAGACCAGTTCTGCTCGCTTATTTTGTTTGCAATAAAAACAGTCAAATATAACGGGACATCTGCATTGTGTCCACTCACGAAGCACGTGTGTTATCCCTAGTGCTGCTGCAATGGCTTCCCCGGTTGTCAGCTCAGGCGCAGGCTGTTCTCACAACATTCTCCACAATCTGTTTCTTCTCTTCAGAGCCCTGGCTTTTGCTGCCGCTGTTCATAAAAGCTGCATTTCACTCGTGTTAAAGGGCTAAACACCCCCTTTTCCAACACAGATATGAATGATCAGCTGAGGCAAGGGGGAGCCGAGATAGGGATAACTCCAAACTAGGACTGAATTCAAATGCAAGTGCAAATACAATGGGCATGATAGTATGTGCCTTAAATTCCAGGACTTGGGAGGCAGGGGCAAGCAGATCTCTATGAGTTTAAGGCCAGCCTGGTCTCTATAGCAAGTTCCAAACCAGCCAAGGCTATGCAGTGAGACCTTGTCCAGACAAATACAACACAAAGTTGGACGGAGTTCAGTATGTCACCTCAAGTAACATGACCAGGGGGTGAGGTATTTTGTGGTTAGGGTCTGGGAGGTGGAACTATAGAAACAGGTGCTTGTAGCCTGCCAAAGCAAGGCAAAGCGCAGTGGGAAACCTCAGAGCACAGCAGATACAGGGCAGAGATGACGGAAGGAGATAGCACTCAGGAAATCCAATGAGACCGAAGCTGAGGGTCCTCAGACGGAGTGTTTCAGAGTGCCTCTCACTCTCTGTCAGAACTGAAATAAAGATTAGACCGGCTTATAAAAACCAGAAGGTGGGGAGAGGGACTGCTTCGAGAGGCCATCTTCTGAACATGCACGTGGCAACTAGGAAGTGAAGGCAGATGTGCACACTGGTACTGGGTCTACAGAAGTGGGGCCATCCTGATGGTCAGTTAGCAGGAGGAAGGGATGCACCAGGCTCTGTCACATATCCTGCTGATCCATGGATTCTTTAGAGAAGGGGAAGCTGTGGACCCACTGGAGACCACTGGGCTTTGACAGTCCCAAATGCAGAGGACTCTGATTGAATTCTGGATAGTAAACACCATCCATGCTGGTAACTAAGGGAGAGAGATTTACAAAGAGGAGGGAGCTCTGGGGTAAGAAAGAGATGGGAGAGAGGAACCAAAATGTATAGTGTACACATAAGAAAATTGTAAATGAACACAATTGACGACTACTACTACTAAGAATAAATATCAGACCCTGTTGTTTAACTGCACATCACTGGGAAGCACAGACAAGGTGGATCACATGACCGGACTAAAGAATCTGGTAAGAGACAGGTCTCATTACATTCTAAACTACGGATACCTTGAGCACTATGGAGGAGTTGGGCGCTTCTTTTATGTATATGAACACATGGCAAAAATGAGGCTTGGTCCTCGCAAAATGCATTCCAGAGGCATATTCTGTCGAGGGGACTGAGCCACCTCATGTTTCCCTCAGGGACCTGGACTGAGGCACGTTCCTCAGATCAAACGCCAGCCAGCAGTTCCTTTACCGTTCAGCAGTCTTTGCATAGATCTCATGAAAACTCTGTTGAGATTCGGAAGATAACTTAGCAGAGCCGTATCTGTATCTAGTCTTTGATGGATAGAACACCCAGCCAGGAGCAGAGAGGTCACCGTCAGTCACCTGCGGACACTGTTGCAACCTGATCCTAAAATACTGAGGAGCCGCTTTGGCTTTCAGGCCTGGCCAATGCTTTGAAGCTGTGTCAAGACCACAGGACAAAGGCAGTACTGTTTATGCAAATCCAGAAACTCCAAAGCCATTAAAAGTAACATCAGCAATTCAATACCCAGGGATGATTAGAGGCCCTGCATCAGTCTGAAACAGAAAACCCAGAGCAAAGCTGGGCGAAGTACCAAATTCCCAGAGTCGGAAGGGAGCCTGGGCTGGCCAGAGCCTGCTGGATGTGCTTGAGAAGCCAGGCTGCATGCGGCTCCCCTGGCTAAGGGGCAGCTGTCCACGCCAAGAAAGAAAGTCCTGGCCTGAAGCTGCTTCTACACCTGGTGCACAGAACGCTCCATGAGGAATTGCCAAACGTGCCTCCGCAAGGTTGGTTGTCAGGTTGCCACATTCCTCCACAGTCATTGGGAACACATTCCATCCAAAGGAGACAACAGCTATCAGGGGAGAGTCTCTGTAGCAGTAGACAGTAGGATGGAATACAATGAGCTCCTAGCCAAATCCAACATTTTGAGGCCACTCTCAAAAAGATTTAAAGTTTAACTAAGGATCACCGAAGAGTCACTTATGCATTTATGATTCAAGAGACTTCTCAGGCATTATCATTCTCATTAAGGGGATGGGGGAACAAAATCAAATTTTAAAAGGATGCCAAGAACATCTGGCCCAGAGGTTTTCAATCTTAACTGCACATTGAGATCCCCTGGAGGTTTACAAAATTCGTCAGTTGTCCTGGCCCTACTCCATCAGCCCTGGCCTGGGTCTGTCCTTAGGACCTCTTCAAATGATTCTGATAATTAGTCCCATTTGAGAGCCACATTTTAGGACATTTTTCTTACAGTATTTGTCTTAGTTAGGGTTTTACTGCTGTGAACAGACACCATGACCAAGGCAACTCTTATAAGGACAACATTTAATTGGGGCTGGCTTACAGATTCAGAGGTTCAGTCCATTACCATCAAGGCGAGAACACGACAGCATCCAGGCAGGCATGGTGCAGGAGGAGCTAAGAGTTCTACATCTTCATCTGAAGGCTGCTAGCAGAATACTGGCTTCCAGGCAGCTAGAATGAGGGTCTTAAAGCCCCCCAGCCTCAGTGACACACCTACTCCAACAGGGCCACACCTTCTAACAGTGCCACCCCCTGGGCCACGCATATGCAAACCATCACAGTGCTGGACAGGAAACTGAGGTGCACAGGGAGTGAGTTACTTATGCAAAGTGACACACAGAGCAATATACCTGGGACCTTTCACAAGACAATGCAATTAACAAATTGAATGCCCACTGCGGGAGGGGGGATGCGCAATGAATGGAGCTACTTTTGGAGGCAGGGATCCATTCACCTCCCTTAACTCCACCCCTTAATGATTACTGTTTCCTTAGTACTGCATATTTAGTTATAGAATGCAGCTCACATTCTCGAAAAGAAAAAAAAAAGGTTTAAAAACAAAAATAAATGCACACATTTATGAATCTTTGCTATGGATATTTTCTTTTGAAATAATACAAGAAAACTGGGTGTGAAATAGTAAAGATTCGCAGCCAAGTCATTACTGCCCATAGGAGGCAGCTGCGCTTGTGACTGTAATAATGCCACTGTATTGGCTTCTTATCAAATGTATCAGTGACAAACCCAAAGCAGTCTTTTGTATAGGAGTCTAGAACAATATGATTGTCCAAAAAGTAAATACTAAGTTCATTATAACTGAGGACACAGGCTTGGGAAACTTGTAATATCATGTAATTAACAGCTGAATTGCCATATGTTGAAAACAGTCCAACTTTATTAGTCACAAATAAGAGAAGGAGGTTTTAGTGACATGAGAAGAAAAGGAAATCAAATATAGGACTATTTAGCTGGGTATAATAGCTTGTGCCAGTAATCCCAGCTTGTGGAGGCTGAGGTGGGAGGATTACCCCAAATTCAAGGCCAGTGCGTTCCTACAGAATTAGTTACAAAATAGCATAGGCTATTTATGGTGTGTGGCTTTGTCTTACAGAAGGGTATGTTTTCACAGGAGGGAAGGAGTAGGAGGGGTTCGGTGGATAAGAGTGCTTTCTGCCCAAGCATTAGGACTTGGGTTCTGATCCTCAGCACCCACATAAAGCCCAGTGTGTCACACACACCTGTAACTCCAATGTTAGCTGATGGGGACAGGCAGATCCCTTGGTTACCGATCTAAGCTCCCGGGTCAGAGAGAGACCCTGTCTCAGCGGAGTAAGACAGAGAATAATGTAGCAGAACAGAGAACAGTAGATATCCTTCTTTGAACACACAGAGGCTGAACCTAGGCCTTCCTGCACATATGTAGCAGATGTGCAGCTTGGTCTTCAGGTGGGTCCTGAACAACTAGAATGGAAGCTATCCCAAAAGCTGTTGCCTATATGTGGGATATGTTTTCAGTGGGCAAGGACGAGTCTAGCCTCATGGAGACTTGAAGTGCCAGGGTAGATGGGGTGCAAGGGGGGGGGGAACTACCTGTTCAGCAGAGAAGGGGAGAGAGAGATGGGGAAAGGAATGTAGGAGGGAGGGGATGACCAGGAGGGGGCGGTAAGCAGGATGTACAGTGAATAAGTAAAAATTAAATGAAAAAAGATGTCCTTCTTTGGCCTCTATATTACATGCACTAATACACACACACAAACACACACACACAAGGGAGGGGAGGGAAAAGGAGAGGGAGAGAACGGAGAAAGGGGGAAGTGGAAGAAGAAGAGGATGGAGGAAGAAGGAGGAAGAGGAGAAAGAGGAGGAAAAGAAATGAAATATAAGCAACAGACAACCAAGATCAAGGAAAATGGGAACCAATATAACACAAGTGAATACTGTGTGTAATTAGAAGCAACTGCTAGTTTCATCTCCCTCTGCTCTAATAATGTCCACCAATAAAGACCGTTTGTCACAATCACAAAAGAACTCACACAATATGTATTCATTGATAAGTGGATATTAGCCCAAAACTTAGGATACCCAAGATATAAGATACAATTTGATAAACGCATGAAACTCAAGAAGAATGAAGACCAAAGTGTGGACACTGTGCACCTTCTTAGAATTGGGAACAAAACACCCAGGGAAGGAGTTACAGAGACAAAGTTCGTAGCTGTGATGAAAGGATGGACCATTTAGAGACTGCTGTATCCAGGGATCCGTCCCATAATCAGCTTCTAAACGCTGACACCATTGCATACACTAGCAAGATTTTGCTGAAAGGACCCAAATATAGCTGTCTCTTGTGAGACGATGCCGGGGCCTAGCAAACACAGGAGTGGATGTTCACAGTCAGCTATTGGATGTATCACAGGGCTCCCAATGGAGAAGCTAGAGAAAGTACCCAAGGAGCTAAAGGGATCTGCAACCCTATTGTTGGAACAACATGATGTACTAACCAGAACCCCGGAGCTCTTGTCTCTAGCTGCATATGTATCGAAAGATGGCCTAGTCGGCCATCAATGGAAAGAGAGGCCCATTGGACTTGCAAACTTTATATGCCCCAATATAGGGGAATGCCAGGGCCAAAAGAATGGGAATGGGTGGGTAGGGAAGTGGGGGGCGCTATGGGGGACTTTTGGGATAGCATTGGAAATGTAATTGAGGAAAATATGTAATAAAAATATTAAAAATCAAAAAAAAAAGAAAAAAAAAGACCGTTTGTCTATAAAACTAAATGCTTAATAATGCAAACTGAAAAGCGGGCTTGAGGAACTGCCTTTTTATAGTGAGTGTAATGCACGAGCTATATACAAAGGGCCAACCATCTGTAGTACTGTCTGCAAACATATTTGGAGAGAGTCCAGCCACCGTTAGAGAAGGACTGTACACTAATTGACCTGTTCTTGTTCATAGTAATCTCTAATGGCCTTTGTATTTGTATAGTGCCATTGATATTTATCCCTTTTATTCATCTCCGATTTTTTATAGAATATGTAATATATATTACTCTAGCTAAAAGTTCATCAGTTGCATAGGTAAAGTAGCTTTTTTTTTTTCATTGAACTTTTGGGCCTTTTTTCCTTTCATTTATTTCTGCTCTGGTTTTTATTAATCCTTCTCTTATACTAATTTGGGGGCAGGCTTGCACTTGTCTTCCTAGTTCCTTGATAGACATCATTGTTAACCCATTGGTTTAGAAACCATAGGTCATCTTGCTAAAGTGAGAATCAAAGAATGGAAATTAGTGTGCTTAGTAAAGTTTAAAATCTAGTAAGACCAAGGAAGGCTGGAGAGGAGAGCGATCGTTTACTAAATATTTTCGGTGCTAACTGTTTCAAACCTCCCATGTCAGCTCCACAAAACTCACCCAGAACAAGGCACGTTCTGGCTGCCTGGGTGCTCTCCGCTCCACCTGTGTGTGCAGAGGGGGCATAGGGAGCTGTGCACTAAGCTGGCTGTTCCTTGGCACAGTGATGATGTGAAAAATCCAGATCCTACTTGGCATCAATTTCCCACTATCTTGGCAGGTCTACACCACAATCACTGTGGTGTGTGCCACTTGGCCAGGAATATAAGGCTGGCTGGCCACCAAGAAACAAAGAAGCCTTCTATTAGCCCAGCAAGACACTCTGTTGGGAATGCCAGGGCCCTGAATGTCTACAAATACATTTTTCACAGGTATCTCAAGAATTTAATTTCCACTGTTGGGTGTCTAGAAAGTCCTGCATTTCTCAAGACCTTAAAGAGGAGCAATTTCTCACTGCAGCTTTCAGTTAGAATACCAATAGCTCATCGTAGATTCCTCTGGTTCCTGTCTTATCTGCTGCCTACTAGAATAAGAAGCTTGCAATTGTCTTCTACCCTGCTCTCCAACATGGACAGTCACTCTCAAAAGAGCAACTAGAAAGAGACCTATACTGTCTTAAAATCCTATTGTCCAAAGTGCACTGCTACAGTCTAATTTATTGTTATTACTGTGTGGTGGTGGTGGTGGTGGTGGTGGTGGTGGTGGTGGTGGTGGTGGTGGTGGTATCTAGTAGCCCAAATGGGGAGATTTCAATTTAAGAAACCTTTCTCCATCCTGGTATATACCCATTAGCTGACTCTAAAGTAACTGAACCTGAGAGGAAACCTAACACAGTCAACATGGCACTGAACCCAAGTACTCATCAAAGTCCTTTAGCAGAAGTCTTTCTGGCTTTCTTCCTCATTTGGGACCCTAGAGTCTAGGGTGAGTACTTATATTATTCTTGCTCCTGAATGCATGTTTCCTAAGGTATCTTCAAACACGAATCAGAAAGCACAGGAGGGAGAAAGTTATTTTTGCATTATGTTTATAGAAACAACGAATTCTCAACGAGGCAGGAGATAGCGGTCAGCCTGTTGAATTTGCCAAACAGCTAAAATAATAATAAAAACATTTATAGACTCAACAAAATGAATTTACTATTACGCCCTGAGCTTAGCCCTAGCAGGCCATCATGAAATTGTTATTCAAAGCTCAAGTCTGAAAAAAAAATTGTGCATTTGGTGTTCCTAGAAAAGAAAAGAAGTACTTTCTAGCCAAATCTAAGGTTTAATTCATGTGAGAAACTTGGCTAATGCCACCAACTACAGATGCAATGTTCGCATGGCAGCATGTTCCACTAAATGAATTCTAGCCATTATTATATATTTTGCATGGATTTTCAATTATTACCTATAACAAGATTTTTTTTAAAGTTATGAACATTAACACAGCTTCCCTACTAGAGGAATGAAGAACAGAAGGAAAAGTAATAGAACCCTGATTTATTCACCACTAGGTCGCTCGATGGCCACTTGCCAAGCCTTCTAATGCTAAGTAGTTACTACTTGGGTCCCAGCCGGAGGAGGGGGCACCCAAATGCCAGCAGAGGTCAGGAACAGCAAGTCAAAGAGACAGCAGGGGCTTATGGCAAACTCATGCAGTGTGGGGGACTTGGTGGCCTGGACAAAGTTCCCGGCACAGAGACTACTTAGCCACTCTTGTGGAGAAATGCAAACCTGGCAGTGTCAGGTTCATTACACAGACGTGTTCACTCGCAAAGCATCATAAACGCACACGTTAATGATACAGGCTTTGCAGATGCACATTACAATTTATGTACAATTACAAAAAAAATTACAAAAGTACTTTTTAAAAGACTGAATAAGAGGGATGGAGAGATGGCTCAGTGATTAAGAGCACTGGTTGCTCTTAACAGGGGCTTAGGTTTGAGTCCCAGTACTCACACGGCAACTCACAATCACATGTAATTTCAGTTCCAATGCCCTCTTTTGGCTTCTGAGGACACCAGGCACATGTGATGCACAGACACACATGCAGGCAGAACACTCATACCCATAAATTAGTAAAAATTTAAAAAATATTTTAAAAAGAGCCTTTAGGGCCATATTTTTTAGAGGACAAAGAGTCAAGGGCAAGAAAGCAGGGGAAATGTCATCAGAGAGGGGGATGATGTCATCTGAGAGAGAATGGTGTCATCAGAGAAGGGGATGATGTGATCAGAGAGGGAATGGTGTCATCAGAGAGGGGATGATGTCATGAGAGGGGGATGATGTGATCAGAGAGGGGATGATGTCATCAGAGAAGGGATGATGTCATCAGAGAGGGAATGGTGTCATCAGAGAAGGGATGATGTCATCAGAGAGGGAATGATGTCATCAGAGGGGATGAAGTCATCAGAGAGGTGCTCAGAGTAACCTCCTGAAATAGAGGTTATGTAAAACTGTTCCGATTCTACAGCTGGAAAGATGCAGGATGCAGGTAAGGGTGCCTTGTCAGTATGTAAAGACCCTGATACAGAGAGATGGGTTTCAAAGCATCACACTTGTGCAGGGTACAAGTAGCATCTATATTTTGGGTCAAAATATGCACACACATTGACAGCTTCTAGACAAATATGCAAAATCCTCTCATTGCTCACCTCTGGCAGGTGAGGTTTACATCTCATCAAATTCCCACACAGTGTCTGATGGTTTAGTATGGGGGCCTAGCACTTAGTATGGGGCCTAGCATTTAGTATGGGGGCCTAGCAGTTAGTATGGGAGCCTAGCATTTAGTATGGGGGCCTGGCATTTAGTATGGGGGCCTGGCATTTAGTATGGGGGCCTGGCATTTAAGTTGTAAAATAAAAAAGTAAATACACCTGAGTTCTAAAGCAATTAACCTTTTAAGATATTTTGGTTTTAAATTATGTGTATATATGTGGGGAGAGTGTGTGTGTGTGTGGGGGGGGGAGGTGCACCTGAATGCAGTGCCCTCAGAGACCAGAGGGCGTCAGATCCCCTGGAACTAGAGTTTCAGGTAGTTGGGAGCCTCCCGAAGTGATGGCTGAGGGTAAGAGGGAACTGAACTTGAGTCCCCTGCAAGAGCAGTACTTGCTCTTAACCAAGGAGCCATCGTTCCAGCCCCGGTATAATTTTTAACCACGAATTTTTGATATGTTAACATAAATGTCATCAAAATAAGAAGCCACTTTGAGAGTAAACCTGTGAAGGCCATGTAGTTCTTTATGGATTATAGCTATGGTTTAAATACTCACAGGAAAAATCTCCTTGTAAGGTGGTAACTGGGGAATGGCCCAACAAATACATTATAGGCTAACAGCTTTCTCCCTGACATTACTGTATAATGTCACATATTGTGAAGTAATGTGTAAAAACGACCTTTATAGTTCCCTACTATCAACCCCATGAAACCCTCATAATGGTCCTACTATCCTGCTCCCCAGAGTGGAGACAGTGGCACACAGTGAAGTGACCCATGCACACATTTAAGTGTTGGGAAGGGACCACAGCATAACCGACAGCATTCCTGGTTACAGAGCTCTCATTGTTCCTTCCTACAACCACAGGAGACAGCCCAGCAGGAGGACTGCTGGAAGCACATGCCTATGACCAGAGAGTGGCAAGGGAATGGAGAATAAAGACCCGGAGAGCTCTAGCTGCCATCTTGCGACCCCGCGGGTGTGCGCCTTATCTCAGCTGGTCTGCTGAGATAAGACCCCTGAGCTGAGCGTGAACCTTAGTTCCCTGCGCAGCCCCATTTCCACTCCGACAGGATGAAAGAAATGATCACGAACCGGGAAAAACTCGCCAAACTGCAGGCACAAGTGCGCATTGGTGGGAAGGGAACTGCTCATAGAAAAGTGGTTCACAGGACAGCAACAGCAGACAATAAAAAAACAAAACAAAACAACAACAACAAAAACAACTGCAGTTCTCCTTAACGAAGTTAGGGGTAAACAGTATCTCTCTGGTGTTGAAGGGGTGAACATGTTTACAAACCAAGGAGCAGTGATCCGTTTTAACAACCCTAAAGTTCAGGCGTCTCTGGCAGCAGACACCATCACCATTACAGGCCACGCTGAGACAACAGCAGCGGACAGCAATGCTTCCCAGCAGCCTAAACCAGCTGGGTGCAGACATTGTGACTAGTTTAAGGAGCCGGGCTGAAGCTCTGCCCAGTCTGTGGACAGAAAAGCACCACTTGCTATTGGAGAGAATGCTGCCGCCGAAGTTCCAGATCTGGTGGGGAATTTTGATAAATTCGGCTTCTAAGAATGAGGCAAATTGAATTGAAGCAACTTCTGAAGAAGGTGACACTGGTGGAAGTTACAGGCGCTGCTATTTTATATCATGATTGCTTTTAAACTTTTTGTTTGTTTGTTTATTATGGATCTGATAAATTTTTAAGCCCAAGCCTCCCAGACACTGCCGCTCTTTTCAGTCTTTGCTTATTCCTAATTTATTCTTTGTGGCAAATTAGGCTGAAGAAGGCTGAGAATAAAGTTTGGAAAAGGTTAATAAAATTCTTTGCCTAGTTAAAAGCAAAACAAAACAAAACAAAACAAAAAATGGAGAAATATCTGAAAAACCTAACAGACTAACAGGCATGCTATAAAACAAACAACACTAACACAACCGCTCAGGATCTAAACGTGTCGATCGATGATGTCACCACAACAGTATTTACCATATAACCTACTGGGGTAAATTCCTTACCTGCCCTTTGCTTTGGGGTCCACATGCATGAAACTCATTTGGGAACAACTTCAGGACCCTATGTATTGCTGTAGACAGCTTGCCATCCTTGAAGCAATGGGATCCGGGACAAGCATTTGCTACTTCAGCATTTACTCGAAGGAGTGCATCGTTTTGAGATCCAATCATATTTTAAAATTGGAGGTTGGAAGCAAGATTGACAGGTTTCTCCAATCATCGTAAAGAAATTTTACATAGCAGCTCTGGCTGTCCCAGAACTCACTAAGTAAACCAGACTGGCCTCAAATTTACCTGCCTCTACTTCCCAAATGCTGGGGATTAAAGGCATGCAGCGCTATGTCTGACTTATATTTTAGACAAGCAAGTCTAAAACCACCCACTGAAGAAGCTGAAAATCTGAACATTTTAGCAAAATGGAGTCAAAATATGGTCCACCAACATATACAAGGTTCTGTTTGAATTACTGCCACTAGTCATACGTGAGAGGTTTCTTTTTGGTTGCAGAAAGTGACCTTCATGCATATACATGACACACCTTTTAGTATTTATTATTTGTTCCTGTGGAATCTTCTAAAAACAGCGCTGAGGTCAGTAACTAGTCAGTGCCCGAGCTAAGTGACGAAATGATCAGGACAGCGGAAGAGAAACATGGAGCCCCACTATCATTCAAGCAGAAGAGACAATCCTCAATTGAAAGAAATGTGGGTGGTCTTCTCTTCTCAAGCTGAGTCAACTGGACAGAAGCAAAAGGGAGAACTAATTGGACCTTTCTTGCTCCTAAGTGGACCGTGTGTACTTTTTGAGGTATGTCAGTCACAGGTTCACGTTCTGACTCCACCATGGGCTAGTCTTACATTCTCTGTGCCTCAGTTTCCTCTTATATGAAGTGAGATAGTGAAATTTGTAATAACCCTTCCTAGATTTGTTACTGGGAATAAGCCTGTTACCACATGTCTTGGTTAGAGTATCTATTGCTACGATGAAACACCATGACCAAAAAGCAAGTTGGGAGGAAAAGGTTTATTCAACTTATACTTCCACATCTCTGTTCACCATTGAAGGAAGTCAGGACAGGACCTTGGAAGCAGGAGCTGATGCAAAGGCCATGGAGGGATGCTGCTTACTGGCTTGCTTCCTGTGACTTGTTCAACCTGCTTTCTTACAGAACCCAGAACCATCAGCCCAGGGATGGCTCTACCCACAATGGACTGGCCCTCCTCCATCAATCATTAATTAAGAATATGCCTTACAGCCAAATCCTAGGAAGTCATTTCTCAGTTTGTGTGTCAAGTTGGCATAAGACTAGCCAGCACACCACACAAAACCTTAAGAATACTGACCTATAGATGTTAGTTTTGTTGTGCTGGTAGCTTTTTACTAAAATGATTAATATTTTTACTTGCTATTTTATTTTATTTTGGATAACTGTATACTGATTGTACATTAATGGGAGGCCAGAGCGCTCTTTAAAAACTTCATTTTGAGCCTGATGACAAGGCTCAAGGGTAAAGGTGCCTCTACCCAAGCCTAATCCAATCCCTGGAACCCACTTGGTGGGGAAACAAAACAAAACAAAACAAAACAAACAAACAACTTCAGCAAGTTGTCCTCTCTCTCTCTCTCTCTCTCTCTCTCTCTCTCTCTCTCTCTCTCTCTCACACACACACACACACACAGACACGCACACACTAATAAATGAAAAAAATCATTAAAAACCCTAAAAAACAAAATTTCATTTTTTAAATACAAAGTTAAGGAAGAAAAACCAAGTTTAATAGGATAGCTATTCCCATTTATTTAGCAGCATTTAAGCAAAAGGCTTGGCGCATACACCTCACTTATCAGTACATTAACTATTTGAGAAAGGCCTAATGTCAGTTACTTTTAAATGAGGAAGGTCCATCTCACCACAGATGCCCATGGTGACCCAGAAAACTTTAACCTCAGTTCACTTGATTCTAATCTGTAAAATCCTTAACCCCATTCCGATGAACCATGTTGGTAGAAAACTAAGAAAAAAAAAAGAAAAGAAAAGAAAATAGTATCAAGAAGGCCACTAAGGAAGCATCCGCTTCACTGTAAAGCTGCTAAAGCTTGTCTTTGAAGGGATAACAGTGCGAGCCATGCTCCTGGCAAACCACGACATCATTCCATCCCAGGTGCCGAACGAACGCTATCACTAATAGCCGCTTAGGACAGTTTACAAACACACTTACATCAGTGTATCTAGTTGAGCTTCTGCCAGAATCCTGCTGCTTGGCCATTCAAATGTGGAAGTAAATTCCTGCTAATCCCCAAACAAGGCAGAGAGAAAGTAGGGAGCGAAATATCCGCACTAGTTCCTCAGAACAAGCAGAAGCCCATTGCTGCATACTTGTGCCCACACATCTTATCCATTTATTTAACACCATAAAAAGTGGTCCTCAATTGAGTAAATACTTTGCACCCCTCTGCCAGATGAAGTACCTGGATTGGTCCACACTCACATAGCAGCTACTGCTGTGTGACTCTCCCCACAAGCACCATGGGCCAGCCAAATGATAAACTTAAGGTCTTTTTTCGGATTGAGTTATTTCTTCTTTTGGGCCAAATGTACCCTTTTCCAGTTCTCGCTACTGGTACATGGGCCTTACTTAGCCAAACCACAGCTTTGGAAAGTGGACGGAGGTCGGACTTCCCTCTATGGCTGTGGCTGCTTGTTCTGGGCAGCAGTGAATTAAAGAGAAGCCATCAAAGCACACTGCCTCATGGCACAGGCCTCACAGTTCCTGTACCTCAGCACAGTACCACGAGTTTTAGAGCATACGGGATGAAGTTCCTGCCTTGTTTCATATCCCAGATTGTGATACTTGAAGAAAAACAACGATTGTGTTGAGTTTGAGATCAGACATGAGAACGGAATCCCCCCTCCTCCCCCCGCCCTTTGCTGCTATGAAGTAGTATGAAACAAAACTTTTCCTGTGCTCAATCAACCTCTCCAACCCCAAATGCATTTTCCAAGAGCAGAGTTGGTTTGCTTCTCACCTGTGTGTGTGTGTGTGTGTGTGTGTGTGTGTGTGTGTGTGTGTGTGTGTGTAGTACAGATCAGATCTAGAATGTCCCATAAGAGAATCACACGGCAAGGATGTCTGCATGTGACCCATGGGCCAGTCTCCATGATGCTGTCAGCTAGGGAGAAATGTTTTGATCTTCAGTGATCTAGGAAAAAAATCCTATCCCATGTTCTTCCAGACCTCACAGAGGGTGAAGGAGAAGGAAGAGTCTGCACCAAGTTACTGAAATACCATTTGGTGAAAGCTAGCATCCCAGACTGTACCCCGCAATGCTTGCTTGGATGCTCTTGGTAGCTCACAGCCACTTTTTAAAGTTACAGAGTAGACATCCTGTTTGGCATCTCCGATGCTGAGTGGATCTTGGGTTGAAGAAAGAAGAAGGAAGCAACTAGTAGAAGATCGTTACGACCTCACATTCCACTGCATCGCTGTCTACGTCATCACCTAGAACTCTCCCAGACAAATTCTCTTCTAGAGACTACTCTAAAATTGACTTTTAAAATAGATTTATTCATTTTTCTATATCTCTGTGTATTTGTGGCCACAGGTGGGTGTGTGTCTGCAGAGGACCGAATGGGGCGCTGGATACCCTGGACCGGGAGATTCGGGTGGCTGTCTGACATGGTCCTGGGAAATGAACTGCAGTCTAGTCCTTTGCAAGAGCAGTAAATGCTCTTAACCACTGAGCCATATCTCTGGCCCTCCTAAGAACTGGCATTTCTGTTGATATTTAAGGTATTATACAGGGTTTCTAAGAGAACCAAGTGTGCCCAGAGACTAATGCAAAGATTGTCCCTATCCTCACCAAGTGTTGGGAATCTTCCTCAGCCTTCTCATGCTGGCCATAAAGGATAAGTGCAGTGACATGGACTGTAAGTGAAGATAAGGGGAAAGAGGCCACGACGGTCTATGCAGAATTAGAATGGCACTCATCTAAGCAGAACATGAAGGTTCATGTGATCAAGAACACCCATGGAATTTAGGATAAAACATCACTTGCTTGTTGACTTCAGTTATATCACAAAATCTATATAGAATTTAAGCTAGTAAGAATTTTTACAGTTGCCGGGCATGGTGGCGCATGCCTTTAATCCCAGCACTCGGGAGGCAGAGGCAGGCAGATTTCTGAGTCCAAGGCCAGCCTGGTCTACAAAGTGAGTTCCAGGACAGCCAGGGCTATACAGAGAAACTCTGTCTCGAAAAACAAAAAAACAAAACAAACAAACAAACAAAAAACAACAAAAAAAGAATTTTTACAGTCATTTACTCCAGCTCTCTTATATTTATGAGATGTCGATGTCTATGGATTCCGTAACATGTGGTCCCAATCACATAAGCTATTCTCGGATATTCTAATTTATAATTTATAGATGTCTGCAAATTTTGCTTATATTTTGTTCCTAACCTTCCTCCCTTTGAAGAGCAAGCAGTCTGTAGACAAACTCCTGAGAAGATTTTAGTTTTATCTTTTGTGGTAATCCTATCTTCATTGTTAGCTGGATTACATTGGGTTTTAAATCACCATGGAAAGACACTTCTGGGTGTGGCTATGAAGTTGCTCCCAGCAGAGAAGTGAGACCTACCCAGACTGTAGGTAGCACTGTTCCATGGCTAGGGGTCCTGGGCTAAACCAGAGACAGCAAGTGGATCACCATCTATCTCTCTGCAGTCTGCCTGTGGTTTCAATGGCACCAGCGATCTCGCACTTCTGCAACCAAGCCTTTCTCACCATGGTGAACTACACCCTCGAACTTCCTTTCCTTGAGTTGCTTTTGTCGATACACCATTTATTAATTCTGTGGCTTTAAGTGAGTCTCAGTACTCGCTTTTCCTTCTCCTAACTCCTCATGGTAAATACTGTAAGGTTTTGAGAACTTAAATAGCATATAAAAACCAAAACCATATGTAGACGATTTCTTTTGCAAAGAAAGCAGGACGAAACTTGAGATTTGAAATGCTTCTGGCATGGAAATGGTTAAAACACACACACACACACACACACACACACACACACACACACACACACACACAGTGCAAATCTGGCTTACCAACGTTCCCACTTTCTTTGCACATAACATGCTCTTCTCCGTGGGTGCAGTCACGTATGGCAGGGTGTATAGGGAAGCAATGAGCCCACAGAGCTGTACTGTGCCTCTTGTTTGCTTTCGCGCCTCAGTACCTCTGCTACCAGGTACTGTTAGGCTGCCAATTAGCTCCCTGCCTCCTCTCTCCCCACCTCTGCTTTAGGATATGATTTGTCTGGGGATAGCTCCTTTCAAAAAACATTCCAGGATGGCTCTAGCTTTTAATCTCAGGACTAAGGGAGGATTGCCTAACAATCGGACAGCTTGTCTTCCCTGGCCAGATTTTACTTTCTCTGCAGACCATCTAGAGCTTGCCTGCCCGACTCCACCACTAATGCTTGGATTTTAAAGGTGTGGAACTGGACTGAGGTCTACGGGAGGAAGGGACAGACTTCCATTGATTCTCTGTCCTGATCCACAGCAAACACAAAGGGACCAAGCATAGACTTCTTTAGCCTGAAGACAAAACTTGACTGTTTATCCTCCCAATGGTGGCTCCAATGGCCCCGCATAGACCTTAGGGCACCTCAGTGCAGTTTGCATCTGCAGTGGGAACTTGTCCCAGGAGGCTGAACAGGCAGGGACCTTCTGGAGCTCCCAAGAAAAGACCAGCCCACAGTGTGGTGTGATTGGAAAGACTCCAAACAAAGCTTCAAAATCTCCATCCCTGAGTTCAGATAACCCAGGGGAGGACCGGAAGCCAAGTTATCCAGAGAAGCAGACTCCTAGCACCTGCAAGTCCGGGTGACTCACTCTCCATCTCCCAAGTCTCTGCGGACCCCTTTCCTGCTTTAGTTAATTAAGTTCTGTGTATCACATCTGGAGAAGACACTCTCTCCCAGTAGAAACCAGGAAGAGGAGGGGGATGAGGAAAGTCAAGGTCTCCAGATTCTCGTCCATAGGTTTTCTCATCTCCCTCCCGGCCCCACCACTCTCTCAGCCCAGGACCCACGCGGGCAGCAAGGGAGTGTGCGCAGCAAGCTGCCCTCATCCTCCGCGGTGGCCCAGGACCCCTACCCGCTCACCAGATAGCCATCCTGCTCTTGGGGTAGTCCAGCCGTTCCAGGCAGCCGAGGAAGTGAGGTAGCGTATGCGCAGCGTTGCGGGCGAGGACGACCACGAACACCGTGGGTTTCTGCGGGGGCGACTCGGGAAACGCCACTGTTTCCTCTCCGTCCTCATCCGCGTCGGGCTCGGCGGTGAAGCGCGCCCGGCAGCCGCGGCGGAGCAGGGCGGAGGACAGCAGCAACAGCGCGCAGGCGACGGTGGCGAGGCGCGCAGCCATGTTCCGTAGCCGGCGGGAGGCGGCGATGCTGCCAGCGGCGCCGGGGATGCGGCTGCCCCGGGACGGCGGGAGCGTGCACCGGCACTGATTTCTGAGGCTCGCAGGACCCGCCGCCGTCCAGCCTTGACCTGAGTCCCCTGTGCACCGACTCCCTGCCACCCGCGCTTGCCCCGCGCTCCGCCCTGCAGACAGGTCGACTCCGGGAGGCTGATCTTCCCGAGTTCCAGGGAAAGTTCCCCTAGTCCAGGCTGCGCTTGTACAGCTGAGGTCTGCGGCTTCCTCCAGAGCTGTGAGGTGTGGCCCTGTCTGCCAATGGGAGTGTGTGTGTGTGTGTGTGTGTGTGTGTGTGTGTGTGTACATAACGGTACAACCCCAAGAAAATTTATTCTGCTTTTGCAAACCGCAGTCTGAAGTTCTTCACAGTGACGCGATGTATCCAGGGCTTTATAATGCACCTATTGACAGATTAGAGTTCTAAAACTGGAGGTCTCCTCAACCACCCAGGACTGTGAGAAACAATGTTATAGCGTCTACAGAGGCAGAATGCTTGTATTTCCATAGACATACAGCTTCTGAAAAATTGAATACTTGGAGAATTTTAGACCTCAAATCAGAACCCTGAAAATAATAGCTCCGAATGGATCACTCTTCTGGAGCCTTCTTCTTCTTCTTCTCTTCTCTTCTCTTCTCTTCTCTTCTCTTCTCTTCTCTTCTCTTCTCTTCTCTTCTCTTCTCTTCTCCCCTCCCCTCCCCTCCCCTCCCCTCCCCTCCCCTCCCCTCCCCTCCCCTCTCCCCTCCCCTTTCCCCTCCCCTCCCCTCCTCTTCTTTCCTTCCTTCCTTCCTTCCTTCCTTCCTTCCTTCCTTCCTTCCTTCCTCTCCCCCCCCCCTCTCTCTTCTTTCTTTTTTCTTCCCAAGAAAGGTTGCAGTAAGAACTCTATTTCTCCAGTCCAAGGAGCACCTTCCTAAGTGAGGAGATGAAAAGGAAAAGATTCACATGTCCCTCCCCACCCTTAATCACCCAAACTGACAAAGAGTGGGGAGATCAGCACAAGTCAAAGAGAAGAGAGAGAATGAAGGCCAGAAGACAGGGCCAAGGTAGAACACAAAACACGATCATTTGGCAAAATGTTTAAGCAGCTGTAATACCAGCTAGAGGTTATTTACTTTGAAGATAACACAGGGACCAGAGTAAACTGTGGCATGAAATCCACAGCCTTTGCCCTGAACTAGGGGCCCTGCAAGTTCATGACCGTCACTGCCAAGCCAACCAGCCCCAGCTCTGACACACTGTCTTTTACTGTGTTGTTCCTTCTCCATAACTGTTGGAAGGCCTCAACTTGCTCTTCTCTGCTCTCCAAACCTTCAACTGGTCCATTTGTAGCAACTCTCTTCTCTCGTCCTAAAACTTAGACCATTCTCACGTCCTTCAAACAAACAAACAAACAAACAAACAAACAAACAAACAAACACTTTTTATAAGCATCAGTAGACATTGTGGCCAGGCTCCCCATTCCAACACTAAGGAGGTAGAGACAGGAATCAGGGGTTCAAGGTAACCTTAGCTTACATGTCACAATGTCATGTAACCTGGGCTATGTAAAGTCCTGCTTCTGAAACAAAATTAACAACCTTTGTCTCCTAGTGGCACTCTGTTGGTCAAGCTCCATGAAAGAGGAGTCAATACTGCCTTTCTCTCTTTCTTAATCTCCCTTTGCTCCTGCCATAGCAAAAAGTGACTTCGTTCAGTTCTTTCCCCTGGAAATATTCTGGCAAAGTCCACAGAGACTTTGGTATTTACAAAAGTATTGAGATCTTTTTTTGTTTTTGTTGTCAGCTTTCCAGGCCTCTGTCATGTAAGCTCCACTCCTTGACTTCTTCAAGTTCTGCTTGTTTGCAAGTTCCTTCCTCTCTTAGTTGCTGTACAGAGACACTACAACCAACACAATACTTACAGAAGAAAACATTTAATTATTTACAGGGGCCTTGCTTACAGTTTCAGAGGTTTAATTGTTATTTATCATCACAGTGGGAGCATCGTAGCAGGCACCAGATGATGCAACTGAGAGAAGCAACTGAGAGCTCTACCCTAATCCACAGGCAGCGAAAGAGAACCCGGGCCATACCCAGGGACACACTTCCTCCAACAAAGCCACACCTCCCAGTCCTTCTGTCCTTTTAAACAGTTCCATTTCCTGGTGACTAAGTATTTAAATATATTGGTCTATGAGGACCATTCTTTTTTTTTTTTTTTTTTTTTTTTTTTTTGGTTTTTCGAGACAGGGTTTCTCTGTGTAGCCCTGGCTGTCCTGGCACTCACTTTGTAGACCAGGCTGGCCTCGAACTCAGAAATCCGCCTGCCTCTGCCTCCCGAGTGCTGGGATTAAAGGCATGCGCCACCACGCCCGGCTATGAGGACCATTCTTATTTAAACAACTGAATTCCACTCCCTGTCTCCCATAGACTTGATGCCTCATCATAATGCAATATGCATTTAGTCCAACCTCAGAAGCCCCCACAGTCTTTTACAATCTCAAAAACATTTAAAAGTGCAAAGTTTGAAATCTTTTCTGAGATTCGAGGCACTCTCTTACTTGTAGCACCATGCAAAATAAAAATAAAAAAGCAGATCACATACTTCCAACATACAGAAATACACACACACATACACACACACACACACACACACACACACACACACACACACAGAGAGAGAGAGAGAACATAATGAAGAAATAGTGGACCAGAACAAGACCTAAAACCAGCAGAACAAACTCCAAATTCTGCCTCTCCATGTCTGATATCAAAGCACTCTTTAGATCTCCAAATTCTTATAGCTTTGTTGACTGTGACCTTCTTCTCTCTCTTGGCCTGGTTTCTCTCCCAGTCTGCAGCCTCCCTGGCAGCCATCTCACAACTCTGCATCTCCAGCATCTTTGGGTCCCAATCACAGATTCACACACTCTCTGGGCCTCCATGCAGGGACATCCCTGACACACCCCTGGCGCCTCAGCAGCTCTCCTCAGCCACTGAGGAAGATTCCACAAACCCTTTCTTCTATTCTTGGCTCTAAACCCCAAAAAACTGATATGACCAACGTTGCCAGGTTATGCTGCTTGATGGGGCTGGAACTTGGCCTCCTTGTAAAATTACAATTATATTAGCTTTCTCTTCTTGGTGGCTTCCTTCACTGCTTAAGCTTTTCTTCAATTCATTTTCACAAGTTGGAAGCTTAGCTGGGTGGGGTCTCGCCCTGAGGTCACGGCTCCCTTTATTCCATGAAGAATCAAGCTTTTCTTTAGATTTATCTCCTTGAGCACTGGGACTTCATTTCCTGATGCCCTTTGCGCTTCAGACTTTACATTTTATATTTTCCTTTCTCAGATTGCCCCTTTTCATTATAGATTTGCATAAAATTTACCACTAATAACCACACAACACAGTCAATACTAAGGTGTCTTGAAATCTCTGTCAATGCCATCAATCCAAACACTTCAATTTGATCTCAGGCAGATTTTTTTGGACAAGGGCAAAAATCATCCACTTTCTTTGCCAAAGTATCACAAGAATGGTCTCTAGGTCACATACTAATATTTTTTTCCCTCTGAAATATCTTGAGCCAGGTCATCATAATTTACGTTTCTCTCAGCATCTGTCACACTCCACTGGGATGGCCCAGGAAGCCCTGTTTAAAGTGTTCAATTGATTTTCCAATCTAAAGCTCCAAAGTCTTCCATATTCCTCCAATAAACAGCATGGTCAGGCCTATCAAAGCAATACCCTACTCCTGGTACCAACTTTCATTTTAGTTACTTCCATATTCTTTTCCTTTTACCTGGTCCATGTAGTCTGCAGGGCAATTTTACTCTTTGAATCTGGGTCTCTTGCCCTAACCCTTTTCTGTAGTGTTTATACTTTGATAGGCAATGGGTTAAAATCTGCTTCCTCCCCCTCCATCCTCTTCAGGAACTATCCTCACTCTCAGAGACTCACCCACTTGCAGAAGATGCTGAGTGAAACATCTGTTAGAAGCACTGAGGCAGAAGTTATGTTCCAGCAACAACTGAGGAAGGCAAGGTTATTTCTACAGGGGTGGTAGGGATGGGTTACCTTTTAGAAGGGTTTCTCAGAGGTGTTATCTCTTCTTTCTTTTCTCTCCCAAGCCATGTCTACTCTACTGCTAAAACCAAGATCCCCTTACCCCTTACCAGCTTGGTTTAACATTTATCATTTGTTAATCATACTACAAACCAAGTGAGTTAAAACTAAGAAGCCATAGCCATATTACCTTCTTATTTCCCTCTATTACCTTAACAGCTTATCTGAGCTCTTTTTTTCTTTTTCAATGACTGTGGAGGCCAGAGATTGACAGCAGCTGTCTCTTTCAGTTGCTATCTACAGAACATGGAGTCCACTATTGATCGATGTTAGTTGTTGGCGCCGCAGTAGAGCAAGAAGCTCATCAAGATGCTAAGCCTTTGTTTTCTGAAGGAGCAGAAGGTTCAACCTTCTTGGAAAAGACTGACACCCAGCTAGCTCACTCCAGTTACTTAATTCAAATATTATACAACGTTAATTGGGGCTGGGAAAGGCTCCAATTACCAAAGTTATCTTGCTCTTGCTGCCCTTGAGAGCAGACAACCCATATAAATCTCAGCCCCTTTTGACCATGGCTAGCCATAATCAAAAGTAAGAACTCCAAGCTTGCGAGGACTCTCTTGGGACCAAGGCCAGTGCAGCTGCAGGTTCTCACATAGCACCAAGTACAGATTCTCTAGAAAGGCAACAGTTCTTCAAGGTTCAATAAATCTCAAAACAATTTTCCAAACTCAACTAATTGACCCACACATGGCAAAGGCTTTGCTGAGACACTTCACTTAACACCAGACACAAAGACTTCACTATACATTTCATTTAAAGCCAGACATAAAGGCTTTACTATACAAATCACTACCATTCACTCTAGTGGCTTTCCAGCAAGACTTCCAGTCCCCCATCACTGGCATTACAGATATGCCATGCTCTGCCGGCTTTTGAATGGACCCAGACTCAGGTCTTCACGCTTGGACAGCAGGCATTTTACTTACAAAGCCATCTCTCCAGTCCCTGGAATAATCTTAATATCATATTTTCGATTTTCATGTATTTAGTGTGTATGTATAGTTAGTTTTCTTTAGAGAGGTTGGATTCTCACATTGGAAGTAGATTGTGGTGGTTTGAATAGGTATGGCCCCCACATATTCATGTGTTTGAATGCTTAACCATAGGAGTGGGACTATTAGCATGGCTTTGCTGAAGGAAGTGTGTCACTGTGGAGGCAGCTTCTGAATCATATATGCTCAAGCTACACCCAGTGTGATATACAACCTCCTTCTGCTGTTTTTGGATCAAGATAATACAAAACTCTTGGCTCTTCCAACAACATGCCTGACTGCAGGCCATCATGCTTCCTTCCCACCATGACGGTTGCAACTTTAATTTTTTTCAATGCTTCTTTTTAATGATGATTCTTAAATGTGTTAACTTCCCTTCTAGCACATCACCTATAAGAGGTAGTGGGAAAGAAAGGATACAGAGGAATCGGACCTGTTTAGAAAGAGTCTTTGGAGCAATGCCCATCTGTGTTGTCAGGAAAGTGGCAGCTCAGTTCACAGGTCAGCGGTGGCAGCTTGATCCACTTACACACACTTCATGGATACATGAGCAGTCTAGTTCAGTAGTGTCAGGATAGCAGACCCCAATCAGTAATGGTGGCATGAACTAGTAGGAACAATAGGGCCTCAGCCTCAGCTCAGGTCAGCAGGAGGGACCACCAGGAATGCTAGGAGAAGTTCTCTGCTGTGCCTCTCTCAGTGAAACCAAGATCAGTGAAGATGGGAGACCTACAGGCCTTGCACAGCTAGCTCTATAAGAAAGTCTAGCTCAGCCTCTGACACTGTCCATTAAGTCCTATTTATACCCTTCAAACATCACAGGTCCTCCATATGTCTTGCCTCAGCATGTGTGTCTGTGTCAGCTGACATCACTCTGCAAATCAGCCTTAGTCTGAGGAAGCGCCAAGAAGCCACAACACACCACCAGAAGTTTTTGGTGCATTTCTCTCTACGGAGTCCTGACAAAAGGAGCTCAACTAGACAGTGTAAGACTCACCAATACATGTGTGACATTAGCAAAGACTCCTTCATCTTGTGTCCTTTCATGTGTTTGCTTTAGCAGAACATCCTTTCATATGTGTTTGCTTCAGCAAAATGTTTCTTCTAGAGTAGGCCTTAGCTTTGCACCTGTGTCCACTTCAGAAAAACACTTCTTCATGTCTTTGCCACAACACTGTCCAACACAACTGACTTTCCATAGAACCCTTAACTCTTCACTTCAGATGATAATGGACTAAACCTCTGAACCTGCAAGCCAGCCCTGATTAAATGTTGTCCTTTATAAGAGTTGGCGTCATCATGGTGTCTCTCCATGGCAATGAAACTCTAATAAGACACGGATGTTGACCATATAGCTAGCGATGAGATGTTTGCAGGACTGTGACTTAGTTCAGATGTGTTTTCATAGCCAGCTATTATTTAAGATGTGTATCTACACCTCTTTATTTAGAGAGATCATCCCTTTGTGTTCCTAAAGTACTTATAAACACAAACTATATTATAAGCTAATATAATCCAAAAACCCACATTAATGTCAACACTATTAATTAAATGTGTGCTCAGCACCTGCCTAAAGAAAACAGATAATGGCCACTAACATGACACCCACTTGTGTCCCTTCTTGTCACATGTTTGGCTCTTCTCCCAGGGATTCGCAGTAGACTGAGCTTTAGGCTACTCTGTGTCTCTATTTTGTTTAGAACTCCTTTTCCCATGATTAATTTTAGGTGTCAGCAAGAGTAGGCAGGGGGTGCCCTATTATTTAGTCCAAACAATATAGAGACTGCTGTGAGTTATTTTTCTTTTAAATATAATTAACATCCAATTCAGAAAGTTTAAAGCTAAACACATTTCACTTTGTTATGTGGCTAAGCCTCATCCAATCTACTAAAGACCTCAAGGGGAGAGGATGGGAAGTTCCAGAACAAGGAAGAAGTTGCGCTCCCAGACTGCCTTTGAATTCAAGGCTATAATATCAACTCTGTCCTCGGTTTGCTCCCAGCCTGCCAGCCTGCCCTGCAGATTTGCAACTTTCTAGCTCCTCCGATCACATGACAAGCATTCTCCCTACTCCCCCTTTTGGTAAGCAAGAACAGAGATAGAATGTTTAGGGGAGTATAAATTGATTTTGATAACTTCTCATATTTACTAAGCCAGCTACTATTTAAGCATGTATATATGCTTCTCTATATCTACAGATTTGTCAATTTATCATTGCTTTGTGCCGCTTCTCCATCTGGCTATAAACTCAGATTGTTCCTGCTGCAGTTTCTCTAGTGCTGGTAGGTAGCACATACACATGGTCTGCCAGTTCACCATATTCTGTTCACTGCAGACTTTCATAAGTAGTTTACCTCTTTTTTTTAATCATAAAAAATCTTGCTCTTCCGGCCGGACCAGCACAGGGGTAGCTAGAGCCCAGGGTCGGCTGACACCCGCCAGCTACCCACGACCCCCGCCACAGGATTTTGAGACTGCTGGTGAGTGGAACACAGCTTCTGCTCCAGTCCAATCACGCGGGACCTGAGACTGCATTAATTAGGGAAACAGAAAACCGGCCTGAGTAGGGCCACAGGCCTCTTCCGGCCTGAACAGCACCGAGGTAGCTAGAGCGCAGGGTCGGCTGACACCCGCCAGCTACCCACGACCCCCGCCACAGGATTTTGAGACTTCTGGTGAGTGGAACACAGCTTCTGCTCCAATCTTTAAACAGTGACAACGACAACAACTAACCCCAGAGATTACCAGATGGCGAAAGGTAAACGTAATAATCTTACTAACAGAAACCAAGACCACTCACCATCATCAGAACCCAGCACTCCCACTTCGCCCAGTCCAGGGCACCCCAACACACCGGAAAAGCTAGACACGGATCTAAAAGCATATCTCATGATGATGGTAGAGGACTTCAAGAAGGACTTTAATAACACACTTAAAGAAATACAAAGAAACACTGGTAAACAGGTAGAAGACATTAAAGAGGAAGCACAAAAATCCCTTAAAGAATTGCAGGAGAACACTGCTAAAGAGTTACAAATCCTTAAAGAAAAACAGGATAACATAATCAAACAGGTAGAAGTCCTTACAGAAAAACAGGAAAACACATCCAAACAGATGATGGAAATGAACAAAACCATACTAGACCTAAAAAGGGAAGTAGACACAATAAAGAAAACCCAAAATGAGGCAACACTGGAGATAGAAACCCTAGGAAAGAAATCTGGAACCATAGATACCAGCATCAGCAACAGAATACAAGAGATGGAAGAGAGAATCTCAGGTGCAAAAGATTCCATAGAGAACATCGGCACAACAATCAAGGAAAATGTAAAACGCAAAAAGATCCTAACTCAAAACATCCAAGAAATACAGGACACAATGAGAAGACCAAACCTACGGATAATAGGAGTGGATGAGAATGAAGATTTTCAACTCAAAGGACCAGCAAACATCTTCAACAAAATTATAGAAGAAAACTTCCCAAATCTAAAGAAAGAGATGCCCATGAACATACAAGAAGCCTACAGAACTCCAAATAGACTGGACCAGAAAAGAAATACCTCCTGACACATAATAATCAGAACAACAAATGCTCTAAATAAAGATAGAATGCTAAAAGCAGTAAGAGAAAAAGGCCAAGTAACATATAAAGGCAAGCCTATCAGAATTACACCAGATTTTTCACCTGAGTCTATGAAAGCCAGAAGATCCTGGACGGATGTTATACAGACACTAAAAGAACACAAATTCCAGCCCAGGCTACTATACCCAGCCAAACTCTCAATTAACATAGATGGAGAAACCAAAGTATTCCACGACAAAACCAAATTCACACATTATCTCTCCACGAATCCAGCCCTTCAAAGGATAATAACAGAAAAAAACCAATAAAAGGACAGGAACCATGCCCTAGAAACAACAAGAAGGTAATCCCTCAACAAACCTAAAAGAAGACAGCCACAAGAACAGAATGCCAACTTTAACAACAAAAATAACAGGAAACAACAATTACTTTTCCTTAATATCTCTTAATATCAATGGACTCAACTCCCCGATAAAAAGACATAGACTAACAAACTGACTACACAAACAAGACCCAACATTTTGCTGCTTACAGGAAACTCATCTCAGAGAAAAAGATAGACACTACCTCAGAATGAAAGGCTGGAAAACAATTTTCCAAGCAAATGGTATGAAGAAACAAGCTGGAGTAGCCATTCTAATATCTGATAAGATTGACTTCCAACCCAAAGTCATTAAAAAAGACAGGGAGGGACACTTCATACTCATCAAAGGTAAAATCCTCCAAGAGGAACTATCAATCCTGAATATCTATGCTCCAAATACAAAGGCAGCCACATTCATTAAAGAAACTTTAGTAAAGCTCAAAGCACACATTGCACCTCATACAATAATAGTGGGAGACTTCAACACACCACTTTCACCAATGGACAGATCATGGAAACAGAAACTAAACAGGGACACAGAGAAACTAAGAGAAATTATGAATCAAATGGATCTGGCAGATATCTACAGAACATTCTATCCTAAAACAAAAGGATATACCTTCTTCTCAGCACCTCATGGTACCTTCTCCAAAATTGACCACATAATTGGTCACAAAACAGGACTCAACAGATACAAAAATATTGAAATTGTCCCATGCATCCTATCAGATCACCATGGACTAAGGCTGATCTTCAATAACAAAATAAATAATAGAAATCCAACCTTCACGTAGAAACTGAACAACACTCTTCTCAATGATACCTTGGTCAAGGAAGGAATAAAGAAAGAAATTAAGGACTTTTTAGAGTTCAATGAAAATGAAGCCACAACATACCCAAACTTATGGGACGCAATGAAAGCATTTCTAAGAGGAAAACTCATAGCTCTGAGTGCCTCCAAAAGGAAACTAGAGAGAGCACACATTAGCAGCTTGACAATATACCTAAAAGCACTAGAACAAAAGGAAGCAAATTCACCCAAGAGGAGTAGACGGCAGGAAATAATCAAACTCAGGGGCGAAATCAACCAAGTTGAAACAAGAAGAACTATTCAAAGAATCAACCAATCAAGGAGCTGGTTCTTTGAGAAAATCAACAAGATAGATAAACCCTTAGCCAGACTCACTAGAGGGCACAGGGAAAGCATCCTAATTAACAAAATCAGAATTGAAAAAGGAGACATAACAACAGATCCTGAAGACATCCAAAACACCATCAGATCCTTCTACCAAAGGCTATACTCAACAAAACTGGAGAACCTGGATGAAATGGAGAAGTTCCTAGATAGATACCAGGTACCAAAGTTGAATCAAGATCAGGTTAATGATCTAAACAGCCCTATATCCCCCAAAGAAATAGAAGCAGTCATTAATAGTCTCCCAACTAAAAAAAGCCCAGGACCAGATGGGTTTAGTGCAGAGTTCTATCAGAGCTTCAAAGAAGATCTAATCCCAGTTCTTCACAAACTATTCCACAAAATAGAAACAGAAGGTACTCTACCCAACTCATTCTATGAAGCCACAATTACTCTGATACCTAAACCACAAAAAGACCCAACAAAGATAGAAAACTTCAGACCAATATCCCTTATGAATATTGATGCAAAAATCCTCAATAAAGTTCTTGCTAACCGAATCCAAGAACACATCAAAACAATCATCCATCCTGACCAAGTAGGTTTCATCCCAGGGATGCAGGGATGGTTCAATATACAGAAATCCATCAACGTAATCCAGTATATAAACAAACTCAAAGACAAAAACCACATGGTCATCTCGTTAGATGCGGAAAAAGCATTTGACAAGATCCAACACCCATTCATGATAAAAGTCTTGGAAAGATCAGGAATACAAGGCCCATACCTAAACATGATAAAAGCAATCTACAGCAAACCAGTAGCCAACATCAAAGTAAATGGTGAGAAGCTTGAAGCAATCCCTCTAAAATCAGGGACTAGACAAGGCTGTCCACTTTCTCCATACCTATTCAACATTGTACTTGAAGTCCTAGCCAGAGCGATTCGACAACAAAAGGAGATCAAAGGGATACAAATTGGAAAAGATGAAGTCAAAATATCACCTTTTGCAGATGATATGATAGTATATATAAGTGACCCTAAAAATTCCACCAGAGAACTCCTAAACCTGAAAAACAGCTTCGGTGAAGTAGCTGGATATAAAATTAACTCAAATCAATGGCCTTTCTCTACATAAAGAATAAACAGGCTGAGAAAGAAATTAGGGAAACAACACCCTTCTCAATAGTCACAAATAATATAAAATATCTTGGCATGACTCTAACTAAGGAAGTGAAAGATCTGTATAATAAAAACTTCAAGTCTCTGAAGAAAGAAATTATAGAAGATCTCAGAAGATGGAAAGATCTCCCATGCTCATGGATTGGCAGGATCAACATTGTAAAAATGGCTATCTTGCCAAAAGCAATCTACAGATTCAATGCAATCCCCATCAAAATTCCAAATCAATTCTTCAACGAATTAGAAAGTGCAATCTGCAAATTCATCTGGAATAACAAAAAACCTAGGATAGCAAAAACTCTTCTCAAGGATAAAAGAACCTCTGGTGGAATCACCATGCCGGACCTAAAGCTTTACTACAGAGCAATTGTGATAAAAACTGCGTGGTACTGGTATAGTGACAGACAAATAGACCAATGGAATAGAATTGAAGACCCAGAAATGAACCCACACACCTACGGTCACTTGATCTTCGACAAGGGAGCTAAAAACATCCAGTGGAAGAAAGACAGCATTTTCAACAAATGGTGCTGGCACAACTTGTTGTTAACATGTAGAAGAATGCGAATCGATCCATTCCTATCTCCTTGTACTAAGGTCAAGTCTAAGTGGATCAAGGAACTTCACATAAAACCAGAGACACTGAAACTTATAGAGGAGAAAGTGGGGAATAGCCTTGAAGATATGGGCACAGGGGAAAAATTCTTGAATAGAACAGCAATGGCTTGTGCTGTAAGATCGAGAATTGACAAGTGGGACCTCATGAAACTGCAAAGCTTCTGCAAGGCAAAAGACACCATCAATAAGACAAAAAAACCACCAACAGATTGGGAAAGGATCTTCACCTATCCTAAATCAGATAAGGGACTAATATCCAATATATATAAAGAACTCAAGAAGGTGGACTCCAGAAAGTCAAATAACCCCATTAAAAAATGGGGCTCAGAACTGAACAAAGAATTCTCACCTGAGGAATACCGAATGGCAGAGAAGCACCTGAAAAAATGTTCAACATCCTTAATCATCAGGGAAATGCAAATCAAAACAACCCTGAGATTCCACCTCACACCAGTCAGAATGGCTAAGATCAAAAATTCAGGTGACAGCAGATGCTGGCGAGGATGTGGAGACAGAGGAACACTCCTCCATTGTTGATGGGATTGCAAGCTTGTACAACCACTCTGGAAATCAGTCTGGCGGTTCCTCAGAAAATTGGACATAGTACTACCGGAGGATCCAGCAATACCTCTCCTGGGCATATATCCAGATGATTTCCCAACCGGTAAAAAGGACACATGCTCCACTATGTTCATAGCAGCCCTATTTATAATAGCCAGAAGCTGGAAAGAACCCAGATGCCCCTCAACAGAGGAATGGATACAGAAATTATGGTACATTTACACAATGGAGTACTACTCAGCTATTAAAAAGAATGAATTTATGAAATTCCTAGCCAAATGGATGGACCTGGAGGGCATCATCTTGAGTGAGGTAACACAATCACAAAAGAACTCACACAATATGTATTCACTGATAAGTGGATATTAACCCAAAACTTAGGATACCCAAGATATAAGATACAATTTGCTAAACGCATGAAACTCAAGAAGAATGAAGACCAAAGTGTGGACACTGTGCCCCTTCTTAGAATTGGGAACAAAACACCCAGGGAAGGAGTTACAAAGTTCGTAGCTGTGATGAAAGGATGAACCATTTAGAGACTGCCGTATCCAGGGATCCATCCCATAATCAGCTTCTAAACGCTGACACCATTGCATACACTAGCAAGATTTTGCTGAAAGGACCCAAATATAGCTGTCTCTTGTGAGACGATGCCGGGGCCTAGCAAACACAGGAGTGGATGCTCACTGTCAGCTTTTGGATGTATCACAGGGCTCCCAATGGAGAAGCTAGAGAAAGTACCCAAGGAGCTAAAGGGATCTGCAACCCTATTGTTGGAACAACATGATGTACTAACCAGTACCCTGGAGCTCTTGTCTCTAGCTGCATGTGTATCAAAAGATGGCCTAGTCGGCCATCACTGGAAAGAGAGGCCCATTGGACTTGCAAACTTTATATGCCCCAATATAGGGGAATGCCAGGGTCAAAAGAATGGGAATGGGTGGGTAGGGAAGTGCGGGGCGCTATGGGGGACTTTTGGGATAGCATTGGAAATGTAATTGAGGAAAATATGTAATAAAAATATTAAAAATTTAAAAAAAATAAAAAAAATAAATTAAAAAAATCTTAGATATGTTGTATCCTTTATGTCTACATATCAGAACCTGCTCATCAACTATTGGAAAAAAAATCTCTATTGGGATTTTGATTGGGATTGATAGAATCTATAGATAACTTAAAGGAAGTTTTTTCTTTACAAGATTGAACCTTTCTAGCTGCACGGTCTTTCTATCCATGTATTTAGACCTTATCCAATGACCTCTAAGAATAGCAATAATATTTTTCAAAGACATCTTGTTTGATTTTTATCCTAAGAAATTTATATTGTTATTTTGTTCTAAATGTAAATAGCCCATAAAATGAAATACATTTTATCTTGATGTTGTAAATGCAGGCTCTAGATCCCATTGTTAATTGTGTGAAAAGACTCAGAGGACTTGCATTTGCTTTGTCCTGGATATTTTGTACTTGTTGAAGATTACCTGGTATATGTTCATGACTGTGGGTAGGAAAATATTATAGCTTTCTGTCTTAGTTAGGATTGTACTGCTGTGAATAGACACCATGACCAAGGCAACTCTTATACAATATTTAGTTGGGGCTGACTTACAGGTTCAGAGGTTCAGTCTATTATCATCAAGGCAGGAGCATGGCAGTGTCCAGGCAGGCATGGTGCAGGCAATGCTGAGAGTTCAACATTTTCATCTGAAGGCTGCAGAATACTGACTTCCAGATAGTTAGGGTGAGGGTCTTAAGCCTTCGCCCACAGTGACACACCTTCTCCACAAGGCCACCCCTTCTAATAGTGCTACTCCCTGGGCCAAACATATACAAACCATCACATTCCATTCCCTGGCCCCCTTAGGCTTGTTCAAACATATGAGTCTAAGGCCATACCTAAACATAGCATAATGCAGAATACATTTAGTCCAACTTCAAAGGTCCCCATGGTCTATAGCAGTCTCAACAATGTCAAAAGTCCAAAGTTCAAAGTCTCATCTGATCACTTAACTGTAATCCACCGAGCAAGACAGGAAATCAGCTGGGCAAACTCCAAACTCTGCATCTCCATGTCTGATTTCAAGGAGGTCTTCAGATCTCCAATTCCTTTTTATCTTTGTTGACTGCAACAAACTTCTTTCTCCGGGTCTGGTTCCAGTCCTTATCAACAGCTTTCCTCAGGAGATATCCTATGTCTCAAAAATCTTGGGGTCTCCAGGGCAACTTCAATGTTACAGCTTCTTGTTTCAGTGTCTGAGATCCACACATGATCTTCTGGGCTGGCATCACTTCTCCAGCTCTGCCCTCTGTAGCACTCTAAGCTCAGGTTGACTCCACTTGACTGCTGCTGCTGTTCTTGGTGATCATCCCATGGTACTGGCATCTCCAATACACTGGGGTCTTCCTCTGCCAATTAGGCTAGCCTCTCATAGGCTCTTTTCATGGTGCCAAGCCTCAAATCTTTTGCATGATCCCTTCAGTCCTGCAATTGAAGCTGTACCTTCACCAATGGCCTTCCATGACCTCTCACAATGCCAAACCTCAGTTGTTCTTCATGACCCCTTCAATGCCTTCAAACCCAGTACCAACTGGGTGACTCTTATATATTACCAAGCACAGCTGCACCATGAGGTACAACCTTGGCTACCTCTAGAACACAGTTCCTTTGTGCTCTCAGAAAACACTTCCAAGAAGATTTCACCTCAGTGATGCTGATCTCTTCTTAATCAACACTAATTTCTTAGCTCCAGCTAACCTGCATCAATTGTCCCAATAGTCTCCTTCTCCTCTTGACTATAAAGCCAGAGACACATGGCCGAAGCTGCTGAGTTCTGCTGCTCGCAGGAGCTGGAACATGACCCCTTTGTTCTATTACATTATCACTAGTTTCTTTTCCAACTGCTTCACTGTCTAAGCTTGGCTGTCCTGGATCCTGCTCTGTTGATTGACCTTGAACTCAGAGATCCTAATGCCTGTCTCTTGGGATTAAAGGTGTGCACTACCATGCCTAGATCTAAATTTAGCTGGGTAGGACCTTGTCCCAAAGTCCCACTCCCTTAATTTGTTATCTCCTTGAACACAGGATTCAGCTCCATTTCACTTCCTGGTGTCCCTTTAATACTTGAACCATATATTTATATTTTTCCTTTCTTAGCTTGCTACTCTTGTTTAAAATGTTCTTTAAAAAATAGAGAACAAAGTCTATGATGGGCGTTTCTGAGACTTCCTTTGTCAATGCAATTAATCTAAATCTCTTCATCTTAGCCTCAGGCAAACTCTTCAAACAAGAGCAAAAGGAAGCCACATTCTTTACCAAAATACCACAAAACCAGTCTCTAGGCCACAGATAGAAATTCTCCACTGAAACATCTTGGGTCAGGTCTGCACAATTCAAATCACTCTCAGTAACAAAGTCTTCCATATTCCTACTAGGATAGGCCATTTAGCCCCATTTAAAACATCCACTGCTTTCCAAATCCAAAATTCCAAAATCCACATTCTTCTAAACAAAAGCATGGTCAGGCCTAACACAGCAATACCCTAGTTACTGGTACCAACTTCTGCCTTAGTGTTTATTGCTGTGAACAGACACCATGACCGAGGCAACTCTTATACAATATTTAGTTGGGGCTGACTTACAGGTTCAGAGGTGCAGTTCATTATCTTCAAGGCAGGAACATGGCAGTGTCCAGGCAGGCATGGTGCAGGCAATGCTGAGAGTTCAACATTTTCATCTGAAGGCTGCAGAATACTGACTTCCAGGTAGTTAGGGTGAGGATCTTCACCCATAGTGACACACCTACTCCAACAAGGCCACACCTTCTAATAGTGCTACTCCCTGGACCAAGCATATACAAACCATCACACTTTCCAAATATTTTCTTTTTTTTAAATATTTTTATTAGGTATTTTCCTCATTTACATTTCCAATGCTATCCCAAAAGTCCCCCATATCCTCCCTCCTACTCTCCTACCCACCCACTCCCACTTTCTGGCCCTGGTGTTCCCCTGTACTGGGGCATATAAAGTTTGCAAATCCAATGGGCCTCTCTTTCCAATGATGGCCGACTAGGCCATCTTTTGATACATATGCAGCTAGAGTCAAGAGCTCTGGGGTACTGGTTAGTTCATAATGTTGTTCAAATATTTTCTAGAAGAATTAGTATCTCACCTACTCTTGAAACAAGAGAATGAGGAGTCATATGGTTTGTGTGCAAAACATAAATTATAACACACATATATGGATATAATAAAAAAGCTAATGAATAAAAGGCTACATAAAATATGTAGCTCTAAAATGCTACATATTATAAAACTTGGAGTTAGTGTCTTACACAATGCTATGCAAAAGGCCTTCTTTTTCTTCAACACACTTTGAATCACAATTTAGTGTGGGTTTTTTCTCTTGAGACTAACTGAATTAATATATCTCTGCATAGATATCACTGATTTTCTTGTAGGAATAAAATGGTCTGGGTAAAATATCAGCCTGGGAAATCATCGCTGCAAGTGCCGGGTTACACAGAATAGGCTTACACATAGTATTCAGGAGGGAAACGGTATTCACTGCTTCTTGCTTACCCAGCTTTTCCCTTCTACGCCCTTCAGTACTCTACTCTAATGAATTATTGAAGCATTTACAAATGGAAAATTCCTGCAGCCTATCAGAGCTGAAACTCTACCCTGCTGTCTGGTAGATTTCACTCTAAGCTTGCCACAAGAGTTCTTCTGATTCTATGCTTTAAATGCAAGGTTCTCTGAGAGTCCTGAATCCTTTGTGTTTATTCTTAGCCATTCCCAACCAGCAAGACCTACTTTAAAGACTTCATTCTCTAATCCAGCAGAAAATAAATTCCATTTTTTGTTCAATTCTTAAATAGACAGTGGCATTAAAAGTCAGAAGCACTTTATATAAAGTGTGTATATGTCATTATTTTTCTACACAATAGAATTTAATCTACCTATAAAAAGTTTCTACTGCTTTCATTACCCTTTCAGGGTTCTCTCCCCCCTCCACTCTTCTGGTTATCCTTTACCCTCCCCCACTTTTTAAAATATTTATTTATCTTATATATATGAGTACACTGTAGCTGTTTTCAGACACAACAGAAACGGCATCAGATCTTATTACAGATGGTTGTGAGCCACCATGTTGTTGCTAGGGATTGAACACAGGACCTCTGGAAGAAAAGTCAGTGTTGAGCACCCCTCCAGCCCTTGCTCTACCTTGTTAAGGTAGAGGCAGATGCTCACAGCCAACCACTGGACTGAGCACAGAGACCCCAATGGAGGAGTTAGAGAAAGGACTGAAGGAGCTGAAGGGGTTTGCAACCCCATAGGAAGAACAACAATATCAACCAACTAGACCCCCCCCCCCCCAGAGCTGCCAAGAACTAAACCACCAACCAAAGAGTACACATGGAGGGACCCATGACTGCATATGTAGCAGAGAATAGCCTTGTCTGGCATCAATGGGAGGAGAGGCCCTTGGTCCCGTGAAGGCTTGATGCCCCAGTATAGGGGAATGCCATTGCAAGGAGTTGAGAGTGGATGGGTAACTCTCATAGAAGCAGGGGGAGGGGGATGGGATAGGAGTTTTTGGAGGGGAAAGCGGTAAAGGGGATAACAGTTGAAATATAAAATAAATAAAATAGCCAATCAAAAGAAAAAAGAAAAGAAAAGAAAATCTTCCCTTGCAGCTGTTGGAGTGTTGTTCACAAAGAATCTAATCTCAGATCTCCTTTCTGAGTTACAGGATCTCCATTCTCAGTTTAGCAACCAAATGCTCTTTGACCGATTTAAGCTTTAGGAGCCAGAGAAGAGAGTTTCTTCATTTCTAATTTCTTGAATTAGTGTCAGTGTTTACTGCTTCAGGGAGCCTCCTAATTTTAGTAGTATTTGCTTTGGGGAGAAGGTTCAACAGCTGTTTTATGGAGGCAAAAATAATGATTTCATATGAATCTGTGTAGGTGGAGTTTCCTTGTAGTTAGTTTTCTGCTATATTTAAGGTTTTCTCTTTTTCTTTTCTTCAACAATGGGAACTCATGTCTCATTTAATTGGTACTTGTTTATCATGCTGTAATGGCAAATTTATTTCATTCAAATTGTGAAAAAATTGGCCATCATTTCTTCAGTGTTTTCTACCTCATTCCCCTAATAGTTCACTAACATGTGGCAACTCCTGAAGGTGTTGTTCATTCTCTGCGTGTTCGTTTACTGTGACAGGTTTTGATCTATAGCCCAGGCTGAGCTAGAACTCACTCTGTAGACTCAGCTGGGCTCAGCATCACAATCCTCCCGTTTCAGCCTCCTGATTACTGAGATTATAATCATTCACCACTAAGCCTGGCACTTTGCCCCCTCCCACCCTCACACTTAGGAAAATAACATTTCACTCTTTTGTTCATCTCCAGTGATTTCTCTTGATCTATCTGCAACTTCACCTGCTCTTCCCCCCAAATTCCATTTTGGTTGTCAAAAAATCACCCACTGGAAATCTTTATTTCCAAAACTGTAATCTTGAACTACAGAATACCTATTTTGATTTAAAAAAAAATTCATTTTTGAGATTTGACCCTTGACATTTCCATCCATTAAAAATATGGTTTGTTGTATTTCATTGCTGATGGGTATAACGGTCTCATCAAAGTTTTGTTTCAACCAAGATTTTTTTTTGTTTTGTTTTGTTTTTCGAGACAGGATTTCTCTGTGTAGCCCTGGCTGTCCTGGAACTCTCTCTGTAGACCAGGCTGGCCTCGAACTCAGAAAGCCGCCTGCCCCTGCCTCCTAAATGCTGGGATTAAAGGCGTGTGCCACCACTGCCTGGCTAAACACACGATTCATAATCTACTGCGTTTTGAATCACAAGTTTTCTTTTGCCTGGTATTTTTTTAATTTTGGAAGCCTTTTTGGTCTTGGTTAATATAGTGGCTTTGTAACCACTCCTCTTACTACCAGGAACCTCTACTGGCTCCTTTCTTACTCAGGGTAAATCCAAACCCACTTGCCAAGTCCTACCCATCAGTCTGAAGGGTCTCATCTTTGGCTTTTTAAGTCATTTGTTTACGTTAGTTCTCAGTACCCGTTCAACACCTCATGTTTTTTTCTAATCTTGAAAGATGAACTTGCTTTACAACTGTGTTTTAATTTTAAACTTCGACAGCAGGGCATTGAATGAGGTCTTTTTCTGCTCCCAGGAATTGAAGGCAAAGACGAGTTAAGAATCCTTCATTTCTCAAGCGAGAGAGCACGGGTTTATGAAGGGCTGAAGAATTCTGAATTCAGGTTATTAGTTAACTTCCTCTACCCTACAACCTGCCCAAACTGGAGGTGGTTAAGAGGGAAGGTGGAGGGGGTCGGAGCTCATTCGCGCTGGTGCAGGTCCCTAGTCAGGGGGCGTGGCCCAGCCAACTCTCCGCCCAGTGTGCGCGGCGGGAAGCGGAACTCCCGCGCGCTGGACCTCCTGCTTCTGGCCGAGCGGGGTTTGCGGTGCACCACGGCTTTCTGCCCGGGCGGTATGGAGGAGCGCAGCGATTCCGAACCTACCCCGGGATGTAGCAGGCCTGGCCCGGCTCCCGTTCGCGATGGCGGCGGCGCCCACACGTGGGCTCCGGAGGATGCCTGGATGGGCACACACCCTAAGGTCAGGAGGCGCGAGGCCAGCAGGGCCCTCGGCACCTCGGCCCTCGGCACCGCGCTCCCTCTCCGGCCCGCGTCTCGGCGGAGGACGCACGCCAGCCTCGCGGCGTGGGGTTGGGGGAACCCCGAGTGCAAGGCCACTGGTCGCCCGCAGTGTCAATTTTGTTTGTTTATATGAGTTATATAGTACAGATTAACACCATTCTTGTCATGCTGCCAAGGCCACTCTTAACCCAGAGGCCGTGATGAGCCCTCCATTAATACCTGTTTTCCTAACTATGTAGTCCTTTCTGAGTTGGACTGAGTCCACAGCTAACCGCAGAAACAGTCTGTGGACTAATGCTGAGATCTAGGAGTCCGCAAATAATGTATTTAGGCACAGTCGTATTACACTTAGCCTTAGGCCCAAAGTGTGCATCTTGATTTTGTATGGGGACAGAATCCTAATTTTTCTTATTTCTTGGAAAGCTTGAGTAAGTTCTTGTACAGGGCAGAGAACTATTGAGGTTGTATTTTCTGTGTTGGCCTCAAGGTTTTTGGTTTTTTTGTTTGTTTGTTTTGTTTTTAGTTTTCCGAGACAGGGTTTCTCTGTATAGCCCTGGCTGTCCTGGAACTCACCTTGTAGACCAGGGTGGCCTCGAACTCAGAAACCCGCCTGCCTCTGCCTCCCAAGTACTGGGATTAAAGGCGTGAGCCACCACACCCAGCTAAGCTTGGTGTTTCCTTATGATTTCTCATCATCGTCTCCATAAACAATAGCGTGGGAATGTTACTAGTTACCATAACGACAGGGGAGGAGGTAGAGAGAAACAGAGAAGACATCAACAGTGACTAGGAACATGGACACCAGTTCAGACTTCCCAAGTTTGAATCTTATTTCTGTTACAAAGTTGGTAAACTTTGACTTGTTTGACTTCATCGCAGTTCTGCTTCAATTTTTTGACGTGTCTCGGTATATTTACCTCTCTTCATTAAAAAATAGGGGATAATGGTAGTACCTCATAGGGTAATGTTTATAAGGTGTCTGACATATAAAAAGTACTATATAAGTATTAGTAACCCTTTGAAACTCCATCTCGGTTTGCTGTTGCCTTTAGACAGTTTTCTTACTTGCAGATTCTTTTCCTATTGAACTTAATGGCTGTGTAAACCACCAAATCTTCCTGATTTTTTTTTTTTTTTTCCTTCCAGGAACAACAAATTAGACCTTGTAGCGTAACACAAAATGATGTCTCAGTACCACTGTCAAGCACTTTTGAGATCTGGGGCACATAAAGTCCTTCTTTTGAACCTGCACATTTATCATGCAGCCAATTAGGTCTGCCCTCTTAAGGTTCTGGAATATCTAATCTGTGCATCAACCACACCTGCCCCACTGTGTGTGGATGCCCAGGGCCTTACCACACCTGCCCCACTGTGTGTGGATGCCCAGGGCCTTACCACACCTGCCCCACTGTGTGGGTGCCCAGGGCCTTACCACACCTGCCCCACTGTGTGTGGATGCCCAGGGCCTTACCACACCTGCCCCACTGTGTGGGTGCCCAGGGCCTTACCACACCTGCCCCACTGTGTGGGTGCCCAGGGCCTTACCACACCTGCCCCACTGTGTGTGGATGCCCAGGGCCTTACCACACCTGCCCCACTGTGTGTGGATGCCCAGGGCCTTACCACACCTGCCCCACTGTGTGGGTGCCCAGGGCCTTACCACACCTGCCCCACTGTGTGGGTGCCCAGGGCCTTACCACACCTGCCCCACTGTGTGTGGATGCCCAGGGCCTCCCTGCAGGGGTAGATTCCTGGGATTTTCCTATTACAACCAGCAAGTCTGAAAGAAGTAATTTTGCTTCTTTAAAACTCAATTAAATAACTCCCACTCAAGAGCAGGAGGTGTTCAGAATTTAGCAGATTTTTTTCTATATGCAAATTAGATGCCAGAGAAATTGAGGCATCCCATAACATAGCCCAATGAAAATCTAAATTTTTTTCTGCTCCGGGTGGCTATGATTCTTTATAGACTTGACGTTTTGTAGCTTATTCTTGGTTGCCATAATTTCTCCCACTGGACCATTGCGCTTCTCCATACACTCAAGTCCTGCAAGGCGTTGACTTTGCATCCATTCTGTCATGAAACGATCACCAGTTCATGCCCTGAGAACACTTCCTCTGACCTAGTCAGTTACTTTATAACTCATGCTTTTAATAATTGTCATTTACCTACCAGCTTTAAGTATAGCTAGTTCTCTAGAATGGAGGATTTGCTAAATAATTTTTAATTGAAAACATTTAAAAAAATATCCTCTACATTGTACATGTGCAGACTTTTATTATTATTTCTAAACATTATGTAGCACTTAAAATAACCTATAGATGGTTTAAAGACTACACAGATTATATATAAGTATTCTTGCATTTTATATAAGGGACCTGAACATCCTTAGATTTTGGTGATTGATAAGGTAGTGTTTTTCTTGCATGAAGGGAGACTGCCTGGATGTGTTTAACAATTGTAGATTTTTTTTTAGAGGCAGAGATAAGACCTTACATTCTTTTAACTTCTATTATATACAGAAGATGGTTTATGTCCATATATGTATATATATTATATGCATATATTTAGTGAATATTTGTTAAATGAAAGAAAATATTGAGCTATTATTTTCTTCTCTATTTAACAATTCCGTTTTGATTTTCAGTACTTAGAAATGATGGAATTAGATATAGGAGATGCCACCCAAGTTTATATAGCATTCTTGGTTTACCTGGATCTCATGGAGAGTAAGTTGCTTGTTTATTATATTGGTTTGCTATTGGGGTGTGGGAGTTTGGGGCATTGGGTTGTTATGTAGGGTTGTTCACATATAATAAGCAAACACTTTTTCATTTACTATTAATTTTGCCAGTTAATTTTAAGTTTCTTTATTCATTTACATTAGGACTTGCTAGGTCATGGAAAAGATTAGAAAAACAAAGAGAGGAGGTAATATTATGAGTGCAGTTTGTTCAACTGAGTATTAGAAGTTTAGAATGCTTATCTTTGCTTTTGAGTGAATGCATGTGTCCATTCTTGATGCTCTTTCAGGTAAAAGTTGGCATGAAGTAAACTGTGTAGGGATACCAGAACTACAACTCATCTGCCTCCTCGGCACTGAGATTGAAGGGGAAGGGCTGCAGACGGTGGTGCCTACACCCATTTCCGCTTCCCTCAGCCATAACAGGTGAGCGAGGACTTTTGTCTTAGTTTAACAGACCCTTGCCTGTTAGACTCTTTGTGGGTTTTCTTTCTTTCTTGTTTTTTTCTTCACTTTTATAAGTTCTTTTTTATATTTTTGTCAGTAATCTTTCATTGGTTGTATGTTCCAGTTTTTAAATCCACCCTTGCCATTTTTAAGGTACGCTTTAACAAGTATCGTCTTAATTTGAGTATAACCCTGTGCACCCATCCTTTCTTTCATGATCACCATTGTTGTGCTTAGCTTAAGGTAGATTTCCTGCTTGGCATTCTAAGTAAAGGTTTTTAATTTCTAAAAGGTAACAGGAGATTCTGTGTTTGAAAAATGACAGAGGAGGAAAAGGGCTTCCTTTCTCCTGAATAACCTCTGTCACCCTCATTTTTTAACAGAGTTCCCCAACACTTAATCAGTTACCACCCCTTGGAGTTCCCAGCCTCCACAGTACAGTCAAGCCATGGTGTGGTTGTTGTCGGGGATTACGGCTTCATTCCCAGGCCCTCAGTGGATCTATTATGTTGTTTATATCTGCTAGGTTTGTTAAGTTAGGGAGACAGTATTTCTGTCAACTGTCTCTAGGTTTTCCAATCTTTTGGAATTTAGGTTTTTTCCAACAGTTCCTTAATGAGCCTCTGAATTTTATTAGTATCCGTCATAATATCATCCTTTCATCTCCAGATTTACCAGTTCAGGCCTTCGCCATCTTTGGCTACGTTGAGTAAGTGTTTGTTTTATCTTTTTAAAGAATGAGCTCTTCGTGTCATTGGCTCTTGGTCTATTGTATGTTATATTTCCATTTCATTGATTTCTGCTCCATCATTATTATTTTTCCATCTATTAATTTTGAGTTTGGCTTTTCTTGTGTTTCTGAAACCTCAGGTACATCATTAAGTTATTCTTAATGCTTTCTTCTTACTAATTGCTATATCCCTAAGTTCTTTTAGATCAGAAAGGCTTTCACTACTGGCACTTTCCTGCAGTTGCAGATGTCTCACTAATGAGCACGTTCTAGGCAGTACTTAGAGGTGCTTGATTGGGACATGATGGCGTTGGTCCCTGCCTCCTGACTGTTACTGACTGCTAAGGTGTCCCTGGGGGAGAACTGCTGTCAGTTTACACTGTGACTGTCAGTATAGAAGAAGAGAGATTCCATGTATAACTGGCAAAGGCTTATTTAGATTAAATGGTTATTGTGATTCTACTGGCCTGGCACTCACTGAGAAGGCTTGGCTGCAGGGCCAGTGAGCTCTAGAGACTCCTGTCTGCCTTCCCAGTGTTGGGATTGCAGGCGCAGGCCCTCATGCTCACTCCTATTGTGGTGGTTATTTTTTAGTGGGGATTTTGAGGATCAGACTTAGGTCCTCATGCTGGTGCAGCAGGCTCTGTAGTGCCTAAGCCTTCCTCTAGCCCCTAGTTCTTCTTTCTTTATTGAATTTTAAAGGATCTTTTATTATAAAATAAAATTCATACAGAAGACCCCATAGTTCCAAATATCCTACTCCCATAACCATGGCGGAGACCTGTTCGGGCCTTCTCAGAGCCCTTCGCAGTGTGTGGACTGACTGGCTTGTTCCTTCTTTCAGAGGTGACCACTGTTCTTACTTTATGACAATTGACCTAGCAGCGCAGCTCAGAAAATATGTTGGGATATGAGTGGATGCAATTGACATCTTAACAAGAACCCTGATTTCATTTTAGAATATCCTGCCTGGCCCATATTTTTAGAAACAAATGACATGTCACACATCACAAAGCATACTGTTTCCAGGTGCCATTTGAAGCTGTGCAGGCTAGCTTCTTATGACTCTTATTTTTAATGCTCTGCACTTCTGACAACACCATAAATAATATCTTTATTAATAGGGAAATGGGAAGTATACTAAACCTGCTGGGTACAGTTTCCTATGTATTTACAATAGTAACTTCTTGTGTGCATTCAGAGTTCTGGAGTCTGTAAAACTGGGCAGCTGGCACTTATGACCTGTAGCTTGTGTCAGCTACAGGGCAGTTACAGGACGTGCCTTTAGTGTAGACAGACAATCCTACTGGGTCAGTCCAACCATTGCTCTCTTGCTGTTTGAGTGTTGAGTGGCAAACAGATTTAGTTACATGGCTCATTCCTTATGCTATAGAGTGTATATTTGTTGATTCCTTAAAAGTTAATAGTTCTGGGCAGTTCTTATTATCAGTTCTTAATGTCACTGTATATCTGGGTACATTTTTCAGAATTTCTGGACTTTTTTGTGTCCATTTCCTACTTGCTTTCCCAGGCTTTGGTCCTGGTGGCTTTGTTTTTGTAGTTTCTGGCACTAGACAGGCAGAATTCATTTTATTACTAATATAGACCCACAGCCATTCAAGCATAGTTAATGTAGCGTGTCACAGTTTTCAGTCTCAGAAGGGTGTGTGTGTGTGTGAATGTCTCACAGTTCAGTCTCAGAAGGTTATATGTGTGTGTGTGTGTTGCGTGAAATATATAAAAAAAACAAGGCACCCATGCTAGCGCCAGCTAATTTCTAGTATCACAGTTTCCCCGCCGCTAGGGTCTCCATGGTCCCCAACCTGCAGAGGGTCCTGCTCACATTCCCAGCCAACCCTGTGGTTAGCTGTCACAAATCCCTGTAAACAGGTAAAATCAAAACTCTAGAGGCCTGTAATTTATCAGTCAGATTAATATTAGTCAGTTCTCAACCCACAAAACACCCGCACAATGAGCTCAAAACTCAGTTGATATAAACACAAGCTACACACTTAGACAGGGCAAACGCATCCTACTTATTATTTAATCATCTAAGAAATCCCCAATACTTATGGCTCTCAGGACTGTGTGGTTCTGGCTCCTCTTCCTCTCCTATAGGTTCCATCTTGTCTCCTTCTCTCCGTCTCCCCCTCTTCCCTCAGTCTCTAATTCTCAGCCCACCTTCTTTTTCCACTGCCCAGGCATTGGCTCTAGCCTTATCCTTCACCTGCCTTCACCTACTTACAAACAGCAATCTACGAGTGTGTGTGTATCCTTCTGAAAATAGTAGTTTAATTACTCTTCCTTTGGGAGAATAAAATTTGCAAAACGTCTGTTTCTAATTAGTGGGATATTATGCTGGTGGATAAGAGTTGTCTATTTGCTATTGTTTATTTATTGCTTTTTTATTTACAATATTTTCTAGATAATTTTTAGTTTGCATTATGAAATAGTAAATTAGCATGGTGTATCCTCAGCTTGTGTTCTACTTAAATAAATCTCAGGGATCTAAGGAGTCAGCAACGCCCATGGATGTGAGTGCTTTTTTCCAAACAAAGCAGTGTATGGAGTCACACTCATAGATTTCCAGAGGTCACAGAGCTGATGGATTTAAAGATGAAGACTGGGGGCTGGCGAGATGGCTCAGTTAGTAAGAGCACTGACTGCTCTTCTGAAGGTCCTGAGTTCAAATCCCAGCAACCACATGGTGGCTCACAACTACCCATAATGAGAATTGATGCCCTCTTCTGGCGTGTCTGAAGACAGCTACAGTGTACTTATATATAATTCTAAATAAATCTTTGGGACTGAGCGAGCGGAGTTGACCAGAGCGAGTGGGGACAACCAGAGCGGGCAGAGATCCTAAAAAATTCCGAACAACCATCTGTTCAGCTACAGTGTACCTATATACATTAAATAAATAAATAAATAAAAATAAAGATGAAGACTGGGGATGTGCTCAGTGGGTAAAAGTGCTTGCTATGCAAGCCTAGGGGCCTGAGTTCAAATCCCCAGCACCTATGTCAAAAGCCAGCTGTGTGCCTGTAACTCCAATGTTGGGGGGCAGAGACAGGCAGATCTTGAGAGCTTGTTGGCCAGTCAGCCTAGCAAAACAATGAGGTTCTGTGAGGGAATCTATTTTAAAGGAATAAGGCAGAGAGAACAATTAAAGACATTCAGCATCCTCTTCTGGCCCCTTCATGTGTGCAACTATGCACCCCTCCCCCACCCTCCCCCATCACACACACACTTAGAACAGTGTGAGACCACAAGGAAGCCTGCGTCAGTTTGAGTCGTGTCCTATCTTTTTCAATGCGGATTACTGGTTTAGTAAGATGTTAGAGAGGCTGAAACTAGAACCATAGCTGGGTATCTAAGCCCTTCTGTATGGCTAAAATGAACTGGGAAGAATTGATTCTTTATACGATTATAAAATTCACAGTTATGGAGTGCAGTTTTCACATCATGTTCAATCTCCTTTGTTTTAAGATGGTAAAGGTTGTCCTTGCTGATAGCTCTGCATTGCCGATCTGTCACACTGACTAAACCGTAAAGCTTCCTCAGTGTTAGAGGGCAGTGCAAATGGGACGCGGAGCCTTCCAGACACACATTAGAGCTTTCTCTGAGTCACTCAGATGTCCTCTTTCTTGGCATGACTTCTGGTTCGAGTGTCACTTCAGATCAGGAAGCAGCTTCAGCACTCTCATCTGTCCCCCAGTTTACCTCTAGAAAACGGAAAGCCTACGACCTTGCCCTAGGGCATCGGGGTTAAGGGGACTCCTTTGGCAAGATTCCTGTACAATGAAAGAATATTGGAGCCAAAGTTAGGATTTTTGGTTTTCCTAATCTAGATTATTTAGGCATGCCATATCCTGTTTGCCATAACCCTCTCAGAAGAATGCACCTCCTTCTTCCTATAGTGAAGTAAGTAAATTGTAGTTCTTCTTTTTCATTTGTTATTTTTCTCTATATAACCTTTGAAGACCACCAATAGTAATTTTTCTTTAAATGACATGATCACTTACACAAGTACTTTACCAGCTATTAGTGTTGTCCCTGCAAGATACCACAGCAGCTTCCTACACAATATAAACGGATAAATTATTTATTTGTATGCCAGTTGAATTAATAGATTTGCAGGGAGAAAAATGATATTTTAAAACAGTGAGCTGTATAGAGAAAATTAAAATTGTGTTTACTGTTCTTACATTAAAATGATAAATGTTAAGATGTAAATAATCATATTTTTTAACCATTAAATACAGTGCATATAAATTAATGTGAATGTAATTCTAGACTATTGGAAGGCAAAATAGGAGGATGTTTTGGTTTGGGGAGAGGATAAGAAGGTAAATTTCAGATTGCTCATGATTTTTCTCCTTTATAGTGGAGGCCTGGGGTCAAGGGAATAAAGTATCACAGACTTTTCCTACAAGATGCCCAGAGTCCAGGGACGAGAGAACAGATTATACTCAGTGTGGTTAATGTCAGAGGGATGTGACTACAGTACTGCAGAAGACTGCAGAGGGAGAGACAGAAGTCTCTAATAGTATAGGAGCAGGTGGGGAGTCTGGAGCGTTCCCTGGATGACAAGCTATTTGAAAGAAGTACAGACCTTGAGATGGACAAGGAGGCTCCCAGCAGCTGTCATGGTGGAAACAATGGTTGAGCCTGAGCAAGCTGAGAGCCATGGCTGGTTGGTTGTGAACGGGTGTGCAGTAATGGCAGAGGCAGCAGCTTCCCACATGGGTGAGGGCTCTGTGTTTTGTGTCCAAGTTCATTTATGCATGTGAGTTGGTCAAGGATGAGAGAGATGAAAACAAGTGGAGGAGTCGGGTGGAGCGAGAGGAGAAACAGAAAGAATGTTTAAACAGTCACCATCCGGGGCAGCAGGATCTCCAGGAGAAGCAGCCTGGTAAGGTGAGGAGACTGGGATCTGAGCGTAAGGGATTCAGAGGTGAGAGAGCAGAGCAGGAGCTTTGTCAGTGAGGGCTTTAGGAAACAGCACTTGGTCCTGAAAGGGAAAGTGAGTCAGCATGGGGGTGCTCATTTGTTTTGCATTAGGGATCCCAGCTGGATGGTGTAAGAGGCTGTTAGTGGGGATGTGCGGGCGCTCCTTCACATCCCTTCTTTCCTCTGCTGAACCTTGCCAAGTTCCTGGCCTCTAGGTGTTGCTCTTGGACGCAGTCTTCCTCTTCAGGCTCACTCCCTAGCAGCCTCCTCAGCCCATGGTTAAATGTCACCACTACACTGACGCCTCCACAATTTATATCTCCATGTTTCCACTTTAACCGGCACTGTGAACTTCAAACTCATATATGTAACTCTTTACTTGAAATGTCTACCGTGTTCTAAAAAGTGACCAATGAGCATGCCAAAGAAGAACTGATGTGTCCTACATCTGCTCCTTCTGTGAGGTCTCCAGGTCACACACACACACACACACACACACACACACACACACACACACACATACACTCCAGGTCTCTCACATACACACACACACACACACACACACACACACACACACACACACACACAGAGAGAGAGAGAGAGAGAGAGAGAGAGAGAGAGAGAGAGAGAGAGAATGAATGAGAGAAATATATATCAGTGGAGAAAATGCATATTTTTCTTGCCACCCCTTATATTTGATGACAATCAAACACCCTCCTCCTCTAAAATATGCCCAGAATCTCAGTTCCTTCCCATCTCGGCCACAGCTTCCCTTCTGGACTCACTGAGGTGTTAGGTTACTATTCTTCGCACATTAATTGATAGGCAACATATCATGGGTTTGGTATTAGATCCACAGAGGGGAGACCTCACTTCATTCTTTCCTTTAACCCCAGTGCCTAGCCCGGTGCATGGTATACAGAGCTCAGTATATGTTGAGTGGCTAAGCTTCCGAGGCAGCGAGTTGGTAGGTGATACAGTAAAGAATATAAGGATGTTTGTTAACCATATGTCCTTTCAAGGGTTTGCAGAGAGGGGTAGAGAGGCGTGTGTCTGGGCACTGCCATTTGCTTGCAGAATCTCACCTTTCCCTGCCTTTCCGCTGTAACTGCTCACCTGACGAAGGTCACCCACCATCTGACGAGGCAATCCACAGTGTCTTTTGTATCTTTACCTTCCATGGCGGTCTTTCTCACCCGTATGTACCCTGCCCTTTCACCTTCTGTCCCCATGCAGTGTCTCACAAAATGAAAGGTTAGAAGTTTCTTTACGTCATTTCTAATCATTACTAGTATTTTAATTGTTTTTTCTCAAGACAGGATCTTACTCTATAGCCCCGGCTATGTTGGCATTCACTTGGTAGCCCAGGCTGGCGGGTTGATGAGCCTCCGCCTTCCTCTCCTGAGTGCTGGAGTTATCGGCTTCCACATCTGATTGAGACTTAGTACAGAAGTGCTATGGTTTTTTCTGAATTACAACTTTGTTCTTTAAAAATACTCCTTTCTGAAAGCATGGCTTTTATTATAAGTTTACTTAATGGCCACTTACTTGAGGCCTGAAGTCTGGTAACTGATAAAATGACCTGCACTGTTTGGCCTCCGTCATAGTCAGGACACACGTCCTCTTGCAGCCTGTGCTGGGGTCTGCTGCTTGCTGACGGAACCCCAGCTCTGGCCACGGCTCACAGTGACACTTTTTTTCTTAACCCTAAGGAAAAAAATGTAAGCTCATATTTTTTCTTTATTTATTTTAGCAAAATGACTTCCCAGTGAGGTGACTAGCCACACAGGCACTTGATTCTTCAGCAAATCCCCACTGAGAGTTCAGCTGCCTTGTTGTTGTTGTTGTTTTCTTAAAAAACAAAAAACAAACAAAAACCTGGGACGTTGTGACCTGATTCCCAAAGAGGTGGCCTGTTCTCCCTGGCATTTTTCTTCAGGCCTGAGCTCGTGGAAGAACACAGTGAATTTTGAGCTATTGCAGAGCTCAAAGGCAGGGATTTTGTCAGGGATGCCTTTCCATTATAGCACGCTGAGGCTGATGAAGAAGTCAGTGCCTTTTATAGATAGAGTCACAGTGTATCCTAGTTGGCTATTGAGTACAGAAGGATCTGTGAATCAAAATTAATATGATTTTTAATTCACGATGCACTTTATTTCAGTGCCTTTAGTTAAGAGTAATACTTGACTCAGTTTCTTATCCTCACTGCAAATCTGTACAGATCCCACTGTCTTTGGTTTAGGGTCATTAGAGAAAAATCAAATTTAAGATTTATGGAAAAGGCTTAAATAATTTGGCTTCTGGACGTTATGCCCAAATGGTGTCAAAAGGAGAAGTCTGCCAGCAGCATCAAATTTTGCTATTGATAATCAACAGCTATGATTATTATCAACATATCCTTTTCTTTAGTTGAGACTTTCTCCCTGAAATTTCATTAAGTAGAAAAGAAATCCTTGTTCAGATGTAGAGTTCTCTGGTTTCTAAGTAAGGTTTCACATTTATTGAAATTTCAGTGTGTTTTACCAGTCATGTTATTTTTAAAGTAGAACCTCAGAGCATCTGATGTTATCCATATTTTTTAATAATTAAGGTGGCAATGGCTTATTGGCTTATGTATTTTTATGAGCTTATAAAGTAAAGGGAACAAAGAATAAAGTCCTGACTAGAAAGATGATGGCTCTATATTAAACACATGTTCAAAGTAGACTAGACATGAGTTTGAAGAGGAAACTTTGTAAAACTGCCCAGCTGAGGCCAGGCAGTAACTAGGTACCGTTCTGTCCTCTGTCCCTGTGAGGACACTGGTAGTTTTCCCACACACTGCACCAAGTGGGATAAACAGGAGCTTGGAGATGGGAACTTCCATTTAAGTTGGCAGCAGTTTCCCTTAGCTCTGAGAACAAAATCTCTTTTACAACTCTGGAGTTAAATCTCTAACCTAAGAATGTTTTGGTGTTGAGGATTCCAAAACCAAATATGACCTGAGACTGAAAGAACAACAGTCAATGCCGTGGACGCTTCCATCCTCACTGGCACTATGAGATGTTCATGCCTCGCCGAGCTCACCACCTCACCTTAGGAGATGTGCACACACAGAAACACACATACAAACACACACACACACACAGAGGCATGCATGGATATACAGAGAAGCATACACACATAGACACATACAGGTGTACACATGCACAAATACTCACCTACCTTTAATTTAAAAAATAATAACTTATGTTTAAAAAAGAAATTGAATAAAGTCTTAACAAGGTCTGTCTTTCTGTCCCTCCCCTCCCCTCCCCTCCCCTCCCCTCCCCTCCCCTACCCTCCCCTCCCCTCCCCTCCCCTCCCCTCCCCTCCCCCCCCCTCCCCTTCCTTCCTTCCTTCCTTCCTTCCTTCCTTCCTTTTTCTTTTCATCTCTGTCCTGGTCTCACATAGTCTGCCAGTACGGCATACTTAGAGAAATTTACTTTCAGCGTGTCCATTACAGGGTTTATGGGCGTTGACTAGGCTCTGTGTAATGTGAGCGGCTGAGAGCAATGTTGCTCTTGCAGAAGCCTCTGGTTTTGTGCCCAGCACCTATATGGCAGCTGGCTGGCAACTGCAGTTCCAGAGACTCCAACACTGTCTTCTGTGGGCGCCGCACACACGTGATAGATAGGTAGATACGTGTAGGCAAAACACTCACATACAGAAATAATTTTTAACAAGCAATATTTGACAATTTAAATAATAAGTATAAGGGGAGAATGGAATTAACTTTTGAGTGAGAAAATGATGCCAGAGAATAGTGTGAATAAAGGAATATCAGAAATCTTGAGAATGTTAATTAAAAGACTAATGTGGCTTCCTCCAATTAACTTGGGACAGACACACCAAAAACAAACCTGACAATAATAGGAGAACAGTTGGGCCAATGGGTAACCAATGGAGAGTTACATATTCAAAGGCAGTAGTTATAAACCCCATGGAGAAACAAGAGGCGTGTTTGTTACGTCTGTTGGTTAGTTTTCAGATATTTTGAGTCAGGGTCTCACTGTGTAGCCCTGGCTGACCAGGAACTCTGTAAACTAGACTTCTCTAATTTCCTGTGACTCTCCTGCTCTGTCTCCCGGACTGGGAGCACAGGCGTCTTCCATCACAACAGCCCTATAATCTGTTTAAAATAATAGACCCAAGTGTCACTTTGTTCCAATCAGTAACCAAGTTGGAAAACAGGAAAATTAACATCTATGGTCCTTAGCCAACTAGATGCACAAAACACTGTTAGGTTGTAGTTGTAGTTGTTTTATAGGTTTCAGAGTCAGCTAACCCGGAGAGAGTGAAAAGGCAGTATGTAGGCCTTTCTTAGGGTGTCTGCGTGAGAAGACAGCTTCAGATGTTCCCATTTGAGCCTATAGACACGGCTTTAGCATTTTGGATGCAATATCCTATCTTTCCCTCAAGAACTTATACTGTTTGATCTTACTGTTAATTGAGTAACCATGAGTCTCAAACAAACTTTGTCTTCATTTTCAGGATAAGGGAAATCTTGAAGGCGTCTAGAAAGTTGCAAGGCGATCCAGAACTGCCGATGTCTTTTACTTTGGCCATAGTGGAGTCAGATTCCACAATAGTCTATTATAAACTTACCGATGGATTTATGCTGCCAGACCCTCAGGTCAGTTTTGAAGTGATTGACAGGAAACAGTAATGGGAGAGAGAGACATGGCCTGACCCCAAGTGTGGATCAGGCTTCCACTTCTTTTGCCATGTGAGAAATTCAAGGCAAAAAAGGCTTGGTTTTTATTCCTCAGATAAGAAAAGGCTGCTTTTTCCTAGCTGTTTTTTGAAGAAATAATTTAATTTTCCTGTTTTGTGAAGAATATCCCATTTTTCCAGAGCATTTTGTGCAGTCATGCATCTAAGTAGCTGGAGTGAAATGCAAAGGCCAGTAACAGTTGTAGTCAGTTGCTTACTGAGAACCCTGAGTTAAAGTTCTGTCCCTAACATTTTAGTACATGTCTGGTATTTGCTTGCTCAGCATTTGTCCACCTAACTGTGATAGTTACACTAAATATCTTTATAATTTTAGTCTTGCATGTGCTGTCTATTACTTGTTCTCTGACCTTCTTCCTCTGTGTTGCAGAATATTTCTCTTAGAAGATGACATCTGCCCTTCTTGGTGCTGACTTCAGTTCTGAAAGATTGGATGTGAGGCTCCTCATCGAGCTGTTGTCTTTTATCTCAGAGGTAGTCAGGGCTGACTTAGCTAGTCCCAACCCATAAACTTCCTTTCAGAATAAAGCCTTCTCCGATGGAAGCACTATATTGCTTGCAAATATAGTTAGCCTAGAACTTTCTTATCAGAGACAGTACAGTTAAATGCGGGTTTACATCAAGGATACGTGCAGAGTTGTGGAGCCTGGCGGTGCCTCTGCCATCCCACACCCATAGTCAATAGATAGGTATCGGTGAGCGGTACGGAGAAAACGCTACAGCAAGAAAACGGACACAAGAGCATTAACGTGGTCATGGGTGTGAATGACACGTCAGGCTATGAAAGTGACAATCAGATTACTGGTCGTGGTCTCAGTAGGATGGCAGGCAGCAAATGGATGCATTTGCCCTTCTCCACATTTCATTTGTCATTTGTATTACTTTTATAATAAAATGGTTTAAAATAAAAATATCTTGAAATCTCTCATAATCATCCATCATTGCATGCTAAAGCTAGCAATGTAGCTAGCCTTATAACAGCACTTTTATGATCTGGGCTGCTGTCTCACTGAGGTGCCACTGAGATGCGCTTCCTCTCTCAGCCTGTTGTCGCCTGTGGCAGCTTCCTATGTCTGTGATGCACTCCGCCTCTCAGGGTTTGGTAGAGGCCGCATTCTGTGCCTTGCCAAATGGGCTATCCCAGCACAACTGGTTGCTTTCTCAAAGCCAAGAGTCAGCAGGTTGGACCTATTGTCTCATGTCACAGGTTTCCTGTCTTTTTTGCCTTGTTTCTCAATTAGAAGCAAGTCACAGTTTCCACCTACACCAGATCTCATGGCTCATTAGGAAGTAGTAGTGACAGGAATGGGGAAAAACAAAAACAAAACCAACAACCAGACAAAAGCTGGGCGTAGTATGCAGAGTGTAATAGGCTTTTCTTGCTCTGTACGTGACCTACGCTCTTGACCATGCCTGAGACCCACTTTTTCTTGATGAAAGACTTTCACAACTTCAGATTCCCTTTGCTGCCCCCAGAAGGCTTGAAGAAACGTGTTTCTGCCACTCCAGTGTGGCAGTTCCAGATCCAAGAGTCCTAAAGTATAACTTCTCACCTTAATTCCTACTGTGTCGCATTGGACTGCATGTAAGGAATTCTTTCGTTTTGGTGCTGGAGAAAGCAATCTACGTTTCAGACAGAAACGTGTAGCTTAAAAAGGTCAGAAACAGCCGCGTGTGGTGGCGCACGCTTTTAGTCCCAGCACTTGGGAGGCAGGGGCAGGCGGATTTCTGAGTTCGAGGCCAGCCTGGTCTACAGAGTGAGTTCCAGGACAACCAGAGCTACACAGAGAAACCCTGTCTCAAAAAACTAAAACCAAACCAAAACAACATAAAAAGGTGAGGTCACTGAGTCAGACCAAAATGACCAAAATGGCCTTTTAGGTCTCAGGCCGGCACTCGGTTTCATTGTACAGTTTGGATTGTTGATTTCAGAATGCTCTTTGTGGCTCAAAGCTATTCCGCCAGAGCCAGCTAGGTACCTGCTAAGGTGAACAATGCCCTAACAGTCTGCAGGGAGGAAAGGGAAGCATCTCATTTTAGTGAAACAACTCAGTGAAGTGGCCTGTTTAAGTAACTTTGTAATTGAGTTTACGGTAGACTTTCCCATTAGAGCAAGAGGCCTGAAGAACAGAACAGGAAACCATGTTCTTTTAAAAACACACCTCTGTCCCAATTCCCACAGTAACCGGTACTTTGCAGACTCAGTAACTATTTGACCAACAAAGCATGCTGTATGTAGACTTGGGTCTTAGGACAGTGCCTTGGTTTTTGCCTGGAGGCAAATTGAAACAGTCCACATGGGCAGCAGAGGGTGCTGTAGACTAAGCGCTTCTCCAGACTGCAGGCTCCAATTAGCTTGTGGTTTTTCTTGAGAAGACTTCTCGAATTGTTTCAATCTGTGGGAAGTGGTATAAATAAAAGTACAAATAAGGGTGCCCACACCCCCTCTTTCTGACAGACCTTTAAAATTACACACTACCCGCATTAAATATGGGAGTTGAGTCAGGCTTTGCTCAAAATGTAAATCTATATTTAAAAGCAAAAGCCTGTTGGGGGAAGGGGCGAGTAGGAGAGACCTCTTTTTCCCCCCTCAATCCATATGTATTTCATTTTTGCTTGCAGAAGCCTGATTTATTCAGTGAGATTCAGGATTAGTTACCTAGCACACAGTGCCTAAGCTCAACGTGAATCCCTGCTGTATTCCATTTAAGCTTGCTTCCTTCTTTCCAGTTGGAAGGAGAGGAAAAGACTCTGCATGCTCTCCACCCCCCACCCCCACCCCCCACCCCCACCCCCCACCCCACCCCCCACCCCTACCCCCCAACACCCCACCCCACCCGAGTTCCTGGTTGCTGTGCCCTCTGCTGGGAAGGCTCAGGGCCAGGTCCAATAGCTCCTGACTGATTTCTTTTTTTTTTGGTTTTTCGAGACAGGGTTTCTCTGTGTAGCCCTGGCTGTCCTGGCACTCACTTTGTAGACCAGGCTGGCCTCGAACTCAGAAATCCGCCTGCCTCTGCCTCCCGAGTGCTGGGATTAAAGGCGTGCGCCACCACGCCCGGCTCTGACTGATTTCTTTTGTTTTCCTGCCTGGACCTCTTTAGAAGACTCTCTCCACACCGTAGGACTGCTGTAGAGAACATGGGCGCAGAGACCCTTGTGAATTCAAAGATTCCAGCAGAGGAGCAAGCGTGTAACAGCATTCTTATGTAATCTGTATTCGTTGACTGGACCGTCTTTACAGTTTTATAAGCCTGGAACCAAACAACGTAAAGCTTTACTCAAGGTCTCATCTCTTGTTCAGAGAGCATTTCTGTGCTGAATTCCTCTGTGAGGTCACTTTTTCCATTGCTATCCCAGCAGGAAGCCACTTTCCTACTGCTGTGCGGCGCTTCTTGCCAAGACATACAGAGCTCCTGTCAGGAGAGGGTTATCTGGCAGCTATATTTTTACCTTAATTCCTTACAGAATAATGTGCTGTCCTCTGGGCCACTAATCATACGCTTCATCTTCTTTCTGGCCAGTAACTGCTGTTTCTTACCCCTGGCCTCTTCTGCAGTGTGACCTGCTTAATGGCCTTTGAGTAACAACTGTGTGTGCTCACAAATGGCCAAAGGTGGGAAGACCATCTGTCAGTGGGGTTATTATAACGTCCAGCTGTATTGTTTGATGACTCTGAGAAACTTTCCCTCAATAAAACCAATATCTAAAGACTGACATTTGTTTTAGGGCTACTGAGTAGAGACAAGATTTTGTTAAAATTCATCCATTTATTAATGTATCAGATATTCATGTCTTAATCACTACATGACTGTAGGTCAGGTAGCTTAGAAGTAGAAATTTATTTTCTCATAGTTGTAGGATCTAGAGGTTTCTGATCAAGACTTCTGATCAGCTGACTTGGCTCAAGGCTTTTTTTTCTTCCAGCTCTGTCTCTCATGGCCTTCCCTTGCTTTCTACAGAGAGAAAATGCCCTGGAATTGCTCCCTCTTCTTACAATGGCACAGCCTGGTTACTGGGGCCCTCATAACCTCATATCCCACTGATACCTTCCCAAAGCTCCACTCATTTCTAAATCCAATCACACTGGGGCCTCACCATGTAAATTTGGGGTGAAGAGGTTGGTTACAGTCATCAGCAACTGCTTCTTAACACGTGCTTAGATAATGTGTGGACACAGCGCTGGGTGAGATGTGACCCATGCCCTCAACAAACTCAGAGCCAATTGCAGTTGTCATCCCAGACTCCTGATGGATGCTGGCAATGTGAACTGAAGAATACTTGTCACACGGCACACAGAGTGTTTTCTTGGGGGGTAGGGGGCGCGGCTCAACAGCTTCTGATGAGCTTCCAAACACTCATTGTATGGACACCATTTATTTTTCCCTCAAAAACATACATTAGAGGAAATACAAAGAAAAATGGAGCCGGGCGTGGTGGCGCACGCCTTTAATCCCAGCACTGGGGAGGCAGAAGCAGGCGGATTTCTGAGTTGGGAGGCCAGCCTGGTCTACAAAGTGAGTTCCAGGACAGCCAGGGCTATAAAGAGAAACCCTGTCTCGAAAAACCAAAAAAAAAAAAAAAAAAAAAAAAAAAGAAAAATGGGACGTGCATGTGTCAAGGAGTTTACTGCCTGCTAGAAAGGAGGACAATCTATGCAGGAAGCCGACCGAGAGCCCAACCATGGAGGGTGGCATGGACAGTTTCAATGGTAAGTGTGCTGTGCTGTTCGCTGTGTCTCTCAGCCCTTGTCCTGATTCCCACAATAAAGATGATGCTATTTAGTTATTATTACTATTACGCTGTCCTCTGAAGTTGGAGAAAACTTAGCACCTTAGTAGTTAAGTAAAGGCTTCCTGTGGTAGCACATGATGGAGTGGGTCATTTGGGCATGAGCCTGCCTCTCAGTACCTGCCTCACTTTTCAGACTACTATGTGGCTTCTCTCCTCAGTGATGCACAGGAACATATTAGTGTCTGCCAAAGCACCTTTGGGAGGAAAGATGGTCCAGGAGGGAGGAAGGGAGGGAGGGAGGGAAGTCGGGAGGGAGGGAGGGGATGACTTAAGCATCAGTCACATCGCCCTCTCATCCTCTTGAGCTGTGCGTAGTTAACTCTGAAAATGGTATTTATGGCACTGTACTTACAGTTTTATTTCAGAGAATGAACACATTCATGTCCAAGTTTAAGGCACTGTTAAAATTGAAGAGTAAGCCAACAGCTTAGAAACATCTCCACCCATTGGAACTGGAGCCTGTGTGGGCAGGGGAGCCTAGAGGCATTGAACTGATCTTACCTAGTCATCCCCTGATCTGCTGGCCATGGCTAGCAATCATTCTGTGCTTCTGCATCCTACTCTTGAAGTTATGATCAGTTTCATCTGACAAATATTTCTGTAGAACCCTCCTGGATAATACAGTACTGTATATACATTTTTGGAGAGCAGGTCTACATATTTTCTGATTATTCTCAACATTCAATCAATTGGATGTAAGAGGCAATGAATGTTCACTCCAAGGGGCTGCACTTGGTTTTTGGAGACCAGCAGCCATTTGCAGTAGCATGTGTTGAGAGTTCAGAGGAGCAGTATGAGAGCCTCAGCCCAGCAGGCTCCCTAGCCATGTCTCAGGATGGGTAGAGCATGAGACAGCAGCCACCAGTGACTTCACTTAACAAATGATGGCTTTACTGCTATCCCATGTCCCCACCCTATGTGCCTGCACCCACATTGCACCTTGGCTGGGAATCCCTTCTCTGGGAAGTCTGCTGATAGAATATAATCTCGTCCTCCTGGAATACATCAGTTCCAGTGATGGAGAGGACAGTACTGACACGTCACACACTGCAGTTTAATGCTGCTGTCACTCCAGCCTGCATTTTATTACCTAAAGCGAGTTAGGTGGCAGGGCGTGATCAGCTTAACTAAAAGGAAGTGAAATTCTACAGTGTTCCTGGACTGGGAGGAGAGACCCGTAGGTGTGGATTAGAGAGGAGAGAGCATCGAGGTGTATTTAACTGACTGACTGTGGAGACTAGAGCTGCAGTTGCAGTGGGGAAGTAACAAGAGGGCATCGCAGGGAGTAAAGGCACTAAATCCCCTCAAGTGGAAAGCAGACTGCTCTAGGCAAATGCAGAGGAAAGACAAGGTAGGGCAACACTGTTCCCCATTCCTCTGTCAGGTTTGGTCTGTATGAATTAGGAGCCTTTGGTCCTTGGGAGGGTTTCTTGTGATGTATCATGGGCTTGTTACATACTGCTACCCTGAGCTTTTGCCTCCTAAGAATGAAGGGGGAAAGCCGGTGCCTGCATTGCAGGAGAGCAGCAGACTCTGAAGGCAGCTGGTTACTGGTGAGTGCATGGCTGAGGAGCCTGGTGCCCACCTTCTAGGATGGATAATCACTATGTGGGACTTGAACCTGCAGTGTTTATTTGTCGAGTCTCAGCGGGCTTTAGGGACCCATTGGCATGGGATGGGGGAAAGACTTGGGGTTTCTCATCAGCCACATTGGCATCAGCTGAATGGAACAAATTCCTTGAGTGTCCTCTCCACATACAGCACCCTGGTTCCTCTCAGCCCCTACCTCTACCACACACACATACACACACACACACACACACACACACACACACACACACACACACACACACACAGGTGTTCAGATCTAGGTCTCTCTCAGCTTTTCTCTTGGGCTCCTAGGAAATACTTGGCTTTGCCCTTAACTCCATGGTCATCTGGGGGAACTTTCAAGCCATTTGCTATCCAGATAATTTTGTCAGGTAGATGTTCTTCGCTGGCACCACAAACTATGGACCAGGAGCCTAAGAAGCCTTGTCTGTGGTGGTATTGCCACCAGGGAGGCAGTAGCAGGAGGAGTGGGGCAGGGGCTGATACTGGTCAGAGTCTTCTCGTATCTCCTCATTTCCCCTGCCACTTCTATTGTCCCTCTTCAGGACCAGGCACTTGCCCAGACCAGGTCAGGGTAAAGGGGACAGAACACTGTCTGCTCAATGATCTGTTTAAGGGTCTAACTGTTCAAGGCTCTATCTAACTCTTCTGTTTTGGTTCTCTCTCCCAGTTTTTTTTTTTTTTTCCTTCCAGCTTTGTCTCAGGGGTATGGAAATTGACTTTGACTAATTTGTGCTCCATTTTCTTCCCAAACATAGTGTTCTTGCCAAGATTTCAGATTTTGAAAACCAAAAGCCAAGAATTTACCTCTTTTGTTCCATAGCATAATCCACTCCATAAGGCAGTATGCCAAATCTGCTGCACAAGAGAAGGGTCACAGGTAACAGCCATCGCTGAGCAGAGAAAACATCAGTTGATACCTCAAAATATTATCCTGCTGTGTTTGCAGACAGAGGTGTTAATTACCACTGACATGCATATTTATTTTTACAAGAACTGTTTAATCTTCAGAGTATACATTCTCTCTTATCTAACATTAGATGTTCTACCTGATGCTACTCCACAGAGTGAGCACTCAGAAACTGGGTTATTTTATTGCATTCACATATTCCTAAGTTGACAACTTCTCATGCAATTCCACCTCTGCTATCCAAAGGATAGAGCAAGGGTGTATCCTTTCTGCTTTGCATACATTTTTTAAAAGAAGTCCCATATTCATTGAGCAAGAGAGATTCTATCCTGGGCTATTTCCCTTTGAAAACACGCTTATGCTGTGAGACCCTAAGCCTAGTAGTTTTGAGATTTTTTTTTTAAAAGCAAAACAAATATACAAACTCCATGTGCCTAATAGGCCCACTCTTGGATTACTCATCCCTTCCTATGATGAAACTCGTATTTATTTATCCAGCAGTTTGGGATGGGTGAAGACATGAGGGTGGCGCTGAATTTAGAAACTACGTAGGAATGGTAATCCCTCCTACATGATTATGAAGTTATGGTGGTGGCACTTCTGTTGATCACAGATGGGGACACAGAGGGTTTGAAAATTGCTTGAGAAATTGGTCAGGTGAGACTGTTGGGTAGTGTGGCTCCTGTAAGTATCATCACATAGATCTGCTCTTCCTAGGTTGTAGGCTCTCAGTGACTTAGATGCAAATGAGTGTTACTCATCTCCCTTGACTCCTGTAGACAGAAGGGGTTGGTGCAGATGTGACTTGAGATGCCGGATAGTCGTGAATTTGGTTAGCTGTGGCTGAAGAGTCTCTTCTCCCCTCCATTTCTGTCACCTCTTCCTACCTGCACGCATGTTTCATTTTTAAAGAATTCTTCCAATTTTCTGCGAAGACCATGCTTCTCTAAAGCTCTAGGGCTGAGGAAGTTTGAAAAGCAGCTTTGGTTTCAGATCATCCAGCATGAGGTAGGCAGTTAGATAGTGTCCCCGAGCCTCAGTTTCTCATCTGGGAAATGCAGGGCATGCTGTACCTTTCCAGAGTGTTATTTCTTCACACACTGAAATGATTGCCAAGGAGAAAGACCTGTATATAGTAGATATTCATGTTCCCTTCCCCTGTGATCTCCAAGAGCTTCCTGTCCACATATATAGTGCCACCTTTGGAGGAGATGCACAACTGACTGCAAAGCAGACCTCCAAAGAGTGGAGCCTAGCTGTGAACTAGGGTAGGGCAAGGGTTGCTTCCATCAACCTTGTGCTACTATGACTCAAGGGTGGTTAATTTATGATGGATGTGTGTTCATTGTGCATTGTTCTTGAGCCTGGGAGGTCCAAGATGAAGAAGCTAATGTCATTCTTTGCTGCATCATTCCATGGTAGAAGGCACAGGGACAAGAGACCAAGGCATACAAATCTCCTTTCCCAGGAGCACCCATTCTGCCCATGAATAGTGCTATTTCTTCAGCCTTATCTCCTAACACTGTCACTTTGGCATGGGTTTCTGCATGGGCATTGGAGTGGACAAAACAGCAATGGTGCAGAGAGAGAGAAGTTGTGTGAAAGGACACCAAAGTCGCTTTGCCCTAAGAAGGCTTTTCTCAAGCCTAACTTGGTGGCTGTCATTCCTGCTGCTGCCACTGTTTGCCAGACTGTGATACAAAACAGTGTAGTCCCATAGTGGGGAAGTGTCAGATTCGGCTAAGGGCATGAGAGCAAGACAACCAACAGCTAGGAAAATGGGTGTGTGCATGATGAGACAGACATGTCTACTGCAGGAAGGCTGTCCTGGGGCAATAGCAAAGTTCATGAAGTCAACTGGGCTCTGCTAGCCTGGCCTAGCACAGAAGCACATTGCTGACACCTCTCACTATGCAATGGTGGAAGAGTCAAGAACTGGGACTGCCAATAGACCCTTCTGCATTGGATCGGATTGACTCTTCTTGAAGCAATTACTATGTTTTTTTTTTTTTTAATGAAATTCTAACTAAAATGGGTATTTGTGTGCTCTAATGCAGTAAGAGATTGAGAGACTTTGTACTGTTCCCTACTATGTCCTCAGAACTTAGAATAGTGACTAACTCACAGCAGGTGTTACGTAAATATTTCTGAAAGGAAAGTTTTAAAAATGATTATGTAAAACAATATCGTATTGTAAAAAAAATTCCATGGAGAAAGTGGAATGGTAGGGGTTGTGATGGCTAGTCTCCGTTGCCAACTGGACTGGATCTAGAGTTAACCAATACCCATAGTGGAGGGGTACACCTGTGAGGGATTTTTGCTTAATTGGTAGTGGGAGGATCCACTTCTAATCCATATATTTGAGGTGGGAAGACATCTTTAAATCTCGATCTTGGAGGTGGGAGAACCCACCTCTAATCTGGGCCACACCTCTTTCTAAATGCCTATAAAAATAAGGTCATGGAAGGAGGAAACTTTCCTCTTTGACTGCTTGCTCTTGCCTCACTAGCAAGACCACTCCTTCACTGGCATTAAAGCCTACTTCTTTGGAATTCCGGTATATACTGAAGACCAGCTGAGACATCACCCAGCCTCGTTTTCTGAACAACAAGTGGCTTCTTGGATCTTCCATTTATAGGCAGCCATTGTTGAATTAGCTGGACCACAGCCTGTAAGTCATCTTAGTAGCCACCTCTCCCCCGCTTTTCTATATCGAGAGATTCATTCTGTAAGCTTTGTTAGTCTAGAGAATCCTGAATAACACAGGGACAGGACATTAAGGGAATATAGCATTAGTTTGTTGGCTAGGAGTGGCTTTGCTTTGCAGGAAACATTTGGGCAGAAGTGAGAACATAAAACAGGGGTGCTTCCTGCAAATAATGAAAGACTATCCTTTCAGTCAAGGAGAGGGCAATGCCCTGTAGTAAATTCATGACAGGATCTGAGGCTCTGCATGTCGGGAGAGTTCTCAGGTGCTATTGGTCCAACAGGTCCATGAGCACTCTTAGAAAAACAAGAGCTTTAGACTAGAGTTTGACCTGGGAGTCAGTAGCTGGAGCTAAGAGGTCAGGAACTGAGGGACAAGGTCACTGCATGATAAGAGGAGGGTGCAAAATTGCACGTGAAGGATAATTTGATCTGTATAAAAAGTCTGAAAGTAAGGGATATTAAAATATTCATGCTTTTTCTTCAATGAAACCAAACAGGAGGTGACTTAGTGTTCCTTTTAGACTGTCTCAAAATTTAGTCCCTGGACACTGACCACTTTTATGTTTAGACTAAGATTTTTTTTGATAAGTTAATTAAAAACTAGGAAATACTTATTTTAGTTAGCACACTGAGTTCCAAATCTTAACAGTTGTAAATAAAGTAATTTCATAGCCTCTCGGTAATTGAATAGGGACCGTTAGGAAAAGCTTCATAAAAGAGTATTCTTTTGTTTATGGGATAGATGCCCAGGTGGGGCAGTCTCTGGATGGTCATTCCTTCAGGCTCTGCTTCACACTTTGTAACTCCTTCCATGGGTATTTTGTTCCCTGTTCTAAGGAGGACCCAAGTATCCATACTTTGGTCTTCCTTCTTTTTGAGTTTCATGTGGTTTGTGAATTGTATCTTGGGTATTCTAAGCTTCTGGGCTAATATCCACTTATCAGTGAGTGCATACCATGTGTGTTCTTTTGTGATTGATATCATTTGTGACTGATATCATTCAGGATGATATTTTCTAGTTCCATCCATTTGCCTAAGAATTTCATAAAGTCATTGTTTCTAATAGCTGAGTAGTACCCCATTGTGAAAATGTACTACATTTTCTGTATCCATTCCTCTGTTGAAGGACATCTGGGTTCTTTCCAGCTCCTGGGTATTATAAATAAGACTGCGATAAACATAGTGGAACATGTGTCCTTATTACATGTTGGAGCATCTTCTGCCCCACCTGGGGATCCATCCCATATACAATCACCAAACCCAGACACTATTGTAGATGACAACAAGTGCTTGATGACAGAAGCCTGTTATAGCTGTCTCCTGAGAGGCTCCACCAGTGCCTGACAAATACAGAAGTGGATACTCACAGCCTACCATTGGTCTGAGCACAGGGTTCCCAATGAAGGAGCTAGAGAAAGGACCCAAGGAGCTGAAGGGGTTTGAAGCCCAATAGGAGGAACAACAATATGAACTAACCAGTAACCCCAGAGCTCCCAGGGACTAAACCACCAACCAAAGAGTACACACATGGTGGGACTCATGGCCCCAGCTGCATATGTAGCAGAGAATGGTCTAGTCAATAATCAATGGGAGACGAGGCCCTTGGTCCAGTGAAGGTTCTATGCCCTAGTGTAGGGAGTGCCAGGGCCAGGAAGCAGGAGTGGCTGGGTTGGTAAGCAGGGGGAGGATGGATAGGATAGGAAATTTTCAGAGGGAAAACCAGGAAAGGGGATGACATTTGAATGTGAATAAAGAAAATATCTAAAAGAGTATGCTTTTACAGCAGATCTTGATATATATGCAAGAAGAACATCTTAGCAGCCTCTCTTTTCTCTTTCCCTGTCCTCTGATTAGGGTGGAAAGAATATAAATGTCATGGGTATTTTATAGGTATCTATTGTGTGACAAATTTCCCCAGTTCTGCAGCTTACAATATCCAAATCACAAATAGCGGCTTTGTGGTTCAGAAATATGGAAGCAGTTTTTAAGAACATGGTTCTGACTTCAGATTTTTTATGGAGCTGCAGTGGGGACTTTGGCTGAGGTTTTTATCATTGGATGGCCTGGCTGGAGCAGGAGAATTCACTTGCAAGATGGCTCACTTCATGGCTGTTGGCAGCCGAATTCTTTGCAATGTGGGCCCTTCCACAGGGCAGTTTGAGTCAATTCATGATGCGGCGGCTGGCTTCACTTGGAAGGAGTGATGGGGGTAGGGGGAGAGAATAAGGAGAAGAGAGGGAAGGAGAGGCGAGAGCAGGGATGGAGGATTTCTTGTCCGTCTGTTTTATCATGTCAGCCAGCTCCCCTATGTGTGTCTGCATATGTAGTGTGTGTTTTCCCATGCTTCCTGATGCACTACCCCTGCTCACTGGATTGGGTTTTGTTTTCTTGCCTGTTTGTTTTCATTCTTGAGAAAAGGTATCGAGTCCAGCCCTGCTTGCTGATTCCTCTCTTTTCTAGAAGGCAAGCAGAGCTGTGTGACACAGCGAGACACTTCACTTTTGTAGGAATCTAGAAGAGTCACAAAATGGAAGGTAGAGTATTCCCCTGGCAGTCGGGGCCCACAGTTTTGGAGGTTTTCATACAATCTGCCATCCTCTATGATGACTTCTCTAAGAAGCTGCCAGATTATTTAAAGTAAATCCCATGTTTAAAAGCAGAATGGAATGTCAGTCATTCCTGAAGCTGCCCTGACTCTAGATGAAAACAAAGTTTTCTTGGTGTGGTGAGATGGCTCAGGCGTTCAGAGCATTGATGTTTTTGCAGAGGACTCAGGTTTGGTTTCCAGCACCTACATGATATCTTGCAACCATCTGGAACTCCAGCTCCAGGGAGCTAATACCCCTGTCCCATCTCTGTGGCACCATACTCAAACACATAAGATACAAATAAATAAATCCTTAAAAAGTTTTCCTCTTTAGTGCTTAAAGCTAATTAGAAAGAAACACCAAATTGAAGAAAGAACCAAGTATGTGAGTGAAAGAGAGGAGAGAGAGAGAGAGACAGAGAGACAGAGAGAGACAGAGAGAGACACAGACAGAGAGAGACAGAGACGGAGAGTCAGAGAGACTGAGAGTATGTATGTATGTATAGGGACACTAGAGACAGTAAAGGAAGGAGGATATGTGGATTGAAATGGACATCCTGGGTACTTCCTGAGGGGGTTACAGTGCTCATTATGTCTCCTCCTCTTCCTAAGCTCTAGGGCAAAGCTTCTGTATATAGCTCCTATATGCTACAGGGACCATATGCTATAGATGATATGTGCTACAGATGCTATGCACTATATGTTCTATAGACTGTAGACTCTGCAAGATACAGATGCTATGTGCTACATGTTCTATAGGCTGTAGAGTCTATATGCCATAGATAATATATGCTTCTGACTCTATATGTTATAGATCCTATATCATGACAATCTAAGACACTGGACTGTGCTTGATGGCTCTCTGCTCAGTAAAAATAATTCATGATGTTCACATAAAGAGATTACACAGGGCTGGGGAGATGGCTCAGTTGGCAAAAGCACTTGCTGTCCAAACATAAGCATCTGAGTTCAAATCTCCATCATCATGTAACCCTTCAGGCATGATCATGTATGCTTGTAACTTTATGTGGTAGAGACAGGAAGGAAAAAAGAGGAGAGTGATATAGAAGGTCACTCGATGTCCTCTTCTGCCCTTCACAAATGGGAGCATATAGGTGTCCATATGCCCCCATTCACACATACATGTGTGCATATACACTGCATACACATATACATACATACTCTGTAAGAGTTCTCTAGAGGAACAGAACTGGTACAATGAATCTCTATATATAAAATGGGAATTTATTGGAGTGACTTACAGGCTATGGTCTAGCTAGTCCAACAATGGCTGTCCACCAACAGAATGCCCAAGAATTCAGTAGTTGTTCAGTCCACAAAGCTGGATGTCTTAGCTGGTCTTCAGTATATCCTGGAACTCTGAATAAGCAGGGCTGCCACCAGAAGGTATGACCCAGATCAAATGTGGATCTCCCCACCTCAAACGAGCTGGATTAAAGCTGGGTCTTCCCACTTCAAATGATATCATTAAGAAAAATCCCTCATAGATGTACCCAGACAGTTGAGTTTTAGTCAATTCCAGATATAGTCAAGATGACACCAAGAATAGCCATACACACACACACACATGCATGCATACATACATACATGTATACATATGTCATACATGAAGTTCACAAAGTTCCTCACAACTTTAATGTCCATCAGTGAGGAAGAGGGTAAACAAACTGTGATGGAGTCATAAGATGATATACTATACACCAACAAAAAGAACAACCTACTGATATACAAATCTTAACTTATTCTGATGAACTAGAGAAGTGAGATCCCAAAGTGTTCATAGGATGTGAGTTTATATGGAAATGTTAAGAACTGTGTTTATGGTTACATCATAGAGCACTGGTAGAATAAGACTTGAAGCATGCACACAGAATATAGAATGTCATGAAGGAATCTGGCAGGAGGAAGAAATGATGCCCTCTGGCTCTAGAGGTGTTCTCTTGGGAGACCAAAGTTTCAAAATGCACTTTAAACAGGTGCATATTATTTTATGTGCATCAGTACTACTATGATTTGAATGTGAACTGTCCTTTCTCAGGATTTTATTGCTGTGAAGAGACACCATGAACCAGCAACTCTTATAAAGAAAAATGTTTAATTGGGCCTGGATTACAGTTTCAGAGGTTTAGTTCATTATCATCATGGCGGGAAGCATGGCAGCATGTAGGCAGACAGGAGCTGGAGAAGGTGCTGAGAGCTCTATGTCTTGATCTACAGGCAGCAAAAGTGAAAAAAATGCCACATTAGGCATAGCTTGAGCATATATCACACCCCCAAACCTGCCTGCACTTCCTTCAGCAAGGCCACATCTATTCCAAGAAGGCCGTACCTCCTAATAGTGTCACTCCCTATAAGCCAAGCATTCAAATACACCAGTCTATAGGGCCATTCCTATTCAAACCACCACAGTCCCCAGGGCAGGCTTCTGTTCCCCAGCTGGTGGCACTACTGTGGGATGCAGAGTCTGTAGGAGGCAGGGCCTTGGAGGTAGTAGTAACTAATGATGGGCCTTTGAAGGAAGAGCCTAGGCTGAGGTTCCAGCTGACTCTGTCTGCGTCTTGGTCCTCCCCCATGTTTCTGGCTGCCATGGGCTGTAAGCCAATACAAACTGTTCCTACCCAAAGTTGTTGATGTGAGGCGTGCTGCCTCAGCTATGAGAAAAACATAACACTACCGTAGAGTTGATATAAACCAAGTGCCACAAACAAAGATGAATTCTCTCCAGCAGCCATTTCATTTTTTTTTTTTTTTTTTTTTTTTTTTTGCTGCAGAGGCGGTCAGTCTCCTTTCTGCTTCCATGTGATCTAGGTAGGGAGGCAGCAGACCCTTTCTGCTTAGGGTATATCCAGCCAGCATGCTGCTCTGCTATGGCACCTCCAGGCATCTCTGCCTGCTTGGTCTTCTACAGCAGGTGAAGTCTGGTGAAATCTCGAAGTTGGCTTTGGGCAGGTGGCAGGGATGGTGTTATCACCAGAAGTCTCCATGCTTGCCCAGAGCTCCTGCCAGACTTCAGGGGCTCTGTGACTTAGGGTCTTAGTCCAAGTCCACTGCTGTCTGAGACTGGCTATCTTACAGACAGCCGAGGTTAATCTCAGCTCATGGGTTTGGAGCCTGGGAAATCCAAGGCCATGGTGTCAGCATCTCTTCGGCTTCTGTGAGTGTCCCTGGGCTAAAGGGAAGGTGTTTTTGGAAAACTCACAGTAACTGATCCAGTCTCACTGTGAGAGTGAGACCTCACTGCCTTGAGAGTTAAACCAGGCCTGAAAAAAAGGCTCTTAAAGGCTCCAACATCCCAGCACTCCCCAATCAAATACAGTGTGTTCCAGAGTATGCGAAGTATATTTAAACCAGGCTAGGAACATCTATGGAATGGGACACTGGCTCCCTTTTCTGTTGTTTGTCTTCTGTAGGATATGGTTCTCTTGGGGAAATTTTGGAGAGAGGTAGCTGAGATTTAGGATATGATTTAGATATTTCTAATACCTTCATGTTAATGGTATGTGAACATTATGATCATGTCTTAACGTGAGTCTTCCATAGGCATACTGTGCCTTTTCAGGCCTCAGTACCTTTGCATGGAGATCTTTAACCAGCAAAGCCATTTCCTAACTAGACTAACGTGCTGGCTGGTTAGATCCTTACTTTTAAAGTCCAGCTTGAGTCACTGTACATAATCCTTCCCATGTAATAGTCTCAAAAGTAATCTACCTAAGTATATTACTCTGCTCTGCAGAGAAGTGAAGGGCTTAGAGGTCATGTGACTGTGGGTTTACATCCTGACCTACCTGCCATTACATTGTGTGCCTAAGAACACATTGTCTATCCTCTGAGCTGTTTGCATGCACGTGTGTGTATGTGTGTGTGTGTGTGTGTGTGCGCACAATCCAGCACGATATAGAATTTATAGTCACCAAGACTCAGAGACTGAATCATACATTTGTATATTTTTAGTTTTTTGGGTTTTTAGATATGAAATAATATACACAATTTCCACTGTGAAGATACTTAAGGTATCAACTGGCTGTAATTATTAAACTTTGTGACAGCCATGGCTGCCAGCATTTCTTTGCATCTGGGTCTGGAGAGTTGACACGGTGGGTATCTGGGTAGTGAATGCTGTCCATCACAGTATTAAAACCTTAGATAATGGCATGCCATCTCTATTGTCTTTATGTCCTCCTGTTGGCTGCATGAAGAAGCCAAGGGGATGCTAGAAGACAGAGCTGAAAGATGCATGGGTTCCCAGGGTCTCTAACTCAGCATCCAGAAGACAGATGCCAATCTCCCAGGAATACCCATATTTTGTGTGGAAGAGCCAACCTGAATTTGAATTGGGCCTTGCAATTTTATTTATTAAATCAGCTAGCGTTAATTACCTGGTTAATTCAGAAACTGGCACTTTGACTTGGGGGTTAATACAAAGCACCAACACCTAAAATGCACCGTGCTGTTGTGTTGTTGTGTTGTTGTGGTATTGGCTTAGCAGTTGGGTGGAGGTGGCCTAGACACTGAGATGAAAGGCTGGGAATGGAGACCTGTGGAGGGGATGGCAGAGCCTTGGGTGAATCTGTGCTGGTGATAATTGGAAAGGCAAGGCCAAGAGCTTGACAAGCTTTGGTCTCCAGGAAAGAGCCTGGTTTGTTAGCAAGGTGTAATGGACAGAGATGAGCTCAGGCAAGGTTCACCTTGTGTGACTGCAGAGATGAAAGGGGCTGGACAGAGTTCAGAAACTTGATGCTTCACAGGATTGGAAAAGCACACTGCTTTTTAAACTCTAGTCTGCAGATGACATAATTGCCACCAGCTTTGAGTAATATGGGTTCATTGAACTGTTTCCACCTAGGAAATTGCAGTCTAACTTGTGGAGAGGTTATGAAATAGCCAGGCAATGATTTCTGCCCTCAAGTGCTTTATCATTTAGTAGAAAAACACAAATGTACAGACCACTGCCGTGGATGAAGTTCATGGAAACATATACATTTCTGTCAAGAATGAAGAGACTGCTATACTCCCTGAGGGGCCAAAGCAGGGATTCTCACTAGGACAGTTCACTGAGCCTTCAGACTAACAAATGAAGCTCAGCATTTCTGTTTCACGGCATGCATTCTTGCGTTTGTCTTTCTAAAGCATCAAGGTTCAAATCTGGCCTGCGGTTTAGTAGCTAACATATTGGGCATCAAGATAGTGCCCTGGGCCACCAGCCACTCCTGATTCCCGCTCTTCACTGACTTTATAAGTTGTTCAATGGATGCTAGCCTTATTTACGTATACAGAGAAGAGGTTCCTCTTTCATACAGACTCTGCACCTGCCCACGATTATGAGATGCTCCAGACCCCAGCACGCCGTTGTGTTTGCTGATGTAGCTTCTTTTAATTGTATTTTTTTTTTTTGGAGCAACCATTCTTTGGGGAAAACATGAGAGCTTGCAGCTCTTTATTGTGTCGTGGCACCAGCCTAGAGTCCTTGCAGCTTGCTTTTATTGCCTCTTTGGCTCCGCAAAGCATTTGTCTAAATATAGAAAAGGACATCACCATGGATGGGATGAGAATAAGATGCAGTTCACTTTCCAATCAATTCTCTTGCATCTTCCCTGGGTTCTGGTTACTGTTCTACACTTGGTGCCAAGACTGGGCAGCGAAAAGCAAGAGTATTGAGCTGCAGAGCTGTCCAAGGTAGAATAAGCAACTGCCGCAGGCATTCTAAGGTCAAAGGGCCCTTTAAGGTTTCAAAGCTCAGACCTGCAGAGCTCTGGACACTAGCTCTGCCTGTGACTTTGGGGGACCCTCATAGTAATGGCCAGTGGTGCAGACTGTTCTTAGTAAACAAAAGTTATGGAAGGGCTATGGCCTAGAGATCGAGGTGGGGTCTTGTCCCCTGCCACTTACCTATGAGCTATGTTGAGTATGTTGCTTAGTTTCACCTGTGCTAGAGGGAGACAGAATGACAGCCATAAAGGTTCTTAGAGCAATTAAACAGAGGAATTTAAGAAACATATTTTTCTAATTGCATTTGGGGACAGGCAGCATCTCAATCTACAGCCCAGGCTACCTCAGAAGATGCTGTGTTCACTGAGATCTGCCTGTCTCTGCCTCCTGAGTGGTGAAATTAGAGGTCTGTGCATCATACCTGCCCCTAAATAATAGCTATTTTTTTTTTTAAAAAAAAGGTGGATACTTTACAACAGTTTGGTTGTACCTTTTATTCCAGGAGAAATGAACTGTTTATATCTATTAATGAAGTAAATGAAAAGCAGCCATCACCTTCTCTGTAACTGGGATCTATGCTCCTCACTGCATCTTTTCTATGGCTAGGGGATTGCATCTCTACAGATAGTGATAGAGGTATAGGTAAGGTTGGAGTGGGGACCCAGCTTCCAAGATTCAAATCCTGGTGTTCCAGCACCAGTCCTTTGAGTTCTCTGAGCCACCAGCCTTTATCTGTCACTCCGAATCAAAATATTTCTATTACCTTTTTAGTATATTATTTTTCTTTTTTGAACCTGAAATATAAATACCAAATAAAGGCCTAGGGGACTATTTAAGTCTAGGTCACTGCTCCAGAACTTGATGGGCATCTGTAATACATGTTATATGCTCCATTTACGGTAAGTAAATATGAATTCTGAGTTTCAGCAACTCCTCTGCTTCAGGGGCTTGGGGTGAGTTACCCTACCGTATACCTGCATAGTGTTGCTGAGCAACACTGACTTCATGTAAGCCGTTTTGAATTCTGCTATGATTATCATCATCATTGGAGTGGTATTTTGGGGCCGCAGATGTTACCCTGTCTTACACGTGAATAAAGTGAGGCCCAGAGAATTTTACTAGCCATACAACTCCCGTGTACTATAACATGTAACTCAGAATAACGCCATCCAGGGGATGGGAGGGGCAGAGTATTTATACCCCGTCTCTCTAGAGTCTGTGGCTCAAGGCTTACTCCTGGGGATGCCATTGGCAGATAAGCAGAAGCTGCTTGGATCTTTCGATTCTGAAATGGAATGCCTAAGGGACATGAATGATCATGGAGGTCTGCATTGAACATTTAGCACAGTTTGCTGTTGTAGAGGCAACAGCCTTGTGTATGAGATGCCTGGGATGGATTATGACTTCATGCCACTGATAAACACACCTGTCATCAGAAATTTCTGATATATATACATATATATGTTTACAAACACACACATACATATATATACATATTTACACATATATACATATGCATGTATAACCCTATAATCCTAAACTATTTGCTATAAGTCACCAATTCGCAGAGACCACCAATGAAAATTTATCCAGAAGAAACAATCAGCACACCTTAACTATCCTAGGTAGGAGATATGCTCAAGGGAATGATAATGTATGGACCAAAAATGTTTTAATAAAGGGGATAATAAGAGATGGGCTGCAACCACTGACAACCTGAGCAAGCTGAGGTACATAGTGCCAAGTTGGAGGGGACCTCTTGTGCTTGGCAGTGGCATCCAGTCAGGACCTGGGAAGAAAGACTTCCTGTGACGTGACCAAGATGATGTGTGTCTGGAATCCAGTAAAGGGGCATGTGACCCATTGAACTGAGCAGAACCTGTGGATTTGGTACCCTGGTCTAGTTTTCCTCTGCTGGCCTCTGGCTTTTATGTGAGCAACCTTATATATATTCAAATGAACTTTGCATGTAGATAACTTCGCTAAAAGTAATGGCTACATTAGTGTGAACTTTCTTACTGGTGAAGAGACGTTGGGCAAAAGTCCGTGTTTATTGATAAGAAGTAAGGTGATGAGTTCTAAAGCTACCTGTGACCTAGTGAGGTTGTGACAGACTGAATTGTGTCCCCTTAGTACTCCTATGTTGGAGTGTTAACTTCTAACGTGACTAGAGATGGGACCTATGTGGAGACAATCAAGTTAATATGAGGTTTGAAGGGTGGGACCTTCATCCCTAGACAAGAAAGACCTTTCTCCCCTCCACACTACCCATCACAGAGAAAAATCCAAAAGAGTAAACGAGAGAGCAGTCATTCCCTAGGAAGCAAGGCCTCAGAGGCTGGGTTTTCTTACATCTTAATCTGGGTTTCCAGTACCCAGGACTGTGAGAGAGCAAATGTCTTCTGGTATTTTGTTGTATCTCGGGCAGACTGACACCAGAGCTAATGCATGCTCTTGGGATTTGGTAGAGCTCCTGGTGCAAAGCAAAGATTCACTAAGTGCAGCTCTTACCACTCTTGCTACTAATAGAAGACCAGCCTTTCCGGGACAGAGGAGCCTAGCACCCTGCCACTACACAGCTGCAGAGTCACGTGAAGCGTCTCGCGAGACATTGAGGGCATCAGAACGAAAGCTAACCACATCCAGCGACATTTTCCAATCTCCATTTTAAATATGAATCACCACAATTTGCATCAAATAATATGACCATGTCTTTCCTCTGAGGAACAAAAAATGCTCATGCCAACTTAGGCAAATCTTTGCTGATAAGGCTGAACTAAGGGAGTATCTTAGGGGCTCAGATGCCCAAGGTTAGACCTTTGCCAAGAAGGGCACTAATACATAATAAGATTTGTTCCCTCTTCTCTGCCAGGCTGTGTGATGTTAGAAAATTCAGGGCTGGGTATACAGCCCTAGACATGCTCAACAACAATAATGGTTGTTCCATTATTTTAGAAGACCAATTACACATGCAAAGTTGGTCAGGGAGAGAGGACATTCAAAACTGTGCTCTTTCGCAGAAACTCTGAGGCTCTTAGTCCTCAGAATACTTCTAACTGGCCTTGTCACATGGACTTCTGGGGTGAACATTTAGAGATGGACAGGAGAAGAGAGCAGGAGAGGCCTCTTAAGCAATCTGTTTTTGCCTTCATTTCCAGTCTACTTGAATGCCGAGGAGATGATACAAACATGGGTTTGGGAAATAGAACCCTCGGGAATCATTGGTAGGAGCTATAAATGAGAGAGGGGAAGGAAGCTTTGCACTGGCTTCTGACATGTGGGGCGGGTTCCACAGGTTTAATTGAAACCACTTGAAGGATTTGACAGTTTTTTAACCCATTTAAACTGGACAGTGGTCCCCAAAGGGCTGGCCCATCAGGCTCAGCTGAAATTTCCAGGCTTCTTTCCTGTCATGTCTCCATGACCCTGCTTCACAGGATGCATATGTAGTCTACAGGATCCCTTGTCATTTGTGGTTCCCTCACAGATCAATGGAAGCTGCTAATCAGAGTATCTAAACTCACTTCCTTTGTACCTCCTAACATCAAATGTTTGCTCACAATACACCAATGTTTTCAATAAATTCAACCAATTTTTTTTTCAACATCTACTACATGCAACCCTCCTGAAGGTGCTGGCAACAGAGACAGCGATCCTACCTTCAGACTGTTCCAGTGAAAGAGAAAGAAGAGATATGCTAGCATATGGCTGTCAAAAAAGACAGGCATAGAACAAGGCTTTGAAGACAGTAACGGTGGCTATGAGAGTGACCTCCAGGGTTGGGGAAGCATTGAGGGGAAAGCAGCGGACAACAGGTTACTCTGAGGCAAACAATCTTTGTGCTATGTGGATGATGCCTGTATGGCGAATGCTTGGTGATGGGTGAGTAGTGGCTGAAGGCAGCTATTAATGTTAGCAGAGGGGAGCTTCGTCATGTACTTATTTGGGAAAAAAAAGGCAAGATGAAGAGACAAAGAAGTCTCACATGCTTGAGGGTATACGGTTGATTAATCCAGTCACAAGCCCATTCCATAGTAGTACTCCTACCTCCAAGGAGCTGAGAGATTGATCTAAGAGTTCTCTTTGATGACCATAATGTGTAGGGAATGAACACCAAGTTCCCTCTTTCCCGTTCTTTTTTGTTTTGTTTTGTTTTTTCGAGACAGGGTTTCTCTGTGTAGCCCTGGCTGTCCTGGAACTCACTCTGTAGACCAGGCTGGCCTCAAACTCAGAAATCCACCTGCCTCTGTCTTCTTTTCCCGTTCTTGAGAGCGCTGAGGAACAGACTCAGCTTGTATCAGACACACAAGAAGCTCCCTGGCCAAGAAGCAATGACGACATTACATACTCACGGGGTAATATTAAGATCATTACAGCAAATGAAATGTATATTATTATCGGGTTTGAACAGGATAGTTAATTAGAATGCAGCTCTGCCGTCTTCATATTGTCTGCCAAAAACCTGTTTAAAACATCCTGGGATGTATTCTAAGTGCACCACCCTGAAAGCAGGTCCCAGAGCAGCGTCCCAGTGTCTTCATACACAAATGTAGGGTCACAAGGACCGGGGGCAAGAGGCGTATAGACACTGGCCACTCCACTACCGCTTGCTTTCCACACTAACGACACTGGGTAGGCTTGAAGGGCCATCCTCTGGGGAGGGATGAGAGATTATGTAGAGTCCCCACAGTCTATGATTGTCCTTCTATTCTCCACTAACTGATTGGGCTTAACTAATGATGTTGGTTGTGATTTTATGCTCATATGCGAGGAGGACCAGATAGTGGTGCAAAAGGAATTGCCTCAAACTTGTGTAGTGCAGAGACCAGCTGACAGAAACAACTGACTCATCTGTGCATCCTGAGTAGCCAGAGTAGACACTCTATATTAGTTCGTTGTTTGATACTACACAATGGGAAGGCACCAGGGTAGAAAATCAAACCTTCTATGCTTTCTGCTGATCTTGGCAGCTGAGCAGGGGTGGGCCTTTTCTTCCTCCTCTACGTTGCTTCTCTTTAGATTCTTGAAGAGACCGGGCCATGTGGAGTTAGGAGGCCACGGGAACCATCCATTGCTCCTTTGAGAGCTTTTTCCTCAAAGTACAAATTTAGAAGGCTTTCTGATGTTGTAGAACATGGTTCATCGGAGACCAGGAGGTCATGTGTGTGTCACATTTTCCACCGAAATTCATGATCACCCAAACACATTTCCTCTGGGACTCTGCCACTCTTGGAGAGGTTGCGTGCTGTCAAGGGAACGGTATTACATTCTTTAAGTGCTGAGAGAAGAGCCAAAAGAAACAAAACAAACAAACAAAAAACTATCCCTGATCAGAATCAGATGCTGTGCATGGGAATCAAGTCCTAAAATGGAAGTGGAGCCTTGTGGGTGGGGTCACTAATCCCTGGTGGGTGGGGCCAGCCGTATCCCACCAGTGTTAGAATGGTACTGTATGCATTTGTTCACAACTGTGCCTTCTTTTGGATTTTATAGTGCAGTCTTTAGGAAAGCATTAGGAGGGACTTCCTGTGGGGGACCTTAGGTGTCCCTTAAAATACAAACAAATAACAAAATACCTAGTGGTGTGCATAGGGAGAGTTAGGTCACACTAATACATCAGGTGGTTTCTCACTCCAGTCCTCTGCCCCTTGGAGCCTCTTGGGTCCTGTGAAGAGTGCCACAGGACAGAAATAGCTGGGATTTGACAGCTTGCCCCATGCCTGGACCTGCCTGCCAGGGCTGCCAGAATCTTAAGAAAACAGATGGAGCCTTACCCCCATTCTGGTCAGTTCCTGTTTAACCAGCTCCGGAGGCAGCTAGCATACCATCACCTAATAAATGTGCTTAATAAACATTGAGTTTGTAATATCCTCAAAAGGTGTTTCGAATGGGTGAACATATGATAAAGGAGTTCTAGAATCTTTCTCTATGAATCAGAGTAGACCACGCAGTCCTGATGGGGATTTATCCAGATGTGTGGAGAGATACATTCACTCAAATATAGAAGTGTGATGCCCCAGAGAACATGGGACATCTGTGGAGTTGAGAAAGGACAATGGTCAGCTGTAGATGGCACACAGAATTATCTTCTTTTTTTTTTTTTTTCCAGTCGTCTTTGTACTCTGCCCTATTGGTTTTCTACCCTCATCTCTCCTGGACTGTTGCTTGCCTGTTTCTAGATCTTTCTCAATGGCAGGCTTTGCTCATACTCTTCCCCAGCATCTCCTTTATAAACACCTTTTCTCAGAACAAGGGAGTTTTGCGGTTCCGATACACAGGAGAACACTGGCCAGTTGCCTCCTTTTCTCCCAGCTCACACCATGTGGTCCCTGAACATCTCTTCTCTCAGTGCTCATTTTTGCTTTGGTGCCCTGCTGTATGGATCTTCTCGCTCACCACAGTGAAGAGGAGTAAATTCCAGCTCAAAATGGAGCCCTTGCAACGTGCACGAGGACTGTACCAACGTCTGCTGAATGTGTCTGCGTGTAGAATGCAACGCACAAGTGGCTTGCAAAATGAGGGGTGCATTCTTGAGGGTGGTTAGCAGCGTAGCAAGGCTGTTAAGGCTCCAGGTAGAATCTCCATCATCTTTTATCTCTCTAGATGCATGGAACATGGCCATGCGAGCCGCTGTTATCTCAGCATTGTGTCCTTATATAAAAACGTACAAAGCAAAGAAGGGAGGGAGAATGCTCCTAATAGTTTAGCCTTCTCTTTCTTTCTTAAACTAGGTGAAAACTTTCCCAATAATATACTGTTCAGAGGATATCTCTTTAAACATTAAGGGCCATGCTTATTTTAATAATGTTGAGGGGGGAAATGACTCTTATGGTGGACATGGGCACTTTAATTCATTCTTTGGGAATTTCATATATATATGCATATATATATGCATATGCTTATGCAGCATACATTTATATGTATTTATGTGTATATGTATATTTATGTACAATATATGTATATATAAAATGTATTTTATTTATATGTATTTATGTATATATGTATGTGTTTTAGTCATCAAATGTATTTTATTTATATGTATTTATGTATTTATGTATGTGTTTTGATCATCTCAACCACCTATGCTCCTCCAAGTCCTCCCAGATCAACACACATACCAACCCCAATCCCCCCAACCCTCCCCCCGGCCACCAACGTCATGCTCTCTTTTCATAGACTGCCGGGTGCAGTCAGTGCAGTGCATAGGTGCAGAGCCATCCACTGGAGCATGGGCATCCTAACAAGAAAGGAGCTTTGTGTAAGACAGGAGGAAACTATTGGCTAATCGACTACTGCCATCAAATGCCATTTGAGGTAAAGCTTACATAGCTAATAAGGGATCATAAAAGAAAAAGAGAGTCAGAGTTTGGAATAAATTTGTCCCCTTTATCCTTGTCTACCTCAAGACTTAAAAAGAACAAACATAGCATCTAATTCATCACTTTAGTCGTTTGAGTGAATTTCTGAAGTGTTTAGCACATTTACATGGTAATGTAACCACCACCATCATCCACACAGAGAATAATTTCATCTTCCCAAACTGAACCATCCTCCCTCCCCTCCTCCTCCTCCAGCACGGCCTTACTTTGTGTCTTCACTGTGACTACACTAGGTATCTTGCACACCTAGTTGTGGGATATTAATCATTCAAGCTTAACCCTGGTAACCTTTCTTGATGTACAGGCCCCTTCTCCCTCCCTCCCTCCTTGTCTTCCTCTTCCTCCTCTGCCTCTCTTCTTCTCAAGCCCATTTCATTGCTTAAGGCAACCAACATTTATACTTCTTCCAGCCTCTGAGAATCTCTGCCTATCTGGACTCAGAGACTCCAGTGTTTGGCTTCCCTCTGTGCTTGGCCCTATGGACACTCATGCAGAATTTGTGTTATTTTCTTGAGATAATGTCCTTTTAGTGAGATAATCTCTCATCTCCCCAAATGGATTGCATCTTCTTGAAGATGCACAGTCTGTGTGGCTTAGTTTCCTCTCTCTCCTCCCAGATCAGCGGCCACTCCATCAACACTTCTTTGCTCTCTTTAGGAAAGAGGTGCAAGCCAGATTTACAATCCCTATACTTTCTCTTAAGTCTGACCATCTCTTGAGCTGAAAATCTGAGCCCTCCCTCTCCACTCTCTCCCTTCTCCCTCCCTCCCTTTCTCTCATATAATGGAAAATGAATGTCCCCATTACACCTCTGTCTATTTTTGAGGTCATTTAATGTGTCACCTCTGTTTCCAACTTTCTAGGGTAGGCCCAGATAATGAGGCAAAAGTGTTGCATTTACACAAATCATTTTTTTTTTCTGAAAATCTCTTCCCTCACATAAGTATCTATTATTTTCAGTAGTTAAAAATCAGTAAATACTTTCCAACCTGGGAAAGATTGTGGGAAATGTCTGAGGACCTCAGAGCCTCTAACAAGCCTGCTTTTATTTATTTATTTTACAAAGGAGTCTTAACTTGGCCTCTACATGCACATACGCGTACACACATACACAACACACACACACACACAGAGACAGAGACAGAGACAGAGACAGAGAGACAGAGAGAGAGATAGACAGAGAGAGAGAGAGACAGAGTCAGAGACAGGAAGAGAGGGAGGAACAGACAGAGAGGGAATAAGTACTCTATCCAAGGATTAGAATTTTATATATTCAAAAATCTTAGACGTTAAATGAGCACTCTGTGGCTTAGCCTCTCCACATCACTGATTAAGTGTCTGGTTACATTTTTAGCTGACTTTGTAGTGCTCTTGGGTACTTAATCCCAGCGACGTTAAGTGAAGTAATCCTCGGGGTAGTGAAAATAGATATGTGACCCACATTTCCTTTCTTAATCTCTGGTGACAGACATGGATCCAAAATTCTTGGGAAAAGCAAGAAAATGCTGTAGCCAAGATGCCCAGGATGCTTCTCTGATACATTTGAAGACTCACCCATTTAGGGGAACTGGTGTGGGGAGATGAGTCTCACTCGGGGCTGGGAGTTTACTGCAGTGGTGTCTACTTGCCTGGCATTCTAAGACTGTGTTTGCTCTCCAGCACTACAAGGGAAAAAAAATCAACTGACTTAAAGTATCTTGAAAGATCAAGAAAATGCATTTGGATTCAAGAAAAAAAATGTCTAAGCTAAGTTGAGTGAGGTACTTCTCTTATTAATATTTGGATTATTGAACTGGCGTGGTAAGATATTTCAGGGAACCCTCTTTCCTTGTTTTCTGCAGAGCCATCGAAATGACAGAGAGAAACCAGGAGTGGTGGTGCACATCTTTAATCCTAGAATTTGGGAGTTGGAGGCAGGAGGGTCTCTATGAGTTTGAGGCCAGCCAGGTCTACATAGTGAGTTCCAGAACAGTCAGGGTTCTGTAGAAAGATCCTGCCTCAACAACAACAACAACAACAACAACAACAACAAAAATACAAATTTTAAAAAGGAAAGAAATAACAGTGAATAGATTATTTGCTCCATTATTGCTAGACAACAGTAGATATTTAGTAGATATTTTACTGGTCAATAATTATTTCACCAGCTTTCTTTTGGCTCACTTGTGCTTCTGAAAGTCTGCGAAAATGAAAGAATATTAAATTGCTTCATGTTACTTTACAAAACATGTGTTTAGGGGTCTAAAATAAATAACATTTAACAAAAACATTTTGTATTTTATGCAAGACAGCTTGGATTGAGGTCCTGTCAAATCCATGAGGGGTTGGTGAGTGTTTTCCAATAGTTATTTCGTCATTGGAGGGCACTGTAGGGCTCGTGGCTTCCAGAAGGGAGGCATTTTCTTCTTGAGTTTTGGCTTGCCATCAAGGACAGTTTGTGAGAGCTCAAGGAAAAAGGTGTCTTTCTTGTGAAAAAATTAGGGCAGAGACTTGAAATTTAAAAAAAAAATGCGAGGAAGAGAAGAAACAGCGTTTTGAGAAAACATCTCAGCCACACCAGGACTCAAAAGGACCCCAACAGGACTCAAAAGGACCCCAACAGGACTCAAAAGGACCCCAACAGGATTTGAAAGGGCCACCACCTGCACAGCCAGAGCAACAAGCACAGCCACAGGAGAAGGCACAAGGACAGCCACAGCTGCCTGGGCCAAAGTCACAAAAGGAGCAAGACCCACCAGCACAGAGCATCTTCAAGGATGGTCTCCAGAAGGACACCCAAAGGCAAGGACCCCAGACTAAACCAGCTGGAGCTCAACAAGATGGCCAGCAATCCTGTGAAGTGTGCGATAAACCCCCTATCCTTCCAGGCCACGGTATCACGAATGTTTGCCGGTCTAGCTCTTCTACATTCCCGACTCACAGTGAGAGTCAACTAATTACATCCAGCAGTGGTGATCCAGAGATGGACTCCAAGACGTGATGAAAGTGAAAATAAAAACAAAACCTAAAAAATCAACCAAACAAAAAACCCAAGCACCACCAAACAAACAAAAAAAAAACAAACCAGACAGCAACCACACTTTCTTTGCACCCAGCAATCTTTCAAATCCAAAAAGCCAGTTGCATTTGGAAAGGAGGCTAGTTGGAATTAAAATATAATTCCTGGAAAGAAAAACAATGTTTTCTTTGACAAGAATAGCATATCATCATGGTCTCCTATTGCATTTTGAGGCTCAGCACTGATGCTGCCCCTAGGGAAATGCAGGCAGCTCAGGCACTTTCGTGACAACCTGTGCATTCATTACTTGTCTGTGTATCCTCAATTCATTCCTTATTTGTCCAGAAGCACTGAGTAGGGTCTATTGCATTCCATGCACCAAGGCTATAATGCCGAATGAGGTATTTGCCTAGAGGAATCCCAGCTTGCTTGGGGGGGAGTCGAATAGACTTAGGGGAGTTGAGTAAACATGACCAATGCTATGTTAGACTTGCAGTAGCTAAGCCTGACACACACAGGAAGAAAGGAGCCCCCTCACTCATCTGGGTAGCCAAGAAAATCATAAAAAGCAGGGCTTGTAGATTTCTGTTAGGGTTTAGGAGATGCCTCACAAACCACACGGACACCGATCTCAGTCAGACAGGGGCAGGGATAGTTTATTGAGCATTTGCCCCAAGACAAGGCCACAGACCAGACTTGGAAGCTAAGTACGACCATGTACCAGTATTCTACAAAGCTTTTAAGCCTGAAATCCATAAATGTCTGTGCCAAGTTATTCCACCAATCAAGATTTAGGGACAGGAGACTTCCTTAGGGACACGTCTTTGTGGTACACTTATCCTGGTTCCATTAGTTGGGGTATTCAACTGTGGTGGGGTGGCTTCCCTTATGTAATATGTTTTAACGTGCCAACTAGGATGTTAGTTACCCACTTATGTATGCATACATTTTTTGGAACCTACTTTTAATAAGGATTCAAAGGGCTCTCCCCTAGCCCACCACCCAGCAGAGGCAGGAGATTGTGGGGACATGAAAGGCAGCCTGTTTCAGTTGAATGAGGCTTGCTCTGGAGACCCAGTAGAAAACTTTACAAGGGAAGAAACAGTGAGCCACGTTCCCAGAGATAGGTGTCTGACACCACAGAGACCCCCCCAACTCCATAATTCTGTGACTATAAGTCACACAGACAATGTCCCAAGCTTCTGGCATTCTGGCTAGACTCCACCTCCATCCACAGTTACCTGACTATAGCCAGATATGCTCCTCCCCACAGTTACCTGGCAACAGCAAGGTAGCCCAGCCCACTATAAAAGGGGCTGCTTGGTCCCTCCTCTCTCTCTCTCTTTAAACTCTCACCTTTCTGTCTCTAGCCCTCCTTCTCTCTCTCCCTTCCTCCCCTCTCTCCACATGGCCATGGCTGGCCTCTCCCTCTCTCTTTCTGCCTTCTCTCTTTCTCCCTGCCTTTTTACAATAAAGCTCTAAACCATAGACTGTCTCTGCTCATCAAGGCCTGCCATGCGTGAATGATGGGTTAGGCTTTCCCCTAAAGAGTCGCATCTAACGTCCCGCTGGAAGGCCTTCCTGCCCTCTCACCCAGCGCTCTCTCTTTCCCTGCTCTCTCCTCCCTTCGGCCCCAGGGATGACTGAGCTGCCCATGGGGCCCCCATTTTGTTCTCAGCTCTTCTGAGGTGTCCATCGGTGTCTGGGATGCCCGAGACTGAGAACCTGTTATCTCTGGCCTCTGTGAGGCCCAGAGACCTCAGACTGCCCCTTGTCCCCCACCACCACTGCCCCACAGTAGAAAAGAACAGTTATTAGGATATGGGGGGCATGGACCTGTTCAGCAATAGTTCCTTGGGGGCAAGCTTGATCTTCTTTCTCAGCAGTTCAGTCCCATAGCAAACACCAAATATGTATGATCTCAGCAGCTGCAGACCAGTCCTCTAGGCAGGCAGATACAGCACAGAAACTGGCAGCCACTGTCCAGGCCTCTTGGCAAACAGACAGGAGGCACAAACCAGCAACTGTAGTTCAATCCTGAAAAAACCACCAAGCTTGCCATCCAGTCTGAGGCGAGGCCACTGAGGAGGAAAGTTGCTGCAGAAACCTCAGAAGCAGTTCTTGGGTGAGTTTCTCTCAATGACAGCATTATCACAAGTTGAACTCAACAATGCTACCTAAGGCCAACCAATACACTCATGCCGTTAACAAAGAATAGCGAGGCAGAGCAAACCAAACCAATGCTCAGTGCTTGTCTCCCACTGTCTGTAGGGTCATATTTGTACCCCTCATCCTTTCATGTGTCTGCTATACCAAAACATCCTGTGTCTGCTTCAGGAAAACATTCTTTCCCATGTCTGCTCCAGCAAAAACATCATTTGACATAACTAACTTCCTAAGGAACTAGAAGTTTCCACTTCACACGAATGTGACTCTTCTGTTAAGTAGGATGTCAATTCCCAGGGAAGTCTTGAGAACTTAAACTTTATTCGACCCCTACTCAAAATGGAAGCCTTATTCCAAACGGCCTCTTATATGGGTACAGATGTCTCTTTTATGTTGGGGTCCATCCTACAAGCAGCTTACAAAGGCAATAACCACTAAAGCTCAGACACGGGTGCAGGAAGTACTGCGGGTGATTGGTTCAGGTCCAGGCTTAGTGTGGCTAACTAAAGAACAAAGCAGTTCCAACTGACCTCTATTGTGATTGGTTTTCTAGAACACCAAAGCATAGAACATAACAGAATAGGCAATCAACCTGGGTTTGAGGGAAAGTTTCCTATTAACAGCATTCAAGAACGTTTCCTTGTGTCTTAGTTAGGGTTTTACTGTTGTGAACAGACACCATGACCAAGTCAACTCTTATAAGGACATTTAATAGGGTCTGACTTACAAGTTCAGAGGTTCAGTCCATAATCATCAAGGCATGGTAGCATCCAGGCCGACATGGGGCAGACAGAGTTGAGAGTTCTACATCTTTATCTGAAGGCTGCTAGTGGAATACTGACTTTCCAGGCAGCTAGGATGAGGGTCTTAGAGCCCAAATCCACAGCGACACTCCTACTCCAACAGGGCCACACCTTCTAATCATGCCACTTCTTGGGCTGAGCATATACAAACCATCACACCTTGTAACAGTAATAACAACATAAAGTGGCTAGTTAGACAGGAAGCAGTTACCCAAGCCTTAACAATGTCAAAGGAATACTTAATGTTTGTCAAGTTACTGAGAGAAATTTTCACTCAGGATCAGGTCTATGCAGAAGGGATGTGCTAAGACTGGGCCTGAGGTAGAGTCCTGTGTGTAGAATGAAGGATGATGGGAAGGATTAACATGGACTATAGTCTACCAGCTTGTTGCCCACCAGTGCACTCAGAAGGCCCAGCACCAGCTTGATGCCCACCAATGTACCCATGAGGCCCAACTTTATGGCCAGAGGTACATGAGTAACTGAGGGCACTGTCCCTTTGACCACTGTCTCCTCCCTCTGTACATGCCATACCACCCCTACCCCCACCACATTACCAGAAACGTCCCTACCACACCCACAGCAACTGACCCTTCCTGAAACATCAGGGTTCACGCTCTGGTGTATCCCTCAAGAAGAGCAGAGCATGTGGAGTGCTGTGTGTTACCTGGATGTTCTAGCTCCGCTCTGCTGCTGTGACAAAACATTCCGTGTGAAAGCAACCTGGAGAAGAAAGGGTTTCTTAGGTTTTCTCTTCTCATCATCTATCAGTGAGGGAAGCCAGGGCAGGAACCTGGAGGCAGGAACCAAGGAGGAAGACTGCTTGCTGGATCACTGTTTGGCTCATTCAGACTATGTTCAGATAGTTTCCTTCTATAGACCAGGGCCATAGATACAGAGAATGGTACTTCCCATGGTGGGCTAGGCCCCTACATCCATGATCATTGAAAACACTCCTTCACAGACCAGCCTATAGACAAATATAAGGGACTGCTTAATGTAAGCCCCTTTTAAAAATAATTCCATCCTGTGTCAAGTTGTCAGTTTATGCTAACAGGGACACTTGATAAAGTGGATAATCTAATATTGCATATTAGTATGAGGATGACATCTGTACGTCATTGGTGGCTGTAACTTCACTGAGTCAGAACTAGGCCCGACTTGATCCTTGGTCTTCTGTGTTTAGCAATAGTGTGTAAAGGGCTTAAAAGGAGATAGTATAGAGAACGGACTCCTGTAGAAGCGAACTACTGTAAGAACATTTAAAAGTCTTACAGAACAAGCGAGTGATGGGTCAAAGTCAGACTTTAGAGTCTTCTCCAGTGGAATCTTCCACAATGAGGAGAATGTTCCATGCCACACTAATAGGCAAGCTAAGGCTCTCAAGTACTTAGTATGACTACTAAGACTGATTGACTGAATTTTACTATTAATTTAAATGTAAGTAACTGCCCATGAACAGCTGTTCAAGAGCTATCTGTGGCAAACTCAAAAGAACTTGTGACAAATTGGATTTTTCCCCCCTTGGTTCAGTCAATATTTTTTTGTTCTGCTGTAAAAAATGATGGCACTTTGTGTCAATAATGTATGTTCTAAGAAGGAATTAAGGAAAAGTAAGGTTATGTGGTAAGAGAGATTCACACAGTGGCATTTAGCCACGGACACTGTAGACAGCATTTTCCCCCAAGAGGGAGCAAAATGATATATTTTCCTTATATATTTTGAGATTCTAGAGAGAAAGATGAAAGGGGATAAATTGTGTGCCAAGGAGAGAAATGGGGAAGAATACTAAGAGTTAAGAAATAGGCCACAGGGCAGTCAATAAGGCTGGAGAAATGGACAGCTTACATGGAACAAAGTTGAAAAGTAAGAGGCCAGGCCCAGCAGCCACTCTGGTTCTCTGCATGGAAGGAGGCCCTAAGCAGTAGTTGTAGGAATGCAATTTCCATGTGGTCATCAAAAAAAAAAAAAGTTTCTTATGGAATTAGGAATCTGCATTTCTGAAGGCACCCATAAGTTTTAGAGTGCTTAAGTAAACTCATGCTTTAGATAACAACTAGAATTTAGCATATATTTTCCAAGCATAATCCTAAATGTAAATAATTTTCATTGTCTAATTCAAAGACAAATGAGAAACTTGACAAAGATATACAGATTCTAGGGGAGGGGAAAACAGAAATATTGAAAGCCTAAAGCTCAATAATTTGAAGAAAATGTTAATAGAAAATATCGCCAGTAAACTAGTGCAAACAAAGATTAAACAACAACAAAACAGTATTCAGGGCAGAGAGATGGTGCTGTCTGGCTGCTCTTCAGAGGACCCCAGATAGATTCACAGCATCCAAAAGACAGCTCACGGCTCTCTGTAACCCTGGTTGCAGAGGATCTGGCCTCTTCTGGCCTCCGAGGGTACCAGACACTCAGTGGTGCACAGACATACAGCAGGCAAAACACCCACTCTCACCTTGGTTGAGCGAAGTGTTCGTGAGATCCTGTTCTGAAGAGGTTGACACGTTCTCCTCGTGACCTTTCCTACGGTCGCTGTGAAGCAACGGATGTCTCTTTCTTCAAGACGGCTGTCACTTATCTTCTTTTCTATAACATTACATACTCCTTCAGGGTTCTGGGCTATCTCCAGACTTTTTTCCCTCAGTGTTTGGATTCTATTGCCTTTGCTGTTACATGCCTCTGGCACATCACTGATTATGATTTTTGATTTCAAATCAAGTGATTTCAGATTTTATGTTCTCTTGCCTCTCAATCGGGGGTGGGGGAGAACCAAACAAAACACAATGCTAAGGGCTAATTTTTCTCTCGGTAACTGCCAGGGGCTGGTTCTAGAAACTACTCTGTCCACTGATGCGATATTTTAGTGACTGCAGCTAGGGTGGGTGGAAAGATGGGTTTTGCTTATAACATACTCAGCAGGACCTGCTGTGGGTTTCATGAGTTGTGCTCACAGTTTTGGCAGGGATATGAACGAATATAGTGCAACTTAAAATGATTATTTAATGACGATGAGTGATCTAAGTGCTTATATCTAGAAAAGCCAAGAGCCAGCTTATCCACCAGTCAGCCATTACATTGATTGTTGTTGCTCGTGCTGATGGCATGCTGCAGTCAGAAGCAGGACTTCGTGCTCCGGAGTCAGCCTGAACCAACAGTTTGACAACTTTAACCTTCTGTTGTAGGGGCCAAACTCTCCCAGGGCTTAGTAGTCACCTCTCTGTTAACTGTCTGTTTCAAGGCCGAATGATCCCACAGTTCATCTCTCTGTCTCAGTGAAGGTTCCCTACTTTGCATCCCACATTCTGTTACTCTGCCACACCCTAGTTTTCACCTGCTATGCTGTCAAAAATTCCATGGGTGGCATGTGTTACAAAATTAAGTCATAACGGTGATGGTGCTCCAAGTATTTTATTGTAATAGATTTCTTTTCCATTGTTGATAGCATGTGTATTTAATAAAAATACACTGACAGTGTCTCCTTCTTGACATGTTCTCTAATTAATCATATCTTCAGAACCTGACACTGGTCTTGACATTTTCTTGTGAAATGCTACAATAGACACATGATAAGTTGCATATCAAACAATATGAATTTCTTTAAACTGGAATTCACTCTGTATTCTGCATGTGAAATTGTATGTGTGTCAACTGGAAGAAGGGGACAGATAATCCAAGATTCTCTCTTAGTTTAATTATTAATATGTTACTTACTAAGTTACATAAATTAAAATTAATGGGTTTCCCAGAGACATCTCACAAGTGCCAAGATTATTGGGGTGGAACTCCCCATGTAGGGCAGGCTAGCCTCACACTTATCATTCTCATGCCTCGGCCATTCACAGGCTAGGATTACAGGTTTGTACCATCGTGTCTAGCTGTCCAATGTGATCTTGTGTCAAAAAAAAAAATCATCACAGAAACTTTTCTGCTACTGTAGGTGATGACACAGGCTCTATTGGGCCCCCTTGTCTGTCCGGATCTTAAATTTCTCAGAAAATATTTTGAAATATGTAACAAAGTTTTAGTCTGCTGGAGCCTTTGCCTTCACAGTGAGAAGGGAAAATGTTGTTCATGAAGGAGTTGGTAAGATTGAGACATGTTAGTTGACCTTGCCCATGCTAACGGTTCATTTTCATACATGATAAAGTGATAGATGAGGTCTGCCCCTGATGGGAGAATAAACAGAATACTAAATGTGATGACTGCCCTATTCTCAAGATATAAGAAAGGGAATATGTGTATTTTCCACCATGAAATTGAAAGCAAAATAACTTCAGAGAGGTTACACACCTAGATTAGAGAAGCTATTCCCCATGTTATACCTTGAAAATATTGATCATGAAGGAAAATATTTCCAGTAAGAAATTGAAGGGGATATAGCATTTAAGTTCAGAAGTCCTATAAAGCAGTCATTACAAAGTGAGTCCCCATTCTTCTTGAGTTTCATGCGTTTAGCAAATTGTATCTTATATCTTGGGTATCCTAAGTTTCTGGGCTAATATCCACTTATCAGTGAGTACATATTGTGTGAGTTCCTTTGTGATTGGGTTACCTCACTCAGGATGATGCCCTCCAGGTCCATCCATTTGCCTAGGAATTTCATAAATTCATTCTTTTTAATAGCTGAGTAGTACTCCATTGTGTAAATGTACCACATTTTCTGTATCCATTCCTCTGTTGAGGGGCATCTGGGTTCTTTCCAACTTCTGGCTATTATAAATAAGGCTGCTATGAACATAGTGGAGCATGTGTCCTTCTTACCAGTTGGGACATCTTCTGGATATATGCCCAGGAGAGGTGTTGCTGGATCCTCCGGTAGTACCATGTCCAATTTTCTGAGGAACTGCCAGACTGATTTCCAGAGTGGTTGTATAAGCTTGAAGACCAAAGTGTGGACACTTTGCCCCTTCTTAGAATTGGGAACAAAACACCCATGGAAGGAGTTACAGAGACAAAATTTGGAGCTGTGACGAAAGGATGGACCATCTAGTGATTGCCATATCCAGGGATCCATCCCATAATCAGCTTCCAAACGCTGACACATACACTAGCAAGATTTTGCTGAAAAGACCCAGATATAGCTGTCTCTTGTGAGACTATGCCGGGGCCTAGCAAACACAGAAGTGGACACTCACAGTCAGCTATTGAATGGATCACAGAGCCCCCAATGGAGGAGCTAGAGAAAGCACCCAAGGAACTAAAGGGAACTGCAACCCTATAGGTGGAACAACAATATCAACTAACCAGTACCCCGGAGCTCTTGTCTCTAGCTGCATATGTATCAAAAGATGGCCTAGTCGGCCATCACTGGAAAGAGAGGCCCATTGGACTTGCCAACTTTATATGCCCCAGTACAGGGGAACGCCAGGGCCAAAAAGGGGGAGTGGGTGGGTAGGGGAGTGGGGGCGTGGATATGGGGGACTTTTGGGATAGTATTGGAAATGTAAATGAGGAAAATACCTAATTAAAAAAAAAGATACATTAAAAAAAAGAAAAATCAACCCAGAAGCATAAAAAAAAAAAAAACAAAAACAAAAACAAACAAACAAAAAAAAAACCCCAAAAAACAAAGTGAGTCCCAGGGTTTATTTATCCCCGGGAGACCCTTTCTAAGGGTGAGGGAGGAAGGAACAGAAAAGCTTTGCTGGTGCTTGATGCAGAATCAGTTTAATATAGAATAACAGTGTCTGCAGTGTGGCTGTATACAGAGTGCAAGTCCCACACACAGAGCTGGTTGCAGCCACATTCCCACGGAGCTTGTTACACAAGGATATTATGTGTTTGTTCGAATCTTGTGTTAGACTGCTCTCAGACTCTCTTGGAGGCAGGGGGCAGGGATCATGCTTAAATAAGTAAATTATAATTTACTATTAAATCTATAGATGATCAGAGTAGAGGGAATTGAAGAATATGTATATCATTGAAGTGATATATTGTGCAATATTTACTCAGATTTAAGTCTAGTTAGTCTAAGTGTTCTTTGCATAAGTCATGCTTTATAGGGGTGTGTCTGTCTGTCTGTCTGACTGTCTGTATTTTAGTGAAATGGTACTTTGCCTCTCCACAGACAGCAAGCATTATGTACAGGGCAAGTTTTCCGGGTGGTTCATACTATGAATTTAAACCAAGAATAACGGTGAGAAAGGTACCTGCCCGCCTTAGCCTTTTAAGGATAACAGGTTTGTTCTTGACATTTGAGTATACCACAGAGACTTTTAGCCGAACTGAAAAGATAAACTTTAATTCTGTTTCTAGAAGACTGTTAACAGTTTGTGCTAACTTCTAATGAGTTAGCCTTTCCATAGGGTTTTTTCAGAGATTTGATGGATATTTCTCTCCACCAGAATATCTCTTTTCACAGAAAGCATCTAGCATAAGAATGAAAATATTAAGTGGGCTTGCAAGTTTTATAGCTTAACCTAATTATGTCACCTCATGAACAGAATGATTGGAACGGTGCCTGTTTTTTAGACTGAATTCATTTATATACAATTTGATGCAATCCTTTGAAGTGAAAACTTACAGGTTCTTTAGAAAGTCAATTGTGTCGAAAGATGTTAGGGCAAACTTGTGAAGGAACTTTGTGCTAAAGCAGACACAGGTGAAAGGCTTCGGCAGACTCGTGAAGGAAAGTTTTGTTTCGTGAAGGAAAGTTTTGTTGAAACAGACACAGGTGAAAGGTTGTTCTGTTAAAACAAACACATGGAAAGACATGTGATGAAGGATTCTTCGCTAGAGACATGATCCAGCTTATATTGTGTAGTTGAGCTCAATATATTGAGTCTCCATAGAAAGAAACATACCAAAAACCTTCTGGTGGTATGTTGTCGTTTCTTGCTGCTTCTGCAGACTTGGACTGATTGACAGAATGATGTAAGCCGCGACAGACATGCATGCTGAGACAAGGTATGTGGTGAGACAAGACATGTGGGGGACAGGTGATGTTTAGAGAGAGTATAAGAAAGACTCCATGGACAGTGATGGGGGCTGAGCTTGGCTTGCTGGTTGAGCTAGCCGTGCAATCTTTGTTGATCTTGCATCTGCATCTTTACTGATACTCACTTCACTGAGAGAGGCACAGCCAAGAACTTTTCCTGGTGTTCCTGTGGCCCTGGTCCCTGTCTCTGCTAGGTAGTGCCACTGCTGCTGATTTGTGTTTGCCCAATTCTACTGAACTAGACTGAGGAGGATACATCCAAAAGCATTTGCGAGTAGATCCAACTGTCGCTGATGACCTGTGGCCTCAACTGTCGATTTCTTGACAACACAGATGAGATTTGTTAATTTCATCTTTTTAAGCAGGTCTACTTTCCCTGTATCCTTTATTTCCCACTACCTCTGGTGGGTAGTGGGCTACAAGGGAGGTTAGAGCATTTAAGAACCATCATTAGAAGTAAACTTTGAACAAAAAATTAAAATTGCAGTCCTTGATACATTTAATAAAGATTTGTGGACACTGCAAAATGACATTCTCTCAAGTAGTTAGAAAAAGCATGTACACTCATTTCTGTCTCTTTTTTAGGTCTTTCTTTAAAAGTGGTGTCTCTTCAACCCTATTTTACCTTTCAAACAGTAGAAAGTATGCATATATGTTGCATGTATAATCATCTCCATCTGTTTTATCTATTAGATGGTAGAAGCATGCAGAACTTTCTCTGAGGGATGAGGTTGAAAATTGGAGGATGAGAAAGCCTTGGAGCTTAAAAACAAACAACAAACAAACAAACAAACAACAACAAAAGCAAACAAATAAAACTCCAAACAAGACCTGGAATCACCACGAATGAAACACAGCCCAAAGACACTTGATACAAAGAGGAAGTCATCACCTGCAAGCCCAGGCCATCTTTTCTTGCTTGCAGACAGGACACTTAACCCGAGCAAGGTAAGGAGACTTTCTTAAAGTCACAGAATTAGTTGCAGCATCAATGGCAAAAGACTTCATTTCCTGATTTCCGACTCTACTCATGACTGGATAAGTGTCTCTTAGCCTGCTGACTCCCATTCTCCTTATTAGTTTAGAGATAAAAATGGAACATAGACAAGGTATAAAAATGGTAGCTCATAGCTACCATTGTTGTAATTTGTTTCCATTATTATATTTGTTTTAATATTTTTGCAGATTGCACCTCAAGTAATTAAGTGTGCTATTATATTAGCAATACACATGCTCAATGTGAAATTTAGTAATTTAATAAGATCATGAGAGAAGCAACGAACATTCAACTAATTTTTACTATTATTATTATCATCATCATCATTATTAAAGTAGGCACTATTGGGCCTATGTAATCAACATCTGCTATTACATGCCATTTGCCTACAGGCAGCAATTAGACTTGCAACTTATATTAGGGAAGAGATAACCAATCCCTGCCCTGCTGGCCTGGGAAACCCTTCTCACTAAGCAGTGGTGTATGTCATAGGCTAACGATGCTCTGAAGAGAGGAAAGTGAGGCTGTGGTTTCCCCAGTGGACACAGTTATTCTGCTATTGAAGCGTTTGTGATGAAGGCGTCACAGGCTGTGGGAGCAGAAGTGGCAGAAAGCATGCAGCACAAATGTGTAGCACACAGAACAATGATCTATATCCAAGTAGAGAGGAACTCTCATTTGCCTTTTGACTATTGTATATAATATTCTCTCCCCTATCTGTCTGCTCTTTGAGCATGTGTTTGTGACTTTTCAGTGGGCCACAGCTCATGAGAGTGGCAGTCATGTCGGTATCTTCTGCAGATTCTCCTTGACATCTCTTTGTCTTTTGGCTTTTCTGACCACACCTTGGGGCTCAACATGTGCTCTAGCCATGCTGTGTTGCAAGTAGGTTTAGTGAGTGTCTTAGTCAGGGTTTCTATTCCTGCACAAACATCATGACATCATGCAACATCATGCAAGTTGGGGAGGAAAGAGTTTATTCGGCTTACATTTCCACATTGCTGTTCATCATTGAAAGAAGTCAGGACTGGAACTCAAGCAGGTTAGGGAGCAGGAGCTGATTCAGAGGCCATGGAGGGATGTTCTTTACTTGCTTGCTTCCCCTGGCTTGCACAGCCTGCTCTCTTATAGAACCAAGATTACCAGCCCAGAGATGGTCCCACCCACAAGGGGCCTTTCCCCCTTGATCACTAATTGAGAAAATATCTTACAGTTATATCTTATGGAGACATTTCCTCAACTGGTGCTCTTTTCTTTGTGATAACTCCAGCTGTGTCAAGTTGACACAAAACTAGCCAGTAGTGAGTATGAAGCCAATTATACAACTATGCTAGTTAAGATTTCTATAAGTATTATACCACTGTATAATCAGCAGAATATCCTTGAAAATGAGGCCATACCCAGTGCAGACTGCATATGAAATAATGAGCCAAGAGTCTTGTCTAAGCCCCGTCTACCATTACATCATTATTGCAAAGCCACCAGGCTATGGCCAGCATCTCTTTTCCAGACTGGAGCACCGTTATCTTTCACTGTTTCTGAACAGCAGGAAGATATGGCAAGGTCTTGTCACTGCCCTTTGAAGCCCTCCAGCAACCTTCAGTGTAAGTTATGGTGGCTACTGTGTTGTCCATGCAGCCACAGTGATAATGGATGTAAGTTCAACCAGAATCTCACCTGTCTTCATCCTATGCCTAGTTCTACCCTTTGTCTCACTGTGTGAGCATGGACAAATTTGTAAACTTGAGACCCTCCCTTTACTCAGTTGTGAAGCTTGAATAATGCCAACCCCGTAGAGGTCTAAGCATGAGAGAAAAAAAAACTTTATTTGAAAAAGCTCCAAAAAGATGTGGCCACAACAAATGAGAATAGCTATTCAATAACCTATATATGCTACACGTTTTGTATAATTATTATCACTGAATTGTATTCCCATCTCTGTGATCATATATCTATTGATACATTTATTCAATAAAATCTTATTTGCAAACAGCACGAGCAGTCATTATGTTGGTGGAGGATTGCAAACAGCCCCGATTTTACATTAGACAAGGTCCTCTTGAAAAGCACAAAGGAATGTACTTATCTCTAGAAAGGTGTATGAAAAGGAATCAGAGAAAATGGCAAAATTTGAAGTGTGACAGAACCCTGTTTGAGCCCAGAAGAGTGGGGTAACTGTCTGAAGGTCAGCAAGCTCCAAACTCAGCCAAGTCCAGTTTGAGATGGGAAGAAGCCTGTGTCCTGGCCTAAAGGCAGTGAGAACAGGAGAATTCTCCTGCATGGAGGATACAGCCTTTCTATTCCAATCAAGTTGGCAAAGCTAAGCATCACACTACTCATGATGCTTCCATCCATTTAGGGGAGGAGGGCACACAGCAAAACCATGGTTCACATATCATCGAAAAGCTCTGAGTCTAGTTGAGCAGGCTGCCAGGTGTGAAGATAGTGGTAGAACCTTGAAGCCATGAAATTGAGAAGTTCGTAGACTTGAAGCCAGGAACTTCTGGGCAGTAGGAAGTACTTAGACCTCAAAACCTCTGAGACTCTGAGCATCCAATAGGACTGTGTGGCTGGAACATAGAAAGAAGAATTGTGCTATCACATGTGAACAAGCGCGGGAGCCTTGGGAAGCACATCGGACTCTGTGGTGGCGGAGGCTCAGAAGTACAGGGCTAGTACAGAAGGTGGAAGAGAGTTTTTCAGGCTAAGGGAATGCCCTTGTTAAAGAAATATAGTCTAAACTGGGACACAGTGAATCCATTAAGAATTTGATCTCTCAAGTTGTGAGGGGTCTCATACTATTTTGTTCAGGATTTGAATATACATAGACCTTGATTTTGATTTCTGTTACTCTATACCGTTCTATTGCATCTGATGAACATTTCCCCATTGCATCTGATAAACTTGTTCTTTTTGGTTAACTGTGTAATATTCCAACATGGTTTCCATCGTGGTATCTCTGGTCCTTGTGTGCCCTCCTGTGCTTCTTACTCCTGTGTCTTTTTCCTTATAAAGGGGGGCTGTTGAGAACATATTTTGAGCTCATTTTGTTTTCTTATGCGCTCCTTTCTGAAGCTACATTCCCTGCATGGGTCTCTTTTCTGCAATCACAGCCTCCTCTGGCTCCAATCTATTGTGTCAAGCTTCATTTGTCTTCCCTGGCCTGAGGAATTCCCAGGCTTCTAGGCATTTCCAGGGCATTGGATAAAGAGAGGTTGTGGCAAGAAGAGGAGTGAGCTCTTGAGGATAGAGAATCTCCTTAGTGGCCAGCACACTTCATCCTTGGGGTGTGGCCTCTGTCACAGGTTAGTTCTGTACTTGGCATCTCTCCGTTCCTTAGCCAGACAGACAGCTTTCATTTTATAGCTTCCTCAAAGGGCCAGTTAGATTTCTGGTAAGCATTTCACCTAATATAAAGAATGTGTTAGGTCACAGCATTGGGGAGAACAGTTCATAAAAGCTCCATGATTGTAATTACCCAACGCTACCACAATCTGCAGCAAATCGTCCCCCACTGCCAATGTTTTTATTTTCTTTCTTTACTTAATATATTCATTCTAAATATTTTGATGTTGTTATGAAATTGGCCAAGGACAGTTTCTTCAGGCCAAGCAGAATCAGGGAGATTCACCCAGCTCTCTTTTCCTGGTCTGATCGAAGTTTGCCTACTTAGTTAAGCATGTACCGCTAAGGCTGGCCGAGAAGCTAAGGAAACAAAACCAGTAACTAGGCTGCTCCATTTCAGAGAAGCATGGAGTTGCTCTTTGGTTCTTTGCAGAAGAATTACATTCCTGGTGTAAAACACAGCATCATATGGTCACAATGCCAGTGATGGTTCTTGATAACTAGAGAATAAACCCTAAAGGATATCCTCAGTGTACCCAGATAAAACTATAAGACAAGAATAGAACATCATAACCATATATCCTCATTCCCAAAAAGGGCACATGGGGGAAGAGATAGTCTCCTGTCAGAATCATATAGAATCTTAGCCATTTGGGCCAGAATGACCATTCTTGACCTTTTACAACCTCTATAGGTAATAGCAACAGTGAACACATACCATGCATACAACACTGGGGTGTTAGCTACATTCTCGGAACAGTGCTTCACAGTTTATGCATACTGCACACCCATGAGATGCATTACTGTAGCTTTGCAAAACTAGAAGACTGAAAGACTTGAGATTGGAAGCTCAAGAGGCTGGAGGCAGAGTGGAATGGCAGGACAAGCCCAGGGCCAGGAGGCAGAGCATGGAGAACCATGCAGCTTGTTAGTCCAGAGTCTGCTAAGTACAGTTAGATGAGTCTCATAAATTCCTTAAGACAGAAAATTAGAGACATGCTGATAATAGGTGTGGAAGTTCCTTGACAGCTAACCATAGAGTCCTATAAAAGACTTGTCATTTTGTACTGTGTTTACTATGACGATGAGGAAAATTTCTCACACTTGAAATGTGAGACATGCAATGTCTGGTCTGGAGCGTGGTTACCTGGGGGCATTAAATCCAAATGTCTTGTGTAATGAGCCTGAGCTTCAGAATGAATCCGATGCTGAACTGATATTCAAGGAAATCAGATCACTCCTGTCAGAAGGCAGCAGGACTAGTGTATGCTGTGTGTTGGTTTGATTGATGGAATGACAGATATATTTTGTAGTCTCCCCTAAGGCCCAGTTAGACTTCTGGAAAGTGTTGCATCTAATATAAAGTACATGTTAGGCACCTAGCTTTCCAAACAGATCTCCTTTGAGGAACACTGGTAGCTGGGACAGGTCCCCCCAGCAACTTCAGGATTGGGATTGGTCATAAAAGATCATGAGATGGGTGTCTAAAACAAGGCTGGAGTGCTGCAGCAGTTGTCAGGTGGTCTTCAAGCCTCCTGGTATTGCTGACATTAGCCCCAGATGCTCAAGTGCCTGGACCAGTTGGACTTGGTGTTCTAGATGGTGGAATAGATTTCTAGTTGGCTCACACAGAAGGACATGGAAGCAAAGGCAGAGATCTCATCCATTCTTCAATAAACACACTATATTGGTGGTTTCAAATTCCAAGGAGATTAAAATCACTTAGCTATATCAACTGAGTGCAGCTTCCCAGTCTCTAGTTCAAGAGAGGATTTTTACTTCCATTAGTCTAGGGCACGGAACGAGAACCCATGCTCAAAAAGTTCTTCAAATGATTTTATGCAGAGAATGTACAATTTACATCTTCAGAGACACAAAATAATAGAAGAGGGAAGGCCTCAGCTGACAGCTGCCCTGATAAAAATCAAGGAGTGAAACTTACCAAGCACTTACAAAAAAGCAGGCACTGCACCTGAATTTGCTCAGCTTTAATCAGCCTGTGCTAACATCGCCTCTATTTTACAAATAGAATGTGTTATGGTTTGGATTGCAATGTGGTATGGATTGTTCCCCAGAGTCTCCTGTGTTGACGTTTTGATCTCCAGCTGGTGGCATGCTTATGGGTAATGTGTCATTAGGAGCACATGTTTTAGGAATACTTGGGGACGCACTTCCCTGGTTTCTAATGCCTGCTCTCTCTGGCCCAGTTGCTCGGAAGTGAGAAGCTGTCTCTTCAATGTGATTCTGCCAAAACCCACCATGGACCCAAGGCAAATAGGGCTCCAGTGGTCATGGACGGACTTTGCTGCTACTCAGCCAAAGTAAAAGATGACATTCTCAGCTCCCTTGTCATAGTGATGGAAGGCTAACACAGGTGACAGAGAGACCTATTAGATAAGCAGACATCGGGTCCTATGATAAAACATGAAATCCTGTTGCAAAGAGAATGCTCAGATTTAATCCAAAGGGACAGCCATCTCTCCCCTTACTGTAGCAATGGAATCTGAGTCTCATATTAAAAACCTCAGGACAGGCTTGCAGCCATGAAAGCATTATAAGGATGGAGGCTGGGCACTGTTCACTCTAGAGTCTACTTCCTGGTGTGCAAACTTGAATACCAGAAAACACGAAGCAGCAATAATTTCTTGGTCTCTGGTGCCGAAGCGTCCTTTCTCCCTGATCTTCCTCTGGCTGGGGTGTGTTGCAACTCGACAGACCTCGCTCACACTTGCTCATTAGATGTGCAGAGTGGAGCTGTTTAAAGTGTCTGGCAATCAAGGTGCTCTCTCCAAAAGTGTGACGCATGAGCTACTCCTGGTGTAGTAAAAGAGACACAGCTCTAACTGACCTTGGGTAAGAAGGGAGAAAAAAAAAATCCCCTTTAATTTGCATCTGACATTCTCATTGCATTTTGAGGAATTGCTCACTTCAGCATAGGAAAGTCCTTAACAAAGTCTTCCCTTCATGAATATCCCTTTTTATAGAAGAGAGTTGAGTCTTAGTTTCTGAATTTGCTCCATGAAATTATACTTTTTGGAATGTTAATGTTTTTGGGGTGCTTGTTAATTATTCTTTTATCCCCTGGTGGGATGTTGTCAACCTGACAGATCTAGAATCACGAGGGAGATGGGCCTCTGGGCGCGCCTGTGGAGCATTATCATGAATACTAATTGACATGGGAAGACCTCCCCATGGTGTGTGGTACCATCCTGTGGGTTGGGGATCCTGAACTACTGCACTAGAGAAAGCAAGCTTAGCACTAATTAGCATGGAGCTTCCTCCAACCTCTGCTTCTTGGTTGAGGATGCAATGGATGCAACCAGTTCCCTCCAGTTCCTGCTGCTGTGACTTCCCTGCCACGAAGAACTCGAAGTGTGAGCCAGAGTAAACCTTTCTCCTGTAGGCTGCTTTATCACAGCCTCAGAAGGCAGACCCAGAAACTGACCCTTGACCTTTGTCCACCCTAGGCTTTGCATTTTTCACCTGTTCCTCTCTCCTCTAACCTCTGCTATCTCTATTACTTGTGAGCAGATGTTAAGTCTGTGTCCCACGTCTTGGCATTTTTGAAGCCCTTCCCCAGAAAACTCCACATGTTATAGAAATTTTTAAAAAAGCTTTCTGGATACATTTTTAAAAAATGAATGGATGTGTGGTTCCCAAGGCAGGTGTGTATGGGCATTGGATTCCTACGCCCTCCTTCCTATCCCTTGCTAAGTCTGACTGTCACTGCACCAGGATGGTGAGGATGGGACTTTGCATGTTTAACATGATGCGAAGAGAGAAGGGATGTCAAAGGACCCCAGGGAGAAGAGACGGCGTCTACAGCAAATGGAGTGCAGAATTCAGCTCCAGAGAGCGAGCAAGCGAGCGAGTGAGAGAGAATGCTCATGTGTGCAGTGTTTGGATCAAATGAAAAAAAAAAATCTCCATGCTGCAGCTGTAGCAGTTGTACATTAGGGTTGTTCTTTTCTTTAAAAATTCGCGTTATTTTTAAATATAATTACAGTATATCCCTTCCCCCTCCAACTCTTTCCATTCCCAAAGATCCCTCTTAAATTCATGGCCTCTTTTTCTTTAATTATCATTTAAACACACACACAGAGAGGAATAAATATATAAGTACAACCTCCTGAGTCTGTTCAGTGACATTTGTTATATATGTTTTTAGGGTGTTGGATAACCAATTAAATGGCTCATCCCCACAGAAGGCTAAATGTCTTCTCTCTCTCTCTCTCTGTCTCTCCCTCCCTCCCTCCCTCCCATTTCTCAGTTGCTAATTGCCTGTAGGTCTTATACTAGGGATGGACTCCGTGAGATTTTCATAACCGCATTTGTAGGTCATTGCTGTGGTCCTTGTTCAGGTCTTGATTAGGCAGCCATATTGTTGAGATTTCATGGGTGCAGCTTCTCTGTCACATCTAGAAGACAAACTATCAGAGCAGACTTACTGGCCTCGGGCTCTTACAATCTTTCTACCCTCTCTTCCTTAATGTTACCTAACCCTTAGGTATAGAGGTTGTGTTGTGGACACACACACACACCTTTTTTTCTTCTTTTAAAAAAATTAATAAAAAAAAAGTCTTTGAAGATTTTTTTTTCAGTTAGGAAGATCAGGACTGTGATGGTCCCCATGAGGCCATGATACAAATCACATCACTCTCCCATTTAGCCATACACCAAATGGCACTCACATTCTCAAGTCAAGACTAGAAGAATATATTGTTTTATTAAAAAGGACCTAAGACATTGTAGATTGTAAAGAAATCTAAAGGCAAGCTGTAGGCAGATTATTTCCCTAAAGACATGCAACACACACACACACACACACACACACACACACACACACACACACACACAGAGAGAGAGAGAGAGAGAGAGAGAGAGAGAGAGAGAGAGAGAGAGAGAGAGAGAGAGAGAGAAAGCCTGTGAAGCAGAGAAAGGGGGTTAGCAGGATAATTTTCATGAGGGTGACCAGTGAGGTTCTTCACTGAGGTGGTGAGTTTTAAGAAGATGCCTGAGTAGGTGAGGTGGGTAGCATATGTGCATTTGGAGGAGAAACAGGCGGTATAAATGTCCTGAGGTAGGACATAATCTCGTGTGTCTGGGAAATACCAACAAGGGGGATGTGGCTGGAACAGAAGAAGGAAGAGAGAAGGTCTGATGAGACAAGTTGGGCAGTGGGTAACAAATCCAGGGCCCCGTAAGAACTTCATTAAGTGATGCTCTGGACAGATAGAGTTGCCTAGCAACAACCTCTAAGAGAACAATGCCTCTTCTCCAGTCCCAATCTCCCCTTTCTCTTCTTACTTTCCAGCTCATCTAAGGAATCTTCTAGACCTCAGTCAAGAGGCATCACCACCCAAGGAGCACGGGCTATCTTTCAAAAGATGATTACAGATCTCCACTCTAGAGCCGAGGTCCTTCCTACCAAGTCTTCATGATACTTGGATATCAGTATTTTATTGTGTCTCCCCCAGCACTTCCAAATTAAAACCGAAGAAACAGCACATGACAGAGACTGACATGCAACTCTGTTTCCATGGCTACATTAGCCAGCAAGTCTACATCAAGACTCCCGTCTCCCACTTTACCCACTGGACAGCCTGATGGCTCCACTCTCTGTCAGCATTTACTCTGCCTCTGCAGTCCCCAAAGCCAGCCACGTCACGTCGTTAAAAAGGTAAAGCATTTCATTGAGGCTTCATGCTGTAATTATAGCTATTGTGCCAATACAGTCTAGTGATATATACTGTATATCCATACTTACTACACTTGTTCTTAGCCAAAAGGCCGAGAAGCGATTATCCATACTTACAATGTCTCACGGCCCCAGAATAGTCCTCTATGCTCATTTGCAGCCCACCTTCAACCCCAGGCACCCCAGGTCAGTCCTGAATACCTATATGGATTAATATGAGTGGAAGCATACACCACGTACCTTCTCATGCATGGCATCTTTCATGTAGTATACGCTAACATTAATTTTTATTGTAGCACATATTGTTAATCCTTTCATTCTTCAATACCTACTCAATGCATAGATAAGCCAGATTTTGGCTTATAGTGATTACAGGTAATCCCATAGTTAATGTTACCGTGTAAGTCTTCTTGGGGTTGCATGCTTGTGTTTGTCACATGTAGAAGTGTGACATGTCTAAAGTATGTTTAACACGATAGGAAGCTGCCATACTGTTTTTCACAAGACTAAATCCTAGTCTATACCCTTTTGAATGTCCTTCATTGCCACGGATCTTTGTCAATACTGATTATTGTCTCTTTTAAAAATATATTCCTTTTAGGGAGGGAATTTTAGCATCTCAGTTTGGCTCTGGATTGCATCTCTTTCATAACTAATTAAGGATGTGGGTGTCTTTTCAGGTGCTTGTTAGCATCTTCTGTGCTTTCTTTGGTGAAATGTCTATTAGCTCTTTTGGTCAATTTTGTATTTCTGTATTATTTAAAGTAGAAATGTCTGCATTTCTTGTTTATTTAAAAAGGATTTCTTGTGACCAGGGTGACCTTGAACTTCTTCTAATCCTCTGTCTGTATTTCTCATCTGCTGGAATGTCTGACTATGCCATCAAAGCAGTTTTGTTTACTTGTGTCACAGTGGGGGAGCTTTTTATTATTTTATTTATTTCTACATCTATTGAGACAACTATGTCCTTTAATATATGAAGAAGGTGTGGATTAATATTAATTGGTAATGTGATAGGATCTTAAGTCACCCAAGAGACAGACTCTGGGCATGCCTGTGAGGGAGATTCTAGGCCAGGTTAGCACGGGTAGAGGACTCACCTTAGTGTGGGTGCTGCTGAAAGACTCCAGGACTCCCAAAGGGAGACACTCACTCAAGCCTCGGGGCAGCCGCGCACCCAAGAAGACACTGAGACCGAACTTAAGATGTATAGAGAGTAAGATTTAATACAGCAATGACAAGAAAGCACATAAAAAGCACATATACCAGATATCTGGGGTCGAAACTCATGCAGCCAGCAAGGTGCAGAGGAGATTCGGCAACTAGCCCAAATTTTCACAGGCTTTTATAGGAGAAGGGTAAGGGGAAAAGTACAAGTTTTACGTCACCAAGGGGCTTTGCCAAGGGGCTTTACATAACCAAGGGGTCGTGTCCTATATTTTGGCAATGTACTCGATCTATTGGAACATTCTGGGGTAGTACCAGGAGGCCCCTATCTCAAAAATGTTCTTGGAACAGTCCTCAGTTAGGAGGGGTAGGACTAGGTTTGTTCCAGGAGACCCCTTATCTAAAAAATGTTCCTGAAGCAGTTTCCAATTGGGAGGGGGTACTTTGGGGTAAAAAGTTCAGGTGTGTTCCGGGAACAGTCTCTGGATGGGAGGGGTAAGAGAGTTCAGCTTTTCTTCTTTCACTGCCATCTCCAGACTTGGGCTCCAGAACTGAGCAAAAAGAGGAAATCAAGTGTTAGACCACTGTTTACCTGCTGACACTGAAACTACTGAGGAGCCCCCACATCGTCCTAGATCTTGTGAAGGTGCTAGTGACTCAAATTCTGGGCCACAGGCCTGAGTAGCTAGTGTTTTATCAATTGATCCATATTCCACTTGGCCCCTTTTAAATTTGTTTTCTTGAGTTATTTGGTTGCCTATATATTCTGGATGCATGTCTGTTGCAGAAATGTGATTTATAAACCTTTTCTTCTAGTTTGTGCCTTGCTCCATTATTTCCTATGATACCTTATGAAAAATCAAAACTTTTAATTTTAGTAACATCTAACTTATTATGTTCCATGAGTTATGATTTGAGTTCAAACTTAAGGACTCTTTGCTAAATCTGACATCACTGCATTTTCCATGTGTTCTCCTAAAACTTTCATAATTTCATTCTATACTTTGTCTGTGACCCATTTTGCATCAGTGTTGGTGCCTGCTGTGAAGTTAGTGTCCACATCTTTAGTGGTGTGCATTATACTGATGAACATTCAATTGTTTCAGTGTCATTTTGAAAGACCATATCTTCCTCCATTAAATTGCCTTATCATATTTGTCAAAAAGCAAATTATGATAACTGTAAAGCTGTGTTTCTGAGTACTCCAGTCTGCACTATTGATCTAGGTGCCCATCCTATGCCGATCAATGTTTTGATTACTGCATTTTTATGGTAAGTTCAAAATGGGCAGTATAAGGCCTCTAATGTTCTTCTACTTCAAGACTGTGTCAGCTATTCTAGGTTCTTTACATTTCACATATGCTGCAGACAGACCTCAATTGGGTCCTCTATTTGCAGGAGGGTTCTGGTACAGGTGGGCAAAGAGTCGGCGAGAAATGATAAACAAATACAGATGCAAGGGAGTGTGCTGTATCTGAATGTAATTTGTCAAATCAAGCATCAAACTTTTTATACAGAAGAAAATAGGGAAGTTGGGTGACACATCAGCAAGGTACAATGAGGTTACTGGATGCTTATGACTCTAACACAAAACAGAGGAATGCAAACACAAAGACTGGCAGGAACTGGGCAATAAAACAACTGAGACAAAGTCAGCTCTATCTAAGGTCAGCTATATTCATAGCTTAATCTTATTCTATCTTGCCACATGTATTTGTTTTTTATAGGTCTAGAATTTCGTAAGATTATCCACATAAAAGATTATGATATTTACAGGTAAAGGTGGTTTTACTTATATTCTTAGAAGCCAGGTGTGAGGTCTTTACAATCCTGGGGCAAGGGCTTTCACACCCAAGTCATGGTTCTAATTAGGGAGTTCCGCTCTGGCTAACCTTTTCATGAATAATGCAATACTCTAAAACCACACACCAGATCTACTTCCTAAACCATTGTAAATTCCTGTATATGGGAGCAACTTGACTTTTATTCTAAGTGATAGTGTGGGGGACTTTTCTACTAATAAGTAATGTAGTCTGCCATACATAACTATAATAAGAATTCTAAACTTACGTTGCTAAGCTTGCCCTGAGATTCCTAACTCTATGTGGTAAGTAGATAGTAAAGCCTGATTTCTTTCACTATCTCTCTTATAATACTAGAGGCAATTCTGAATGTCACTGAATAGGCAACATTCTTACTGAATTCCAAGCCCAGGGTCCACTCAAGGACTACCTAGGGCATTGGTGAAGGCCAGGAAGAAAAGTTCAATTTTGCTTAGGTATTTGGCAAGTCATTGCTTGGAGGCATCTATAATAGAACAATACTGAAAGAAAGCACACAGATCCATTCGCAAGGACAAAATTGGAGCATATGTGCTATGGAATGCCACAGTTCCAGGAGACTAAGTTTCTGTGAAACTCTTTGCCTCAGGACTGCTTCCAGGTTTCTAAACCTGTCAAACAAGTCACTACTGGAGTGGATGTAGCACACATACATTTTTATTTTTCAGTGTTTTGCATGCTTATATGTCTATGCACCATGTGTATACCTTGTACGCATAGAGGCAGAAGATCCCTGGACTAGAATTACAGATGGTTGTGATACTAGGAATCAAACCTGGGCTCTTTGGAAGAGCATCTTGAGTGCTCTTAACTGCTGAGCCATCTCTTCAGCCCCCAACAAGTATTTTAGAAAATGTTTATCAATTTCTACAGAAATAATTCCCCAAGGGAACATTATAGGGATGATGTTGAGTAAATAAATCACTCTATACTTAATTCTTGATAATATACAGTCACCAGGTCACGCATCTTAGAATACATTTCCAAGTATTTTGTAGCAGTATTTTGTGGGTTTTGTTAAATCTGTCTAGTTTGTTAAATCTTTTTGTTAGATTGATTACTACTTCATTCTTGATACTATTGTGAATGGAATTCGTTTTTATACAGTTTCTACTAATATGTAGAAATCAACACTTTAATATATTAATCTTATTCTACCTTGCCACGTGTATTTGTTTTTCATAGGTCTAGAATTTCGTAAGATTATCCACATAAAAGATTATGATATTTACAGGTAAAGGTGGTTTTACTTCTTCCATTTTAGTAGACATTGTTTTGAATTCTGGCACAATGTTGAACAAAAGTAGTATCAGAAAATATGTTTAATAGCTTACCATGATGTTTGGTGTTAGTCATAGTTGTTTATAGATCATGTTGAAGAAATTTCCTTTATCATGTTGAAGAAACTTCCTCATTTTTAGACTAGTACTATATCATATCATAAATGTAAGGTGGATTTGTTAAATTTTTTCTGTGTCTATTGAGATGACTATGTGAGTTTTGTCTTCTGTTGTATTAATGTTGTTTAATGGTTACTATTGACTATGTATTTAACAGTATCTAAAAGTACCAAAGAGACAAACTTCTGGGCATATCTCTAAGAAAGTCTGAAGATATAAGAACCACCCTAAATACGGATGAGATTCTTCCATGTAGTGGGATAAACGAGAAATCAAGCTTAGTTCCATCATTCATTCTCTCTGCCTCCTGACTTCATACTCAGTGTGACCGTGTGGTGGTTAGAATGAGAATGCCCCCACAGACTCACATGTTTGAATATTTGGTCCCTAGTTAGTGGAATTGTTTGGGAAGGATTTGGAGTTGTGGCCTTGTTGGAGGAAGAGGTGTGTCAATGCAATGAAAGCAGGCTTTGAGGTTTCACAAGCCCACCATTCTCTGATTGTGGATAGATGTAGACTCTCAGATACTGCTCCAAAATCATGTCTGCCTGCCTGCCTGCCTGCTATCATACTTCCTGCTATGATGACCATGGACTCGCCCTCTAAAACTATAAGCCCTAAATAAATTCTTTCATAAGGTACCTTGACTGTGTTGTCTCTTCAGAGCAATAGAAAGGGAACTAGAACAGAACTTGGTACTTGGGAGTGAGCTATTGTGATAGGCTTGACCATGCCATTTTTAAGAGGACTGTGGAATAGTTTGGGACTTTAAACTAGGAACACAGTTGAGTGTAATATAGAGCCACCCTAGTAGGAACTTTGAATAGCATTTAGAGCAATGTGGATTACTGAGGCCCACGCAGATTAAGAGGTTTCAAAGGAAAACAATATTACCAACTGGGTTAGAAACTACCTTGTAATATTTTGCCAAAGTGTGTGGTTGCTTTTCGACTTTGTCCTAAGAATCTGCCTAAGACTTAACTGAAAAGTTTGACAAATTTCAATGGCAGAGATTTCAAGACAGCCTAATTCTGACTCTGGGGTGGCATATTAGTGATCACTCTTATGTGGGTCTACAGTGAGAAAGAGTAAGCAGAACAAAAAGAAACACAACATGTACAATTTGAGAAGAAAAAGACAACTAAGAAATTTAGTGGCCAGGCGGTGGTGGCACACGCCTTTAATCCCAGCACTTGGGAGGCAGAGGCAGGCGGATTTCTGAGTTCAAGGCCAGCCTGGTCTACAAAGTGAGTTCCAGGACAGCGAGGGCTATACAGAAAAACCCTGTCTCGAAAAACAAAACAAAACAAAACAAACAAAAAAAAAATTAGTGTTGGAGCCAAGACTTGTGCTGAAAGGCCAACACACCACCCAGCCAATCCCTCAAATCTTGAAAGGAAAGGGAATTTTCTGCTGCTAAAAACCAACAAATAAAAGCTTATGCAAATGTAATTCAAGGAAGAGGCCAGGTTCCATCATTAGCAGGCAGCTGAATTTTGTAGCATTAACCATTTGGTTCTGGCTTTAGCCGTGGTTCTCAACCCTCCTAATGCTATGATGTTTTAATATAGTTCCTCATGTTGTGGTGACCCCCAACCACAGAATTACTTTTGTTGCTAATTCATATCTATAATTTTTGCTACTTTTAAGAATCATAATGTAAATATTTTTGGAGATAGAGGTCATGAGCCACACATGGAGAACTGCTGCTTTAGAGTCATGAAGAATACAGGAGCAAAGGAGTTATGGGATCTTCCTCTGGAGTTAAGGAGAGACATGGAGGTCAGGTGCATGTTCATAGAGAAGTCTTTTCGTGGAGGCCCGGAAAGACTATTATGCAAAGCTGTAAAGCTAAACCCTGGATTGTGTTGGAGACCCCAGGCTGTTGGGGATACTAGAGTTATGGGATGTCTGCAAGGGAGAGCTGAATACAGACAGGGACTGGAGTCAGTCCAAAGGAGAGACGAGTGTTACAGTCAACAAAGCGGGAAGGGCAGATCCATCAAAGCCCTTTAACATCAGACATGGAGTTACAGGATTTGGAGTTTGTTCTGCTGCGTTTCAGTCTTGCTTTGGTCCAGTATTTCATCACTATTCCCCACTCCTCTCTTTCAAATGGTAATGTATATTCTGTGCCATTGTTGGAAGCATAAATACATACACACAATTTTTACAGAGTTACATTAAGAGATTGCCTTGAGTCTCAGAAGATACTTTGGGCCTTCAAACTGTTAAGAGTGTCAAAGACTATGGGGACTTTTGAAGTTTGGCAAAGTGCATTTTGTATTATGTTATAGCCTCAAGCCAATACCCTATTTCTTCTATGAGTTGACTTGATTGTGGTGCCTTATCACAATTGAAATGTAACCAAGACACTTCACGATCTACACAGGGATAATGGGAAAGACATCCTGAGAGCAAGACCTCATCATTGAGGTCTTGCTCCAAATTATAGAAGTACAAATTCACTTGCAGGGAGAAGGCCTGAATGAGAAAGTCTCTCCAGGGAATGAAGTTCCTGACCATAACCAGCTCCTTAGGCACCCAGAGGCTGCCAAAGCTGGTGTTCAAGAAGGTCAGGCTACTTCTCAAGTTTTAGCAGACTTGGCAGCAAAGTCTTTGTGTTTCTGGTTTCACAGGTGTCTTAGTTTGGGTTTCCATTGCTATGAAGAGACACCAAGACCAAGGCAACTGTCTTAGTCGGGGTTTCTATTCTTGGACAAAACATCATGACCAAGAAGCAAGTTGGGGAGGAAAGGGTTTATTCAGCTTACACTTCCATACTGCTGTTCATCACTGAAGGAAGTCAGGACTGGAACTCAAGCAGGTCAGAAAGCAGGAGCTGATGCAGAGGCCATGGAGGGATGCTTCTTACTGGCTTGCTTCCCCTGGCTTGCTCAGCCTGCTCTCTTATAGAACCCAAAACTGCCAGCCCAGAGATGGTCCCACCCACAAGGGGCCTTTCCCCTTTTGATTGCTAATTGAGAAAATACCCTACAGCTGGATCTCATGGAGTCCCTTCCCCAAATGAAGCTCCTTTCTCTGTGATAACTCCAGCCTGTGTCAAGTTGACACATAAAACCAGCCACTACAGCAACTTTTATAAAGGACAATATTTACTTGGGGCTGGCTTACAGTTTCAGAGGTTCAGTCCATTATCACCATGGGAGAAAGCATGGCAAAGTCCAGGCAGACATGGTGCTGGAGAAGGAGCAGAGTGCTCTACATCTTGATTTGACTGCCGCCAGGAGAGACTGTATCCTGCAGGTGGCAGTCTTGAGCATTAGGAGCCCTCAAAGCCCACCTCCACAGCAGTGCACTTCCTCCAACAAGGCCACTCTTAGTAGCGCTTCCCATGGGCCAAGCATATTCAAACCATCACAACAGGCATGAAAGATGCAAGAGTAAGAGGATCTTGAAGTCTTTTGCTAGGGCTCCTGAAGACTGCTCAGGCCAGGCAATGTGTGACAGGGTTGGGTGCCCTGAAAAGAGTCCCCTAGAGGCTGTTGCATGAAGCTTCGAAGGTGATAAAAACTTAGAGCTTCAGTTGAAGAAATTGCAGACACAGAATCAAGTTAGCCTGAGGGAAGGTATATATACACTGCAAGCTGCAGAGTATGAGAGGCGGGGCTAACCAAGACCTATGGAGTATAGGTGATTCTATGAGGAACCCGAGTGCTCAGAATGGAGCTTTAGGCTTTGGTGTTTTCTCAGTCAGGCCTTGCTCTTTTTTTTTTTTTTTTTTAATTAGGTATTTTCCTCAATTACATTTCCAATGCTATCCAAAAAGTCCCCAATACACTCCCCCCCACAGTCCCCCACTGACCCACCCCCACCCCTTGGCCCTGGCATTCCCCTGTACTGGGGCTTATAAAGTTGGCAAGTCCAATGGGCCTCTCTTTCCAGTGATGGCCGACTAGGCCATCTTTTGATACAAATGGAGCTAGAGTCAAGAGCTCTGAAGTACTGGTTAGTTCATAATAATGTTCCACCTATGGGGTTGCAGTTCCCTTTAGCTCCTTGGGTACTTTCTCTAGCTCCTCCATTGGGGGCCCTGTGATCCATACAATAGCTGACTGTGAGCATCCACTTCTGTGTTTGCTAGGCCCCGGCATTGTCTCACAAGAGACAGCTATATCTGGGTCCTTTCAGCAAAATCTTGCTAGTGTATGCAATGGTGTCAGCGTTTGGAAGCTGATTATGGGATGGATCCCTGGATATGGCAGTCTTTAGATGGTCCATCCTTTCTTCACAGCTCCAAACTTTATCTCTGTAACTCTTTCCATGGGTGTTTTGTTCCCAATTCCAAGAAGGGGCACAGTGTCCACACTTTGGTCTTCGTTCTTCTTGAGTTTCATGCGTTTAACAAATTGTATCTTATATCTTGGGTATCGTAAGTTTTTGGACTAATATCCACTTATCAGTGAGTACATATTGTGTGAGTTCCTTTGTGAATATGTTACCTCACTCAGGATGATGCCCTCCAGATCCATCCATTTGCCTAATGAAGGAATTTCATAAATTCATTCCTTTTAATAGCTGAGTAGTACTCCATTGTGTAAATGTACCATAATTTCTGTATCCATTCCTCTGTTGAGGGGCATCTGGGTTCTTTCCAGCTTCTGGCTATTATAAATAAGGCTGCTATGAACATAGTGGAGCATGTGTCCTTCTTACCGGTTGGAACATCTTCTGGATATATGCCCAGGAGAGGTATTGCTGGATCCTCTGGTAGTATTAGGTCCAATTTTCTGAGGAACCGCCAAACTGATTTCCAGAGTGGTTGTACCAGCTTGCAATCCCACCAACAATGAAGGAGTGTTCCTCTTTCTCCACATCCTCGCCAGCATCTGCTGTCACCTGAATTTTTGATCTTAGCCATTCTGACTGGTGTGAGGTGGAATCTCAGGGTTGTTTTGAGTTGCATTTCCCTAATGATTAAAGATGTTGAACATTTTTTCAGGTGCTTCTCTGCCATTCGGTATTCCTCAGGTGAGAATTCTTTGTTCAGTTCTGAGCCCCATTTTTTAACGGGGTTATTTGATTTTCTGGAGTCCACCTTCTTGAGTTCTTTATATATATATATAGATATGGATATTAGTCCATATATGGATATTATATATATGGATATTAGTCCCCTATCTGATTGAGGATAGGTAAAGATCCTTTCCCAATCTGTTGGTGGTCTTTTTGTCTTATTGACGGTGTCTTTTGCCTTGCAGAAGCTTTGCAACTTTATGAGGTCCCATTTATCGATTCTCAATCTTACAGCACAAGCCTTTGCTGTTCTATTCAGGAATTTTCCCCCTGTACCCATATCTTCTAGGCTTTTCCCTACTTTCTCCTCTATAAGTTTCAGTGTCTCTGGTTTTATGTGGAGTTCCTTAATCCACTTAGATTTGACCTTGGTACAAGGAGATAGGAATGGATCAATTCGCATTCTTCTACATGATAACCGCCAGTTGTGCCAGCACCATTTGTTGAAAATGGTGACTTTTTTCCACTGGATGGTTTTTGCTCCCTTGTCAAAGATCAAGTGACCATAGGTATGTGGGTTGATCTCAGGGTCTTCAATTCTGTTCCATTGGTCTACTTATCTGTCGTTATACCAGTACCATGCAGTTTTTATCACAATTGCTCTGTAGTACAGCTTTAGGTCAGGCATGGTGATTCTACCAGAGGTTCTTTTATCCTTGAGAAGAGTTTTTGCTATCCTAGGTTTTTTGTTGTTCCAGATGAATTTGCAGATTGCACTTTCTAATTCGTTGAAGAATTGAGTTGGAGTGTTGATGGGGATTGCATTGAATCTGTAGATTGCTTTTGGTAAGATAGCCATTTTTACAATGTTGATCCTGCCAATCCATGAGCATGGGAGGTCTTTCCATCTTCTGAGATCTTCTTTAATTTCTTTCTTCAGGGACTTGAAGTTCTTGTCATACAGATCTTTCACTTCCTTAGTTAGAGTCATGCCAAGGTATTTTATATTGTTTGTGACTATTGAGAAGGGTGTTGTTTCCTTAATTTCCTTCTCTGCCTGTTTATCCTTTGTGTACAGAAAGGCCATTGACTTGCTTGAGTTAATTTTATATCCAGCTACTTCACCGAAGCTATTTATCAGGCTTAGGAGTTCTCTGGTGGAATTTTTAGGGTCACTTATGTATACTATCATATCATCTGCAAAAAGCGATATTTTGACTTCTTCTTTTCCGATTTGTATCCCCTTGATCTCCTTTTGTTGTCGAATTGCTCTGGCTAGGACTTCAAGTACAATGTTGAATAGGTAGGGAGAGAGTGGGCAGCCTTGTCTAGTCCCTGATTTTAGTGGGATTTCTTCCAGCTTCTCACCATTTACTTTGATGTTGGCTACTGGTTTGCTGTAGATTGCTTTTATCATGGTTAGGTATGGGCCTTGAATTCCTGATCTTTCCAAGACTTTTATCATGAATGGGTGTTGGATTTTGTCAAATGCTTTTTCAGCATATAACGAGATGATCATGTGGTTTTTGTCTTTGAGTTTGTTTATATAATGGATTACATTGATGGATTTTCGTATATTGAACCATCCTTGCATCCGTGGGATGAAACCTACTTGGTCAGGATGGATGATTGTTTTGATGTGTTCTTGAATTCTGTTAGCGAGAACTTTATTGAGGATTTTTGCATCAATATTCATAAGGGAAATTGGTCTGAAGTTCTCTATTTTTGTTGGGTCTTTATGTGGTTTAGGTATCAGAGTAATTGTGGCTTCATAGAATGAGTTGGGTAGAGTACCTTCTGAATCTATTTTGTGGAATAGTTTGTGAAGAACTGGGATTAGATCTTCTTTGAAGGTTTGATAGAACTCTGCACTAAACCCATCTGGTCCTGGACTTTTTTTGGTTGAGAGACTATTATTGACTGCTTCTATTTCTTTAGGGGATATGGGACTGTTTAGATCATTAACCTGATCTTGATTTAACTTTGGTACCTCGTATCTGTCTAGAAACTTGTTCATTTCATCCAGGTTCTCCAGTTTTGTTGAGTATAGCCTTTTGTAGAAGGATCTGATGGTGTTTTGGATTTCTTCAGGGTCTGTTGTTATGTCTCCCTTTTCATTTCTGATTTTGTTAATTAGAATACTTTCCCTATGCCCTCTAGTGAGTCTGGCTAAGGGTTTATCTATCTTGTTGATATTCTCAAAGAACCAGCTCCTTGATTGGTTGATTCTTTGAATTGTTCTTCTTGTTTCCACTTGGTTGATTTCACCCCTGAGTTTGATTATTTCTTGCCGTCTACTCCTCTTGGGTGAATTTGCTTCCTTTCGTTCTAGAGCTTTTAGGTGTGTTGTCAAGCTGCTAATGTGTGCTCTCTCTAGTTTCTTTTTGGAGGCACTCAGAGCTATGAGTTTTCCTCTTAGAAATGCTTTCAATGTGTCCCATAAGTTTGGATATGTTGTGGCTTCATTTTCATTAAACTCCAAAAAGTCCTTAATTTCTTTCTTTATTCCTTCCTTGACCAAGGTATCATTGAGAAGAGTGTTATTTAGTTTCCACGTGTGTGTTGGCTTTCTATTATTTATTTTGTTATTGAAGATCAGTCTTAATCCATGGTGATCTGATAGGATGCATGGGACAATTTCAATATTTTTGTATATGTTGAGGCTTGTTTTGTGACCAATTATTAGGTCAATTTTAGAGAAGGTACCATGAGGTGCTGAGAAGAAGGTATATCCTTTTGTTTTAGGATAAAATGTTCTGTAGATATCTGTCAGATCCATTTGTTTCATAACTTCTGTTAGTTTCACTGTGTCCCTGTTTAGTTTCTGTTTCCATGATCTGTCCATTGGTGAAAGTGGTGTGTTGAAGTCTCCCACTATTATTGTGTGAGGTGCAATGTGTGCTTTGAGCTTTACTAAAGTATCTTTAATGAATGTGGCTGCCCTTGTATTTGGAGCATAGATATTCAGAATTGATAGTTCCTCTTGGAGGATTTTACCTTTGATGAGAATGAAGTGCCCTTCCTTGTCTTTTTTGATGACTTTGGGTTGGAAGTCAATCTTATCAGATATTATAATGGCTACTCCAGCTTGTTTCTTCCTACCATTTGCTTGGAAAATTGTTTTCCATCCTTTCATTCTGAGGTAGTGTCTATCTTTTTCTCTGAGATGAGTTTCCTGTAGGCAGCAAAATGTTGGGTCCTGTTTCTGTAGCCAGTCTGTTAGTCTCTGTCTTTTTATTGGGGAGTTGAGTCCATTGATATTAAGAGATATTAGGGAGAAGTAATTGTTGCTTCCTTTTATTTTTGTTGTTAAAGTTGGTGTTCTGTTCTTGTGGCTGTCTTCTGTTAGGTTTGTTGAGGGATTACCTTCTTGCTTTTTCTAGGACGTGGTTTCCGTCCTTGTATTGGTTTTTTTCTGTTATTATCCTTTGAAGGGCTGGATTCGTGGAAAGATAATGTGTGAATTTGGTTTTGTCGTGGAATACTTTGGTTTCTCCATCTATGGTAATTGAGAGTTTGGCTGGGTATAGTAGCCTGGGCTGGAAATTGTGTTCTCTTAGTTTCTGTATAACATCTGTCCAGGCCCTTCTGGCTTTCATAGTCTCTGGTGAAAAATCCGGTGTAATTCTGATAGGCTTGCCTTTATATGTTACTTGACCTTTTTCCCTTACTGCTTTTAGTATTCTATCTTTATTTAGTGCATTTGTTGTTCTTTTTTTTTTTTTTTTTTTTTTTTTTTTTTGGTTTTTCGAGACAGGGTTTCTCTTTATAGCTCTGGCTGTCCTGGAGCTCACTTTGTAGACCAGGCTGGCCTCGAACTCAGAAATCTGCCTGCCTCTGCCTCCCGAATGCTGGGATTAAAGGCGTGCGCCACCACACCCGGCTTGCATTTGTTGTTCTGATTATTATGTGTCGGAAGGAATTTCTTTTCTGGTCCAGTCTATTTGGAGTTCTGTAGGCTTCTTGTATGTTCATGGGCATCTCTTTCTTTAGGTTTGGGAAGTTTTCTTCTATAATTTTGTTGAAGATATTTGCTGGTCCTTTGAGTTGAAAATCTTCATTCTCATCTACTCCTATTATCCGTAGGTTTGGTCTTCTCATTTTGTCCTGGATTTCCTGGATGTTTTGAGTTAGGATCTTTTTGGATTTTGTATTTTCTTTGATTGTCGTGCCGATGTTCTCTATGGAGTCTTCTGCACTTGAGATTCTCTCTTCCATCTCTTGTATTCTGTTGCTGATGCTCGCATCTATGGTTCCAGATTTCTTTCCTAGGGTTTCTATCTCCAGCGTTGCCTCAATTTGGGTTTTCTTCATTGTCTCTACTTCCCTTTTTAGGTCTTGGATGGTTTTATTCAATTCCATCACCTGTTTGGTCTGGTTTTCCTAAATTCTTTAATGGATTTTTGTGCTTCCTCTTTAATGTCTTCTACCTGTTTAGCAGTGTTCTCCTGTATTTCTTTAAGTGTGTTATTAAAGTCCTTCTTGATGTCCTCTACCATCATCATGAGATATGCTTTTAGATCCGGTTCTAGCTTCTCCGGTGTGTTGGGGTGCCCTGGACTGGGCGAAGTGGGAGTGCTGGGTTCTGATGATGGTGAGTGGTCTTGGTTTCTGTTAGTAAGATTATTACATTTACCTTTCGCCATCTGGTAATCTCTGGAGTTAGTTGTTATCATTGTCACTGTTTAAAGATTGGAGCCGACGCTGTGTTCCACTCACCAGAAGTTTTAAGATCCTGTGGCGGGTGTCGTGGGTAGCTGGCAGGTGTCAGCTGACCCTGCACCCTAGCTACCCCGGTGCTGGTCTGACCGGAAGAGGCTTGTGGCCCTACTCAGGCCGGTTTTCTGCCTCCCCAACCAAAGCAGTCTCAGGTCCCGCGAGATTGGACTGGAGCAGAAGCTATGTTCCACTCACCAGAAGTCTCAAGATCCTGTGGTGGGTGTCGTGGGTAGCCGGCGGGTGTCAGCTGACCCCGAGCCCCAGCCACCCCGGTGCTGGTCAGACAGGAAGAGGCCTGTGGCCCCACTCAGGCCGGCTTTCTGCTTCCCTCAGGCCTTGCTCTTATTTTGATGTGGTCTTTGCTGTATCTCCATCCCTTCCTGTTGGAACAGGAATTTTTACTCTGAGCCATTGGATATTGGAACTATATAACTCAATTTTGATTTTATAAGTGCTCAGAGTTAAGATATTGTCTTGAATTGCAGAGAAGACTTGGGCTTTAAACGGTATTGGGGCTGTTAAAGACCACGGGAACATTTGAAGGTGGACTGAATAGATTTTTCTTTATGAAGTGGCTGTGAGCTGATAGGGACAAGGGGTGGGTAACTGTGGGCTACAAGTGATCTGCTTGTGTCAAGTTGACTGCGGCATTTAATGTTTGATCATCAATTTGACAGGAACTAGACTCGCCCAGTAGATAAACCTCTAGGCACGCCTGAGAGAATTCTAGACTGGGTTAAGGCATACAGAACCACGCTAAAGGTTGGCAGCATCATTCTTGGACCTGGAGTACTGGATGGATGAAAAGGAGAGTCCAAGCTGAGCACCAGATGCCTCTCTGCTGCCTGACTGAGGTGCAATGTGACCAAGCTACCTCACTCTCTGATGGCCATGCCTTCTTTACCTGTTTAGCTCTACCCTCAGGCTCTGAGCCATAACAAACCCTCCATTCCTTGAGTTGATTTTCATAGCTATTTCCCCATAGCAGTAAGAAGAGTAATGAATGTCTATGACACGTCATATTTTTTGAAAGTAAGTACTTGTATTCATTTGTTTAATTCTACTTGATGATGGTATCTGATCTTTTTCTGCTTTCATCTTGTTAAGCTTGCCAGGACTTTTAAAACCGGTGTTTATAAAACATTGCAAGCTGATTTTCTTGAGACACCTGTAGGGCTTTTTTTTTTTTTTTTTTTTAAACCACCATCTTAACTGGGTTCATAGGATATGTGTAGAAGCGTTTCTTTCTCCTTTCTTGTGAGAGTGTAAAGAATTTGAAGGTTTTTTTTTTCCTAATTATTTGTTAGAATTCACTATTGAAGTCATTTGGGACTGACATTTTCTTTGTGGAAAAACTTGAACTATTAATTTGATTCCTTTAATTTAGGTTTATTTAAATTTTCTAAATTTAATTTAAATTTTCTAAATTTTTTGAGTCAGTTTACACCATTTATGTATTTATCATGTTTGTTCATTATGCACAAGGCGTTTAATTTGTTGGCACACACTGTTCACGCCATTCATTCATGATTGGAGGTTGTTAGGGATTTTTCTCCTATCACCCTGATTTTGGTGACTTACATCCTCTTGTCAAGCTAGAGATTTGTCAGGTTCGTTGATATTTTCATGGAATGAACGTTTGGTTTTATGAATTTTCTCTGTTGTCTTTGGTGTTTCTTTGTTTTCTACTATAATCTTTGTCGTTTCCTATTTTTCTACTTGCTTTGGATTAAATTAACTCCTCTTTTTCTAGCTTTTTATGGCAAATGTGTCGATTGAGTTCTTTTTTTTTTTTTCTTCTTCTGAGATGGGATTAGATAAGTAGCCCAGGCTAGCCTATAGCTCAGAGTCCTTCTGCCTCCCCATCCTTCAAAAGGAATTACAGGAATATGTTACTATACACAGCGAGTTTTATTTTAAATTGTATTTGTTATTATTAACTGGTGTATGCGATGCATCTGGAGGAGTTCAGCCATGCGCATACTACAGTCTCCGTGTGACTGTCAAAGGGCAAGTTTTGAGAGTTAAGTTCTCTTTCTCCACTGTGGGGCACAAGGATGGATCTCAGGTTATCAAACTGTGTGACAAGAACTTTTGATCACTTAGCCAACTTGCTGGCCCTGAGATTTTTGACTTCTGTTCAGCTGAAAAGGTTTAAAATATGCATATTGTATATCCATATAATGTCTTGTTCAATTTCCAAAGATTTGGTGATTTCTCCAACTCCCTTCTATTGTCAATATTTAAGCGAATTGTGTTTGGGTATTTTTTTTTTTAATGATTCAAAGCTTTCAAGTTTTTTGAAACTTGTTTTGGGGCCTAGCATATGGTTGACTCTAGAGACTATTCCATGCATATGTAAAAGGATGCATCTTCTCTTATTGCAAGGAAAGTGTATAAATATTACTGAATTGTTTATGTTTATATATCCGAGTTTTCTACCCAGCTATTCAGTTGGTTGTTGAGAATGTGATACCAACAGCTCCACGTGTCACTTTGAAGACTGTGAAGCCTTGCTTAGTAGTGACAGTCCCTCTCCACTCTCTCTGCCTTGTTTTTCTTAATAGAAGTCTCTTGTCTGACTTTGTTTTATGCACACTGTCATGTAAAGGTCGTCTGAGTGTTCATCAAACATCAGCAATAGAAAGTCCTTGCTCAGACGACCTTTACATGACAGTCACAAATGTCTGTGTTAGATAAATGAATACATCATCACATGCCTGTGGACAAGTCTAAGATCCCTCATGCACACCATCTGAAATAAATATGAAGTGGAAGAAAACTCATAGAAGACTGAAACACACCAGGGCAAAAGGAGTGAGATAAGAGCCCTACTCCTACCACTGACCACAGGAAGAAACCCTCACTTCCCCTTCATATGGCTTTGGATTTTTATCTCTTTGGACATTTTCTAGTTATTAGTGCGGTGTGTGCACCAGCACTGGCTGTAGGCCTTGAGGAAATAAGCCCCGGGCCTTTTATTTGCCTGCCTTCTTCAGGTAATGGAATTTCCCCGATAATCAGGTGCCTAGAGTAGGAGTTAATTCTCATGTAAGGAGGGGGCAAGGGGCCGTGAAACTTCCCAGTGATGTAGACATGCACATGTTCTGTCCCTCTGAAGTCTGGGAGGTGGTAGTAGCTGTAGCTTCAGTAACTGATGCAAAATTAGGTGTTCAGATTACCAACCAAATAGGATTCCATCGGAGCATGATTGGCATTATCCACTTAGATACATTTCGACATAGCTTGCGAAATGTGATGTTTATCCTACTGAAGAGACCTATTTTACACATCTTAAGGAAAACCGAGCATGTGTTAGTTGATGAGTAGCTGACATGTAATATTTAGACATTTTGCACATATTTGACATGTAAAGGCATTTTGTGCAATGTACTCAATCGACTTAAAGACTGACTGGTATTTTTCTTTTACTTGTGAAAGCAAAACCTGTGTTTTATAAACTTTCCTCAGAAGTCCGGTATACAGCTGCAGCTCAGAGAAGGGGATGGGACAGTAAATTGGGCACCATGCAAAATACATGGTAATTATCTATAATCTATAAAGATGGGTTGCAATCGAGAAAGTGAAAAGAAGAAAGGGCCCAGTGCAAAATGTTGAGAAATGGTAGCAGAGAATCATGAGACTGGAAATGTAGAGAAGGAGCATCCAGAGAGGTAGGAGGAGCATCCAGAGAGGTGGGATGAGCATCCAGAGAGGTAGGAGGAGCATCCAGAGAGGTAGGTTAAACAGAGGGTTGGGGTGGTATAGGGGTGAGGTGGATATATCCAGGAAGGGAAGCGAATCCTTTTTTAAACTTGTATTTGTCTTTTCTTTGAGAGGGGGAGTGGGTACAGAACCTGGAATTTAAAAATGAATTATCAGAGTTAAATGATATCGACACTGATTTTGAGCCTAGTTAAATGATTCTCAGATCTCGAGTAACTAGAACATCAGTAACAGCACTCTGTGTTCTCATAAAAAGTATTTATCTCAGTCTGATGTTACCATGCAAATGTGACACACCTATTAATAAATTCATTGTCCACGTATGACTCTTTCTTCTCATACTAATTTAGACATTTAATGTTAGTGAAACAGAACAATGAACATTGTAAACATTTTTTTTTAAATTAGTACTTTAGTATCAGTAACAGATTTATTTGTAAGCATACAATTTTATTTGATTCCTTTGCCCATTCATCCACCCATCATGCATATATGAAGTAATTACCCCATGTTGGGCACTGGGAAATGAACAAAATGAAACATGCTACTCAAATTCTGGTGTGCATAAAAATACCACTGTATTAATTACCTTTTGTATAACTATTATGAAAATATCCATATTGGTGGTGACAGGAAGAGGCCATAAATAAAATGTTGCTAGGACCCAAGTCTAGAGCTCTACTTCCTCCAGTTCAGTTCATCTCCCTAAAATTTCTAGAACGTTCCAAAACACCACCACCAGCCAACCACATAGGCTTTAACACATGAGCCTTGGGGGACAGCTCACATTTAAACCATTTGCCAGTCCAATTCTTTATAATCAGTAGGTAAAAGAAATATATGTATGTTATAACAATCCCTTCATCTGATTCTGATTCACAGCCAAAAAAAAAAATAGATCTAATAGTCTATGTAAAATGATGCAGTGAAAAAACATAATGCAATAAAGTGTTAAGAAGTATCAGAAGTTTGCCTGGGGTAAAAATTTTGAAGGATTCATGAGAAACGGTGAATATTAAATTTTATTATCATTGTGTCTTACCATAGTAGAAGGCTGTACACTTGACAATACTATTTTAACATTCAACCATAATGGTGTTTTTATATTGGATTTTAATACCTTAGCCATATGATTTACACCTACTAATACTGTTGAAAATGTTAATGTCCTTGAAATGATCATAAAAGTGAAAGACTGCTGTAAACACACAAGCATTATTGCGTGGATGCACACCACTCGCTCCAGTAGGAACGGGGAACGTGTGTGATGTTTCCCACTTGAGACGCTGGGAAGCTATTCGCTGTCATTAGAGAGACAGTTCTTTCAGAAATAGAAGAATTTTCCTTCCCCTTTTGTCTATAGCACTTCTTTGCAGCCTGTTGATAAAAGAAGTTTGAGTAGCATTAGAAATGTTTTATAATAAAATTCTAGTGCTGACATAAAGGACAAACCCCAAAGTCTTACCTCAATTATCATTTCTCTGAAATGATAATTGGTGTTTTGTTTTGTTTTGTTTCCCAAAAAGAGATAATCATGGACCATGTATGCCAAGCCAGTGTAGGAAGTGAGGCTACAGTTCAGTATAACTCCTAATGGAGGGGAACTGAAACATTTGATTTTTCTAATATAAGAAGAAGAGATAGAGATTATGGGCAACTACTAGCAAGTTCAATCCAAAATTAGCACAGGAAATTTGAAAATCTTCAGGAATATCTCCAAAGTGCCTCTTCAGAATGTCTCATGGTCCCTTGACTTAGCAGTTCAGGAAAAGAATGTGAAAAGGTCTAACCTGAGAAACAGAATCCCTAATTTCCCTCCTCTTCCTGGATGTCCAGAGAGACTACACATCTGACCGACCTCCTTTGTGTTATATATGGTCATATTGTGAAGCTCTAGCCAACCCCATGGTAGAGGAAGTGGTGTGCATTACATTAGGCTTGGTCTTTAATGTGTTCCTGCCTTGGTTCTTCATGTGCCTTCTCCAGCAGCTCCTGGATGATGGTGTCACCCAGGCAACCCTAGAAGCGTCTGGCATTAGATCAGTGTCAAGCAGAGGCAGACCATCCCATCCCTTCATATTCTAGTGTCTGTGTGAAGCCCAAATGAAGCTTTAGATATACTGGGGCATGTGTATAAAGGCAGCTGGCTGTCTTCTGAGAGCTCCAGTGCCTGACAAATACAGAAGTGGATGCTCACAATCATCCACTGGACAGAGCACAGGGTCCCCAATGAAGGAGCTAGAGAAAGGACCCAAGGAGCTGATAAGAAATAAGAAAAATAAATAAATAAATAAATAAATAAATAAATAAATAAAATAAATAAGAAAAAAAGAAAAAAAATCAGGTTAAATACAGCAGAATTCTTTGCATTCATTAAAATCCAACACTATTCGTGTTAGACCCTGTCATTCCTGAATTTTTAAATAAGCTTCTGAAATATTTGCTTTTTTTCTTATTTAAAGACCTACCAAGATAGTGCTCAGTCACAGTCATTGATTTGTGTTGTGTATTATTAATGTTTTATTTTATGAATGGACTTAAAAGTATAAAAGTATAAATGGGAATGCTATCCATGTTACAAATATATTTTCCATGCTCTTCTTCTACTTATTAACGCATTTACTAAATTATACAATAAAGATTGGTACCAAAATAAAATGAAATAAAGGCAGCTGACCTGCCCTCATCGGGGGCCTTAATACACAGGAGATTGTAGACAGAAAAGACATGTTAGTTTGTTATCTGGAGCCAGAATCCTAAACATAGTGCACAATACTTGTGAAAATATCATTATTGTAATCTCCCATTGGAGAAATTGTGTGGGCAAAGCTCCTCTGACTCTAGGGGACAGACTTAAATTGTCAGAAATACGCTAGCTCTCCCAAGTGTTGGGATTAAAGGTGTGCACCACCACCCACCCAGCTAATTCATGAAGTCCTAAGGACGTGGTCCTTCCACAACACAGAGGAAAAGACAAACACTCAGTAAACCTAATGCCAAAATTTGCAGAGAATAAAAGGAGACAGAAGGAAACAGTGAATATTAAATTGAAGACACATGGCCCACAGCATAAACAGAATCAAAGCATAGGGCTGCCCTATTAGAGACTGGAGGGCAGCTTGCACAACTTCTGAGACTCTTTCATGAGACCCAGTGACAAAGGAGAAAGAGCTGGGAATTTAACTCAGTGGTAAAGTGTTTGCCTCGGGTGTGCAAGGCCCCGGACTCAGTCACCAGAACCACAAAATAAGCAATACAATAAATTAGTAATTATTAAAAGGTGGTCTGAGCCCCTAGAATATCTCCCACCCATGGACGCCACCTCTTACATTCCAGCGTTCTACCAACTAGCTCCTGTTGGGTCTGTGTGGTCTGACTATTCTAATCTCCACCTAGAGAGAAACTATTAGAAATTTATACCTTGATTATATTTTATAATAATTTTTAACTGTTATTTTGTGTGTGTGTATACCATGGTGCATGTGTGGAGGTCAAAGGATAACTTTTGAGAATCTGTTTCCTCTTTTAACCATGGGCTCTGGGGAATTGAACTCGGGTTGTCAGTCTTACATGTTCTGCATTTGTGTTCACTGAGTCATCTCATTAGCTCTGGAGTATATTTGTAACATCAATTTTATTCTTTTCTAAACCATCCCTCCAAGCTAGAAATCTTTCAGTCACGTGGGCTTTCTCTCTCTCTTATTGGTCCATTATATAAAATAGCTACCATTTTCTGTTCAAAGTGTATTTTATACCAGATATACATTACATTATTTTATCATCATAGCAAGTAGGTTCCACTATTATGCCCATTCTGCAGATGAAAGAAACAGAGGCACCAAATCGTTAAGCAGCCTTGCCAAGTTCATCCAGCTAGGACGAGGCAAGAGCATGATCTGTCACACCCTGGCCTACCTCTGTTTCTATCCGGTAGATTTCTGTTCATTTACGAGAGTCTTTGGAAGGACAGTTAATATTCTAGAGGCATCAATTAATAGAATCCAGTTTATGAGAAGTTTCTATTTCACCCTCAGCAATTGGGGTGTGGGAGACCCACCAGTAGCAAGCTGTGGGGCTCACCCTCAGGTGTAACTCTCTCCTCTCAATCTTATCAGATGTTTAGTATGGCAAGGTCCTTGGGCTTGGGCCACTGCCATAATCTCCTGGGAAGGACAAACTAGAAGAAACGCTTCTTGGCTCTGCAACACTCTTAACAAGCGGGCGAGAAGCCTCTCGGTGGGGCCAATCTGTCACAGGCTCTATATTTAGCACCATCTGCCAGAAATACTTCCAACTGCCTATTTTAATACATGACTCTTGGTGCAAAGGCGAGCGCTCTGCTGCTAACTCGTGGGAAACCCAGGGCATTAAGTGGGCTTTCTTGGCTTATGCTGTGTTGCTTGTTGCTTTCTGCCAGACTTCAAATGAGATACGGGAAGAGATGGGGGAAGAATTTTTCCCAGGGTGTTAGTCCCAGAGGCCCACAGTTATAGTGGTGCAAAAGTCACCCAAGACAGGCAGCTGGAGAGGAGCTGTTAATAGTTCTTGTGGGAGTGTGGGAAAAGAAGCGCAGAAGACCTGGGGCTCTTAGGTTGCCTGCTGCGTGCAGAGTTCCACCTCGGAAACCAGCTCAGACTCTTGCAGCCGTAGCTAACCCCAACATTGCCTTCCTGGATCTCAGGCTCCATTTTCTTGAAGAGACACTCACCTGGTCATTTTTCCATATGACATCTTGGTGAGGGAGATTGTATTGCTCAGTTTCACAGGTAAAGGAACTGGTCTCAGAGAGGGGGTCAGAGACTTGCCCACAAGCATGCTTCAGATTGGTGGAAAATTCAGAATTCAAACCCAGGACTGTTTAAAGCCATTACAGTCTTTCTGATCTGTGTTGGACTAAACACTTTTCGTAGTTATTGCATGCCTGGGTCTCTGTTTTCTTGTGACCAGATATAGACACTGGATCTATACACATTTTGGTCTCCAACTATTTTCCAGACTCATTGTTTAGTTACATTTGAGGGGTTTTGGCTCTTTTTAATCACTGTGCTATTTCCATCAGAAGTCCGCTGTCTCCTCCAAAAGGCCTTCCCTGACTGGTATCAGCAATGGCGCAGCGAGGTCATGTGACCTCTGGAGCCCTGGCCAACTAGTTGAGCCATCTTCTGAGAAGTTATTACAGCAGCAGAGGCAGATTTGATTAGAAGGGGACAGAACCAGGATTTATAGATGGTAAGAGCTGCTTGGGAGGGGAATTGTCACTAGGCTTGAGCTGAAAAGAACAATGTCAGAGTGTGGTTCCTTGGTCCAGCTCTCCTGGGTGGCTTTTAATCTCAACAGGGACAAAATCTAGGAAAACCCTAGATAAGGTTGTTATTATAGAAAAATTTCAAGATACATATACAATTTTTACAGCTAAATTCCTATCAGTTTTCATTAACTTGCCCTAGGACAAAGGTTTGAAAAGGTGGCTACATGCTTTCTGTGATGGTTAATTTCAGTTGTCAACTTGGCAGGATTTGGAGTCACCCAGTAAGAGAGCCTCAGGGAAGGACTGTTTTAGTTTAGGCTGGCTTGTGGACATACCTGTAAAGAATTTCCTAGCTGGGTTAATTGAGGTGGGAAAATAGGCCTTGAATGTCCAGGGAGTCATTTCATGGGCTGGGTCCCGGGCTGGATTAAAAGGAAAGGGAGGGGCTTACCACAAGTATGCATTCCTATCTTCTTCTTAACTCCTGATGCAGTGTGACCAGATAGATGGTGGCTGCTCCAGCCTGTGGCATCCCTGCAATGATGGTGTACTTGAACTGTGATTAGGAATAAGCTCTGTTTGTCAGGATCTTTTATCACACTTGCTGTCTTAGTCAGAGTTTTACTGCTGTGAACAGACGCCATGACCAAGGCAAATCTTTTAAGGACAACATTTCATTGGGGCTGGCTTACAGGCTCAGAGGTTCAGTCCATTATCATCAAGGTGGGAGCATGGCAGCATTCAGGAAGACATGGTGCAGGAGGAGCTGAGAGTTCTATATCTTCATCTGAAGGTTCCTAGAAGACTAGCTTCCAGTCTGCTAGGATGAGGGAATTAAATAACGCTCATGCCCAGTGACACACCTACTCCAATAAGGCCATTCCTTCTAATAGTGTCACTCCCTGGGCCAAGCATATACAAACCGTCACACTTGCTATGACTTAGGAGGTTGGAAACTGAGTCCTTGAGCTCTGAGACTGAAGAATATAAAACATATAATAGGCACCACGTTTCAGTTCTTTTAACAGCCAATAACCTTGCTTCAGTGACATAATACTGCAGCCTGCAATATTATAGTCTTCCATAGATGTGGGGAACTGATTGGTTTGCTGATAGTTTGACTGTGTTATCTTCTTTGCCTCTAGTCAGAAAACACATGCAACTATCATGTCCCCAACAACCTCACACATAAGGATCTGGTGTTGGCTGTCAGTGGTGACCTCAATTTGGTCTATTTTTCTGGATTAGCCACTGATGGTGTCTCCTACAATGTAGGCTTCCACACAGCATGAAGTCTGTGTCCTCAAAGTAAGAGACCCAAGAAGACAAGGCCAGCTACTTTATCACCTTAGAAGTACATTGCATCACAGAAAAGTGCCACTGTATTTCCAGGTCAGTGTAGATGAGTAAAAGAGAACACAGATATATTTATCAAAGGGAGTGGTGGCATCATAAATCTGTGGGGACATGTAGTACTTACTGTGATAGCCATCTTTGAAAACTAATCTGCCAGGCTAGTTTCATTGGCCTATGGGAAGAACTTAGATTTGGAAGACATTGGGGTGAAAGGGCAGCTAAGCTAGTATTTGAGTGACTGAGGGGTGAGAAGCAACAGGAACAAAAATTCCATTATGCACTGGAAGCTAGGAATACAGCAGTGGTCCCTATTCAGGGTTCGTTCTGGTGGGAGGAAAAAATGAAGCTGTGTAAAGAAATAAAGAAATAAATGTAAAAGTCCAGAAAAGAGGCTGACCATTTAGGGCTAGAGGCACCCATTTTAAATCAAGTACCCTGGGAAGACCTGTCTGAGTGGGGACAGTGGCAGAGACTTGAATGAATGGAGGGAAAAAGTGGATCAGGCAAACATCTGGAGGAAGTGAAGTGGGCAGACATCTGGAGGAAGGAGTCCAGGGCTGAGGAATAAAGATGGCCCTTTATCCCTCCAAGGGGCCACAGCAAACATCCCGGTGTGGCTATGATAGAGGGAAAGATTAAGGTAGAAAAGGGTAGGAAATGAGCTGGGAGAAGTGGCCAGTAATTAACACTTAATTGGGGGCATTGTTGATGTCAAAGCTTTGCTTCCAGTGATATTTATTTCCCAAGATCTTGCAAGAACAAGTCCTCTTTAAAAGGTGACCATCATTAATATGGGCATCCTGTTTTCTGAGTGTTAATGACCATGAGTCCATTTGAGGCAGACCTGACTGAATACTGATTTCAGAAAATGTCTATGACATGAATGTGGAAACATCTGGCCCCCCTCAGGGTACCTTCTCACCACTTAAAACAGCCAATCTGCTCTTTGTCAGGGCATCTTTCTCTTCCTAGAGTAACTATGACAACGGAGTTGGATGCACGGGTCTGCGGTGGTTCTATTTGCACACAGCATGTGACACAGTTGGATTCGGAGTCATGAATCACTGTAGCTTCAGCTTTTCCTTTCGGTGTGAACAAGTTATCCTCTCCCTGTTTCACTTCAGGCTCTATATTGGCTTTGTTCTTCTGTAACTCTTGTCACCATATGATCAGTACCTGATTCTATTGCTTGTCCATTGTTGTGACAAATGACCACAAACATAGGAGCTAAGTAGCTCATGTATTATCTTAGTTCTATAAGTTAGAAGCCTGGCATAGGTCATAGAAGCTAAAACTAGGTATCAGCAGGGCTGGCATCCTTCCCTTGGGTTCAGTGGAGGTCATTTGACTTCCTGGCAGAATTCACTTCCTTTCCCTTATTGGATAGACGTCTCCACTTCCTGGGGCTTTTCGTAAACAGTTATGGTTCTTTCTTCTATCAGGAAGACTAGCAGTGGTATGTCCAATCCACTCACATTCTAGATCTTTCCTTTTACTCCAACCTCATCTTCCCTGGACACAGCCAGGGAAGTTTCTTAGCTTTTTAAGGACTCATGATTGGACAGGGCCTTGGATAATCTGGGATTATTTCCTTCTCTTAAGATCTTTAACCTCAGCCATGTCTTCATGCCTGCCATGTGCTAGAACAGTCACCGTTCTGGGACTTAGGACAACAGGCACATCCTCCTATCTGTAGTTACCTTCATTCTTCAACCCTGGAAAGCTGCTGTTCCATGGGAAACACACAGGAAGTACTTCTCTGCTTCAGGCATGTTAAGAAGCTGAGTTCAAGCCAGGAAAGGAAATGATGGCAATTACAACAGATAGGAAGAAACTGGGTTCACTAGGGAACACAGACTCTTGCTTGGGCCCATGAGATAAAAAGCAGGAGAAAACACATCTGACCACTGTGTCTCTGTCTCCTTTAAATGCTCCTTCCCTTTGTATGCGCTCAAGCTGATCACCCAAGGCGAGTCTGCCTGAAAACTGGTGACACCTCTTTAAGGTGTTCCCTTTTCAAGGCTGAAGCACAAAGATAAGAGTAAGAGGGCTGTCACCTTTTACGACATGCTCTGGGAATCCCAGAAAGGTGCCTAAAAACCTCCAGTTATTGACCTAAAACCTTCCCTCACTATGGATTCTGGGAACACTGACTTCTGGATTTCCAGTAGGACATGACACTACCCACACTCACAGAGAGAGAGAGAGAGAGAGAGAGAGAGAGAGAGAGAGAGAGAGAGAGAGAGAGAGAGAGAGAGAGAGATCAACACACGATGAAATCACCACCAAGCAGAGGGTTATTCAATGGGAATGAATAGTCCCATAGGCAACAGGGCTTCTCCAGTGTCACCTTGCAGAGCCAGAGCTGAGACAATGATCAACTAGACTCTTTCTCCAAGACTGTTTTGAGTGCATCCTCTCGGCTTCCACTCCAGTTCTTCCTCTCTTTAAATCTAAAACTCAGTCAGTACCCCTAAGAGGGGGCCAAGTTCCTACTTTCTGTCTTCCTCAAATGCTCATTTGATTCTTTCTTGTCTTTTATAATTGCATTTTGTTTTGTTTTGTTTTGTTTTGTTTTGTTTTGTTTTGTTTTGTTTCAGATGAAAGGTTGGGGATGGTGTGTTTGAGCCCCTGGAGTTCGGTGTCTGGCCTAGAACTCGGGTTATATTCAGGCAGTATCAAAAGGGCTGGGTGACCAGGCAACTTGGTACAGGTTGGATTCCTCCAAATAGCTAATGTATGGGGGAAGTTGGTAAGGTATGACTGATTTTTCAGAGATGGATTTACCTTCCTGCCTCCCAATCAGGTAGATTTGCTGCCTAGGATGGGCTGCTATGAGTGTCTTCCAGTGGTGCTGGAAGGGGAGGGGACAGTGATTGCTCTGAATGCCTTGGGCAGCCATCTGACCTTGCTGCTTCTTACCCTGTGAAAAGTGAAGTCTGCACTTGAACTCCTGGGTTGTAGTTGGCTTGGTGGCTAACTCAAGCCCCTTGAGTGTGGTTGAGTAGATCTTGGCTCCCACTTTTCTGGATATGACACTACCCACACTCACGGAAACAGAGAGAGGAGGAGACGGGGAGAGGGAGGGGGAGAATATTTGTGGCATTATATTTGTTATATGTGCTCAAATCCTTTCAAACATGGACATTTTCCTGAGACTTGCTCCATCTCTCCATTTCATTTTCTTCCTCCCCTTCCTTCTTTATAAGTTAAATCATGTGTCTATAAGAAAAACAACAACAAAAAAACCACCCCTGCCTCAAGTTTTACTTCCACAAAATTGGCTTCAGTGGCTCTGCCTCTGAGTTGCTTTTCTGTTGCTCTGAAAAACATCAGGACCAGGGTGACTTGCTGAGCATTTAACTGGGTTTACAGTTTCAGAGGATCAGAGTCCATGATGGCAGAGCAAAATCATAGCAGCACAAACAGCTGAGAGCTTACATTCTTGAGTCACACGTAGGAGGCAGAGAGAGAGCATGCCTGGAATGGTCTGCATCTTTTCAAACCTTGAAGCTTTCCCCCAGGGACACACCTCCTCCAAGAGTGCCACACCTCCTAATCCTTCCCAAACAGTTCAACCAACTGGGAACTAAGTGTACAGATAGGAGCCTGTTGGGGCCAGTCTCATTCCAACCACCGCATACTGGCTTCCTAGTTCCAAAGTCTTTGCTTTGTGTAGTACCCTGCTCTTGAATCAGACCAGCACTGAGACAGAAGTTGGGGGAGTCCCCCAGGCACAGCCAGAATGTCTGCCCTTGTGGGCATATGGTTAAAGAAATCGAAAGAAATATATTTCTTTGAAAAAATAGGGTAGGAACTTGATGCACGACTCTGAAGACTTGAGCCATGGGGAAAGGGTAAGATGAGAAAGTTAAGAATTTAAATTCAGCGGGCTCTCCACTTTGTGGGGACAGAGACTGTGTGCATTCTGTTTATAACTGCACCTCTACACAGTGTAGCAGTCCTTTGTGGTGGATCTGAAGCAACAGGAGGTAAGGTCTCTGTAGTCAAGAGGTTCAACTGAGAGAAAATTGGAAAAAGAGGGAATATTCTCAGAAACCTATGCTTTTTTCCCCACCCTTTCTTCTAGCAAAGCCTCACTTCTGGAATGTTCCCAGGAGTCTGAGGCCACAAATTCTCATCCAGAAAAGAGATTTTTTTCCAGCCAGGGCCTCCTCCTTCTATACCAGGAGAGTTGCCAGCTTTCCTAAATCCAAACACATCTTGTCATGTAACAGTTTAGTAGACCTCTACCTTAGACTTCAAGTATTTTTAATTAATTAATTAATTAATTAAATTTAATTTAATTTATTTTTTGTTTTGTTTTTCGAGACAGGGTTTCTCTGTGTAGCCTTGGCTGTCCTGGAACTCACTCTGTAGACCAAATTTGCATAATATAAAACCAGGTGCTAACTCATATTATCTTAGGGCTTATATAAGACTATCAAATCTGTGCCTTAAATATCAAAGTCATAAAATTAGTAAGATTAAGGATACTGACGTTAATAGAATGTGGTATAACATTTTGCTAAAATGAATTTCACACGCCTTGGCGTGGACTGAAAGCAGCTCTTCCGTAGTTCCATGACTCTGGCACCAATCCTCTCTCCTGCCTCTCAGCTTTTCTGTATTCAAACTCCTTCCAAACCTCTCCTTGTATAAGATGCACCCTGCTGTTTTAAGCTTTCAGCAGATGAAAACACATTAATATGTCAAATCCATCTCTGTTTGCATTAGCCTGATGAACAAAGTAGCTTTACTTAGCATTAATGCACTCACAAAGTAAATAGGGAAGCTGGAAACAGGTGGTCCCCAGAGTAAAAAAGTGGATGTTCAGATGGTTTAGAATGGTGAGCTTGTGGGACTATAATACTATGTTTATGATATACTCTACTCATCATGTAGCTTTGCTATATGTTGGCATATTTGTTTTATTATTTTATTATGTTCTTTTACCTCTGTCTCCATTCCTTCTTTCCTTCTACCCTAATCCTATCCAACCCTCAACACTAGGCAGGAGAGAAGGAAGTTGAGAGGGGAAAGGGGCTGTAGACCTCTGTAGGCTACTTCCTGCTGATTAGGGTCACCGGGCTACTTGGGGCCAGTCTGATCTTTGTCATCAGACTATCCAGCAGTCCAGCAACCCAGCAACAGCAAATGCAGCAGCAGGACGAGCCAGCAGCAGTGGGGCAGTGGCAAGGGGGCAGCAGCCATCACAGGCCCTTGCTTGGGGCCCTGCCATTTAGTCCCTCTCCAGAGTCCCCAGAATTAAACTATCTGCAGCTGGTAAAAATCACACCCCTCTTAGAGCAGGAGACAATCATAGTGGCTGTGAACAAACTGAAGCAGCCCTATATCCCACACCCAGGATTAAAACAAAACATATTCATATAACATAACTGGGTTTTTAAAGCAACCACAAATCTCACTACAGCTGTGTATGTGCATATTGTATATACGAGGTATAAAAAAAACGTAGCTTTATTTTAAACAGGAGGCTAAATAAAGTTTATATGGTTAGTACCTAACAAGAACACACATTTTTTTATTGGATATTTTATTTACATTTCCAATGTTATCACTTTCCCCATTTCCCTCCCTCCCGAAAACACCCTATCACATCCTCCCTCCCCCTGATTCTATGAGGGTGTTCCTCCACCCACCCATTCACCCCCACCTCCCCGCCCTCGATTCCTCTACACTGGGGCATCTATCAAGCCTTCGTAGGACTAAGGACCTCTCTTCCCATTGATGCCCAACAAGGCCATCCTCTGCTACATATGCATATGGAGTCACATGTACTCCTTTGTTGATGGCTTAGTCCCTGGGAATTTTGGGGGATCTGGTTGGTTGATATTGTTGTTCTTCCTATGGGGTTGCAAACCCCTTCAACTCTTTCAGTCCTTTCTCTAACTACTCCATTGGGGACCCCACGCTCAGTCCAGTGGTTGGCTGTGAACATCTGCCTCTGTATTTGTATGGCTCTGGCAGAGCCTCTCAGGAGACAGCAATATCAGGCTCCTGTCAGCCTGCACTTCTTGGCATCCACAATAGTGTCTGGGTTTGGTGACTGTATATGGAATGAATCCCCAGGTGGGACAGTCTCTGCTCAACACTTTATCTTCATAATTGCTTCTGTGAGTATTTTGTTCTCCTTCTAAGAAGGACTGAAGTATCCACACATATCATCCTGAGTGAGGGAACCCAATCGCAAAAGAAAACACGTGGTATGCGCTCACTGATAAGTGGATACTAGCCCAAAAGCTCCAAATAACCAAATAATTCACAAACATAGCTCTTAAAAGGCAAACTGAAACTCTCTTAGAAAACCCCTGAGCTCTTGAAGATGCCTGCTCCCAAGTCATCCCAGTCTGGGATGCTGCCTCTGTATATGATTGTAATTCTTCCGCCACACCCACATGTTGTATCATGCAGAGGAGGATATAATTGTCCTTTTTACCTGGATACTTGTATATCTAGCTACCATGTATGCTGACGTGTGCATTAAAGAACAACCAATAAGCAACATTAGCTGAGTGCCAAACTCAACTGCCTCTCGACTTCCCAAGAATTCTAAAATATACTAGTATAACTGTTATTATGGTTTACATTCTAAAAATAAGAAGTCTGGGACAAGAGAGTTTAGCAGCATTACCCAAGAACAGTCATATCTGAGCCAGAATTTGGAATCAATTTGAAGCTCCCTGTTCTACTATCTGCTATATCCCCTGAGCATAGAGAGGTGCAGTGCGTGGTAGGTACTTAATGCAGAGGGTTTTCTTTTTTAACGGTTATAAGAATGGAGAGCTGTTTACATTGCACCAGCCTGGGTGCTATCAGAGCCTAATTTCCCCTATGGTCCAGAAGAGCAAACAAGTAGGGTTAATATATACCTCAGAACCACTCACATGTCTGACATATAGTAGATACAGGAAGCATATTAGTTTGAACCGACTTGACTTCCCTCCATGACCCTTTCTGGGAACATTGTCCAAGGCTATGTTTGGATGAGAAAAGAGACATCAGGAAGAAGAGTGTGGTTTGAATGACAGGAGCCACTGACTGACCAGGGCAACTGAATGGAGAACGTTGGCTATGCTCTTCTGAGACCCACTGCAAGCCCAGATGGCTAGAGCATGCTTGCATGGGATCAAAGAGCAGCAAATTGTAGAATTACATCTCAAGTTCAGAGCCACTGAAGAAAATTGTATAAATGATAAGGTGAGAAAGACCATGGTCTCTGGGGGCAGGGGTGGGGGAAGCCACCCAGGATACCCAGAAATGGTAGCATGGAGAACATGGTTTGGGTGGAAATGATAGGATCTACAGCTAGCCCTTGCAGGAGAGCCTTGCTGAGTGGCTTGTAAAATGGCTTTTGAATTCCTCGAGGGAAAGAGCCTCCCAATAGATGGAGGAGGTGAGAAGGTCCTTGGGATCTGCTGGGATGGAGCTGCCTACTTCCCTCTACCAAGACAGGTCCTCAGGTCAGGCTAAGGACTCCCGAGCTCAACGGTTCATTTGTTTTCCCTCCTCCTGCCTTTGGGTTTTGCTATTCCCAAACTGTGGGGAGCAGATGTGGCAGCAGTCTCAAAAAGGCGCCAGGGACTGCAGCTAAGTCGTATGACTTGCACCTGACTTCCTCATATAAACCACAAACATCGTGAGAGCTGCGCAGGTGTACCAGGTTACTGGCGAAGCCATTTTGGTGGAGATACGCCCCTGATGCCCTGATTAGCTGAAGCTGCGTACCTGGTGAGGCGATGTGGCCTGCTGTGAGTGGATGGGAACTGATAGTATATAAGAGTGAGAGGCCCAGGGCTCGGGGTCTTTCGCCTACACAGTCAATGCGCAGCCCAATAAACGTGTGCAGAAGGATCCTATTGTGGCGTCTTACTTGCTGGCGAGTCAGGCGTCCCACACCAAACATTGTGGGGTTTTGTTTTCCAGAGGTTCAACTATCTTCCCTTCCATGGTATTTACAGGCTCCCATCCTGCCAGAAAAGGGTCCCCCTGTTACTGGTGTTCAGGGGCACCAAGCAGGGCCAGCACACAAGGGCTGGTCTTGTGTTCTCTGCCCACTTAGTTGGGTGAGATGTCATGGGGGCACACTTGTGACTCCATCCTCAATGTCCGAGAAGTTGCAAGTGTTTCAGTAACGATGCTTTTTTCAAAGCTGTGACATCTTTCCAAATATTGTCTGAGGCGAGAAGCAAGGGAGGAATGCACATGACTTTGTGCATGCTCCATCAATGACAGACTGTACTGTTCCTAAAGTACGTCAGCTCCCAGCAATCCAGTGAGCTTGCTATTGACCAAGAGTCAACTGTGGTTTACCTGGATGGTATGGAAATGAAGGGTCAGGGTTCAACTCAAGTTCCCAGGTCCTAGTGGCCACATGAACCTACCTGAACCCAACATGGGGTCTTTGTCTTCTCCCTTCCCACTCTTACTTTCTCTTCTCTTCTCTCCCAACCAATGATTCGTGAAGAGGAAAAAGAACTGAGACTGGTAAAGTTTTGTACATCCTGCCTCAGATATCTTCCCTTAAAGCACTGTCCATTCTTCTGGTATTTTCCAGGGTACTTTCAACCCCATGTAAGAATTCCATATTTAATAAATCAATTTTGTTAATTCATGCATGACTATAGTTTTGTACCATGATTTTGAGTATTTCTCACTCACAAAAACAGAAATAATAAGAAATTGACAAAACCATTGTGACTTGACTTTTAAATCAGAAAGAGCAAGCCTGAACGGAACTGTTCTGTATAGCCAGCCTGTAACATGCTCATAAGAAACACGGAACCTTATCTTTTCCCTTTCTTTTTTTTTTTCTTTTTGAGGTGTTTTTGTTTGGGGGTAGGGTGGGTGGACAATGTTCTCTTTCTTCTCCTCTGTTCTGGGCACAGAGAGAACTCTCCCTTGTGACAGGTACAGTTCTAGAACCTTCCAACCTTCCTCTAAACAGACCCATGATCACGTGGTCTCACGTGACTCTTAGCTTGACTTCCCATGTGCAGAATCGAGATGTTCCTCAGTCCTGTGGTGATGGCTGCTAACTCCATCACCACTATCTCTATAGCTCCCCTCCCTAACATCCCAAGTCAAGAAGAATGAAACAGGATGCTCTGTCTTGGGAACCAAAAAGAAAGTTCTCGCACCTCCCAAATAGCGGCCCTGGGCTGCTGGCTTCTTTGCCCCCCCCCCCCAGTGGGCAGTAGTTACCAAACCACAGAGACATTTCATGCATTTCATTTCACGCATGCGGACAGTTTCATTGAAACCTTTCCATTTCCCTTAGCTCTGGAACTCCTTTCTGAGTTCCTTTTCTTCCCCACTAAACTATAATAATAAAAAAAAAAGCCTCACACTGAGTTTCCTTCCTGCTTTCGTCACGGGGCTAAAGCAAAGTGCAGACATTTGTACCCAGCACCAGAGTTACAGGTATGAAGGAAATGGGAGAGGGTGGATAACTTCACTCCTGCAAGGTGCCACCCGAGAACAAGCTGGGGCAGGGGGGAACAAAAACAAAACAGAAAAATAGGCACCGGAACCTGGCAAATGTGCCTGCCTCAAGGAGCAGATGACTGGGGGATGCTGGTCTTTGATGAGTCTGCCTGGAGCTGCCTTGGCCTCAAGCAGCAGCTGGGCCACCTGGGAGCTATCTGGGGTTTCCTTGAAGCCACGGTGTGTAGTGTTGTGTGCACACTGAGAATTGCTGACCTCAGGGACACTTTGTTAGTCATTAGCACAGAGGTGGGTGGTTCAGTGACTAGGTAAGAAGAAAGACTACACACGGACCAAAAAATAATCACAGGCAACATTGTTCCATGGTTCTTCAATTTGGCTTCATTTTTTTTTTTTGGAAAGAAGTTCTCTGTTTCTGTACACGGAAAATGTATCTTCTACTGGCAGGCATGGTCCCATAATATTCCAGCCGCCGTTTCTAAATAGATCTATTGCTCTGATATAATGCTTATACTGAGGAAAGGAGCCCTTTCGTCCTGTGGATATTTGGCCAGTGTTCACGGAAGCAAGTCACACTGATGATTAGGAGTGTTTGTGACGATTAGGAAGGGGCAGCAACTCTGCTGACCTCTAACCGTAATTGTATATCCTTCTCATCACTGTGAGGGGCGTTAGGGAGAGATCTCTGGGTATCATCATCTTTGGACCCTTCCCATTCTCTCAAGCTGTCAGGCCCCTCCTTTAACAAATTGTGAAGCCAGATGGTTTAATGGCTAACGTGCGTCTGCACAGATCCCCAAAGGAACCCCAGTCCCTCAGGAAATCTGCTTTCAAAGCGTGTTTACAGCTACCAACCCTTATATTCCCTGTGCTTTCCTCCGACTTCCTAGCCTGCATCTTCTTGGGCTGGCTCCGCCCCTACCCTTCTGATTCGGAGGATTCTCACCTCAGTTCTGCCTCCTGAGCTCTTCATGTGTTCCCTCCTCTGTGGATTCATGAATTCTGGACCATAAATGATCCATTTCTTCTTGACCCGATCTTTCCATTTCCTCTGCCCTTTCCCAATTCACCATTTCCGAAGATTCTTTTCTCAGCTTTCTTGCTGTCCTCCAGGGGGCGCCATTCACTGCATTCCCCTATCATCCATGGTCACCAGTGGCCTCCAGCTCCTCCCTGCAAGGCATCTCTTAGCCTCTGCTCTTCCTGCTCTAACTCAGAGGACAGGACTCTTGCTTCTGTTCTGCCTGCACTCTCCGCAGGGTTGATGAGACCCAGGGACTATTTTTTTTTTTCTGGAACACTTGCCTCTGCCTTTCTTGCCTCTTGTGCCTTGACTCCTCAGCCTCTAGACACCCCGCCCCCCTTCAGGTTCTTCGTATGCCTTTCTTTACCTAACCCCTTCACAGCCATCACTTTATAACTTATCCAGAGTTGACTTTCCTGTACAGGCAATATACAAATGCCCACGTTCTGACCAATAGCAGCCTATTGCTTAAATGAGTAATTACGTTAGGGCCTTAGAACGGTTATCAGTTGGCGTTCCTGATCTAAGAATATTGGTGGTCGGAGCTATTTGCTCATGTGTGGGCGGTTTGAGGAGGCAAACTAGGACTGGTGAAGCTCCCAGGGCTTGGGATAATTGTCCCTGCTTCTGAAGGGACAGCAGGATGGAATGGTTGCGGGGATAGCCGGGGGCCAGCTGCCATTACGCACGAGGAACTGCGGGACCGGAGATGCAGTGTTTACAAAGGAGGGCAGCGATAATCCAAACGGCCACCTGGCAAGGCATGCAAATGAAATGAAATGAAGAATCTCTAATAATATTAATTTACTGCCATCTGCCTAGAGCATAGTCGCAGGGCAGGGGAGACGGGGCTTCAGATCTCGGAGACAACTTTCCTTTCCAGTGTCTGTCTGTGTCTGTCTGGCAGTTGTAGGCGGATGGATACCAGGGTCAGGGCAATGGAGCTGACTTTGGGTGCTAAATCACAAGGTGGGACAAGGTGATGAGGTTTGTACTCGATTTGTTTACAGGTTTGGCCAAATGCTGTTTTGTCTCCTTATAAGAAGTATGGGAAATGAAACTGGTCTGAAGCAAGCATTCCCTCATGGCTGAAATGTTATTAACATTGCCGCGGAACACTTTTGTTGAAAGGTACAAATGTGTATCTTTGAGCCATTGATCTATCTCCAAGGTGAGGGGCATGTTCCCAAGGTACCAAGTGTCACACAACTTTAGAGGGAGGGGCAGTTTGGTCTCTACAGCTCAGACCTCTTTCCTCCTCGAGAATAAAACTGCTTTTCATTCACTACAGGTTAAATAACATAGGGCTGATAACAGATATTATATCACCCAGCCAAGTCTTTCAGGCAGGAGACAAGCTGTTTCCCTCTGTGTCTAGGTGAAATTTGTCACCAAGTTTTCTTCTGGCTGGCCAGCAACTTGGGAGTGTCAACTGATGTCGGGACACACCAACAGCATGGATCAGAGAAGGGGGAGATTAGATCGAAGGCTACTCTGCCATTTACTAACAGGGTGGTCTGGAACATGTTATTAACCTCCCCAAGCCAGTGTTTACATTCATAAACAGTGACAATGGCAGGACCACCAGGGCCAGGGGATACCTTTGAGGAGGTCAAATGGATTTGATTGAACTCCGGAGTCGAGGTCAAAATCTCATTGTAGTGAGATTTTACTGATCATGTGAGAGAGTGGCCTCCAAGCCCCTGGGTCTATAGAACAAGGAAAGCAATTGGTGGCGAGGTTTTTAGATTTTAAAAAGGTTACCTGAGGTAAAGCTCTTAGTAGGATGGCAGTGGAAGAAAAAATTATGTGTGGGTCCAAAAAGCCGTGAGACTGGGGGAGCCAGTCCAGAGCAAGAATGAGGTCAAGACATGCTCACCCCCCAACCCCCCAAATCTTGTCCTGAGACCGGCAGGAGTAGGACTGCCTTCCTCCTCACTCTGGGCCTGCACGTCCCAGCGTGCGCATGAGCCTTATGACCCCCACCTCTGCCACCCTTGAGGTAGTCACATAGCCTGGCGGTCACATAACAGGATTAAGTTCTTCTCTCCCTGTAAGGACACGGCCAGCAATCACCTGGCATTCCTCCCCACGCAAACGAAGCATTCGCAGCACCTCAGCCCCAGCCAATGATGCACACTCACCCCAAAACCCCCCACCCACTCCCCAAGGTTTATATAGCTCTTGTTACCCCCAATTGAGAGAGAGCAGTTTCACTGAAAACTGTCTCCTGGAGAGGCTATATATCCCACACTCTTGCCTGCCGAGATCCTGCTAACCCACCCACCCGGCGAAGCATCATTCCTTCCAGTCCATCCAGGTGCACAACGGTGCCTAGACACCCCGAGGGCAGAAGCAGACTCAGGCCAGCGGTCAGGATTTTGGACTGGGTATCCCTTGATAGGTAGGATGCTTAAGTTCTCTCTCTCTCTGCCCAGACCCTGCACAGTGTCCTTGAGTGTGAGTGGAATCTGGGAATACGGTACACTATCATTCTTGTGATGCTGCTATATTCTACAGAAAATGGAAGCTTATTCCAATGGAGCGCTGCCCCGGGGAAGCTCATCAGAGCGGTGCATTTGGTTGCATTGGCTCAGAAAGCAGAATCAGAGAGCAGCCTTCCAGTGGCACGCCCAGAGACATGAACATTGCACAGACCTCTGGGAACGTAACTGAAAGGAGCAGTGGTGGCCTTGGGAGCTGAGTGTGACATCAAGCTGGCAGCTAGCAAGAACAACGTAGGGTGCCTGCTCTACCATAGGAGCTGAATCCTGCCAACGGGCCAACGACTCTTGGCAACATAGCCGCGGCCTTTATTGCAGCTTGGGAGACTCTAAGCAGAGGGACCCAGTTTATTTGGCCACATACTTCTGCTCTCCTGAAAGCCTGTGGCAATAAGTTAGCCTTGTTTTAGCTTCCTGTTTATGCTAATTGGTTCCCAGCGGCAGAAGACTAACCTCCGCAGACTTCCTCAGCACCTTTCTTCTGCCCTCCGATCCACCCATCTCTTCCCTTAATTGCTGCTGGCTGCTGCAAATCCCGACTGCATAAATCATTATGGTGCAGGATTTGGAAGAGCCTCTCTTCTTCAAGACTCCCTTTAGAAGGTAAATACCTTCCCTGACTGTGATCTCCTGCTAATGGGTTGCCTAGAGTCCCTGGGAGAGAGTGGTTATAGACCCGGTGGCTTTAAAAAGAAGTAAAAATATCTTCATAGCCGAGTCTTTCCTGGAAGGCTTGGCACATCCTGCGAAAGCTTTTTCTTCATGTTGCTTCCTGTTTGACACCATGAGTCTCTGTACAAAGGGCTTGCTTGAACCTGAGGCTAGACTAAGCCACAATGATCCGTTGGGTGCTTTCGGTCTTATTGGGTATACGGTATACAGGGAAAAGAGACATTAAACTAGTAGTTACATAAACATGAGCTGATAAACTGCACTGTTCTTGTCTTTTACAAAGAGGATAGACGACTGGAGAATTTGAACATGAGGATCTAAGGAAGGCTTTCCTGAGGAAATTACCATTATGAGACCAGGAGAATGAGTAGAAATTGACTAGGCTGAGAGATAGTAGGCTCTTCAAGAACACCAGCCTGTGAAAAGACCCCGAAGTCGAAAGAGATAAATTCATCATCTTGCTGGTAGAAGGTCTTGAAGGCCAATGTAAGTCTTCTGGCTTTTGGTGTACTTCTAAAAAAGGCGGTTCACAACCCAGACTTCTGTTTGATTGAATCCTTCCACTGTTAGTCTGAGGACAGGCCATTAAGGGACAAGACATCAGTGAGGCGGTAATGGCAGGATCCAGGCAAGAAGGGATGGTGGCTGGGCCAGGAAAGTGGTTACTTGAAGGTAGGGCCGGGCTTTTCCGACAATGCGAATGGAATGGGAAATTTGTGACTCTCACTTCTTTGGCCAAGTAGCCTAGAAACCTGTATTGCTCTGTAGACATAGGTAAGGCTAGTAGAGGAGTGAGAATCACTGGAAATACTCCAGAATATTTCCTAACTGCTTGCCAGTTATTCATCCTTGTCATATGCCATCAATCTACTGGGAGATGTGACTGAGGTCAAAGCAGCGGGGATTCTCCCACAATCCTTCCTAATATCGAGGATGTGGGTCCCTACAGACAACAGCACTTGGCATCAGCTGAAACAGTCAAAGATGGACAGTCACTGTGCAGACACAGAGACAGCCAGTGTCTCTGCTGCTCGCTCCAGCCTCTGTTCTGAGTGATCCCAGCACCTTCTCTTATTTTGTCATCCATTCTGATTGATCTGAACCCAATTTAATTATCATTCTCTATGGCAGAGTTGCTATGGATGGAGCTGCTGCTCTCTCTAAACCACGCGCATTTTCTAGCTTCTCCCTTCTAGATGAAAGAGGGTGTCCAGCTAGTCCCAGAGATGACCCCCACCAATTTCCATTATCACTCCCAGACCTCCCCTGCTCCCTTCTCCCCACACCTATCCCTTATCCCCCCTCACCCTCTCTCCCACCCAGTTCCCTCTTTCAATCTACCCCTGGGTCTGTGGATTGTAGCATGGTTGTCCTGCTGATGACCAATTATAAGTGAGTGCATACCATATGGGGGTGAACCCAGCTGAGGCTCCTACCAATAGGGGATATAGAGGCTAAAGTGGCTCCTATAGCCAGGCAGGACTTCAACTGGAAGGGGACATCAATCCACCCACAAAATCTTCAACCCAAAATTTGCCCTGCCTACAAGATGCACAGGGATAAAGATGGAGCAGAGACTAAGGGAACAGCCAGCCAATAACTGGCCCAACTTGAGACCCATCCCATATGAGAGAGCCAACCCCTGACACTATTAATGACACTCTGCTATGCTTGCAGACAGGAACCTAGTGTAACTGTCTCCTGACAGGCTTCACCCAGCAGTGGATGGAAACAGGTTGCAGAGATTCCTAACCAAACATTAGGCAGAGCTAGGGAAGTCGTGAGGGTGGGGGCGGGGATAGAATTGAGCAAGTCAGAAGGGTCAAGGACCCCACAAGACGACCCACAGAGTTAACTAGCCTGGGCCCATGGAGGCTCACAGAGACAGAACCACCAACCAAAGAGCATGCAGGGCTGGACCTAGGCACATTTGGAGCAAATGTGCACCTTGGTCTTTAGGTGGGTCCCCTAACAACTGGAGCAGGGTCTGTCACTGGATCCTCTTTCCCTAGCTGGACTGGCTGGGCCTCGGTGGGAGAGGATGCACTCAGTCCTGCTGGGATTGGATGTCCCAGGGAGGGTGGTACCCAAGGGGGGCTTCCCCTTTTCTGAGGAGAAGGGGAGAGGGTAGTGGTGGGGGGAGGGACTTGTAGTGGTAGAACTGGGAGGAGAGGAGAGAGTGGGGCTGTGATTGGGATGTAAAGTGAATTTTACAAAAATCAAAGAAAAAGAAAGACAGAAGGTGGATAGATCCTCTCAGAGTCTCCCCTTTGTGACTAAACGGCTGCCATCTAGGGTCTTGGTCAGGCTGGTCTTCTCTGCTAGTTAAAGAATTAAATGGCAGGAAAGATCTCAGATACAAGTAGCAGCAAGTAATATGCTTTATTATAAGTGGAGAGAGGGAGAGAGGGAGAGGGGGAGGGGGAGGGGGAGAGGGAGAAGGAGAGGGGGCACATAGAGAGAAATACTCCCTCAAAAGCAGAGAGGGGACCAAAGTCTGTTTTTCCCCTGGAGAGCTGGGATTTTTAAGTGGTCTGGTGGCTGGAGATGGGCCTACTTGGGTAGGTAATGACAGCATGGATACTAGAAGGGAGTCTTGTCTCATCTGGCTCAGGCAGGTAGCAATTGATGCATCCTTTGTCTTGTCTGCACGTAAGAAATATAGGAAAAGGGGGCTGGCTCCTTACTCACTGCTCCTCAGACGATAAAATGAAAGGCTGTCTGGTAAAAGTCTGATTATGTTCCCTAGACCATGCCTTGCTAACTGACGGGGTTTATTCAGCCTAGCCACAGTGGCCAGAGGGGCTTCCTCCACCAGACCTCCATTGCTAAGGCCCAGGCTCCCTCTCTGCACTTTGTAATGGTCATGTGAGGTCACCTGGGTCTTCATCAGTGACTGGCCAGGGAGCATACACTCCAGGTTCCCTTGCCACTTACAGGAGGGGAGCAGACTGACTGTGGAGGGAGTTCTGCCATGCTGGGTGGACTGGCCATGGAGGGAGTTCTGTCATGCTGGGTGGACTGGCCATGGAGGGAGTTCCCCCATGCTCCTCTCTGTGTGCAGAAGTACTTGGTTAGTGCATCCCTCACTGTCCTCTTTCTGAGTTCCCCAAGGGTCACAGATGGCAAGGGGGGAGTCACAAAACCGAAAGCCCTAGAATCCCTGGTATTTCTCCCCTGCTAACCTTCTGCAGTGCCTCCCTTCTTTTTATTAGAATCATTCTACCTCCCCACTCCTTCTTCAAAATAAGTTTAAGAGAATGCAGAGAAATACTCATTTGTTAATGATACTCCTTTTGGTTCCAAGTAACAACAACAACAAAAAAAATATGTGGGATTTTTCTAAAGGTAGAGGCGAAATTAATTTTGAGGAAACCGGTTTGCTTCAGACTTGAGTGCAAGAGACTTCAGACATACACCAGCACCAGAGCTGCTGAAGCAGCCAGGAGTTTCCTTTCCACTTCTGGAGTGGGGAAGTGGGGGGTGTCACACATTCCAGTCTGTGCAGGGGAGGCTTGGATTGCTTCTGTCATCCTGACCCTTCTCACGGGAGCAGCAAACCATTAGGGAACAAACAGCACACAGTCGTATAATGTGGGGTGTTAGTCAGGGTGTTCTAGAGGAGCAGACTGATAGAAGGAATGCCATAGACACACAGACACACAGAGATACATAGACACAGACACACAGAGATGCAGACACAGACACATAGACACATAGACACAGACAAAAGCAGCCACACAGATAGACACACAGAGATACAGACACATAGGTACACACACACACACAGATGCTGACACATAGACACAGATAAAGACAGACACACAGACACAGGAGATGCATACAAAGACAGGCAGACAGACAGACACACGCACACACACATACACTCACACAACACACACACACACAAAATACTTTAATTAGAGTGGCTTACAGGCTGTGGTCCAACAATGGCTGTCTACTAGTAAAACACTTAAAAATCCAGTAGTTGTTCAGCCCACAAGATTGGATGTCTCAGCTGGTCTTCAGTCCGCACCAGAATCCCCCTCAAAAGTAGGCTCTAATGCCGGAGAAGGAATGGACTTGTTAGTGAGAGTGAGGGCAAGCAGGCAAACAAATGTTTGTCTTTCTTCTGTGTCCATTTTACAGGCTGCCAGAAGAAGGTGTGGCCCAGATTAAAGGCAGATCTCCCCACCTCAAAAGATGCAGATTAAAGGTGGGCCTTCCCAATTCAGTTAATATAATAACAATAACAACAACAATAATAATATCCCTTTAGTCTAGAAAAAATTCCCATATGGGTGTGATCAATGGCTTGGATTTTAGTTAATTCTAGACAAAGTTAAGGTAACAACCAGGAATAGCCATCACAGAAGGAGTGACCAAATGTTTGTCAAATGATGACAATAATAAAGTGTCGTATAAAGGTACACTATGTGGTACCCTTGGGAGTATACTCAAAGAGACACAAACAAAAGCAAAGTCCCTTGTCTCTAGCTGGAATGCAGTACCCAAATGTCCAAGGGGTTCGCTGTTTCATGCAAGCCACAGCTGGTCTGAAGTCACTATGAAGGACCAGGTAGGATGCAGAACTGAACCAGGAGCTTGGCACATGGCACATAGAATGTGTAGGGATGCTGCTGCAGAGACAAAGTCTGGAACACAAAGGCTCTGGGAAGGGAATCAACAGACCAGGCCAGGGCTTCGATGTCAGCAAGGAGCTGTAATCTCTGGCCCTGTGCCTGGGTCAGAGCACCCCTGGATCTTCCCGCATCTGCACTGCTGACACTAGAAGCTGGAGAGCTCTTTTGTTTGCAGTATCCCTCCAGTGCCTTTTAATGGGAAAGCTCTCTGTGGCTTACATTCTGAAGGAAGGATGCTTAATGGAATCCTATCTGTTATGCAGAACACAGACTGCAGAGCGATTTTGGATCTGGGGAGCAACAAATTGCTACTGGATATAACTCCCAGCAGTCCTGCTAGGAATGATTCATTCCCACACTAGTCAAACCCAGAGAACAGTAGCCATCCAGGAATTAAGGTGGGTTGGGGGTGGGGGTGAGAAACAGAGAGTTACTGTTTCATGCAGGTAACTTTTGAAACCAAGGTCTAAAGACACACATATGTGATAGCTGCACAGCTATGTATGTGTAACTAATTCACTAAATTATATACACAGAATGGTGAAGATGGCTAGTATCACTTTTGTCACAATAAAAACTCTGGTTAGGAGCTGCTAAGGAGATGGTTCAGTGGGTAAAGTGGTTGTCATGCAAGCACGAGGGTCAGAGTTCAGATCCCAGCACCCACAGAAATGTTGGGTAAGTAGCTGCTTGCAATCTCATTGTTCAGGAGGCAGAGACAGGAGATTCCTGGAGTAAGCCAGCTAGCAAGCATAGCTGAACTGGAAAGCTCTGTGCTCAAGTAAAAGACTCTGCCTTAATGTGGTGGAAAATGACTGAGGAAGACCTCAGCCTCAGCCTCTGGCCTCTGGCCAATCATATGCATGGGCACCCTCATACACATATGCACCTCTGTCCATTGAAACACACACATGAACACATACACTGGTAATTCACAGTCACCCCGTTCCTCTCTCAGAACTATTTCTCTATCTGTTGTGTTGTTGTCTTCATCATTTCTGTTCCTCAGGCCACACGCTAAAGTGTGGTCCTTAATGGCCTCTCCATCTGCCCCCTGCCCTTTCACTCAAAACACCAGACTGTGTGCTCTCAGAATTCTCTCCCAGATTCTGTTGGCTTTGGTCCAGTGCACACTTCCCATAGGGTGTCTGTGCTTTGCCCCACACTCACTTGGACCATCTGAGCCAGTGCTGTCTAGTATAGACTTGCTCTCGGATTATTTATGTGGGTTTTGGAAAGCAGGAGAGAAAGGAGGAGCCCATTGATGGAATGAGAGGGATCATTTGATGCCTTCTTCTCCCTCAAGTCTTCCTGCTAAGAATGCTAGGAAATATAAACAAATAAATATTTTTTAAAATCCGCATTAAAAATGAAACCAATGCTCCAAATGACACCCGATCAAGCAAATATGCCTTTCCCTCTTTCTCCCCGTGCTAGTAGCCTGAATTAATAAGAGACATGTAGCCAAATAATATTTATCGAGCTCATTAATCTAGATTTGTTTTTTCTTAAGAGGCTACAAAGCCGTAAAAGCATTTACACATACTGCAAGATGTGAGACTTATGTTAAGAGACTGGAAATCAACACTGGCGGTTACAGCGGTTGTCATCTTCTGCCTTGCTGCCGTCTTCCTCAGCTGATAGATATTCCAGTCAGGTGCCTCAGAGGCACACTGGTCTGTATCCTGACAGGCAATGTGCATATTGGCTCCAGATGACTGGATGGAAGAATGCAGCCGTCCTCCAAGCTGTAAACACAAGAGTGTGGCATCTATTCGCTTGGGTCTCTTCCTTGGCTGTCATCATATCAATATGTGGTGGGTTTTCTAAGGAGAATTCCATCCAAATCTGTCTTTGGATGCAGAATCCAGGAAGTCTGGGCTTTCTCACTGGCTTGGTTGCAGACACACCAAACATGGGCGAGTCGCTTCAGTCTTTGTCTGCACCTCTCACCCTCACCCTCACCCTCACCCTCACCCTCACCCTCAGACAATGTCTGCAGAATGTTGGATGGTCCTTGCTGGTACACAGTATGTACTTGCAAACTGTTCAGGTTTTCTTTTCTGTCCTAAATTTTTTATTCTTTTTTCTTAGAGAAACCTAGTTTTAATTTTAAAGCATTTTAAAGCACGGGCACGTGACAATACAAACTCATTTTAGTTCTAGAAGGTATTTTTAAATAAAAAGTCCAGTCCGATGGCATGCTCCAGAGGTACAGCTTGACATTTTCCTCTGATGCAAATGCCCACAATAACAATTTACCATCACCTTAATTTTTATGATCAAGCCCAAAGGATGTATGTATTGTGTCCCTTTAGAAAGATAAGGCACTTGGCTTATTTGTACTCCACCCTTAAAAACTGCCAGATTTTTTTTTCTGTTCTTTGAGACACTTCTAGAGATGCAAATGGTACCTCCAACCTTCTGTCTCCCACTTTAGTACCTTGGAAACACTTCTTGCTGTTCCTCTTAGACAATAGGAGGTTTAACAGCTCGGCCTTCCTGTCCCCTCTCTCCCTTATGGCTACTCGTAGGTTGGCTTCAGTTCATCAGATAGTTAATTTTGCATGGTCAAACTTCATATAATGTTTACAATATTTTATGCACTCACTTGCTTTTTCTGTGTTTTGGTTGTTTTTGAGGTTTAGAAATAGAATTTCTAGTATTTTTGTTAAGAGAATATTATATATTATGTAACAAGTGTCATTCTGTTCAAATAAAAATATGTATTGATTACATTCTCTGAGCCAGACACTGCTCTAAGTACTATGGATAATTTATCAACATAACAATATCTCTGCCTAGACAGAACTTGCTCTTATTTTAAAATTGTATTTTATTCATATTTATGTGTATGTGTATGTGTATGTGTAAGTGTACTCCACATGAGTGCAGTACCTGAAATGGCCAGAAGAGGGCGTCAGATTCCCTGGAGCTGGGGTTATGGGTGGTTGTGAACTACCTGATGTGGAAGACAACTCAAGTCCTCTGTAAAAGCAGCAAGAGCTATTAACTGTGGAGTCATTTCTCCAGCCCATAAATTACACTTTTAACATATGTGATGTTGCAATAAAGCCATCTTGAAGGAAGCCTCCCCAGTCACTAAATCTGTGTGTGCTTCCATCTTGGGCTCCCAGCCTCCATATTGCAAGGAACAAACTTTCCTTCTTACTGAGCTCCCTAGCTTACAGCATTTTATAAGAGTATCTTGAAGGCACCATGTGACACCATGAGAATCTGAAAAGCCAACCACAGAATGGGGAAAATAGTTGCAGGTCCTATGTAACAAAGGATTTCTATCAAGAAGGTAAAAAGGACTCTTACCAGCTGATAATAATGTGCAGATTCTAGTTTTTAAATAAGCAAAGAATCTGAAGAGATTTTCAAGAGAAACCCCCTCCCCCCGCTCATGCAACAAGAAAGCTAGAAGGTGTCCACCATCAACCAACAGGAAAGTGCACATGAAGACCACAGTGAGAAATAACGTCACACGCAGTATGGCTCGAATACGGATAGCTAATAGTCAGAGCCAACGAGGCCCCATAGAAACTGAAAACTGCTTATTATTGTTGGGTGATTAGAAACAGTGCAGCAAATTCGGAAGAGTCTGGTGGTTCCTCACAGTGTTACAGAGTTACCAGAGAGTCTATTCCCCAGCACGTTTAAGCCAGCCTTGCATCCACACGACCTTGTATGTAAATACAAGAAGCTACTTCCAAAGATCCATGTTGTATTTTACTTACATAAAATGTCCAGGGCTGGAGAGATGGCTCAGCAGGTAGCCTGTACACCACTGATCAGAATTTGGTTCCAAGCACCCACATCCAGCAACTCACAAAGCACAGTAACCCCAGCTCCAGGGCACTGGCACCTTCTGGGGCACCCTCGTACAAGTGCACAGACACGTACAGGTACATGTAATTAAACATAAAAATTTTAAACAATCTTAAAAATATAAAACGACTATAGACATAGAGAAGTGAATTGCTGTCCAGGGCTAGGGTTTGGGTGGGAGTCAGGGTGTCAGGCATAGTGTGATGCATTGAAAAGTACAGTGCCTGTGTTCAGAGATGAAAATCTCAAACTGTGGCAGCAACCCCACAGCTCCCTAATATACTGCAGCCGATTGAGCCACACAAGTGTAGGAAAGAGTTGGATCAGGAGGTATTGCTAAGTAAAACCTAAGGATGCCGAGTCTTCTTATACAGCTAGGCTTGGCTTGGTTTCTTCCTGGTTGTGTGACATTACAAAGGAATCCATTTTCTCTACAACTGCATTTCTGCACAATGTTCTATCCCAGGCTTTCTCTCTCCCTCTTTCGCTGTCTCATGTCTGTCTGTCTGTCTGCCTGTCCATCTCCCTCTCTCTCTCTCTCTCTCCCTCTCTGTCTTTCTGTCTCTCTTCCTCTCTATTTCTGCCTGCCTCGGTTTGTCTCTCTGTCCCTCCCCCTCTCTGTCCCTCTCTGTTTCTATCTCTCCCTCTCTCTGTTTCTGTCTCTGACTCTCTAATTCTCTCTCTCTCTCTCTCTCTCTCTCTCTCTCTCACACACACACACACACACACACACACACACACACACACACACATACACACAAGCTGGGAAGGTTGAGGAAGCAGGACGTATGAGGTAAGTCAAAGGCTTCCCCCTCCCACCTCTGTATGAGCCCTTAGTCACCAGCTGTCCCAGGAAAAGGCAGATCTACTCTAGTTCCATTTTGTCATCTTTGCCTCTGTGCTTTGAAGACAGATCAAACACACGGAGGGAACAATTAATTAGTAGTCTATCATCTTCCCTCGGCCTTTGCTTTCTGTGAGCGTCATGGATCCCAGGCTTATGGTCGTATAGCCTTCAGATTTGAAGTGTAAGCAGGGATAATAAATGACAAAGATTAACTTCAAAAAAGTCTCTCATCATTTTGATGTTCTACTCAAGGTTGTGGGGCATCATAGACCAGGATAGGCAGTGATCAAGTACAGGCTCACGAGAGGGAGTTTATCACAGATGTGGAGGGGGCAAGTGGTACTAAAAAGCTGGTTGACTTTGGCAAAGATCAAGAAAATTAACCATTCCAGTATAATATAGATTCCAGATGAAATCAAATCAGCCAGCAATTCTAGTTAGAGAGATCAGCATAAACACTTCAAAAATAACCAAGCAAAGAAACAGAGGTTTCAGGGAACAGCTATTGTGATAGGCATAGCAATCTCAGAAGCCAGATTCCCAATAGCGTTTTCTGTTTCATGCCAAGCAAACCTGAGATTAAAGGTCTAAGATCACAGCCCGCTGCACCTACAAATCTATAGTTATCAATAAAGGGCTACTCGGTAAGGAAGGTGCATTCCCAGCCCTCTTAAGAAAGGGGGGCTTCCCCCTACTTTACTCCAATATAAAATTGATTCTTATTGAGAAAACACCAAGGAAAACATAGCCAGCATCAGGGCTGGAAGAGAACCCACTCTACTGTGGCAGCATAGCGCCATAGCTTGCCACAGGTGGCTGGCTCTTATCAAATGACCATGAGTAGAATAATCATGTTTTTAAACAAGGCAGTGATACAATGCTCACAGCAGGCATTTATGAAGAACTCCCCAGACCCCAAAATTCAGCCCAGCTTATACCTAACTCATGGACTCCTAAACAGATCCCTACAACTAATGTTTCCATAATGCACGAGAGAAATCTTATTTTTCGCAATTCCCTACACTGGGGCCAAAGTAAGCGAAGATCCTATATGTAGTTATAAAAATGTATTTTATTTTCCTTCTGAGTTCCCTTTCCACAAATTCTTCATCTTCTTTCTTTTTTTACATATTTTGGGGTTTTCCACTCCCTTTATTTGTAAGTTCCCGTTCTTTCGGGGACACAGCCCAAGCCATACCACTTAATCCCCTATGGTCAGGTCAGGTCATTGCATCCCAGGATTATTGATACCAAATCCAGTGTTCATTTTCTTCCTTCCTCTTGGCTGTCAGGTGCATTTGAGGCTATCAATCTTGGTGGTTACTCCTAGTAACAGTTTTTTTTTTCCTTTTCTTCTCTCTCTCTTTTTAAAGATTTATTTATTTATTATATATAAGTGCACTGTAGCTATCTTCAGACACACCAGAAGAGGGCATCAGATCTTATTACAGATGGTTGTGAGCCACCATGTAGTTGTTGGGATTTGAACTCAGGACCTCTGGAAGAGCAGTCAGTACTCTTAACCACTGAGCTATCTCTCCAGCCCTTCTTTTTGTTTTTCTGAGACAGGGTTTCTCTGTGTAGCCCCAGCTGTCCTGGAACTCACACAATAGACTAGGCTGGCTTTGAACTCAGAGATTTGCCTGTCTCTGTCTCTCTAGTGCTAGGATGTCAGCCACCACTGCCTGGTTTTACTGACATCGCTTTAAATATAATCCCTTAAGTCACATTTCAATTCAGAACTTTGTCTTAGAACTACACACACACACACACACACACAGAGAGAGAGAGAGAGAGAGAGAGAGAGAGAGAGAGAGAGAGAGAGAGAGAGAGAGAAATGTTTAGTTGCTTGAGTTATAACACCTGTTGAATGTTTCTGTTTCAATTTGATCATACTCCTGTAACAAAATGTCTTCGGCTGAAAATTTTATATACAACAGAAATTTAATGGCTATGATTCTATAGCCAGGAAAGTGCATGAAAGGTCATCAACAGTCACAAACAGTGACACCTGTTTCTTGCTTCTGTGTCCCTCACATTGTGGAAGGGCTGGAATAGTTCTCTTGGGCTCTTTTTATAAAAGCACCAATCCCATTCATGAAAGTGCATCCCCCATGAATTGCTAGGATGTAGATCTAGGTTGAGTGTGCTCTCCCAGGGTTTAAGTGTATTACAGCATGACCTAACCTCTCCCACCCAAAGCTCTGCTTTTTAACAGCATCACATTAGCAATTAGCTTTCAACATATAGATTTGGGAGAGCACAAACCTTCAGACCACAGTCCCATCTATGAGAGATAAAAACCTATTAGGATCGAAACCAAAGGTGTGATTCTTTCCAGCCAAACTACTATCCCCAAGTGCCCATAAACTGAGCCTCCTTCCTGGCTATCTGGGTCAAGTCCTCTGTCCATTCTTGACACATCCTCTCCTTATCCTATATGCTTGTGACTAAGTCTCGTGGCTCCACCATAGATGTAAGCCCTAATTCAGTACTTTATCACCTCCACAGCTATTGGAGTCCAGGCCAAGCCTTCAGTGGACTGTTGAAAGCTCACTTGCTTTGTTCCTCCAGCGCTATCGCTTTGGGTCCATCTTTGGAACGCAGTGAAAAGTCTTCCAATGGCTCCAAGCATCTCTTTTCTTTTTAAAATTTAGTAAGTCCTGTGTGCTTTGCGGGTTCCCTGATGCTGATCCGCTGAACTGCTGATCTTTGTCACCTCTCATCGTTGTCTCTGACAGGTCCTCTCGAGGTTTTTTGACATTGTTCTCTTTGCTGCATTTGGAATTATCAGTCATTTTCTTCCATGTAAGTATCTGGAACCTTCTTCTCCAGGTAGATAGATACTGGCATCCTTTCCTACGTTGGGAACCATGCTTAAAAGTCACCTTAGGAGACAAACAGTAAGGACTGTATCAGTTCCACATTCCTGATCCCTTTCTACTCTTGGATTATTGAAGGTCTTGGTAATTATGGCCACTTCATCATGTTGCCTTGCTCATCACTGGTCCCTTCCTATTTATGCTAAACCAAAAGAAGGCAGAACCCTTCAGTTTTTCAGTTCATGAATATTGGTCAGGATTCTCCTGAGGAAGCCAACTGTTAGAATGGGTAGATATTACAAAGCTGATTTATCAGATTGGCTTACGAGATATGGGCTGAGTTGTCCAACCATGGCTCTCGGCACACTGGTAGTTTCTCATTCCACTGGGATGAATGCCCCACAAGTTCCAATCTGGCACTGAAAGCCTAGAGGATTCCTGGAGAGCTGCTGGTCTTCAGTCCATGTTAGAAGGTTCTGGCATTAGGATCTCAGTAGAAGCAACAGAGGATATGCTCTCACCAATACAGATGAAACATTGGCAAGAAAAAGAAAAAAGCTACCATTTTCCCTCAGACCCCTGGGCCACTGCTGGCAGATGCTGCTTGCTTTGTGGGGACAGTCCTTTTCCTTCATTTAATCTTTCCTGGAAATGCCTTCGCAGATCCATCCAGAGGCATGTCTTCTAGTTGACTCAAGATCCAATTAAGTTAGAATCAAGATAAATGACCACAACTATAATATCCCAACGCCACATACAGTGGCTGCTGTGGTTGAATAAATGAATGCATGAGGTTAATTCAGGCCCCCTCCTATCAGAGAGCTACTTTTAATGAAGACTTAGCTTTCTTTGCATACACAAAGGCATCTCTCCTCTCAAGGACTTTTCGACCTTAGATACGGGAACAGTGAAAGCATCCTTGTAATTGTTCTTTACAAATTCCATGACCCCACCTTCATATTCATTTATCCAGAGCCATTTCTTTGAGGATACACTTAGTGGTTAAGGTTAATGATTAAAAGGCTGACCCTACTGCCCTGGTTTGGGCAGGGTCCTTCAGGCATTCATCATTGTGGCCACAAAATTTCCTACAGCATGACTAACATCCTTTTGCTACCCATATAAGAAGAGAAACTTCTACCTCTCCCCATTCCCCTCCTCCTTCTAATTCTTCATCTCCAGCCCTGTCCTCCCCATGGTCCTGGCAAAAAATCCTGGAGAACTGAAAACACTGAATCCACACAGTTTTTTTGACACAGACTTAAGAGCTTTTTTCCTTTAAAACCACACCAGGCATATCCCCTTCTAATATATATGTATCAGGCATAATACCTTCTAATATGCAAATACCATGCATATGTCCTAATATGCACACACTAGGCATATCCTCTTCTAATATGCACACACCAGGCATATCATCTTCTAAATGCACACACCAGGAATATCCTCTTCTAATGTGCACAAACAAGGCATATCCCCTTCTAATATGCATATACCAGGCATTTCCCTCATTACTATGTATACACTAGGCATATCCCCCCTCTAATGTGAGTACAATGAGCATCAATCTATCTGCTGTTAAGCTCTAATTGCATGGCTGACCTCATGCCAAATGCATGGACAGTCATATGAAGGAACTTGCTGAAGAGACCAAAAATTTGTTTTGCTTACTGGCTGTTTTTTAACCTTTGTCTATTGAACAACCTTTAGAGACTGTGTTCTCTCTCTGCACAGCATTGCACAAGGTCAAGCTCCCATTAGTGAGCCTCCGGCTTACATTAGTCTTCTCCTGTTTTGACATTAATGTGGCTCTGCTTGATTATGGTAAATAAATGAATTTCAGTGAGTTCCTGTTTCCAAGGAAAAAGGGCTCTATTGACACCCCACCCATATCCCTGCACTTACCCTGCAGGTCACCTGCCAGTGAAAGCTTACACACACACACACACACACATACACACACACACACACACACTTTGGTGGCTTCCTGTAGCTCCTGGGGGAATTATATAGCCGCAGGCCTAAATCTAGCTATCTTCCATATACACCAAGGAATGAGGCAACCCAGTCATGTGTGGATGCCAACAGCCCAAATGCTGCCTTGCATGGGAAGGATTTGGAGTTGATGGACAAACAATTTAGCTTTCTGTTCCATCAGGGCTCTAAGCTGTGTTTAATAGACTTCCTTAGACTGCCCTCAGCAGTAGCAAGCTCTAGCTACCGCCAGTGATGGTAACCTATTAGTAACTCCTGATGGTTGGTTTTGATGTCTTTCATGGCTTATGCATCCCTTCAATGTACTGGAACTGACTTCCAAACTAGGCAAATCATACAGAAATTCTTTTGTCGGATTCTGATTTGAGGGAGCCTGAACAGAACTGGAGACCTATATTGCCACTGATGGGTACTGCTCCAGGCTGCTCTGTGGAAGAATAAGAGATTGAGTACAGGGTGTCTGAACAGATATTGCCATCTCGAAACTGTGACTAGATGCATGGCCTGGAACAGGGGAACACGGGTGGGTAAAGCCTTTTATCACTCAAATAATGAAATGACTTGCTGGTTAGTACATGCTAAAGACTTACCTCTTTATGTCACTTTATGGATTGTGTAAGTTATCAACACAAGTAACAGCAACGCATACTATCTATAGACGATAACACAAAGAGCTTCTCAGCTCCCTTCCTCCACTCTTGTAGTCCAGTACCAAGTAACCCAGAGAAAGGTCCTCTTACCCACAAATAAGATGAGTTTCCCCACATCAATTAATATAATCAATAAAACCTCCCACAGGTCACCCAGAGGCCCATCTCCCAGGGGATTGTAGATTCTGCCATATTAACAACACTTACCTCAAGGTTTATAGCAAGTCTTAGGACTAGAGAGAGCTAGTATCTTTGTCAAGTAGAAACAAACACACAAGCTATCTGAAGAACAAACTTTACAACCTACCTCAAAAAATTTTATCATTAAAGCTTCGTGTTGCACACAGTCATTGTAAATAAAGGAAACATAACTATAAATGAGTCTCGGTAGAGACAGCAAATCACGCCAGTTGTTAGAACTACCAGAAGCCAACTACATAAAGTAAAATTAAGGTATTAATTAATCAACCTCTGTGTAGCAATAAACTTAGGGAAAAAAGAATACTGGGAATGATCTTTAGACATGAAAAACAATCATTGAAAGCAGACTATAGATAGACGACATTAATATTTTATTAAACACGAGGAAAGAAACATTTGTTGGTTTGCAAAGTAAGGCTAAAGCAACAGATGGGATGGATACAAAAAGTATGAAGAAGAGATGAGATGATGGAGCGGTGAGAACGAGTCCAATAAATGTTCACTCCGTGTTCTAAGAAGAAATAAGAAGAAAGGAGACCCAGTGCTAACGCACACACAGTGACTACCATCTTCCAGAGGATGACAGATATTAAGAATGACAAATTGCCCAAAGTGACAAACGATAAGGAAGAGAAATGGACAGTAGAGAGACAGACTGGAGATGCATCAAGCTGAAAAATACCCAACTAACAGAAACATCTATGGCATAGCAGACCCTTCAGTCCAAAGTACAGGAAGACAATGGCTTTCAGCCGAATTCCATGTTTAGCAACATGGCCTTTCAAAACCAGACATTTTCTCCTAGAAGCTTGGCTGGATTTATGACCAACAAACTCACAACAAATGTCCAGTGACAGTTCTCCTTCCTAATGTCAGAAAGATCTGGGATCCACAAAAATGGGAAGCATGAATGTTGACTGTGTAGAATGATAACATTCATGTCTAACTTGTGAGCCTAAACTATCAAGAGTTTTATTTGTACATAGCAGTAGGTGGTGATTGGCATGATCCAGGAGATTAAAGCTATAAATGCTAAACTTTTAATTATATACGTTAAAATTTCCGAGATAATCACTAAGATGATAGAAATAAACATAGATGTCCTCATTATTACTCTGGTTATGATTATTTTCCAGGAATCTTATAGAAAGAAATAAAGGAAGAAAATCACATACCAACACACACACACACACACACACACAAACTAAGAAATGGGGAAAGAAGGCTGGATTTCATAATCAAATCAGTTTTGAAGTCAACTTATTTCCTGCTTGACTCCTCTCTGTTTTCTTCTTGGCTAACACACAATTAAAATCCCTAGCTGGGTTCTGGAGGCTTCCTGTGTTTGCCAGCCACGAGAACCTTTGTCCCCCATACACTGTCCACGACACATCGGGAACATCTTTCAAGTAGAATCTACATCCACAAGAGGTTAAATGACTAATAGAACTTTAATAAACAGAGAGCCTTAAAATGGCCCCAGTCAAGGGAGAGTTAAAAATACTATTGTCCCATGATACCAGGGGTTGTGGGACAAGAACACGTTGCAATCTGGTTAGACCAGAATAGTAAGACTCCACCTAGCAAATAGGTTGATGAGCTAGACTGTTGGGCCATCTGGGAACATGGCCAAGCAATTCTGGGGAGCATACTTGGCACTGTTTGTGGCCTTGTGTTCCTCGTGAATAAAAAAAGATTAATTTATTGTGTAGGTCATATATATTACCTAGAAGCCAAATTGCCGGTTAAAATTCTGCTTGCAGGCAGGTGTATGGTTCTAACACAGCTTTCATCTGAACTGTAGAATGTTCTCTCTTAATCATCAGATGGGATGCAAACTATCTTCTCAGCCATTTCAGCGTTTCAAAAATTTCTCCCCAAGTGGCAGGTTTGTGATATTTTTCATTATAATGGAATCTTATTCACCCATTCCAAACACAGCTGTTTGGTTAGAGAGCAACAGGAAATAATCACAGATATAAATGAGAGTCTGCCAAGAAGCTGAGACAAGGGAATTCTGTGCTTTGGGCCAGCCTGGGCTACCTAATGAGATTTTTGTCTAAAACACACACACCCCACACAGACACTAGCATTGGGTAGCTAGGCTAGGCTTGTTTAGGAAAGTGCTTCACACATAAACATCAACTCTGTAGTTCAGATTCCCAGAACCCACATAAAAATGCAGATGTGGTAGCACAGGTTTCCAAAACCAGCACTGGTGTGGGAGAAACAGGTGGGTCACTCGGACTTGCTGCTGCTCCGTCAGAGCGCATGCTCTGTCTCTGTCTCTGTCTCTGTCTCTGTCTCTGTCTCTGTCTCTGTCTCTCTCTCTCTCTCTCTCTCTCTCTCTCTCTCTCACACACACACACACACACACACACACACACAGAGGCATGCACTTTTGATCATATCTGTTCAAATAATTATTTCTTTTACAACTAAACATTTCGAGTATTCCAAGCTAAGGAAAAGGTGAAATATGGTTTCAATTTTATGCTGTTTAGAATATAAGATGCTATTTTTTAAAATCTGTAATACATAACTTGTCCCTTTGGACATCATCTATGGATGATGTGTTGATGATAATTCCTCATCTGTGTTTTATGTAACTGTGTGCACTGGACTGGTTTTCTGTGAAGATGCAGAGATATCCGCAGGCTTTCATCTTCGCAAAGCCTCAAAGACTTTGACAAGTAGCAAAAGAAAAAAAACAGACACTCTTGGCCTGCTTCTCCTCTCCTAGAACACCCCCAGCGCTCCATACCTGCTTCTGTTGCTCTCCAAATCCTAACCTGTACAAAGCCTACTCTTCTACTGAACTTCTCTTGACAACTGTAGTCCACCTCAACCCTCTCCCACCCCTGGCTTCCTGTCACCCACTCTCTGCATCTCTTCTACCTGGTGGCTGTCAATTTCCGCTGTCTTACATCATCCCTATGCACTAATCTCATCTCCTGCAAACAAGAGCAGCCTGAACGTAAGTCTGTGCCTTGCATGGATAATTCCTCTTCAGCTCCGTGAGTTGACAGTGCACAGCACATATTACAGATAAAGTGAGTAATGGAAGAATCAGAGTTCATCTGTTTAGAAGACGATTATTCAGGCTGTTCTCTGACAATGCCAACCCCTCCCCCCACCCATTATCTGCGACTTAGCAGTTATGTATAGGCTGGCCATTTCCAAAACCTTGTGTAGACACCAGACTCTAGCAACCTTTGCTTCTTGTTTATGCTTGTTATTCTGTTAGACCGAATGCAGAAAAAAAGTCCTTTCCAAAGCTCTGTACGTGACAAGGTGCGGAGGATGGACAAGGTGCTCTTTACCATGCCCAGCTCCCAGCCCCACCGCCCCTTGCAGTGGTTTCTCTTGAAGCTCTTCCTCCCCTGGGTTTACATCCTTAAAGATCTGCTTTGAAGATGAGCATTTAGAAACCTGTGGTTAGCCTTGCTCCAAGGTTTTGCAAAGTCAACAGGAGGCATTTTGATTATAGCTATTTGTTCTTAGGGGACAGTGAATTTGCAGAAAATTAGAGATGGAAAATTGCCTTGCCTTACAGATTGGGCCAAGCCTGCGCAGCAAGGCCAGCCGAGGTAGGCTGACTGCTAATGCACGGCCTGAACGGGCTGGCAGGCAATGATACTTCCTGGCTCCTCCTCATTGCAGGACTGCAGTGGATAGCACAGCTCACAGCAAGAGCCTGTACCACAGCAAAGCCACTGCACCAGCAGCTGGGGGAGGGAGGCTGAATCCAGTGGTTGCACTTGCATGGGAATGGGCAGCTATTTAAGGAAAAGAGTTAGTCAGTGTCTGATTCCTACCAAGTCTGTGTCTTCTAGGAACTTCTCCTAGATTACCCAGGTGTATATTTTTAGTGGGAACTCAATCTATAAAAATCCAAGTTCATCAAATTGATAAATTGTGGAGACGAACTTTTATAAAATTTTTATTTATTTAATATATATGTGTGAGTGCCAGCATGTATGTCTGTCTACCACATTCATGCAGTGTTGGTAGAGGCCAGATGAGAGGGTTGGATCCCCTGGAACTGGAGCTATCGATGGTTATGAGTTATCATGTGTGTGCTGAGAATTGAACCCAGGTCCTCTGGAAGATCAGTCAGTGCTCTTACCTGCTGAGCCATCTCTCCAGCCCTGAGGTGGGTTCTGTTTGACTACAAAAGGATCTTCTTACCAATTTCAGGGTGCCCTTATACTAGCTAATCATCCTCCTAGTGACTATGATATCATATTTATGGATTTCTTTTTTTCAGACCTACTGATCTTAGCTACAATGTACTGCCATGGTGACTAAAAGCCTATGTTTTGACTCCAGCCAAGAGCAAGCTTGAAAAATGGGCTCTGTTATCTATTTGCAATGTGTTTGGATTAGTTCTGATCTTCTCAAAAATACAGAAAGTTTCATCAAGGACTAAGCAACACACCTCTGATAGGTAACACCCAGTGAGACTCAATGACAGTCAGAGACACCTTGTGGTTTACTCTGTTTAATGCCGTGGTCTATTTTCATTGCTGTGTGGCCCCTCCCTTTATCTATGGCTTCTGTTGTCTTCTGCACCTTTCTCTAACCCCCTGCCTCCCAAGGATGGTAAATAAATGGGTTAAGTACCAGATCACACTGGCTCTAGGGAAGATTCTGAAACTAAAAAGAAATACCCTAAAATGATGTTTCTCAAACAGTCTGTGAACCTCTGTCAGAATCTTCTCCTATTTGAAAATGCAGATGTAAAGTGAATAAATACATTAATGGAATTTTAAAAATGCAGATTTCAGGGCACCAGATGGAGTCAAGGGGAGGAATGTGCATTATAGCCATACACACCCCCAGTGTTATCCAGATATGAACTAAACACACTTTTAGAAGTTTTTCAGTGACGTTTTAAGCTAGGCTCCATTAGACTGGCCTCTAGGCGTAAGGACAGAGGTTCCCTGGCTCATTCAGAACATGCAGTGGGGAAGGCTGAGGAAGGAGAGTTTTAAGAAGTATCCCCAGAAAGCTCTGATGATTTATCAAGACAAGGATCTTTTGTTCTAGAGTGACTGGCCAATGGTATGATAGCCCTTGCCAGAGTGGGCAAAGGAGAGTGATTAGGGAGAAGACGGGCCTTTGAATGACTTAAGGACAGTTAGGTCAAGAGCTGAGCTCTTCCTGAGAGGCCTTATCTGTGATGTTAAGCATCCTTCAAGTGAGAGAGAGTCAAGGCCCAGCAATCCCTACGATGTGTAGGAAAGCAAAGTCAATATGAAAACAGACATCAAAACCAAGAGTGAAGAGGGGAACTCTTGGCTAGAGATCACCTTTCAATCCTAGATGAACCATCATGGCGCCCTGGATGACTAGAAAGAATGATTATTTACAACTACAGCCACGCCTGGTGCTCTTGTACAGCTTGCTTGTACTTCCTGCCTGTGTTTTCCCCAAATAGTTCCTCCTCCTCCTCCTCTTCCTCCTCCTCCTCCTCCTCCCCCTCTTCTCCCTTTCCCCTCTCCTCCCCCTCTTCTCCCTCACCTCCTCCCCCTCCCCCTCCCCTCCCCCCTCCCCCTCACCTCTTCCCCCTCCCCATCACCTCCTCCCTCTCCCCCTCCCCCTCACCTCCTCTTCCTCCTCCCCCTCCCCTTCTTCCTCTTCCTCTTCCTCTTCCTCTTCCTCTTCCTCTTCCTCTTCCTCTTCCTCTTCCTCTTCCTCTTCCTCTTCCTCTTCCTCTTCCTCTTCCTCTTCTTCTTCTTCTTCTTCTTCTTCTTCTTCTTCTTCTTCTTCTTCTTCTTCTTCTTCTTTCTTCTCCTGTCTATATAGGTTTGTAGCTCAATAGCTACATTTAAAACAATACCGTGCCACTAGGTGCTGGCTACTTGGTAAGCTTGACTAAGCTATCTATAATTCAATACTCTCCTGTGTCCTTCTGTACCAGTATTCCCATCTGGAATCAATGTATGGCTCATACTTCATTCAACAGCCTCATAGAAACCTCTGGCCAGTGGGGATGAGCCATGGTGCCTAAAGCACAAGCTCTGTGGCAAGCAGAACAGCCTCCTATGTTATTGACAGACACGACAACCAGTTTGAAAAATCTAGTTGTGTAGAAGTTATCTTGGGACATCTGCCCCTCTCTATGCTGTCTTCCTTTCTATCAAGCTGGCCAGTCCTCCTCCAAGTCTGCTGTCCATTCAGAAATGATCAAGTGTTTTATTCACTGAGCTGTCTCTCCAGTTTCCCACCTGGGTTTTCAAGACAGCCTGGAGTTCACTGATAGAGGTAAGGAGACAGAGCAGTGTGTATCTTCAGGGCACCTCTCCAGCTGTGGAAGTATGGGTGTATGACCACATCTGTCAAAAGCGCCCACTTTTGAATGGGAAAGACAAAATCCAAGGAACCTCTGCACAGCTTGTTTCTGATAAGGAATATTACCAGGTTTCCTCAAAGCTATCCTGGAGATCACTATGGAGATTCTTCAAAAGATTAAAAAGCGATATGACGTCATAGGACGCAGACACACCACCCTTGAGTATCTACCTAAAGAACCCTGGGTCAACACAGACAGAAATGCTTGCACATTTGTGCTTATTGCTGCTTTGTTTACTGCAACTAAGAAACTAAATAGGCTAGGTGTATATTAGGAGGGCAAAGAGTAATAGCTTCAGGTTCATAGCAGTCACTGGCATCTTTTCTCGGGCACAAGAAATTCTGTTTTTAATAAATATAAGTCATTAGATTGAGACCAAGTATGAAAATGCATTGTCATGATTTATTTTATTTTATTTATTTTTTACCCTCATTGCAGTTTCCTCTCCTTTCTCTCCCCTCAGTCCCTCCTCCTCTCCCACCCCCACCCACTCTTGCCCCATTTCTCTTCAGAAAAGGGCTGACCTCAATGGATATCAACCAGCTGTGGTATAGCAAGTCACAGTGAGACTAGGCACTTCCTCTTCTATTAAGGCTAGACTTGGCAACCCAATAGGGGAAAAAGGTCCCAAAAGCAGACAAGAGTCAGAGAAGGACCATGCTCCCACTGTTAGGAATCCCACAACAAGCTCAATCTATACAACTATAACATATATGTGGAGGGCCTTGGTCAGTCCCATGCAGGCTCCTTGGTTGGTGGTTCAGTCTCTATGAGCCACTATGGGCTCAGGTTGGTTGATTCTGTAGGGTTTCTTATGATGTCTTTAACCCATATGGCTCCTACAATCCTTCCTCTTCTTCTGTAGGATTCTCCAAGCTTCACCTAATGTTTGGCTGGGGGTCTCTGCATCTGTTTCCATCCATTGCTGTGTGAAGTTTCCCTGATCGCAGTTGGGCTAGATGCCAATCTATGAGACATGCCAACATTTAACACTCACTCCCCTGGTTCTGTTCCTCACACCGACTCTCAAAACATCTACTCCCTGGTTACAGTTGTTTGAGGATAGTGTCTTCACCCACCATTCCGCACCATGTCAGATCAGAGCTCAGACCATTTCATGCCCTCCAACCCACTCTCTGTGCTCCCAACAGCTGGCAGGTAGCTTCAGGCTTTCATGTAGCCCTGGGATCAAGACCATGATGAGCAACAATGTTTTCACAGCTCCCAAGTCTAGAGAGAACAATGTTTGGATATTTTGTGTGATCAAGATTTCTCAGCTCTTACACATTCTGTGTTACAGGGTGATGTGTCCATGAGGCTGTGAAATAGCATTTCTCTACGTTTTGATACCACAGAACACCAGCTGACAATGTTTTTAAACACAGGCTTAGGAAATGTTTCTTTCAAACAAACTGTCTTGTTAGGACAACAGCAGGAGTCAATGACAATCTCAAAAAAAAAAAAAAAGAATATACATAAAAAACAAAGTAAAATCATTTGATCTTGAAATATATAGATGGTAAATTGCTTCAACATTTTCCCAGAATTATGGTTAAATGGTTGTCTTAAAAGTCTTACAAGCATGTTCTCCCAGCACACCTCCAGGTTAGTCATGGAGTACAATGGTCCATGCACACTGTATGGGAAACATTGGGGTGATGCACAGTAATGGCCATCCTTTATGATGGGGGCAGTATTTGTTACATTTTTTTTCTTGAAAAATATCTTTAAGAACTTCACACGTGCTTATGTGTTTTGATCAAATAAGCTCCCCATTCTTTCCTCTCCAACTCTGATCCTGCTCGCCCATTTTTCCTTCAAACTTTATGTGCTTTTTAAAACCTATTGGTTTCACATAGTACTGCCAATATGTGCACAGGGGCACAGCCATCTCCTAGCCTCTCAGGGGTTGCATTCCTGAAGAAAACCAACTCTCCTCCCCCCTGAGACCATCAGTTGCCAGTGTCTCCCCAGCTAAGGGTGGGACTTCGTGAGCCCCTCCCCAACCCAAGCTCAGACTTTGGCTGCTTTGATCTTGTGAAAGATCCAAAAAGCAGTTAAAGAAAACAGATGACTCTAGAAAGCTGCTTGACTTTGTCCTTCGGTCTCAACTATCCTTGTCCCCACTGCTTTGGAGAGGTCAGTACTTTAGAAGACCAAGAAGGCTCTCCAGAGCAGAAGGCAATCCTGGTGAGGCTCCACAGCACCTGCAATGGACAGGAACACCAGACAGGCATCAGACAGGCTGCTCACAGGGCAGAGCAGCAAGATGCTATGAGCCACTGGCTCAGTCAGCAATAGCCCAGCTGCCATCACCACATACCGGGAAAGGAATGGGTATAAAAGGCTGGTGAAGATGTTCCAACTGGATTATCTCCTACCGTGCGCTCTCTCCATCTTTCCTCTCCTCCCCTCCTAATCTCTCTTCTTCCACCTCTCATTTCTCTGTAAATAATTACTAAAGAGCATACTGTTTTTAATCTTAAATCGTGACTATCATGCAAATAAAAAAAGAACATGTTAGACATTGCATTTGGTTCATCATCTGTGAATGATGCAATCAGGAAGGCATGGCACCTGGTATAAAGGACCCCAGCAGTCATATATAAATGGAGACTAAGACCTTCGGAAATGAATATGTAAGTAGCTGTAAGGTATAGCCACCCTGGGGTGGGAGAGCAACTAGTCTGCATTTCCACAGCAAGTCATTCGTCTCATTATTATTAATTATTATTATTATTATTATACTTTACAGAGCTGTAAAATAGTGCAGAGCCAATGAGAGCCGATAATCCAGATGAGTAAGACACCAAGAATATTTTCTAGTTCATGGTAAATTCGACATTAAGTGTTAGCTACTATTTACTATGACAAAGGTATATGTTTGGAATTAGAATGGTTAGGATTCAAATCTTATAGCGGCTGCTTATTAATTGAATTTTTGGCCAAAGAAACTCTTTCTCAGCTCAATTTTCTTATCAGCATGTACTCTCAGCCTATTTTTCAAATACTGAAAAGTAAATTAAAAAAGAAAAGCTTTTAAAGCAGTCTGCATGGAGCCTAGCACAAAGTAAGCTGCAGTAGTGTTCTTTTTATTGTTATTTAATAACACAGCACTATTCTTATGGTTTATTAAACTTGGCATTTAAACAATGTTAAGACTTTTATTTATGTGACCCCGTTACTATTTCCCCTCCTTTTTGTTTTGTTTTTGTGTTTGTTTGTTTGTTTGTTTGTTTGTTTGTTTGTTTTTCGAGGAAGGGTTTCTCTGTATAGCCCTGGCTGTCCTGGAACCCACTTTGTAGACCAGGCTGGCCTCGAACTCAGAAATCCACCTGCCTCTGCCTCCCAAGTGCTGAGGTTAAAGGCATGCGCTGCCACCAACACCTGGCTTATTTCCACTCTTTTTAAACTACGTTTTTTAAAATTTATTTTTAAAGTGAGTATGTATGTGAATGTGAGTATGTGTGAATGTGTGAGTGTGTGTGTGAGCATGTATGTATGAGTGTTGCAGGATATTTGATAACATTTTGAACCTCAAGATTGTAAACTGGAAAAATCTTTTTGTGGTGTGGCTCAGCCCTAGCACACACCTATAGCTCCAAAGCTTTCTGTCAACAAGAAAAACCAAAACATAAAGTCAGTGATTCGGTCAAGAGGCAGAGCAAGCAGCCAGTTGACAGGGAGTGAGCATAGAAAACCCAGGAAAGAGGAAGGAGGGTATTTAAGCTGAGCTGAAGGGTATTTAAGACCAAGTGGAGAAGAAGGAGGATTTTTCCCTCTGGGACATCAGTGGAGGAAGCAGGTCAGCTGGGTGTTTCTCTCTCTGCCTCTCTTGGCTGCAGGCTTTCACACCAGCATCTGGCTCCTGAGTATTTTTTTTTTTTTTTGGTAAAACCAAACAGCAGCAATTGTTGTTTTATAAAACAACAAGTGTGTGTGTGTGTGTGTGTGTGTGTGTGTGATTGTGTGAGTGCATGTCTATGAGTACGCATATGTGTATGTGTTTGAGTGTGTGTGTGTGAGTGTGTGTATGTGTCATTCATTGCATGTGTGTACATGTGTATGACTGTGTATATGTATGTGTGTAATCTGTATGTGTCTGCAGATGACCTTGGAGTACAAAAGAGGTATCAGATGCCCAGCGTTGGAATTATGTGAGTTTGTGAGACACCATTGTGGGTGCTGGGAGCCAACTTGTGTCCTCAGCAAGAGCAGCATGTATGTCATCATTGAACTGCCTCTTTGTCTCTGTATCTGAATTTTAAATCATAAATAGATCTTTCTTTAAAGGCACCAAAAGTATTGTGTGGTAGACTCCTGCCTGTAATTTCTGTACTGTTTCCAAAGTAATGATTGCATATGCATATATTTTTAATTTTCTTTTTAAAATAAGTTAAGTGAATTTTTTTTTATCCCTAGACATGGAAGGGGCTTTTCAGTGTTTTTCAGAAATAAAACAGCACAAAAAAGAAATCAGAGCATGCATGCATACACACCCAAAGACTGACTGACATGCACACAACACAGACACACACACACACAAACACACACAAAGACTGTCAGACACAGAACACAGACAGATACACACACACAACAGACTGACAGACATATCACACAGACAAAGACACACACAAAGATAGGCTGTCAGACATACAACATAGACAGATACACACACACACACACAATATAGACTGACAGACACACCACACAGATATACACAGGCACACACATAGATTCACATATCGATAAACACGGAATAGGAATAAATAAAATAGAAAACTTCAAGGAATCTAACCGTTAACCCTTTCATTTTTTAGAAATAGAAAATCATTATTCAAAGAAGCCAAACTCCTTGTCTAATGCCTCAGTCAGACATCAGAAGAATGGCAAGTAGAAGCCAAGTCTCTTGATTTGAACTTCTCTCAGTCTCTCTGTTGTACATCCTCACCTGGTTGGTTACTGCTAACACAGGAACTGCCACACACGTGCCCTACCTCTGTATATACTGAATTTAGAGACCAGGGTCTGAAGCTGCACTGAGCACAGACAGCACTGAGCTATGCCAGGAAGGGAGGTTGCGTTTGAGCAGAGCTGAGCAGCCACTGTCCAGGGTGGAAAGTGCCTGTCCATCCAGAGTGCCTTGTGATTTAGTAACTCCCCACGTAGCCATCTGCTCCTCACAGTCACCGATCCACAACCTCAACCAGCCACCTTCCGTTCCCTCTGGAGAGATGCACAGCTTAGAGAGGACAGCAGAGGGCTCTGCAGAGGGTCCCAGCAGCACAATGCCAGCTCTCTTTTTGATTTGTTGTCCTTTTCCCAAAACAACACTGGTGGTGGACTCCCTGGGCTCCTGACAGGCTTGTAGCAAGGTCTGAAAAAGCTAGAGGGAGGTGTCTGGTCAGCTAGTCTGATCTGGTCTCGCTTTCCCCTGTAAACACAAAGCCAATCTCAAGGAAGCAGGGCTTGTCTGACAGAAACCTCCCTCTTGGCAAAGTCTAGTGTCAGGCATTGATGTGAGTGAATTTATTCTCTCTCTCCCCCTCTCCCCCCCTCCCCCTCCCCCTTTCCTTCTCCCTCTCCCTGTCTCTCTCTCAAGATTTTATTTATCCTGTGTATGTCAGTACACCATTGCTGCTCTCAGACACACCAGAAGAGGGCATCAGATTTCATGACAGATGGTTGTGAGCCATCATATGGTTTCTGGTAACTGAACTCAGGATCTCTGGAAGAACAGTCATTGCTCTTAACCGCTGAGCCATCTCTCCATCCCCACGTGGGCTGTTTCCTGCAGCCTCTTCTTTGTGGTTAGAAATGGTACTCATCAAGAACAGAGGTAAAGCCAGGCAGTGGTGGCTCACACCTTTAGTCTCAGCACTTGGGAGGTAGAGACAGGTGGATCTCCGTGAGTTCAAGACCAGCCTTGTGAAACAAACAAACAAGCAAACCAACAAATGAACAGAAACCAGAGTGGTAGCTCAGCAGGTAAAGGCACTTGCCACCGAGCCTGACTTGAGTTCAATCTCTGGGAACCACATGATGGACCAACAGAACCAAGTCCTTCAAGTTGTCCTCTGGCCACTGTGTGCACATCATCACACTTGTCAGGGGTGGGGAAATGGGTGCAGCATGGGTACACAAAACAAACAAGCACACCAGTAACAAAAAATCAGTCAAATTAATCCAAACCAGCTCTTCCTCACTCTCCTGAGCTGACTTCTTTTATTCTTCATGATCTTTCCCTCTGCCCTTTGCAGATTGCTCACCCTCTTCTCTCTTTTTTGTGTGTATCCCCCACACATATTTGTTTTGGGGAAATCCATGGTCCTGCTTTCTCTCTCCATGAATAATCACTTACATTGTATCCTGTCATCTCTGCCTCCTTGCCTCTCTGCGTTCTCTCCCAGTACGTTCCATAGCAAAAGCTATCTGCATGGAAAAGACCACCAACTCAGTAGGTCTTGTGCTGAGTTCACTGCCTCTGTCTATCTACATCTCTGATTTTCAAGAAAGGAATTTCCCTCCGATGACTAAATCAGGTCTGGGAGCCACGCTGAGTCTGTCCTCTTCCTCGCAGCCATGTTTCAGGTATTTATTGACTTAAGATTCTTGATGCAAAACTTAGTGACTTCAGATGAAAGCAACATTTCATTTGGACAGGGCTCCAGCAGAGACAGTGTGCATCTTGGCTCTGTGTGATGCTGGTGGAGGTCTGAAGCGAGGACTCACTTCCAAGTCTGCTTGTCCACTTGGCTGGCACTGTGGTGGAGACAAGCAGAAAGTTCGCCCAGGATTCTAGGGAGCGAGGGTCTTGGTTTCTCTCTGTTTGCCTCTTTATAGACCTCCAGGGGCTTAGCACAGTTGCTGCGCTAAAAGTAAATATTCCAAGAGACACGAAGTGGAATGAATGCACTGGCCTTTTAAGTCTGTATGGGAAGCCTGGCTCAGCATTATTTCTGCTGTGTTCTTCTGAGAAAGCAACCCTCAGGCCCCCTAAGACTCAAAGGAGGACTCATAGCCCTCTTAAAGGGGAGTGTATGGGAACAGAGGGCTCTGTTTTGTGATGGTTTTCTTATCTAAGCCTTCGAGTGCTTGCTCTGTCTTTGAACACTTTTCTCCACCAAGCCTTACTCTTTCTCCAAAACTCCTCTCAAGAGATGACTTCCCCAAATCTTTATACACCTCTCTCCTCCAGCCTGCATCATGACACCTTAGCATTCATAATTCTGTGTGAGAATTGCTCATGATATAGCTTCCTTAAAAGCCTAGGCATGCCGGGCAGTAGTGGTGCACACCTTTAATCCCAGCACTTGGGAGGCAGAGGCAGAGTCAATGGCCAGCCTGCTCTACAGAGCAAGTTCAAATACAGCCAGGGCTACCTAGTGAGACCCTGTCTCAAAAAAACAAAACCTAAAAAAAATGGGGGCTTCAAGAAAAGTTTAGTACCTAGCGCCAGAGACAGACAGCATGGTAGGGTCTCTGAAGAAAAGATGATAGACTATGCTACAGAAGTGGGAATCTCATCTTACACTTTCCTGAGTCTCAGGGAGAGGGTTTCAGAGTACAAGTTTGCAATCTCCAATTTCCAGGTAGTAGTCAGGGAAGAGGGTAGGGAACAGGATGTGTGGCCACCAAGCCTCCTGTGTGGTTAACTCACTTTCCAGGTGAGAGATCCTGGCCCTGGGAGGACTGTTGTCCAGAGACTCACAGACCTTGTTTCAGGGGGGTGCCTGTTGGCCTGAGGACTGGCTGGGTTCTATTATATTCTACCATGCCCGATGCACTTCAAGTGTTCCAGAACCAAACACGGAGCTGGAGAGACTTCAGCCAATGTTTACGGCATGGAAAAATGTTTCCCTCTGTTAATCTCCCCGTGATCTAGAGTGGCAGAAGCAGACTGTTTACTTCTGTGGCTGTTTTTACACTCTTATCTTACACAAAAAGGAACAGACATACACAATGACAAGTCAGGGTGTTAGCCACGGTCATGGCCTGCATGATAACGGAGTCAGAGACGAATTAATTTTTAAGGTTAAGTGGAACATCATGGCTCTGGGGATGACGTCATGAAGGCGAAGGGCAAGAGCAGAGGAACCTATGCTGTCGTTAGGAGAAAACGCCTCTCAGTTACTCCCTGCAGTCCCTGCCTACGAGTGGAGTGCAGTGGATCTTTTGCACATCCCAGTAAACCGAAACTCTAGAGGATCTGATAGAATCTTGAAAACACAGCACAAAGGAAGGGTGCCGTTCCTCAAAGTGATTGTGTGAGAGTAAGAGTTGGCTAATGGTTCTCAAGAGACTCTTCAGGCCACAGAGAGATGCCTGTTATCTAAAAGAGGCCGTGTCCAGGGCCCAAGCATCCGTGTCGATTGGCTAATTCGTGGGAGTAAAAACCTCAGCAACAATACAGCATCCTTCGAGGACATGTGGCGTCCTGAGCTCTGATTTCACGCTTAATAAGCTCCTTCTGTCCACTGATTTGATTTCTTCTGCATTTCTCTATTGTGAAATGTTCTCTTGTTAGTGGTTACCGTGAAGGACCCTCCCTGATTGTAAACCCCACACACTGGCATTCCAGCTTGTAAGCCTGTTTCTCTTAAATTTGGTAAATTAGAAAGAAAAAATTGCCTCGCACACAGATCTATGAATATTTTTGTTTCTGTAATAAACACACACACATTGTACATAAACACTTTTATACTGTAAGAAATCAAAACACCAAACCACCATCTCCACCTCATGCCCAGGCTGTCTCTGATGCTACAGGGAGGGGGATCAAGGAGGGGATGATCATTGTTAAGAAATTAACAGTCAGCTATTGGATGGAACGCAGGGCCCCCAATGGAGGAACTAGAGACAAGACCCAAGGAGCTGAAGGGGTCTGCAACCCTATAGGAGGAACAACAATATGAACTAACCAGTATGCCCCCGCCCCAGAGCTTGTGTCTCTAACTGCATATGTAGCAGAAGATGGCCTAGTCCACCATCATTGGGAGGAGAGGCCCCTTGGTCTTGCGAAGATCATATGCCCTAGTACAGGGGAATGCCAGGGCCAGGAAGCAGGAGTGGGTGGTTTGGAGAGCAGGGCGGGGAGAGGGTATAGGGAACTTTCAGGATAGCATTTGAAATGTAAATGAAGAAAATATCTAATAAAAAACTAAAAAAAAATGGAATTAACATGCAGCTTTCACTTCCTTTCTATATGGCTGTTTGCAGAGCCATGTATGCATTTATGAATGGCCCTTTCCATTGTTATGCAAATCAGAATAAAAATAAAATAGACACATTTTATTTTTTCATGTAACTCTATACATGAAGATCCTTTTTATATTGGTCCATAAAACTCTGCCTTCTTGTTTCCTGTGATTATGAATAGGATTTTCTTTTTTTTAAAAATAAGACATATCCAGGTTCTCTAGAAAAAACAGTGCTAGAGAAGATGATACACACATAGATAGATAGAAAAAAAGATAGACAGACAGACAGAAGATAGATAGATAGACAGACAGATAGATAGCAGATAGATAGTAGATAGATAATAGATGACAATAGGTAGAAGATAGACGATAGCTAGGAGATGATAGAAAAATAGAGAGACAGAGAGATTTATTGTAAAGAATTGCCTCATACAAACATTGATCAGAACCTAGGAAAGATGACCCAACAGTTAAGAGCACTGGCTGTTCTTCTAGAGGACCTAGGTTTGATTCCCAGCACCCACATGGCTCACAACCATCAGTAACTCCAGTTTCAGGGGATCTGATGGTCTTTTCTGGCCTCTGAGGGCACCAGGCAGGCAAGAGGTACACAGTCACGCATGCAGGCCAAACACCCACATGCACAAAATTAAATTAAGCTTAAAAAAAATAAAGATGAGCCAATGTTTTAGTTTGATTAGAGGAAGCGCAGGGGGGGTGGCCTGGGGGGGCGGGGGGAGAAGGCTTGTGTTCTAGTTCAAAGCTCACCAGATAGGAAGAGTACTCTGCTCCTTAGGACAGCCAGACCTTTTGCTCCATTCATGCCTTCTGGGAGGATGCCTAGCCACATTGAGAAAAACAATCTTTATTTGGTCTGTGGGTTTGAACAGCCATTTTATCCAAAACCACTTTCACAGAAACAACCAGGGTAATGTTTGAGCAACATCAGGGCATCCCATGGGCTATCACCTTGTCATCTAAAATTAGCCAACACCCAGGAGTACACCACCATTCCATTTCCAGGTGACAGCCACATCAAGCCATGCTGTCCTCCCAATGCCAACACTCAAATCTTTTAAGTCTCTTCTCAGCTCTGTGGATCACTGTTATTGTGTTGGGGCCACCTGAATAATTCGGATGATATCGCTACTGTCAGCCAAGGAGGAAACTTAATTGCTTCTTCAATATCAGTCTCCTTTGCTATGCAATCTAATATACTGGACTGTCCCAGGGATTGGAACATAGACACTTTGGGGAAGGGTCACTATTCTGCCCACTATAACCAGCAATTTCCATTCTGGGAGTGTAATCTACAGAAACCAATTTCTGTATATGTGTATAGAAATATACACATACACATACCTTCTGCAGTAGTATTTCTAATAGAAAAATAAAAAGAGAATTAAAAAAAAAAAAGAAGCAACCAAGCTGTCCTCTGACAGCAGTAAGCTAAGGCATATGGGTAGCCTACAGAAGTGAGAGGGTGCACAGAGGAGTAGTCTTCATAGAGGAGCTAGAAAGGAAGGAACTCCAGCCCCGCTGCACCTTGGCTGTAGTGCAGTCAAACTCATTTCAACCTGCTCAGTTACCAAATACAAACATTGGATCTCAGGAAATGTACACAGTCAGTCATTCAGTGTTAGATTCCATGAGTCTTTTTCTCTTTTTTAGGAATTTTATTGGATGGAAAAACAATACTTTTTTTGTTTCCGGGACTGAAGTTGCTTTCAATGCTTTCCTCTGCCTTGATGAACTGGGGCGTTATCTTGTTTCAATACGAGGTTACATTCTTTCTTATTGATTCACAAACGCTCATTGGATAAAATAGCCCTTAACTCCCTTTGCTTGTTCTGAATGGTCTGGCTAAGAGGAAGAGAAACATCTAAGCCAAAGATGCTGCATCTGCCTTCCTGACCCAACTGATTTAACTGAGATAAACAAATGCAAGGGAATAAGTCTGGTGCACTTTTGAGGATCAATTTCCTTACTAATAATTGTGTTCATTAAAGATAATTTATTCTGAGCCTACTCTACATTGTTCTTAGATCTGGGAGAGATAAAAATGAACACAGCAGTAAGTCACAAGGAAGCTTAGTGGTCAGGGCAAGGCAGCAGAGCAGGCAGCAGAGCAGGCAGCCAGCAGAGAATGGCAGGTCTGAGACAGAGGTATGGACAGTGCCCACAGCATCACACATTCAGCCCATGAGGCTTGGTGGAGGTTGTCCAAGAGATAGGAGCATGGGAAGAGCACATGGGAACACAGAGATGCAGATACCGAATACCCAGACAAGGAGCAAGGAGTCGTAACTGCTTCATAGAATGGGGGAGACATGGTTGTGAACCGTGAGTCTGGTGTGGTGGGCAGGGCCCACTAAAGTCTGTATAATTGATCTTTTCCCTGAATGCACTGGACACTGTTTGAAGATGGAAGCCGAGGAGTAGGGTGTGGGCTAGCCTTTAACAGAACCCCTGCCATCTGTTCTGCTGAGAAAAAACAAACCAACAAAACAAAACAAAACACCTAGAAGGGGCACCATCACAGACTGCTCAGAGGTGCTGCACTAGCCCAGGTAGGAGACAGGGTGATGAGAATAAAGCATATCAGACAGATGAAGACTCTGGACAGACAAGAGACTCCTGTCTGCATCTGTCCCTGTTCATATGTTTTGTGCACAAAAGAATATGCAGTATTTTTCTACATGCAGGCACTCTGAAAACTTCAAACCATCTAGTAGAGACAAGTCTTTCCAGAGAGAGGTAAAAGTCACCGTGTTTAACATACCGAACCATTATAGATACATATCACAGTGATTTATATTTCATGTTCGTTCTGTAGACTGGCTGCAAGTTATGGTTTGATGTGGTGATTTAGTAGTTTTATGGTGGTACAAGCATTGTACGCATTCCGCACAAACCACCTCAAGGTTTTGCACGTGGATTATTTCCAAGCAAAGGACATGGGCAGGACCGTGGCCTGAAGCTGAGAAACAGCAGTCAGTCACACATTCATAACATGAAAATGACAACATTCTGCCTTGTGTTGTGCTGTTTAACTATCGTGTGCAGTAGGCATCACACACACATTTTACTTCGGATATTTTCAACTTAAAATGCTTTCATCAGGACTCCCCACCAGAGACTGAGGAGTGGCTATGACTGAATGTATCACCCAGGCATCAGTTTGCCTACCGTCTCCTTCCCCCTGCCCACACTGTGTGGGCTGTCACACATGGATGTGGAAAGAAAGGGTCTGGTTTCAGGTCTTCTCTGAGGTTTTGACTTCCTTCCTTCTTGCTCTACAGTTGGTCACCAGTCAACTTCAAGTGAAGATCCTGGACCTGTGGCAGCTAAGAGTTCATCTTGTCACCAAGGAACCAGTAAAGGTGTAACTGAGGGAAAATAAAAGTCTAGATTGTGCCTTTGTTCTGCATAACAACACTTCCCTTGGGGTCATAGGACTTGACTGAAGCTCTGAATTAGCTGAAGGGGATTACAACATCAAAACGAAGGTGGGATTAAGTAGATTTTCACCATGTTCTGAGCAGCAAATACTTCCCTGGGCTCTGCCCTCACCTCAGCTTGGATGCTTCCTGCTCCTGAGAGAATGAGTGGGCACCTAAGAGAGAAGACAGGGACTTTATCAAGAGCGAAACTCTCATGTCATAGTATTATTCTCTCAGCCCTCAGCTTTACACAGGTGTCAAAAAAACATTGACTGAGATCTTCTGTCTGCCATTAGCTGTTATTGTGTGCATTAAGTAGAATCCACTGCTTACCCCAGGCTACTGGGCTTACCCTAGTATTCAAGGAGGCGCCAAAGGACTCAAAGGATACAGAAGTTACATATTAAAACCCAATCTCGAAGAGGATTCAGAGGAACTAAGTTTGGTAGGGGCACAGATTCTAGTACCATTAAGCCCCTCTGTCCAACCCCCATCTGACAGGAGGTGGTAGTATCCGTATCTACCCTGTCATCTTACTAGGGAGAGCGCCAGTTTCCAGCACCTTCCATGGGGGACACTGGTATTCAACCTGAACCTCACTTGGCATCCTGAAGCCTGAGCCACTGTAGTCTGAGTTTCCAGTTTGACTGAGATTGGGAAAGGAGAGGCAGGACTGAGGTGGGCTGGGTAATGGAAGCCTCACTCTTTCTCTGAGATCCTGCACAGCACTGGTGTGGCAGGCAGGAGCTCAGCTGGGCACCGAGGGTCTATTTACAGCTTGATAGTCTCTGCTGAATTATTGATGCCCCTGCTGCCTTGGGACCACCCCCTTGTTAACAAATTGCCCTCTCCATGAAAATTTAAAAAGGCAAATGAGGCAATCTCTCAGCCTATTATTTCTTCTTCTTTTGCCATCTGAGCTCTAATCTTATCTCGATCAGCCCAGAAGTCCTCTCTTGAGACACTGCTCAGCTCAGATACCCCGGCCCAAAGCCAGGAAAACCCAAGCGTGTGTGAGAGAGCAACATCCGAGTTCGGAACTGTCCCTGGAGCTGCGGTGACTCTGGCCAGGTGAGCACTGATCATCTGAGTGTCACTGCACCAGGAACTACCACATCTCAAGTACACCCCTAAGAAGAGGATGGCAAGTTTTTAAATGTGGTCCAAGTTTGGAGTTTGGGTGCCTTGGATGTCTTAAGAAATTGTGGTGAGTGTTTAGTGAGAATAATTTCCTAAACTCTAAAAAGCAGGAGGTTGGGGCTAGAGAAATGGCTCAGTGGAAAAGAGCATGGTGATCCAAGTTTGGATCCTAGCACCCACATAAAAACCCAGGTATGCTTACACCTGTGCGGTTACATTAGTACTGTGGGTGATAGAGACAGCAGAAGCGCTGGGGTTTGATGACCGCCAGCCAAACTCTGGGTTCAGTAAGAGACCCTGTCTCTAGAATAATATGGAAAGTGATGGAGCAGGATCATTGGTGTAATGGTGTGTATATGCTCAGCCCAGGGAATGGCACTATTTGGAGGTATGGCCTTGTTTGGAGTAGGTGTATTACTTTGGGAGTGGGCTTTAAGACCCTCATCCTAGCTGCCTGGAAGTCAATATTCTGCTAGCAGCCTTCAGATGAAGATGTAGAACCCTCAGATCTGCCTGTACCATGCCTGCCTGGATGCTGTCATGTTCCCACCTTGATGATAATGGACTAAACCTCTGAAACTGTAAACCAGTTTCAATTAAATGTTGTCCTTATAAGAGTTTCCTTGGTCATGGTGTCTGTTCACAGCAGTAAAACCCTAAGACACTTGACATCCTCCTCCTCTAGCCTCTATAAAGGTAAAGGCACCCACACCTGTGCACATCCACCTGTATGTTACACATACCATACACACACACAGACACACACACAGAGACACACAGATACTCACAGATACACACACAGAGATACACACACACATACATGTATGCATGCCAGGAGGTTTATATAAATATTTGATCTTTTAACTTCTCTTAAGAAGCTAGAAGCTTGAGCTTTCAATTTGCCTTGTCTACTTGTTAAAGGGTGGTCTCTCCATTAATGAAGAGGTGGACTTTTTCCTTGCCCAAGTTACCATTTCCTATTCGTGATTGAAATTGTGACCCTCAGGGTCAAGAAAGATGTGACCAGTGAAGCCTGAATCCCAGAAAAGAAAAGGAAAAAAAAGAAGCACTTCATGGTACAGACCAACAGCAGGCATATAACTCAGAACTGAGCCACAGGCTACAGCAGACTGCAGCCAATGCAGTGCCTTCATCAAGGCAGGACAAGATGTTATGGGGTATTGTACTGGCTAGTTTTGTGTGTCAACTTGACACAGCTGGAGTTATCACAGAGAAATGAGCTTCAGTTGAGGAAATGCCTCCATGAGATCCAACTGTAAGGCATTTTCTCAGTTAGTGATCAAGGGGGAAAGGCCCCTTGTGGGTGGGACCATCTCTGGGCTGGTAGTCTTGGGTTCTATAAGAGAGCAAGCTGAGCAAGCCAGGAGAAGCAAGCCAGTAAAGAACATCCCTCCATGTCCTCTGCATCAGCTCCTGCTTCCTGACCTGCTTGAGTTCCAGTCCTGACTTCCTTGGTGATGAACAGCAGTATGGAAGTGTAAGCTGAATAAACCCTTTCCTCCCCAACTTGCTTCTTGGTCATGATTTTTTGTCTAGGAATAGAAACCCTGACTAAGACAGGTATCCAACGAAATAGACTGCTCGGCTATGGGTGTAAGTCAATAGAAAGTCTTAGCCAGCCAGTGACTAGCCTGAGTGTTCAGGATCTCAGTGTAGCCATCTTTCTCAGGGTGAACTTTTAAATACAAACTCTACATTCTGGTTGTTGTTTTGTTTTATTTGTTTTGTTTGACATTCTGACATACTTTAGTTAACAAGAACAGTTAGCCAGAAGTGGAATTGCAGAAACCGAAAATCAAGGTTAGTACACTTAGAGACTTTGTCAGAAGCATGTATGGACTTTGTGGTTTAGGCCTTAGTTTTAGTGTTGGCAGGTGGTGCGATCTATGTGCTGATTTTTATAGCTTGAATGTTACACTTCCATCCTGGAGTCAGTTGTGTTAAGGTATAAGGACTTAACTAAGGTCCGGGGCCCTGTTATAAACACAGGGTGCTGGAAGCCACTGAGAATTGCTGTCATACCATTTTGAGAGAAGGTGACCCATGTAGCAGCATGGGACTTGGTGTGAAAGGAAACAGTTAGGACAACAGCCTTTTCCTATTTCCTGAGGAGTCAAAAATGGAGCATCGAGGAATTCCTAAATATTGAAACAAAACAAGCAAAATGCCAACTTCAAAGAATCTGAAAAAAATCATAGAAGTGACGATATAGTAACCAAGTTGTCTCCCTCAGTTCATGGAAATAGCCATGCTAGAAAATTCTGAAATATGTTCCTTCCATTATATAGCATTGTTTCAAATATGTATAGAGAAGAGAGCAATGACTCCGCCTTTAAGAATGGCACTTCCTGGGTAGAGGGCTAAGTTCCTAGCGTCTGTGTCTGGAGACTAACAACTACCTGTAACTCCAGTTCCAAGGGATTTAATGCCTTAGCTAGCCTCTTTAGGTACCACACACACACACACACACACACACGACCTTCACACACACACACAAATCTTTTAAAAATCATGTGTAATGGCGTTCTATAATCTTTTTTAAAAAGAATTATTTTTACTTTATATGCATAGGTGTTTTGCCTGCATATATGTCTATGTGCCACATGTATGCAGTGCTCTTGGAAGACAGAATGGGCCCCTGAGTCCCCTGGACTTGGAGTTACAGATGTCTGTGAACCACCATATGGGTGCTGGAAATTTTAATTTCATTCTGTAATAGTAAGGAAGCATTTCAAAAGGATGGGTTGCACAGAGCTTCTGGAACCTGATAGGGTGTGTAGACAAGATTGAGTGACGTACAACATCTGCATATGCATTGTTAACCTTAAGTGGTTGCAAATTCTTGCTCTTGCTGCTTTTATAATACTGTGGTGTTCTTGTTCTTCTCCATTCGTACAGCCACAGGACAGCAGGGTAAACTGAGGCAAGCGTCGGAATGGGTTAATCACTTTATCGCCACATCCCTGGATACCAACAAGCTGTTGTCTTGCAGAAGAACAGGGCAAACAGAGCCTTGTGGACAACTTTGCTGACACACGTTTCTCGTCTAATGCTGCCAATCATAATGAGGTTTAGCTCACTCGGGCTTCTTGGAAGTAGACAAAACCCAATTAACCTCAATATCTGCTCTCATAGTTACCTTCCATATCCATTAGGCTCTGGCACACTTCTGATTTATGTTCTTTAGTCCATAATATTGTAGTCACTGGCCCCTTCTGACCCTTCATTAACCCCGACTATCCTCTGAACTATCTTATAGTGGGTCTGGTAGTTATTCTTACTTAAGATGGTCAAAGGTTAACTTACACACAGATCATATTGATTTGAAAAGCATCTGTGGTGTGCAAGGTTAAATTCTAGCAATTGTGGTGTATAGCTGGGCATCATTCATTTTGGATGGTGGATGCTATTATAACTTTTTGTTAAGCTTTTGGACCCTAAAGGCATTTTTCTCAAACTGGGAGACAACTCCAGATCATGTCCCATGAGCTGTGGAGAACTCCGAAGAGTGACTACCAGGGCTGTCAGGTGCTAGTTCCCCCTGTAGGAGATGCTGGTTTGAGACAAAGGCTGGAGTATTGTGGACAGCACTGACTCTGCTGTCCACGTGCACACTGGGACCCTCCAGGATTCGGGGAAACTGTGTTGGTTGCCCAGAATGTGAGGTTGGCAAGCTTAGAGGAACGGTCCTGCTGTGGAGCCACCACGTGTGTCTAATAGCCTTCGTTTCCTCCACTCCTCACTGATGTCAATTTCCCCTTTGGAAAGCAAACTTGTGGCACAGCCCCACTGTATAGGCGGCTGGGTCTGGTTGCTTGATTGGTTGGTGCCGCAGCTTGAACCCAGGACCTACATACAGCATCAAATGCTCTCCCAGCAAACCACGCCCCTAGATCCTACTTATTTTTGTAGTTTATTTGTTTTATTGTGGTCTTGAATTATATTTCACTTTTTAAAACTATTCGTGTTATGTATATAAGTACACTGTTGCTATCTTCAGCCACACCAGAAGAGGGTATCAGATCCCATTGCAGATGGTTGTGAGCCACTATGTGGTTGCTGGGAATTGAACTCAGGACCTCTGGCAGAGTAGTCAGTGCTCTTAACTGCTGAGCCATCTCTTTAGCCCCTTGTTTCACTTCCTTTAAAAAAATATTTATTTATTTTATGTATATGCATATACTGTTGCTCTTTTCAGACACACCAGAAGAGGGCGTCACATTGCAGATGGATATGAGCCACCATAGGGTTGCTGGGAATTGAACTCAGGACCTTTGGAAGAGCAGTCAATGCTCTTAACTGCTGAACCATCTCTCTATCCCCTTGTTTCACTTCTTATTGTGGAGATTATTTTTTAAAAAAGAACTTGAGCTTTTCATTTTGTAATCACCTTTAAAGTTACTTTTTTTTTTTTTTTTTTTTTTTTTTGTATCCCAGGGTTATAAGTTTCTTAGAGCATTTCCATAGTTACATGGTTACACTTCGTTTTCCCTCCTTACCTCAGCTGTTTTTAAGACAAGGTCTGTGACTCAGGTTGGCTTCAAACTTACTACCCAAGGCTGCCTTGTGCTCCTGTTCCTGCCCCTGCAAACTCCCAAGCACTGGGAGGTACCTTTTGGTTTTTGTTTTGTTTTTTAAAGACATCGCCTGGGTCCAAATCAGAGCAGGCCAGAAACCACGGTTTGTGGAGCTTCCTCCGGGCTTCAGCGGACAGCTCAGAAAGGCTATTTTGGTTGAAAGTTCTGAGACAAGGTTGATATTTCTGGTCTGCAGGGAGGCACACCTAGAATTCTTCACTTCACTGGGCGACACAAATCGCCACCTTGTCTCCCTGCTTCCCACGTGACCTGAGGTAGCTTCTCCTTTCCACTGCTTCCTTCAGGTTACTCTTTACTTTCATTTTTTTTTTTTCTCTCTCTCTGAAAAATGAAGCCTGGCAAAGTAGCATCCCTCAAATGTGGGCGGGCCAGGGGGCGGGGTGTTCCAGGGATCACACTCCATCTTGCTTTCAGGAAATGGCAGAGCCAGGACAGAAAACTGGCCTTTCACTCTCAGGCCTGCCTTCTCCCACCAGGGTTGTCATCCTTGAGTGCATAAACTCCAGTCACCACATATGCTATGAGCATAAGCTCTCCCACTGAGCCGCCTCCTCTTCTCCCTCCCCCACTGGCTCCCGTACCAGCCACAGCGTAGTATAAGATGCTCCTTCTTCTGCCGCTGCACAGTGGCTCTTCCTTCCCATGTTTTTATTTTTAAGTGGTTTCAGTTACCAGAGGTCAACCACATTCTGAAGATAATAAGTATTAAATAAGTCACTAACTTTATTCAGAGAAATAAAAATGTGCTGGTTTTAAATGGTGTGCCCCTCATTATTGTATAATGAAGTCTTGTGCCGCTGCTCCATCCCCCTCGTGACGTCAGTCATCCTTCTGTCCAGTGTATCCACACTGCATGCTCTATTCTCCCGTTAGTTACTTAGTGGCTGGCTCGGGTGTAAGATCAACTGTCACAATAGCACAGTGCTTATGATCAAGCAACCGTGATCCAGTAGCTTAATGTTGTCACCGTGACTATTCACCTGCCTTCCTCTTTCTACCTAGGAACTGTGCCATTTCCTGGCATTACATGACAAGGAGGACAATAAGCCCCAGAAACAAGAAAGCACAATCACGCAACCCACAACGTTCTAATTGCTCTATTTTATTAATTATTTTTCATTTGCTGTGTCTAGTTTACAAGTTAAACCTTGTCATAGATGTGTATGACAGACTGTACAGAAAGCAGAGTATATATAGCTTCATTTCTATCCACAGTTTCATGCAACCACTGGTTGAGAACATGGACTATAACTCCAGAGAATAGGGGACCACTATATATCTCTTTACTGTAGACTTTCACAAAACATGTATGTTTTAAATTTCTGTATATTTTACTATCTCTTCTGATGGAGCCTGAAGAAAGTAATAGTTTTTCTCTCTCTTTCTCTCTCTCCCTCTTTCTCTCTCCTCTCCCCCTCTCTCTCCTCTCATTCCTCTCCCTCCCTCCCTCTCTGTCTCTATCTCTGTCTCTCTCTCCCTCTCTCTCTCTCCCTCTCTCCCTCTCTCCCTTCTGTCTCCCCCTTCTCTCTCCTCTCTCTCTCTCTCCCTCTCTCTCCTCTCTCTCTCCTCTCTCTCTCTCTCTCTCTCTCTCTCTCTCTCTCTCTCTCTCTCTCTCCCTCTCCCTCTCCCTCTCCCTCTCCCTCTCCCTCTCTCTCTCTCTCCCCTCTCCCCGACTTTCATCAAGGATACTGTACCATGTGACTTCTCTTCCCCTAAATGTTTCATGACACTCTATAACTTTCTCTTCAGTTATATGAGTTGCCAACGCTGCCTTGCAGGTAACAGTGTAGAGAATACAGCTATCAAAGATTCAAGGGAATGTTATACTGAACTTATCTTGTGGCCCCTCCCTAACTGCTACCTCACTGCCATAGCATCTGCCTGCCCAGAAGTGCCATGTCTCTGGCATCTTCCGGTTTAAGCTTCTTCAGACCAAGCTGACTCCCTCTTCTTGTTAAGAGCACTACTTAGAGATGATGGGACCGAGCCACTCAGAGTGGCTTGTACAAAGTCAGCGAGCACACAGGAAGCCAAGAGGAGATTTAGATCATGGTGGGGCCTAGCCTCTAACCAGCCGCTGGAGTCAGCAAGCAGCTCCTTATGACATACTTCTTTTTGGCTCACTTGACAGCTCCGAACCAATGTTTGCTTTTTAATTACCATCCATGTAATCTGCTCTGGCAGACTCGCTCCCAGCTCTGCCAGACTCACAGCTTTTCTCACAGACTTCCTAGAAAACGCATATGTCCAGTTTCTTGGCAGGGGTCACAGGTGAGGGAGTTCTATTAGCTTGGAGCTACATTCTGTCCCAACAGCAAATTTTAATATCAGTGAAAATGTCACTGTGCATCCCAGAGACCACAGGCTGCATGTGTGCCAGTACTTGCACATCTGGTGCCTGGGTATCCATGCATGTTGAGGTCAGAGGTTGACATCAGGTGCCTTCCTTAGTCTCCAATCTTACATTTTGACAGAGCCTCCCATTGAGCCTGGAACTTGACCCATAAAGCTAGGCTAGACAGTCAACCACCCCCAGGGAACTTCCTGTCTCTACCTCAATGCTGGTAGCATTACAGTGGTATGTTGCTGCATCCTGGTTTTGCTTGTTTGTTTGTTTTTGTAGAACATGATTTTAATATTTTCAACTATTAATATTCAACAAACAGAATAATTATTTTAAGATACATTTTATTGTTATGTCTCCCTTTTCATTTCTGAATTTAATAATTTGGATACTGTCTCTGGCTAGTCTGGTTAAGGGTTTATCTATCTTGTTGATTTTCCTCAGAACCAGTTCCTGGTTTGGTTGATTCTTTGTATAGTTTTTGTTTCCACTTGGTTGATTTCAGCTCTGAGTTTGATTATTTCCTGCCGTCTACTCCTCTTGGGTGTGTTTGCTTCTTTTTGTTCTAGAGCTTTCAGGTGTGCTGTCAAACTGCTAGTGTAAGCTCTCTTCAGTTTCTTTTGGAGGCTCTTAGAGCTATGAGTTTTCCTCTTACCGCTGCTTTTATTGTGTTCCATAAGTTTTGGTGTGATGTGTCCTCATTTTCTTTTTTTTTTCTTTTTTTTTTTTTTTGGTTTTTGGTTTTTCGAGACAGGGTTTCTCTGTGGAGCCCTGGCTGTCCTGGAACTCACTCTGTAGACCAGGCTGGCCTCGAACTCAGTAATCTGCCTGCCTCTGCCTCCCAAGTGCAGGGATTAAAGGCGTGTGCCACCACTGCCCAGCTCATTAAATTCTAAGAAGCCTTTAATATCTTTATTTCTTCCTTAACCAAGTTAGCACTGAGTAGAGTGTCGTTTATCTCCCATATGTATTTGTGCTTTCCATTCGTTTTGTTGGTATTTAAGGCCAGCCTTAGCCCGTGGTGATCTTGCACCCTGCCTTTTATGTCGGCGATGCACATCTTAGCTCAGTTTCTAGTGCATAGCAAGCACTTGACCTACTTAGCCATCCCAAAGTATGTTTCCGTAAAGACTGTTTCCATTTGTCCAGTTCCATGCCCCGTGGAAGGTGAAGGCCTTTGCCATGGGACCGGGTACACCCTGTGCTGTTTGGTTGTACTAGTCAATTGTCTGCTAAGTGCAGTTGGCCTAGGAACCACTGGGGAGTGGAAGAAGAAGCTGTTATGTGGGGAAGTTGTTCTTCCCTGCATGTACAAGGTAAGTCTTCTGCAATGGGATTTGTAATGGGCATGCACCCTCTGTGCCTTAGTGTCATCTTTGGTGAAATGACAAAGATAATGATTTTAGATTACTCACCTTGTTAGTGTGGGCTCTATAGTTTTTGAGTTTTTGAATGCCCAGAGAAGCTCTAAATTATACATGGTCTTGAGCTCATATGTAATCATTTGGCATCAGAGATCCTACGCGCGGGTGTATAATCTCACATGATCATGGATTTAAGTCCATGTGCTCTGTGCTTTATAATAATGCTAGAATCCCAGTTAAACTGCTTAATGTCCCCATCCCCAGCTTTCATCGCCTGAACCAAGGGAATAGTGATGTGCCCACCTCCCAGGCTGCCTTGGGGTTAAATGAGTTCGCATGGGTAACTCGTTCTCCGTGTGCACCTGCGTCTTTAGTGGCATCTCAGAGCAGCTGTGTAAGTCAGTTCAAGTGTCTGCAGTCCTGCAGTCTCTCTGTCCTCACCCTTATGCCACTGGAAGAGCTGAATCATATTTTTATACGAAAGAGCAAAGGACAAAGGATGATGGGAGGCAATTTTGGAAAAATAACAAGGTGGACTTGTCTCACGAGACACCAGGACTTCTGGAACAGCAGAACCAACAAGACATACATAGATGAGGGGTGGCATCTAGTAAGAGGATTGGCTCATGGAATTATGGAGGCTGAGAACTCCTAAAACCTGCTATTTACAAACCAAGGCTCAGAAGGGCTTTACAACATGAAACACCACTGTCCAAAGGCAACAGAAACTGGACACCCGATCAGCAGAGCAAAGTCACCTGCCCCTATTTAAGCCCTGCCTTCTTGCTCTGTTTAAGCCCTCGGATTGGATGATACTCATGCCAGTTGGCTGCTTATCTTTACTCGGTCAGCTGATTCAAATGCTTCCATCGTCTAGAACACATCTTCACAGACACATCCAGAAATTATATTTTACTGTCTATGTGGACACCCGTTTTCCCAGTCAACTTGACACATAATACTAACCATTAGATTTTAGAGCAATTAAATCAGACAGAACCGGTTTACAAGTAAAGTAGAGGACAACATGCAGCACAAAAAGCTTAAGTGAAGAGCCAGTATTGTAGTGCAAGGAAGAGATGGACTAGAAGAGGCCGCACACCACACAGAACCCAAGTCTAAATGCATTTGAAAAGGTTTACATGAAAGTCAAAGTATGGCCTGGAGAGATGGCTCAGTGGTTAAGAGTACTGGCTGCTCTTTCAGAGGTCCTGAGTTCAATTCTCAGCAACTACATGGTGGCTCACAACCATTTGTAGTGGAATCTGATGTGTATGAAGTCAGCAACAGTATATATATGTGTGTGTGTATGTGTGTGTATATATATTATACACATATAATATATATATTGAAAGTGTCATAAACAAAGATTAAAGCTAATCCTGATATATAAGAGACACAAGCAGTTGGCGAAGGCCAAGAATCCAGAAGTAGATGCAATAAGATAGAAAAACACAAACGGATGCACGCATTGCCTGGCCTTAGAAACAGAGGTGTGGTCATCTGCAGGTTATGCTCTTCCTATCGTTCAGACACCTGGAGCATCATTTCCTTCCCATCTGTCTTGCTCTGACACAGTTACACTTAGTGCAATCACTCAGGGGAACTGAGTCAGGGAGCCTAGCTTGTGGGTCAGTCGGGAGCTGCAATTTGATTCAGGCTGTGTTCCGAATTCATTAATGTTTTCCCAGCATCATTGCCGCTCAGAAAAAAGGGTCCTCTCTTGGAGCAGGTCATGACTGTCTCCTTCATATTGTGGTGATCGTAATCATCAAATGCAAACCCAAGGAAATAAAGCCACCAGGAGGCCATCCTCTTTAATTAAGGAGACCTAATGAGTTGCAACCCGCCATGCATTGGGACACCATTATAGGTTATAAATAAGGGATACAGTTGTGGAATACTTTCTCTGCACCCAGCTGCTGTCTTTCCTTTAATTCTTACTGGTTCCTGCCTCTCTGGGAGTGTTGTGTTATTGTTCAACTTGAAGGTCTAGAATTCTGGTGTCACTCAAGGACTTGCAATGTGACCAGGTAGATGATTAAGAAAGGTTAAGTCGTCAATTCCATGCCCCCAAAGTGAGAACGTTTTTCTCTGTTCTCCAGATGCAGAGAGCACCTTGTCCTGGGTGATGTGCTGTTGTTCTTAAGGGAGGTCAGACAGGACAGGGTGGCATGAACCATTCCAATCATGCCATTATCACCACCGTAAACACAGAACTGCTTTCCCAAGAAAAGGGAACGATCAGATGTGAGTATAAAAGGCAATGGAGTCCAGTTTGTCTACGACATTCTGAACAGAGACCATCAGGGCCAATCCCATTTTGGTGCTAGAGACTAGAAGGTGGAGTCCTGGCTATTTACATTGTTCTTTGTAACTTTTTCTAACCTGAGGATGCATAATAAGGAGAAATGAAGCAGATTTAAGCATAGAGAAATTTGGGATGGATTGCTGGGGGGCAGGGGTTAATCACGGTGAAATCCATTAGACTGTGTAATAGTCTCCCAAGGGTGATGATATAAACCTCCTAGCTGTAGTCATTTGAATTTAGACTGAGTCCTGAGCTAGTGAGCAGCCCCCAGGGAACAATCCTGCATGGGGGAGGGGCTGAGTAAGGTGATAGGCCAGATTACTCACAGATCTATTCCAACTTAATTTCTAGGACCGTGGGATCCTAATTAAAATGAACTATATTGCCTATTATGAGCCTGCCACATTAATATTCTGTAAGGTCCCCAGGCATGTCCTGTGGGGGTAGTTTTTCCTTCATTTTGTAGAGCAAGGGTCCACAGGCCACATGTAAGCATGTAGCTGTCGTTCATACACTGACTTCTTGCACTGGACAGTACTTATATTAAAGAATTCAGCTTGAACTCACATTTCATTCAGAGTAACCCAATGGGATAAGACGCACACTGGATATCCTTTGAGATGTGGATGTAGCAGTAAGTACCTGGCAAATACCACAATGGGAAAGCTCCACTCTGTGAAGACAATTGCCACTGTGTAACACTTGGGCTTACAATGTGCTTTCTCATACACCGTCCCTTTGATAATGTCAACTAATACCTGGAGAAATCTTAGAAGAGGTCCCACATTCAGAGACCTGTCTAGTTCTCCACCAATAAATAATAATCTCTTCTCCATAACTGCTCTATAAATGCCCTCTGTTGAGGATGCTCAGACAGGGCCACTTCAGGCTGCCTAGGCTTCAACCTAGTGCCTCCAGATGAGGTCTGGTGGATGACACCGATGATTCCATTGCCTGGGTGGCATTTCATGTGGATGGACACATCTATCTGGTAAGCTGTTTTTATCAGTTTGCTCTTGTCCTGAGGTTTCCTCCCAAATGTCCTCATGAGCCACACAACAGCAAGAAATCTCTATCATGCAGCAGAGAATGTCAAGTTCTCCCTGGTTTAAATTTATAAACTGTATTCTAATTAGTCCGTGGCGAGTTTCCATGGAAATTGGAGTCATCGCTGTGTAACAGGACAAGATTAGGGCATTGGTGAGACAGGGTGCCTGGAAAAAAATCCCTGTTCCTTCGAGACCAACTGGTGTCACATCTCAGTGACATTGTTCCTAGCTCCACAGAAAGCCCTCTAAGACCTCACCCCAGTCTCTAGTATTTCTAATAAGTGACTAAATGTGCACCCTACAGGAATGGAGTGTCATTCATTTCCCAGGAGTACAGCTCAGCTCCCGATGTAGAAGGCACTGAATTAAAAAACAAAACAAAAACTGTTCAAGGGGTGCGAGCAGTAGTTCTCAAGCTGTGGCTAGTGCCTCCCTTGAGGAGTGGAAATGACCCTTCCACAGGAAGGAATCACTGGGTCTAGGGGAATAGCTCAGTTCATAAGATGCTTACTCTGCAAGCATGAGGGCCCAAGCCTGGATCCCCAGTGTCTGCATAAAATCGAGGTGTAGGAACACGAGCTTAGAACCCTAGAACTGGGTGGGAGCAGAGACAGGTGCATCCCTGGAACCCACTGGCCACCCACTCTAGACGATCAGTGACCTACAAGGTCAGTGAGAAATACTATCTCAACAAAACAAAACAAAACAAGATAAAGAAAAGATAGAGCGTGGCTGAGGAAGACACCTGATTTCAACCTGTGGTCTTAAACACACACATACACACCCATGTGAACATAAACACACACATACACACACACACCAGCCATCCCAAAGATTAAACACTAGAACAACAACAAAAAGTATTCAAGACAGTGTCCTGAACTTGAACCACACAACTTGGGACAACTTTTCTCTCCTCTCAGTATGGAAGGTTATGTGTTCTTGGGCTCAACAGATGCAAAGTCAAAGGGCTTACAAGACAACACTGCAAGTTGTGGTGTAGATTTTGAGCTACAGTCTTTATTATTATTATTATTATTATTATTAGATATTTTCTTTATTTACATTTCAAATGTTCTCCCAAAAGTTCCCTCTACCCTCCCCCCCCCTGCTCCCCTACCCACCCACTCCCACTTCTTGGCCCTGGCATTCCCCTGTACTGAGGCATATAAAGTTTGCAAGACCAAGGGGCCTCTCTTCCCAATGATGGCCGACTAGGCCATCTTCTGATACATATGCAGCTAGAGACACGTGCTCTGGGGGGTACTGGTTAGTTCATATTGTTGTTCCACCTATAGGGTTGCAGATTCCTTTAGCTCCTTGGGTACTTTCTCTAGCTCCTCCATTGGGGGCCCTGGGTTCCATCCTATAGATGACTGTGAGCATCCACTTCTGTATTTGCCAGGCACTGGCATAGCCTCACTCAAAACAGCTATATCAGGGTCCTTTCAGCAAAATCTTGCTGGAATATGCAATAGTGTCTGGGTTTGGTGGCTGATTATGGGATGGATCCCGAGGTGGTGTAGTCTCTGGATGGTCTATCCTTTTGTCTTATTGAGCTGCAGTCTTAATTGGGTTTCTGCTCTAGGCCAGCTTTTTCTATGCTTTGAGCACTTTCGAGGTTACACCTTCTCCGACCCTAATTCCTGGGCACTAAACCAACTGGCAAGATAGACACCAGAAATAAGTGAGAGTTCAGAGATGTTCAAAGCTGATACTTCTGCAGAAATGAGCCCAAGGATGAGTGATGTCATCTTTGATGATAAAATGGATGTAAGAACATGACATTGTTTGTTGTTTTCTATGAGAATTTGACTTCTGTTACTCCAAAATATGATCAGGATTTTTCTTGAACTCCATTGAGATGTCTCAACTCTTCATTGATCTATTTTAGAGATAATAAGTGTTCACAGAGGGGGCTTGAGTGGAATCTTGACTTAGCCTGGCCATCAAGCACTCATTGGTGGGAACATGTACACAGAATGAGCCATTTACAACCAAGCCATACTTACAGCCAAGCCGGGAAGATGGGTTTTGGTTTTCTCAACAGTCCTGAGTCACCTCTCCCAGGTTCTCTCACTTCATGGTCCTTCTGACAGGCCAGTCGTCTCAGCAGTCTGACAGTCTCATGAGGAGACACTAGGGACACCGGCCAAGAGGATTATGTGATGGAAAAAGGAGGTCCAGAGGAGAAGGAAGCAAGAAGAACCAGCCCTGAGGTCCTGCCTGTTTTCCTTAGTCTGTGGGAGAGCACATGGACAGACTCTCCCAGAGGATTCTCTGGCCCCTCGGGCTTGTCCCCGAATCCTTCCATCGTCTCCTCTCTCAACTGTATGGAGACTGGAACCAGAAGGTAACTTTTGACTTCTTACATCATGCTTTTAATTCCACTTGAGTTTTTGGTTTCTGATGAAAGAGCTTATCTTTGGCACAGAAATTCCTCCCATCATGCCCTATTGCCTTAGACGTCCTCTGCTGGCTATGAGCGGTTACTGCAACAGTCCCTGAGCACTCCAGCAGGAGCAGGAGCTGTTAATTTGCCCTATTTAAATATTTCATCCTTATTTCTTTACAAATAACACAGAACTGTTTCTGGTGCTGTTTTACTGTGTCGGAACTTTCCAAGGCAACATCAAAATTCCACGTGCCGCCCAATGACTGTCTTGGTACACCTCCTTCAGCATCCCACACCAGCCAGGCACTTGGCTAAGTTGAAATAAAGACAGCTGAGGCAGTGATGAACCACCACTGTTTGGAGTCTGCAGACTGAAGGAGTTCTATTAAAGCATCATTTCTCAAACTTGGCATGGTCAGCATCTTTGGCCAGATAACGCCTTACTGTGTAAGTCCGCCACAGCACCACGAGGGACAGAATTCGCGGTCTGTGCTCTCTCCCCTCCTGAAACAAGCAGCACCCCCTCGCCCCCTCCTCCCTGCAAGCTAGCCATCCTTACAGAAAACCAAAGGATCTTTTCTAAACACTCCCATGGGTTGGGGCATTACTCAGTTTGAAAACCACCATGTTGGGCGTGCAGAAGCTGCTCTCTGAAGCTACCCAGGCTTTAGAAAATGCACTCTAACTCATGTTGAAGGTTGACAGTCAGCTGATGGATATATCCAGTGGGTTGGCGGAAAGTCTCACCAAGAGCTGTTCTCCTAAGGACTCTCAGTGATCCTTCTGGTTTTCAGTCACCTGCCATCCACTGGTCTGTCCTGCATCCCTCTTCCTAATCCCTGAGTTTCAAGTCCCCAGCCTCACACTCTCATCCCACTGTCTTTTTTCCTTCAGATTGTTAAACAAAACAAAACAACTCTCATACAATGATGCTTTTCTCATTTCTACATCTTCGTGACAATTCCGCTGTGTTATAATAACTGTGTTATGACTTGAATGTAAAATGTTCCTCTTATATTGGTATGCTTAAAATTTGGATCATAAGCTGGTGGTCCTGCTTGAGAGCTTGTGATAACTTTGGGGCAGGAGGCACAGCTGGAAGAGATGAGTGATTAGGAATTGGCCTGTGAGGGTCATATCCTGGCTTCTCTTCCACCTCTCTAGCCCTCATGCCTTCTGTGTATTCACTGAAATTGTGATTCAATACACACACACACACACACAGAGGACACATACACACACACACACATACACACACAGAGGACACATACACACACATACACACACACACAGAGGACACATACACACATTCACACACATACATACACACACACACACAGAGGACACATACACACACACACACACACACAGAGAGAGAGAGAGAGAGAGAGAGAGAGAGAGAGAGAGAGAGAGAGAGAGAGAGAGAGAGAGAAGAACTAACACTAACTGTAATCAATTCTCAAGGAGAGAGGTGGAAGAGACTTTTATTCCCATAACACCCTGGGCTTGCCTCCCACTGCATGTCTCTACTCCTTTTCTATTCTCCTTAGTGAACGCCTTTAAATGTGTGTATACTGTGACTCTAGTGTTGAGGAAGAAGTAACTACAGTGAACTATGCATTCTTGGCAGACGCTTGATTGCACAAATATCCTTGAACATGGAAAACAGTTCTTCGTTTAAGCTCAGCACGGATATGACATCTTGAACAAAGAGTTAGGGACTTAAGTCATCTCAACTTCTTGTTTCTATTCCCCCAAACAGGGTGACTGTGATGTGGCTCCACTCACTGGAAGTTGTTGCTCAGCTTTCAGGACTCACCAGGCTTGTGGCCTGAGATTGTGACCCTGTGCATACCCCAGCAAAGAAAGCCCGACCTCTGGCACCAGGTTGACACTGCACACACCATCACTCCCACAGCCCTTGCTGCAGGTTAATGACATATACACCATGGGATCATCATATCTCAGGCAGGATTAAGAGGGTTTTGATGGTGACCTCTTTTAGACAATCCTCTAAAGGTAAGGTCGTATGAGTCAGAAAGCACCTGACAATATTATTTTCTCTGTGTGCCAGTTTCACCATACTGTGAGACTCTGCTCACCTTTATCATTTAGAAGCAGATAAGCCTTTCTCCTACCGCACCATCACAGTCACAAACCATCCTCATTGCCAGATTTAGTGAACCTTCCTGTGTGTATCAGCTGGCTGGGAAGTCTATGCTCTGGGGTAAGCTGAAGGTCACCTACCTTCCTTGTGTGTACCCAGAAGACAGAGAGAGCCACCTGGTAGCTAGCTGGCTGACAGAACCCAGCCTTTAAAATGAAGAGGGGACTACCTCATCTTCCTGACACATCACGTCTCTTTATTGCTGCTGAATTGTCCACTGGGGCATGTCACAGTCTAGATGGCATGTGAAAAACAAAAGACTCACTTGTCATCTGTCTCTCTCCCTATGGAGAGACGGCCCCAAATTCTGCCACTGGAGCACTGAGGCGCTGTCATAGTGTAATCAGGGGCAGCATATGTTGTCTTTCTGAGACAGGGGCCATCTAGCTGAAGCAGCTGCCCAGGAAAAAAGAGAGAGTATAAACAGAGGTTCAGGCTGGCCTCATTCTATCTGCCTCGGCCACACCCTCCTGGTCCTAAATCATGCTTCCTGAGCCTGGGCTGACATCCGCACTTTCTGTTCTGCAGCTCTAGAGGTGACATGGGTACAGAACTCTGGAAACTCAATGGTGGTTCTTCAGGGTTCCATTGAGGTCACTTCAGGGCAGACGATTAATTCCTTGCACTTCTTCCAGGAAGCATCTGGAATCCTCTCTCTCCACAGAAACCTGGATGGGACTGAAGGAGACCGAGGGTAACCCTCCATGTGGAGGGCACAAATATACAACACAAGGATCTCATGGTAATGGGAGCAACATCTAGAAATGCTGCTAAGGGAAGGGACATGCCATAGTCCCCCCACCCCGCATCCCCCTACACCACCGTCTGCTCTCCTCTGCAGACATGGCTTTCTGCCACAGTTCAGAGGAGGAAACAACCCAGGCCAGGGATAGAAGTCCAAAGACTGGATTGCTGACTACCGCTTACTGGCTGTGTGGCTTTGGGTAAATTCATTTGTTTTAATGAACCCCGGTCCCTCCCTGACAATCCACATCTTTTCTGTGGGGCAGCATCCAGCGAGATTGAATGTACTAAAGCACAGCACACTAGGCAGATATGAATGGGGTAACTACATGTTTGACGCCTATATCCAGCTTTGTCAGCTCTACCCTGTACGTCCCAAGCTGAATTTAGTAGATACCGAGTCATTAGGGACCCAGTCACCACACCCAGAATTACCATCATTACGCAGGTTCGCTGCCTTGTGTCTGTCATGTCTGTCAGGTGTCCGCCGTGTGAAGAAGTGATCTATTATCTGCTAGACTTTCGCTAAAAGCATAAAGTATTTTTATGACCTTGGCAGGGTATGTGGCAGGGGGAGGGGTGATATAAGAGAGAACTAGATATCATCCTGGCCCTGAAGAATGTACTATCTGGAAACTAGGAAAGAGGAAGAAGCACCGCTCCGTTGGGCAAGTAGCTCACAATCTTTCAGAATTCCATTTCTTCCTGGGGCTAAGTCTTATGAAAGCTTATTTTTGAATTCTCAAAACTCTGGATCCAAGTGTTAATTTTCTTCACAATAGAGATGAGGTACAACCACGTGTCTCCATCTCTGATTAGGTCAGGGGAACCGCCTCCTTTGTCCCGAGTCTCCTCTTCCTTGCATCTAGAATAGACAGTCCATCTTCCTTGCCATGGTGGTTTGAATAGGAATGGCTCCCATAGAGTCATGTGTCTAAATGCTTAGCCCATAGGCAGTGGCACTGTTAGAAGGTGTGGCCTTGCTGGAGTACGTGTGTCCTTGTCCGATGAAGTGTGTCACTGTGGGGGCGGGCTTCGGGGTCTCTTCTATGCTCAAGCTATCTCCAGTATGGAGGAGCATCATCTCATACTGCTGCCTGTGGAGCAGAATATAGAACTCTCAGCTCTTTTCCAGCCCCATGTCTGCCTGCACAAAGCCATACTTCTTACCGTGATGATAATGGACGGAACCTCTGAAACTGTAAGCCAGACCCAACTAAATGTTTTTCTTTGTAAGAGTTGCTGAGGACGTAGTGTCTCTTCACAGCAATGAAACCCTAACTAAGATGCTCGCACTGCCTATAATGCCACCAAGTAGTCCCTCAGCTTTGTCCTTGTCAGGCCCCCATTCGTATCTCCTGAGACCAGTGTCCTGCAACTCAGGGTGGAGCTATATTCCTGATCTCCTGATTCAGTGTGGCTCTGTGATTGTGCTTTCTCGCTATTGAAGGTATTTTTACTTTGAGAAATGCTAAAGATCAATACGAGGTTTATGAGCCAGTTCAAGGCACTAGTGGACCCATTGCCAGATGAGCTACACAGCCTCCTTGTGCTGGGTGATGAGCCTCTTGGTCTTCATCAGAAGTAAGCACAGTATGCATGTGGGCATCAGCACAAATGAACAGTGGCCAGAGGAGAAAGAGCTCAGAATGGGCCGTGGAATCAAAGGAATTTTCTTCTGAATGACTTGTGGCAAACTGTACCATAAAGGAAAAATTGAGCCAGAGAACAGTGATTCTCAACTTCCCTAATGCTGCAACCCTTTAATACAATTCCTCATGGTGTGGTCACTCCTAAACCATAAAATCATTTCATTGCTACCTCATAACTGTGATTTTTCCAGTTATGAATCATAATGTAAATATCTGATATGGATATCTGATAATGTGATCTCCCCCACAAATGGGTCTCTACCCATGGGTTGAAAACCACTGTCATGGAAAAATATTGCCATTTCAGTAAGTCAAATAGCCCCAAACCGATCATTGTGTGGGAGTCAACATAAACGTTTCATGGCTTGCTGACTGTTTCCCCTTACTTTAAGGATGAATAAAGCTCTTAGTTGTGATTTGAAAGTAAATTAAAAAGTGGTTTCATGATCTTTAAAAAAGATTTTGTATGTGTGCATGTGCGTGTGTATACGTGAATGCAGATTCCCTCAGAGGCCAGAAGATGGTGTCGAAGCCCTGAAGTTAGAGTTACAGGTGGTTGTAAGATGCTCATTTGGGGAGCTGAGAACGTCCCAGTATCTTATTCTCTGCATGTGGGCCAGTTCCTGGTCTGTAAGTTAATTTCCATCTACTGCAAGGGAAGTTTCTTTGATGAGTGTTGAGTGATGCATTGATCTATGAGTATAGTAAAAAGTCATCTTAATATTATGTCCTTTAAGCAAAATAATAGCCTTAGGTTCTCCCTTAGAGTCTATGACATATCTAGCCACAGGTTCTTGGCCTTGATAATAATGCTAAATAGGGGTCACATATCAGCAAGCAAGCCTTCATTAGCTCTAACTAGAAAGAGGTTGGTTACTATTATAGCATATGCCACTACTGCACTAGTGGGCATGTCTTGTCAAGCCAGTCATTGTTACAGCCCACAAGAGTAACATTAATGATGACTTTTTTTTTTTCTACAGTAATGTCTATGATGCTTTCCAGCCTCATGGAAGCTAGCCAAGAGGGATGAAGTTCCCAGGTGAGTACCAGCTTGATTTATCCATGTGCTGTGATAAAATTATGTGGTGTCTTCATCAATAGAGTCTTACCACCATGTTCTCAAGGGTAATCAAGGATATTGGCAATATCCTGCAGTGGTTGAAGGTTACTAGCTTGCAACGTTTGGACCCCACTGCTTAACAACTCAAAGAGTGGTAGCCTATTCATGATGTTGGTTTTTTTTTTTAATTTGCTAGCATAAACTGTCTGGTTGAGTTAGAGGTGAGGCAAAGTCTCAAGTTATTCATCAGGAAGTGGAGGAGGATCTTATAGTGGGAAAAGCCAAAATTCACTGGGTCCCGGAGTCCAAATTTCTTATGCAGTTTGCTTTGCAAGTAGTCAATATGTGTGTCTTAATAAGCTCTACCACATGTTCAGCTTTCATATTTATAGTTTATGTTCAAGAAATATTTCTTGGGCCAAATTAAATGCTTACAGTCAAAAGCTGAGTCACACCATCCGTATCCTAAACACATGATGCACACATGTGTGAGCTGTCACTCACACACACCCATCTATGGCAGTCTTCTTCTGCTAGGAGCTGCTGAGTGTCTCTGAATCTCATTTTCCCTCTCACTAAGCAGATTATTCAGTGAGCACACACTATACAAGAGGCCCTGTTCTAGTTTTTCTTTTAATTTCTCATGTACTTTATTTATTCAACTAAGTCTACACATTTTTCCAACATCTACTTTTGGCTGCCCAGAGATACAGAGGAGACACCTCTCCTTCTCTCCAGGGACCTAGGGACAAGTAGACTAAGTAAGTCATACACTTAAGCAACCCCAAACCCTGCTCAACAGTGTGGACTGGAGTCAAAAGAGTAGGGGAGCAAGTGGTATCTGAGGGAAGCTTATTGGGAGAAGTGATGCATTCTGGGACTCTAACAAACTCATAGAAAGCTCAGGCCAGTACCCTGTGCTCAGGACACAGTGCCAGGTATGCCGAAGGCTGTTACGATGCTTTGTCAACAGACTCACACTAAATTGAAGATATCAGAAAGACAGAGAGTCTGCAAGACAGACAAGAAGAAAAGTAGGTGAAAAGTTTAACCAAAGATGTATGAAACCATGCGAGAGGCTGACGAAGTAGGCAGTGTAGTCTCATCACGACACAAATTTGGAGGACAATGTGGCAGGAAGTGGAAGTATCTGCTCATCCTAGTGAATTGCTCTGGGCTAGACCATGGAGAATACTGAAGAGACTGAGTAGTACAAGGGACCAGGTCTGTTTGGTGTGCCATTAGTGCATGTAGCAGATGAAGTGAATGTGCTGACTGGGGTGACTCCTGCACATGCAGGGTGAGTGACAGGATGGGAGGTGGTCATGGGGAAGAACTGCATGCTAGGTAAGTGATTTGGAAGTAGAGAGAGCCTTCTAGGCCGCTAGTTTTGCTTGGCTATTTAAGCTATGAACATTCATCCCACTTTCTAAATTTAAAGTGAATGGTAACAAGTAATGCGATGAACTTATTAAAATAGAAATAGATGTTTGAAATATTTGTAGACGTAGTCAGGGGATGTGTATCAGTGACAAAACAATGACACCACTGGTGAGTGATGATGTAGTAGATGGGTTTTCTGTGAGTGACAGCTCACACATGTGGGTATCATGTGTTTAGGATGCAGATGGAGTGACTCAGCTTTCGACTAGCATGAAACTCTGGGTTCAGTGCCCAGTACTGCAAAATTAAAAAGAAGGAAAGAAGGAAGGGAAAGAAAGCTAGAGGGCACATACAAGAAAGCAAGAAAACACACATCTATTCTAATACCACACCTAGGACAATATTCCTTGTGGTTTGAATGAGAGTGATGCACCCCCCCCTCCCCACCAAACACACACACATACACACTGGCCCATATGTTAGAATACTTGGCTCCAGTGGTGCAACTGTTTGGGAAGGATTAGGAAATATGTCCCTGATGGAAGAAGTGTGTCGCTAGGGGTGGGCTTTGGGTTTTCTAAAGATTCCCATTTCTGGTGTATTTTCTCTCTGCCTCCTGCTTATTGATCAAGATGGTAACTGAACACCATGTCTTTGCTTGGCTATCACAGACTCCAGCCCTCAGAAACCATAAACTCAATTAAACACTTCCTTTAGCAAGTTGCCTTGGAAACGATGTGTTGTCCAGCAGTAGAAAGGTAACTAAGATACACTGACTTTGACTGGATATTAACTTTGGGTTTAAGCTTCTAGAGAATCAAAAGGATGAAGTACAGTACAGGGCGACTCTAAACCTTAATTGTTGTAGTATTTTTGCTGGAACTAAATCGGAAAGAAATTTGAGCAGTGGCTGTTACCCAAGGTGCTAACCGTTACTACCCCTGCGGTTTTGTTCATGTCTGACCTCACGTCTTTGCTGGGAGAGTTCCAGTCTGCCCATCAGGTCTCAAACAACCCTTGTTCTCAGTCCTAATGGAAATGTGGCTCTCATTTCACACTGACTGGCAGTTTTCTCTTGATCACATTTTAAGGTTGTGTCATCAGAATCTTTGGATAAGTGGGTATGGACAATAATTCATGCAGAATCTGCCTGCACTTTTTTTCTGGAAAAGTAATACTGAATATATTGCCCATTGTTCATCCAAAAAGTGATGACTGGGGACCTGCTGTGCAAAGGAAGCTGTTTAAGGAGGAAATGACATGGCCAGGAGCCAGACAGATAGAGTTCTGGTTTTCACATGGCTGTTCTTTGTGGAAGAACAGACAACATATAAATTAAGTGGATTCTATGGTGTCAAGTGCTGGTCAGTTCTGGGAAGGAAATCAAGCAGGGCAAAGGGATGTGTCAGATGACTTGTCCCAGAAGCCTCCTGTGCATGGCTCAGTTTTCACCTCTCATCTTTTTATCTGGCTATGTCACCTTTTCCTTAGCAACCGAACATGGAATAAACATGACAGAACCAAATACCTTTCACCAAGTTGACCATTAAAGATGTCAGGAAGACATCCTGCCACGATTTGAAGCAGGGGTTCTTGCCAGATTGCTCGGAACTAAAATAGCCGTCTGTACCAGCTAGATCATTTCAATGGTAAACCTAATTTTAACCTGAGCTTCTAAATTCGAGCTCTCTCTAGATTCAATTGCAGGCTGCAAGGGTGGCTACTAGAGTAGCTCCCATCTATACAGCCCTGGTACAGGCCACAACTCCATCACTTATGTGAACTCAGTGAAAGACAATCTGGGTAATTGTGTTTGAGACTGAATTGTGATCTCCTGAGACCCCACTCCCAATTCATGTAATAGAAACCATCTTGTAGATGAGGCCTTTGGGAGGTGACCAGGCTTGAATGAGGTCATGGGGATGAGGTCATGGGGATGAGGTCATGGGGATGAGGTCATGGGGATGAGGTCATGGGGATGAGGTCATGGGGATGAAGTCCTTGAGTTGAGATATCAGAAAGTTTGTTCTGACATTTCTTTCTGACCCTTGAAGACACAGCAAGAAAGCAGCCACCTAGAAGTCACAAGTGCATTCCTCAACAGAACTCTACATGGAGTAGAACTCAACATAGAAAAAGGCATACCATAAGTGCAACAACTAGCCAGTTGGACCCTGGAGCCAGACTGCCTATGTCTACATACTAGCTTCAAAATTTTCCTAGTTGGGTAATGTCAGGCAGGTTACTTACCCTCTCTGAGATGGTCCTCTTCTTCCTCATCATTTATGTATGTATGTATGTATGTATGTATGTATGTATGCATGCATGCATGTATGTATGTTGAGATGGGGGTTCTGTGTAGCCTAAGATAACCTTAACCTCACTATGTATCTGAGAATGACCTTGAATTTTACCTACTAAGTGCTAGGATCACAGCCATGTACTATGTTTAGCTCTGAGATTGACCATCTTATCTATAAAATGAGGGTAATAGTAGTAAATCCCTTCCTGGGCTTTGAGAAGATTTAATTAGTTAATACATAAATAATTCTAAGAACATTTCTAGTACATACACTTCTAGTACATTTCTAGTACAGTGAATACACATTATTATTTTTACAACTCCAGTTTATAGCAAGGGTATTAAGAATTTGAGATGTTAAGTTACTCGTTGAGAGGCATCCAGAGAATGGGTGACAGACTCAGAGTCTGGATCCAATCTTACTTCAACTGGGCTCTTCCTGCTAGCACCGCCTCTGTCACCATCAATGGTAACTATAATGATGGTACTTCAAAGATCTAGATGCCAGTAGACACAGGCAAAACGATAGAAGCATCTGTGAAGATCTTGAGTTACTCCCAGTCCCCATGTGTCAATCAGTACTGGTCACGTACTGTGACCGCAGAACAAACACAGCTAAGGGGTTTCCTGCTGCCCATTATGCAATTCACACCTTTGCTTGTCTGAATCCTATCTGAAGAACTGTGAGGGAGTCATAGACACAGATGAGAGGTTCCTACTCTCAGCGTGCGGGAGGAAAGAGTAGAAAATGCACAAATGATCACCCAGTAAAGAGTAGGAACAGCTGCTTGGGTCAGGACCCAGTCACGAGACCTGGAACAAGAGGAAGCGTTAGTTGGTCCAGAGTAGTACTAGACACAAAGATTTTGGTCAAGATGCTGTAAAAGTGAACAACAGAAGTTCTCTAAAGAAAACACCACAAAGTCAAGACCTAGAGAGTGACCTGGTGAGATAGCTCAGCCAATAAGGCACTTGCCACCAAGCACAAACCTGAGTTCAAGCCCTGGGATCCACACAGTGGAAGGGGAGGACTGACTACCAAGAGTTGTTCCCCTCCATCTCCACAGTTATTTGGTACTCGTGTACCACTCTCATACATGAATGAATGAATTAATGAATGAACGAATGAATGAATGAATGAATGAAATTAGATGCTTTTAAAAAGCGAGAGAGTGAGGGTATCCTGAATGATACTCCCTGCCAAGGCACTGAAATTCAGCGAAAGTTCTGTGGCAAGTTCTTCAGTAAAGATTTTGTTTTTAATTCATCTTTTTTCTTTTCAATACATTTTTATTTTTGTGAGTGTGTATGTGTTTGTGTGTGTACATGTGTGTGCACCTTCTTGTGGAGGCCAGAGGTTAACCGCAGACCTTGTGTCCCAGAAGCCATCCACCTTGATTTCATTTTGCCGCTGTTTGGTTGTGTTGTTGTTGTTGTTTTATTTTGCTTTGGAGATGAGGTCGCACAATTGCGAACGGAGGCTTCCCAGAAGCTCCGGGGGCTCATTTGTCTTTGCTTTTCCAGGGCCAGGGTCACAGATTCGTGCTGCCACACCTAGCTTCTTACATGGGTGCTGAATACTGAACTCAGGCTCTCATCCTTGCCTGGCAGGCATTTTACTACCTGAGTCATCTCTCCAGCCCCCTCTGGTGTTTTTATGGGGAAAAAAAAATCTAAACTTGACACCATCACACTATAGAATCCACCGTTAGCTCAGCCAGTGTGAATCATGCTGAACTCAGTCAGGGGATGTTAAAGTACAGCTATTTTAATGCAGTGATTTTAATATAAAGAACTGTTAATTTGATACAGTTTTTACCTTAGTGATTGAATAAAAGTCGATGTCATATAGACAAAACCTGTAGGAGATAGCTGCCTCGTGTTGGTGTTTCTCTGGGGGAAATAAAGAGGATGCTTTCTGCCAGAATTGGAGAAACTGCAGATCAGATTCAGCTGCTGGGAAAAGGAGGTGGAGAGGTACCACTGGAAGGATGCCGGCAGGCGCAGGAGACACCAGGAGCAGGAGACGAGCCACACGCTAATTGTTTAGATCCTAATTAGAACAGCAGTGACATCATCTTCAGAGACCCCAGCTCACTCCAGGCACAGTGTGGCACAAGGTGGTCCTTTCTTCCACCTCCAGTCTTGCAGCTCCTCACTAGGGCCACTTCTGCAGGTTAGCAATGGCAGTATAAATGCAAAACTGGGGTGAACAACAAGGGTGAACATAGATGCCAGGAAGCAAATAGAAATATAGGGCACCACAAGATGGCTCGGGCTTGAGAGGAAACGTGGGCTAGAGATAGTCCTCACTAACAGCAGGCAGAGAAGAGCTCACTGCTTCCTCTTGAGATGAGCCTCCAAAGATGACGTCTGTTGACCAGGTAGACATGCTCACTGAGGAGTACATCCCACATAGGACGAGCAGTCTAGACCAAGACATGGAAGTGGGAAGGAGTAGGGTGCATGTTGAGACTATGGAAATAATTTGACACAGTTAGACTGTGAGATGCAAGAAACAGAAGATGTGAGAAGGCATAAGAACCCTGGGCTCAGCAAGGGCTAGATCATGAAGACTAACTAGTCTGTGACAGTTGAACTGTTGAGCCCTATGTCAGAAGCCACAAAGAGCGGGTGGGTAGTGTGAACAAAGTTGTGTTTTTGAAGGCTTATTTCTGACCATTGTGGAGGATCACATGGGGAGGAGCAAAGGAGACCAGTTAAGAAGCTACGAGAAAGTCTCCATCGGGTGGTGGTAACTATGACTGGAAGAAACAGTGCCAGTGGGTGAGGACGCAGACTGTGCAAATGCTAATGGGTTAGAAATGAGAGATATGCTCTAGTAATATTTTTATTATAAATTCCCATTGTGGGGTTGCTGCTTCCCACCTTAATGGTTTATGTTCCTGAATGAGACACACACACACACACACACACACAAACACACACACACACACACACGGCTTTTATATTCTAATACGCCTTAAGCAGCACAATAGCAGGGGAGCAGCCTAGCCTCCATGTTGCTAGAATCTGCCTCCCACAGATAATTCTGAATTACTACTTACTAATGTCTACGTTCCATCTTGGCTGCTCTGGACCCAATTAAGCGGCCCTCTGGGCCACTCTTTCTTGGCCCCAAGCCCAGAGATCTCTCCTTGCTTCCCTACCCCGTGGCAGGCTCTCTCTCTCTCTCTCTCTCTCTCTCTCTCTCTCTCTCTCTCTCTCTCTCTCTCTCTCTCCCTCTCTCTCTCTCTCTCTCTCTCTCTCTCTCTCTCTCTCTCTCTCTCTCTCCCTCCTCCTCCCTCCCTCCCTCCTCCACTCTCCCTCCTCCTCTCGACACATTCTCCCAAGGCAGGGCAGATCCCTCTCTCTCTCTTTCCTCCTGGTCCCAAGCCCAGGAAACCTAAAACCCCACCTCTTTCTCTCCCCAATTATTGGCTACTGGCATCTTTATTTACTAATCAGAATAAACTGGGGGGCAGGTTCCCAGGAGCTGTGTGCAGACCCTCTAGTGCAAACTGTTCTTTGGGGACCCAATCAGCATTTGTAATACAAGCTGCTACAACATGCAAGTCAGATCAGGACAAAAGGGACTGTCTATACCATGCCTGGAGTGGGCTCCTGGAGGTGCCATTCTCCAGGCATTGGCCTTCGGGTGAGGGAGAGATAAAAAGGGCTAAATGTGTGACAGACTTTTCAGATCTTGCAAATCAGAGACAGACCATTACCTTAAAAGGCAGCTGAGTTGACGCTGACCTCATCTTGCATGGGACCCTAGTCTTCAGATGACATCAGTCATTGCCTTTCTCAAGAGATGTGGTTCACTGTCATGATGGAAGTCATGCTGCAGGTCCAGGGAAGAGCTCTTGGATTTGTGACTCAAACAAGAGACAGTCTTCCTTTCTCATTTCTGTTCTCTTCCTGTGGTTTACAGGGTAATGCTCAGGTACATGATGGGAAGGAATATGGCCAATGGATGGGGGGGGGGGGGGGGCGGGACTGGCATGTGGGTAGCTTTGTCCTGCACTCATGACACACTCCTTAACGAATTTCCTTCTCATCCGGAGTCCTGTCCTGAGGAGACACTCAGGAAACGCCCTTGGAAGTTGTGCTTGAAGTGAACTCAGATCTCAGAAGATGGTGTTGCTGCAGCTCACAAGTTCCTGAAGACTGCTGATTACAGCCTGAATTTGCCTTTCTAATGAAATATTGTCTGTATTGAGAGAGCAAGTCACACACAGGTGTCACATAGAGCTGGCCGTGACAGCGGGGCTGTTCTGTTTCAGAAACTCTAGAGCGTCTGTCCCTCCTTAGTAATGTCTTCTTTTTACTCCTGCAAATACTTTGATTTCATGCTTTGAATGTAAAGATGGGGGGGGGGATTTGTGAGCATGTAGGGGGTCCATGTATATCCCAGAATCAACAGGAGGCTACTTCTGCTTATTCTTCAACCAATGACTTGTGTTTACGCTTCTGTACACAGCCATTCAGCATTACTCTCTCCACAAAACCCAGCGGAAACCCACTGATCTTTCCCACCCCAGCTTCCCAACGTCATAGGCATCCTCTAAGCTTCTCCAACCTCAGGATCACGACTCTTCAATGCTTGGGTGTCAATAGTTCTTGGGTGTCAGATTTCTGTTTGAACAATCTATATGACAGTGTAAACCCAGGAGGTCAGGGGTCTCTTATTTACCTGTGTACTCAGCACTTATAACAACAGACCAGTGAGACATCACTACCCAAGTCCCAGAGTCACCATGGATAGACTTTGTGACTCATCTATGGCCTTTGTTTACACCCAGGCCTCCTAGCTCTTAAAAATCTCACGTCAGCACAGAAGGCCTTAAGCAAGCTGCTCCCTTTCTTTATTTGATCTGTTTGTCTCCTCCTCTCCTTCCCATGGTGAGCTGATCCCTCCACTGTACTCTGTATTCACTGACCCTGCCTTCCAGCACCACAGACCCCTCAAGGTTATGCACACCCTTGGTTAACAGTGTACAGGGCTTTCTGCAAAAGAAATCAGCAGGCTCAAATATCACTGTGTTTGGTCCATAAACACGTGTATACACACACACACACAATAATAATAATAATAATAATAATAATAATAATAATAATATACAAGTTTGGAGATTGGTGTAGTCACTCTAAAACTTCCTTTTTAGCAGAGTGGAGCTTTGTTTGATTTCTGAAATGTGTCTAAGATCGAGAGCAACTGAGTCTCAGCATTTCACACCAACAGCTACATCCCAACCTTGTTTGGTGACAGGGGAGGGTCCTGGAGGGGGGTTCCCATAGAGCATTATTTCTTCCTTAACCAGGCATCTGAAGATTTGAAGATGTGTTTGAAGGATTCTGTAGACATCTTGGCAAGGCTGTGCTGGTTTATTCTTCCCACTTTGGAAAGCAGCCAATACTACCAGAAGTGGAAAGCCTGCGTGGAGACACCCCGCTTTCCTGGATGGGGCAGTGTCAAGGCCTGACATCTGATATAGCACTCAGTTCTTTTCCCTTTTAGATAGACCACTCCATCCTGAAAAATGGGGAAATGCCGATGTCTCCCCTTTTTTTATGCCACTGGATTCCAGGAACAGAAACAACCTGAAAGAAAAGCAGTTAGAAAAAATTCCATTGTCTGGTCTCTCCTATGTCCTCGGGCACCTCGTCTCTGAAGAGAGAGGAAACAGGAAGAAAACACGACGTGTAATTTTTACCTCAACTCTACTGTGCCGCTCATGTTCACTGGCACCCATTCTGCTAGGACAAACCTGTAACATCTTACTTTTGTGTCCCATATCAGATTTTTAGCAAGAATGTGTATTATAGGAAGTGAAACCCCTCTCCCATCATACATTTTAACTGAGCATAGCCTATGTGCCCAATACTCCCTGACTAGGGAATCAAATCAGCACCATTTCCCATGTTACCAATAGTTCTAGGGTATCCCATTCTCATTAACAATTTGTAGCTGTTCAATAAGAAAGTCAAACCTAGACAGGGTGGTGCATGTCTGCAGTCCCTGAACTTGGAAGGTAGAGGCAAGAGGATTAGGAGTTTAAGGCTCTCCTAGGCAATGAGGTACATTTAAGAAAAGCCCAGGCTACATGAGACATAACCTTAAAATAATTAATAATAAAGATACATTTCTTAAGCTCTAGAATCTTTGGAACTTGAACAGAGGCTGGCCCAGGGGATCCGTGGAGTTTTTACTGACCTGAGTTTTCTGCCTTTAAAGGGTATGCTTCATCCTTTGGCTGGCTTTCCTCATGGACTCGCCATGATTCTAGCAATTCTGTGTTTCCCATCCATAGACTACATCATGCGGGAGAGGCTATTTCTCTTCTAAGCATTTTAATACAGCTCACAGAGCCATCTCTGAATCTTTGGCAGTGGCTAGGCAGCAGGCTGTGCTAATTGGCTTAAGCAAGTGAGAGAGTCCTGTCTGGAGCTATGGGTGAGCTCGTTTTCTCCGGATATATCCAGCATGAGGCATTAGGCGATGGCGAATATAGAAAGAATCATTTGGATAGTGTTGGGAAAGGTGCAGGGGAGAGGGTTCTTTGTGTGTGAGAGAGAGTAGTGGTAGAATCACTCAGACTTATGGCTGTAGCTTTGTTCGCTTTTGATCCTATCCTATGACCCAAAGCCTGTCCTGCCACACAGTGCTGTGCTTGTTTAAGGTTCCAGCTGAGCTCCCAGACACATCTTTTCTTATCTAGAGTCTTTACATCTCTCTCCAGGACTCTGCCTTTGCTCCATCTTTCCCTCTTTTCTTTGTCATGTCCTGACGTTCTGTTGCAGTTTCATTCCACCCTTCAGGCTGTTTCACTACTACCACCACCATCCCTCCCCCTGGCAGGGTTGTTCTAGCTCCTGACAAGTCTTCCCTAGCCATCTGCTAAGTCCCCTTTCCCTATGGTACTTCCACATAGTTTCATTCTCATGCATCCGTTGAGATGAAACTCAGGTAATAAAGTTCATGCCACAGGTCAAAGAAATGGCAATGAGAGCAGGTGCCATGTGTCCAGGTTGTGTGGACACCAAGCTGTGTGTGTCCTGCAGAAGTGCCTGTGATAGGGCTCTTCCACTGTAACACTTCTATTTTTCTACTAAAATGTGATCACCAATGGCTCCGAAATGACTTTAAAAAAACAAAAAACAAAAACAGAAACAAATCAGTTGGAACTCAAATGGTGAAGTCTTGAGTTTAGGGTCTTAAATCCAAACCATGAAGTTAATAATGAAACCCAGTCACATAAGAATCTAACACAACTCTATGTGTACAAATATCTCAGTAAGAACCGCCCTTGCAGGTAGAGACACATATTTAATTCTGAGGACCGGAAATACCCTTCTAAGGTTCTTAGATTTGGTAATCAGATATGAACACATTTTGATAACTGTAGAACAATTTCTAAGCATTGTTCAAAACTTAACACCAACACCATCACCACCACCATCTACAAAGTGATTCGTCCAGATATCCAATTTGGGGTCACTTCAGCCAGTATTTTTTTTTCGAAGAACTCTTCCCTGTCATTTCGAAACAATTATCTAAAAAAAAAATCTATTTTAGAGACATAGTTAGAAATAATAGGAGTCAAGAAAGCTACCAGAAAGAACAGATTGTTACTTCTTATGAAAAACGAATGCTTTAAAAACTTTTTCTAGTCAAAATATTAACAAAAGAATTGTCCAGCCTCAAGGAGTTGCACATGTCTCTGCCAGACATTTGTCTGCCAATGTTGATACAACTTTGGGATCAGTATTGTACAAAAGAGAAAAAAAATACAAAACAAAAACTTCATAACTCCATCAAGACAGTGTTGTTAAATGGAAGCTTGGATGAGTGGATGGATAGATGGATGGATAGATAGATGGATAGATGGGTGGATGGGTGGATTGCAGGTGGATACCCAATTAAACAAACGAACTAAAATACTAACAGTGGAATTTAGGTGGTGTGTTTATGGGTGCTTACTGTAATTATTTCAATGTTTCTATACACTTAGAAAATTTCAAAACCAAGATGTGCATTTGAAAAGTGATGTTAAATCCTAAGGAGAAGGATGGATTGGGAGAGCTCACTGCTCACGCTGCCGAGATGGACAGATGAGGAGGGCATTCATGGCGCATGCTGCAGACAACTGGAGAGAATGCTATAAACCAGGCATGGCTGGGTAGGGCTGGCATCTCTCACTGCACAGAAAAACAGCTGGACATGAGACAGATGCTGGGAGTGATTGCCAGAGATGAGTGATCAACACAGTGAGTGGAGGGTCAGTTCTTACCATGTGTTCCTCCAGGGCAGCCAGGGCCCCCACTCTCCTAATTCTCTAGCAGGAGGGAAGAAAATGCTTTGAACTCTAAGCACTCTGTCTAGATTCTGTCCTTTACCTTTTGTGACAGGCTTGAAACTGTGTGTGTGTGTGTGTGTGTGTGCACCTGTGCTTGTGTGTGTGTGCATGCACCTGTGCTTGTGTGTGTGTGTGCATGCACCTGTGCTTGTGTGTGCATGCATGTATGTGCATGTGTGCCTGTGTGCACACATGTGAGTACATGTGTACATACTTGTGCATGTATGTGTGCAAGCTCTTCCCTTTTCTAGGAACAATCTTCCTGGATTTTCTAGGAACCTCAACTCTCCATCAGTTCATGTGGACTCAGAGTGTAGTCCTACTGGAAAAAGGCATGGACATATGACACTAGCGAGGCCGGGATGCACTCTCTCGGGTAACTTTGATCTTGAGTGATCAGCCTTGGTTGGAAAACTGTTGGCACTGAAACCATGGAAGGCAGGAAGAATGCATGTAATAGTCGCTGCTGCTTTTAGACCTCTCTGTGTTTCTATAATTTAACTGAGGACTGTTTCCATTGCTTGGGAAGAACGCTGACAGGACTGAGGTAGTTCCCACAGAAAAATCCCAAGATGAGCAGGGCCAAGCATCTTAGCTCATGGAACCTTTTGCTATTCATACCTGAGCTCACTGCCTTCCAGACTCAGCTCCTTCTAAGCTGTCTGTTGCTCACAAGTGGTATTCACATTCTGGCACTTGCTACCTGGATGGGCAAGCTCAGGGCCAATTTCATGTTTTAAGAACTTTTCTGGTTTGCCAAATGATATAAGAATAATTGGAGATAAAACAAGCTCATTCACATAAGAAACTACCATATAATGAAATGCTCCATAAATGCTAGTTTCAATGATGATGATGATGACAATGATGGCATCAATCGATTAGTAAGAAAAGGCAGGGTGTTGTTAAAGGATAAATTGATAGAGGGACTGCTCAGAAAAGTAAGGGAAGCTTTGGTTTTATCCTAGAATGAATGAAGCCCTGAAAACCAAACACACTACAGCTGAGAGATGAACAAGGGATAGAATCTCTAGCTGCCCCACTAAAACTACCTTTGGTAGCTGGGAAGATGACTCAGTTGGTAAAGAGCTTGCTGCACAAAGATGAGGACCTACGGCTGAGTCTAGGCAGCTGTGTAGAAAAGCTGGATGAGGCAGCAGTGCCTGTAATGTCTGCTCTGAGGAGGCAGAGACAGGATGATGGACTAGTTGGCCAGTCAGTTTAGCTGAGTCCAAGAGCTCTGGGTTCAGTAAGAGACCCTGTATCAAAAACTAGGGTGGAGGGGTTAGGGAGAAAGCTCGGTGGTTAAGAGTATTCGTTTATCCATCTTCCAGAGGGTTTGAGCTTAGTCCCCAGCATCACCTTCTTCTGTCCTCTACAGGCACCTACACACATGTACCATATACACCCCTATCTCCCAACTCACACATACAGGATTTTGAACAAAAATAAATCTTTAAAGTTAAAATAAGGTAGAGAGCACATGAGGGAGGCATCTGCATCTACCTCTGGCCTCCATATACATAAGGACATGCCTATGAGCACATACATGACTACACATGGATACACATGGTTCCTACTCTGGGGCATTTATAGCCTGAGATTGTTCATCTTCAGAAGTTTCTTACAGAAACTAACTAGCTCCTATAATATTAATATTTTAATAAATAAATCCCAGCACAGGGTTGCTTCCCGCCTCAATGGTTTACATTCTTGAATGAAAGCCATGCACACACAACCTCTAGATTTAAATATGCCCTAAGCAGCACAATAGCTAGGCGACTGCCTAACCTCAATGCTGTTAGAATCTACCTTCCAGAAGCTATGTGCAGACCCTTTCATCCAAACAGTTTTGGGGAGGGGACAGTTAGCATTAGAATACAAGCTATAAGCTCCTCCTCTCTGTGCTGTATATCATAAACATGCTGAGGTTCTGGGTTGTTTTATAGTCTGTGCCGCTCTATCAGAACGAGCATGGCCCACCCATTCTAGCTTGCCTGTATGTGTGTCTCTGCATTTCTCCTTTCTTCATTCCCCTATTGCCCGAGTCAATTTTCCACAACCAAGCCACACTAGACATGGCTAGCCTATGTCACAGAGAAAGAGGTCTGGCTGATGCAGATCACAGAGAAGACTGAAAAATGGTACACATTCGACCTGAGAACACTTCATCTCAGCATCTTTCTGTCAGAGTGACAAATGTGTCTCCAACAGTGAGGGCCTATGAAATGCTACCATCTCCCATTCCATCGCTGATGACATGACTCAGCCATATCACATCCCTTCCCCTCACCTGAACCTAAACATTAGACGCTACTGATGACTTTAAAACTTTTTACTTTTGGTGGTGGTGCCAGGGTTCAAATCCACAGTCTTGTATGTTCTAAGCATATGCTGTGCCACTGAGCTATAACTAAGCCAACCTTTTATATAACGTGACAAAGAAACAAGACAGAAAAAAATTACTGAGTTGTAGCTACATAGTCCTATATCTGAAGCTGATCATGCAAGATAAATTGTTAAGCATGGTTTCCTTCACCCATCAAAACCATGCTCTCCAGTCCTTCTGGATTGGGGTTCTCATTTGTAATATCACTTGTTAAGACACTGTTACTGTTGAAGTTCAAAGACCTTAACTTTGTCTGTGTTTGCCCAAATGTTCCTGCTTCGTGTCTCAAGGGTCTGCTCTTTCTCTAGCCTCTCCACCTTAGTTTTTGAGACAGGATCTTTTACTGAATCCACAATTCTCCATTTCAGCTATATTGGCTGGCCAGCAATCCCTAGGGATCCATAGCAAAACAGACATTGATGTCATAATTCTCAGACCCTTGATTGATCCTCGCCTCTAGGAAACATTTTCAAGATAGTCAGCAACCTTTGAGAACCTTCACACAGACTTTCTGCATTTTCTGTTTGTGTCCTGGCTAGACTTTCAACACTTTTAATTTATCTATTTATCCACACATAACATTAATTATTGACAAAGACAGTCAGGTTACAACACAATATTAATACTTACCATTGTCACCATACCAACTAAGGTCCATAGCTACTTGATCTTCATCTTGCCTTCCATGTGCATGCATCCCAATCTCTGTTACTGTTAATAAGTTGATTACCACATCATATATTATCTCCATGCTATTTTCCTAAATCAAAGAGATTCAATGTATTCATTAAATATATTAGCAATTTGTATCAGTTTCCTGTTGATGCTGTGATCAATTACTACATATTACTGGCTTAGAACAACTCCCAAAAACAAACAAACAAACAAACAAACAAACAAACAAAAAGAACAACTCCCATTTATTATCCTATATAACAAAAAAAATTACTAGGCAAAAACTAAGGTTTCATCCTTCTTGGAGTCCCTAGGGGTAATAAATATCCTTGATTTTCTAGTTCCAGACACTGACTTCAGATGCTGGCTCATGTTTCCTTTCTGCTTTCAAAGATGGGAATGGCTCTCAACCATTCTTATAGAACATCACTGATGCTATTGCTTCTAAACCCGTCTTCATTTTTAAGGACACCTTTGATGCTATGGGGCCTATCTGAAAAGCCAGAATAATCTATCTTTAAGTCAGCTAGTATCACTCTTAATTCCACATACAAACATAATCCCCCTTTCCATATAACATTGCATCTGGGTACAAGGATTAGGAGGTGAATATGTTTTAGAAGGCTATGATTCAACTTACCATAGAATATAATCCCACATTCCAGTTTAGAGGTCTGTTGTTCGTGTAGTCATTTTTAATGGCCTCATTTTATTCACCTGGGCCTTTTAAAAAATATTTGGTTTTATTTGTAAATATGTGTATGGATATGGGTGCATGCACATGAGTGCAGGTGTCCATAGAGGCCAGAAGAGGGTGACAGTCTGGGAACTAGAGTTACAGGGGGTTTTGAGCTAACTGACATGGGCACTTGGACTTAAACACGGATCACCTGTAAGAGAAGTGCAGTCTCTTAGTGGCTGAGCCAAGTGTTAGCCCTTTATCTGGATTTTGCCAGAAAACAAGTGGGAAATTCCAACGGAATGATTGGAAAAGATGTAATCAGGGAAGAATTGCAAAGATGAAGCAAGGTAAAGGACATAGACAAAGTAATTTTTAAAAGTACCTTAGAGGCAATAACAGCAGCAAGGGGTAAGGAATGGAGAAACAGTTCTCAAAACTATTTAAGATATGCAGGCTTGAGACAAAGTCTACAACTAGTACCAAACCATGGTCTGGAAGAGATGAAACCAGGGGAATAAAGTCACTCTCATTCTGCCCTTAAGTCTCCTTCCAGATTTTCCATTGGCCAAACACATCCAAGGACAAGATGAAGAAGTCAAGAAGAATGCGTACCTACAGCATTAGACGAATTAGAATCATTTAGGTAAAGAATTCTTACTGAATGATAGATGCCCATGAGGTTGTTTGTACTTTAAATTATCCAGTTGAATAATAACAGATGAATTCAAGTAGAACTTATGGAAAAAATTGACCTTCAATACTTAAAACATGTCTTATCTATTAAGTACACATACTATATTTAAGTGTACATACTATATTTAAGTATTTAAAATTAAAAGAAATGGCATGCATTTGGGAATATGGGGTGAAATTTATCTCATCATTTTTAATGATTAAAAGATAACCTGGCTCGTTCCTCAGCTACCAAGGCCTAGGCAAGATTTTACTCCTTCCCAGTAATGTCACCCTTAGATGCAGAGGATGTACTCATGAAGGAACTAAGGTTTTCCCATCATGTTACCAGGACTTTACAAATAAATTAAGCAATATTCATCACATCCAAGACATATGCAAGTCTGGAAGTGTATGTGGGTTATGCAATGAATACTTTCCTGAGGGAAAATACAGATAGCCACATTTTCCAGCAATTGCAATACAGAAGTATAAGTCCAAAATGGGAGAAAAATGAGGGAGTCAAAGTATATGTGTCAGTGGCTCCTATGCTATATGCATAGAAGAATTACAAACCACCGGAATAAAACTCCAGCTCAGTTAAATATCAGCTCAGAATAAGGAATTTCTTTCCATGAGGAAAATTTCCTAGCCAATAATAGAAACAGTTGTAGAGAAAAATGCACTTCAGTAAACAAGAAAACATTCGAAATATTTTATGCAGAGGAAATCTTTCAAAGCATAGGACAGGGTGGTTACTTAGTCAACTGAAGTGTTGGGAAAAAGACATCCTTCCCTACTTCCCATATCACATATACCTCTAGAGCAATTCATACTTGTGGTTCTAAAATACTTCATCAGCACAGAATGGTGGAACCAAACATTTCTCTCTACTATCTTTCCTTCCCTCATGTCTCTCTTTCTTCTATCCCTTCTTTCTTTAATTCTATATTCTCTTTTCTATACAGTGATAGAGAGATACATTGATAGGTAGATAGATAGATAGACAGACAGACAGACAGACAGACAGACAGAAACATACCAGCACCCAGAACCTCAGTGGAGGCACCTTGCTGAACCAGAGGATATGCTGCCCACCAGAACTCTGGGAGATGTGTGGATGGACCAGCGGCCAAACCAGTCACTAGAACTTAAGCCTTTAACTTAAGCTGAAATCTTCTGGTTGAGTAAGCCCCACCTCCCCAGGCCACCAACTCCCAACTCAGGTAGAGACCCTCTATTCAACAATAAACCACTCCAACCAGATGACTAGAGAGGAAACAGGAAAGAAGGGAAAAAAAATCCATACCACAAAGAAAAACTCAGAGGTTGACACCTAAACCTATAACTACCCCAAAACTCAGACGCCTAGAAGCTAGTATAAGAACACAATCAATAACAGCCAGGGCAATATGTCATCACTAGCACCCAGCTATCCTAGTACAACAAATCTTGAATATTCCAACACAGCTGATGCACAAGAAAATGACCTTAAAAACCAACTTTATGAAGATGATAAAAGTCCTTAAAGAGAAAATAAATAATTCCCTTAAAGAAATCAAGGAAAAAACAACAAAAAAATTGGAGAAAATGAATAGATCCCTTAAAGAAAGACAAGAAAGCAGGTGAGGACACAAACATTTGAAGGAAAAGAACAAAACTGCTCAAGACTTGGAACAGTTCTATAGAAATAGAAACAATAGAGAAAACACAAACTGAGGGATTTCTGGAAATAGAAAAGCAAGTAAGTGACCAGGAACTACCGACTCAAGCATCACCAACAGAACACAAGAGTGGGAAAGAGTCTCTCGGAAATAGATGGTAGAAGAAATTGACACATTGTCAAAGAAAATGTTAGATATAAGAAATTCCTGACAAAGAACACCCAGGAAATTTGGAACACTATGAAAAGACCAAGCCTAAAGAATAATAGAAATAGAAGGGGAATCCCACCTCAAAGGCCCAAAAAATATTTTTTAACAAAATTGTAGAAGAAAACCTTCCTAACCTAAAGATGAACATGTCTATAAAGGTACAAGATGGTTACAGAACATCAAATAGATTGGACCAGAAAAGAAAGACCCCTGTCACATAATAATCAAAACAATAAACACTCATACTAAACAAAGAATGTTGAAAGCTGCAAGGGAAAAGGCCAAGTAGCATATAAAGGTAGACCTGTTAGAATTACACCCAATTTCTCAGTCAGTGGAGGCTCTAAACGCCGGAAGGGCTTGAACAGATGTCTTGTAGACTCTAAGAGACCACAGCTGCCAGCTCACACTACTTTACACAGCAAAATTTTCAATCACCATAGATGGAGAAAACAAGATATTCCACAGTAAAGTCAAATTTAAACAATATACATCCACAAATACAGCCCAATAGAAAGTACTAGAAGGAAAACTCCAACCAAAGGAGGTTAACTACACCCAATAAATCACAGGAAATAAATAATATCAGCAGAACAAAAAGTATGGGAACACACACACAACCACCTCTGCCGCTACCAACAAAATAGCAGGTATTAACAGCATCTCTCAACATGAATGGACTCAACTCTCCAGTAAAAAGACAGAGACTAACAGAGTGGGTGAGAAGACAGGATCCATTCTTCTGTTTCATACAAGAAACACACCTCAATATCAAAAATAAACATTACCTCAGAGGAAAGGGTTGGATTCCAATCAAATGGATCTAAGAAACAAGCTAGTATAGACATTTTAATATCTAAAAAATTAGACTTCAAAACTAATTAAAAGAGATGGGGAAGGACACTTCATACTCATCAAAGAAAAAAATCTATCAACATGATCATTCAATTTTTAACATGTATGTTTCAAACACCAGGACATCCACATTTGTGAAGAAAACACCACTAAAGCTTAAATCACACATTGACCCTCACACATTGATAGTGAGAGACTTCAATGTCCCACTCTCACCAATGAATAGGTCATACAGACAAAAACTAAACAGCAAAACACTGAAGCTAATAGACTTTACGAACCAAAAAGATCTAACACAGACATCTACAGAACATTTCACCCAAACACAAAAGAGTACACACCTTCCTCTCAGCACCTCAAGAAACCTTCTCCAAAAGTGACCACATACTCAGTTACAAAGCAAATTTAAAAACACCAAAAAAAAAAAAGAAAAAGAAAGAGAGAGAGAGATAGAAAGAGAGAAAGAAAGACAAAAAATAACTCCCTGACTCCTGTCAGACTGCTACAGAATAAAACTGGGTTTCAACAACAACAGAAACAATGGAAAGCCTACAAACTCATGGAAACTGAAAAACTCTGTACTGAATGACTGCTGGACCAAGGCAGAAATAAAGAAATTAAAGGTTTCCTTGAATTAAATGGAAATGAATGCACAACATTCCAAACTTAAGGGAAACAATGAAAGTTCATATCATTAAGTGTCTTCATAAAGAAATTAGAGAGATCTCATATTAGCAACTTAATAACACACTGAAAGATGTAGAACATAAAGAAGCAAACACACTTGAGAAGAATAGTTGGCAGGAAAGAATCAAACTCAGGGCTGAAATCAAAATAGAAATAAAGAGAGCAACAGAAAGAATCAATAAAACAAAGAATTTTAAAACTTTCAAAACCTATACACCACAAAATTGGAAAATACAAGAAACAGATAATATTCTCAATGGACACCACTTACCAAAGTTAAATAATGATCAGATAAATAATTTAAATAACCCCTAAAGAAATAGAAGCAGTCATTAAAATTCTAACAACAACAACAACAGCAGCAGCACAGAGCCAGAAGATTTTAGCACAGATTCTATCAGTCTTTAAGAGAAGAGATAATGCCAATATTCTTCAACTTCTTTCACAAAATAGAAATAGAAGGAACATTGACGAATTCATTTTATAAGTTCAAGTTCACCCTGAAACCCACACTACTCATAGATTTAACGAAGGAGGAGAATTAGAGACCAATTTCCCTCATGAAGATACATGTAAAAATACTCAACAAAATATCTATAAACCATATACAAGAACACATCAAAAAGATCATCCACTATAATCAAGAAGATGTCATCCCAGAAATACAGGAATGATTCAACATATGAAAATCAGTCAATGTAAAGCACCATGTAAACAAACTGAAAGAAAAAAATCCCACATTATCATCTTTATGCTGGCAAGGATGTGAAGCATGAGGAGTAGCCCTCCATTGATGGTGGGTGTATAAGTTAGTATGGTGGATGAACAGTTAGTATGGAAATCAAGGTGGCATTTCCTCAGAAATCTGTAAATCAATTTACTGCAAGATTCAGCTATACCACTTTTGGGAATATACCCAAAAGACCCTCCACCATACCATGAGGACACTTAATCAACTATGTCCATAACAGCTTTATTCATAATAGTAAAAAGCTAGAAACAATCTGGATGCCCCTCAACCAAAGAATAAATACACAAAATGTGGTATATTTACACAATGGAGTATTACTTAGCTGTTAAAAATAATGACATTGTGAAATTTGCAGGCAAATGAATGGATCTAGGAAAAATCATCCCGAGTGAGGTAACCCCGACCCAGAAAGATGAACATAGTATGTACGCACTTAGAAATGGAGATTCGCTGTTAAGTGAAGGATAATCATGCTACAATCCACAGACTCAAAAAGACTAAATAATAAGTCAGGCTCAAGAGAGGATGCATGGATCTTCCTTGGATGGGAAATTAAAATAGATTTTATGGGTAGAATGGGGAACAGTTGGAGATGGGAACAGGAGGAATCAGGCAGGAGGTGGGTGGAACAAAGAAAGAGGACTAGGAAAGAGGACTGGAATTGGGGAGTTTTCTTGGAGGAGTATGTAGAAACCTAGTGCAGTGGAAACTCCCTGGAATCTACAAGTAACCCTAGTGAAATCTTCCAGTAATGGGAGATACAGAGTCTGAACTGCTCATCTTCTATAACCAGGCAAGGCTCCCAGCAGTGGAACTGAGCCATCAACCCAGACACAAAGCCTTCAACACGCAATCTGTTCTTCCTGCAAGATATGCTGGGGTAATGGTGGTGCAGAACTTGTGAGAGTTGCCAACCAATGACTGCTCCAACTTGAGGCCACACCACGAGAAAGAGCCCACAACCGACACTGCCTGGATGGCCAGAAACCAACGGCATGACAACCCAGAGACCAGGACAGAACCAAACACAACTGGCAAACAAACAAACAAACAAACAAATGGAATGATTCCTAATGATATGCTCATAGGTCTGTGTCATCACAGAGGTGTCATCTAGAAACTAACGGGAGTAGATGAAATGACCCACAGCGAAACACTCAGCAAAGCCAGGGGAGCCCTGAAGAAAAGGAAGAGGAAGCCAGAAGGGCCAAGGACACCACAAGAACACGGCCCACAGACTTAACTAAGCAGGGCTCATAGGGCTCACAGAGACAGAATCGACAAGCATGGATTCTCTATGGGTCTTGTGGGACTCCCAACCAAGGAAGTTTGTGTTGGGGAGCAGAATTCTCTGACTCTTTTGCCCACTTGGGACTGTTTTCCTCCTACTAGGTTGTCTTATGTAGTCTTCAGATGAGAGTTTGTGGCTAGTCTTATTTTAACTTGTTATGTCATGTTTGGTTGATATTTCTGGGAGGCCTGCTCTGTTTTTCGAAGAGAAATGGAGGAAGAGTAGATCTGGGGGACAGGGGAGGGACCAGAAGGAGTGGAGGGAGGGGAAACTGCAGTTGAAATGTAATATATAAGAGAAGAATAAAAAGAATAGTTAGAAAATGTGGGAACTAAAAGGGGTAGGGGAAGAGGGGGGGAGGATAGCCCACGTCCGGCCAGAGTTCCTCCTATGCTCTGGGCAGGTGGATGCGGGAGGGCTGCCAGACACTTTCCACTAGGCCCCAGGTGGGCATCGAAGCTACTGACCCCACTCGACTGGGGGTGGACAAGGGGCAGCCCCCGAAACCAAGGGGCCCCAGGGCGATACCCTGTGCCCCGGGGTTATGGGAGAGAGGGCTGAGGGAGAGAGGTTCCAACACAGGTGAGAGTCTGCACAGGGGGCCTTGATGAACAGAGACAGTCTATGGTTTTAGAGCTTTACTATAGAAAGGCAGGGAGAAAGCAGAGAGAGAAAGAGAGAGAGAGAGAGAGAGAGAGAGAGAGAGAGAGAGGCCATGGCCAAGAGGAGAGAAGGGGGAAAGGAGAGAGAGAAGAAAGGCTAGAGAGGAAGAGGGTGAGAGAGGAAGACAGTGAGAGGAGAGAGAAAAGGAGAGTAAGGGGAGTAAGAGCAAGAGAGTGAGGAGGGGCCAAACAGCCCCTCTTATGGTAGGCTGTTATCTTTACTGTTGCTAGGTAACTGGGGAGGAGTTTAGCCTGAAGGTCAGAAGCTTGGGACATTGCCTACAACTACTAACCATGCTTCTCCTATGGGGGCTGAGGGAACGGTAACTTCAATAGGAGCCAGGGTTCCAGGAGACATGAGAGAACTTCTTCTGTCCCATGTAGGCGAATTATCACCACTGGGTCCCAGGGTTCAACATCTCAGCTCGACTGGAGACCAGACTGTCTGTGCCAATGCCCAACAAGAAAAGAGAAAGAGATAATAGATCAAAAGATACATGATAGACTGATTGATTGAAAGATAGATGATAAATAAATATATTTAAAGATAGATAAATAAATGATAGGTAGACAGATGATAGAAAAACAGACAGACAGATAGATAGATAGATAGATAGATAGATAGATAGATAGGCAGGGAGACAATGGAATATTTGTGGGGAGTCTCAGTGGCCAGAAAAGTAATGTTCTCTGAGTACCTGAAATACTTAAAATAAAACAAGACGTTTCAGTGAAGGAACTTGGGGGAATCTTTATTTTAGCTAATTTCCTGTCACCTAAGACCAGATAATTTATAAAGAATATCAGTTTAGAGGCTGGGGCTATGGCTCAGTGGTGGAGTACTTACTTAGCATGCATATGATATTGGGTTCAATCTCCATCACAAAGAAAGAGAAAGAAAAGGAAGAGGAGGGAGATCGAAATGAGGAGAAGGGAAGGGGAGGAAATAAAAGGAAAGGGGAGGGAATGGCCAGTTTATTAGGCCATCCCTGTGTTCACAGTTCTGAACACAGGGATACTGACATTCACTCAACATCTGACAAGGGCCTTGTCACTCATCATAACATGGCAAGGTCATCACGTGTCAAAGTTGAATACACTTGCTAGAAAGAGCTCACCTTTATAACATGATGATTCCTACTTGTTCCCATTAACCCATTAATCCACGATCAATCCATTCATGAGCACAAAGCCTTTATGACCCTATAACCACCTTTTAAATGTTCCACCTCCTGATGTCACTAACACACGCCTTTAGGAATTAAAAGTTCAACTCTAATTCTTAGGGACACATTGGAGCTGAATATTACAGAATATATTGAAGATAGGTAGGCTCTCATCCATCAAAGTACCTCATGGCTGGACTGGACTGGCTAAGGGAAGCTGACCAGCTTCTCTACCTCCTTTGATATGCTCTCCTCACTGAGCAGAGAGAGCACGAAGAAGCTCCCGTATGACGAGGTCCCTAATGCGGCTTTGGACAGGTTCCCAGTCATCTTGGGGCTACATACTGTTATCCAGAAGCATTGTGGCTAAACAAATTGAACCAAGACCTTTATTTGCAAGGGGGTGTAACAAAAGAAAAGTCCTAGGTGAGTGTTTCTCACCTGAGAGTCTCATACCTAATCAAAACCACCTCAAGCAATAAGTGTGCTCAGACCAGTTCACTCTTCAATTCAAGAAAATGGTGAACAAAGCCATTTCCAGGGCTGACAACCAATGTCACTTGAGCAATCCTGGGAAAGAATAGTTTTGTAAACAGTGTAGCTTGCTGAGGAGTGCCCTTTTAAAAGTTCAGCCCCAGTGCTTCTGTGGAGCGTACAACGCTGACTAGCCCATGAGAAGCCACGTAAAAAGGAATACTCTGTAGAAGGGGAATCAGCTCTGATTTACTGATTGAAGGTCCTCTACTTGCTGAGACACACAGCCTTGGCTAGCTCTCCCCACCACCTGCTGTGCTGCTAGGTAAATTTCCCAGGGGAAGCAGGACAGCTGCTTCCCATGTCTGGGTCCTCTGACAACTGCCCTTGAAAAGGGCTCAGCCACCAGCTGTGGAATCAGCTGTTTCCTTTTCCCAGGAAAGGAACACAGTAGAAAACTGAGAAATACAAATATCCTTTGTCTAAGGATGAGGGTAGGACCACGTGATTTTTTTTTTTTTTTTGGTCTCAAATTGCTTTAGCTTGTCCTCCAGTGCTGGACACTACGTTTTCTGCAAAGACTGGTTTGCAAAGGTTATGGGATTGACTCCATGGACAATTGTAATGAGAAACAGAAAAAGCAAACCCTAGTTTATTCCCAGCAGAAGCAGATTCAAGGGAAGCAAGCCTAAGTCACGGTTGACTGGCCTAGAGTCTTAGTTGTGAACTGCTGTTCTGTGAACAGAATGCATTGAGGGGAAATGTGAAGCTATTTCACCATCCTCAGACAGGAAAAGAGGCAGACTGAGGAAAGTCAGCTTTAAGAATAAGAAAGGAAAAGTCTCTCACAGGTTGGTGTAAGGTTGCAAAAATATCCCTCTGTCTTGAGGAATATACATATATGTATGTGTGTTTATATATGTATATATGTGTGTATTTATGTATATGTATACATTCATACATATTTGTGTATGTATATATGGTATGTGTGTATATGTATATATGGTGTGTATATTTGTGTATATGTATGTGCATGTGTATACATGCACATATATATATATATGTTTATGGATACACATATAAGTGTGTATAAGTATGTGTGTGCATGTGCATGTGTGTATTTGTGTGTATTTGTGTGTATATGTATGTGTGTTTGTATGTGTATATTAAAATACATATGTGTACTTTCTCTTCTTCCCTTTCCCAATCTTTCTACCCCTCTCAAAATTCTTGGGATCATGAAAGTGAGGCTGCAAGCCCTTTCCCACTTCTGACCCACAGAGAATAAATCCAGCCAGATTCCAAAGGAAGGATGGGTCTTTGCCTTCTCTCTTCCATTCCTTTTGTGATTATAGAGTGCTACATCTACTCTAGTAGTGACACACGTGACAGAACTAGAAACCTGAACGCAGTCCCAAGGCGAAAAGTTCACGGAAACTTAGTCTCCTGGAACCGTGCCATCCCGTATAAAAAATGCTCCAAACTTGTCCTTGAGAATGGATCTCTGTGCTTTCTTTCAGTATTGTTTTATTATAGGTGCCTCAAAGCAATGACTTGCCAAATACCTAAGCAAAATTGAACTTTGCTTCCTGGCCTTCATCAATGCCCTAGGTAGTCCTTGAGCCAATCCTGGGCTTGGAATTCAGTAAGAATGTTGCCTATTCAGTGACATTCAGAATTGCCTCTAGTATTGTAAAGGAGATAGTGAAAGAAATCAGGCATTGTTATCTACTAAATAGAGTTAGAAATCTCAGGGCAAGCTTAGCAAAGTAAGTTTAGAAGTCTTATTATAGTTATGTATGGTAGACTACATTACTTATTAGTAGAAAGTCCCCCCACACTATCACTTAGAATAAAAGCCAAGTCACTCACATATACAGGAATTTACAATGGTTTAGGAAGTAGATCTGGCTGTGGTTTTAGAGTATTGCATTATTCATGAGAAGGTTAGCTAGAGCGGAACTCCCTAATTAGAATCATGACTTGGGCGTGAAAGCCCTTGCCCTAGGAGTGTAAAGACCTCACACCTGGCTTCTAAGAATATAGTTGACCTTAGATAGGGCTGACTTTGTCTCAGTTATTTTATTGCCCAGTTCCTGCCAGTCTTTATGCTTACATTCCTCTGTTTTGTGAAAGAGTCATTAAGCATCCGGTAACCTCACTGTACCTTGCTGATGTGTCACCTAACGCCCCTATTTTCTTCTGTATAAAAAGTATAATGCTTGATTTGACATTACATTCAGATACAGCACACTCCCTTGTGGCAGTATTTGTTTGTCATTTCTTGCCAACTCTTTTGCCCACCTGTCCGGAACCCCCAGTTCTCCCACGGATTGAAGGGGGCCCGACTGAGGCCGGTCCACGGCAATAGAGGAGCTCCTTGTCTGAGTTATTTTATTTTCTTTAGTCAGACTGTCAGTCTCTCAGCTTCATCCCATTTTGTTGATAATTTTCTGCCACACCCCCAATACATGAATAAGGCTGGTCACTAGTTACCTTTTACCTGCTAGTTCTTTAAAGAAACTAAAAACTGAAGAGTATATCATCCAATTTATTTTAGTATCACATGAATGAATGCAAATTTTGGATCTTAAGTTACCTAGAGGATGGATACCTTATTAACTGGGAATTATTTAGTAAAAAAAAAAATAGCCAAGAGATGAAAAATAAACATGTCACCAAAAACCTCAACCTCAGCTCCTCTCATTTAACAGACAACTGCTTCTTCTCACTCAGTGGCAGCAGCACCCTTAAAACATGGTGGAAAAATCAGAGAAAATAGACTTGGCCACATTGGGCATTGATGAGCCCTAGCAGAGCATATTTGCTCTCATCAAGGATTTTTTTTTCAATGACATCAGCTACATGGTCTACATGTTCCACTATGATTTTGTGATTACAAGTTCAGTGACACATCGTCATCTCACAGGGAGCACTCTTCTTGCCACTACCAAATGGGAATACACCTGTGCTGAATGTTTGGAGTCCATTGATATCTTGACATCCATGAAGGTCAGTGTTCACTTGAAGAATGGGGACAGCTCCTTCTGATGACATACCACACTTTTTATGGGTGTGAACCTGACAAGAGTAAGTCCCCTCAAAATTGTTAATAATGTCTACTGAACCACCAACTACTTAACCCCACCCCCATCACAACCTTCACCATCCCCACCAGCAGTTGAGGCCATCCATGACAATTGATATCTTGGAAAGCCACAATGCTACATACAATGCATGCCACCACTGTTATGCGGATGATCATGGGAAGTTAGAGTGCAGGGGTAATAAGGATTCCCAGAAAATAATCCCTATTCTTCTGTCACTACCAAGAACAGGTCATCTCTGAGGTGAATGGGAATCTAAATGGGGTCCTTCTATGTCCCATACCCAGTGTGCTGGTCATGGGTCTGACCTGTCTTCTAGAGGAGTAGCCTAAGGCTAATGAGTGAGAAGAACAGCTAGGTTCTAGTACATTGATAACAAGGGACTTCAATACCACACTCATCAGTAGATAGGTTATTAAGACCAAAAGTCAACCAAGAAACCTTAGAGTTAAACTGCATGTGGTAGTTTGAACATGAACGTCCCCTATGGGTTCACAGATTTGAATACATGGTCACCTGGGAGTGGTATTATTTGAGAGTATTAGGAGTTGTGACCTCGTTGGAGGAACTGCCACTAGGAGATAGGCTTCGAGGTTTCAAAAAGCCCATTCCAAGTTCAGAGTCTCTCTCTTCTTGCTGCCTGTGGATCTGGAAGTAGAATTCTCAGTTAACTCTTCAGCAACAAGTTTGCCTGTATGCCTCTGAAACTGTAAGCAAGCCCTAATCAAATGCTTTCATTTATAAGAGTTTCCATGGTCACAGTGTCTCTTCACAGCAATGGAGCACTGACTATGGCACTGTAGCATAGATTAATGGGGCCTGGCAAATATCCACAGAATATTTCATTTGATGGCTATATAACATGTTCTTTTTAGCAACTCAGAAGATAGATCATAGTTTAGATCATAAAACAAGCCTTAAAAATGCAAAAGAGTAAAAATTATTTCTTGCATCTCATCAAATTATAATGGAATAGAACTGGAACTCAATAGCAAGAAAAGCCACAGAAATTAGACAAATTGTGGAGATTGAACAATACATTCATGAATGACAAATGAGCTGTTAAAGAAGTCATGGAGGATATTGAAATATTTATAGAATAAAGTAAGCATGAAAGCACAGCTTATCAGAACCCTCTGGATAGAGCAGAGGCAGTCCTACTACAAATTCATAGCCATGAGTGTTCAGGCTTTTAAAAACCCAGAAACTGCAAACAAATAACCTAATGAAATAACCTCAAAATTCTTAGAAAAACAAGAGCAAGCCCAACACAAAAGCAGTAGGCAGAAAGAAATAATACGATTAAGAAAGAAATTAATTAAATTAATACAATGGAAAACAGTACAAGAGATGCATGAAACATAAACTAATTCTTTGAAAAGATGAGAAGAACTCTTAACTAATAAGAGATTGAGTAAAAAGACCCATAGTAATAAAATTACGGATGAGAAAGGAGTCATTACAACAGATACAGATGCAAACCAGAGTGCCACATGAAAAAAATTTAAACCTGTATTAAAAAACACAGCTAAAAAAAATGAGAACAAATGCACAAATTCACAAACATATCATCCACTGAAACTAAATGGAGGGAACACAAACAACATAAAGATTGGCACAATAAGAGTCTCCCAAAGAGCAAATCCCCAGAGCTAGACAGATACACTGCCAAATTCTACCAGACATTTAAAGCAAAGCAAATGTCAGTGCTTCCCAAATTATTTCATAAAGTCTGGGCCTAGTGTTCCATGATGGTTCCCATAATCTCATCATTGGGATGCAGAGGCAGGTGTGATGTTCAAGATAATACTCAGGTCCATAGTGAGTTCAAGGAAGGCCAAGGCTATATGAGACCTTATCTCAAAACAAAACAAAACTTCCATAAAATAGTAAAGGAAGTAATCCCTTTCTATGAAGCTATTATTACCTTGATGCCAAAACCAGATAAGAACACAACTACAACAAAGAAAACTATAGATCAATCTCTCCAGTTAGCATAGATGCAAATTTTTAAAATTAAAACACTTGCAAATTAAATTCAGCAATTCATTAAGAAGTTAATGCAACCATGACCATGACTGAATTGACTTCATTCAGGGTACAAAGATGGGTCTCTACATGCAAACCAAATTATAATACAGCATTTAAATAGGCTTAAGGACAGAATTCACATGAGCATCTCAAGAGATACACAACAAGGCTTTTTATCAATTCAACCTCTCCCATAATAAAATTCCTGAAGAAACTAGAAAGAGAAGGAACATACTTTAAAATAATAAAGGTTATATACAACAAGCCTATAGCAAACATTAAAGGGAGAGAAACTGAAACTGTTTCCTCTAAAATTAGGAAAGAGAAAATGGTGACTCCAGCCCTTGTCTAAAGTTGTAAGGCTAGAGAAAGAAACAAAAAGGAAACAAACAGCGGTTGGAGAGATAGCTCAGGAGTTAAGAGTACATACTGCTTTTATGAAATACCTAAGTCCTGTTTCTAGAACCCACAAGCACTTACAACCACCAGAAGCTCCATTTCCATGGGATCTGATGCTCTCTTCTAGACTCAGAGGCAACTTCTCATACATGCACATCGCCCACACGTGCATACACACAAGCTTACAAGTAATAATTATGAAAACAAGTACAGGAAAACCTTGAAATTTATTAAAAGGGAAGATAAAAGTAGGAAAGGGAAGATTCTAATTATCTCTACTTATAGATGACACAATCCTGTTTAAAAGGCAGTAGAGTCTACTAGAGAACTCTGAAGTCTGATAAACATATTCAGCAAAATCGCAAGATACACATTGATATACTCAATCCCATAGTTAGACATACAATATACTTAGCGATAAATCTAACCAAATGTATTGGCTAGTTTTGTGTGTCAACCTGACACAAACTAGAGTCATCAGATAGGAAGGGGGCTCAGATGATGAAATGCCTCCATGAGATCCAGCAGTAAGGCATTTTCTCAATTAGTGATCAATAGGGAGGGCCCAGCCCATGGTGGGTGGCACATTCCCTGGGCTGATGGTCCTGGGCTCTATAAAGAAGCAGGCTGAGCGAGCGTTGGGAAGCAAGCCAGTAAGCAACACCCCTCCATCCTGCATCAGCTCCTGCCTCCACATTCCAACTTTGCTTCAGTTCCTGTCCTGACCTTCTCCAATGAGGGATTGTGATCTGGAAGTAGAAGCCAAATAAATCCTTTCCTACCCAATTTGCTTTTTGGTCATGGTGTTTCATCACAGCAATAGGAACCCTCACTGTAACACCAGGGAAGTGAAAATCTTCTACAGTGAAAAACTTAAAGAAGGAACTTATAGAAGATACAAGAAAAAGGAAAGATCTCCCATTCTCACTGGTTGGTAGTATATTGCAAAAATAACTATCGCACTAACAGTCAAACAGTCAAAATGCCAATGCAATCTTTCACAGAACTAAAAAATAATAATAATCTTAAAATTCATCTATGAAAGCACAAAAGACTCCACATGCTCAGAGTTATCCTCAACAGAAGGAACAGAGAAAGGAGCATCTCAGTAATGCCTGATCTCAAATTAGACTACAAAGCCATAATGATAAAAATAGAATGTTCTCACACAAAACATAAATGCATACCAGTGAAAGAGAACATGGGACCTCCACATAAACCCACACAGGAGCGGCCATGTATCCTTGAAATGTGTCCAACACATTGGAGCAAATACAGACTCTTTAACCACTGGTTCAAGGAAACTGAATATCCATTTACCTATGGATCGATCAAACTACATCTCTATCTCCTACGCTGCCTACAAATCTATTGAACATGGATTAAAGGGAAACTAAGTCTTGATCCTACTTTAGAAAAAAAAAAAAAAGACTCCACTGCAAGATAGAGATGTAGGCAAGGACTCCAGTAGCTCAGGAGATAACTGCAAGAACTGACAATCAGGATAGCATAAAACTAAAAGCTTTTGCAGAGCAGAAGAAGCAATCAGATGAGGGAAGGAACAGACTATGGAGCAGAAGACATATTTGTGACCCATATCCCTGCAGTCTATAAGGAACTCAGAAAATTAAACATCAAAAACCAAATCACGCTATCAACAAATGGACAAATGAAGAGATAGTTTTCAAAATAAGAAATGCAAACAGTCACTACAGATATGAATCTGTTCAACATCCTTCGCCATCCGAGAAACACACCACAGAACAGCATGATGCTCTGTTTCCCCCAAGTCAGAACAGCTGTGATTAACATAACTAACAACAAGTGCTAGTTATAATGTAGAAAAAAGAGACTCCTTATGCCCTGCTGGTGGGGATGTAAGCTGGTACAACCACCATGGAGATTAAAATAAGGGTTCCACCAGAAAAGCTCTACCATACACACCTATACAATCCTGCCTGTTTATACTGTGGAATCTAAGGGTAGCATACAACAGAGATATTGGCACATCTGTGTGTATCCTTACTGATTCACAATAGCCAGGAAATCAAACCAACTGAATAATCCATAAACAGATGAGTGGATAAAGTGAGATATGTATACACAATAGAATTTTATTCAGCCATGATGAAAAATGAAGTTATATCTCACACACAAGAGTGGGGAGCACACAGAAAGAGAGAAAAGAGACAAGGGGGGAGAAGGAGGGAGGGGAGGGGAGGGGTAGGGAAAAAGAGGAGGGAAAGAGGAGAAAGAGAAGAAACAGACAGATAGATGCAAGACACATTACTCATTTGTGCACATCAGGGTAAAAGCAAATTACCATGGTCTCTGAAGAATTCAAGTTTGCAGCATAGTGCAGCAAAGGGTTTTCTTTCTGTCTTCAGACATGTGGCCGTAAATATTAGTGAAAGGCTGCTTCTCTGGGCCAATCAGATCACACAGGTTTCAGAGGGGAGTTCAGGCCTTGGATTTCCTTGGATCCAACCTAGAAAGACACCAGAGAAGAAGGCTTTTTCTGAGTGGCAGACTATCTGTCCTTGCACACTTTAATGGTCATTTTAGCAAAGGAATTTGGTGAGGGGGGTTTCTTTGAAAGCATACATTTTTCTTGTAGATCCTTCTGGAAATCTTGAAAAGAGGGTCCATGGAAAAACCACACTGGAGACTTGGACAGTATACAGATCCGTTGGGTAGAGTATGTTTCTGATTGTTGTGTTGCCACAAGGTTAATACTCACAATATGCTAATGTCTTCAAATTTTTATTTCAGGCACGAATTAATCATTTAATTAAGACCGGCAATTAAAATGGTGACACAAATAATTTGTGTCTCTTAAAGAAGTGTGAAAAATTCTTTCATTCATTCTGGCATTCTGGCATTGCTGGTGTGAATGGGGAGAGAGAAGGGAGAGGAAGAAGGAGGAGGAGGAAGAGGAGGAGGAAGAGAGAGAGAGAGAGCACAAAATAAAGAAATGAGGTTGAAGAGAGAATTCACACAGTTTTACCCATTAATGGAATGGAAGACAAACAGGTTTAATGCCCATTCGTCTGGGATAACCTTACTGAAAATGATAGCCCCTGTTCTTGTAAACAGTATCATAGTTAAGGGTTTTAATTTTTATTTTTATTAAGAGTCCTTGTGTCTGGTAAAGTTTCTGCAATGCAGGAGAATCCAGCATGTTGGCCTTTTCCCAGCCAGCTCTTGGGAATTTCCATCTCTTTTCAGTGTTTACAGTATTTGCTTCTTTGGCTAATTAAACCCACAAGCGTAGTTAATACAACTCCAGGGTCCTGGTATTTTGTTCAGTTACTCTCCTTCAGCTCCTGAGAAATGAAAATTTTTCTTACACCGACTTCCTTCCCAATCTCTCCAAATGTTTAATGTACCTATTATTTCTTACTCTTTCATTAGCTACTATTGTAACATTCAATAGTTACAATTGTTTCCCTGGGATCTGGAGAGATACCTCAATGGTTAAGAGCATTGGCTGCTGTTTCAGGAGACCCAGATTTGATTTCTAGTACCATTATGACAGCTTACAAGTCTCTTTAAGTCCAGTACCAGATCTGACACTTTCTTCTGGCTTCTATTGGTACCATATACATACGATACACAGAGACACAAGCAGGCAAGTCATCCATACACATAAAATTAGAATATAAGGAAATACCTGTAAGGAATTTACTTAATCTGTAAACACTGTTACCATGAACCTGCTGCTTGTGTACCTTGGACACTTCCTGTACATTCCTCCCTGTCTCCTGTTCCATTTCCTATTAGCTTCATACTATGATACAGGCCACATACTTATTAATGCTTTCATTTTGTTCAACAATATCACAGGATTCATGCTTTACTGTCATTAAAATAGTAAACAACTTTCATCTTCGGCTTGTCTGTGAAATATATTAAAGTGACTTTTCATTCTCTATAATATCAGATGGAGGTTCTTGATTCACTTCAAAGACGATTCTTAGCATCAAAACCAAATATGTCTTGCTTCTTTTCTCCCACTGTGTTATTTGCCGAAACCAACACCACACTCTGGGCTCTTCACACTATGCCATATTTTCTTATCCAGATTTTGCCCTTTCCTAGTATCCTTCCCTTCCCCTGCACCCTCTACTTTGAGAGACAAAGGTTGTTTCTGAAGAAGGCTATTACGTAACACTCATGTCTATTCTTGGTCCCCTCCTGGTGATTTGAGTTGGTCTGGATCAAAACTCTCTAGACCTTCCTCAGACATCTTCCTGGAAGTTCCCTTCAGTGTCTTAATCTGGTTGACTCTACTTTGTGGTGACTCTTGGGCCTGTTTTGTGCCCACTCCTCAATGATGCAGGAATGCATCCTCCAGTAACTAAGTTACTTGCAAATCACATTCCCTATGTATGTTTAGGCTTTAATCTTCTCTCACTATCCACCATTAATTCTAGGCTGAAAATAATCTTCTCCAGAGTCTTTTTTAAAGCATTTCATCTTTTGATTTTTAGCATCCCCTGCTACTCTTCAGATATCTGACGACAGTGTGACTCTCATGCATTTGTATGTGAACTGTTTTATCTTCCTGAAAGCACTTGAACCTTCCCTATTAGCATTATATATTTTTATGAGGATGTATCCAAGCATAAGATTTTTTTTTAATTTGTCGCACTGAACTTCTACCTAGTTTTCTAGAAAGTTCTTTTCTTTTTATAATACAATTTCTCTACTTATCTTTTATCTCCTTTTCCAACACTCCCATTAATAAGACCATAGCTTTCTTGGGTTGTATTTTAAACATCTCATTTTAAGTTTTTTATACATTTTATATTATCTATCTCTACTTATCTTATATTCTGACAAGTTTCTCAACTTTTAATTTTTAACCCTTCCATTGAATCTCTAGCTCCAATAATCACTCTTTTAATACCAGAGAGCTTGTCCCACTGTGAAGATCCTGTGTGACGTCTCTGGGGGTCAGCTTTTACTTCATACAGTGTCCTAGTTAGCATTAACTTGATTTGATGAAGCCTAAAGTCATCTGAGAACAGAACAGCTGAGGAATTGCCTAGACCAGATTGGCCCATAGAATTCTCCGTAGAAGGTTGTTTTGATTATTAGTTGATGTAGAAGAACACAGCATGCAGTAGACGGCACCTTTCCATGGATGGGTGGCTACAAACTAAAAACTAACTAGGCATGAGCCTGACCAAGCCAGCATGAAGTGTTCCTCCATGACTTCTGACCCACGTCCCTGCTTGTCTACATGTAGAAGAATGCAAATAGATTTGTATGTATCACCCTGCACACAACTCAAGTCCAACTGGATCAAAGGCCTCAACGTAAAACTGGGTACACTAAATCCGATAGAACAGAAAATGAGGAATAGACTTGAACTAATTTGGTCCAGGAGACAACTTTCTGAACAGAACACCAATAACTCAGGCTCTAAAACCAACAATTGATAAATGGAACCTCATGAAACCGAAAAGTTTCTGTACGGCAAAAGACCCTGACAATAGGACAAAACAGCACCCCACAGCTGAGAAAGGATCTTCACCAGCCCTACACCTGACAGAGGACTAATATCCAAAGGAACTCAAGAAATTAGACATGAAGAAACCAAATAACCTAGTTTTAAAGTGGAGTACAGGAGTTAAACAGAATTCTCAACAGAGGAATCTCGAATGGTTGAGAAACACTTTAAAAGAAACGTTCAACGTCCTTAGTCATCAGGAAAACAGAAATCAAAATGACTCTGAAATCCCATCTTACACCAAACAGAATGGATATAAGCAAAACCTCAAGTGACAGCAGATGCTGGCGAGGATGGGGAGGAAGGGGAACACTCCTCCATTGCTGGTGGGACTGCAAATTTGTACAACCACTTTGGAAATAAATTTGGTAGTTTCTCAGAAAACTGAGAATAGTTCTACTTCAAGACCCAGCTCTACCACTCCTAGGCATATACCCAAAAGATGCCCCACTATACCACAGGGACACTTGTTCATCTATGTTTATAGCAGTCTCATTCGTAATAGCCAGAAACTAGAAACAACCTAGATGTCCATCAACTGAAGATTGGAAAAAAAAAAAAAGTGGTACATCTACATAATGGAATACTATTTCAGCTATTAAAAAACAAGACACCATGAATTTTGCAGGCAAATGGATGGAACTTGAGAATATCTTCCCGAGTGAGGTAACCCAGACCCAAACAGACATGCATGGTATATACTCACTTGTAAGTGGATATTAGTCATAAAATACAGGATACCCATGCTATACTCCACACACCAAAAAAAGCTAAACAAGTATGAAAGCCCAAAATGCATGAATCTCATTTATAAGGGGGAGTAAATTAGTTGTAAGAGGCAGCTGGAGGGAGGGAACTGGATGGGGGTGGGGAGGGAAATTGGGGGAGGGCGCTGTTTCAGGGTCAGATGTGGGGAGAGACAGGAGAGATGGCCAGATGGCCATGAGAATGAATGAAAATCTACAGCTGGAGGGGTAGAAGGGTGGGGGCATCTCAAGTATGTGACAGAGACCTAGGATAAAGGAGGCACCCAAGAATCAATGGGGGTAACCTTAGCAGAGACTCACATCAGTGGGGATATAGAACCTGAAGGAAGGAAGGAAGGAAGGAAGGAAGGAAGGAAGGAAGGGAGGGAGGGAGGGAGGGAGGGAGGGAGGGAGGGAGGGAGGGAGGGAGGGAGGGAGGGAGGACCTTTAGTGGAGTGATAGGGTCACAAACACACTCACAAAACTTTTGGCCCAAAATTTATCCTGCCTACAAGAAATGCAGGGACAGGGGATAGAGCAGAGACAGAGGGAATGGCCAAGCAATAATCAGCCCAATCAGAGACCCATCCCATGGGCAAGCACCAATCCCTGACAGTATTAATGATACTCTGTTATGTTTGTAGACAGGAGCCTAGCATGACTGTCCATTGAGAGGAAAGACTGAGGGCCCCAAAGGGGATAGGATCTCCACAAGAAGACCAACAGAGTCAACTAACCTGGACTTGGAGCCTCTCTGAGACTGAACCACCGACCTAAGAGCATACACAGGCTAGACCTAAGCCCTACCCCCATGTATGTAGCAGATGTGCATCTCAGCCTTCATGTGGGTGCTGAACAATGGGAGCAGAGGCTATCCCTAAAACTGTCTGCCTGTCTGTGATACCCATTCCTCTAACTCAGCTGTCTTGTCTGATCTCAGTGGGAGAAGAAACACCTAGTCCTACAGAGACTTGATATGCCAGGGTTGGGGGATATCAAGAGGGAACAGCCACTCTATCAAAGAAGGGAAGGGAGATGGTGGGAGAGGCTGTGGAAAGAGGAACAGAGATCAGGATGAAAAGTGAAATATTTAGATGGATGGAGGGATGGACAGACAGACAGAATGAATAAAATTAAGGGTGGGCAAGATCCCACCCAGCTAAGCTTCTATCCTGTGAAAATGAATTAAAGAAAAGTTTAGGTCCAGGTGAGGTGATGTACACCTTTAATCTCAGCACTCAGGAGACAGAGACATGCAGGTCCCTGAGTTCAAGGCTAGCCTGTCCTATAGAGCAAGTTCCATGACAGCCAAGCTTAGGCAGTAAAGGAAACCATCAAAAGCAGAAAGAACCCTGATATAGCTCTCTCTTGTGAGGCTATTCTTGGGCCTAGCAAACACAGAAGTGGATGCTCACAGTCAGCCATTGGATGGAACACAGGGCCCCCAATGGAGGAGCTAGAGAAAGTACCCAAGGAGCTAAAGGGATCTGCATCCCTATAGGTGGAACAACAATATGAACTAACCAGTACCCCGGAGCTCTTGACTCTAGCTGCATATGTATCAGAACATGGCCTAGTCGGCCATCAGTGGAAAGAGAGGCCCCTTGGTCTTGCAAACTTTATATGCCTAAGTACAGGGGAACACCAGGGCCAAGAAGTGGGAGTGGGGGGGGGGAGAGTGGGGAGGAGGGCATGGGGGACTTTTGGAAATGTAAATGAAGAAAATACCTAAAAAAAAAAAAAAAAAAAAAAGCCAGAAAGCTCATGAAGATGTAATTGAACAAGTGAGTCGTGTTCTAGCTCCAGAAAGCAGCAGAACTTGGCAGTGTCAGCCAAGTGGTTCTGGCTTTAGAGTCAAGGATAAAAGAAAGGGATTATAGAATCTCCCTCCATGACTAAGGAAAGCCCCTGAGGCCAGGTGTGTGGGTGGGGTGTCCCTGCATGGAGGCCCAGTAAGGCCACTGTGTGAAGCTGTGAAGGTGAAGCCTGTTTTCCCTTGGAGAACCCAAAATGTTAGAGATGCCAGAACCCTGGGGTACCTGCCAAGGAAAGCTGCTGACAAGGAGTAGGACCAGCCCAGGCGAAAGGAGTGTAGTACAGTCAAAAAGAAGTTGGAGAAGCATTTTGACATCAAATATGATGATGCAGACTTTGGAGTTTGCGCAGCTGGTTTTCCATCTTGCTTTGGTCCAGTATTTCCTCGCCATACTCTCTTTCCCTACATGTTGAAACAGTAATGTAATCCTGTGCCATTATATGTTGGAAGCATGTGATCTGTTTTTTTTTTAATTTTGAGTTTGTATGAGATTATAGTTAATAGATTCCATGAATCTCAGAAAAGAACATGAACTTTGGGTTTTTAAATGTTGAGACTATGATAGCCTATGGGGATTTTTAAAATCTGGGGTTTTTTTTTTTGTTTTTTTGTTTGTTTGTTTGGTTGGTTTTTTTTGATTTGGGGATTACAGTTAAAAGACTGCATGAACTTTGGACTTTTAAACATTGTTGAGACCGTGATAGACTATGGGAACCTTTGAGGTTGAACTAAATGAATTTTGCATTGTATTATGGCTATGAGCTTATTGGGGTTGGAGAGTAGGATGTGGTGGTTCGAATGGGTATAGCCCCCATAAACTCATGTGTGTGAATGCTTGGCTCATAAGGAGCGGCACTATTAGGAGGTGTGGCCTGGTTGGAGGAGGTGTGGCCTTTTGGAGGAAGTATGTCATTATGGAGGCGGGCTTTGAGGTCTCATATATGATCAAGCCATGCTCAGTGGGAAACTCTCCTCCTTGCTGTCTGCAGATCAAGAGGTAAAACTCTTAGCTCCTTCTCCACCACCGTGTCTGCTTGAACTTTGCCTGCGTCCCGCTATGAGGACTAAATCTCTGAAACTGTAAGCCAGACCCAATCAAATGTTTGCCTTTATAAGTGTTGCCTTGATCGTGGTGTCTCTTCACAGCAATGAGACCCTAGCTAAGACAACTTTCATGATAAGTTGGAATTAAAAATAAAACCCAGCTATCATTAGTATGTAAAGAAAATGAGGGAGGAGATCCTCGATAACATTCCAGAGGAATCGTTTAAATTGACTCCCAGACCAGAACAATATTAGTACACTCTTGCGCGTCCAACTCGACCAGCAAGAACGACGCATCCTTCTGCACACGTTTATTGGGAGAGCTTGATTGTAGAGGCGAATAGACCCTGAGCCCAGCACTGGTGCTGCTTTATATAGGCCTAGGAGAGGCGTGTCTCACGCCCGGATTGGTTGTGCTTTGGTTGATGCTTACCACCTCATTTGCATGCCTACATCTGATTGGTTAATTTCTCTCTCATCTGATTGGTTAACTTCTCTCTCATCTGATTGGTTAACTTCTCTCTCATCTGATTGGTCAATTTTGGTTAATTCTCAAAACCTCATCTTGGCAAAAACTTTCCTGCCTATGTATGCATGGTGGCCAGCAGAAGCCTGTGCCACTCTGCAACGGCACATGTGGCTTCCCACAGTACACTTACGTGAGTATGCTATTCCATAAGAATTTATGCTATGGCCTCATCCAAACAATCTCCAAAGGGATCACTCATGGTCCTGAACTTGAAGTTATCCTAGCACTTACCCAGGTCTTATTTTGTCACTGGACGCTGGATTGCTGAGGACAGGTGTTAGGCCATCTCTGTGATAACAATAATAATAGCTGCTCATGCTATTTAGTGTGTTAACTATGCAGACAGCCACATAAGGCAGTAAACACTTTCACTTTCTGGTTTCGATTAATCTATGCAAAGCATTCAATACACAGGTTAAAAGCATTAACTATCATCTAAGTTCATGGATGTCCCTTCGTCTCGAGTTAGGAGGATGCACACACCTGCCTGCCTCTGGAATCTGCCCTATCACTTCTATACACTGCTTCTGCCTGTGTCTAGCACACAGAGTACACTCAATAGCTAATGATCTGTTGATAACACTGTGTACCAAATGCACAATAAAAGTACCATTGAAATTCTTTGGAACTGTGTTCTACAGACCTGTGATGGAGGGGTGCTGAATGTGTAGGCAAGCCACATGCATTCTGGATGGTCTCCTAGAAGGTCACAGACTGTTTTATCGACATCAAATCTCTCATTTGAAGTTTCCTGATCCTGTGGCACTCAAGTAATAAGTTGCATTTATCTTGAAAATACAAATGCTGCTTAGGAGGCCAAACATAACATGCCTCTTATTTTGTTTCTTATATCACGTTAGGGGCTCTGTGGGAAGAAGACTCAATGTATCAACATACGCATGCTTGCTCGAGTATAAAAAACCAATTCTACTTATCAGAGCCTCTCCTTGTGCCTCTGGAGAAGCAATTAAGGCAAATCCCTGACCTCTTCTGGAGTAGCTCATGTGTCAGTTTTATTTATGTGACAGTAGAATCTGGGAAAAGAAAATGTTATTGGCCTCAATTCTGTGAAAGTCTGTTTATGCAGAAAATACAAACAGGAGACCTGGCAGCATGGTTGATGGTCTGTTCTCCTCAATATTCAGAAACACATATGCCTTAGACAATGAATGCTGTCCTTCTTTTGTTCTTGGAATTCCCTTGTGCGCCGCACAAGGCTCTCCAAGGATGGCTAAGCACGAACAGTCACGATCTTGCATTCAGATGTTTATTAAAAGGTTAGGATTGCCGAGGACTGAGGACAGACCCTTGCAAGCTCTGGGTTTGCCACTTCTGTTTATGTGAGCCACTGTGAGCCATTCTGTGGGGCATGTTACTAAGGCCAAGATGTGAGAAAGGAATAAATAAAATAAATTTTAAAAAAATTGTTAGGATTGTTTTAAGAATTGAAAATATGGCCACCCTTGCTTTCCAAGGAATAACATAGTTATATGAGGACAAAAATCTCATTTATCTTTTTCTCCTGGTCTTTCCTGCCACTAGTCAACACATGCCATAATGCATATATCCTCCTCTTTACCCTTTCAGAAGTCATCAGAATCTAGCCGTCATAACCCTCAAATGCAAGGTGTTGCCTTAGCATTTAGAATTGAGCTGTGACATAGGGGAGGGGATGGTGTGTGAAACATATTTGGAATCCAACACCGGCCAGTACCTGAGTCCAGCTCTTGGCTCGTTTTAGCATTTATGGGAAACACATAAGAGGATGCTCCCCCGACTCCATGTGCTAAAGATTAGTTTGTTGTTCCCCACACTCCTCTCGTAAGTCTGTGCACCATGTGTGTGCCTGGTGCTCACAGAGGCTAGGAAAAGGCACCGAATCCCCTAGGACTGGAGTAAGGGGCTGTTGTAAACCTCCATGTAGGGGATGGGAGTCAAATCTGGGTCCCTTGGAAGAGCAGCATATTTTCTTAACCACCGAGGTCTCTCTCCAGCCCAGTTTGTTTCTCTTAATTTTTTATATGACCTGTTAAAAATATTTTTTAATTTTGGATAAGTGTGATGTGCATACATGTATATATGCATGTTGATATGTGTGTGGGTGCACATGTGTGTGGGTACACATGTGTGTGTGCTCATGTGTGTGGGTGCACATGCATACAAGATGGCTAGAGGCTGATATTCAATGTTTCTTAATTGCTCTCTATCTTGTATCTTGAGGCGGGGTCTCTTGCTGATCTCAGGGTGTGCTCCAGGGATCCCCTACCTCTATCCCCTGCAAATGCCATGCTCACTGGCATTTGCATGCGTGCTAAGGATCCAGACCCAGTTTCTTACTTCTGCAAAGCAAGCACTATACCAGCTGAGCCACGTCCTCAGACTGTTTGAAAGTACAAGCAATGCAACTTAAATTTTAAAATATTTTCTAGGCAATGCAATTTTCCTAATCTGAAAGGCAAGGAGATAGTTGCCTAATGAATCTAAATTTCATTCATCCATGCTGTACATCCTCATTGTTTACTATCACAAAACCAAAGGACAGGATGTCAGGGATTCGTAGAAGTGAGGATAACCCAGATAACACTCCCAGGTGACCAATAAAGAAAATGAGAAACCAGGAGGTAGGCTGTCATAAGTTCCCCAAGTCATGGGCTGGAAAGCTCCACAAATGGGCAGCAGAGAGAAGCAATGGCATTGGGTAAAGACGGGGCAGCCTTCCCTGAGACTCGGTGAGGCTGATGAGAGCTGGGCTCAGTCAAGGGACCCGTGAGAAATCTCCCAAATGAGAACATATTGAAGAGCCAGTGTGTCCTTGGTGCCAAGCCTGACGTGCTCCTCTCAGCATCCCCAGGCATTCCCTGAGAAGGACAGACAGACTTCTCTGACAACAGAGAATGAGTCTTGACTACGAAACACTTGCAATCCATGCAATATTGTGCATGGCATCAAGGAGAGCTCTTTCCAACAAACAGCTGCCCCATAGCAAAGGCTAGATGTCTCCTGCAGATATAACAACACCTCTACCAAGGGCTACATGTATGTGTTACACACTGTAGCAGCATGTCTTAGCAAAGGCCAGATACAACATGGTGTTTTCCAAAGGTGACTAGATAAATCAACAGACCCAAAATGAGGTAGTATGCAAATAAAAGAAGAGTTTATATAACCGGATGCAAAGATCTCCAACGTAATATTAAGTGAAACGGTTAGAATCTGAAAAATGTGCAGAGACCATTACTACTCATATGAAAAAATATTCCTATGAAGATGAGCTCTGGCAAGATGGCTCAGCAGCTAAAAGCACTCACTGCTCTTTCAGACAACCCGGGTTTGGCCCACAGCACCTACATGATGGCTCACTATCACCTACATAGAACTCCAGTCTCAGGGAATCTGATGCCCTCTGCTGGACTCTGCAGGTACTGACTACAGGAAGGGCATATACATACATGGAAGGAAACATACTCATGAAAGAAAAATAAATAAATCATCTAAAGAAAGATAAGAAGACCGACATGGGAAAGCTATTAGCAAAAGGCATGTCTGGCAGAAGACACTTATAAAATATATAAAGAAACTTTAAAAATATATAATCCTCAATTTGAAAAATGGACAAAAGATCTGAACAGATCTCTCACCAAAGAGAATATTCAGATGGCAAAACAAGCGTTGAAACAAGGTTCAACATCTTATGTAATTAGGTAATTCCAAGTTAAAACAATGAGACCTATCAGAATGTGCAGGTCCAAGACACTGGCGTCCACATCCCCACTCCTCTCCAACAGTCCATAAGCGCTCCCGTTTATCCACGGCCTTGCCAATGCTGACCACCCTCTGTTCCCTCCTACTCGCTATTCCGCCAATGCTGACCATCCTCTGTTCCCTCCTACTCGCTATTCCGACCAGGACGAGGTGATTCTGGATTGTGATTCTGATTCACTGTTTCCTGACGGCTAATAATACCCAGCATCTTTCCATACATACACTTGCCGCTTGGCTATCTTCAGAGAAAAGTCTGCTCACACCTATTGCCCATTTTTAGTTGGCATATATGCACTGAGTTGCATGAGTTTTTTTTTTTAATGTATGTGAGCGTTTTGCCTGCCTGTATGTTTGTTTACCATTTGCATGCCTGGTGCCCACAGAGGCCAGAAGAGGGTTTCAATCCTTGAGATTAGAGTTATGATCTAGGTTGAACCACCATGTGGATGCTGGGAATCAAATCCAGCTTCTCTGAATGAGCCATCTCCCCAGCTCCAAGTCCCCTTTGGTGTTTTTGGTTTTGGTTTTGGTTTTTGAATTCATTCCTTATCAGACATAAGATGTTCAGGTAGCTTCTCTCGGTTGCTAGGCAGCCTTTTCCCTACAATGATTCTCTCTTGCTGTTCAAATTATTTCTAGTTTGATGAAAGCCCACATGTCCCCCTTTGCTTTAAATGTCTGTGCTTTGCATACTATTTCCATTTCCAAGTCCAGTAGCATAAAGGTTTCCCCTACTTGTCTTCCAGAAGTTTATAAGCTTGGGTCATGAGTTTAAGTCTTTACCCATTTTCAGTCAAATTTTGGAGTTCATTGCATTTACTTTATTTAAAAATAAATCCATTATTGGACATAAAACTGACCCCTGGGGAAGTGCCTTCCCCACCCTGTGCATGGTCCTTGAAGACAACTGGAACCATGCATTTGCTTACCTGAGCTGCCTGGCTTCTGAGAGAATTATCCCTCTAGGCCACAACCCTTGGGGTCACCATTGAGCTGCAAAGTGAAGCTTCTGGCCCTGGGATCCTAACTTCAGCCTCTGCCTCAGACCTTTGGGACCAATGTTTATACTTGCCTACCTTTAATACTTCCATTGAACCTAATTAAACTCAGGTAAAACCCTATCCTAGCTTTGCCCTCAGGAAACCACCGCTCATGACAGATTCCTGGCTGTCACCATGGCTATGCCAACCCTTGGAATCCCTAAGTTGAGGAAGAGGTTTGTGGGTAGAAATTTAAATAATTCATGTTTTGTGCATAATACGTGATTTTTGGCACAGTGAAAGACTCAGCATCTGGTCTTTCCGACTGGAGAAATACAGTGTTTGTAAGAGAACTGCTTGACTTTCTAATGGCACATGATAAGCATGGTTGGCTGAAGAAGTACTGTGCAGAAAAACTGAACTACAGCGAGCTGGCAAGAGAGACAATGCCATTCACCATTGCTGGAGTTATTCCCTGGGCATTCAAAGATCACTGAGTCTGGGAAAACAGACAATAAGAAACAGGTTCAGGGAATTATAAGGATGAGGGGAGCCATACATTGATTCTAGGGATTTCAGGAAGGAGAAGCGGCAGTAGGGTCTCTCCTCCATATCAAGGACATTGGAGTTGCCCTCTACAGAGAACTCATGCTGATGAGAGTTCCTTCCCAGACCTCAGTCACATCCTGGGCATCTCCAGGAGGCATGGGAGATGAGCCATCACTGCTGGCCCATCTGGTAATAATGATCAACAGGAAGGATTTATGAACTATTTCATGCTTACCTTCAAAATAACTCCCTTTAAATGGACAGAGAAAAAAGAAAAGAAAGACAGAACTGGAAGAGGAGCATTTCCGCTGGCTTGAAAACATCCGTATCCAAATGTTTCTGGCCACCAGCATGAAAATGACTCCTCTTTAATAGACAGACATTAAATAAATGTCTCCTCTTTAATAGATACACATTCTGTGTGCTTATAACATTCTCCATTTGTTTCTAGAGAAATCTTTCTTTTTAATTGGGAATATTTTTTTCCTCATGAGTATATCCCTGGACTATAAATGCCAGCTCAAACACCATGAAAACAAAAGGATATTTTTCTTCTCCCTTTCTCCCCCCTCCACCCCAACTTTTAGAAAAGGTAGCAGAAATTAAAGAGTAAAAGAGAATTTTAACCAAAAGTACTTGGGGTCACAGGAACTCCCTTTTGGAACTTTGCTAATATCATGTAAATAATGAATCAGTGCTCCCTGTGTGTTCTGCAGTGTCCCTACATGGCATTTACATGTGGATGGCTACGTGGGTTTGCTTCACAGATATGTATGATCTTCTGGTTCTTCCTCCTAGCCCCATGCTCCCAGAAAGAAGACTTGGACTCAAAATACATTTGCAAATACTTTAGTTGTATAGCGAGGCTCTTCGCTGACTAGAATCATGACTTGAGATACTCCATTTATTTTAACTTACATTCTGCCATGTGGCTGGTTACCTGTGCTCAGGGACCATATGTCCTTCTCATCATATCTTCCCAGGCAAACCTCCCGCGCCTCACTCTATCCCAGAATTCCCTCTGCCTCCCTGATGTTCCACCTTCTATTCTACCTTTTCCTATAGGCCATAGGTGTTTTAAATTGACAGGGGATACATCCATGCAATACACAAGATATTCTCTCACAGTGACAGTTAGTTTGGGTCAACTTGATACAATCTGAAAGTATCCTCAAGTTGCTTTTGATCATGGTGTTTAGCAATGGAAAGCAGCTACCACAGAATCATAGCATTCAGGTAGACAGAATGCTTCCTGAGTACCTCATATTGGCAGCCTGTGCAGCATACATCATGTGCCCTAGCCTTGAAAGGGTCCTAAAAACAGACAGAAGGAAAGGATGGGGATGGGGATGATAGAGGTCATTACTAAGGCTCTCTATGGGCCAGATACCCTCATTCTGGCTTTGTTCATTTAGCAAAGGCTAACAGAGTGGTTACTTTGTGCCCAACAGTATTTTGTGGCACTTGAAAGTCATCCTTCTCCAAAGCTTCATGAGAAATGAGAATGACACCATAGACCCTCAGCTTAGACACAATAAAAGGAGGACTTGGCAGACTTGTTTAAGAAGGGAAAGAGTTATGGAGAAAAATAGATCAGAGTCCAGTGGGTTTGGGTTGCAAGGAAGGGCGACTAGGTTGCAGCTTCATAATGACGGTTGGCCTCTGAGGGGTGATATCAGGAGCAACCTACAGTTATTGTGACCAGAAGAAGGTCTTAAAGAAGAGCAGCCTGAACAATGGCCCTGTGGTGCTCAGAGTATTGGGGGAGGTGCAGAAGAGAGCCAGGCTGTGTAACTAGGGGCCGAATCCTGTAGAACTTGGAAAGCAAGGAACCTGAGGTTTGCTCCAGGTGAAGCGGCAAGCCATGAAGAGGGAGTCAAAGGCATGTGGTGTGGTCTCACGTACATTTTTAAAGAGTTGTACAGCTGTTGTATTGAGAATAATACTCTCTTTACCTTCCGAAGATATTCAATCCAATAAGGTTCTGAGGTTCCGGGATACTCATTTTATGAGTGAAAACCTGAGGGGTAAGAAAGTCAAGCCACTTCACTTTTAAGTGACAAGGTTAGGAGTCAAACTCATGTTGGGGCCAGCCTGCAGCTCTCATATCCGGGTTGGAGCCTGGGAGGCAGCCTGGAGCTGAAAAAGAAGAGGTAAACTAGGCAGAGAGAGAGAGATGGAACCAAGACAGGATTCTGATCAAGGCTCAAATTTTTAATGGCGGGCACACTTTATAAAGGAGGGGGGAAGCCCATTCCCGCCAAATCATCCTTGGAGCCCAGCTGCAGATGACCATGTGTAGGATCAGATGTAGACTCCAGAACAGCTAGGCCTACTCCCAGCAGGTAGCAGCAGTGACAGAGGCTGAACAATAGGGTGATCTAGGGAGGCAGGCTCCACCCTAAGTAATCTCCTTAGTGGCAACAAAGTCGAGGTCTGGTTCAGCGAGCTTCAGGTTTCAGGGGTGGGGGTGGGTGGATGGTGCTATAAACTCACACGAGCATCATAGTACTTCTAGACCTGGGATCACGTGACAACTGCACTGAAAGACCAACATTGACGACGTCTGTCCATAACAGCTGAAATACAGATCAGTAGGTACAGTGAGAGGCAGCATGCCTTGTCTGACTTAGATGGGACATTACAAAAATAATAAGTCCATGGATTGACTCAGCAGATAAGCACTGAAGTCCTACTATGGGGACCATTAAGGTCTTAATATGTTCATGTACATGTATATTGGAGGAACAAATTCACCATTTCTTAGATGGCAAGTGTGAGTGTGTGTATGTGTCTGTGTGTGTGAGATCTGTTTTAAAATGGGAGACATAGGGAGTTAGTACTTATTACATAAGTGTAAAGGACAGACTTTGAATCCCCAGAACACATGTAAATACTAGGTATGCATGGTATCCCACTGTAATTCCTGAACTATCAGATGGTAAAGACAGAGGATCCCATATATGTATCAAAAGATGGCTTAGTCGGCCATCAACGGAAAGAGAGGCCCATTGGACTTGCAAACTTTATATGCCCCAGTACAGGGGAACGCCAGGGCCAAAAAGTGGGAGTAGGTGGGTAGGGGAATGGGGGGGGGGAGGGTATGGGGGACTTTGGGGATTGCATTGGAAATGTAAATGAAGAAAATACCTAATTTAAAAAAAAAAAGACAGAGAATCCCTGGAGCACACTGGCTAGCTACACTTGCCATATTAGTGAGCTCTGGATTCCACTTGCCTCAGTGACCAGCACGGAAAGTGAAGAACATGATATCAGCCTTGGGCCTCCACATACATGCCAGTGCACATAACATACACACACATACACACACACACACACACACACACACACATGCTGCTTATGTAAGTTCGACTCCTAACCTTGCCACTTAAAAGTAAACTGGCTTGATCCCTCACACACATGCATATAAATACAAGAAAATCTAAACTAAAATAATAAATGAGTTAAGATGGATATAAACAAATCTGTGTAATGAAGTCCTCAGGGTGATTTCAAAGACTCTATGGCTTCAGTAAGGTCAAGGATGTAAACCATTCCAAGGAGGATGGGACTGTGACCTTTTAAAGGCACAAGCATTTCCTCATATCTGACGTCTGTACTTTGTGATTCATTGCCTCAAACTTATTTCAAATAAATACCTTGAGAAGAATCTGTGTGTGTGTGTGTCTCTCTGTCTCTGTCTCTCTCTGTCTCTCTCTCTCTCTCTCTCTCTGTGTGTGTGTGTGTGCTTTCTAGGAAAAAGGCTAAGATTTTCTCATTTGAAGCACTTTCTCTGGATCTGACTGTTAACTTTGGTTTTGCAGTCTCAAACTGTTGGGTTTTGCAGCTGGGACACATTGCAAACTGTTGGTAATCAAGAAAGCAGAAGGGAACAGAAGGGTGTCTGTGCCTTTGATTTGGAGAACTGTGATTTCTGGCGCATACACACTGTATGTGTGTGTGTGTGTGTGTGTGTGTGTGTGTGTGTGTGTGTGTTTCCTAGGGAATTTTTAGTAAGAACCTTAATCCGCAAGGTAGCACAGTATTGGCCTCTGCTGGATAAAGCATCCATTTCCCTTTGAGTTTTCCCCATGTGAACTCCTGACACTGCCACTTTTCCATCCCGCTGCCTTGGTGATATTTTGGATGTGATCCTTCCAAGGCACCTTTGCCAAGCAGGAGAGAGGCAGCATCATGAGAGGAGACCAGGAAGGCCTGTGCACACCTGGCCTGCTCTAGCGTAGAGCAGTACTACAACTTGCTAAGCTTCGAAACATGGGACCCATGCAACTGTTCTGTCCAAAACTCAGACATAAAATACCAATATTCAAGAGCTCTGTTAAATGAGACCAATTTGAGGGATGTGACCCAACCGTTTCTCCATGAGTGTTGGCTATTCCAGAGCTATATTGGTGATATATCATCCCTCATCTGAACACACACTGGTGATGTGCACTGCTCATCATTTTGGCTACAGTAACATCCCTCGACCTCTGAGGGATGGCCACTGGTTTCATTTATTCTTCCTGCTGGCAAGAAAGCAAACAGAAAGCTAAGGAATCCCAGCCCCTTGCTGGGATTTCACCTTGGCCGGCTCTTCAGTAGCCTCACCCCGGGGATTATATAAATATTTTGTGTTCCCAGAACCTTGATCAGGCAATGTCCCAAAAGAGCTCTGCCTGTAAACACTGACCTAAGCAGTCTGGTTTCAGACATTGTTAGTCTAGAGGAACTGCGATGACCACCAGGAGCACTTCTCAGCAGTCAGGAGCAACCCTTGACTGTCAGGAGCACTCCTCGAGTATTGGGAAGACTCCTCTGACTGACTTTTAAGGAGATGAGGGTGGTGTCACAGACACTCTGGTCAATATCACCTAATGGAAGACATCCTATCTCTAGGCCAAGTATCAAAATGATCTAATCCCCAGGGTCTGCTGACGGCTGCTTATGCTTTGCTCCACAAGAATTACAGTTGCCTTTTGACTTTATATCATGACACTTTAGTATGAGAAAATGAGGGCAGGAATCAGCTATCCGATATTGAAGAGGGTGGTTCCATGACAGTCAGCCATCAGGTCACAACTTAAAGATAACCACCAATCTGGGTCTTGAAGAGAAAGCAGAAGCCAAAATGATGAGTTCAGGCTCTCTGCCTCAAGACATGGATTGAATATTGTTTGGCAGGGCAGGGATCTGCCTAAGGGAAATTCCATGAACCATCCATCATTGCACACGGCTGTGTGACCTTTCCAAGGGAGATCTGAACACATGCCTGTTCACCCCTGAGTAGTGCCAACGTAGACATTGTTCCACCCAAGTCTAGCTTGGTAAACCAGAGAGTGTGTGAAGGTTGTTTATGGAACATTGACAATTCATTGATGCAGCAGCATGGCCAGGAAACCCACCTCAGCCTGGATGATAACTCGTGAGGGCTGTATTCCTAATGTCCCCCGCAGGATTTACAGGCAGCTCCACCAGCGAGTCCTTGCTCCCTCAAAGGCTGTTTACTGCTTACCGACCTTGGGGATCCTGCCAGTTTCTAACTTTCTGAGCTTCCTGAGTCCTAGGTGGCCTCCCTCCTCCTTTCGGGAAGTATTGGTTCAGTTCAGCGGAAATAGATAGACAAGATGCAAAAATGAGAGGCGTACAGACAGGAGAATACAAGCAGTGACCAAAAATAACAGGCAGAATGCCCATCGGTGCGAATGGATCCCTATCTTACAGGGGCATAGACACCTATTACTGGAATTCGTTTGGTATCGTCTAGAAAATAAGCAGATTCTGATTATGTAAATGCTGCTAAATTGACATTCCCACAAGGGCCAAGACTGAGCAAAACACGTCTTTAGTTTGTTTTGTGCTACACCTACTACAGTGCTCCAGGCACAAAGATGTTGAATATGGGACACTGTCCTAAGTTTGCTGTGAAGGGTGGGGCCAGGCAGTAAGTGTGGAATAACCACAACTCTGCTTTCCGAGATATATTTTAACCATCTTCATAGAAGGTTCAATCAAGCTTAACATTGGGCTTCAGTTTATCTGTTTAGAGTTAGAATCCAGAAGTCGTCTTCCATAACAGACACATCAAGGAAGCTGAAAGTCTTAGAAAAAAAAAAAAAAGAATGAGTTTTCAGAATACCAGAAGTTTTAGCATCTCAGGGTGGAAACCAGACTGAGCCATGTGAAATGGGAGAATGTGTTCAAGTTGTCAAAAATAGACCGGAAGGTCGTGGTCAGAAATAAACCCCTGGAACAAACAAACCAGGACCTGGGACACATACCTAGAGTGTCGGGATATTAGAGCAATCTTCCCTGTATACTCAGACACTCCGAGCCCTTGGAATCAAGTGTCTGATTCCAGGAGGCACAGCTGAGAGGGACAGGGGGATCTGGACCAGCTTCAGAGGAAGGGCTGTCAAGATGGTGGCAGGACTAGAGCATAAATACTGCCTGTGCAAGAAGAGGACAGGATGCTGGTTCCAGTAGCCGTGTGATTTTAGCCATTTGGCTTCAAGGAGCTCTGTTCCCACATCATCAAGGCGAGGACAATGGGCTGGGTACCCAGGTACTCCATGATCACACAGCATCTCTGTTAGTCCAGAAATGGAGGATGGCCCCTTTCCTTCATTTCAGTTCATCAGCTGTTACTAACCTCTTCCTTCCTCATGGGATGCATAAGAAAAGAGACTGAGACTACTCAGATACTTTGTGGATGCAAAGGCCTTTGTCCAATCAGAAAGAAGGTGCGCAGCTTGCATGTGCTAGACAATATTTCACCACTGAGCTATAATCTTAGCCCTAAATTTATATCTGATCCCCGATCTTAAGAAATCAGCAGCTGCCTCCATCCCCTAAGATGTTCTACTTTGTCCCTACCGTGCTACCATGACCAGTGAGTTTTCTTGGTTCAGAAGAAATGGAGCAGACCAGCTATCTACTCATCCAGTCATCTGTCTGTAGCACATCAATGACAAGGCACCCAGAGACACGGAATCCATTTAAAATAGAAAGGAGGCACACCCAAAGCAAAGCCCAGCCTTGCTAGTCATGCACCATCCTTAGCCAGAGGCTCTCTGGCAGGTTCAGTGGGCCAATCTCCAAGAAGCCCAATAAGGCGCCCTGCCTCTGATGGCCTTAGGGTGACGTCTGCCCTTGGTTGTTCTGTGTTTCATTTATTTGGAGAAGCAAAGGACAGAGTGAGAGTGAAGTGGACCAGGATGAGTTAATGACTTAGAAGCAGAACCCTAGAGCCTACAACTCCCATTCCTCACTGCCTGGCACATGAGGGAATGAGCCTGGTTCAAAGGCATATCAGATGACATCACGTGGTGGAATGCCTGTTGATAAATATGATCATTTCATCTTCTGGTCTAAGGCCAGTCTGAAGGTCCACCTTCTGGTAATGACGTTGCTCTAAAGTAGTCATTTTTCAACCCTGGTAGCCATTGCAGCCATCTAGGGAGCTGGCTCTGTAATGAGGATGCTCAGACACCATCTGCAATGTAGGAAACCAGGATCTCTGGGATTCAAGAAAGACTTTCCTTACGTGACAGATTGTACCACAATGTGCCGTATGCTTCCAGTGGCTAATTAACTCAAAATGTACAAAGCACTAGAAGACTCATTGAGGAAAAAGAAACCTCCCCTTAGAAGACTATATCCTAACCTGTGCCACACTTCTTCTCTCCTGTGGAATTACTGTTGATTCACACCCCTGAGAAGTGTGGTTTGATGGCAGCTAATCTTTGAATGCATGGTGGACCCGAGGAGCATCTGGACCCAATGAAGTGTTAGGTGAGAACAGTTGCTGAAGAGGAAATTTGTTTGGTTGCTTGTTTTGGTATTGTTGTCAGTATGGTTTGTTTTTGTTTGAGACAAGGTTTCCTGTATCTTGAGCTACCCCCGAACTCACTATGTGGTAGAAGACAAGTCTCGAACTTCTGATCCTCCTGATTGTGCCTCCCAAGTGCCCACCATCCCTGGCTTATGTGGTGCTGGGATTGAACCCAGGCCTTTGTTCTTGTGAGGCAAGCACTCTTAGCTCAGCTCCACCCCTGGCTCTCCAATCGGTTTGGTATCCACTTACTCTGCTGCATTTTCTCTCAGCCATTGCAGTTTTGCCATAGTGCCGGTCACTCAGTATGCTTCCAATAACCAGTAAGACTGTCGTTAATCTCTACTGAAAGCTTCAGCCCTCCAAATCCTCATTTACTTTTTTGTATTGGTGAGCATTGAACCCAGAGCATCATAGACAAAGAATTTACCCCTGAGCTACACTCCAAGTCCTTGGTTGTCCAGCTCTTTAGATAGCATTAGGATAACTGATTTAGATATGAGCCCTTATGGATATCATAAGGGCTGCAGGCCACGGTGTGATTTTACTTCCAACAGCACTGCCCCTGCCCTGTCTCCTCTTTCACACTAGCCCTGAACTCACATTTGTATCCTTCACAAAGGATAGTTTTGCCTTATCTGTCTCCACCTTATTAAAGAGTTCAAGATCAGACTGGAGACATGGCTCAACAGTTAAGAGCATTGGATGCTCTTTCAGGGGACCTGGCTTCAATTCCCAACCCCTAAATGGCAGACCATAACTGTCTAACTCCAGTTTCCAGGGGATCTGAAACCTTCACACAGACATGCATGCAGCAAAACACCAAGGACATTAACAAATAAAGATAAATTTAAATGAAAAATAAATTTAAAAGAAGAGTTTAAGATCAACCACAGAAGAGATAGTGAAAATTTCTTCACTGTTTACAACAAATTCCAATGCTGGTCCTTTTAATTCCACTTAGTCCTGGGTTGTGATTAATATTCCTTTTTACTTATAGGTGATAGATGGGGTTGGAATGTAACTTATCAAAGCATTAAGCTGGTGTGGGAAGCTGTTGCAGAGTGGCAGTTACAGAGTGGCAGTTGCAGAGTGGCAGCTGCAGAGTGGCAGTTGCAGAGTGGCAGTTGGCTACTTCTGGCCACCACACATACATAGGCAGTAAAGGTTCTTTTGCCAAGATGAGGTTTTGAGAATTAACCAAAGTTAACCAATCAGATGAGAGACAAGTTAACCAATCAGATGAGAGAGAACGCCTCTCCTAGGCCTATATAAGCAGCACCAGTTCTGGGCTTGGGGTCACTTCACCTCTGCAATCAAGCTCTCCCAATAAACGTGTGCGGAAGGATCCTGTTGCAGCGTCGTTCTTCCTGGCCAGTCAGGCGCGCGCAAGAAGCTGGCACACAGATTGCAAATCACGCAATGCTTCAATCATCACTTCCCACATCAAAGCCCTGTGCCCCAGCCTCGTCCACCTCTGTCCAAGCTTCGGACTCCCTTCCTACTTCCAGCTCCTTCCTTGACTCACATCTCCCAGCCATTGCTGCAGGCCGCTCCTTGGATAGCCTTCCCAGGGACTCTCCTGTCTTCCTGGTATCTATTGTTCTTCCCTATGACCAGACCTGACAAAATGTATTTGTGGCATTTGAATGCAAAAATTGTGCTTATTTGTTTCTGAATTACAGCACTAGCAGTTTACAGATATGTAATGAGGTTTTTTAAAATCAATATATGAACTTACTATAGAATTATCTGGTCAATGTCCAAAAATACTATGTTCAGAGACCAAACATTTTCTGTCTCCTCAAGAAAGACATCAGCCTTCCCTGCTAACGAGGTCTCTGAGGTGGATAGATGACACCCTTTTTCGACTCCATGTTCTCTCTATGGTAGGCTCTTTCTTCTCCTGCAGTGTCAAGCCTCCTTCTGAGCTGTCTGCTCCTTCCTCCGTCCTACTTGGCTGGCCCTCCCTTCCCCTAACAGTGCAGCGCAGACCTCCTTGCTTGCCTCCCCTTTGTCCCCTGTCATCTTCAGCCAATTTTGCAATCTAACTTCACCACATAGAGACGGGCCTGCCCCTGCCTTATCTGAGAGCCTCTGATGTGCCCTAATAATGTTTTTGTTTTCCTGCAATTCCCCTATGGTTGTTTCCTAAAACTCCTCATTGTTGGCCTTCATTCATGTATTTGCCACCCTTGTTCTTGTTCAATCAACCCCTTACCATGGTCTTCTCAATCAGCTGGCCTTCTCCCTTCCAGACATCAGCATACCCTCTCACATGTAGACCTGCCAGCCATGTGGCTTTGTTTAGCTCCACACTCAACAGACTCTGCCCTTCCTTCCTCCGCATGCCCAGCCCAGGTCTTACCTCTGCTCAAGGTTCATCCCAATCCATCCCTTCCAGGGCTTCTAGCCCCCACCCACACCTTAGTCACCACCCTTTCTCTCTGTAACATTAGCTGAGAGCATGGCCTTACACGGGGTACAGAATTTTAGAAGGCAGAGATGAGATCTTTCAGGGTGTTGGCAAGCCGACAGATCTGAAAAAAAAAAAAGTGTCCTGCAGAGATAGTTTTGTGTTCTTTAATTCAATCATAAGCTTTAGGAAAAGAGAAAAAAATAGTAGACCCTGTGGAGGTTGTCTATGAGGATATTAGACTGCCTGTGCCTCATGGCTTTGGGCTTTTTAATATAAGTTAAAAGGGGGCTACTGAACGTTTTTGAGAAAAATCTCGGGTAGCAAATTTTTACAGAATTTTGCAGCATCTTTCCCTTATGAGGCTGGAGAAATGAATACTTGGCCCAAGGCAATGAATTTCCTTTTTGTTTGAAATGCTAGACTTGAAAGAAAGATGCCAAGTAAAACTGAAAAAAAAAAAAAACCCACCGACCAAACATCTCAGATAATCAAAAACTTGCTCTCTAATGTGTGGGATTTTGTTAAAATGTATAATGTTTACATGTTTCTGGCGTTGTCATAGAAGCAAATGGCACGTTTTGAGACTGTGGATCTCATCGGGTGTTTCCAGGCTAGGACAGGATGTACTTTCAGCTGGTGGCGGTGGGGAGGATTCCTGGAGCCCTGACAGGGGCTCCCTTGCACCTTGCTGTGTCAAAATGCTCGGAGGTGAAAGGCTGGCGTGGACTCCAGCATGAACAGTTCTTTCAACCTTCAGCGAGAGTGCCCACTAATGCAAAAACAGACGAAGGAGGCCAGAATCAAAAGGGAGCCATTGTCACCCACAACTCCATTTGCATTTATTTATTCAGAATTCATATTAACTGGCAGCAGCAGCTTGTGCTCATTTTCTCTGGATCATTAAAATCTGTTCATCTGAGCCGTAAACAAAGGCACGGATGCCCAGGTAGCAGCTCGAACTACTCGGCAGTAATTGTGCCGTGGCTCCCCTGTAGCAGCCCACAGGCTCATAGTAGCTCAAGCCTGACGAGCGCGCTCATTAAGCAGGTGTGTCTTAAGTGTGACCTGCAGAAAGACTGGAGGCACTTAGGACATTGCCATGTAGTTCCATGCTTGGCCTGAACTGGTAAGAAAAAAGAAAAAAAAATACAGAGAGAAATCATTACAAATTTAGTCTGGATCATATCACAGTAGGACTTGTGTGATCAGAGCCTGACACAATACTCGGGCTTCTGATACCGTGGGTTGTTAGCGATGAGGACCAAGTGGAGTGGAGGGACTACGCAGAGAACCAGGGCACAGAGTGAAACAGGGCGTGTGCATGTTGATAAAATGTAATGTTACTGTACGACCTGAAGCGCGAATGCTGGCCTGTTGTGGTGACTTACATCTGTAGTCCCAGCCCTCGGAGGATAGAAACGCGGGTGTGGTACTGTTGGGCTTCCTGGTCCATTAGCCACTTATGGTGGGGAGTCATTGAGACCTCAGAACTCAGAAATGGAAGCCAAGAAGATGAAGAGGACAAGGCCTGCTTGTGCTAAATAATACAACTTTTTTTTTTTTAAGAAAAAAAATGGGTGTTTTAATCACAAACCCAGTCCCATGGATTAAATGTTGAGGACCAGGTAAGTACTGAATGAAGACAAGACCGATAGTCAGGAATACAGCAAGAAAAGGAAGTGAAGCTGTGGGTGAAAAGTAGCCAAGAACGAGTCTTTGAGAGCAGTGGCTGATGGACGGTCCTTGGAGGAGAGTGACCCAACATTAAATTTCAGATTCCTGCTGGGAAGGAAGTCCTCCAAACCTGACCTAGTCCTGAGTCCTTCAGTGTCTCACAGCATAAGAGATGCCCAAAGATCATTTGGTGAACAAGCCCTCAGAGGTAATTAAGTTCATATGTTTAAGTGAAGCTGAACCTGAACCAATCGGCCACCACAGTCTGCTTCCATGCCGTTCCCACAGGCTCAGGCCGCGTGGCATCAGGGGACTTTTCTTCTTTCTGATGAGTTCATACTTACCTGGTTTTGGGGAGCACTGTTTGGTCGTTTTGTTATTGCTTGTTTACTTGTTTTTTTTTCTGTTTCGTTTTGCTGATATAATACACATGTATATGAACCTGAAATGACCATAAAGATAAATCAGAAATTGCTTTCTCCAGAACTATGCACATGTTTCTCTATTGATCCGGGAGATGCCGGGATTTAGCTTGAGAAAAATCTGAAAAGATCGTCACCCCCCCCCAATACATCACTTTTAGGGAACAAGGGGACATTCTTAAGCCTGGGTAACCACTGTGACCAGTCTAGAAAAAGAACCAAGAATAATGAGAATGGCTGAATGAATGTTTTTTTTTTCCTCAAGCTAACCGGCCCCTGAAAAGGACTCAAGTGGCTCAGGCATATGCTGAATCCCCATTTCAGAGGGGCGAGCTAATCTCCTCTGTGCCTGAGGGTCTTCATCTGAGGGACAGAGATAAAGAGCATTGTGAGAATTCAATGAGTCATTACATATGGATGCTTCTAGAGGAGGAGTTTGCTGTATACGAGACTCTCTCCCTCCCAACCTCTATGTCTCTCTCTGTGTGTTCACATGTGCACGTGTACGGGTGTGTGTGTGTGTGTGTGTGTGTGTACTCGAGTGCCTGCATGCCTACAGTATGCAAACGCATGCTCATATGTGTGAATGTGCATGCGAGGGCCATAGTCTAAGTCGGTTGGCCTCCTCAATTACTCTTTATGCATTTAAGACAATGTCTCTCACTGAATGACGAGTTGGTTTGGCTACACTGACGAGCCAGCAAGCTGCAAGAATCCTCCTGTGTCTTCCTTCCCAATGTTAGGTGACAGGTGCATGTCCACAAGCTATTTTACTTGGATTCTGAGTATCAAATCGCTATACCAACTGAGGCATCTCTCCGAGCCCCCTGAAACTTTTGGCTAACGCTAACTTTCATAATTTTTTTGACACGGTTTCCTTTCCAGCCTTGTAAAATGAACTTGCAGAGCAGGAAGCTCCCTCCCCTTGGGGACTTAGAAATAATACTACTTCCTATGCATATATTATGTTCAGGACATCTGACCTATGTCTAATCTGATCTTTCACAATAGTCCTATGAGAAAGGCATTATTCAGTCAGGAATCTGAGGATCAGAGAAAATACATAACAGCCTCACCTAACAAGGAAGGGAGCAGAGATTTTGAATTTAGGGCCAAATGAATCTAAAGCCACTGGGAGTTTAGGTCAGCGTAGAAGTTCGCTTCATGTGCTTCAGGTTTACATTATGTCCCCAGCATAAATAAATAAATAAACAAATAAGTAAATAATAAACAATATGTCTCATTTTGCCACACTTTCCGGCTATACACTACAGAAACTGCCAAAATGAAATTGAACTTAATTTGCATAAGTACATAGGCCAAAGACCATCTTTGATTGACTTATCTCACACGGATTAGATGGCTTGGTGCCTCTCTGAGAACTTCTGCCTGAAATCCTGCGATTAATCGGCCTTGTGGCTCTGATCAGAGGAAGTCTGTTTAATTCAAGTCACATGGGGGCATTTTCACTCCAATTATAACGTCAGCTCTAAATCTGTTGGTCTGTCACAAAGGCACAAGTTTCAACCCAGTGACGAACTTGAGCTGTCACTGTGCCCCAAGTAGAGACATCCTCAAAAGCTTATCTGAGCAGAAGGTCAGTCCAAAGACCTGGAGCTTTGCCCAGCCCCACTTCCCTGCCCAGCTGAAAGCAGAGAAGCTCACAGACACACAGCTGAGAGGACTGTATCTGTGGGGTCAGCAAGCTAAATTTGGAGTAGCCAGGCCACGTGCAGGCTCTGTAGCCAGCCGGAGCCATACTGGACACACGAACCCAAACAGTACAGCAGCGCAAGGAAAAACTTGAATGAAGACGTGTTAGAAATGATATAAAAACAGAAGAAATGCAAAACAGCTTCCCAGTTCAGCAGGGATAAGGAAACAGACCCTCGGGGGGTTTATTCTTCCAGATTCTTGTGCTATTCAGGGTACCCAGAAGGATTCCTCACTGTCTGCAACAGTGCTGCAGTTTCCTGTTTCCTGAGCGCTCAGCGACATTACGGTAAGTGCAGCGCACCTTTCGCTGGTCTCAGCAGTGGATGAGGACATGGCTTAAGCACATGGCTGTGGTTGGGAAGGCTGGGTGAGGCTCCAGAGCACCCACAGACACGTCACTCCAACCAAGTGTTGTCTACCAAAAAGCCACCCCCTTCTGAGAGCTGATAGCCTCATCTGCCTATGTGGATGTCTACACCCTAAGCCAAGGGCACCTTGAGTCTGGATGTACCATGGTGCCAATCATGACCACAGGAAAAACTCCCTTCCTTGCTCTAGAGAAGCAGAAGCCCTGAGGAGCCCAAAGCCCTTCAGTGGGTATTTCCTGTTTTCCTCTCCTGTGAGCCTTCTGTAATGTAAAGGGCCATATTTGAGGGACTACAGGGGGACCCCATCTTCATGTGTTGCTGCCATACTGGGAAGGAAACTACCCTAAATGCTTCACTGTAGGCATCACATATCGATGGCCTCAGTGTGACACATGTAGCTGTGTCTAAATCCAATATTCATAGGCGTGCTGGCTAATTTTATGTCAAGTTGACACGGGCTAGAATAGTCCGAAAGGAGGGAACCCCAATTGAGAAAACACCTTCATAAGGCTGAGCTGTAGGCAAGCTTGTGGAGTATTTTCTTAATTACTTATTGGTTGGGGAGAGCCCAGCCTATTTTGGGTAAGGCCGTCCTTAGTCTGATGCTCCTAGGTTCAATAAGAAATCAGGCTGAGCAAACCATGGGGAGCAAGCCAGTGAGCAGCATCCTTCACGGCTGGTCTCTGATGATCTGCTCCAGTCTCCCAGGTTCCTGCCCTGTTTGAGTTCCTTCAATGATAGACTATGGGTGTGGAAGGATAAGTCAGATAACCCCCTCACCCCCAACTTGCTTTTGGTCACAGTGTTTCATCATAGCAATAAGAACCCAAATTAAGATAATAGGAAAGTAATTATTATAGTTAACCTTGTCTAGTTAGCATCTGTCTTAAGCAGGGGATGGGGCCAATTTCTGCAGGCCCACACTCGACTAGACAAAGGTTAGGAGGAAGGATCTGAGGGGACTGGCATTGAAGAGCAGTGAATAGTCCCCTGCACCTCCACATTCTACAGATGTAGATGGACCTTATGCCCCAGATAAAGCTTTAATTTCTTGCAAGGAATGCCACTCAAAACCTGGGTCTTGCTATTCTCAAGGAAAGTAAGTTCTTCCTCTTATGTCCCCATCCACTCAATTCCCTATTACATCATCCTTTTCCTCTTCTCCTTCTCCATAGATTCTGTGTTTCATCATCTCTCTTCCCCTAGGCACTAAGGTTTCTGATCATGGAGATAGTGTACCATTCATTTTGGAATTTTCAGTACCTAGGATAATTTCTGTGGTTAATACATATGCTCTAAATTTCCTTCTATGAAGTGAGATGATAGGGAAGTGGGGGTAGGAGATATATATATATATACACATATACACATATACACATATACACATATACATATATATATATAAATCATACATATATACATATATATGATTTATATATATTATTTATGCCTTGGAAAATTCTCTTGCTAGGTCTGTTTTGGCATAACCAAGAAAAGGAGATGACACACATTTTTAAAGTAGAAGAAGAAGCTGGTCTCAGCAGCACAGTCCTGTAATCCTAACCCAGGGAGGCAGAAATGGGAGGATCCCCTGGGGCTTGCTGGGCAACCAGTAGATTTGAGTCTGCAGGCTCCAGGCTCAGTGAGAGACCCTGTCTCGAAATGTAAGGGGGGAGAGTGATTGAGAAAGACACCCAATGTCAACGTCTGACCTCCACATAAATGTGCGCACTCACTCAAACATGTTCACACCTCGTCACATGTGTCCATCACTCATCACACACACACACACACACAAGCAGGAGACAAAGGGAGACAACTCCGTCTTTTAGTGAGTTTTTAACATGCCTAATTAACAAAGGAAAGAAAGAAAGAAAGAAAGAAGAAAGAAAGAAAGAAAGAAAGAAAGAAAGAAAGAAAGAAAGAAAGGAAGAAAGAAAGAAAGAAAGAAAGAAAGAAAGGAAGAAAGTAAAGGACTCCGGGAAGGAATGTTGCCTTGTGTAAAGTACTTAACGCTGCCTCTCCTGCACTCCCACAGCTCACAGGGCCTGGAGGGGACTGCAGCATCTTGGACCTTAGTTGCCTGTGCTCTATTAATTCAAAGACAAACATATTTCCCAACTTGCCCAAGGCTCTGGCAGGGAAGACTCGGATCCCCGAACACGGGTCATCCTAGTGCGGCAAGAACCAGCTGGGTTTTCAGCTATGTGGATGGAGCCATCTGTTTTGCTTGCCCACATAAAAATATGCACAAGGAGTGTGCAAATCAGCAAATCCACAGCTTCCAGAGGACCCAGCTGGGATGCACCCTCCCTTTGGGGACTCATGAAAGGTAAATCCAGTGTCAAAAGACAGAGGGCCAGCAGTAAGGCTAAGGAGCCAACGAATCAGACTCCATCATCTCTCCCTTGCCTTTGCCTGGACTACAGCCCATCTGGCTCCTTAGCCACATGGCCATTGTGCTTGTGTGAGGGGCACCGTGGTGCATGCTGAGTGCCCGGAAAATTACCAGCAGCCTCCTGCCTCTCCCTCCACAGGCACCAGGAGCAGATCACATAAGAACTCCCTTCTCTGATGCTCTTTGGTCTGCTGACTGCCTAGTCCACCCTCGGTCGTTCATATAATGAGCCTGGTGAGTCCAGGTGGCCAGGAATAGAGAGGCTTTTTGTATGCTGGTCTCAGAGAAGGGAGCCCTTTAGCTTTTCCCACATACTACCCTCCCCCCACTTCCCTATCACCTCGCTTCACAGAAGGAAATTTAGAGCTGTCTTGGCTCCCTGGTTAGCACAGAGGACAGTGGATTCCTCACTTTAAAAAAAAAATGAAGGAAGGGAAAACTGGAATAAAATGAGGATGCTGTTAGCCTACCACCCAGGTGCAGATGGTGTTTGGCAGCCCAGGACCGGGCCATGATTGAGAAGAGGGTCTGTCTCCACACCATTACAGTTAATTATCTCAGAGTTACAGATTCATCAGCAGGCAGAGAGCCAGCTCGAAATCCCCTGGGAAATTTCAGATGGATTAATAAGCAAAGGGACGTGGCTGTAAGACAGCTGATGTTCTATAAAGAAATGATATCATTATTCCTATCCCTCACTCCTGGACCCAATGCTTGTTTCTACTCTCCTATCGGTGAAGACCCCCAACGGGGGTCTGGGTCAGGGGAAGTCGCTTTGTTCTCGGTTGTTATCTAGTAGCACAACTGTGCTCAGAACAAGACTCGTGCTTTGTTATGGCTCCTGCTCATGTAGGAAAACATGATTTGACCTGGTCATCTGCTTGTCTCTGTGGCTTTCCCTGTTAAGATGGTTCTTCACAGAAACCCCACCCCACCCCCAGAATCTTTAACCATGGCAGAAAGAAAGGGCTCCCCCTCTAGCTACATACAGCTGTGCTCAACAGGAGCCAAGCAGGAGCATACCTGACTCTGTCCGCAGTCTCGGGACATCTGTTCATTACAGGCAGCCCCTTCCTGGACTCAGAATGCAACCTCCCTTTCTGGGCTCTTTGTCTTTGTGTTTCCCACTAAGGTCCATATCACTTATTCCTGAGGAGCAGGAAAGGCCCCAGCAACTTCAACACCGTGTGATGGGCTCCAGTCACGTGGAGAAACAGAAGCAAGAAATGACATGCACGCCCCACTGATGTACAACTCTGCCAGCAAATCTGCTGAAATCTCTCTCTCCAACACCTAGGGCCTGGATTTGTCCACGTTTGTTGGGTGTGACATTCCTCTTCCTCTAAGCCTTCTCTCAGCTGTCCAGGCCCCTAGAAACATAGGCAAATGAAACAGAGGAGCTTGGTTTCAGAAATGAAATGCACTCTGGAAGGGAAGAGAAACACTAAGATAGCTAAGTCCTGTGCAGGGAAAGAATCCTTGTCCAACAGCCACATTGCTACTTGGAAGTCTGCATTTTACAGCTATCTCTGTCTTCTATTTCTCCATGTGACAGAGAGACAAAGTTTCCAGGATTTAAAACTATATGGAAATGATGTGGAAATAATTTGACTTGCTTATAGAAGTTAAATCAACCAGGCAACACCTCTTGGTAACCGGAAGTACCGGTGAGTATTGTCGATTCTGTGGCCACACAGGCGTCATGACCGCTATTCAGCTCCACCTCAATAGTACAAATGCAACAGTACATAGACCACACATTAAAAAAAAAAAGAGTGTCAGTTTTTTTAAAAAATAATAATAATGTTTCAATAAAACTTCATGTGTAAATCAGACAACACTTGAGATTTTATTCATATGTGTCAACATCTTTTTAAATATAAAGTTACGATATATTTTCTCTGTCTGAGTAATGTTTAACACTCATATATGATGGTAGCTAGGACAGGACATCTGGGTTTCTTTCCCCTGATTTTTCTTTAAACAATAATCAGAATGACAATGTAGAGCAATTTCAGGAAGCAAAATATACATTACTACGTGAACGCTCAGTTTGGTGAGACTGTGTGGCCATGGTGAAGTTATTTGCTGTCCTAGAAGTCCCATTTTAGGGAGTAACAAGCAAAGTTATCTAGATTACTTATCTTATTGAAACGCTGAATATAATATAAAAGCATGCACCTAAAAGCATCCAGTGTTTACAACGTAGACCGGAATTACCAGACTCCATGCAGGTAAAACAGGCAATACACGCAGAAGCAAATACTGTCCTGATGCAAGTTCACTTCAGGAAAGTTGGCTTCATTCTGAGAGCTTCTTGGAGTAATTAGGACAGTCAGCAAGGGCTAGATCTTATGTAAGTCACAAAATGCATTAAAAATTCATTCTTACAATAAATTTAAGACTCAAAGTAAATTTCTGGAATAAAAGGGAGCGAGAAGTGATGAATGTCTCCTGTGGACAAGCAGATAGAATTCACATCGCCCTTGGATCAAAGACCCTGAAGCCCGGAATTGGACATTAAAGGAGTCCTCCAAGCGTCTTCAGAAGCATATAGAGATCCTCTTTGGAATCATTCATGTCATCCGAGATCTTAAAATTGTTTTCCAAGTACCAAGACCAATCAAAGAGTCAAAGAAAAAAAAACACCATGATATTAACAAAAATATTTGTAAATACTGTAGTCTAGTGAAGCCAGACACAAATCATACAGCAAAAATGCTTACTATTCTTAGAGGGGGAAAAAAATCAGGCTTCATAGAAGAAAATGGTTTCTGTTGCTTTTTTTGGGAAGAAAGGGGATGAGGCAGGGTCTCACCATTCTGCCTTGGCTAGCCTGGAACTAACTCACTTTGTAGAATAGGCTGACCTTGAACACACAGAGAACCAGTTGCCTCTGCCTCTGGGTCATGGGATTAAAGGCATGAGCCACCAGGCTCTGCTAAGAAGGCATTTTTCTAAACCCTGTTTTAGGATGGGAGAGACAGGTCAGGCAATAAAGTACTTGTCACAAAAGCATGAATACCTGAGTTTGATCCCAGTACTTACTTTAAAAGCTAGGCCTGATGGCACACACTTGCATCCCAGTATGGGGAGAGTGAAGAAGGGTGTGTTCCTGGACTTCACTGGCCAGCCAGCCAGCCTAGCTTAATTGGCAAGACTCAAGTTCCAATAAGAGACCCTGTCATAAAACAACAAGGTGGTAGATTCCTAAGGAACAACACCTGAGGTTGACCTCTGGCCTCCAAACTTATAGATGTATATCTGAGCATGCACATACCACACACACAAAAAAATTATTTTCTTTTATGAAAAATCAATAGATCTTACATATAGAAAGAAAAAAAAAGGAAACATCCAAAGTTAAAGATTTTTTTGGTAGCACATTAGACACCGGAAAAGAAAGAAGTAGATACTAAAAGTCTCATCTTTGAAAAAAAAGTGTCCAGTAATCTATGATTAGCAAGTACTTAGCAGATAAGCCTTATTTCCTTGGACTCAAATCCCAAAGGTTTTCAAGACCTTGCCAACTTGTAGGCAATACACGTTAACATTGCTAAAGATGATGGGAACGGTGCCAGCTTCTTTCTTCCTCTGCTAAACTGATAACTCTGAATTTCTTTTTGTTCCCTCCCCACAAACTCTCCGTGGACAACCAGGATATGAAACCTTTCCTCTGACCAAGAGTTTGATAAGTTCACTTGGTGCCACAGCTGACCTCGAGTGCTTGCCTTAGGTTTTAGGTTGTCCTTGTGTATGTAACTAACTCCCTGTGGCTACGTGTTATCCAAAGGGATTCCCAAGACTCCCGAGGATTGGACCAACCAATTCAAAAGGATGTTTTATTTTGTTTTATTTTATTTTGCTTCTTACAATAGATCTATATAACATTAAAACTGTAACAATGTTCCCCTCCTGATTTTGCTTTAGAGTTTTCATTAATTGTTACTGCATATATTAAAGCCAACAAGAGAGCAATTCTGTAGCAGACACCTCCTTTATTTCTGTATTACACTCCATTCTTTCTCAGATACAGGGGATAATTTCCCTTCTGTCTGAAGAATTCCTTTTAGCACCTATTTCTGTATGGGTCCCTTGATGGTGAGTCCTGGTTTTGTTTCTTTAGGAAGATACGTATTTCATTTTCAAATTTAGAGGGTAATTTCATGGGATTAACTATTTCAGGTTTGAATTCGTGACTTTTGTGTTTTCTTTGACTCATTGTACTGTACACTCTGGCTTTCTTTTCTCTTTTTAGAAAGTGACAGACATCGACTGAGTAGTGTGTCTTCTCCATCTCACCTTGCCCCCACTCCTCTGGATATTTTAAAGATTTTGATTTACAGATATTTTATAATTGTGGTTTCATGTGTATGAATTTATGTCTGTCTGTCCATCCATCTGTGTCTGTCTGCCTGCCTGCTTCTGTGTTGTGTTTTCTTTTCTTTGGGACAGGTTTCTCTATGTAGCCTTGGCTGTCCTGAAACTCATTCTGTAGACCAGGCTGACCTCAAACTCAGAGATCCTCCTGCCTCACCTTCCCAGCACTGGGGTCAAAGGCATGAGCCACCACCATCCAGCGACTGGGGTTTCATTTACAGCCCTCTTACTTGGAACTTGGAATACTTCCTTTGTGTTTAATTTATTACTTTAAAAAAAAAACAGTTTTAAGAAACAAGAAAAGCTGGTCCTAGGTACTTTCTCAGACTCATGAGGATCTTGTTTGCATGTTGCTTAGATGGTTTCCATGCTTGGGGGGTTGCCCAGGTTGTTCACACCGCTTAAGACGCCCAGGCTGCCCAGTGAGGAGAAGCAGACTCATTTCCTGAGTTCTCACCTCTGCTCTACCATCTGCAGAGACGAATTCACTGAGTGTGTCTTCAAGCTTCAGACTGATCTCTGCTACCTTCTAAGTTTTTCTACTTTAGGAAAGGTCTCTCTCTGGCTCCAAGGTCTCATTTCCTTATTTGTCTTACAAGCAATGGTTTGATTCCAAAGATTTCTCCTCCTCCTCCTCCTCCTCCTCCTCCTCCTCCTCCTCCTCCTCCTCCTTCTTTTTCTTTTTCTTCTTCTTCTTCTTCTTCTTCTTCTTCTTCTTCTTCTTCTTCTTCTTCTTCTTCTTCTTCTTCTTCTTCTTCTTCTTCTTTTTCCTATACTTTTTCACAAAATGAGAAAAGATATGACATGATTCTATGTTCACATGCTAGCCATCACCCTTCTCATGTCTTAGGTCATATTTTATTGATATTTTGAGAATCTCATGCTTGCATGCAATGCATTTTGGTCATTTTCACTCCAACTCCTCCCCAAACATCTCCTAGATCCACTTCCCACCCTCCCCACCACTCCCCCTCTTCATGTCCATTATTTTATTGTGTACCCTATTGATTTTCATTTGTATTGTCCATATACTTGTGGCTGCGAAGTCATTCACTGGAGCATGGTTGGAGTCACATCCTTAAATAAAACTGTCTTCGCCTCTCTAATAAGCCACCATCAACTACTTAGCTAGGGGTGGGGACTCACCAGCCCCTGTCCTCTCTGAGGTGGGTTGTTGGCTGGCTCTTGGGCAGGACTTGTACAGGCAACCACAGGTGCCATGAATCCATAAGAGCAGTGGTCCTGCCATGTCCAGAAGACAGTATGTCTGTGGTCCTCCCAGTATGTCTGTGGTCCTCCCTCAACTCTGATCTTACAACCTTCCCACTTCCCTCTTTCACCAAGGTCTCTCAGCCTCGGTGGAAGAAGATGTGATATAGACATCCTGGTAGTGGCTGACCATTCCCCCGACACTTATGACCAGCTGCAAGTTTCTGCACTAAGCATTATCCACAGTACAAAAAAAAAAATTCTCTGATGAGATCTAAAAGTTACACTTATCTACGTGTACAGAGACATGAATTTGGAGGGCAGTTTGACACCATGTCCATTTTGCAAAGTAATAGCAGTAGGTTCACCACGGAGGCTATGTTCTGTGGTCAGCGTGTGTGGTATCTTCAACAGTAGAGTCTTACCATCAAGTTCTGGTGGCCAACCAAGAGCTATAACAATAACCTGTATTGTTTTGAAGTGCTCCAGGACCCCCAACCCTGAGAAACAAGTTGAGGGCAGATATCCCACAGCTTACTCTGAACTTTTTATTTGGCAACCCATGGCTTCTAGGAACCCTTCCAATTCACTAACACCTTTAAAACGTATCTTTTAACAGTCTTTAGATTCATATACCCAGTCCATAGATCAAAATCCCATTAGGTATTATTAAATCAATTAAAATGTATCTCTCAGTAAATGCTGTGAGGAGCCTAATTGAAAATACATGCACATTGGAGCCATCATAGATTGCCACGTTGTCAGATATGGTGGCTCTTCATCTGTTGCTGATAAAGATGAAACTGGTTTGTTGGTTTGGTTTTTTTGGGGTTTTTTTTTTTTTGAGAAGTAAAAGCCATTTGCAGATGATTTGAACATCAACTGACATTTTGTTAATAGCATTTATTTACAGTAGTTGAATAACAATATCAGACTATAATAAGAAATGAGCAGTTAGCATTTAAAAGAAAGAAGCTGGTGACATTAAGTTTCATCATGTGGCATCTAGTGGAGAACAAATTCTTGCAGAGCTCTCTGAAGTCGGTTTAAATGTAAAATAAACCAGGCAAGGAAACGTGGGAGCTAAAGATGAGGTTGATGCTTGGCTCTTGGGTCCAGGAATGGAGCAGACGTGCACTTGGGCAGCCAGGGGAGCCGAGGGGAACCGCCTCCTTATTAGTGAATATTTGGAGAATTTTTACCATGTTCCAAGTCACAACTGGAATGTTAGTGCTAGCAGACTCCAAACGTCTTATTATGTCTCCAAGTGACCAAATTAATATGTCATGTTCAGCTCTGGCCCTAAGTGGTCCCACAATCACCTCTAAGTCCATAATTGACAGGAGGCAGAAGGAAAGAAAGAAGTCTGATTTTTATCAGAACAATATTTTTACATGTAAAAATTAAATATCTGGGGAAAGTGCCCACCACTTGCTTTTGTCCCTTCCCTCTTGGAAGGTGTGAGTGTCAGTATTGAAAATGACAAGATACCTTGACAAAAATAGACAATCATGTGACACCAAGTGTCCAGTTAGCCGTGAGGGCTCTGATCAGTAAATAACCCTACTGTAATTCTGCCATTCTACCATAATCCATTTTTTTAAAAGATGTCAGCAAATCTTCATTATCTATGAATTATCTGCACTGTCACCTGCACATTGACAATGTATGTTTAAGCATTCATTATTGAAAAAAGGTACAATTCCCTGTCGCTTACACCTGATGCTGGCCAAAACTCCAAGAAGCGATTGCTTCCTCCCGTGGAAAAGCAGCATCAGGTTGGCTTCCCAGCACTTCCGGTACTCTGCAACACAACCGTTTGTTTTTGACAAAAGCAACAACAAGCCAGTTGCAAATAGACAGCTAACGATTTTCATGACTGTAAACACACAGTTGGATTTTTGCCACTAAAGATCTATTCTGCTAGAGTTCTGAAGTCTTGTTATCATTTTCTTACCCAGCTAACAGTTGGTATTCATGGAATGTCATCAACAATTAGTGGTCTGAAAGCCTGCCTGACAGCACAGGGAAGAATCTTTGAAGTTGCCCCTCTCAAAGGTCATGTGACAATCCAGGGTGCTGGCATAGGACATTTACATACAGGGACACCGAAAAGAGACATGACTCCTTCACGCTACAGCTCATCCTCACCAGTGCAACACTGACAGGTTCTGGTCAGAAATTAAAAACGCATGGTCAAACTGACCTTATTTAATAAAAAGAAAACTTGTTGGGATATCGCAAAGGCCGGTTGCTCGGAAGAGGGGCGGGAGAGATGATGGTTCAGCTGCCAAAGTACAATGTTGCAAACCTGAGTTCTAACGTCAAGTACTCACTTAAAATTCTTCCCTGGAGGTGTGCTGGGGAGGCAGAGGCAGGAGAATCTCTTAACCTCTTAACCTTGTGGCCAACCAGTCTAGCTTATTGATTTCTCAGTGCGACAACTGACACCGTGTCTCACACAAAAATAAGGTAGAAAGCAATTGAGGACATTGAATGTCAGAATCTGACCTTCACATACACAAGCACAGGCGAGCACACACACACACACACAGAGGAGGTGGTGGCTTTGTATTTTAAGAATTGATCTCACTTTTAGCAGATGTATTCACAATCTACCCTCTTAGTGGCAAAACTCAACTGCATGGTTTCCCTTACTGTGTACATAGAATACTAGTAAATGTTTGTACTATAATGTATTTCTTTTATAAATATGATTAGCTACCACCCATAAGTTATTTTAAAGATTTTAGACTAGGAGATTTCTAAATCAGCCTAAATTGTAAGAAAGTATAGTTTGGGAGCCATTAACGATCAACTTAATTTGATCACTGAATTGCCATTTATATTAATCTTCTGTCAGCCATTGCTTCAAAGGCTTAATTGTTTTTTTCTATATTTTTGTTTTTGGGGTTTGGCTTTTGTTTGAGACAGGATCTCACTATTTAGCGTTGGTTGTCCTGGAACTTGCTATGTAGACCAGGCTGGCCTCAAACTCACAGAGATCTGCCTGCCTTTGCCCTCCAAATTCTATGATTAAAGGACTGCACCACCACACCCAGACCAAATTTAACTTTTAAACCAGACATTTGCTTTCCTTGTTAGCAGTTTTATCTTGGATCTGGTTAGACTTGAACTTGCCTAATTTGTTCAGACACTAAGAAAACCAGTTACTTGAAAAATAAGTGATTTTTTTCCACACCAAATTATCAGTCATTCTCTATTAAATACAAGTATACCAATCGCTCTCACATAATCTGTCTCTTTAAGTGTAATTCATGCTTTGACATTCTTGTATAATTGGCACTAGTACTCCTACTTAGGAAACTGAGGCTTGTAGAAGCTAGCAATGGAGTTTTAAGGAGACATGGTTAGAAGGCAGCTAATGACAGACCAAACCCAGAGCTGAGGATTAATGCAGTCCTAAGGACTCTATTCCAGAAATCTTTACTTATTCACCAGACACCCAGGATGCAGTGCACACTACCCATAGGTGAAGACCTCATCCCATGCCTTTTATTCAATTTTAAGCTATGCAGTCTTTTGTTTATCTATTTACTTATCTCCATTACAAACACTGCCCCCCTCCTCACAGAGTCTCCTCTGAGAAGGTGTCCCCCCAGATCCTTGCACATTAAGTCTCTGCAGGATTGGGTGCATCTTTTCCCACTGAGGCCAGACAAGGCAGTCCTGTTGGGGAACAGCTATCGCAATCAGGCAAGGGCTTTAGGAACAGTGCTCCCAGCTCCAGTTGTTGGGGGGCCCACATAGAGACTGAGCTGCCTATGTGCTGTGCTGTCTTCATTCACAGCTAAGGTTGAACTCTCCCTTACCAGAACAGGCACACCAGCAAAGCTTCCCCTAGCCTTACTTCACCCTTGGCCATCTTCAGAAGGACAGGCATAGAGCAGTTTGTTTCGTGCTGTTGTTGCACTTTCAAATTCAGAACGCAGAGCAGATAGCAAATCCAAAACCATCTCCATGAGTTAAGGGGAAACTTCTCATTCCCTTAGACTCTCTAACTCTCTTCTTTCTTTAGGAAGATTCTCTCTTGTCTTTCTCCTCCCAAAACTTAACAATGTCTGTGTTTCAAAAATATTCCTATATAAATTTTTCAGCTTATTATGATGATTTTGTATATGTGCCTGCACATACTCACACCCCTCCCCGCCCCCGTGACACGCCACTCGATGCATGTGAAACCCAAGAGTGACTTTGGCAGTTGTTTCTCCCCTTCCCTTTGTTGAGACAAGGCCTCATTTGTTTCTGCCATGCTTGGAGCTCCAGGCTATTCAGCCCCTGAGTTTATGGGTGACGGGCCTGTCTTCTCTCTGGAGGAGTGCAGAGATTACAGACATGTGCTACCGAGTTCAGGTTTTCCAGGGATCAAACTCAGGTTGTCAAGCATGTTTACCTGCTGAGAGGTCTCACGGACCCTACATATGAGGTTTTCATGACTATTTCCTCAAACTCAAAACTAGCCTTTAAAACAAGTGCAGCTTGGCACCTTGTTTAAAGGCTACCTACCACCTTGGCACCAAAGACTTTATACCACGTAGTAAGAGCAATGACGTTAATAAATAACCCTCGAGCCTCGGCTTCACGGTGACATTTTTCCCCCACAGAGCTTTTGATAGACAAGGGAACGTTAATGTAATAACTGAGAAAACAAGAACCTTGTACCGTGGCTGCCATTCTTCCCTGCTTTCTGCATGCCAGCTTGTCTAGAAGAAGGTTCATCTCTGTAAATCAGCTGTCTCCCCTGCATTACGAGGGGGTAATAGGTCCCCACCACAGGGTGTTTCCATTTGCTACTGGTTAAAAATGCACATAGAATGAAATGTGTTACCCTAACCCACTTAGTGGCATCAAGGGTGTTGTTCTGTAACCATCGCTGCTGCCTATCCACAGAGCTCTGTGGCTCTTAGAAACTGGAACTCTGTACCTACTATATACTAAGTCCAGCTGCTGTGGTATCCCATGCCCTGAACTCAGGAAGCTGAGACAGGAAGATCAGTAGTTCAAGGCCAGACAGCCCTTCACAATGAATTATAGGCTAGCCTGGGCTAAATGAAACCCATTCTCAAAAAACACAGTAGGTCCCTTTCTCATCCCATCAACCCAGACATGGGCACCTGCCTCTCTGCTTCATGAATTAGATGTCATAATAGCACAACAGAAAGGTGGCTTTTGTGATTGGCTTATTTGTCTTAAGATTTATCCATGTTTTAGGAGTACATCAGAATTTTCTTTCTTATTAAGATGAAATAATATTTCATGTCAGTGTCTGGATAGGTAATTTTGATTTAATGAATGCTTGGATAAAATGTAACCGAGACCATTTCCCTTCAGAAAGAGACAGGGGTGGAGTTTGGGGAACCAGATCTCCCGGGAAAACAGACACAGTGCAACAGATTATTTAGCCCCCCATCTTCCCCCTAGTGCCTCCATGCTTTCAATTACTCCCCTTCCTTCATCTATATTGGGCATATCCTTTAAATAGCAAGGGCTGAACCCCAAGTCTAAGCTGTTGTTCTAACTTTCAGCTATGCAGTCCCTGTAAGGAGAAGGAGAATGGTGTTTACTGTGCGTTTGCAAATCTGTGAGTAGGGCTGGCTTGACAATTGGAGATTTGTACACACAGATTAGGCAGCTCTGTTTTCACTCCTGTTTCCTCTTTTTCCCTCTCGAGTTCTTTCTCTTACTGTCTCTCTTGTTCTTCCTTCATTCCCTAGGCTCAATTTACTTCTTTTGCTTTGTGAATTATTTGAGTCTATGTTCTTTCCTTAAAAAGTTCACTAATGCAGATAACCAAGGCACTACTTTAATAATTGATGAAAGTTTTCAGAGGCATGCTCCTTTTAAACTATTCTTTTTGGTGTGTGTGTGTGTGTGTGTGTGTGTGTGTGTGTGTATCCTTGATATCTAAATTATAAGAGAGAAAAACTGAGGTGACAATGAATACCATAGTGTGATGTTGACTGGAATTCTGACACAATGGGAGCCCAGTGACAAATACCACCACTTGTAGGAAAGTTCTTGGTATTTCCCAAGCATCTATCTCTTTGAAGAATTGCTTCAGCCCAAAACTTGCTGTAGGTAAAGAGAGGACAAAGAGTGTCGATCTTCTCTTTAGAAAATGAAGAACCATAAATCAACCTGAGTTTCTTGCTTATAGAACAGCGTGAAAGAGCACTGGAAATGTGCATTTTTCTTTAGTATTTTAGTTCTCTATTTTTAAAAGGGATTTTTTTTGTTGATGTTGTGGTTATTATTATTATTATTATTATTATTATTATTATATGGGTGTTTGGCCTGCACCTACATCTGTTTCCCACATGTATATCTTTTGCCCTTGGAGGAAGTCAAATCCCCTAGAACTTTAGTTACAGTTGCTTGTGAGCCACTATGTGGGTGCTGGGAATCAAACCCTGGGTCCTTTGGAAGAGCAGCCAGTACTCCTAACCACTGAACTACCTCTCTGACCCATTTTAATTCTCTATTAAGAAAGTAGAACAGGGGCTGGAGAGACTGCTCAGCGGTTAAGAGCACTGACTGCTCTTCTGAAGGTCCTGAGTTCAAATCCCAGCAACCACATGGTAGCTCACAACCATTTGTAATGAGATCTGATGCCCTCTTCTGGGGTGTCTGAAGACAGCTACAGTGTACTTACATATAATAAATAAATAAATCATTAAAAAAAGAAAGAAAGAAATAGAATAGGTGGTTTTGATTAGAAATATTTAAAAGTCTAAGTCTCAAAGAAAAAAAATCTCCCTAGGAAACAACTTTACCATGCACACTGAACGGTATGGGAGTGCAAAACCAGAACAGTGGGGTTGTAGCTATGGAAGGCTCTCCCTCCGAACTCTGGTCTGGGTGTCTCATTGTCTTACACAGGCAGAAACACATCTGAGAAGGAGCAGGGGCTGTGATCACTGTGGTTTATGCTCCCTATAGGATCGGGATGGGAAGTTTTGCATAGTTTAGAGGTAGGAAGAACCAGACAGGGAAGAGGGGGATAAAGAGGAGAGGAGAGGAGAGGAGGGGAGGGGAGGGGAGGGGAGGGGAGGGGAGGGGAGGGGAGGGGAGGGGAGGGGAGGGGAGGGGAGGGGAGGGGAGGGGAGGGGAGGGGAGGGGAGGGGAGGGGAGGAGAGGAGAGGAGAGGAGAAGAGAAGAGAAGAGGGAGGAATAGAGAAGAACATCCTATTTTTATACATATATAGTCAACGGCCTCTGCTGCTTAGATTACCTAAGTGCATCATCCCAGCAGAGCCCCAGTGTAGACACCAGTACCCCATTTAAGAGGTGAGGGACCTGGAGCTCAGAGAATACAAAGTCATAGATTTTTGAGTGTATTGGAGGAAAATGGCCTGGGTGGGAAAGACTAATTCCTCTGTAACAGGACATGGAGACAGATGACATGGCGAGGGAAAGGAACTGAGTGCAGACAACTTACAAATGCTTCCTGCTCTTGACTGTAGGACTGACCTGAAGGGATCAGTTACGTCAACAGGCTAACAGAGCATGGGTTAACACTGATGAAAGTTCCTCTCTTTCCCGCTTGTGGACCTGAGAGAGGAAAGAGGTGGTAGCAAAACTCAGAAGTTTCCCTTCTATATGTCCTGACTGCAGCATTAACATTTCCTTTAACCTTCTCCCACACTGGGGGATGTGGCAGACACAGAGTCAGAACAGGAAATGATCTGATGATGTTATGAAATGTTAAAGAGGGAGGAAAACATCACCTTGACCCAGACAATGTTTATACCGGAACATACAAGCTTAGATAAATCTGAGTTCAGCACCTAGAACAATCTGCTGGGACTGGCTGGCCTAATAACTGCTTTCAAGGGAAGGAAAATGTCTGCTGGCATGGCCCATGTGCCCTGTGTCTAGCGTCTGTAAGCAGGGGTGTGTTAGCACATCATTGAAATTATTTGGAAAAACAGGAGAGACAGAACCAATGTCTCTCGCTTTAAAAGGCCTGGTTCTTTCCAACGTCACGGAGGAAGTGCTCTGAGGCATCCTGCAAACTCTTCTAGAGAATACTAAGCAAGTCACTGAACTCTCCAGCCTCAGTTTCCCATACAGTAAAGCAGACAGGAGCTCTCTAAGGCTCAGGCTCCTTTCAGCTTACCACCTCTTGTGGTTCTCTGGACACACCAGCATTTGGAGTACTCTGGATTTTCCTGCACCAGGGCAAAAATTAAAAGACAAATTTTCAACATCAACATCACCCCAGTAATGTAGAGAAATTCCTGTAAGATGCAAGTAACATACATATAGCATCTTTGAGTCTCACCGTGATCTCTGAAGAAGTATTATCCTCAAATCTACTCACTGAGTTTCTCAATGTTGTGAAGAAATTGTACTTGTTGAATTATTCAGCATTGTGGCTAATTAAAAGTGAACACTACAGAACATTTTCAAAGATGATTCACCAAAAGAGGTTCTACAAAATTATTTATGTTATATGCGAATACCTGCATCTTTGCTCAATTCTCTTTTGCCCATTAGAGTGGATTTATTATTGAAAATTTCACATATGAGCTCTGTATTTTTTTTCTTTATTTAGTGTTTCTTCCAAGTTAGAGTCACTAGAGAATCCATGTATTTTTAATGACCTAAAGGAAAACTTCTTCTTATGAAAGCATAATTTTAATACTATGTTTCAGATTGTCTCTGAACTCAGTTTTTCTACAGACCACTTACCCATGGTGTCCTCCAGGGACATAGCACCTAACATACTTTATGGAGTGTCTTCCCTGTCTATGTTCCTGTACCAGGTTCCTTATGACTCCCTAATGCAGCTGGTATCTTTACTGGGTGAGAATTATTATTTATCTTTAAGTTTAACCAGTTCACCAGTACCAGATATGTGACAGACACATAAAAGAATTCTTAAACGAATGGATGAAACAGTAACAAATTGGTTTTCATGGTATTGTATGCACATATGCTACCAAGGTGCCTTACCTTTTTGCTGGCAAGGGAAATGCTTCAATTTAGTTCCTGTGCTATACACTGTTGGAAAGAGGCTTTGCACATGCATCCTTTAAATTTAGGAGATTCTCTCATTCCTACTAGGCTTCAAATGGTCGAGCCTTGGCATGCATGACTCCCAAGGCTTCTGATTTCTCTCTCTCCCAGCCTCCCTGTCCACTGTTTGTGCCCTTACTTCTGAGAGTCAGTCCGATGGTTCAGCTGCCGTTTAGACCATCAACACTGGTGATGGAAATTACCATCGCTTACCTCCCTTCCTGGCTGATCAACACCAGACCATTGACTACTTATTGGATTGCAGCTGGAACAGAGCCATGATTCAGCTTTTTTCCCTGCTCGACCTCATACACCTATTTATATTTCCTCTGCTGGAAGCACCTAAGCCTATTCTTCCCTCAGTGCTTCTTCTTCCTGTCTATCCCCAGTCAGCTGAAAATAATGGCCTCAAGAAGCTTCCTAATAAGGAGTCATGGGAGGTCGTTTCTCAATGCACTGGGATAGCTGAATGGTTTATGACAGAACTGATTGTTTGCCTGATCGCTATGTTTTAGATGAGACACTTTTCTCTTCGTAATTCAAACATATTGATCTTTTTTTTTTTCCTTAGCATTTATCACTGCTGTTGGAAAATGGGATTCTAGTCTGGTCCTTCCCCATTCTTGTGTGAACTTTCCCAACCCTCTCCCTCCACTTTCCCTGGGACCTCAGACATCAAGTGTCATAAATGGGTTTCTAGGTGTGCATAGCAATTCACTAACTTTTCTTGACATCTAGTGGACTCTTTGTGTAGGAAGTATGTGATTTTTTTAAGGGTCTTTACACAGATGTTACCATCTAGTAATGCTGCTTCTGGTTAGGCAAACTGCAAACCTGCATTCAGTCTCCCGTCCTTCCTGCCTTAATCTTATCTATGGCATGCATCATTTTTTTTCTTTGTTATTAGATATTTTCTTTATTTACATTTCAAATGTTATCCCCTTTCCTAGTTTCCCCTATCCCATCCCCCACTCCAGCTGCCTAAACCACCCACTCCCATTCTCAGTCCTGGCGTTCCCCTATACTGGGGCATCGAGCCTTCACAGGACCAAGGGCCTCTCCTCCCACTGATGACCGACTAGGCCATCCTCTGCTACATATACTGGCATGCATCATTTTAAATCCTAAATAATTCACCTATTTTTTTGTTCTCTTGTCATTAGAGTGTAAGCTACAAGTGAGCAAGGACTTTGGTCTGTTTGATTCAGTCACTGTTGTATGCCAAGAAATCTGCCTGGTTTCTAATAGTACTTGATAACTATTTGTTTGAATAGTTTTGTTGTTCTTATTTAAGAAAAAGGCAACAAAAGTTACATACAGATCATATATTTATTTATTTAGTGTGTGTGCATATGTGTGTATGTGTGTGTGTGAATGTGTGTGAGTGTGTGTAATGTATGTATGTGTGTGAGTGTGTGTGTGAGTGTGTGTGTATGTGAGTGTGTGTGTGAGTATGTATAATGTATGTATGTGTGTGAGTGTGTGTGTGTATGTGAGTGTGTATATGTGAGTGTGTGTGTGAGTGTGTATATCTGAGTGTGTGAGTATGTGTAATGTATGTATGTGAGTGTGTGTAGTGTATGTGTGTGAGTGAGTGTGTGTATGTGAGAACATGTATATGTGATTGTGTATATGAGTGTGTGTAATGTATGTATATGTGTGAATGAGTGTGTATATGTGAATGTGTATAATGTATGTATGTGTGTGAGTATGTGTGTATAATGTATGTATGTGTGTGAGTGAGTGTGTGTGTGTGTATGTGTGTGTGTGTGTGTGCATGTGTGTAGTTGAGCGTGACAGAAACTGGTCCCTGACTAGGGAATTTCTAAATGAGGTAACACAGGAGAATTAGCACTGGGGTATAAGCATCAAAGTTCTTTCAAAAATGTTTATTGTAAGAATCAGCTGATGCAAATATTTATTTAAAATTTTAACTTGAACTAGTGGTGCATGCCTGTAATCCCAATAATCAATAGGTAGAGGCAAGAGAATCGTGAGTTCAAAGCCACCCTGGGCTACTTAGAGAAAAGTTCTCTCAAGACAAATAAAGAACACTTATTTAAAGAAAATACTAACATTTATTTATAAGAACACATTTTTCAAAATTAGCATACTATGGTATAAAGGAAGGAAGAAGAAAGGAAGCAAGGAAAAGTGTGAATAAAATTGAAAGTAATTCAACTTAAATAAATGGTGTAATTATTTGGGTATAATAGTTTTCATTGTCAACTTGACTGAATTTTGAATCACCCAAGAATTTGGAGCCAGGCCTAGAGAAGTCTAAGAATGCTGTAGAGAGATTTGTAAGCCATTCTGGTGAAAGTTCAAAAGTTCAAAATACCAACAGAAATGTGAAGAGTGTGGCTGGCAGCACCCAGCTCAGTGGGTAAAGGTGTTTGCTGCCAAGCCTGATGACCTGAATTCAATCCCCACAATCAACATGGTGAAAAAAAAAGAATTGACTTCAGCAGGACCTCTACAGATGCCACAGCACACATGAGAACCCATGTTGTTTGCCGGGGGAAAGTTAAAGACAGCACAGCATTCAGGAGGTTGCATGGTTATTGCCCACTGCACTCACTGAGGTCTATAATTTTAAAGTGATGTATTTTTGTGCTGAGTCTTCAACAGGTAGACTTGTGATGGTTAACCTTCATTGTCAACTTGACTGGATTTAGAATAATCTGGGAGTGTCGGTGAGGATAAACTTCAGTGGTACCACCCGCATGGGCTTGAAGTCCTAAGACTGAACAAAAAGACAGAAAGAAGCAAGCTGAGCTTCCTCATTCATCTCAGTTTGCTTCCTGACTTGAAGCTGTTGTGTAGTCACATGACTTCTGCCCCTGGCGCCATGCCTTCCTGGCCATGGGCGGCTGTATTCCTTCCAACTGTGAGCCCAAATAAGCCAACTTTTCTTAAGTTGCTTTAGTGGACATTTGAATACAGCAAACAACAAATGCACTAGACAGCAACAAATGCACTAGAGTATTTTTTTAAACATATTTGTATTCCTGGAAAAAAAAACATGTGAAATTATAAAAACCAAGGATTAACAGAACACATTTCAGGTGTTGCAGGAAAAGAAGGGAATGCTTTTGTTGTGTAAACTGAACCACGCCTGTGAAAACTCCACACTTTCTCATTTCCAGTCATTGCCTGATCCTCCTTTTCACCTTTCTCTACATCCTCTTCCATCCTTAGCCACTTGGAAATAGCACTTCAATTTAGGAATAGGCTTATTTAGAAATCATCCATTTAATAGAGTTATGAGCATTCCTGCTACCTAGGCAACAAAAAGCTGTTCTGTGCAAACATCATTTCATTTTTAGCAAAGTGAAATCTAAAAATCTTTTCATGAGCTTGTCTAAATAAAAGTCAACCTTAAATATATCCCTTTATCTTTTTTTAAAAAAATTTGAGATACATTTATTTTATGTGTAGGAGTATTTTTCTTGCATGTATGTCTCTGTATAATGTGACTACAGTGCCTGAGGAGGTCAAATCCCTTGGGACCATAGTTAGTAATGATTGTTATCCTCGTGTGTGTGTGTGTGTGTGTGTGTGTGTGTGTGTGTGTGAATCAAACCTAGGTACTCTGGAAGAGCATTCAGTGCTCTTGACTGCTGAGCTGTCTCTCTGGTCCCTCCATTTATATTTTTAAAATGTGAGTAATATATAAAATGAGTGGTATATGACAATGTTTCTTGAAGAAAAATAGAATGAGTTGGAGACAGGAGAGAGAGAGAGAGAGAGAGAGAGAGAGAGAGAGAGACTATATATCTCAGAATAGAAAAGAAGCTTTCTCAAACAACAATAAGATTTTCTGATCTTCAAAGTCCCATTGGTTCCTTGAAGAGTACTCTGATGGGCCTCACACAGTGCACACAGAACACATAAAGATCCACCTTTAGTGGTTTTTGTTTTTGTTTAGATTAGGAAAACAATGACTCTTACTTAGAAAACATGAAGATATTGGAAATATATTTAAGAATTCCAGCTAACATGCTTTACTCTGACTACCAAAAATAATTTCTCTAATTTTGAATTCTATGCTATTTAAAAATATATTGTGAACATTTATCATGCCGCTAAATGTTTTCAGAATTGTAATTGTTCAAACTGTCCGTGTGTCAGAGTATAAACTATCTAAGTTTAATTTATTAGTTCATTTGTTTCCAGTTAATGTCTTTTTCATTCCTAGGAAAAGGATTCTGGGAAAGGTGATTGGGTACTTAAGCACACTGCTAAATGTTCCCCATCACAGGAAGATAGCATCCTGAGACACTCCTCAAACAGCACACATTAGTGACTACATGGCACTCTGTAGCCCAGAAGTAACAAATAGGTTCAAGTAATGTTTAGCTTTGTGGAATGTGGTGGTTTGAGCGAGAATGTCTCACATAGGTTCACAGATTTAAATGTTTAGTCACCAGAGAGTGGAACTGTTTGAGAAGGATTAGAAGGACTAGGAGGTGTGACCTTATTGACATAGGTGTGGCGTTAATAGAAGTATATAGTGGGGTACAGACTTTGAGATTTCAAAAGCCCACACCAGACCCAGTCTCTCTGTCTCTCTGTCTCTCTGTCTGTCTTTCTGTTTCTCTCTCTCTCTCTGTTTCTCTCTGTGTGTTTCTGTTTCCCTCTCTCTGTTTCTCTCTCTGTGTTTCTCTCTCTGTCTCTGTCTCTGTCTCTCTCTCTCTCCTTCCCTCCCTCCCTCCCTCCCTCCCTTTCTATGGATCAGAATGTAAAGCTTTCAGCTACTGCTCCAGCACCTGTTTTCTTCCCAACACAATGACCAATCCTCTGAAACTTCAAGCATCAATTAAATGCTTCCCTTTATAAGAGTTGCATTTGTCATGAAGTCTCTTCACAGCAACAGAACAGTAACTAGGACATGGAAGGAAGGTGAACTTTCCTCTACCATCATTAACAACATACATTACTCATATCTGTTTAGCTATCTTCTACTCTGTGAAATTGTTTGTCTTCTTACCAGTTCATAAAAATATCCAAACAAACAAATGAACAAACAATCAAACAAACACACATTACTTTTTCCTGACATCAGTGGATTTTAATTTGCCATTTAATGTTTTTGGTTTTGTTTTAAGATATGTTCTTCTGAGTATAAGAAATGATAGTTTTGAGAAAGGGATTAAACATTTATGTTGAGATTCTCAGTCTTTTCCTTGCTCAGAGGATCCTATTCCTGTGTCACCCTTTGTTGTGGTTTAAATAAAAATGGCCCACATAGGCTCAGATGTTTGAAGCTTGGTCTCTATTTAGTGGAACTGTTTGGGAAGGAGTAGGAGGTGTGGCCTTGTTGGGATTTTAAGTTTCAATAGCCCAGCCCATGCCCAATCTCACTCTTTTCCTCTCTGTTCCTGCCTGTGAATCAAAATGTCAGCTCTCAACTACAGCTCCAGGGCCATGTCTGCTTGCCTGCCACCATACTTCCCACCATGATAAGCATTAACTAACTCTCTGAAACTGTGAGCCATCTTCCAATTAAATACTTTCTCTTATAAGTTGCCTTGGCCATGGTGTCTCTTCATAGCAGTAGAACAGTAACTAAAACATCCTCACTTGCTCTCTGTGTGATTGCTGTTTCCTTTGCTTGTGTGTTATGTCCTATAGACACGACTAGAGGCGATTCTTGTGTGGGACATATGGACAAGGGAAACATTGGCCTGGACACTCCTTCATCCTTCTTTTGGTTTGTGATGTCACAGGTGTAGTATCGTACATCACCACACAGTATAGAATGTTTTCACTTCTAGGGTTACTCTGTTCTCTTCTCCCAATCCTTGCTTGTCCCAGCACCAGTCATAGATTTGCAACGTGGCTTCCCTATACACGAATTCACCACTTTGTGTTTGCTTAGCTCTTCGCATTTTTTGTTGCTTGTCTCAGATTCTCATTTGAATCTTTAGCAAAACCACCCAAAGGAAAAGAATTCCACTGGGAGTTTAGGTTGCACTAAACCTAAAAAATTAACGTGAGTGAAGTCAAGGTCTTTACAATCATCCACAGACAGACCATATGTCTGTTTATTTAGGTTGTAGTTTATGTTCCTACATAGCCTCTCATGGTGTATTTCCAGAGGACTGACACCTTTTTTGATTAGGCTTATATTTCTAGGTGTTTTATATTTCTGTTACTATTGTGAAGAAGAATTTTCCACATTATATTTCCTGACTGCTGCTGGTATCTCTGAAACCCATTTGAATTTGTATTCCTTCACCTTGCTGAATTCCTAATTATTTTTAAGATAATTCTCTATGATCTTTGTATATGTATCTTTGTATGATTTGTGAATAATAGTGACTTCATGCTTTTTTCACAGTAACATTTCTATTTCTGCTTTTCTATGAAAAAGTTATAAATCAAAATTAACATATAGAGAGGATTATAAAAATCCTTGTTTTGTTTCTGATGCTAATAAAATGTCTTTATTGGTATTTTTCCCAATAAATAATGACACAGCTATTATTATAAGAATTCCTCAATGTCTTAAGGAATTACTCCTCCATCCACAGTAAACAAAATGATTCTTTTCTTTTTACAAATTGTGATAATACTTTTATCAATGTCTTCCAAAATTTAATAATTATATGAATTTTTAAAATTTGAACTATAGATATTATATAGCCGATGTGATACTTTCTTGAGTATGGCAGGCTATCCTTTGCAAACAAAAAATTTTAAATCAGTTGACTGGTAGATTATTTAGAACTTCAGAACATGTGACTTTCTTTTTATTTTGTTTGTTTGTTTGTTTGTTTGTTTGTTTGTTTGTTTTTGGAGAAATGGGTTGAATCCAGAGCTTCCCTTGTACTGAGCAAACACACTGCTACTGAACTACACGATAAATTTTTATTCCATTTTTCTCAGGCTTGACAAAGGCAATAACCATGGCAGTTGGGACACTTATAAGCTCAGCCTTTCTTCTGCTCAACTCATTGTGTGGGGTTTTCCCATGCAGTTCTCAGACTAGTTTTATGTGCATGATACAGCATTGTCTATATTTTACCGACAAGGAACTGAGGCTACAGGACTTCATGACTGGGCCAACATCATACAGCTGATGTGGAGAGAGCATGTGCCTCGTGGTATGAACCATGTAGAATAGTTCACATAACAGAAAGACAGAAGTGGGGGGGGGGGGGGAGGATCTGCTTTTTAAATGTGTGAGAAAAGCAAGCCACCATTTACAGGTGGCAAAGGATGCTCTGAGTGCCCTGGGCTTTGGAGATACACAAAGGCTTGAGAATCTATCTCTCCTGTTACTAGGAAGCAGTGAGCTAACCAAGGCAGTTGCCATGTCAGTCGCAAAGCAGCTCCTCCCAGACCTTCTTTTATGGTTTGCCTGGGTCTTTACCTGATCTGTTTTCCATGTCCTCTTGTCCCTAGGAATTGTGTCCCGAGAAATCACTACCTAATGGTGAGGTGCATTATTAAATAACCCGATCTTCAGTGCTCTCAGAAAGCAGCATCTCTGCTCATTCTCACATCCCCTTTGCCGCCGTTGGTACTCTTGTGCTCCCTGTTGTATCTTAGTTGGATTTTCCAGACCTTTGAACCTGTATGTGTACACTCTCATGCATGGATACAGATGTGCAATTGTGCCCGTGCAAGGGAAGATCAAAGGTCAACACCAGGTATCTTCCTCAGTTCCTCTCCATATTAATCAAGGTCTCTCACAGAACCTTGAGCTCACCGATTTGGACAGCAAGGCTCCGAGGATTCTCTTGCCTCCATCTCTCCAACACTGGGATTACAAATATGCATGCCTGACTTTTCTTTATGTGGGTTCTGAATGGCCAAACTTAGATCTTCGTGCTTACATGACAAGCACTTGGTTTACTTAGTCATCTCTCCAGTTCTACTTTTCTTTTATTTCCTTTTTTTTTTTTTTAAGAAAAAGTATAGCTGGCACCCTAATTAGCTCTGCAGTTAAGAGCAAATGCTATTCTTGTGTAAGACCTAGTCTAGTCCTCCACATCCATGCCAGGTGGCTCACAACACCCTGCAAGGAGATAATGACAACTCTGGCTCCTGTGAGCAACTGGATTCACATGCATATACCCACACACAGACACAAATTACATGTGTGTGTGTGTGTGTGTTAGAATAGAATAGTAGACTGAATGATAATGCCCTGAAATGTCTATGTTTGTGTCTCTGGAATGTTATGTAGCAGTAAGTACTTTGCAGATGTGATTGAATGGAGGATTTTATGGGGAGTTAGTCCTGGATTGTCTAACTTGACATTCACTCTTAAATCGAGTCAGAGGAGAAGGCACAATGACAGCAGAAAGTTGACATCAGAGGCAGTCCCCTGAAGCAGGAGTGGAAGCTCCCTGGTGACCAGCGAGTCCTTGACGTTAACCCTTGAAGATCATTTTGAATTTCTGATCCTTTGTACTGTAAGAGAATAGATTGGTGTTGTTTTAAGCCACCGAGTTATGATGCAGAAGCAGAAAACAGCTTCAGAAAGATAGCAAGATGGCAGAAATGTCTGTATATCTCACAGGGTCATATCTTATATTGGTGTGGCACACTTGACATGGACCATGATGTCATTTGAACTTCTTTAGTTTTTATACAAGTTTCCTCTGTTCCCAACCTCCATCTGGGATGTGTTACTTCCTTTAGTCACCATGCCTCCTTGGCCATGGTGGTTTTCAGACACTTGGTTAGGATGATTCGACACTTAGACTCAAGCGATATCTTAACTTCCCCCTTTCCCACATGAGACCTGGATTGTGGACACAGGGGATGAAGATCACTGAGGTGAGGTGACCTGGTCATCCCACACGTCCTACCAGCATGGCTCAGCACTGTTAGCCTGGATCACTGTTGGCCTGGATCACTGTCACCTGGCTGAAGGTGTGCTTCTCCATGTCTTTACTTCAGTCTTTCTCTTGCTGTGTCTACTGGCTTATTAACTCAGAGCTTTTAAAAATGTTTTTTTTAGTTCTCTGCTTTGTCATTCTTATGGCTCCTCTCCCATAACTTTCTCACCTCTTGAGTTCAATGCAAAGTCAATTTGTTGTTGATATTTTTAAATATATAAAGCACTTAAGAAGATAGGGTCTCCAGTTGGCTGTTCTTAGTTTTTACTTAAACACTTGTTACTAATTCCCATATCTGTAAAACAGTGGTCTAAGAATGTACTTTATATAACTTTTGTATGTTGGGACACTGTCAGCTTTTAATTTGGCTTTTTTTTTTTAAATATGACTGCTTTCTGCAAATAGCCCACAAATACCTCAAAAGACGTTGTGTTTTGTTTTGTTTTGTTTTGTATTGTTTTCAGGTATAAACTGGACTCTTGGTTTTGCAGTGCGTGTGTGTTTTAATAGTCACAACCATTCATCTCCTCAGACAGAGCCTAATACACAGCAGGAGTATGGATGACTTCCAGACATGCTCAATCACCCTGGTGCAGGTGACAAACACTCCCACTTGTGACTTACTGCTCCATGATGACATGTCCCAGCAAAGAAAATGCCTCAAGTTGTATAAGCATGACTACATAAATTTATCAAATGACTAAATAGATTAAAAAATTCAGTATACAAAAGGAATTTACAACATCTAATAGAAATAAACACTTGACAAAGATGTTTTTGAAATAAATAGCATTGACATAGAAGTAAAAATGATAAAGATCAATCATAATAAAACACATTCCACACCATCTTGGTGCCTTGTAAAGAAATTACAGAAATATAATAAAACATTTAAAACCTGTGAGCAAAGAAGTTTCCTATAAACTATACAAGAAGAGAAATTGTTTCTAAAAATCTTTCTTCTCAAACTCATCTATGTTTATACACAGAGAGCTTTTGTAGGACTTAGAAGATTGTTTCCCAAATTTATATACATATGCAATAAAGGTAATTGAACAACTTCAGGGCACAGTGATTTGGAAGGCTTGTTTTGCTCTAAAGCTAAAGCAATCAAGAATAAGACAAAAGATGGGTGTGGTAGTACAGGCCTTCAATTTCAGCTTCTTTTCTTTGAAATCGTATCCTCTCATTTCTACCCTTAATATCAATCAAATTTAAAGACCTCTTATTCAAGTATATTCTCCAATGTACCTGTGTACCAAGAATAGAACAGTCAATCTGACCTAAATTGGTTTTGGACATATGCACAGTAAGGCAAAATTATGTCCTCCAGTTAACTTTTAGGGAGGATCCCCCACTTATTATCTTATTCCTGTGCTTAATTATGCACTCATACAATGAAATCCAGATGAATTATGGGAAGGGACATGTGCATTGGGAAAAATGAATATATTATCTGATCTATTAATCAAAATCAAGAGCTATCCTTTTGTGACCAAGACCTCTTTCCCTTGAACACCATAAAAGAAAACCCAAGAAATAATTGGGCCCTTGACCGTTCTCAGTGATGTAGGCTGCTGTCAATTATCTTGACACCACACCGCTCTGTATTCTGCACTACCACTTTGCTCTGGAGAAAGTTATCACACTTCTCTTGCTAATCTGAGAGGCCTTCTTTCAGTTCTCTGGATTAGAGGCCAAGAGCCTAGAAACACAAGTTCATCCCAGGCCCTGACCACTGGTAACTGTTAAAGCATTTGATTCTCTAAAGTTAGAAACACCCTAGTGAGAATCCTGCCTTGGCAGTGTTCTCCTTGACCTCGAATATAAGACTTCCTGGCTTGCCTTTCCTCACTTACAAGTTGGAAATAATCTTTGCAGGACTGTCATAATGATATGAGATGAAGCAAATGTCGATGCACACTAACTTTGACCTATCTTCCTCTTAATTTTATTATTCTACCTCTGCCTACAGGACTGCACTTTTTGAAAGCAGGATACGTGTTGACCCTTCATAACAAGTAACCATAACATGTAGCCGGATACAAAATGCAGAGTGGGAGCCCCAGCAGTGCTTTTCATCCTGAATACTATTTTGATGACATTAAGTGAAGAACATTATTGACTTAAATGAGCAATGTATTCAAGTCCATTCTCACCTTTTTCATTCTCTTATCTTTTACATGAATTCCCATATGTGACAACATGTCCTATAAACAAATAAAATGTTAACATCGGGTGATATTTCAAGCATGTTATAAGCTAAAGTTCTTGAATACGATTTAGGAATCTACTTAATATTAACCCCTGAAAAATTAAGATCTCCTGAATATTAACTAATATTTTAGTATAAGAATTCCAGATTTGAGAAGCAAAAGAGTTTCTGGACATATCTGAGGGTCAGCCCAAGTTTATTCTGGCACCATGCCAGCAGAGGTAAGGAAATCTTCATGTGTTCCCATTGTGCAGAGTTACGTCTACAAAGTGACTGTTGTTCAAGTGGCCCTGTCCTATGAGACGGCTAAATGTTTTTCACTTAGCCTCCCAGACACATCTAAAGTCATCCTGCCAGAAGCAATTTAACATATGACTCACGGAAGCTTGAGTCAAAACTCAAAGCAAGTAGCAATATGTGAGAACTGTTGCTCCAAATGAAGAGACAGCAGTGCTCACAGAGAACACGTATCATACAAGATGAGGAAGAGTCGAATTGAGACACAAGGTCATTTGGGGAATAAGAAGCAAAGAAAAAGTTCAGGTCAAGTTCCTGGAAGACAAAGAGTAGAAGTGTTTGATTTACTTGAGAACTGTTTGTAGCCACACATCTCTAATTCCAGATTACCGGAAGGACACCAGGTTAGGAGCCAATCAGGGCGACATAGTGAGTTCAAGGCCATGCCACACGTCTTAGCTAGGACCTGTATCAAAATCACAAAACGAAACCATTCAATTCAAAAGGGAATTCACCATAATATTTACCAAAAAGAAACAAAGTAAATGTAATGGACTAGAGAAGAAGGTAACAGCATTCCCTATGTGACATGAGAATAAAACCATGTTGGCTGTCACAAAATATAACCAGAGGTACTTGGTGGGGAAGAAAAGTCCACTTTCACCTGCATAATTTTTGCTTCTTACATTGTCTTGCCTCTCACAGGAGACCTGATGCCCCTGCCCTAAAGCTGTTTGATCACATGAACCCACAAGGCCTCTGTCCACTGCTCTCTACTAAAGACTCTTGGCTAGGCTTCATGATGAAGACTTCAACCTCTCCTTCCACCCTGAAAATGACATGATTTTGAATATTATCTAGCTTTGACAGAATTAGATGGTATATTCTTCATATGGATGTAATATTCTCCCTCTCTTCTCTCTCCCTCTCCTCTCCCTCTCCTCTCCCTCTCCTCCTCTCCCTCTCCTCCTCTCTCTTTCCTCTTCTCCCTCTCCTCCTCTCCCTCTCCTTCTCTCCCTCTCCCTCTCCCTCTCCTTCTCTCCCTCTCCCTCTCCCCTCCCCCTCCCCCTCTCCCCTCTCCCGCTCCTCTGTGTACCCCTGACTGTCCTGGAGCTTGCTCTATATAATAGGTTGGCCTTGAACTCTCTCTCTCTCTCTCTCTCTCTCTCTCTCTCTCTCTCTCTCACACACACACACACACACACACACACACACACACGCACACGCATACGCACACACCACAAACTCAAAAAACAAAAAACAAAAAAATAACAAGTCTACTGCCTCTGCCTCCAGAGTGCTGGGATTAAAGGTGTAATTCCATTTTATTTGTTTGATTATTTGTTTAAATTCCCGAAGAAATACTATAGATATATACTGCAGTTGTTGGGAAAAGAAGGATTTAAGTTTTCTTTAAAGGGGGTCCTGTCCCAATTCCTTAATATTCTTTTCAACAGGATAAGGAGAGATAAAAAGAACTTTAAAGTAAATGCATCCCTAAACCCCCATCCTGCCACTGTGTTATGAATCATGAGCATAATCTCAGGGACCTTGTATAGACCTGCCCACTTTCATGCAAATGGAGTATACGGACCCAAGACCACTTTTAGGAATCCAGTGAAAGAAAAACAACCCAGGTCTTCCAAAACTGCTTAGATTTCCCAACATTCCTTAACCTTCAAGTCCTTTGTGTCATGTAAGAGCTCTCAGAGAGCCCAGATCCTCTGTACAGTGCCTCTGTGAATATGAGCCTTACTGATCTGAAGGTGATGTCAATCTGGGACCTGGATCAAGGGCTAGAGGGTTTGCCTAGCAAGTATAAAGCCCTGGGTTCAATGCCTAGAGCTGGAAAAATAGACTGAAGGGTAGATCGCACAGGTGCCTTTTCTAATGAGGGCTCTGGTCTGGTTGGAGGGAGCAATGCCTTTCGTTTTGAGGGTGCATATTGAGAAAATCTCAAAGAATGTTGCTTAAGAAGGTTGTGGACATTGTGGGTGGTAGAGACGCTGATGTTGCCAGTACTTATGTGCAGTGATGTTGACTCTCTTTTATCTATTGCTCTTCCATAATAAGTCTCCCTCCTCCCACCTAGTCAGACAGGAGATGTTGAATTCACTACAGCTTGAAGAACAGGGCAGGCTGTATTCAGAGGTCAGCTGCTGGAATCAGATGTTTGGCCAAGTTTGCCTTCTCCAGATTTTTAAAACTTCCTTTTCTCTCCAAAGTTCAGTTCTTAGAGCTAAAACTGAAGTGGTGCTTTCAGTGTTTCAAAATTGAATCTAAAATATAATGTGGGCTTTCATTATGATTGTAATTTACAATGTGTTTTCTTTTATTCAATACTTTTTATCGGAAAGAGAACCTAAGATGTGACGAGAGGGGTTCATAAAACTACAGAATAAAGAACACCAACTTATTGATCCTTCAGACAAGGCACTTAAAATGTTGTTTATGTGTTAAAATAAATACACATCTATTATTAAATAAAATTCACATGAATTCCTCAGAAAAATTGCAAGACTCTGAAACAAGGCCATGCCTGAAAAACACACTGTGAAGGACTAGGGAGATGGCTCAGTAGATTAGGACATGGGTTGCTCTCCCAGAAGACCCAGGGTCAGTTCCCAGCACCCATATGGTAGCTCACAGCCATCTGTAACTATGTGAGTAGTTTCGCAGGACTCAATACTTTCCAGGCACACATATGGTGCACATATGTGCATGCAGAAAAAACACTTACACATATTTAATAAATAAAGTATTTTTCAAAGCACACTATGAGCTTTGACTACAATCACTTAGGCATGAAGATACTAGAGAAACAGAATAGCCTAGGCAAACATTTTTCTCTCTCTTTGCCCCCACCCACCCAAGCCCTAAAATAGACAGTAAGTAACATGTGTAGGCTTAGAGTTTTCAAAACCTACTTTAAAATAAGAGCTCTCAAATGTTTTGACCCCCTTTCTAGCCTACTATCCAAAGGTAGGGGAGAAAAGATGGTAAATAGGACAAGGGGATGTGGACCTGTTTAGAAGTAGTTCTTTTGGGCAATTCCAATCTTGTTTGTCAGGATACCAGCGGTCCAGTTCAAAAGTGTCAAGGTACCAAAAGTCCAGTTTAAAAGTATCACCAAACACAAATCAGCAATGGCCGCATGATCCAGCAGAAACTGCCAGGCTTTCTTCAAATTGGCACAAGTCAGTGGGAATGTCCAGGACCAGCCGGAATGCCAGGAGCTCTCTGCTGTGTCTCTCTCAACAAAGCGAAGCTTAGCAAAGACAAGAAACTAATGAAGAGTTGCACAGCCAGCTATGCAAGTACCCCATCACTGTCCGTTGAGTTCCTATTTATGTTCCATTGAGTCCTATTTATGCTCTCTCCAAACATCATGAGTTCTCTCATGGGTCTTGCTCAGCCAAACACTACCTGTGAGTCTTCATCTCATGGCATAACCAGAGACTTCCAGTTCAAGCATGTTTGCCACTGTTGCCTAAAAGGGAAAGGCCCATTTTTAGTAGGTTCAGCCTTTGGCATTCCCTCATTGACAAGGCCCTTGCTGGTTCTTATGTGGTCAACCCAGTATGGTCATAGGGTCCATGGGAGACTGAAGTCTCAGGAGCAAAGAGTAGGACAGAAAACAGATCATAGAGGAATGAAGATTTCACAGTTTGAGTCTGGAAGACAGGGTCCACAGACTAAGACATACTGGCAACCTCTAAAAGGTGGAGGAGGGTATAAATTGGTTTCCCTTAGAGCCCCAAAGGGAAGGCTCCATGGCAGCATCTTCAGTTTTAGTTATATTTAATTTTTAGTGATTCATTTTGGCCTTGCAACCCATGGAACCATAGGGGACTAAATTTGACTTATGCCTCTGAGCTTCCGACAATTTTTTACTAGAGCAATAAGTAAAAAAGAGGGCATAAGTATGCCTGATAAGACTTTAATAGTCCCAAAGTTCAGGTTTTTTCCTCATTCTTGTCACTATTATTAGCAGATGGTTTTAGTTTAATAGTTTTATCATAGTACTATGTATCAAGAGGTCCTCAACCCGTGGGTTGTGACCCCTCTGAGGGTCAAATGACCTTTAAACAGGGGTTGCTTAAGACCACCACAGGTATTTACATTATGATTCATAACAGTAGCAAAATTACAGTTATGAAGTAGCAATGAAAATAATTTTATGGTTGGGGGATCACCACAACATGAGTAACTGTATTAAAGGGTCACAGCATTACAATGGTTTAGAACCACTTACATAATATATATATATATATATATATATATATATATATATATATATTCCATTAAAGGGGAATGAGTTTTTGCCTAACATGTGTGAGGTCCTTGGTTCCATCCTCAGCACAGGGTCCTTAGAGAGTAAGGCAAGCACAAAGTGAATCAGAATCCTTTGCTGGAGGGAGTGGAAAATAGACCAATGCAAACTATTTCTAGATGATCTCATTTGTACATGTCTACAGTCAGCAGATTTATAGAGACAGAAAGCCCACTGATTGCCAGTGGCTTGGGAATGGGACAGTTGGGAACCTGAGTGACTATTTTCAATGGGCACAGGATTTTCTTTTTTTGTTTGTTTGTTTGTTTTAATATTTTTATTAGGTATTTTCCTCATTTACATTTCCAATGCTATCCCAAAAGTCCCCCATACCCTCCCCCAACTCCCCTACCCACCCACTCCCCCTTTTTGTCCCTGACGTTCCCCTGTACTGGGGCATATAAAGTTTGCAAGTCCAATGGGCCTCTCTTTCCAGTGATGGCCGACTAGGCCATCTTTTGATACATATGCAGCTAGAGTCAAGAGCTCCGGGGTACTGGTTAGTTCATAATGTTGTTCCACCTATAGGGTTGCAGATTCCTTTAGCTCCTTGGGTACTTTCTCTAGCTCCTCCATTGGGGACCCTGTGATCCATCCAATAGCTGACTGTGAGCATCCACTTCTGTGTTTGCTAGGTCCCAGCATAGTCTCACAAGAGACAGCTATATCTGGGTCCTTTCAGCAAAATCTTGCTAGTGTATGCAATGGTGTCGGCATTTGGAGGCTGATTATGGGATGGATCCCGGGATATGGCAGTCTCTAGATGGTCCATCCTTTCGTCACAGCTCCAAACTTTGTCTCTGTAACTCCTTCCATGGGTGTTTTGTTCCCAGTTCTAAGAAGGGGCAAAATGTCCACACTTTGGTCTTCGTTCTTCTTGAGTTTCATGCGTTTAGCAAATTGTATCTTATATCTTGGGTATCCTAAGTTTGTATTAATAAACATACTCTAATTTATTTTTGCACTGGAGATTGAACCACGAGCCATGTGAGTCCTAGTCAATAGGGCTTTACCACTGAGTTACATGCTACTCCAAGCCAATAAAATATTCTGGAACAAGATATTGGTAATAGTTGTATAACATTGTGAAGTACTAAATATCACTATTAGTACATTTTAAAATCATGTATTTTACAATGACAAAATTTCTTAAAATATATAGAGAGAGCTAAAAGTAAGGAAAGAAGGAAGGAGGGAGGTACAGACAAATGGAGGGAAAAGATAAGGATGAGATGAAGCTAAGTTTATAAAAGTCAACATGAAAAACATTTCTGGCACACACAACTCCCTCAACCCGCCTTGAATCCCCAGGTCTGTCTGATTCCCAGGACTGAAATTCACTTAGTGTTGCCTGATTTTCTAACAGCTGATGGTTTAGATGTTTTCTACATATTTCCAAATAATATGTTCATCATGTTCTGTCACCCATTTATAAGCGTTGACATTATCTAGCGACTTCTAATTATAGTCAATAAGTACACCATTCCGCTTTTATTCACCATATTTTCTGTATCCAGGAGCCCTTTCTCACTCTCTGGCTTTCCGTTGGTACCAGTAGGCGGGCCTTCTAGGCTCTCTCTTCTCCCTGGGGATGTGCTTACAATGGTTTATGCTCTGACCTGGCACATGTCCTTTCTGTGCTCTGAGTTTCTTCTCTGCCCTTCCCATTGAAACCCTTCCTAACTCTTCATACTTAGGAGTAGAACACAGATCACCCCCTGTTCCCTTTTTTACCACTTCTATAATCTCTAGAGAGAGGATATATCTTCTATCTATAAACAAATACTGGTCAATGTTTACATTTTGATTCTTTTACCTATTCCATATTAGAGTCCCTATGAAGCTAACTGTGTGCATGTATAAGCTTAATTGGGAATGAAATAATATTTGGAGCAAGGTATACAGCACTCACTCTCATGCCTTCCTCAGTGAAAACTCTCTCTGAGGTATGTGTGCATTTACTATTATACTTTTTTAAATTAGGAAATATTCAGACATAGAAAATATCCAAATAGACATTTTTCAGGAAGTATAAGTGCTAACTCTTATCTGGGGCATATAGCTTAAAATAAAGAAAGGTCTCTTTTGTATGCATTGAATGTCTAAAATTTTGAAAGACAAGACCTAGGGAGAAAGGCTCAGTAAAGTGTTTTCCATGCAAGCCCGAAGACCTGAGTTCAATCTCCAGCATTAGGTAAGGTTTGTTTGTTTGTTTGTTTGTTTGTTTGTTTGTTTTAAATCTCAGCACTGGGAAGGCAAAGACAGGTAGACCCCTGGGGCTCACTGCCCAGTCAGCCCAGCCTTATCAGAGGAACTAATCACGCTAGCCAATATACATAAGACAATATTAAGTACTGGCAAGCTTGCTGAGCAGATAGTGTGCTATGATAAAATGTCTATTTTCATAAATTCCTATCCCTGGGTATTTCACAAAGGGAAAGACAAGCATGTCTACAAATGGATTTGTGTACATGGTAGCTCATAGCTTTATTCAGAAGAGCCTAGGCTAGAAATGATGCCAAACTCTATCAACATGAACATGTCCAAATAAAGTTTAGTTTCAACCATGGAATGGCATGTTTCTGACCAACGAAAAAGAATTTGGGTCAGGAAGAAAAGGCGAGTGCATCTCAATGTGATGAATGACTGAAGTCAGACATGAGGAGGCATGTGCTTCCCGTGACTATTTGTGTAACGTTCTGTAAAGGACAATTCTCAACGATGGTGTTAGCAGCTCCCTGTTTGCCTGGGCTCCAGTTTAGGTGCAATTAACTAGAAAAGGTGGTACATGGAAATAGTGCACGCTCCTTTGGCTTAGCTGTATATGTACTCACAAAAATGAACAGACATGAACTCTAACACTCGTACACATTACTTCATTTAAAGTGCTCCTTAATAAAGTTAACTTTAAAAAGTGTTTATGGACTCTCATTGCTAAGATCACAGGAGCTTCTATTTAAAACCACACAGTGCAGCCCTAGTACCTATACTGTCACAAGAGGATAATGCCACCTGTTCATGCTATTAAGATACTATAACAATGTAAACTAGGAAAATACCTAATTAAAAAAAAAAAGAAAAGAAAAAAAAAAAGATACTATAACAACCCACAGAATAGCCCAGTGCTGTGTGGTTAATATTCTTAGACTCTCATCACTTTAGAGCTGGACTCTTGATGTTCATACTGGTAGATACTGGTGGTCTGCAACCTTCGGACCAATGAGACAAAGCAGAAAGAATGCTGCTTGAGAGCCAGGCCTGACTGATCTGAGTCCAGTCTTGAGGAAGCTTGAAAAGTAACTCCTACTATTCTTCTTCCTATGGGGTTGCCATCCCCTTCAGCTCCTTCAGTCCTTCCCCTAACTCTCCCATAGGAGTCCGCAACCTCAGTCCAATGTTTGGCTGTGAGTATCTGCATCTGACTCAGTCAGCTGCTGGCTGAGCCTCTCAGAGGACAGCCATGCTAGGCTCTTGTCTGTAAACACAACGGGGTGGGGGATAGCTGGAAGGGGCAACATTCGGAATGTAAATAAATAAAATAATTTAATAAAAAGATAACTCCTATTACTTTAATTAAGAGAATACATTGAAAACCTCACAGGCCCCATAAACAAGGAAAGGGGTCACCAAGCCAAACTTTCTGACATCACTCAAAAGACACCAGAAATGTGAGGGCCAGAAGAGTAGACCAGGCACTGCATGAGCACGAATCAAGAACCCTGACTACTCAAGAACAGCTGTAAGACTCAAGGCTGTAAGACTCAGCCAGCCAAGCGCCGACCTTCATCTTGACCCACAGAATGTGACTGTAATTAAGATGTTGTTCTAACACTTAGTATTGTACAGTTCTAGTTAACTCCAGACTCATTAAAGGCCGTTCTCTTTCTCCTGCTTCCCACATTCTTCCTTTTCAATAGTTTCTTTCTCTGATATGTCAATCTATCAATACTTGTCTGTGCATTAATTTTTCTACTCATGGGATTAAGAAAGGATGAATATCTGAAAGACTCGCAAAGGCCCATCCTCACTTGTTACATCAAATCCATGATGGAACAAATGAAGAGAGTTGTCAAGTCAGAGCCACCAGCATCCCTGGCTCCCACCACCCAGCCTGTGCTGTGGATAGATGCTCACCTCATGTAAGCTAAAGTACAGATCATCCGCAGTACAAGTGACCCCCAAATAAAATGATCTCAAGTTTTCTGTGGATGTTTAGATAACTCCTCCTCCGTGAAAGGCAACCTCTCTGAAATGCTGAATTGCTACTTGTAATCACAGGTAAGTTGTTGGGTGCATCTGAAGGAAAATATTTGCTGAAATGTTGGACGTCAGCTGACCTCAGCATCTGTGTTGATACATTATGATAAATATAAAATACTGATACTTCACTTTGTGGCTCTGGAACTTTGCTTAGCTACAAAATGCCAGCTGTCCCCGAGGCTCCAATTGCTTACTACTCAAGAACACAGTCTGAGTACAAGAGAGAAAAGAGGACCGTGCACAAGCTGGTAGCAAACCCCAGGGGAGAGTGCAGATCTGAGAGCTGTTGAGACTAATCCAAATGCCTTGCGGATCACAAGACCTCCATTCGTCATCACTTCTAAGAATATTCTTGCAGTATCAGTTTTGCTGATTGTTTGGTGTTTATAATAATAACCTATGTGTCTACGATCCGAATAATCAAGGCCAAAGGCTAATACTTTAACAATCCACCTATGCCATTAGGGTTATCCAATTATGCTACCTCCTGAGTAAAAGGCTATCATGGCTACTTACTGTAAGTTATTTACAATGGCCTAAAAACTTGGCCATTACCTTTGTACTATCAACATCTTTTACTTGATGCTGTTGCCGGTCCCAAGTCACCGGGGCCTTTATTAAGCATTTGCTATGTGGTGTACTATATACCATATTTTTAGATGCACTCTTTTACCTGAATTAATATTCATAATAGCCCCCAAGAAAGACATAGTGTTGTCATTTTATACATGAAGCCCCAGAAATTGTGTGACTTGGACAAAGTGACCTGAATACAGAGTATTGGAGTCAAATAGTTAAGTCTCTCTATATCAACTTCAGCCCCGGGATGTGTATCTTCAAACCAGATAACCAATTGTTTGATTGCTACGTTTACAGAATGACTAACAGGCACGTGAAATGTAACGGAATAAATAATCTGAAGCAGAAGTTCTTAGTTTTCCCATTTATCCTCCTTACTCCAACCTCCGTCAATGGCTATATCTAGTTGTTGAGGCAGAAGCGTAAGTGTCATCTTTCCTCACCTTTAGTTTCTCAACAGTGGCTACCCAGTTCTGCCGGTTTTCATTGTCATGGTCTTCATGGTCTTCATCTGAGCCACCTTCATAACCCCACCCACAACAAAAGCACCGTCTCTGCACACAGAGGCCACAATGGAGTCTTTAAGAAGTCATCGCTCACTTACAACATACCCCACACAGTGATCTCCTCACATTACACACACCATGACAGCCAGATTCCTGGCAGGAACGAGCAAAGAGTGGCAGCCTGCCAGTTTTCAGTCTCCCAGTGCGGGTTTTTTTTTTTTTTTTCCCAGTTTTGCAATTGTTGCTGCTATTGTTTTAGGGAAGGGAGGGAACCCAGGCAGAGTCACGTCAGTCACCACCTGTACTCTGCATTAGATCCCTCTCTTGCTTGTCAGTTGACTTATTTCCTTCTATGCAAATCCTCTCCCCCTCCCCCCACATGTCTCCTCATCCTAACATAAGCCATGGACTATTCTAGGGTGTTTCGTTTGGATACTTCTGGAAACTGCGTGTCGATGTCTTCAACACACTTTGTGTTTGTCTCATAGTGTTGTCCAGACTGGTCTCAAGCGTCTGAGCTTCATACGATCCTCCACCTCAGCACTGGGAGTTCCGTGCACCGCAGGTCCTGGGGACACATGGTTTTCACTTATGAAAGTGAAGCTGCGCTTAACCACATTCTGCATTCATTGTTTCACTCAGCGTCATGAAGAGGAGTCTATGTAATGGTTCCATACACTGTCTATCTGATAACTGCTCTCCAGGATGCTGGTGCATCCACTATTTGACAGTTTAGCCTTAGAGGGATGGTCAGCCAGGTCAGATTGGTTCCCACTCTCCAACTCACAAATAGTAAATATCTCACTGCTGTGGCCTTGTGTGGGTGTCACTTAGTCAGTGATATTGATGTGTAATCTTGCATATTTAACTGGAAACTGCACTGCCAAATGGCTCCAATAAAACATTTATAATGAGACAGTGATTGTCACAATGGGATAGCTAAGAGCTGTGGGTGTGTCCCATACAAGATGAGACCATGTCAAGTAAGATACCATGGCACTTCTTTTAGAGTGAGATAATATGATCTCCAAGTGAAAATAAAGAGAGGCGTGAATAGTATATTAAAACCAAAATAAATAAAATGTCTAGAATAATATTAATGGCTCCTCCTATAAAATATACAGTTTTGCTAGAGCAACAAATGTTGACAAAAGTTAGACACACATATATACATATGTCCATAAAGAAAATGTTACATATTAAAATTATGAATAATCTAACAAATTAAGAATAAATTATAAAATATTAGCCCCAAAATTTAGGTAACTACTTGGAAATTTAAAAATATGGAACTTTAAAAAATTTTTGTAATTTTATTTATGTACAGAAAACTTAGTGTAGTACATTTAACCCAATTTAGTGGCGGGTTCTTTAGCCTCTGTCTTTTCTAACTTAGCAATGCAGGCCACAGACTTAGGACCCAGGACGTTGCCTCCCCAGCAGCGAAGGATCTAGTCAAATCTAGCATTATAATTGGTCCTAATACCTAATAGCTTCCACCAGCTTAGCCAGAGCACCCTTGTCTTCCAAGTTAACCTGTGTGAAGGCAACAGTGGTGCATGTCTTCCTGTGGACCAGGCAGCCCAGCCTGGCCTTTCCTTTGATGATGCAGTAGGGCACTCCCATCTTTCCACATGGGGCAGGCAGAAAAACCACCAGCTCAATGGGGTCTGCATCATGGGAAATCACCACCAGCTGAGCCTTCTTGTTCTCCACCAAGGTATTGCCTCCTGCTCAGAGGACAGGTGGTCTCTCAGTTGGGATGTCCCCTTTGCCAGCAGCTTTCTTCTCAGCACCAGCCAGTAGCCTTTGCTTCTTCTCTTGCTTTGTCTCTGGCCTGTATTTGTGGGCAAGTTTAAGCAGCTGAGTAGCTGTTTGCATGTCCAGGGCCTGGGTGAACTGGTTAATGGCAGGAGGTACTTTGAGCCACTTATAGAGGATGGCTCTTGGACGCTGCAGCCTGATGTAGGAAGGAAAACGGGCCAAGGGGAAGAAGATGGCCCTGGCCCCACTGTCATCAGTAAACAGGAGGCCAAAAGGGTGGTCAACCCTTTGTTTGAGAAAAGGCCCAAGAACTTCGGCATTGGGCAGGACATCCAGCCGAAAAGAGATCTAACACCCCTGTTTTCCTTTGGGCATCTTGCTCAGCTGGTGGAGAGAGCAGAACATTTCCAAAAAGAAATTTGATCAAGAAGATCTTAAAACTAAAATCTTAACACCATAATAAGCAGTGAAAAAGGAGAAAGTCTCACCTGTCAATGAATGAGATGGGTCCTCTGAGCCGGCAATAACAGGTTCATAGTGCTTGCCTTGTTTTTAATATTGGAAATAGACATTTTAGAATGTAGTATCTATCTAGAAATACTTTTACAAGTTAGGAGAAGAAAAAGTATGGAGCTAAAACGTCATCTTAAGCAAAAGAGAAAAAAAAAACCCAGTAGAACAATAAATTAATTCAAAGAGTAGTATTTAAAACACAACAACATGAAGTGCATGATCTATTACAAACTTGAGTATGGCAATAAGGGAATGTAATTATATAGATGACTGAAAAGAGAAAGACCTGGGAGGTGGCCCAGGGTAAAGACACTTGCCATGGAAACCTAATGATCTGGGTCTGAACCCTAGAACCCACCCAAAGGTGAGAGAGAACCAGGTGCACAAATGTGTCCTCTGACTTCCATGTGCACACTGTGGAACAAGTGACCCACACATCTCATGCATGAGCATGTGTGTGCGCACACACACACCGCAAAAAAAAATAATAAATTGAAATAAATTTAAAGAATGAGAGAAGAGTGGGACAATTTTGAAAATTGCAGACATAATTGCATGTTTTTACATCTAGAAGAAATTGATAATTTGTTAATAAAATATAAACCATGAATATTAAGCCAAAAAGAAAATATGGGAAACCTTTAATGGATGGATTGTCCTGGAAGATGTTGGAAGGACTGTGGACACGTTCACTGAAAATACCACCTACTGTTTCAAAGCTTTTACCTAACTAGGCTTTAAAGAGTGGTGAGGTTCTATCTCACCTGCTTCCTTTATTCCTACACCTCCTTCTTCTCTTCTCCACTGTTTTTACTTTCTTAATTGTTGTTATCTTCTATAGCTTTAACAGCACAAAGGCAGACAGAATCTTTCTTATTTCACAGTGATTTGCAACTTTCTGGGGTTTTTTTTTTTTTTCTGACTTTGAGAAAGACAATATAACAAAGTCTTCTTTATAATCATTAATTGATAATTTCTACTTTAATTCAGCCTAAGTCAATAGATAGGTATTTGGAACTAGTGAAGGACAAAGTACTATGTTTGGTCCTGGGAAGAACAAAAAGACCAAAGCAGAAATATTTGAACAAGAATTTGAAGAGCATAGCTATTATGTAACTGTTTTCTCTGAATTGAAATATTCCTTCTTGGAAGAAGGAGGGAGGCTCTTAAGACTGGAGTAGAGGAAACGTAAAAGGTTCAGGGAGTAAAATTAAGAGGCCCAGGAAAGCACTGAAGCTTACACGATTCACATGGCCCCTCCCCTAAGTTATAGGAGCAGTAAGAATTACCTGCTTTTTGCTCTTTGGCGAGCCTAGCTGCCTTTCAGTTATGTGTAAAACTCCAAAGATACAGTTTATGTGAGTTGTCACCCATGTTGGTGTAGGCTTTTTGACAATGTAGCTAATTTTGGTCTTCCATAGTTTTGTAAATAACCCCAATAAACTCACTGGTTCACTAAGCTAGACTTGAATATAATCATTCTGCATTCTGACATAGATACCCTATCTTAGGTGAATAGGTGTTTACTTAAATCTCATTAGAGAAATTAAACAACAAAAGTTAATACCATTCTATTAATATGTAAGAATAAGAAAGGAAATATTACTAGTCACCAAAATGGCAATAATTGTTCAGACTCACAGAAAAGTCTTCTCAACTTTGCCTTATGTGAAATGGTCCTGTCTATGGTCTGGGAACCCTCAGGACTAACATAGCCATAAACATGCTTAGAAACATTAGCAAATGGTACTGAAGAAGCTTAATAATTCTGGTAATGAATAACCAGCATGTTGTGGAGGAGATACATCTTTCCAGGGCCATCTGGTTCATATATCAACATAGAATTTTGTTTAAAAGGACAACAACCAACCAACCATAGGTTTAGAGAGATGGCTCTCGGCGGTAGAAGCACTTGCCATGCAAGCTGGAGGACCTTCCAATTCCACAAATCCACATTAAAGCCAAGCGCAGTAGCTCGTGTCTGTAACCCTGGTGTTCCAGTGAAGACAGGAGAAGTGGAGACAGGAGAACTCCTGGAAGCTTGTGGCCCAGCCAATCTGGTATACATATAAATATGAAAACCTGTATCAAACAAGATGATAGGCAAGCACCAGCATCCAATGTTTTCCTCTGACCTCTACTCATATGGTGCCACACGTGTGCTTGCACTCACAAACATACAAACACACACACACACACACACATACACACATGCACGCACATTCTTTCAGGATTAAAAAAATGAGTTAAACCATTGTCCTTTACCTGGCTGAGAGCATAGCTAGACCCCATGGACTTAAAGTAATTGTTCTATGGTAATTAGGGGTAGGAGATGTTTTTTATTTTGCCTCTTCAAAAAGACAGACAACAAAAAAATAAATGAATTCAATGCCATTGAGAACCCCATTGCTGCTGCAGGTAAACATAGTAAATTTAAATATATCTAAGCAGGAGTAGGGGGTGGCGTTTTATTTTCTGTAAGTCTGGAGATATTGTTGTCAAGAATTGAGCTTTAAGAACTTATGGGTTTTCTCCCTACACTATATTAGTTACTTTTATTGCTGTGACCAAATAGCTAGCAAGAAGCAACTTAAGAAAGGAAGGGTTTATATGGTGTTCATTGTTTATTAAGGGATACATACGGTGTATTGTGCCCAGGAAGGCTTTGCAGGGCTGTGAGGCAGCTGCTCACACTATCTCTGCAGTCAGGAAGCAGAGAACAACAGACAGGAAGTGGATTGGGCTCTAAAGCCTCAAGTTCAACCCCTAGTGATGCACTTCCTCCAATAAGACTCCACCTTCTAAGGGGTTCCCCCGTCCTTCCAAAACAGCGCACCAGCTGAAGATGAAGTGCTCAAACACAGGAATTCACAGCGCACCAGCTGAAGATGAAGTGCTCAAACACAGGGATTCACAGCGCACCAGCTGAAGATGAAGTGCTCAAACACAGGAATTCACAGCGCACCAGCTGAAGATGAAGTGCTCAAACACAGGAACTCACAGCGCACCAGCTGAAGATGAAGTGCTCAAACACAGGGATTCACAGCGCACCAGCTGAAGATGAAGTGCTCAAACACAGGGATTCACAGCGCACCAGCTGAAGATGAAGTGCTCAAACACAGGGATTCACAGCGCACCAGCTGAAGATGAAGTGCTCAAACACAGGGATTCACAGCGCACCAGCTGAAGATGAAGTGCTCAAACACAGGGATTCACAGCGCACCAGCTGAAGATGAAGTGCTCAAACACAGGGATTCACAGCAGATATTTATTTCACAGTTAATGAAACCCAGAATGACTTGTTTTTTTTTTGTTTTGTTTTCCGAGACAGGGTTTCTCTGTATAGCCCTGGCTGTCCTGGAACTCACTTTGTAGACCAGGCTGGCCTTGAACTCAGAAATCCGCCTGCCTCTGCCTCCAGAGTGCTGAGATCAAAGGTGTGCGCCACCACGCCCGGCTCCCAGAATGACATTATTAAGAATGACTGACTTGAACATTCAAGAAGACACTGTGTAGTGTAGTATGTTATGGAGTTGAACCAATGGTTTCCAAAATTTGGACAAATATGGACCTCATTTCAAGAATCCAGATTGATAATTGCTATGTGCCTAACCTTATGCAGACTGTGTTCTCCAGAATGGTGGCGACCAGATGGTAAATCTCAAGTCAACAAGAAGAACCTCCATAGCAAAAAGAATAGGAACTGTTGACTTTTTCAAGTTTGGACCATTTTCGAACTTTTGGGGGTGCGGGGCTAGACAGTGCCTCACTATGTAGTCATGGCTTGCCTGGAACTCATTATGTAGACCAAGCTGGCCTTACACTCACAGTGATCTCCCTGTCTTTCACTGGGATAAAGATGTGAGGCTGGCCATTTTAGAAGTTTTAAAAGCCTGTGTCTGGTTTTTTTGTTTTTTGTTTTTTGGTTTTTTTTTGTTTGTTTGTTTGTTTTTTGGTTTTTCGAGACAGGGTTTCTCTGTGTAGTTGTGGCTGTCCTGGAACTCACTCTGTAGCCCAGGCTGGCCTCGAACTCAGAAATCCGCCTGCCTCTGCCTCCGGAGTGCTGGGATTAAAGGTGTGCGGCACCACACCCGGCTTTTTTTTTTTTTTTCTGTGTCTGGTTTTTAACTGGATGTTTTGGGACTGGTATGCTGAGACGTTCGGGTCAGGTGTGGCCTATCATGCAGTCTTCTTTCCAGTTTGACTCGGGTCTGAGGCTCACATCTGACACAGGAAGAGTGGCTTTCTGCAGTCTGCCCTTGTAAGGGGCTTCCTTGTGTCTCAGTTTCCTAACTGCTTGCACTTTGAACTGAACACCCTTGTGCTTGATCTATCCACGCTGATATTATTCACTAGCTGTTTCAAGACTTCCCATTCATCGCTCTGCCCAGATATGACCTCCTCAAAAGTAGGACGTGTGTCTTCTGTTACTCTGGCATTCTGGATACCTTTGCACTAAGCTGGATCCTGCAAGCATGGGAGAGACATTTGGTTGGCTGGTTGTAAACCATAGGGAATGAATGGTGCCTATTTCTCCTGGCAATGTAAAGATACAAGTTCCCCCCTCTCAAGGGCATATCTCTTGGATTTGAAAGAAGTGGAATAGTGAATTATGTACAAAGACTTAGGGGTTACCATCTGCTTATCACAGTGTTTTATATGTCATTAGTGATTTCCTTACATGGTCCCTTAACTTAGAGAATTGCTGCATGTTTGTTGCTTGATGCCCACAGAGATGCTTTTATGAGCTATTCACTGCTCATCTCAAGGGAAGTGTGGGACTGACCCAGACAAGTATTTGTAAAATAAGCAATTTTACCTCTCCTCCCCATCCTTCCTTCTTAGGATTGTTCACAGCTCATCCTCCTGGCCTCCTTCTCCACCTCCTCTTAACTAATAGCCCATTAATTAGCTGGTAAGAACTATTAGAGATCATGTGTCAGATACCATATATCTTATATATTTTACCTTACATCTCTTATACCCTATGTCTTATATATTGTCTTATATCTTTTATATTTTACATCTTATATCTTATATATATCTTATATAGAGAGTATTACCTCTTCTTAGGACTGTTTTTCCTTTTAGTAAAGAATTCATAAAGAATGGGTTTTTAGCATCTAGAGAAATTATAATCATAAATTGTCTATCTTGAAGAGTGGAAAGACACTTAGTGACCAACTTCCTGAAAGACTACTTTATTCAGTCATGAGTCAGTGCTCATGAGATTTAAGAAAAAGGTCCCATTTATATATGTAATTTTAAATTGTATTTTTTAACTTTGCCTAGGCATATCCATGCTTTAGGGAAATGGGTTTGAACTAATGAAACTCATGAATCACTATAAGTCAAAAGGTAATTAGCATGTATTTGTTTTCCGCATTATAATGTTCATAATTCTCTTTAAGAACTAGATGTCAAACATCTGGTAGCAATGCCAACAATGTCCCCTCAGCTCAGCACAGAGCTTACGTAGCAGGCAGGCAGGCAGGCAGGCAGGCATTCCTGTTGAGCGAGGCTGGCTGCATAATGAGACTGTATGGTGCTGTTTTTCATGATATCCAGGGACCTAGGAATTAATAATTCATTGGACTTCTGTTTGTTGAGGATGAAATCAAAACAATCGATCAGGTATCAAAACATGCAATTAGGAATGAAAGCAGCACACGTGAAAAATAAGTCACATTAAGGAGATTATTAGAGGAACTTGGAGGTTACAATATGAAAGGGATGGATTTCTGCATAATTAGTGCATAATTTAATGTTTATTTGCTTCAGAATTTTTAAAAAGATTGTAAAAAATGGTGTAAGAAAGAAAGGAAGGGCTCAAAAGGAGGAAAAGTGTATTTTGTGTCTTTGTTTACAGTGAAGGGCCTGGGATCACACTGAGGCCACTTGCACACTTTTCTTCTGCTTTACCACCAAGCTACACCCTCGGCCAGAAAAACAGTTTTAATAGCTGGCCACAGGAGAGACAAGGTGCTAAGCAATGTCCTTATTTTGCTCGCTGTGAATCTCATAAAGCTATTGGCTACGCAGCATGTTTATCCCTCAAGCAAGGCCAAAGGCATGGGCCTCAGGCATAACTCCATACAGGAAGCAGCAGAGACAAACAGGATTATGCGTTCTAAGTGGATCCCAGACAAAGAATTTAGGCCACAGAATAAAGTGTGCGAGCGGGGAAAGGGATTTGGTAGCTTTGCAGAATCTTTTTCAGTCTCTGCCAGCCCACTACCTAGGATAACTTCCGAAGGACTGCAAAACCACTGTTACCCTGGAGCAAAGTTGGAGAAAATGTTGCTCCACCTCCGTCCCTTTAAGTGATCCTTTTAGCTGCCAGAGACTTCTGCTGTCACATCTCCTCATGAGTTGCTATGCTCCATATAAAGGCATTTCTGGGTTAATTATGTCTTAGGAAAACTGCTTCTTTCAAATATAGGAAACATATTAAACAGATGCTGTTCCTTGGTTGCACAGTGTAGGACAACCCAACGTGATATCCTTAAGTATGGCCATTCTAATTCCAGGTATTTACAAAGCTGTGCCATAGGTGCTCAATAGCTGTGTGTGAAATCATTGGAGCCAAGGCCACCAACATGTCCTTTTTCCCCTGTGTGTTTCCTGTTCTGAAAGAGCTTGTCTGGGAGACGACAGTGACTGCTTTAATATGTTTGTTGTTTCAGGCCAGTATGCTAAAATGAGTTTTAATTCCTGGAACTTCCTTAATATAGTCTGTGCAAAGGAACAACCTCAGCCTGATCTTACTGCGCTCTATATATTGAAAGACTTCCCCGGGCTTGCTTTCAGCCCCATTGGTCTGATTTGCACTGCATGCTATTTGATTTGAGCTGCATTTCACTTCAAGGAAATAAAATAAATAAATAAGTAAACAAACAAATAAATAACTTCCTTTTATTTTTGAAAATGGTTTGTTTGTTTGTTTGTTTGTTTTCTGTGCATGTGTTTTGCCAGCGTGCATGTCTGTGCACCTCAAACATTCCTGCTCTCCGTGGAGTCCAGAAGAGGGTGTTGGAGCTCCCTTATATCTGGAGTTACAGATGGTTATGAGCCACCATGTGGGTGCTGGGAATCAAACCTGGGGTCTCTGGAAGTGTAATAAATGTTCTTGACCATCTTGCTAACCCAAAGCATACTTTCTGCTTAACTAGTTTCTTAGTAGGAGACCTTTTGCTCATTGCTGTGTGTACGATCCTTACCTCACACTACAAACCCCAAACAAACTCCCCAGCCTAATTTAAGACATGACTGTAGAAAGTGTAACATTAAATTTAAAGATTAGATGAATTTTTAGATGAATATATTGTACATTCAAGAAAGGATTTAAACATGGAAATGTTGGGAAATTATAGATTTTTAAGTTTAGTTCCTCTGCACATAAAGGTAAAAAACCTAATTAAATATTCTTTATTAATATATAAGTATTCAGTAGCCTTTATGTATATATAATCACCAACATAATCAGTAAGAAAGCTAATTCCTCAAAAAAATGTAAAAATCACTGACAATTTTAAAACAAAAAGATAAAAATATCCATGAATATGTTCATGGTTAGCATTTGTAATAGTTCAAAAATAAAAATTAAAATTGGAATCTTGGTTTTCTATCCATCATGTAATACATATTTCGCAAATAACGTTTATTTTTGGCAAAAAGTAGACACTTTCTGGAAAGCATTTTCACAATATGTGCCAAAACAAAACAAAAACGCTTTGATGTTCTCAGGCAAACAAAAGCAATGTTATACTTATGGTTTTTTTCATCATATTGCTTATAATAGCTAGAACTGGAAAAAATAGAGATTTAAAGTGAAAAGGAATAAAGTAACACGTAGTGGAAAAATTCAGAAAAACTAGGAAATCATGAGAACCTTCATATAAAGCAATGCTAAACGAAGACAAAACTACTTCTGTCTATGTGTGCATACAGTCTGGTGACTTAAACCTATGCACTTATGCATGCTTAGAAAAAGCTTCAAAGGACATTTAAAATATTAAAACACCGACTCTGCTTTGTGCTAACATATTCGATGTTTTCTTCTGTTTGTCTCTTTCCTCCATACACTTCCTTCAGTGATCATGTATCACTCCCTTGAGTTTTAAGAAGTAACTTCTAAAAGTTAAAAGAAATGCAATGCCTGGTCTAAACCGCATTCTAGAAGTTTCCACAGAAGCGTTCAGCTTTTTTCTGGGGAAGTGATCTCTGCACATCTCCTGGGCTCTGTGGTCGGATGCTATGGTATACTTTTAAAACTGCTCTCAGCTTACCTCTCTAGGGCAGGCATGCTTGAGTGACAGATGTTGTCAGTCATTTCAGACCGTACCTGAGAACCAGGTCACATCTGGTGAGTCAGATGTACAGTTTGTACTAAGAAGAAAAATAGCCTGGGACTAAGGGTCTTGGTTCAGTGACATAGCATACGTTTAATGTGAGAGGCTCTGTGAGAGGCTCTGTGCTCAATCTCTAGCACAATAAATAAATAAAATAAAATTAAATTAAAAAAGAAGGGGAAAAATACAGTCTATCACAAAGAAATAGGCAAAGATGTCACCATCAACCTTCAGAAGCAGAGAAACATTCTACCCAGTACAGTCTCCTTGAGAAACCTTTTTGAAGCCCTTAGTGGGGTCCTTCTGCCTTTTCTCGGGTTGTCCTGATAGGAACTCAGTATTTGCAGCACTGCACAAGACTCAGTTCCCAGCCTCAACCACCCAGCTGATCTCTGAATCCCTTAAGCATAAATGTCTGTTTTACTCATTTCTGTCTCATCAATATACACTGCTGAGCAACCAGAGGTATTTCTTGACTGGGGGCCTCAGTTGAACCTTGCCCTTAAAAATGAATAAATGTTGATTATGGTAGTACAGACCCTTAATCCCAGCACTGAAGAGACAGAGGCAGGTTGATCTCTGAGTTTGAGGCCAGTCTGGTCTACAGAGTGAGTTCCAGGACAGCCAAAGCTACACAGAGAAATCCTGTCTCAAAAAGAAAAAAAAAATTCAAATGAGAATCTCAGTATTAATCTTGAAGTAGGATCAGTGAATGATGGAGAGTCCTGATTCCCTCCTCAACGCTGTCTAAAGTCACACACACAATAAGTGATTTTAGATTATTTGCTCCCAAAGTAGCTGCCTGAAGCCCAGCTCTTGTGTCTTTAGCACATGTTCTCTTACAAGACTTCCTGTCCATCAACAGACAGAGCACTAACTCCAATAAGCCTCTCTTTTAATAACTTTGCTTGGAAATGACTACATAAGACCATGAAAGAGAATTGAAAGTTTCTTGTTTCACTGAAACTGGATCAATGTTTACCGGCAAACACTAAGTGCCGGGTTCACTGGCTGGCCAGACTTCTTTGTTAGCTGTCTGGTTGTTTCTTATTTGTATAGTTAGGAAGCCCAGGAAAAGTTGGGTGGTACAGTCCACCAGGATCCTGTGAGACTCTTGAAGCTCAGCAAACTCTTCCAACTGGAACACACATTATTGGAGTGTTAGTACTTCCTATAAACTGCCTAGATCTGGTGTTCCTCAGGGCCTCTGTGACACCTTGCCTGACCACTCCCCCTGTAAGCCTGACCACTCCCCCCTCTAAGCCTGACCACGCCCCCTGTAAGCTCCTGCTGATTTTACCAGATATGAAGTCCTGTGAGGGCAGAAGTGATATTGTATATGTTTTTGTAGCATCGTAGTCAAGCACAGTGCATAAAATATAATCATTCTAACAGAACTAAACCATTGAGGTGGAGGTGGGGGGACTATGCTTTTTAGATAGATGCTTGCTATATCTTTATAGTCACTCTGGAAATTAATGTCTCCTAAACAGAATGTTAAGGCTTTCCAGGACATAAACTGTATTAGTCTTTTTTTTTTTTCTGTTGCAGTGCTAAAATCACCATGACCATGGCAAAGTATAGAAGGAGGAGTTTATTTGGGCTCATTGTTTCAGTGAGTAAGAATCTTTTACGGCAGAAATCATGGCTACAGGTATGGTGTCAAGAGCAGGAAGCTGAAAGCTCACATCTTCAAAGCCCAGGGAGCGAACTAGAAGTGGTTTCAGGTTTTAACGCTCCGAGCCCACTCGCAGTGACACACTTTCTTCAGCAAGTCCACACCTCCTGATAACCTTCTCAAACAGTGCCACCAACTGAGCTGGAAGTATTCAATACAGGAGCCCATGGAAGACATCCTCATGCAAACCACGGCACTGGCTGATTGTTGGAAGCCTTTGAATTACAGTTCTGCCTTAGCTCTCTATACTGGCATAGTCATTCCTCTTGAACCTCAGTTTCCTAATCCCTTAGCTGTGCTAGTCAAGACTGAATGAAATAATGTCGTTCTCCTGACACCTTAGAGGGATTAATAATCTCTCATCTATGGTTGGAGTTCACTCTAGGCTTGTAAGAACAAATTTTCCCATCAGTATTTTTTTTTCCTCTGTAAACTTCTTTTTTTTTTTTCCCATTAACCCCTTTGACGCTCTTGAGCAGCAATCAACATATGTTCCCTACAAGGTCAGATGTTAGCTGTCTTATGTTTTAAAAGCCTTATGTGTCCTTTGTGTGTTGTTGTTTTTCTTTCATTACAATCTTTTTAAAGATATAAAATGATTCTTAGCATAGATGCTGTACAAAAGTAGGTCTCCAGTCAGCTTAGACCTATAACCTCTAGTTGGCTGACCCCACGGTCAAGGTCAAGCAATGATGGTTCCCTGATCAACAGCATCAGCAAGTTTAAGGCGCTCATTAATAATGCACATCCCTACTGTCCCTTTCGCCTCTCTGCCTACTGAATCAGAAACTCTGACTTTGTGCCTAACAGGATGCACCACCCAGGTGATTTGAAGGCAGGCTGTCAAGCTTGCCTGCACATCAAACTCACTAAAAGAGCTTTAAAACATGTCAAAACTTTCTTGGATACCGAGTCAGAAATTCTGGGTGTGGGCTCAAGGCATGATGCTGTTTAAAATGCTGCAGGTGATTCTGTTTGCAGCTTCTGTTGATAATGTCTGTATTAACCCAGGAGACAGCCTTCACATCTGGGTGTTGGGATTACAGGTGTGTCTCACCACACTGCAACTGAGATCCACTCTCAGCCTTCAATTAATATACCCAGATTGTGAACTGAACTGGCTGGTTTTGTGTGTCAACTTGACACAGCAGGAGTTATCACAGAGAAAGGAGCCTCCCTTGAGGAAATGCCTCCACGAGATCCAGCTGTAAGGCATTTTCTCAATTAGTGATCAAGAGTGGAGGGCCCATTGTGGGTGGTGTCATCCCTGGGCTGGTAGTCCTGGGTTCTATAAGAGAGCAGGCTGAGCAAGCCAGGGGAAGCAAGCCAGTAAGTAACATCCCTCCATGCCCTCTGCATCAGCTCCTGCTTCCTGACCTGCTTGAGTTCCAGTCCTGCCTTCCTTTGGTGATAAACAGCAATGTGGAAGTGTAAGCTGAATAAACCCTTTTCTCCCCAACTTGCTTCTTGGTCATGATTTTTGTGAAGGAATAGAAATCTTGACTAAGACATGAACCAAGAATGGGTTTATTATAAAAAACACACTGAGTTTCTATTAAATTATAAGCACCATGACAAAAAAGCACAATGGTGGAGAGAAACTAGAACAGAATAAGTGGGTATCAAAGCTCATTGGCAGACCTCTGGTATGGTGTGTGTGCTTAGCATGCACAAAGCCCTAGGTTCAGTCTCTAGCTGTATATAAACTAGGAGTGGTGAGCATTGAGAAAGTGGGGATCAAAAATCCAAAGTCACCCCCTTATATAGAGTTTAAGGTGAACCAGGGATTCAATTTGAGAGACTCTGCCTCTCCAAGTGTATGGACACCTAGCTACATTTAAATAATTTGCATATGAAAACGAATCCTTTTTCATTTCAAAGTAGCTCATAATTTGAGTCTTACAAAAAGAATTACTGTAGAAGAACCATTCAAGTTCTTTTTCCCAATTTTCTGAGGTGAAATCTGAAGATTATCTTTCTAGACACCATACCTCACCACAGGGGGCTTGGTCCATTTTTCCACTGCTGCTCAAAGAGTATACTGTGTGATGTTTCGCTCTTGTCTCAAAAACCCTGTTTTCCTATATGTATCATGAATTATGTGAAGAAACATCTGCATGGTTTTATACTGGTAAGATAATTCTAGAGTGTCACATTTGACAAATGACATCAGATAGTCTGCTCTAGCTATAAACCAATTTAGAACTCTTATGCATAATTTGGCTTCAGGTCAAGGTGGTGTAATATGAACCAACGGGATATACAGTAGTTTGTCCCTAGCAGCTATCCTAAAGATCAGCAAAACTCATTCCTGTAAGAGAAGCTCATCCTGTAAGGTCAGGCCCTGGGGTCATGGGTGTAGGATTGTTGACGGGAATTGTTCCTTGCCTGGAGGTGCCTCTGTGTTCTGTCTACGCAGAGGCAGGCTGATGGACACTTCCTCCTTTATTTTCATTCCCTCTGGTCACTGACCACTGCTCTGCCTTCTTTGTTATAAGCCTTCCCAGTTGGCTCAGGAACCAGACAGCCATGTCCTCCCATGTCCTCCAGGGAACTCTGGCCTTCTTTCCAGTTGATTCCTGGTGGTGACACCAATCGTGGTAATTCCACTGTTGTGGTTAGTGTTTGCAATAAGAATGGAACCTCAGTTCTGGCCAATGAAACCTCAGAGGAAGTCTGTAAGAAGAACTTCTGGAAAGGTCTCTGTCATTCAATGGGATGCAAAGAAAAAGCCTGCCTGCCTGCTTGCTTGCTTGCTTGCTTGCTTTCTTCCTTCCCTTTTTCATTCTTTCTTTTCCTTTCCCCCTTCATTCTTTCTTTTCATTGACGGGAACTGAGTCTAGGGTAGCAAGCACTCTGCCACTGAGATATATCTTAACCCACAACATGGAGTTTTATGTAGAAATGTTCTGCTGGAAGCCAATGTAGCCATCTTGCAATGATGTCTGGAACTGAAAGTCAACATGACACGAAGGTGTATAGTATGTAAATTGGGATTTGCTATGGAAATAAAATCAATTATATATATCATTTGGCTAGCACAATTTATAGAGTTCAGGAAATCCCCCAATCTTCCACCTGTAAGCTACAGTGTTCAGAAAGCTGGGGCTGTAACTTTCAGTTCAAGGTCGAAAGTCTGAGAAGCTCCCTGGGTACAAGAGTTAAGTCTTGGACAGACAGACTGGGCACCAGGAACTCTAGCCTCCAAGGAACTCTTAGGCAAATAACCAGGAATGAAAGAGTCCTGTTGGAAAGACTGCTCAAGAATATGGCTCTTAGCACTGAGGGGGTGAGTTCTGTTGGGAGTCTGATCCTTTAAGAGCTCATTCCTGGTGTCTTTCAATGTAAGTTCTCTCTATCACAACGCTATATATCTCACTGAAGCTCTTAGCTTTGTAGTCCAATCCTATGCCAGACCCTGATACAATGCCCTGGTCACACTATGTGGTTTCTGGCATTTAAAGATCTGTTTATGTTTATCACTCTTTACATTGTTGTTACCATGGTCACTGTCTAACCTGCCCGAAGGCTGTTCTATATGCCTGGTGCTTTGAATGTCATAGGAATTCAGTAACCGTCAGATGAATGCACAAGAGAACTCTGCTTGCAAATGTAAGGCCAAGGAGGAGCTGGAGCACTTGGGCATATTTCTGGTTCTATCCTGGAGTCAGAACCCTGAGCACTAACTACCCTCTTCTTCCCACATCTCGTTAAAAAACCAGAGTGAAGAATACTGTTGCTCATTTTTCAGAGCACAATGACTCCTTCCTTTTCTCTTGTTTGCTCTCCATGACCATTTTTGAACTAAGTGGTTGGACCCTATGGATATGTTTAAGGCAGACGTTTTTATGTCTTCAAGAAGATTTTTCTTTGAAGCCCTAAGAATTTCATCATTGTGGTGTGTGTGTGTGTGTGTGTGTGTGTGTATACATATGCACATATGTGTGCATGCATGAGTATGAACACAAGCATACCTTTTGAGAGGGGTGGTCAATTATACTAGTTCTACAGTTACAAGTTTATAGGGAAACTTCAAAGGGATGAGCCAAATCTAAACATAAAATGGATTTACAAGTGAGTGCCTTAAAGGGAAATATCTCCTCCAGCAGACTGACTCTGGGAGCTGGCAAAAGAAACTGGCTTTAGAGTACCTCCTAGGTACCCTTCTCTCCATCCCCTAGAAAGATAGATTTGTGGGACTGAGGGTGAGTGTGGGCCCAGGAGAGTAAGACCTCTTGCTTTTAGCTGGAAACATCACTATCTACCTCAGAGAAGGGAGGCTGTTTCATGCTAAAACTAGAATGTCACAAGAAACATTGAGAAAGAATGAATGATCTCAAGATAGAGAAAGGTGTGTCACTGGAGACCAGGATTCTCTGAAGCAGTCTCTGATTTTGAAATGAATCCCTTTTTGAAGAGAATATCCTCAGGAGTTCAATGAAAGAGGAGAACATGCTAGAACCAAGTAATCATGCATATTGAATATGCTTCTTGTAGCTCTTTGCCCTTCATGTAAAGATGTAAAATCTATTGGCTGAATAATTGATACCAAGTTTGGTGTTAATACCACTGCAAAAGCACTGCTGGACTCCTTGTGCAACCCTTAATGCTCCTTATGAAACAGTGACTTGCTTGTATATCTGTCTTCCACATCACATTTTAAGTATCTTAAGACGATGCCCATGTTTCAAGTCATCTTTGTACCTCAGTAGCCTAAAACACTTCCAGTAGCAGACACTCAGTAAATGTTTTGAAATGGAACTAAATCAACATTTAATAGTGAAAAGGTCCAGACTCCATTAGTTGACAGATATTTACTAAGCCTAGAAGAAATAAGGCAGATACTGTAAATAAAGGTATTTTTCCTATCACCAGGATCTAGAGTCAGATAGACCCGGTTTTGCATCCCAGTTTTTCCAAGGTGCTACCTAACTGAGCCTTGGTTTCCAACTTGAGAAAATAAGGGTATCAAATTTCTCAATGGAATGTTGGGAATTAAGTAAGGCACTGTTGCAGGTTGAATTGTGACTCCTTCCAAATACACATGTTGAAATTCAAGACCTCAGGACATCACACTGACTTTTGGAAAAGAGGGTATTGCAGATGTCATTACCCATCCTACCAGACTAGACTATGACTGCTGTCTTGGTTGAAATGGAAAATGTAGAAGGCAGACCTGTACACATAGAGAATACAATGGGGGATTAAGGCAAACATCAGAGATTCATTTCCGACCTCTCCCAGATGCTAGGAAAGTGGCATGCATGGGACAGGTCCTTCCTCTCAGAAGGAGACAACCCACCAGCCATTTATCCAGCCTCCAGAATTGTGAGGTAATGGGTTTCTGGTGCTTAAGTAACTCTTTTGTGGTGTTTTGCTAAGACAGTCCTAGTAAGCTCGAACACGAGGCATCAATAGCACAGTCAGGACAGTGCCTGGTCTAATGGGTGTCCAGATTTTATACTTATTGTTTCACGAATGTTATATTTTCCTGGGAGTTTATGCTTAAGAATGACTTTGGCAGAAGGTAAGCATTTGATGGTTAGGAGGAGCCTTGGAACACAACACCAGTGGGTAACATCATGATTTAACTTTATGTTAAAAAGATCAATGTCGGCTGCTAGGAGTTAGCATGGAATGGCAGTAGGCAGGGGAATGATATATGCTGTGTGTGAAGTATCCCTCTCTAGAGAACCACATTTCCAGGAGCGCTCTCTCTCTCTCTCTCTCCCTCCCCCCCCCCCACTTTTCTTTTTCATTTTTCTTTCTTTCTTATACAACGAAAACAGTACTTTTTCTCTTGAAAGCTCAAAGTGCCCAAAGATGGAGAATGCTTTTGTGTTCATCTCCTTTCAAAGCTGGATGACTCGGAGGAGTTTGTTTAGTTCACAGTCGTGCGTGCCGTTGAAGAGCAGGCCAGAAGCTTCTGTTGGGACTCAGCTTACCAGCGTAAATGGCATCACAACGGCGCGGCAGTGAGTGAGGAAGAGGCCATGCCGAGACACAAGACAGCGTGCTGGGAAGGCCCAGGCTCATTCTTACCATCACGACTCACTTGGTGAACACCAGCCAGGCTCCCACAACACTGAGTTGTCTGATAAGCCCTCCCTCCGATGACTTAAGCCCCGCCTCCTAAAGGATCTTCCCGTGTCTCACACTTCATAACCTGAGGCTCCTGCTTCCAAAGCCTGAAACTGTAGCGGACAAGACTAAACCATACCTGCCCTGGAACCGTTCTCCATGGTATATCTTTGAAGCTAAAAGGAACCCGCTAGCCAAAACTGAAATCAAAAACATCACAGTTGCCTTCAAATACTCTTAACTATTGGGAATAAAACCACTGTGCCTTTAGAAGTGCAGGAAATTCTTCTTTTATTTCTGATTTTTTTTTAAAATGGTTACTTCTTCCCATGTCCACATTTAAAACAAACAAACAAACCCAGTGCTACCCATAGACATTCATTCACCTGCTGCAGGCTGAGGTACCATGTGACAGGTTTTCTCTGCTGAGGAAATGAGCCAATTCAAGCTGAATTAAAGTATAAAAGCAGGTTTATTGGGGGAAGCTTTCAAGTTCACCGATCTCACCTCAAGGGAGGGATCGGGGAAATCATCGATCAGATAAGGGGTGAGGATGGGGGTGGGGGAGTGATGGGGGAGGGGAGTCAAGAGAGAAGGGGAGAGCCACAGTGAAGAGCCTCTAGGTGAGAGGAGGCCCAGCCCCTGAGCTCGGAAATTCAGCTAGAGGGCTGGGTATGCCAGCCATGCCTTTTAACAGGTAGGGACTGAGGGATGCTGGGAGAACCTGGAGGCCAGGTCCACTTTGGCATGTTTAAATATGCACCTCATCTGCTTCTTCTGGGTCTGAAACGCAACACCATGGTGTCACTTGAGAATGTCTCAAGCTACTGACAGATGATCAGACAACCTAGCAGTCGCCATTGGCAGAGGAGAGCACCTCAAGATTCCGGAGCATTGAGGGCTGCTGCTGCGGAGAAACAACCCTGCTAGAAGAGGCCAGAGGGGCTTCATGGGGGCTCCTGAAAGGCCGCATTTAAAGAGATGAGCGAGGGCAGCCCTGAGTGAGATTCAGAACACAGGCAAAGGGTTTTGCATCTAGCATAAGGAAGAGATTCTTCCCCTGAACGGAGTCTAAACTGAGGGTTGAAGGGAGGCGAGGCCTGGAACCCCATGGGGCAAAAACAAGAGCTCAGCGCTTTACAGGAAGTGTGTGGAGATGGAGCTTCAGGTACTGGCAGGGAAGGGATCGCATAGACACTGCTTTTCGTGTGTGTGTGTGTGTGTGTGTGTGTGTGTGTGTGTGTGTATAAGGGTGTGTGACACAGGTATGTGGCTTTGTGTGGAGGCCCAAGGTTGATAATAGGAATTTTGCTAGATCACTTTCCCACCTTGTCCTTCTAAGGCAGCTTGTTGAGGAATCCTGTCTCTGCTTCCTGCAGCTGACCTTGCAGGCAGGGTGCCACACCCACCCGACCTTTACGTGAGATCTGGGGATCCTACCCAAACTCTAGTGCCCTGGTTTGTGAGGCCCTAGACCCGAGATGAAGAGAACTTTCCCTGGCCACGCTAAGCAGTCTTTATTGGACCCCTTTGGCAGTGAATGATATGTTTATTGTGGGGAAATCAACACAACAAGACTTATCACCTTAGTAACTTCTTTAGCGTGTAATTCAGCGACATTACCTGTATCCATCACATTACACAACCTTCACCACTCGCTACCCATTTCCAGAACTTGGTTACCACGACAGACGCTGTGCTAACTAAATAATCCACCCAGTTACCCCATCCCTCCTCTCGAGGCCTTGGAAACCCCAATCCTACTTGCCACCGCTACAGCTTTATCTCTTCCAGGTGCCCTGTGAATGGAATCATTCGATATTTGTTTTCTTATTTTTCTGGCCTGGTTTACCTGGCATGAAGTTTTTGAGCTTCGTCCACTTGTAGCATGCTTAAGAGCGTAGTAGCATTCTTTTTGTGCTGTGGGTGTACCACCCTGTGTTGACACAGTCATCTGTTGGTGGTGGCTAAGGCTGCTTTTGCCTTTTGGCTCTTGTAAATAATGCGGCCATGAGCAGTGGTGTGTAGCTACCTGTTTGAGTCTCTGCTTCTAACCTCTCTAGTGGAACTGACAGGCTGTACTGTGGTTCTATCTTTAACTTTGTGAAGAGCAAACTAGTTTCCATAGCAACTACTCTGTTTTGTGTTGCCAGAAGTGATGCGCACTGGCTTTCCAATTTTCCATGTCCTTGACAAAATTTCTTACTGTCTGTTGTGGGCTGCTGGTTATTAGTAGCCACCTCAATAGGGTTAAAGTGGCACCCTACTGTGTGGTGGGTGTTGTTGTTGTTGTTGTTTTAACATTTCATTGGAGGTGGTATACTCATGCATGTAGGACAGAGGGCAACTTGTCAGTTTTAACTTCTACCATGTGGGAGCAAACACTTTACCTATTGAGTCTTTCTGGCTCATCGCTGAGTTCAGATCTGCATTTCTCTAATGGCTAGGTAATGTTGAACATTTTTCTATGTGTTAATGGTCTCTTGTATGTCTTCTTTGGAGTCTATTTCATTCCTTTGCCTTGTTTCAAGCTAGGTTGTTTTTTGCTTGCTTGGTTTTTTGTTTGTTTGTTTGTTTGTTTGTTTGGTGTTGAGTTGTAAGTGCTATTTATATTTCTGGATATTAATTGCTTACCAGATTCATGATTTAAAAATATTTTCTTCCATTTCCTTGGTCATCTTTACATCTTGCTGACAATATCTTTTGATAAACAAAAAAGTCAGTAAATAGTTTTGAGATGATAAGAGATTGTGGTGGGTTGCCCTGCTGTTGTTTGTATTCTGATGTTAATTCTGCTTCCTCAAGAAGGGTTGTCCCAACTCGCAGTCCAACTCAGGTGATCCCTTGTGAACCTTTTCCCCATTTTAACTGGTCAATAGGACTGGTGAGATGGCTCAGCAGGTAAGAGCACAGACTGCTCTTCCAAGGGTCCTGAGTTCCAAGAAGATGGACTCCAGAAAATCAAATAACCCTATTAAAAATGGGGTACAGAACTAAACAAAGAATTCTCAACTGAGGAATACCAAATGGCTGAGAAATACCTGAAAAACTGTTCAACATCCTTAATCATCAGGGAAACGCAAATCAAAACAACCCTGAGATTCCACCTCACACTGGTCAGAATGGCTAAGATCAAAAATTCAGGTGACAGCAGATGCTGGCAAGGATGCGGAGAAAGAGGAACATTCCTCTATTGTTGGTGGGATTGCAAGCTGGTACAACCACTCTGGAGATCAGTCTGGTGGTTCTTCAGAAAATTGGACATAGTACTACCGGAGGATCCAGCAATACCTCTCCTGGGCATATACCCAGAAGATGTTCCACCTTGTAATAAGGACACATGCTCCACTATGTTCATAGCAGCCTTATTTATAATAGCCAGAAGCTGGAAAGAACACAGATGTCCCTCAACAGAGGAAAGGATACAGAAAATTGTGTAATGGAGAACTATTCAGCAATTAAAAACAATGAATTTATGAAATTCTTAGGCAAATGGATGTATCTGGAGGATATCATCCTGAGTGAGGTAACCCAATCACAAAAGAACACACATGATATGCACTCACTGATAAGTTGATATTAACCCAGAAACTTAAACTACCCAAGATACAATTTGCAAAACACATGAAACTAAAGAAGGAAGAAGGACCAAAGGGTGGATAATTTGTTCCTTCCTAGAATGGGGAGCAATACCCATGGAAGGAGTTACAAAGATAAAGTTCGGAGCTAAGACTGAAGAAAGGACCATCCAGAGACTGCCCCACCTGGGGATCTATCCCATATACAACCACCAAACCCAGACACTATTGCATATGCCAGCAAGATTTTGTTGACAAGATCCTGATATAGCTATCTCTTGTGAGGCCATGCCAGTGCCTGGCAAATACAGAAGTGAATCTTCACAGTCATCTATTGGATGGAACACAGGGCCCCTAAAGAAGAAACTAGAGAAAATACCCAAGGAGCTAAAGGAGTCGGCAACCCTATAGGAGGATCAACAATTTGAACTAACCAGTACCCCCCGCCCCCAGAACTGTTGTCTCTAGTTGCATATGTAGCAGAGGATGGCCTAGGAGGCCATCAATGGGAGGAGAGGCCTTTGGTCTTGTGAAGATCATATGCCCCAGTACAGGGGAATGCTAGGGCTAGGAAGTGGGAATGGGTGGGTTGGGGAGCAGGGCGGGGTGGGGGCGATTATAGGGGACTTTCGGGATAGCATTTGAAATGTAAATGAAGAAAATATCTAATAAAATAAAATAAAATAAAAAACAAACAAACAAATAAAAAAAGGTCCTGAGTTCAAATCTCACAACCACATAGTGGCTCACAACCACCCATAATGAGATCTGATGCCTTCTGAAGACTGCTACAGTGTACTTATGTATAATAATAAATAAATCTTTGAACCAGAGTGAGTGGGGTTGACCAGAGCGAGCAGAGGTCCTAAAAATTCTATTTTCAACAACCACATGAAGGCTCACAACCATCTGTTCAGCTACAGTGTACCCATATACATAAAATAAATAAATAAATCTTTAACTGATCAATAAAGGCTAGAACCTGTGATTGGGCAGTGAAGGAAAAAGTGGGAAAGGAGGTCTTGGAGAGGAAGGCAGGTGGAAAGAGAAGAGAACAAGAAGGGAAGGAGAGAGGACAGAAGAGGAGGAGGAAGCCATGATGGGGCAAAACTACAAGGCCAGGAGAAATTGCAAGTAGCAAAGGGTCTTTAAAAAAAAAGATTTTTTTTTAGATTTATTTTAAATATATATAAAATAAATAGACAACTTGGAGAACTCAGCAAAGGATCCCCTTGGTTTACCATTAACAATCTAAATGAAGTTTTTCTTGTACAGAGGGAGTTTCTGGACCTGCCAGAGGTTAAATAATGACACAGAGACTAATTTTTATTACAGCTTGGGCCTTTAGCTGTTCTGACTTTCAGCTAGCTCTATCTAAATTTATCCTGTCTATTCTAGCATCACCAGCTCTATGTTGCTGATGTTTATGCCTGCCCACCCCCATCTCCTTTCTTCTGACTTTTTCCTCCCAGAAACCCTTTCTGTGCCAGGGAGTTTTGCCACCATTTCCTACCCAGCTATTGGCTGTGAACTTTTTTTTTTATAAAAGCCAATCAGCAGTAAGGAAAGTGAATGTTTACAAAACACTAGGCCGGTGATGGACCACCAGGATCCAGTCAGTACTTAGATCTCTGCCTGTACAGCAATCAACAATTAGCAATATAGACACACCTTTGCACAATGTGCCCCAAAAATCTTCAACACAGACTGGACTGGGTGTTGGGAAGTGTGCAGGACAATAAATAAGTGTGAAAATGAAACGTGTTCAAATCTGCACTACTATTTGCTAGGACTGGTACTTTGAATACACATCCAAAACTCTCTTAAGTTCCAGGTCCTTGCCTGTCACATAGAAATAAGAAAGCTTGGGGATGGTTTGAGAGTCAAGTGGAAAATGGCTCATGCATAACACTTAGCACTGCACCTAGCACACAGCAAATCTTGATATGTGTAAACCTATTCCCAGCTCTGTCTCCTGAGCTCCAGGAAGGGGCTGGAAGAATCTTAGCTTTACAATCAGAAAACTCGGTTCAGGGGCTGGGGAGATGGTTCCATGGACAAAGGTATTTGCTGTGAAAACATGAGAACTTGGGTTTGGAGCCCCTCCCCCCCCCCCCGCCCCCACATCTCAATAGCTAATCACGCATGTGTGATACTGACGTTTGGAGGAGATTGGACGGTACTGCTAGTCTAAGCAATCAGTAAACTCCAGGTTCAATGAGAGGCCTATCTCAAAAATAAGGTGGGATTGGGGAGTGGGAAAGAATAAAGAGATGGTTCAGTGGTTAAGAATACTTGTTGCTCAGCCAGGCAATGGTGGTGCACGCCATTAATCCCAGTACTTGGGAGGCAGAGGCAGGTGGATTTCTGAGTTTGAGGCCAGCCTGGTCTACAGAGTGATTTCCAGGACAGCCAGGACTGCACAGAGAAACTCTTGTCTCGGGAAAAAAAAAAAAAAAAAAAAAAAGAATACTTGTTGCTCTTGCAGAGGACCATAGTACAGTTTCCAGGTCAGACAGTTCACAAATGCCTATAATTCCAGCTCTAGGGAATCCAAGACCCTCTTCTAGAAACTATAAGTACCTGCACATGCATGTGCATGTGCGTGTGCATACACACACACACACATATGCATATGTGTAAGTAAAGAATAAAATAAATTTTAAAATACAATGGAAAGCAACAGAGGACAACCAGCTTCCACAAGCACATGTATAGATGTACACAACACACACACACACATACACACGTTAGGCTTTGCTTGCCTCTATAGCCTCTTTTGGTTCAAATTAGAGAAAAGACATCAACCAGTCCAAGTGGAGAAGGGGATGCTGACCCCAGCACCCTTAAAAGCTTTGTCCTTGTGTGTCGGCCGGCCGTCTGCAGAGGCTCCCCTCCCATCCACTAAGCTCCACTCACTTTGTGTTCTGATCTGCAGAGTCAAGTTGAATTCCCTGCTCAGAGGGATGTGCTGACCCACCTGAGGACACTTGGTATTGCACAAAGGGTTTATGGTTTTGAGGGTTTGGTTCCTGATGGAGCCTACCATCCATATAGGGACAGGGACCTGTGAGTGGGCTATGGGTTGAGGCCTCAGCCTGGAGGCTCCTCTGAACCTCATTTGTCCCAACGTGATGGTGCCTCCCAAGGAGAGTTCCTGTCACCCTGCCTGCAGACAAAGTCATGGCTCTCTGTGACAGAGAGCAGGAACAACTTACACATGCTCTTTCTGCCCCTTGGAATTTAGTTAGTGCTTGCTTCCTCTCCTTCGAATCTAGCTGCCGAGTTAGGTGTTGATTCTCTTCATGTATATGGAGAGGGAGGGAGAAGAGGAAAAGGAGAGAGAGAGAGAGAGAGAGAGAGAGAGAGAGAGAGAGAGAGAGAGAGAGAGAGAGAGAGAGAGAGAGAGAGACTGTTGTTTTGGGCTTTTAAAACATCAAAGCCCACCTCCAATGACATATCTTCTCCAGCAAGCCACATCTAATTCTTCTCAAACAGACTACCAATTAGAAACCAAACATTCAGTTGTATGAGCCTGTAGGGCCATTCTCATTCAAACCACCGTGTCTTACATGAGAGGGTCTTAGTAGCCCAGCTGTACATATTGTGGACTGGGAGCTCTGGTTAGATAGTGGAGCTTTGCACAAGACCAGCAGTGTATCAGGGAGAGCAGTCACTAGGTTCCTGGTCATTTCTTCTCCCTAGTAGAGGTCTGCCTGCATACCACAGGAGGCAGCCGTGATGACACATAGATAGGCTAGTTAGGCAATTTAGAAAAAGCATGGGCAGTATATTACTGGCAAGAGATCAGAGACCTAAAATAACCACCCTTTTCTCTCATATACTTAAAGAAAAAGAACAACCACAGTATGTAATTAACTACAGTGTAAATTGAAGAGCTGGGTTAGCTTCCAGTGAGCCTAATAGGGGTTTGAAATGAAAATCTTAAAGGTCATTTCCACTTCCAGACTTGTTTTACTCCTCTGTTTCCAGGGAAAGATTGTTAGGTGGGCTCTTCTCTCAGGAACATGTCCTGTGACCACAGAAGTGAAAGATTTGCTTTGTAGAAGAAGCTCTGAAAACCAAAGGAGAAGCAGACACATGGAAAAATGATGTTACTATGTAGCTCAGGCTGACCTCAAACTTGGTGTGTAGCACAGGCTAACCTTATAATCTTCCTGCCTCAGCCTCCCAAGAGCTACTATTAAAGTCATGTGCCATTACAGTTGGCTCAAGATAATGTATGTTTCTCTCTCTCTCTGTGTGTGTGTGTGTGTGTGTGTGTGTGTGTAAGTCAGTGTCTTAGTTAGGGTTTTACTGCTGTGAAGAGACACCGTGACCAAGGCAACTCTTATAAGGACAACATTTAATTGGGGCTGGCTTACAGGTTCAGAAGAAGATTCAGTTCATTATCATCAAGGTGGGAGCATGGCAGCATTCAGGCAGGCCTGGTGCAGAAGGGGCTGAGAGTTCTACATCTTGTTCTAAAGGCAAACAGGAGAAGACTGGCTTCTAGGGAGCTAGGATAAGAGTCTTAAAACCCACACCCACAATGACACACTTCTTCCAACAAGGCCCCACCTACTTCAGCAAGGCCACACCCTCTAATACTGGCACTCCCTGGGCCAAGCATATACAAATCAACACAGTCAGAGAGCAGCTTTATGGAGTCAATTCTTTCCTTCTACCATTACCTGCTTTCCAGGGATTGAAGAAATCATCAGCTTTGCTTCTGTGGCAAACAATGACCCATCGCCCCAGCCCAGGATTTTATATATACATGTATTATATAATTATATAAATATATATTACATATTTATATATTTATGTATGTTATATTTATAAATAAATCCAGGGATCCGTCCCATAATCAGCTTCTAAATGCTGACACCATTGCATACACTAGCAAGATTTTGCTGAAAGGACCCAAATATAGCTGTCTCTTGTGAGACGATGCCGGGGCCTAGCAAACACAGGAGTGGATGTTCACAGTCAGCTATTGGATGTATCACAGGGCTCCCAATGGAGAAGCTAGAGAAAGTACCCAAGGAGCTAAAGGGATCTGCAACCCTATTGTTGGAACAACATGATGTACTAACCAGAACCCCGGAGCTCTTGTCTCTAGCTGCATATGTATCGAAAGATGGCCTAGTCGGCCATCAATGGAAAGAGAGGCCCATTGGACTTGCAAACTTTATATGCCCCAATATAGGGGAATGCCAGGGCCAAAAGAATGGGAATGGGTGGGTAGGGAAGTGGGGGGCGCTATGGGGGACTTTTGGGATAGCATTGGAAATGTAATTGAGGAAAATATGTAATAAAAATATTAAAAATCAAATATATATATATTACATATTTATATATTTATGTATATTATATTTATAAATAAATCGAAATAATATATTTATTTCCATATATTATCTTTATATCTAATTATATAACTATATGTAAATTATATAAGTAATATATAAAATATATAACACTTATACATATATTATTATGTAATATATAAACATAGCTTTATACATTATAGTATATAATATATGTAGAAATATGTTATATATTATATAAATTATACATAATATATAATATATATTTATATATAATATGTAACATATATCAATATGTTAACATATCAATATAGTAATTATGTTATATGATTAAAATATATTAATACTTATATATACTTTTCCCCTTCTATTGAAAATAGGTTATTTCTCATACAATATATCCTGATGACAGTTTCCCCTCCCTCTACTCCTCTCAATTCCTCCCCACCTCCCCTCCCATGCAGATCTGCCTCCTTTCTGTCTCTCATTAGAAAGGAATAGGCTTCTAAGGGATAACAGCAAGTACAACAAAATGAAATATAACAAGCTAATACAAAACCACCACGTCAAAGTTGGACAAGGCAAGCCCACAGAAAGAAAAGTACCCAAGAGATGGCACAAGAGTCAGAGATGCACTCGCTCCCATCCAAACACTAAACTGAGCAGCACAGTATACACACAGAGGACCTGGTGCAGACCCTGTAGGCCCTGTGTTTGCTGCTGCAGTCTCTGGGAGTTCGTACAAGCTTTGCTCCGCTGATTTAGAGGAACCTGTTCAGGTCCACAGCCAGGCCACCCTGAACAAGCCCAGTCTTGTCTGGCAATATACATTTTTAAAAACAATCACTCACACCCTACCATATAGAAGTAGCCATTATTTGTATTTTATTGTCTTTTCAAAGCATGTGAATATATAATTTAATTAATTTTATTCGATTTTTAAAGATTGATTTATTTTTACTTTATGTATGCGAGTGTTTTGCCTGCATATATATATGTGCCTGGAACCTGCCAAGCCCAGCAGAGGGTTTTGGATCTCCTGACACTGGAGTTGCAGGTGATTCTGAACCACCATAGCATGCTGGGAGCCAAATCCAGGTTCTCTGTAAGAACAGTAAGAGCGGTTAGCTGCTGAGCCACTGCCCCAGCCTGAATCAATTTTGTCTCTGTTATACCTGTGATCCTAGGAAATGAACATCTCCATACTGCTATAGTATAATCACAAACACAGATATCATCCTTGTGCCTTAAACTAGTGCACTGGAGTGAAGATCTTCATTGAGTTCTTTATGGGGAGTTCCTACAAAATGAGTAACTGCTAAAGGTATGGGTACAGCCCTACTAATGCTTCTGGCTATGTGTTCATCAGTTTACTTTATCGCCAAGACAAGAGCGTCTATTCTAAACTTTTGTCAGCTCCACAGATAATAATTTTTTAAAAAATCATTCCTAAGTGAATAAAGAGAAAAAAAACCCATTTTAATGTATTTCAATTAGTACAATTGAACTTTTTCATTTATATTCTTAATAATCTATTTTCCTTCATTTTGAGTGATTTCTTCATATCTTTGAGCAATTTCCTGTTGGATAGTATCTTTTCCATTTGTAGGACACTTTATGTATTAAGAAAACTATAATTTGTTTATCAGGTATATTGCGAATATTACCCAGTGTGTCACTTATTGTGATGCTATGTGACACAGAACTGTTTCAAAACTAGCCGTTTTCTTTCGTTCATGCTTCCTGCTTATTTAATGCTTGCCTGGTTTTTTTATTATAAAGATTTCTCCTGTGTTTGCTCTTCTACTAAGATAAAAACAGAAGTGGCTTTACTGCTCACTTTTAAATATCTCACCATCCAGCTGGATTTCAATGTTCTGTTCTGCTCCCAGTAAGCACCTAACGTTGATATTTTATAGTCGTCGCCAGCTTGTCCCAATAATCAGCACCACAAACATCCCTTTCCTCTTCACCTTTCACACAGGGAGCTGCTGGAAACCCCTCTGTTCTACCTTCCTAGTCCTGTTGCATCAGATAAGCAAGCCAACTCTGGCTGTCTACGTGAGGGAATGCATCCACATTTCTACTTTACCACGTGAGCGGTGCTCGGTCGTGAGCTACCATGTGCTGTGTTGCAAACAATGAATTTTTATAGCCAGTGAGATATATAAGCTCGTGAATTATGTTTCTTTCTTTTTATACATCAGAGTGATTTGGAAATCTCACGTAACAGTAATACTTGGTGTGGCAGTGTGTGACAGTGAGGCAGACTGGTGGTGGCCCTAGGCAGCTACAGCAGTGCTGGACTGGATCGCCCCGTCTTCCTTTGCACTGTCTCTGAGGCCTGGCCATTCTGAGAGTTCTGATCTTGCATTTCCAGAAAGTTTCTGTTTCCCATTATGTAATTATAGTCCTTCTTTTTGCTCCCTCTGACTCAAGCCATGATGATTAAGCCTCTATTTCTTACAATTAAAAAATAAATAAACCTACTTGGAACACCACGCGTATATTCTTCAGGGCTAAAGAAGAGACTGGTTCATCAAATGACGGGGTGGTTCCTGCCGGGAAATCCAACTGGATGTCTAAGGGAGGCAGGCAGTCCTGGCAGTAGGGACCCCCTCTGCTGAGCAGCTGTTGTATAAAAGCTGCTGACGGCCAGAGTTTAGCTGGGCTAGACGCTCTTTCAACAGTCCACCTTAGTGGTGATCTTAGCAATGTGATGCCCTCTTTCTACATTCTGGCACTCTGGGTTTTGTAGCTGGTCCATTCTCGGGGGATTGGTAAGTGCCTCTTCCCACCTCCCTGGCACCTCTCACCTCTCTAGTCTCTCCACTGCTGTCCAATGCAAGTCCTCCGCACACACCTTTTTCCTGCTTCTTGGGTCTTTCTTTTGCAAGTACTGAATTTAGGGCTCGTGTTCTTTTCTTTCAAATGGGTTCTGCTTTGTTGAAAGAGTGTCCAGCAAGTATTTCCTAGGTTTTCTGTGTTGATGTTTGGTCTTTTGCTATCTATTGTCATGCTAAGTGCAGGCTCCATAGACCTGGTTGTCCCAAGTTATTTTTGATTGGTAAATAAAGATAGCAACAGCCAATAGCTGGGCAGAAGAGGCATAGGTGGGGTTTAGGTTTTGAGGGCTTGTGGGGTTGGAGGGGAAGGAACCATGAGAAGGAAGAAGGTACAGAGAGGAGGGAGAAGTCTCCATGGGTTTGGAGTCAAGAGAACATGGCCTTGAGGGCTGGCCAATTGGAGTTAAGAGCAGCCCAGATGGAACATAGCAATCACTCAGAATTATCGATAGGAAAGTAGATTCTAACAGCATAGAGGATTGGCAGCTGTCCAGCTGTTGTACTGTTTAAGGCTTATTGTAAATAGAAAGGTTGTGTGTAAATCTGGGACCTAAGTTGTCTCCGATGGGGCAGAAACCCCAGGTCAGGTTTAAATAATGTCTACAACACGTGTGTACTGTGGCAGCTCTTGCGTTTCCAAGATGCTTGCTGAATTGCCCCTATTGTTTTAATTCCTTTGATAGGAGATTTTCAAAGGAACATGGGCAAATTAGGCTTTTGTGCTCCAACTACCATCATGAGGTAGAAATTGCTTCTTGGTGTTTAACTTTTTTTCTTATTAAAAAACTGAAAAAGAATTAATTTTAAAATAATACTTCCTTGGCAGGGTACTGTAGCTGCACCTTTTAATCCCAGCACTTTGGGAAGCCATGGCAGGCAGGCAGATTACTGTGAGTCTGAGACTGGGCTGGCCTATCAGGTTAGTTCCAGGCCAGCTGGGGATGCATAGTAAGCCCCTGTCAATGACAATAATAGTAGTAGTGATAATAATAATAAATAATAAATTATATTCCCATATTGATTCTGCCAAATTAATCATTGGGAGAAATGGGAAAAAAGGAGATTTCTAGTAAAAATGCCAGGAAACTTCAATAACTGAAAATCTTATTCAACATATAACCCGAATCCTCTTAGAATATAGTCTGTTCTTCCTTCCTTCTTTTCTTCATTCCTTCCTCCCCACCTTTTAAAATTTTTTATTTTAGACTTTGCTGTACTCTTCCTCCCACACCGTTTTGTTATTTGTTGCTGTCTACTTGTTTGAATCAGGCTCGTGCGGTGGTGCAGGCTGGCCTTGAATTCTGTGGAGCCAAGGATGACCTTGCATTCCTGATAGTCCAAGTGCAGGGATGACACAGTCGTGTGCCAGCTTCACACTTTCTTTATTCTTTGTCTTCTCCTTTATTGTGTTGAGTTTGCTCAAGGATACCCCTTGGATGATATGAGAAAGACACTCACTCAGGTACCACATTCAAATCTCTCCACTTAGCTCTGTGCAAAGGCTTGTAAGAAATTTCAAAGGAAGCCTAGTGGTGGCTACTACAATGGCTGCTGCAAAGCTATAAGCAGACTCCAAAGTGGGGTCATTGTGACTGTCATTCCATAGATGCAAAGTAAAACCAGAATGAAATGGCATTTTACATCCACCAGGAACAGGAGCTTAAAAATCAAACAGTAAAATGTCTGTGAGGACACACAGACATTGAAAGCCTCTTGTCCTGGATGCAGGGAACATGTGGGAATGTCAGTGGTAGGGACTGTGGAATCATGTAAATATGCCAAAAGTTACTGAACTGTATAATTTACAAAATTCACATATGCTTCATAACCGTTTAAGTGGATCAGCTAGTGCAAGAAATATACCAAATTCCAGTCTTTTTTTTATACACCTCGAAACTTTCAGAAGATACAATGGGAGGAGAGCTTCATTCAGAGGAGGAGATTTAGAGGCATTCTCTGAAAAACAAACAAAACCAAACCAAAACAAACAAACAAAACCCAAAAAGACAGCACTGAATCCAGACCACCAAGAACAAAAACCTAACAAACCTAACAAAAACCCAAGTGTTTTCTGTAAATGTCAGGCCTTGCCTAGCTCTTTCTGTTGCAGGTGAAGGAGTTGAGGCTAGCGCAAGGGTCCAGTGGGTAAGAGTACTTGATACACAACCAGGAGGACTTGAATTCAAACCCTCAGAACCCATCTTCAAAGTCACAAGTCACGGGTGGCTGCCTGCACCTTAACCTGAGGAAGAGACCGGAGGATCACTAGGGCGAGCCATCTGCCAGTCTAACTCAAGGTTCAGTGAGAATCTTTGTCTAAAGAGAGTAAGGCAGAGAGTGATAGAGAAGGACATCTGGTGTCTTCTCTCCTCTTGTCTCTATGTGCACACAGGAGTGCTCACACACAAATACATCCAATACCACACACACACACACACACTCACACTGGTTTCTAGGTTAAGAGAGGTTGAGGTGGATCACCCATGATCACACAGGAAGCAAATGGCAGGGCAGGAGGATTGGTTGAGAGGCAGGCGACTCTGAATACAGGAGTTTGACTGTCCCACAGGAGTAGGACACACAAAATGGCTCAAGGAGAGAAAACTACACAACATGGGTGGGAACCTGACGGTGCTAGGAATTGAGACCAGTCAGGAAAAGCAGGTAGGGCCCAAACTATGGGAGGACAGATGTTACTGATTGGCAGTTCAGACCGTCTTCCTTCAGACTCTCCAATAAGCCAGAGCCTCTTAAGGTAGAATGAGAGTTATGCAGTGGATTCCTCTAGGTTGAAAATGAGAGGGGAAAAAAGTCCCCCCAAATCTCCAAGACACAGGAACCTCAGAAAACTTACAGGCTTGCCCCATTAAGTAGTGAACAATTGTGGGGAAGATGAGACTTTGGTTGCTTGCTGGGTAAGGCACAAGGGACTCTATGACACAAGGGTTGGGAGTTGTCACCATGCTTGCGTTATCTTTTCTGATAACGCAGTTGCCTGAGTCAACCGAGTTCCTGTGAAGTAACACAAATTAAACTCATTGTCTCACCAGCTAGACTCGTATAAAATCATTTCTTTGACCTGTGGTTGTCCTCTCTGTCACACAAATAGATGTTTCTGTGCATCTCTCAGGAAAAGTAACGTACAATAAAATGCCTATGCTGTAATGAGAAGACTCCAATAGGAAGGCCTATGTATAACCACTGTGTGAAATCAGATATTGAAAGGGCTGGGCCCACTTCTAGGATGGAAGAGACTGAACTTAGATTAAGGTTGTAGAACTAAACAGGGAGGAAAAAAGGAAATAAAACACCACCCCAAACTGCTGTAATTGTATCTATTCGCTTATCTGTCTGTTTGTTTTGCTGTATTGGATTCTGACCGAAGGGTCTTCTGCACCCTAGGCATGAGTTCAACCACAGACTCAGTTATAGCTCCAGCCTTGTTGAAAGCATTTAATTGCTTGTGTTTAGACTTAACTTGCCATTGATATATTTAGTATTTCAAAAAAGATGAAACTATTTTTCACCCATAGTTATTCAGGACCAAGGAAGACAAGTTTAAGTATTTGAAGTGTTGAAATGTAGGGGTGATGTCTCGTCCCAAGCCTGCTAGCCACCTTTGCCCTGTAAGCTCCAACCTTGCTTAATGGTCTCCTCGCTAAGGACACAGGACACTCCTGGTTATCTAGTGGCTCCATGGTCCTAGAATACAAAACCCCTCTTCTTGTCCTGGCTCATACAGAACATGCTGGGAAGTGTACTGAGGATGCCTACCACAGTAGATTTCAGATATGAAAATTGTTCCTTGCTATGTTAAGTCACACTAGCTTGGCAGGCACCTCAGTATGGGTAAGTGGTAAAGAACTCTGTGGAGGACCTAGTCTCAGCCCTGTCCTTTCTCCTCTGGAGAGTGTTGTTTCTTAACTGCCGTGTTCCTTGAATTTCATACCTAGGGAATAGAGTAAACCGTGATTACTTTTCAGCATTGTTGGAAGCTTGAAAGAGCTGAAACATGAAGAAGAATGTAGAAATTGCCTTATACAGTCCAGGACTCAGAACACTTTAAAACCTTGCTTTGAGATTTCCTAATTTCTTTCTTTTTCCTTTCAGAAACAGCCAGAAAATAATTGCTTGCTGGTTTCTCTATGGTAGCAATATTTTCCATTAGGTCTTAAATGGTCAAGTTCTCAGTAATTGTGCCTGAACAATTTTTCAAGCACTGTTTACAGTATCTGAAATATGGAATCATATCCAGATGCCATTTCCTTCGCTGGATGAAAGGATAAAGAGAACGTAGTGTGTTTATACAGTGGAATATGGCTCAGCCATGAAACAAATCAAATCTCTGTCATTTTTCAGTACTGTGGGTAGAACTGGAGGTCCCTGTGTTAAGTAAAACAAGCCAGACACAGATAAACAGATACCGCATGTTCTTTCTCATTTAAGAAGCAACAAGGTGGCCCACACCTTCAATCCCATTACTTGGAAGGCAGAGACAGGAAGATTTCTGTGTTCAAGGCCAGCTTGGTCTACATAGTAAGTTCCAGGACAGCCAGGGCTATACAGAGAAACCATGTGCCTACCCGCCCACCCACCCACCCACCCACAAAAAGTAACCAGAAAGTGAAGCTTGTAGAGGCATGGGGACAAAGGATGGTTATTAGATATGGGGAAGAACAAGATAGTGGGGGGCAGAAAAAAATGTAAGAGGGACTTTTAGACACTGGAACTGATAAGTCCTTGAGTACAAGCTGCTGGGTGCACAGAATGAATGGACAGCATATGCAGTGAGGAACTATCACTGTTGAGAATTCCACTAGGTATGCAAATAATATGTATTTAGAGTATACGTTCTAAAAATCACCAAAGACACAGCATAACACAGAACTGTCTTGCAAATCAGTTCACACCGTCAGACCCAGTGCAACGGACAAAGCTACCTTGGGGGTTGCTGTTTCATTGTGTGAGTAGGACAGCAGCTATTTCCCCCGACCCCCGTTTGTTTTAACATTGGGCCTCTTTCTGAAACAGAGTAGAAGAAAAGAGGGGGCATTTTCAAAGAGATAAAGTTGATAAATAATACAGGTACATATATAATATATATCATTGATATATCATATATATGTGTGCTTGTTTCTGTTCCAAAATCCACCCCCCCATCTCTCCCTCTCTTTCTCTCCAATTTTCCTCTTTATCTCACTCACCTTCTGTGGGCTGTGTCACAATTGCTTAGCTTTCCCAATACTGGTATTTGCCACTAAAAGAAGGAAAATAGTAACTTCACGGATCAGTCCACTACTGCTTTCTTAAGGGTGCACTGAGCATTACAGGAATCACACAGTCTGCCTCTGTTTCTCTCAGCCTGGAGTGTGAGACCAATGTGTAAAACAGCAATACTGTATGTACAAGTAAAATGGAAGCAAAGAGCTGCAAGAACCAAATGGCTCGGACACTCAGAGATTCGTTGTCATGCTCAAGGTAGTAGAGCTGACGGGTGTAACGTGGAAGAAAGGGGCTCCATACTAAAACACCAACCTTGCTAGCCTCAGACACTGGAACAGAGCGAAGGTCATGAAGCAACCAGTGGGAGGAAGCAGCCGGTCCTGTGAGCTCAAGTTAGTCCTTCTGGGAGGAAGCAGCCAGTCCTGCGAGCTCAGGTTAGCCCATCCTCGTGTCACATTCACCTCTGCTTGAGTCAATCACAGTCCTGATTATAGCTCTTAAACTCCTGGCTTCAAGTATGAATATTTTGGTCTACCTGCCCAACTTGTGAAAACAAGATAAAAGAAAATATATACCCTAAGGAGAAACCCAAGGAAAAATAAATATAAGAGCTATAATTTTCAGATCTAGAAAAGCAGGTTTACTCAGAGTAATTCACACATTGTTGAAAGACCAATTAGAGCCATTAACAAGTTGTTGGCACCGACTTTAAACTCTCCACTCTGATTCAGTCTGGAGCTGCCTGTCCTTCACATGATGCGTTATAATCAAAACACACAAACAGCTCTCAGGCTACAACTGCAGATAGGGCACTTTACCTGAGTGGATAAGCTTATACCCTGCCTCTCAAGACTCTAGCTGCTGATTTGATGGTGGGACTATTAGAAAAGATGCATGTGAAAGGTTTCCAAGAGTGAAAAGCTATACAGTTTCATCATGCAGAGAGGGGACACTGTATACTCAAGGGATCACAGTCATTCAGATGGAACTTTCAGATGGAGAGTCTGAATTTGACTTTGGAAAATAAACTTTAAAAGTAGACCAGTCCTTCCTTCCTGTGTTTCCTTTTCTTTCCTTCCTTCCTTCCTTCCTTCCTTCCTTCCTTCCTTCCTTCCTTCCTTCCTTCCTTCCTTCCTTTCTCCCTCCCTCCCTCCCTCCCTCCCTCCCTCCCTCCCTCCCTCCCTCCCTTCCTTCCTCCCTCCCTCCCTCCCTCCCTCCCTCCCTCCCTCCCTCCCTCCCTCCCTCCCTCTCTCTCCCTCTTTCTCTCCCTCCCTTCTTTCCTTCCCTTCTTCCTTCCTTCCTTTTTTCTTCTTAATAAAAAGTAGACCAGAAAGAAAAGATAATTTCTTTCTTTTTTCTTCCTGAGACAGAGTTTCTCTGTATAGCTCTGGCTGTCTTGGAACTCTCTTTGTAGACCAGGCTGGCCTTGAACTCACAGAGATCCTTCTGCCTCTGCCTCCAGAGTGCCAGGATTAAAGGTATGCACCGAGCCTGATTGAAAATATATTTAATAAAGTGTGGGCTCAGGCATGGAAGCAGTAAGATTCAGCTGCTCATGATTTCCTGTCCCTCCACCTCCTGACCTCTGTATCTTTGTGTCTGCTCGGGAAGACTGATAACAGCATCAGACTATGACATCAGAAAGATCCAGCGACTTAGTTGAGAGTCATGAGTTGCACAATGTATGCAGGACACACGGCACGTAGTGGAGGCTTACTGCTACTGCGTGGAGCCAAAATGAATAGAGCAAATTTGAGGTTCATTTGTGTTTGAATTATCCTGTTGAAGCTACCTACCTCTATTTATTTGGAAGACTAAAAAAATCAATTGATACTGAACCACATAAAATTAACTCCTTGCTGTGAGAAGCTCTAGAAGGGCAGGGCATAGCTTTATTATCTTTTATTCATCTTAGCTACTTCCCTGAGTTTCCGCTTTACATTCAAAGGTAAAGGGAGTCTGTATGTCAAAGTCAGCTTATAACAAGGCATCATACATAGACTGGGTGACTTAAATGGCAGGAAACAACTTCTCATTGTTTGGGGAATGGTGGTTCTAAGGCCAAGATCATGATGATGGCATGTTTGGGATTTTGGTAGGAATCTCCCCGGGGCTTGAACTCATAGCTTCTTGACGTGTTCCCGTGTGAAGGCTGGGGAGATAGCAGAATGTCTGCTTGTTCCCATCAGGGCACTGATACCACCATGAGCACTAGAAGCCCACCTGGAAGACCTTATCTATGTCTAGTCACCTCCCAAAGGTCCTACCTTCTATCACATCAGGAGCTAAGTTTTCAATATATAAAATTTGAAAAAAAAAACAAAACAAAACATACCGACCATATGAGTGGTCGCATGAAGCCAAATATTCAAAAGCAATAGCTTTAGGGGCAGGAAAAATTAAAATGATGATAATGATGGTGGTAGTGATGCTAATAATGATGGTATCTTTGAAGATATTTTTAAAAAGATTCATTCATTTGTGTGTGTGTGTGTGTGTGAGTGTGTGTGTGTTTGCGCACACATGCGCTTGCTGAGATCAGACAGCAACTGCCAGGAGTCAGTTCTCTGTTTACACTACTTATGTGTACGAGCATTGACACAGCTTGCCCAAGGACAACTTGTGTGAGTCAGCTCTCTCCTTCCACCATGTTAGTTTCTAGGACCAAATGCAAGTTGGTAGGCTTGAAGCCAAGGACTCCTACCTTGTTTTGAGGCAGGGTCTTTCTGTCTTTCTGTCTCTCTGTCTTTTTCTTTGTGTCTCTGTCTCTGTCTCTCTCTTTCATCTGCTGCCCACTGGTGCAGGGAGCTTCCTACTGATTTTCCTGTTGCTGAAGAGCAGGGATCACTGCCTCTTTTTTTTTTTTTTTTTTTTAATGTTGGTCCTGGCTGGGATTGAGCTGAGTTTGCCTTGTGCAGCAAGTGCTTTCACTTGCTTCAATCATCTCCTTGGCCCCATCTTCAAGGATTAAAATGTAACTTTTCTGGGCAAAAGGGCCATCGTTCTGGAAGTTATAAAGTGTTGGATGGTATGAGGTTCAGATATTCTGGTGATGTGGAAGAGCAATGTGGTGACGCTTATGTAAGAAGATGCTTTGGTAAGTCTTCACATAATTATAATTATTTATATTTACCATATTTATCTTACTAATCATGTGTCATGTAGGAAAGTTATTTTACAATGAAGTGTCCAGTACATTGGGCTGACCAAGAAGTTGGTTTTTTGCTCTTTATTTCTTGAGATGGGGTCTATGCAGTCCTGGATGGCCATTTTGAGATTGTGATGACCCCTTCTTCTCAAGTGCTGGGCAGGCTGTGGCCGAGCAGTCTCTCTAGCCCCAGGCCAGGAAGTTTTAGAGTTATTACTTCTGCATGGGTTAGAAATTGTTATGTAGGATGGTCACCACCATGCCTGATACAAGCAGGGTTTTTAAAAACAGACTTTTTTTTTTTTTTTTGGTTTTTTCGAGCCCTGTGTAGCCCTGGCTGTCCTGGCACTCACTTTGTAGACCAGGCTGGCCTCGAACTCAGAAATCCGCCTGCCTCTGCCTCCCAAGTGCTGGGATTAAAGGTGTGCGCCACCACGACTTTTATTCTTTTATTCATTTATTTGTTGTGTATGTATGTGGTGTGTGTGTGTGTTTGTGTGTGTGTTTGTGTGTGTATTTCTCTGGAACATATGTATTTGTACCACCTATGTGTATACCTGTTACCACAAGAGAGTGAGGGATCCTGTGAAAGTGGATATACAGGTGTACAGATGGTTGTGAGCTATCATGTGGGTGTCAGGACAGAACCTGGGCCCTGGGCAGCGAGAGCTCTTTATGGTGCTGAGCAGTCTCTCCTGCTCCAGGCCAGGCAGTTTTGCAGTTATCACTACTGTGTGGTTTAGTGGCACATTTGACTCTAGCCCCTGGTGGCAATCCTCCCTGCTTCCTCCACCCACTTGGTGTTCTACCTATCACTGTGATGGCTGGGCATGGCAAGGTGGTAGAGCTCTCTCTTCTCATCTTTCCCAAATTTGTGGGTAAAGGCACATGAGGTAGGAGTCTAGAGATCCAAATGTAAATGAGGAATTGAAAATGTAGATGTAAAACGAGGAATTGTACTATAAAGCAATGTTTGTCACGGAGGTTAGTTTCCATAAGAATTCTACAATCATTGGGTAAGCTTACCAACAGTTCCATGAGACTTGAATAGGATCTCTGTGTATATCCTCCCTTCCTAAGAAGTTTCTGACATTTTTAAAAAAAAGTTAATCTTAAACATGGTTCGAAGTTGTAAATGTTTCATGCCCTGTGAAACTAGACTGACTATGCTCAGTACGGACATTGCCAATGAGATCCAAATGAATCGTTTCTCTGAGGAACACTGTGACCTGATAAATTATATGTTCCCCTAATGAGGTGCTTAATACATGTGTGCTGACCGAAGAACAGTAAAATAAATGGAAGAAAAACAGTCATGTGTGAAGCACTTAACAATTTCTTCTCTCTGGTCGGTGGAATTATGATTTTTATTTTCTTCATATTTAGCTGAGTTTTTCACATTAAAAAAAAAATTCACAGCCTGGTGTGGTGTGGTGGCGCATCCCAGAGATTCCAGCACTTGGGAAGAAGAGGTTGGGAGATAGAAAGTCAAGGTCAACGGTCAACATACAATACTGTCACTCAAAAACAACAGAATTGTAAGGAAGGTGTAATACCTTGGCTAATTTGCAAACTAGCTTTAAAAGTTCATAGAATGGGTGGGCTTTCTCAGGACATGTATGAAGTGCTTGCTCTGTGGCCTCTGAGGTGAAGGACAGAGTATACGGTCTTCAGTGTTCTTTTGGTGAAAATGTTCCTAGGACACACACACATTCACCTGCACATTGGCTATTGTTTTTTTTTTTTTTTTTCATTTTATCACCAGTGAAACTTTGGGGACACGCCCTAAACACTCCCAGAGAATGGTTGACTACTTTTCAATAAACTCAACAGCGATTCCCACCCTTCTTCAAGAAAAAGAAAAAAAAAAAAAAGAATGTTACGAAGGGGGGAAAGCATGCTAAATTTGAAGTTAACATATATTGAAAGTTTATTTACGTCTTATGCCAGGCATGAAGTGCCACCTGTTTATGTTCTTCTTGCTTTCCCAGGAAGCTTACGAGGAAGAGATTATGAATTCCACTTCATAGAATGAAAAACTGACTAAAACTTCTACAAGCACTTTCCCTTCTTAACCTCTCCCTTTCGAGGGGCTAGGCGACAAATACAGATTACAGAAAGAAAAATAAACTAAAATATAGGTACGTTATAAAAGAAAAAGGCAATCCAGTTGAGTTTCACGAACAATGTAATATTAGTCTTTGATGTTGAAAAAGAGAGGGAAAAGAATTTAAGGCCTGGCGTGGTAGCGCACGCCTTTACTCCCAGGACTCGGGAGGCAGAGGCAGGCAGATTTCTGAGTTTGAGGCCATCCTGGTCTCCAGAGTGAGTTCCAGGACAGCCAGGGTTATACAGAGAAACCCTGTCTCGAAAAACAAATAAAACAAAACAAAACAAACAACAACAACAAAAAGAATTGAATTTAAAAATGAAGAGGCTAACTTTCCAGACACTTAATGGGTGGGTTTTTAGCTTATTTCATTAAGCCAACTTATGAAATTGCTTTTCAATTAAGTGTCATATTACTGTCACAGCTGTGTCTTTTTCTATCTTTCAACTTCATCCTTGCTGAATGTGGGAAGTGATTCCACTGTGTGTGTGTAATCGGTGAGGTCTGGGGAGGATCTTTTACCACCATTGTTTCCATGGGTGTCCTCGCTCTGGGGGCCTGGCATTCCTCAGGAGTCTAAGGCAATGAAGGAGCAGTGAAGCGCGCAGAAGAGGCACAAAAGAGCCGCAAAGGCTATCAGTGTAGAAAGATCAATTCAGTGTGCACACGAAAGGCCCAGTATGCCCGGGATGAGGAAAAAAATATGCCTTCCCAAAGGGAAGGAAACTGGTTGACCTGTGGGGGTCCACAAAGAACTGGCCCTCTGGCCAGGGACGATCTTTTTAGGTCCTTTATCAATCTCTCAGCTGGCGCGGCCTCGCCCCTTCTGTCGTGGGAAGCTTGGGAGGGTGGGGAAAGCAGAGCGGGGCGTCCGCATCTTTCCTCAGCAGGTTTCAGCTTTTTCTAAGTGGCAGAAGCGTCTTCCTTCTTTCATCTTGCAGGCGCTGCAGCTGGGAGGCAAGGTGGAGAGGCTCAGAGGTGGGTCTCCCGGCCTTGGCTGCGGCTGGCTCTGCCTGGCAGCCAGGGAGGGGTAGGGCGAGGCTGTGCAGCCTTCCCGAGTTAGCTCTGAGCAGCCACAGCCCCTCTGCGCGTCCCAGAGCTGTCGATCTGCCGGACAGACGTCTCCTCTCCCGGCTCCTGCCTCAATCTTAGTGAAGCCTCTGTCCGCACCCACACCATCAACCAAGTGACAGGTCCCTAGAAGGCCAGGCAGGATACAGCCTTCCTATCTGGGTCTGTCCTCCAGTCTGCATGGGTGCGCGCGAAATCACACACACACACACACACACACACACACACTCCGGCTGCATACACACCCGCCACACAGACCCACAGTCCGCACACACACACACACACACACACACACACACACACACACACACACACACACACACACACACTCCGGCTGCATACACACCCGCCACACAGACCCACAGTCCGCCCTTCCTGCAGAGCACACACACACACACATACGCACACACAGCTCGCCCTCCCTGCAGCACGCGTGTGCATGCACACACTAAGCTCGCTCTTCTTTTCCCTACAGCACACACACGCACTCACGCACACACAGGCCGACAGACAGACATCAGCGAGCCCACCCTCCTCCCTCCCCGCAGCCCTGGCTGCCCAGCCCCTCTTCCCCGAGCGCCGCGCCCGGCGGCCTCCGCAGGCCCCGCCCCGGGGGAGGAGAACCGGCCGCGCGCGGGAGCGGGGCAGGGGAGGGGACGGGCGGCGGGGGAGTGTCTGGCTGCCCCCGCCCCTCGAGTGAGCGCCTGGGCGCGGAGGTCCCCTCCCTCCTCGCTCCGAGTCTGCCAGCTCCCGCTCGCTCCCTGCCCACTCCCGGGGGGCCGTTCCGTGGCGCGGCCGCCGCGGCCACCGCTTCTTTCACACTTTAGTTGCCGCGAGCCGCGCGCCGCGCTCAGTGACTGGAGAGAGCTGGCCGCGCGCCGCCTTCCCGCACGCACGCACGCGGGCCCGGCTCCGGGGTTTTCGGCTTTTACTCCAGGCGGCGGGGAGGAGGGGGAGCCCCGGCCACACTGTAGGGAGGAGGAGGAGGAGGAGGAGGACGTGGAGGAGGGAGGAAGAGAAGAGGCGAGGAGGCCAGGGGCGGGGGGCGGGGGGCTTGCCACCTTCAGCCCCCCCCCGCGAGCGCCCAAGGTAAGCGGGGGCCACCTCCGGCGCGCTGGGTATCCCGGGTGGGCGAGGAGGGAGGCCTGCGGGGTGTCTGCCGAAGGGATGGGAGCCGCGATCCCCGTGCTGCCGGCGCTCTGCTCAGGCTGGGGCTGCCGCTGCGGGGCTGCTGGGGCTGCTCGCTGCAAGGGACCGGAGCCAGGCTGGGGGAGTTGGAGGGGGGCAACTGCTTGCAGGGTGGAGGGGTTGGGATGCGGTTAGGGCTGCTGACGACTTTCGTCACATCGAGGCCTGGGTGGCTGGTGTGAGACACCCCTCCCTTCCCACCCGCACCCCGCGCCGCCCTCAGCCTTCCTGCTCTTCTCTAGCTTTGCCTGTAGCCACTGTTACTTTGCAAGCAGGAGCTGGGAAGGAAAAAAAAAGACACCCAAATTTAGAATCTTAGGCTAAGTCTCCAAGTCCCTTCCCTCGCTCCCACTGATGGATGCGTTTATGTGGGGAATATGATCCCCGAGATTTCTGAAGTTTTGACCTTTTTGGGGTGGCTTGTTTTCTGTACATCTGCTTGTCTTCCTGGGTGTATTTATTATTCGTGCCCTTGCGCGGCAGCCGGAGAGTGCTTGGTTGTATTACAAGAGCAGATTCCTTTCCACCTCTGCAGGCAGTTCGAGAAGTGCCGCGGTGGCTGGGCTGCCTTTGCTGCTTAATGTCCTTCCCTATCATCCGCCCTGCCCCCTCCCTCCAGAGAGAGAGATATTTTTTATACCCCTCTGTAATGTGTGTGTGGGAGAAGTCCTTAGGCCGAAGAGCTTTCATCGCCCATTCATTCCTCTTGTGAAGGCTCTGAATGGCTCAGGCATGTTGATAACATTTGGGGGTGCCTATCTTTGCCTGTGGAGTTGCTTGGCCCAAGATAAAAATATACACACCCAAACACGCAGTAATCTTGAGGGAGCAAGCACAGTTTGAGAGGGAAGTGATTTGTTTCCAGTAGGAAGCTGACAACCTAGGAGATACCTTCATCGCCTGTGAGTTCGGAAGAGTGTTTTAAAATAGAGCTTATGCTCTGTGTGGCTGGAAGACAGCCATAAGTTCAGTTGCTCTGCAGCTCTGAAAGTGATACACCCTGACCAACCAGAACCTTAGTGAAGCTCCTCTGACTCAGACATTGGGAGGGGGCCACTTGGCCACAGATCCCCTGAACTTTTTTTTTTTTTTTTTTAATCTCCCTTTTAGACGTGTGAGGAGCTGAGAAGCTCATTACACAAACGGTTATAAGAAACACCTTCCAATTCAAGGCGATGCTGTTCACTTCCTACCTAATGAGAATAACCTTTGAGTTTGGTGGAATTGGGATGTACCAGGAAGAAGCAAACGTGGGTGGGGTGGGCCTGGATGACTTCAGTTCTGACGGGGGGGGGGGGGGGGAAGGTTAGGTGGTTTTTTAAGAAGGGTCTGTTAAGTCCAAGGTGCAGAGTTTGGGGGTTTCTACACCCCCCATCCCCACCTTTGTACTTCTGGAGCAGAGTTATATGGTAAGTGCAGTGTTTAGAAACCCAATTGATGGGATTTGGAAATTCCTCTGGACTCCATCATCTGCTTTTGTCCCCCTACTTAACAAGTAGGAAGGGTCCCTGGGATGGAACAGCCCGGCACACTTAAAGGCATTAAATGCTGGCACTAGTACTTCTGAGATCAGGCGCGCAGCGTTGAAATGTAATCCCTTCTAGTGTGTGGTACTGTACGAGCTAGGTTTCAAGCACAGAAACACAAGTGCTCCGGACCCCTTAGATGGGAGAATGTCTCAAGAGGGCTGAGGTGCCTCTGGCCTTTAGCTCGCAGCTCACTTGGAATATAAACTCTCTTCACACCCTATCAAATTTGGAACATAGACCCCACTTGCCCTCCCTCCACTGACTATGTGGTTGGTAGAGAGAATCCACATCCTTCAACAGGGAGAAGTTCATTCTAGAAGGATCCCAGCTTCTTCTTAGCTTCTTCCTTTTACAGGGTTAAAAGTTTCCACTCCAAGTTGAAAAAAAAAAAAACTGACAAATTTGTTTTCTTGTTACCTCTTCCCCAGCCTACCTCCCTTAATCATTTTGTATGGATCTCTTGGACAGTGACAGGGCACTGTACAAACTGTTTTAATGAGATCCTATCTTAAAGGAGGTGGACAAAGTTTCTGAGGATAACACCTGAGGCTCTTGTGTTCTCTCTCTCTCTCTCAAAAGGAGAGACTTAAATGTCTCAAGGAGTCACAGATACGAATGAAGAGCATCCCCATTCAGGGTGCTGTGTGACTGATTGACATGTGGTGCTGAGGATGAAGATGGTTCACATCTTGTACCATGTCCAGGCTGCAGGCATTTTACTATTGTGTTGGGTTGGCATTGAGCAAGCTCTGCTCAACATCGTACCTGAAAAATGGCTCGCTCTCCGCTCTTGTGTGGCCACTTCTACTGCATATTCCTTATCAGAGAAGTTGTCAAAAGCTGTGCCCCTGGGCTTCCCTTAAGTCAAAAGAATGCAGGAGACATTTATACGGAGGAACCTAAGCGTGTCAATAGCCATGTAAACACCTTTAGTGACAGGCATGTTTAAATAAAAAGGTAAGGGGGCTTTCCTATCCTTCAAAGTTTACTTCAAGCACTACTTTGAAGATAGCTCAAAGGGGAGCCTATGATAATCTGGCTGGACACTGACAGAAGGCTGTCGTTAAAGCCCAGCTCATGCTATCTTATAATACAATGCCTTGCTTTCTCCTTTGGGTTGTTAGAATTGAGTCTAGAGGGGGCGTGGCATCGCTTTGTGTGTCGGGAATGTAATTTTCCTCCTGCTGTGTGGCTGATGTCTCAGGCTGTGGGTAGTGGTTTAAACTGTTTAATTCCGCCTCTCCTCATGGCTAAACTCTTGAAACCTAAACTCACCCGAGCTTTGGGTTGGGGCTGAGCATGGGAATGAACTGGGGTCTTTCAGCCTTCTGAGCAGCGCCCTGCCCATTGTCAGCCAGAGGTGAGACTTGGCACCTTTGCTCTTACAATGCAGTTTAATGTGAAAGTGTCTTTTACGGAAAAGTTGATTTGCCTCTAACTCTTCAGGAACATATTGACTGTGTAAAGCGACCCCGACATCTAGTAAATAAGGACTCACTCTGATAATGGAGGGGCTAGACTCAGTTTCATGAAAAAGCACAGCACTTCAAAAATACTATTTTGGAAATGATTATAGGATAGGCTGCACCCCACCGTGCATGGAGGGTTATGAGAGATGATACAGGTATGAAGACCCCACACAGTGTTCATGGTGAGTGTTCAGGGCGTCTCTGATCCTCCTTTGCTTTTAATTTATAGTATATTCGTGTGTACTGGAACACATGTACATATGGGTGCAGAGGGCAGAGGGCAGCTTGCAGGAGTTTTCTTCCTTCACCTTGTGGGTCCTGGGGGTCAGACTCGGGTTGTCTTGGTAGCTGGCACCCTTATCTGATGAGCCACATCACTGACCCAAGTAGAAATAATTTTATGTTACTAATATGTTTTTAATAAGTACATTCATTTTAAGCTATGTCATGGTGCTTTGAGCTTCACTCCATAGTGTGGGGGGAGTAAATCGTATTTAGATAGGTTCTTGATAAATTCTGAAAAGCAGATTGCAACAGACAGTGTGCACGTGTGCATGTGTGTGTGTGCACACACACACACATGCCTTTTGTGCAAGAAGAACTGCAATAGTAAAACTGCATTTTAAAAAACAGTGACAGTTTTGACTTTTAGGGCTCATAATTCAAGAGCCTATCTGAAGTGGTGTGTAAATTATACGTATACATATTTTTACTGTATGCAGTCATTTAGCCTGACTGCCTCAGCTCTGAAGTTTAATTTTACAAGTTACAGTTGCAATAAGAAACAACGTAACATGCTGCGGTTATGCAATTATGATGGGGGTGTCCGGGGGTAAACCGGGATAGGATAAACATGGAGACGCAGCACAGCAGTGTCTGCAGTTGCCAGGTACTACTAATACGAGCCCTGACTTTCCTACAAATGTGTCGCTGGAAGGCTGTATTTCCTTGGTTGCGCTGTGTCTTACACTTGGGAAGGAGTGCCGCTTTCCCAGCCTGAATTCAAGCCGCTGACCAGGCTCCTGGAAGGCAGGGCTGTCTTGCTTGTCTCAGAAACCCCCATGGCAGCTGGCACGGCCGACTACTTTGCACTTGGAAGTCACTCAAATAGTGATCAAACTGAAGGAATTAACTTAATTAGTTAAGGTCTGTAATGTGTTTAAGACCTTGGAGAAATACATTAGATGCAGACATAGTTTTTAATAAATCCGTGCGCTAGTTTATTAAGGGCAGTGTCTGATGCCTCAGGGTGGGGTTTTTGAAACATACAGGATGCTCCATTAGGTTATCAGTAATATGGTGGAGACAAGATGCCCCCTTAAATGATCTCAACCCTTGAGTTAGGGTCATCTTGATTTGGAATAGCCATGCTTTCCGTAGCTGATAAACCCTTCTCTCCTGCCACCTCATCATTTGTCTGAGTGGCTCAGCCAATACCAATACCTCTTGCCATCTCTTAGGGTGTTCTTTACATGTTTATAGTCTTGGACATTCGACTACAGTGGTAGCAGTCCGGGGTTTCCATGCTGGCGTCTCTCTGGTGGTGAGATCCTGGGAGAGAGAGCTCTAGCATTCCCAACTCCCAGTTTATTAGGTTCACAGCTGCTTCCTCCAAAATAACCTGGAAAAAAAGCAACGTGGAGCCCTGCCCAGTTCAGTGAGCTCACTCCCGCTCCCAGCATCCTGTGGCTCTCTCAGAAATCTGTCCTCTTAGGCTGGCCTTACTTACCTCCAGTTTCTCTGCCAAGTATTCCTTTTGGTTTCCTATCCTTCCTGGAGCTTTTCCATGCTTTCCTGGCCCCTCCCCCAGATGTTCACCCACAGCCTCTCTGGCTTCTCTTCCCACTACTGTATTTATACCTGCGAGACACTAGGTTTCTTTGAGAATGGGCTGCCCTATTATCTTAACCACATCTCCCGAGCCACTTTCTCTGCGTTCCTCCCACCTACCTTCCAACGGCGGGACTTCCGGCTTCCAACCAGGCTCCTCCCCTCTGCCCTCGGGCGCCTGAGTCCTGCTCTGCCCCACATCTCCTTACTCCTCCCACTCCCCCCACCCCCAATCAAGCCTCAGATCATCCAGTACATACCTGCCTCTGCCTGTTTCACAGCCTTCTACCACCACAATAGATGTGTTTACAGCATTCGTGAACTGACAGTCCATACCTCACAGGATACATGGAATGAGAGCACTCATTCCATCTCCGAGTTCCAAAAGTTCCTGAACTTTTGGACTTGGTTTTCACTTATCGATTCCACAGCGCGGTTGTTGATTTTGAAAACCTGCTAGGCCGTTTAGAAGTACTTAGAGCAAGTGGATGCTCACAGTCAGCTATTGGATGGATCACAGGGCCCCCAATGGAGGAGCTAGAGAAAGTACCCAAGGAGCTAAAGGGATCTGCAATCCTATAGGTGGAACAACAATATGAACTAACCAGTACCCCCTGGAGCTCGTGTCTCTAGCTGCATATGTATCAGAACATGGCCTAGTCAGCCATCAGTGGAAAGAGAGGCCCATTGGTCTTGCAAACTTTATATTCCTAAGTACAGGGGAACACCAGGGCTAAGAAGTAGGAGTGGGTGGGTGGGGGAGTGGGTGGGGGAGCGTGTGGGAGACTTTTGGGATAGCATTGGAAATGTAAATGAAATAAATACCCAATTAAAAAAAAAGAAGTACTTAGAGCATCGCATTTCTTTGCTTCACTTTGAGGTTCCGTCCTCTGCTGGATAGTAGCAAAAGGAACTACCCTGATGATGACTGTTGATTTTAAGAAACCTGACCAACAGATCTTGGGAAGCATTCCACAGCTTTCCGTAAGAGCCCCAGTCAAAGGGTTTATCATGCAGCAGATTCTCCTTGCTTATCCCAGGTAGAACAGTTTCGTTTCATCTTCTTTTCCTCACCCTCTCCTTTAGTTAAATAAATATTGCTATAATCCGAGCCATGTCCCCTTCCCCGCTATTTTTTGTTACTTTACAGTTCTCTATGAGGGTGTGATAAGCACCTGAGACACATTTATGCCAAGCAGAGGGATCTGTAGCAAAGAGCTACATTGCTGATGTCACCTCTAATTCTGTAGTCTACGTTGGCCTTGCCAGTGAGTGGAAACATCTTGTCAGAGGCTTATGGGCTAGAATCTGGCAAATGTCATAGAGCTCAATGGTAGGACACTTTACTCGCAGGTCGGAGGTCATAGGTTTGGTTCTCAGCTCCAGGGGGAAAAAAAAAACCAAACATGTATAAGCCATTGAACTGTTAGTTCAGGGGCTGGCCATTTTAGAAAATTGGACTTGAGAAACAGCTTAGACACTGGCTGTGCATCAGGCAGACTGGGTTAAGTAAGTGTTTTCTCTCTGATGGCTTTCTGTTTTATTTGATGATGGCAGATATTGCCGTGGTTTGAGTTCATCATCGAACACATACATTCCACTTCCCTTGGTGACTTAGGGCCTTTCCTGCCTGAGAAATACATTGTTTCCCCTGCAAAGTAGGGGCATTTTTTTATACCCATTCTCAGTAGGTGGTAAGTGAAGTGGGTCTCCTAACAGCCCAAGAGGTGCTATGCACATCACAGCCGCTCCTGACAGCTTCTCTCTGAACTCTGGTGCTGTGAAGGAGAAGGACCGCATTCATTGTCTCCAGTGTGGTAAAGGTCTTGGGGTCACATGACTTCTCATAAGAAGATCTGTAGGATCCAGGTAAAGTGAGGCAGACCTGGTTCCTGTGTGCCAAGAGGTAACGTCAGTTCTGTCTGCAAGCTCTGTGGAAAGCACCCTTCCTAGGATAGTCATGTAGCAGCTCCTAGGATTAGAAGGTTGTAAGAGACGAGGCAGCATCTACCTCATTAAGCATCTCACATGGATGCCGTGATGGAGGAATTCACCATCTAGGAATCTCTGGGGGCTGCAGAGCATCTCCTGAAAATCCAGCGTTCAGTTTTCTATGTTAGGGACCTAGGACTCTCTTAAGACAGCTTCCCCAGAACATATCTGCTTACCTTTGTGGCCTTCTCAGGCTGTCTGTGGGATGGCTTCCCTCTTGCTGTTTCTCCTGAGACTAAAGAAACCCTTCTCAAGTCTGAGTTCAGATCCTCCATGCGCCAATGAACTGCTTCTGCTGTAAGACTAGTTTGTTCTCTACCTTCCATGTATTCCTCAAGCACATAGGTTATTCTTTCTTTTGGTTTTAGGTTAGATACTTTTCTTTCCAGTATAGCGAATGGAACCTAAGATGTTACACTGGGCAAGCCCACCAACCACTGAGCTATATCCCCTGTCCATCATTTATGTACTTTCTTAGTCCCAGCTAAATAAATGCTCCTCTGTCCTGCCCACTGAGCCAGAAAAAATTGATTGTGTTGTGTAAGTAGCTGTCGGTTGATTGACAGTTAATAATTGATTTGAGGCTTGGATTTTTTTTTTTTTTTAATGAAAATGGTGCTCCCATTTTAAAATTCTCTTTAAATGAGGAAGTCTAGTCTGCACTGCGAAAGATAGTGTTGTTGTTGGCCAAGGTTAAGGCGCTAATCTTTATTATTTGCTCCAATAATTTATTGAGCAAACATTTGCCTTTGTTGGTGGTTCTCTGTGTCATCTCTGTGCCTGGCACTGAGAAGATGCTAGAGATACAGAGAGCAAAAGGCCTGGCCCTGGCTTTGTGTAGGTCCCAGGCGAGCCGGGGAATTGTTATATGAACACATGGTCTGTGGTGAATACACAAAGGTGCTTTGGGAGCTGAGATAAGAAAGCACTTGAGTTGGGAGACAGGCCTACAGGATACCCATTTTCCTTGGGAACAATCCTGGTTTACTCTTACTGCCTCACAGGACCCCAGGACCCCTCAGGAAGTCTCAGGTTGGACACCTAAATGCGGTTTGATAGGTTTTTATTTTTTCTCATTCTGTCCATTCCTGGACTCTTAGCCTGGCATTTTAGGACAAACAGGTCTGGAAGGAGGGAGATGATGCAGGCCGCTGCAGGCAGAAGAGTCTCTGGTACTGAGAAGGCACGTGGACACTACTCTTCTTGGCAGCTCTTGCCTGGGGATGGAGAACTAGAAGCTGAGGCTCATGAATTGTGTGGAGTTTGCTGTAGAGTTTGGGCTTTTACTCAGCATCTGAGCAGTGGGAGTCACTGGAAGTGGGAAGATGCTTATTTTCTGCATGGTCTTTTCTGGCGTGTAGAGAAGAGACTAAAGGGGGTCAAAGCAGAGCGAGCAGCCTTTTCTGTTAATGCTAGCCCAGACAGTGATGCCGAGGCAGAGATCACGGATTTAAAACAAGCAAATCAAACAGAATTGTGGGAAAAATGATGAAGGATAACTGCTAATATTTTCTGAATGGACCACATTGAAGAAAAGAGTTACCAAGTCAGTTTAAAATACACGTTTTAGCTTTGTCTGTTCTCTTAGATGGAGAGGCCTAATAGGTAGCTGACCTTCTGGCCTGGCTTTCAGAAGAGAGTTCGGGATAGAATAACAGGTTTTCTCTCAGCTCAGTCATCATGTCTTAGGGAATCATTTCGCAAATGACAAGGTTAAATCCCTATTCTACCTCCTTACTGTACCGTGAGACTCCTCCTTTGTTTATCACCCCAGTGTCACAATTACGTGCTCATTTTTTTTTTTTGTGACTTTTGGATTAACATTAATACTACACCCCAACCCAAGGTTAAAAAGCACATGAGGGCAAGATTGTATCTCTTTGATCCTTCTCTATTAAAAATAATCCTACCAAATAGAGAGGAGAAACAGCACTGTTTGTTGAGTGAGTGTGTGTGTGTGTGTGTGTGTGTGTATGTATGAATGAAATGTGGTAGATATTATTGTGATTTGGTATGAGACTGCCCTGGGAAAGTATCCAGGAAAAATGCAGAACATTGAGTTCTGAGAAACTCCAGGCTTTATCTTTACTGTGATAGAAAGGAAAGAGGAGAAAGTTGCAAAATAGAGGGTCTCAAAGAGGCAAGCAAAATAGGCAAGAGAGGTGTCTGTGAGATGGGGGTGGGGTTGGGGGGAGGGGGGAGAGAAAAGATTGAGCAGTGGTGTTGTTCAGAATTCTTGCATGAAGAAGTAAAATAATACTGATCAACTTTACTCAGGATTCGTGATGTCTCTTATTAAAGAAAGCTGGGAATATCATTTATTTAAAGAATATCAAATATTTCCTTATTCTTAAACAACAACAACAAAAACCCCAAATCATTGGCAGCTTGCCTTTGCTGTGCTTCTGCTTCATGCAAAGCCTGAGGTTCCATCACTGTGTTAGCTTGTCTGTGCAGACTCTGAATTTGCTACTTTGTAACTTATATCAGCACCCGAGGAGGTGGTAACAAATTGGGGCTGGATTTTGGAGGGAGATGAAACAGCACAAGGTTTAATTGTTGTGAATTTATGAGTGTGTGTATTGATTTATAAGGGGATAAAAATATGTCCTGCCGATGAATAGCCATTAAGACTAACCACACTGTTGCAACATTATCGCAAACGATGGCTAATTGTCTCCTTCCCTGAAGTGGAGGCTGAGAAGCGGGGTCATTAACCACGGGTAGTATAAATAGGGAAGCCCATCTAGACTCTGATTCTCTTTTCAGTCTCTGCAGAGAAGCTAAATAAAGGTAGAGGTGGGTGTTGCATCCTAATACAGTGGGAAGGATATATTAGCTTTGCATTCAACAGACTCTGTTCAGCTTCCTCCACTCCTAGCTTGTAATCGTGACTTACAGTGGCAGTACTTGGCAATAGTACTAATTGAAGCTGGTGTACTGAGTGCTCTGCTCGCAGGTACTGTGCTGAGAGTGTTATATACATTCTCTTCTTTCGTGCTTGCAATAGCTAGCTGCAGCAGTTACTCTTGCTCTTGCTTTATAGATGGGGACAATTGAGAGGCAGCACGCTTGGGCCCTTGACCAAGGCCTTGTGGGTAACAGGATGTTTTGATGAGACCAGAAAGAACCCATTTCTCTGACTCCATCATAAGACTTTTAATGATCAACTCCTTGCCAGCCCTACCCTCTACTCTGCCCATTCCCCTTACCTGTGTTTCTTTTTGAACCATAATTAGAGACATGGTTACCATAATTATCATTAGCATGCCTAAACTTTTCAGCAATAATTCATTTTATATCAAATGTCAAAAGCAAATTTTCTTGATTGGTTGCTTCTCTCCTTTCTTTCTTTCTTCCTCCTTCTCTTCATCTTCCTTGTCCTCCTCTCCCCCTCCCCCTCCTTGTCCTCCTTCCTTCTCTTCTTCAGTGATTCCTTGGTGACACTCAGGATTTAAATGATGTTCACAGCAGAGGGATGCATCTGCTTTTATAGGCTGGCTTCCTTTCTTTTTATCTGCATCTCTTCCTTGTTTTCTTCCCTAGGGTTTATCTGAAGAGAAGACTGTGTCTTGCAAGGCTTTTGCATTCTGTGACTTTTCTGGTTGCATCTCTACATCCTCTTCATTCCTGTTTTTTTTTTTTGTTTTTTTTTTTTTCCTGCATGCTGTTTGCTTACCACGTGGAATGTGGTACACATTCTGTTACATCACAGGAGTGGTCACAGATACCATGCTTCTTTTGGGGAGAAGTTAAGAGAAGGGGCCTTGGCTCATGTCTCGTAGGTAGTGCGTGAGGTGCTGGGACTCTATCCAGGCTCTGATGGATGACTCTGGATTTTGTTGTCAAGCTGCTTCTTCCATAATAGACTTATCCCAGGCCCTTAAAGCCACCGAGGGTCACCACCATTGCAGAACAGGTTATAAAGCTAGGATAGTCTTTTATCTGTACTTGCTAGCTGGGATTTTTTTTTTTCTCAGTAAATGTATCTACCGTTTGGTAACCTTGAGGTATATGTCTTTCAGTATAATTAATGATTGGTTTCTTTCCTTCTATTTTAATTAATGTTCAAAATAATGAGTTGATTTTCTCCTATCTTCCAAATGAGACCAGTAAGGTAGCTGTTGTATTGCTTATGTAACTATCATTGTGAACACATGGATTTGAATGCAGTTTCTATCTAACCTCCTCCCCCCTGTGATTATTTATTGATTCTGTACTTTTTTTTTTTTTTTTTTCTAGACAGGGTCTTGCTTGTAGACCAGGCTGGTCTCCAATTGGCAATCCTCCTGCTTCAGCCTCCAGATGGTTATTTGTTTTGAAACTCATTCTGTGTTTTTCCAGTGGGAGAGTCCTTATATTGCTTTCTGAATCTGCTTGACAAGACTAGGAAGTCATTGATAGATTCATTACTTTCTGGTTTATCAAGGTATTTCAGCTTTATGTTGCATTTTTTTTTTCTGTGCCTCAGAACTTTGTTAGGATATATGGTGTTTAGATACCCGAGCCTAGCTATTAAGCGTTCTTGCTGCCTCCAGGCCTTATTGATTCTTTTTTAAGTGGGAAGAATTAGGAAGGTATATATGTATATACATATCCACTAAGATATGGTTATAAATACATATGCATATATGCAGGTAGAGATAATTTATATGCTCATATTTGCATATGTGGATATTTATACATAAGTTTGCTTGAGGTAATCAAACATTTTTTTTTTCCTTTTAGGAAAAGCAGTAGCATCCTGTAGTTCTATGTGTTCCTTTTTGCACTTAATAGTCTATTTGAGTTTTCTTATTACATCTTAAACCTGTGACTTGTGGTGTTAAAGTATCCAAACTAATCATTTGATTATATATGGCTGCTTCTAGTCTTCTGCACTCTAAACTGGGATTTTGTTGCGACTCAAACAAAAACCTTGAGTGTACAAGGCTACAATGGAAACCCTTGTGAATATCTGTTAGTGTTCAGTGGCTTATCCTTGTGATAGTTTCTAAGAACTAGAGTCATTGGGTGGAAGGATAAGTACCACGGAGCGTTGCTCAGCTGTGGTCCCCTGTTGCCCTAAGGATGCTGCAAGATCCTTGGTGGATACCCTGACGTGGCTGATTATGCCAAAGTCTATTGTTTTTCTAGACCTCTGGTAAAACTTTATAAATTAGACATAGTAAGAAGTTAAAATTAAACCATTGTGACATTATGCTGTAATAAGTTATTAAAAACATGAATTACATACTTCTGGACATTTCTATTTAGTGTTTTCAGATTCTCACCAGTAGATATACTGTGAAACCTTAGTATTTTTGTTAACTGAATAGCGAAAGGTGATGATATATTTATCTACTTCACTACCCGACTCCATCTTGAGTCAGGGTCTGTTGTGTCCCTGGGTCTTTGTAGCCAAGAGTGACTTTGAGCTTTCGCTCTTTGAGCTTTCGGTTCCCAAGTGCTGGGATGACAGCTCTTACACCATCCTGCCCCGTTTTATGTGGTGCTGGCAATCAAACCCATGGCTGCATGAATTCTAGATGAGCGAGCATCCTCTCCGCTGAGCTTCACCCAGCCCTTTGTATCCCTTCTACAATGAGCTGCCTTGCATTCTTCCCTGATTCTGCCCCTCCCCCAACCCCATGAACCATCTCCTATATTTCCTTTTTCATTATATTGGAGAGGTGACTCCTTAATGTTTATGAGCTTTTTTCGGTTTATCGTTTGTCCTTTTCACTGATTGCACTATTCATTATATAAATGATTTGTTTTGTCTTTTTTATTGCTTCCTGGATTTGAGTCATACTTTGGAAATACTGTCCTTATTTTCCAGGCTTTAAAGTAATACTGTATAGTATAATATAATTAATATAATATAAACCATGCGTGTAATTTGTTAGTAGCTATGGTAAATATGTAGATGAGATTAATTATAATAATGCATTTCTTTTAACTAAAAAATACTATTTTAATAAGTAATCTAAGTAATCAGTATTTAAAATTATTGATGCTTAAATTTTTATTAGTGTTTATTATTCAAGAATAATAAGTTTCATTGTATTCCGTACATATGTAGAATGTATTTTGATCATATTTGCCCTTACTGAACATTTTAAGACCATGTGTGTATGTTTTAATTAAAAGAAAAAAAGATTTAAAAAGAATGTTGTGGATGTGTACGTGTGTGTTTATGTAAACCATGTGTGCAGGAGCCCCTGGAGGCCAGAAGAGAACATCAGACCCCTGGCACTGGAGTTACAGGCAGCTGTGAGCCACCATGGTGGGTTGCTGTTAGAGATTGAGCCTAGGACCTGTGCAGCAGCAGCAGCAGCAGCAGCAGCAGCAGCAGCAGTAAGAGGCCTTGGCCTCCAAGCATCTTTTTGCCCTAGCGCTTTAACTTTTGACATAGCTCAACTTTACACTAAGCTTTTATTGTAAATACTTGCTCTGTATTTAGATTTCACAATTTGCAGTTGAAAAAGAGTGATTCCGTTTAACCGTGTCCCAAGTGCACTGGAGAGTTCCCCAGTAACTGAATTTTGTATGAGTGCTTGAACTTCAATTTCATTTAGTTAAGAGCAAATCAAATAATGCTCGGTTCCTGAGCACTCTGCAGCCACGCGTGGTTGGTAGCTGCCATGTTGGAGAGCGCAGACATAGAGAGACTCACCTGTGTCGTCTTTTAGGAGTTGTGTGATTTTTGTCGATCATTTTTCACTATGAGTTTATCTTAGTGGATGGTGTGGAGACAGGATCCAATTTCTTCTTCTTTCAACCCGGTTATCTGGGTACTGCAAGCCCCTGCTTTAAAAGCCCATCTTTGCCCATTGGTTTTAGATAGGCCCCAATTATAGAATTAATTTCCATAAGTAATCAGGGTACGTCTATATTTTCTATTCAGCTCTGTCCCTTCATGCTCCAGTACCCTGCTGTTTAACCATAGTGAATGTAGAATATATTTTAATATTAAAACCATTCATGGCACAACGCCGTCTCATGCTTGGCAAATCTGTCACTGTCACGTGTTGGGCAAAGACATGGAACAGAGAGGCCATGCTTATGGTGCTGGTGATATCAGACGGATGCAGTGATTATGGGAAGAGGTTTGGAATACATCATTCCCTTAGCTGTCAGGAGAACAGAATGGGGTCTCCTTACAGTATGTGGCAAGGCTGGAGTGGTAGCAGTGACATCAGTTTACCATACCAGCATTGCCAGTTTTTTATTTGCTTTGGTTGATTTCCCAATGAGAAACCCGCAAACGTGTACAAGAATGCCTGGAGCAATGCTGTTCATGATAACAAAACTCTTGAAATGGCCGATGCCTCTGCCAACTGTACACTGAGTAAGGAGGCTCAGTGTTCATACAAATAGTAGCGAGAGTAACCTATACATTGGTAAGTCACCCTCTAATACCCCGTTGTCTTGTCCTCCCACAAGCCTGCATGCTTTTAAAGTTGTAATGATTGAGGTGGGAGGAAAGCCAAATGGGATGACAGTATGGTAGGGCGCCATTTAGGTGAAGTTCAAAAATGTTTAGTCAACTCGATTTTTTGTTTAATGAGAGAGTTGTGTACAGGAAGCTGTATCAGAAAAGCAAGGGGATGATGATGATGGTGGTGGTGATGATGATGATGATGATAGAATGTGGAAGCTGTAGATACTGCAGGGTGAAGGCAGGCTGTGCTTGGCAAGGGGCTTGTGGGAAATTCCCTGGGTCCTTGTATGGTCCAGAGATGGGCATACAGATGCTTGTTTTGCTTTTCATTTAAAATCTACATGGATTATTGATTAGTTCTTTGCAAAAGAGGAGCCAAATAGCAGTGACCTGAATCCAGACACAGAGGCTAAGCCAAGCTCAAAGTAAATTTATGCAGGAGAAAGGCGGCCAGGTTGTTTGTTTTGTTTTTGGTTTTGTTTCTAATGTCATAACAATGACTTCACAATTGTATGAAAGGCTGAAGGCAAAATTTGCATTTAGTATCTGTGTCAAGCAACAGGAAATGTGTTCTCATGTAGTATGTATACACAAGGGACTGTGTCATCAATAGGTACAATATATACAGACTTGTTGGTCCTTCCATGCTAAGCAAGAGAAAACTTAAATAAATTATCACGACCATGTAAAACTTTTTTGAGTGAGAGCAGATTTCCCCCTCCCTCCATCTCTCCCTCCTCACTTTCTCCCTCTCCCTCCCCCTTCTCCTCTTCTTTTCTTGTCGGGATCTTATGTACAACCGGCTGGTCTCAAATCTACCATGTAACAGAGTCTAGCCTGGAACGATTAATCCTCCTGCCTCCTCCTCCCAGAGACTGGGATTATAGGCATACCAACCATGTCTTAGCTTGAGATGCAGCCCTGTGGAAAAGCAGACATGGGTTTCCTTTTGTAGATTGGTAAACTGAGGCCCACGAGGATAAACGACTTGTCTGAAGTCACACAGGAAGCACATGGTGGAGAATTAACACAAGTTTATCTGGCCTCCAAGTCCACATTCACAATTTCTGTTTCAGAACCTTCTGCCCCGTTTCTCTCTGTCGAATGCTTCAGCGTCTCCTCTCCCTTTTTGCTTGACGGAGATCCATCTCAGAAAGTCTCTGTTTCTACCTCCTAAAATTTTAGACGAGGAAATTCCTCAGTCTCTTGGGAGCAGCTCTTTGTGATATCTAAGTGAGTTTTAAGCATCAGTTGTAGGCTTGCTTCACTGTAGAGTTGCTAAGTGGCTGTTTCCTGCCTCTCTGACTTGCATGGATTTGTTGATGTGTGGTAGATTTGATTCTGTGGGAGACCTGTCTCTGTGTCTACTTCCTTGTTTTTAAATATGAAGCCTTGCTCAGTTTGCGTCCCTAAGGCTAGCCTGAACTCCCAGACTTCCCTTAGGTATAAACTCCACCCGTGTCTCTCTCCAGCTTGTCCGGCTGTGGTTCCTATGATGGTTGCTTGCTCCCTAAATGACCTCCACATTCCAGCTTACAATGACAAATCAGATGTGTTCCTGATCTTTTATCTTTGGTATTGCAGGTTTTTAAAAGCAGAGCACTGGTAATTCTTACTTTGGCTTGATGGTACAGATGTGTGTCTTCTCAGGTCCGTAGGTATACTCCTCCCTTTTTACTGATATTTCCATCAGCAACTACTGATGACAAGGGGGACTGGGCGGCTGGATGGGAAGGAAAATTCAAATGAGCATTTGGTTGCTAGGGAACCTGGTTTACTCAGCGATTATGACTTCCAAAAATTATGTAGAAATGACAAGAGAACTACTTGGGACTGCTGTCCCTTCCTTTGATTCATGCCCCTGTGGCTGTTGAGCCTCTTTTCCCTGAGAGCTGGTATGCTAGTTGTTTCAAGGAAGTGAAAGTGGAAAAAAAAATAAATAAAAACTAGGGATGTCCATCAGTGCTACAGTGCCTGCTTAGCACATAGGATGCACAGATCCAAGCCCCAGCACCAGCAGAAGGCGGTAATATCTTGTAGTCTTGTAATCGCAACGAGAAAGTCGAGATGGGGGTGAAAATGGCGGCTGCCTTTCATGCCTTCTCATATCTCTGGAGAACTGCAGGTTCTTGATGACCAAGACAGGCACTTTTAGAATGCCTGACAACCCATATTAGTATATTTCCTCCATTTTCACTGTTTCAAGTCTCTGCCAAGTCAGCTTTAGGTTCAAGTATAAGGAAGCACACTAGTGATAATCTTTGCTCTGTGCAAAGGTGAAATCTTCATTTTTTTTCTTTTCACTTTAAAAAAATCCTGTTTCTGATGAGCTAAGTTAAGTACTAACCACATTTTCCCCTGAGCAAACTCGTACAGTTGGAGAAGAGGTACAGCGTGGAAAGATGGAAGGAAGAGCCTGGGAGGTCCAGCCTAGCTGTCGCCCACTGTCAGACCATGCACTCCCCATTTCTGGGACCCTTTTTGGGCTCTTAGATGTCACAGAGATAGGATTCACGTGAGGGCCAGGGATTAATGCCAGTGACAGAGAAGGAAAAGCAACCCTATATGTATGATCAAATATTGTTTTGGGGAAGTGTGATTTCTATTTGAAGGTGTGGTTAGCTTACTTGTCAAATGGCAAGGACTATAGGAACGGGGAGAGGATTCACTGACTAGCAGTGCCTACCCTCAGAGGGCCTGAAGACATCCTACAGTGTAGGAAATGCATTCAGGATGCTTTCCCCAGTGATTGCTCCATTAGAGAGCTATTCAGGAAAGACTCTAGCCTCATTCTGACCCCTTTCTGTTGTGTGGAGTAAGGGAGCCTTGTAGAGACTGGATCAAATGTGGATACATGTAACAGTAAATGAGCCCTTCCCCTCTGTCCTTGTCTCTATACCTTGATTGCTTCATGGAGTTCAATCTTTGCTGTAGAACTAACTGTGGTTATCATATTGTATGTGTTCAAAACAAGTGAGGAAAAAAAATTAAATACATTCATAGATGCTATTTCCTATAATTGGATGGATATACATTTATTTGGTAGCTGTTAATGTGAAAAACTAAGAAAATCTTCCAGATGATGTTTTCCTTCCAAGCTAAATGAATCCATCCCCAGGAGCCCCATGTCAAGCTCCACTCAGTTCACTTGTGCAGCGAGTGCATCTGCTAACCCAGGGCCCGCTCATCTAGAAACAGAGACATGCTTCCTTCTCAAGCAAACACAATACAGCATCTTGGGTTGCTTTGATAGCTTTAATAAAGAGGTTTTTAATACATCTCTGTTCCCTTTAAAGCATCATAGCTTTTGTGGGAATGAGGAAAAGCAGACAAGAATGTTTAAGACAGGATACGATATATATGCATAGTTTTGGCAAACTATACATGGAGGCTGAGATGCCACATGAGTGTTATATTTGACATAGGCACCTTTTTATCAAGCATGTAGAAATTGTGTGTGTGTGTGTGTGTTGTGTGTGAGTGTGTGTTATGTGTCTGTTTGTGTGTGTGTGTTTGTGTGTCTGTGTTTGTGTGTGTTGTGTGTGTCTGTGCGTGCATGTGTTGGAAGAGTCATGATGGAAGGAAGAGTTTACAGATGCAGGGTCTGGTCCTTGTACTGTTTGGGCAGATGGGATAATGGATACTGGGAGAGAAGGAGCATTTAAAGGCCATCAGGTAGCACTGGGAGTCTGGCTTCTGGTTCTCACATCTTATTAACCTGGCCTCTAACCTTGTTAGCTCAAATGACTGATACTACTCAGAGTAGTTGGAGGATTAACAGACCAGTAATACTAAGATTAGGCAGTCAGGGAGGAGAAGACTAAATAGAAACGGCAGCAATTCCCGCATCTCCCTGCTGAGTAGGTAGATGACTCAGTACACTTTGTAAAACATTAAAATTGCTCTATTAAAACCGGGAAGTGTGTGAATGTTAATATTGTTACATCACAGTGGGGAATGGCTTGTTTTTGGTGGTGGTGTGTCTGCAAATTAAACAAATACTGAGCTGAAGCATTACTTTTCAGTGACTAGATGGGCAGCTGAGGGAACCCAAAAATCTCAGTCAATTGATTCCGTAGCAGGCACAGAGTTCTTCAGGTTTGTGTGAGCTCCTGCCTATGAAGAGACTCCAGCATCCCCATAGCAGTGGGAAAACACTGCAGGATTGCTGTGACTTCTCTTTCTCTCTCTCTCTCTCTCTCTCTCTCTCTCTCTCTCTCTCTCTCTCTTTTCTTTCTTTCATTGAAATCTAAATCAACAGTGGATTGCGATGGGGTCATTTGTTAGGACTTGGAGCTTTGCTAAGTTTAACTATAAAGTAAATGATAACTATCACCAGGCATGGTGGTACACCTCTTTCCTTCCAGCGCTTAGGAGGCAGAAGTAGGAGGATCTCTGTAAGCTCAAGGTGAGCGTAGTCTACTTAGAGAGTTCCAGGAGTTCCAGGGCTACATTGAGAGACCCTGTCTCAAAAAAAAACAAAACAAAAAAAAGTGTTCTATCAAAGAGGGATTTAAAACAACAACAAAAACAAAAACCTGTTGAGTTTCTTACAGAGAGGGATCCCTGATAAGAGCATGGAAAAGGGCAAAGTCATGGGTAGTGCTAGCTGGACAGAATGCGAAGGCTTGCTTTCCAGAGGCTCTGTCTCCCTCAGGGGATTCTCTGACATTTGAAATGGCTGTTGGAAACGATCAGATTACACCAGCTTTCTCTTACAACCCAAGCTGATGAAGTCTCATGCATAACAAAACAACACATTAGGGGCCTTTTATCTAATGCTACAATGCTCACTCAGAAAGTCTGTGCCTTTTGCTGTTCTCACTGTGACCCAGTGGGCATAGATGGCAGTGTCATTCTACAGGAGACTACCTAGAGCCATTTCTGGAGAAAGGTGAGACATGGGTAGTTCCCAACAGTCTCCATTTTCTTTTTGTAGACTTACTATTTTAAATTATGTGTGTGTTGGAGGGGGTTCAGGGATGGTTTGTGCACTTGGGGCAGGTGACCACAGAGGTTAGAGGTGAGGTTGGAAGTGAGGTTAGAGGTGTTGGATTCCTCTGGAGCTGGTGTTCCGGGCGGTTGTAAACCTGCTTGACTCGGATGCTGGCAGCCTAACTAGTCCTCTGTAAGAGCAGTATACTGGGTTAACTGCTGAGCCATCTCTTTAGCACCCAACACTGCCATCTTGTTGGTTGGTTGGTTTAGTTTTGGTTTTTGTCTTTTTGTTTGCTTGCTTTTGTTTCTGTTTATTTTATTTTTATTTTTCGGTGTTTGTTTTGGTTTGCCTTCACGTTTACTTCAGTGTACAAAAAAACAGATCCTTTGCAATTTGGGGGAACCTCAGCCTGCCGTTGCCTAAGATTGATAGGCTCTTTTGCTGGGCTTCTCCCCTTGGTCCAGCCGCATCCCCACGCCCACTCCACAGACTATTCTTTGTTCTTTGCTGGTTAGGTTCCTCTCATGCTGGATCTGATTCTGATCTTTCCCTATTGTAGGAAGAAATCTCTTCACACTAAATGAAACAAAAAGGAGGTAAATGAAAGGAGGTGAATGAAACAAAGTGAGACTCCTAGAGGATGGGAATGTGGACTGTGGACTTAAAGGAAGGGGAGGGGAAATCGGCGGAAAATGAGCTCTGTGGAATTTAAAGGCGACTTCTGTCCCTCGTGTCCCACGTTGAAGGGTCTCTTCACGGGTCCTGGCAAATTCAAAGAGAAAGAAAGTGAGCTTTGCCACAGTATTAGCATTCTCTTGGTCATGGATTACCAACCCCTTCCAGAACACTGATTAATTTCTTGCCGAGTGAGGGCTTTGCCCTGCCTATGTGGGTAGCTCATCTCTCACCTAGCACCATACCAGGCTCACAGTGGGCGTGACAAATATAGACTGAATTGAATTAAATGATGTGTTGACTCCAGGAGCCCCAAGGACTTATTGTTTCATAGTCTACCATTCTGAGTAATATCCTACGGTTTTAGCCATACCCCCAGTTGGCTTTTCTCTTATTTATGCCTTTCCCCTAGCAGTACAGCCGAGAAGCTACTGGCAAAAGAGAATCCAAGCGTTTATATAAATTTGTGTAAAGGCAGGGAAAGAGATACAGCAGAATGGGGATAAAGGATGAAATATCGGCAAGCTTATGAGAGACAAAAGTGATCTGTTAAACATTCTCTACGGAAAAGATGTTATAGAGATGCTAGGAAATTTATTTTTTCAATATCAACTGAAATAAAATTTATCAAAAAATTTAAAATAACATCTGTAACAGAGTTTCTATGGCAAATTCCTATCTCTAGACGCCCCAACAGACTGTCCCCTGTACGCAATTAAATAAATGGGCAGGGGAGAACAGAAGGTTTTATTCACTATGATGGCATCTGTAAGAGGAACAAATAAAGGGGCCCACTGACCCCCAAGCCCATTGTCCCACCACCAATGTGTGCTTTAGAGAAGAAACTGCATACTTAACGCCGTCCCGATCAAGGCGGGGTCTGGTTGATCATTTTCTCTGTTCTGGTTCTGAAAGGTAGTAAAGAAGCCCTTTTGGGTCTGGAGAAGGATTTATAGTGCTCGTGTAGAGTATCTGAGTTTGGGTCTGGAGAAGGATTTATAGTGCTCGTGTAGAGTATCTGAGTTTGGGTCTGGAGAAGGATTTATAGTGCTCGTGTAGAGTATCTGAGTTTGGTTGAAACTCCACCTCCAGATCGGATGCCCCCTGGCTTCGGGACACTCACGTGCACTGACCACTCTCCACACCCATAATTAAAACTAGTATTAATAAGGAAGTCTTTATTGCTTGTGGGGATAAGCTGGTTTTCAGGAGGCATTCCTGGGTCAGCTTTTCTCCCATGGGTAATTACCTTCATCTGTTGGGTGGTCTGTCCTGGGAGGCTTTGAAGTTCCTGGAATCCAAGGTGATTCTAGAGGAAGGGTTAAGGACAATGACGGCTCTGTGCCTTCAGACAAAGTAAAGTCTATAGACACAAAATGTAGGCGATGTCCAGCTTCCATTCTCTTACCTCCACTGTGGGCCAAGGGAACAGTTAATACTTTTTAGCAGAAGGAGCTAGGGAAAAAAAGTTTTGTATTATCTAGAAAAGTAAGCTGCAAGTTTCTTCTTCTTCTTTTTTTTTTTTAAAGATTTATTTATTGATTATATGTAAGTACACTGTAGCTGTCTTCAGACACTCCAGAAGAGGGAGTCAGATCTCGTTATGGATGGTTGTGAGCCATCATGTGGTTGCTGGGATTTGAACTCCGGACCTTTGGAAGAGCAGTCGGGTGCTCTTACCCACTGAGCCATCTCACCAGCCTACAAGTTTCTTCTTATTTCAGAGATTTATTGATATGGCTGGGGAAAAACAAAAAAAAAACAAACGTATGTAAGCTAAAAGACCTGTGAATAATTTGTCTAAGGAACACAGCATCAGGAACAATGTTTGATAATAGTATAGATGAGATCCTAAACAAGATTGGGAATTGTCTTGGAAAGGTTAGCTGGAAATACAGGATGATTTTTTAAATAGATCTAGGATTTTATGCCTTCACCCTAACTGCTGAAGATGCTGAGTAGGCAAATTTGTAATAGCACAAGGTTTAGTGTAGCCAGAGTCAGTTCATATCCAAGTGTGTGCATTTCTGCAAATTGAAATGGAATATAATTCATTTTATATAACTAAAACTTACTCATGGTTTATGATGGTATTGAACAAGATTTGCAATCAGGTTTTATATTTCCTTTTAATTTTTTTTTTTTTTGGTTTATTTTATCTGGCACAATGAAAGTTTAATTTACCAAAAAAATATTTCTTTTCTCAAAATCTCTGTCAACTAGTGTTTTTTCTCTTGGGCAATCATAGAACCCTACATAGGTAATGTAAATGAAATAATTCCAGTTTAGAGAAACACTCTCAAGGATTTCTGTATTTTACTGATAATGTGTCTGTTTACATTTGAATCTTTTTACTTAAGGGACAGTTTATGTCCTCAATTCCAAGATCTGAGGGTCCGTCTAGTTTCCAGGATTTAGGTGCTGAGTGGACTTGGTTTGAGAACCTTGCTTTGAGGCTCTGGAGGTCTAGTGGGCAGGACCAGAGGGTGCTCCTGGTTCACGACTGACAAGTGTGGATGATGCTTATTTGTGACAAGAGAGGATGCTACTTTGTTGTTTGGAATAAGTCGCTGAGCAGCAGGTGCTTTCACACCTGTGGGTCAGTTGGTTGTCCCTGGAGAGTGAGTGACAACTTCCCTTAATCCAGCATCCAGCATCCCACGTAGCGGGACAGTGCTGACCATGTGATTTCCTCAGAGCCTACTCCTTTCATAAGCCGAAGTTTAGTCCAGGCCCGCCAGGTTTGCTTCCCAGAGTTCCGAGCTCTAATGTGAGATACTAAACTTACCTGATACTTTCCTGATGCTAATACCACGGTTGGGAAATTCACAAGGTGATTGTACATTTATAAATTATCTGATAGAGCTGTCCATCATCCTGTGGACCCTCCAGGAAACGGGGCATTTGTTTGCACTGTACTCCTGTCTGCCTGTAGGTGATGGATTCTGCGATGACTATATCATTGAGTGGTTCTTAGGTCTCTGTTTACTTTAATTGCTTTCTTTCCGTCACCCACATTTAAATATCATTTCGGTGAGATGCAGCAAAGCTTTTCGCTGGAACTAGTGAAGCAAGGTTCAGTTATGATCACTTGAAAAAGATGGTAAGTCATTTCTCTGCCGTGGGACTTCTTGTGTGAGGGATGTGTACTTGAAGATGTATCTTATAGAGTCCAGTCTAGAACATATTTCTGTGCTTGTAAATGTTCTGACGGGAGGAAAGTATCCCTTAGCAGGAGTAAAATAAATTATGCCTACATACTTTTTAAATATTATTTGTTCTCTGTGTGTATGAGTATGAGTGTGTATGTGTATGTGTGTGTGTGTGTATCTGTGTATGAGTATGAGTGCGTATGTGTATGAGTGTGTGTGTGTGTGTTCAAGCACACGGACTGACCTCAAATGCTGTTCCTTTGTTTTAGAGACAGGGTCTCTCACTGGACTAGGACTCTGTCAGTAGGATAGCTGCTTGGTTGTCCAACAAGCATTGAGGATCTTCTGTCTCTCCCTCTTCAGCGCTGGGTAACAAGTACATAGCAGCAAGCCAGTCCTTTATTTTTATTTTTTGTTTGTTTGTTTTAAACCAAGGGATCTAGGGGATTGAACTCAGGCCTTCAAGCTTGTAAGACAAACACTGTATCAGCTAAGTGACTGTGCTATCCTTATCTATTTGTTTCTTAAAGAGTCATAATAATAAAGACAAAAATAAAAAAAATGCCCTAGCGTATCAGAGATGTGAAACACTAGCATATTCATATCTAGAAATTCATAGTGTAAGGCCTGCCTAAGATCATCAAAGGCAGTCCACAAAGCTGACCCAAGTTTCCCTGCAGCCACTTGAAGAAGCTTGATTGGTTACGGAACTCAGTTTGTTATAAGGTACAGATATATCATTGTTCTGGACAACTGTGCTATTTCTGCTCCTATACAGGGGGGAATTCTTGAGCATTGGCAGTCTAGCTTTACCTGGGAAAAACCCTGGCATCTTTGCCAGGTTGTCTAACAACAATTCTCTTGATGAGGGCAGTCATGAGCCAGTATCTAGGGCTGGGGGTTTAACTCAATAGAAGTGCACCTGCCTAACAGATGGGTCCCGGGACTCATTCCTTAGCACAGCAAATATTCCCCTGTGCCAAAGAATGGAAAAATGTAATATCTACCATCCTAGGTGAAGCTCACCTTCAAATCCTCATGGAGATGACAATGTATTTGTAGTCAATGCTAGCATTCATTTGAGCTAAATCTGATCATTCAGAGTGACTGCAAATTTGGGAGCGAGGAGTTTGCTTTGGGTTAGCATCGTTGTCCCGTGTGGACATGCGGATGGTGTCAGAGTTGGTTCTGTTAGGTTCATTCATGTGTGTGAAGTCTGGAGAATATTGGTCTGCTCTGCAGCTTGGCAGTGAGGTTCTGCAGTAGCAGTGCCAGACCTCACCATACCAGGTGAGAGTATCTAAAGAGTATGCCCAGGAGGCCGGGGCATTGAATTTCAGGATAAACAGGCCACTGTCATAGGAAATGAAGTCACAGCTTCCCTCATCTTTGCGCTTATTCCTAGAGCTATGGAGAAAAGCGTCTCCATCACTGAAACTATGGCTGTGTGTGGCTGAGTCCTCTCCTCAGGTCTGCTTTTCTTATTTCTATTTTGTAAATAAAAAAGGAGACTGAATAAAGGAAGTCAAAAGGAGAGGAAAGCTGTCCCGGCTTACTTTCTGCTGCTGTGATTGAGACCAGGAGCAAAAGCAATGTGGGGAAGAAAAAAGGTTTGTTTCCGTTAATGTTTGCAGTCCATCACTAAGGGAAGTCAGGACAGGAACTTAGAAGCAGGACCTGATGCAGAGGCCATGGAGAAGTGCTTGCTTAGTGGCTTTCTCTCCAAAATTTCCTCAGCTTGCTTTCTTATGCCACCCATGGTCATCTGTCCTTGTAGTGATCATGTACCCCAGTGGGCTGGGGCTTTCCACATCAATCATTAGTCAAGAAGACGCCCTACAGACTTGCCTACAGGTCAACCTTACAGAAGCATTCCCTTAGTTAAGATCCCCTCTGCCCAGATAAGTCTACGTTTGTGTCAAGTTGACAAAGGCCACCTAGCATAAAGGGGACATATCAGATCCAGAGAGGAGGAACAAGGAGGAAGGAAAGTCCCTCTTCCCTGTGCACCTCTGGGCAAACACCACAGATATTTCTTCATCAGTCTAGGTGAATACCAGGTATTATCATGCACTTCCCTGTGTGATGTGTAACAGCACAGGTCTGACAGACTTGCAGAGGACTTTTGTAGAACATTTGAATTGTAGAGTGTCTCCTTTCACCCTGTAAAGCCCAACATTGGACCAGACGTTAATAGCTACTCATTGAGTAAATTTGGTTAGATGCCAATCGGCTTTGGGTTGTAAATAATCACATTGGTCTTCCTATGGGAATTTCACTGTCTGTGGTTCACAGCTGATGGGGTAAACCTGAACCAAGTGGACAAGGTCTCCTGGTGGTCAGGATATTATTAGAAATGCAAAACCAAAAGCTTAACGAGGCTATCAATTGGCAGTTAGCTATTCCAACCTCATGTTTAATCTCATGCTCTCAAATAGCTTTATGTAGCGTCTGCTAAAACCTTGGAGTGCCATTTGTAAGTTTTATGCTCTAGCAACTAAATAGATAGTTCTGATTACTGGTGTATTGATCATCCTGCCTTCTTCTGTATGGCTCTTACTTCCAAATGGAGACATTCCCTCCCAGATGGACAAGAGGGACTAAGGAAGCTTTCAAGGCTGGGAAGATTAGAAGGTTATGGTTTACAAAGCTGCCTGAGGTAAAGCTGGGGTCCCCCCATTGTGGGGCATAGCCTTCAGGAGTCCTCATCCATGCTGAACTGGGCCCTTGAGTCACCCATACACCTCTAAGTAACCCCTTTCTCATGTTCCTGAAAGTAACCACAATACATTCATTGGTTCACCAGTGGGGACTTGGGTAGAATCATTTCTTTGGGATAAAGAGACACTTGTGCCTCTCCTTGTCCTTCGGTCACAGGACTAGAACAGCATCTGAGACTCTAGAACAGAAGCAATTCACTGAGATGCCAGCTCATCGGTTTTACCTGCTGATGACAGTTAGCTGTAGGAGTCCTGGGATGGAGACCAGCAACCTGACCGTTTTGTGTGTTCTTTTCCAATAGAGTTGGCCTGTGGCCCAGATGGTCACAAACATATGGCATAGGTTGGCAGTCTCCTAACTGTGGGAGGTGACCCGCCATGGTCTTGAATTTCATTTAGGAGAATTTGGAAAGCCATTTGAAATGTTGGACAACAGAAGAGAAAGTACCAGAAGCATCACAGAGTAAGAAGTAGACAAGTTAGCAACTGGATTCTGTGTTTTTAGGCACTTGTTACACTCACTCTTCCTGGCTTGCAAAGACAACCCTGCCTCTTCAACTGCCAGTCGTCTCGAGGAGTCCAACGAGATGACATGGAAAATTCCATTAATAGAGAAACTGTCATTTTAAAGTACATACCATTTTGATTAGTGTGCTGAAATCCTGTGCCATCTCACTCCATGCCACTGGAATGTGAGTGAACGGTTTGTCCAGTGTTTCCAATCTCTATTCACCTGATGATCATGTAGTAGGAATGCTAAGGGTTGACTCAGCAGTGTGAGTTAGTTATCCAGGATCCTAAGGACATTCTGTTTAAAACATTTTTTATAAATGTTACTTTTTGAGGGAAAAACCATGGTTCATATAGGGTTTATTAGCTATGATATGGATATAGCTTGTTTCCCAAAAGTTCATGTGTTAGAAGTGAGCTCACCTTTGTAGCAGTGTTGATGTGATACAAGTTTTAAAAGGTAGGCCTGGTGAAGTCAAATTAGGTTTTAAGGCCTGTTGTCCTCAGAAGAGATTGTGTGTGTGTGTGTGTGTGTGTGTGTGTGTGTGTGTGTGTTGCTTCTCTTAGAGCATATTGTCTTAGAGTGACATGGTTGGGGCTGGAGTGATGCTTAGGTTAAGAGCACTGGCTGCTCTTGCAGGGATCTCAGTTCAGTTCTCAGAACCCACATGGTGGCTTACAACCATCTGTAACTCTAGATCCAGGGGAACGGACACCTTATTCTGGCCTCCCGAGAGCACAGGACACAAAAGTGGTGCATATCTGTCCACAGAGGCAAAGCCCTCAGACAGAAAAAAAAAAAAAAAAAAAGAAACATCACATGCTTAGATCCTTATCATATTGTAAAGCAGTTCAGCGGGATTGGGGGGTGTGCCAGGATGCTGGCTTACGCTAAGAGTTAAATCTTCTTTGTAAAATATCCAACTTCAAGTATTTTGTTGTAACAACAGAAAGCAGATTACTTTTAAGTAGTTCAGGAATCCGCTGGACATCTTAGAATATATCTACTGAAGACAGGGGGTTACTATAATGGGGATCCCAGTTTTTCTTCTACTTAATTGAAATAAGTCCCAGACCAAAAAGACTGCCAGGGAGAAGCTAAATCTTCACAAGAACAAAGTAATTTTTTAAAAAAGAGTTTGTTGAAAGAAGTCTCGATAGTTAAACTCCCACGAACTACTGCTCCTCTCTCTTTGCTGGTATTTGCTCAATAAATATTTTTGGGTCAAGGCTCTGTAATGTTACTTCAGTGATTTAAGTAGCACTTTTATGTATTCAATCATTGATTCTTTGAAGACTCATATTTTAATGTTTATTTCCATCAAGCAGGTGGTGAAAATAATACAAGAAGAAATCAACCAAATTTCTAGGTTAGAAAAAAAATTGGCAGAAGTCATTGATTCAAACCTATGCATTCTCTATCTGCATGTATATCTAAGTGGAAAATATCTTCATAGTGCCTTTGGCCATTGTACTAATTCCAAAGAAAAGCCTGGTCGTCATGTAAAAACAAACACAGCCCAGGCACATCCATCACCCTGTAGCCGTGGAACTCTTCTGTAGAATTTCCCCTTCAGAGTGAGATTATGATCCTCACGAGAAAACCAGTTTCATGACTTCAGGGTTACACCTCATTTTTTATGAAAAGCAGCATTACTCAACGTGATTACCGACCCTGTTCAGCAAGCCTGACTCTGCACGCCTGCTGCTTGCTTCCCTGAGCTCAGTCTCTAACAGGATGACAGTGCGTAACCGATGGGCTGGCTGGTGGAGTGGCCTGGGAGCTCAGAAGGCGCTGTTGAAGGGGGATTAGAACATCAGAGCGGCCTTCCTGGGCTTCTGGAAGAAGCGCTAGATGCCAAAAATGACCATGTAGGAAGGCCAGCGCTCTAAAATGGAAACATTTTGAAACACTCAGTGTAAAGCAACAAGTATTCACTCCGGAGTTCATGATTTGATTAATAGTTGTCAAAGAGATGCCTGAAGGCTGAGGGGTAGAGTTTGACCAAGCAAACTATGACCAGGAGCGGGGTGGACTCCTCTGTGATACCTTCAGGCAGTGTGTGTGTGAGCACATGCTCTTGCACGCCCGTGTATGTGTATGTGAGGTGTATGTGTGTACACATATGCATACGTGTGTGTGTGTGGGGGGGGGTTGCGAGCACGTGCTCGCACCTGTGCTTGTGTATAATCTAGTTGATTTATGGCCTGCCCTTAGCGTTTTTTTTGGCTCAATGGTGCGTCAAGCAAGGCTGACTGCCTAGGCAAGGCAGGGCATGCTACATGTGAGTCGGATTACTGTCATAGCACTTCCAAGTGAAAAGACAAGCTGCACGTAAAGAATATGGCCTTCATTACCACCATGGGGGAAAAACAGTCAAAATATAGAGCTGCTTCCATAGTTAGTGACAATGCTGGTTTTAAGGATAGTTAGATCTTAAGTCTGCCCTTCCCCCACAGACATCCACGTATCAGGACAACCCTGATGGTGGTTGCAGTTGGGAAAGCTTTTAATTAATCTTTTTTTTTCCATAAGGGCAGCCTGTTTATTTTACATTAAGATTGATACAAACTGTAGATCTCAAAAATTAAGACGAAGATTGTTATCATGATTAAAGCCATTTAGTAGGGATTTAAGATTTGGGGTTTTTAACAGTTAGCTGAAAGAGAGTTCTTGTCATTTATATATAATCTAATTTCAGATCTTGGAACTCAAAATACAGAATTAACAAGCAAGAGGGAAAGTTTAGTTAGCCATGTATTAGATATTTCATTGAAACCAGGCGATTTCTAATGTTGAAATGTCAGCTTCTCCTTTAACATTTGGGGGCCAGTGGATTGCCACTCGTCCATGAGAGATAGCCACTATCTATCTGAAAAGGGTATAAACAAGTATTTTTCTCACATAGTGTCTGGGAGAGGAACCAGAGGTAAATTTAGGCAAAAAGACAAATCAGCTATGCTGGAAGAAGGCCAGGCTGTGCAGCTGACAAAGCTTGGTCATACTCCTTATGTGGGGACTGGCCTTCCCCCTTTGGTTCCCACTATCTTTGATTCAAGACTTGGGTGAGGTGGCACCGCTTGCTGCAGGCAGGGCATTCCCAGCTCTGTCTTCATGTCTCGCCTGTTCTGAGTCAAACAAGTGGGAGACTGATTTGGAAGCTTCCTTCTGTCTCTGAAGACTGGCTGGCCCTTCTGGCAGTTCTTGCCCAGAGACTCCCTCTCCTTTATGTCTAGATGTTGACCAAGACCTTGGCCTACCACTGTGGTGATTCCCAGGAGTCCACTTCCAGTGGTGTCATGGTTTTCTCTGCTGCTCTGTGGGACTGCTTGGACCCAGCTGTCCTAGCTGAGTTAGGATTTGCTCTGCTAGGCTTGTGAACTGCCTGTCAGTCTTCCTAAAGCCAGATGCTATGGCTAAGAAATTGCTGACTTACAGAGACCTTTTTCTCTCGATGCGTCTATTTTATACATAGGCTTCTTTTATTTAATGAGAAGATATGCAGGGACTACAGTAGCTGGGGCAGCATGATGCCAGTTTGCAAAGATTGGTAAGGAGGTTAGAGGCTTTCCTTATCACAGTAAGCCTTTAGGGAGACCAGGGCTGGATTTAATAAGCTCGGCCATCTCTTCATGTTCTGTTGTCGATTTGACTGTCAGAGAGGTGTGGATGATTTAACAAGATGACCAGATATTTTATTATAAAAGTACAGCATTAGTCAGTCTTGATATGTTCCTATAATTCCAGCAGTGGAGGCTGAAGCAGGGGGGATTGCAAGTTCCAGGCTAGCCTGGGCTATGCAGTGTGAATATATTTCATAAAACAAGAAGAGTGCATCTTCTTTCATGGGATGCCTCCCATTCACTTCATTGAGTCTTGCTTTTCTGTCTATCATGAACTGCATCCCAGGGCCATAAGACAAACAAACAAACAAACAAACAAGAAACCCATGCTGTAGGTGTTTGGCAATGTTGGGCAGTCTTGAAGATAGGAATCAGTTTTATAATGAGAGGCAAAGTGGAACTCAGATGGCCCCAGGTCTGTAGAGAGCTCACCTGGGCATTTTCAGTGGTGTGTTCCTAGATTATTTAGTCTTTCTGAGCCAAGTTTGCTCTTGTGTAAGCTGAGAACAAGAATGTCTTGTTCATTGGCTTTGGTGAAGATGAAACAAGAAGACATGTAGCACTCCATGCCTGGTGCATAGTAAACATACATTAAACTGTGACAATCAAATGCTCCTATATGTTAGTATCTTAGTTCTCTGCCCCCCTTCCTTCCCTCCCCCCAGCCAAGGCAGAGTAATTTAAAAATTACAGATTTATCTAGGTCATGATTCTTGTGGCTGGAAAGCCTAATGTATGGTGCGGGAATCATTTGAGGACATCCCGACTGCTTTAACGGGTAGTAGACAACATGGAAGAGCATTGCCAAGTGTGGTGCGTTAGTTATTCAAACCAAAAATGGAAGGGATGCTGATGAGGTGACTAGGCAGGTATGCAAGGGTGCTTGTCACCAACCCTGATGACCTGTGTTCAGAGAGCCTATTCTCATAAATTGTCCACTCACTCCATTACATGAGCTGTGACAGGTACATGTGCATGTGTGTGCATGTATGCTAATGAGACTCACATGCACTTACACATTCAGATAAAAAAAATGTAATAACAACAAGCTGAAGGGCCTCTTCCAGGAAATTGTGAAGCCGTCCTTTATACTCTGAGAGCCAGGGTTTAGGCTGTACCGGAGGGAAATGTGCTGGTCTTGTTTATTTTACTAACAATGTATCTTTGGGGATGAAAACTGAAGCAGTTTCTGTAGCCTGGAATGACTTTTGAGTTGTTTGTTCATATTACCTTGTGGGTGTTTTTTCTATGTAGTTTGAGATTATATGTGTAAGATAAAAGTTCATTATTTTGGCTGTGAGATGTGATTAGAGTCACACCTCCAGGTCTGGCAACTGTGAAGTTAGCTACTAGGCAGACATAGGACCACACTATTGGTGGTGTTAAAATGAAACCTGTGCTCATAGAACATTTTTATCTAAAGAAAGATAAAATGGTAAAGCCATTCACTTTAATTGTTAGGAGGAAAAAAACCTAATCTGTCTTAGCTTTGTTTTCCATTAGGGCCTCTTTGTTTTTAAGGATAGTCAGTGCTAGTCTAGCCCTCCTAGGCTTTCTTCCTCCCCCTTCCCCAAATATCTTATTCAGCATTAAAATGCGTGTGTATTCTTCCCGAGGTTAAGCTGAAGTCATGAAAAATTGATTAGTTTGGGGCTGGAGCGAGGTCTCAGTGATGAGGAGCACTTCTGCTTAGACATACCTGAGTTCCTAGCACCCTCACGGTGGCCACAGCCTTCGTAACTCCAGTTCCAAGGGAGCCAGTGAACTCTTCTGGCCTCTGCTGGGCACAAGATATGCACCCGGCACTCCACAAAACAGCTACACACTCAAAACAGCTACACACTCAAAACAGCTACACACTCAAAATAGTTACACACTCAAAACAGCTACACACTCAAAATAGTTACACACTCAAAACAGCTACACACTCAAAATAGTTACACACTCAAAATAGTTACACACTCAAAATAGTTAAAATGTAAAAGTAGGCTTATGAGTTAGCCTTTAACATTTTAATATCTGTCAGCAACAATTTAAAAAAAATATTTTAAGCCCATAATTAAAAAGTCAGATCTGTAGTAAATGGAGACTAGTCAATGTACAGATAACAGTGGGAAGATTATCTAAGGTTTGGATATATTTGTCATCTTTTCAGTTCTTTTGCTTTTTGCCTCAACATTGCAAATCTCCCTCCTTCTCTGTGATTGGGTGAGCTGTGAACATCACACTTTCTCTGATTGGGTCAGCTGTGAGCATCACACTTTCACTGTTGCTAGGTGTTTTCTGCGCCTTTCTTCTCAGCCTGCTAGCACCATTCTCCTTGAATACTTTCATGCACTGTGTCTGATCAAACCAAAACTTAACGGAGAGAAAAATAAAAGTTCTTCAGGCTTTAAAACAAAGCAGCAATGATGGTTGTTGTGTGCTGACATTAAGAAACTTTTTATACAATCAATTTATGAAATTCTTGGGCAAATGGATGTATCTAGAGAATATCATCCTTAGTGAGGTAACTCAGTCACAAAAGAAGTCACTTGATATGCACTCACTGATAAGTGGATATTAGCCCAGAAACTTAGAATACCCAAGATACAATTTGCAAAAGACAAGAAAATCAAGAAGAAGGAAGACCAACGTGTGGATACTTCATTCCTCCTTAGAATAGGGAACAAAATACCCTTGGAAGGGGTAACAGAGACAAAGTTTGGAGCTAAGTCAAAAGGATGGACCATCCAGAGACTACCCCACCTGGGGATCCATCCCATAATCAGCCACCAAACGCAGACACCATTGCATACACCAGCAAGATTTTGCTGAAAGGACCCTGATATAGCTGTCTCTTATGAGGCTATGCCAATACCTGGCAAATACAGAAGTGGATGCTCACAGTCATCTATAGGATGGAACACAGGGCCCCCAATGGAGGAGCTAGAGAAAGTACCAACGGAGCTGAAGGGGTCTCCAACCCTATAGGAGGAACAACAATATGAACTAACCAGTACCCCCAGAGCTTGTGTCTCTAGCTGCATATGTAGCAGAAGATGACCTAGTTGGCCATCATTGGAAAGAGAGGCCCATTGGTCTTGCAAACTTTATATGCCTCAGTACAGGGGAACACCTGGGCCAAGAAGCAGGAGTGGGTGGGTAGGGAAGCAGGGTAGGGGGAGGGTATAGGGAACTTTTGGGATAGCATTTGAAATGTAAATAAAGAAAATATCTAATTAAGAAAATGTTTAAAAGCTTAAAAAAAAAAAGAAACTTTTTATATGTTTCTGACCATTTAAGAAAAACATAACCGGGGACCATCTAGAGACTGCCACACCTGGGGATCCATCCCATAATCAGCCTCCAAACGCAGACACCATTGCATACACCAGCAAGATTTTGCTGAAAGGACCCTGATATAGCTGTCTCTTGTGAGGCTGCCGGGGCCTAGCAAACACAGAAGTGGATGCCCACAGTCAGCTATTGATTGGAACACAGGGCCCCCAGTGGAGGAGCTAGAGAAAGTACCCAAGGAGCTAAAGGGGTCTGCAATCCTATAGGTGGAACAACAATATGAACTAACCAGTACCCCCTAGAGCTCGTGTCTCTAGCTGCATATGTATCAGAAGATGGCCTAGTTGGCCATCATTGGAAAGAGAGGCCCATTGGTTTTGCAAACTTTATATGCCTCAGTACAGGGGAACACCAGGGCCAAGAAGTGGGAGTGGGTGGATAGGGGAGTGGTGGGGGGGAGGGTATGGGGGACTTTTGGAATAGCATAGGAAATGTAAACGAAGAAAATACCTAATAAATAAAAAAAGAAAAAAGTAAAAGAAAAACATAACCCTTCCTACTTTCCCCCATTTATTCGACTTTAAGGAGGGAATCAAAACAGCATGTGATCTGTGGCTAGTAAATGTGTGCTAGGCAGGGTGGAGTTACATTGGATCATCAGTTCTTTCTCTAGAGTGGCAGTTCTCAGTAATAAATCACAGCTTCCTTTCCCATTGGTCAGACATTCAACATGTCAAATAGAAAGTATTATTTACAGTGGTCCTGGCTGCAGTTGGGGGATGCTTTCTAATTTCAGCCTCACAGTGGTAATTAGTGTAACAAGTATGTTTGAGCTTCAGTTGATGAGCATTGTCTGGCGTTTCACATAATAAGCTGCTTCTTGGGCATATGACAAGTTCCCCAAGGGTCCCATGAAGACCCGCCTGCTCATACGTTGTGTGCTTCAATATGTTTGTGCTCAAAAGTATGTAAAAATACTAACTACTTTAAACGCTAGCCTCGGCAAGAGATGTGTCAGCCAAGCGTGTGAGACGTCTTTGAAGTCACATGGGTTGGCATTTGATGATGGGTAAGATGTTGGCGTGTCGTGGTTGCTATAACATGCTTGTCAGGCAGAGAAGAGGATGAGCTATAGGACAAGGACAAGGCAGTGTGGCTTCTGCTGACTCCCGCTGCCAGACATTTGCCACTGTCACCAGTACCAGCACCACCAGCACCAGCACCAGCACCACCAAGGTTACCTGGTTCCCTGTTGTCTTTTTATTTGCATTTCAAAACTTAGTTCAAACCTCCCCAAGTGTTCCCTGAAGAAGACTTATGGTTTAGACATAAAGTCTTCCCAGAAGTCTCATTATGATCCCCAATTGGCATATTCAGTCATTTAGAGGCAATTATGAGGGCTCTGACTTACAATGGTTGAGTCCACTGAGTGAGACATAATTTGATGGATGATATGGAGGAAAGTCGGAGACTTTGAGAGGCGGGGACTAGCTGTGGGAAGGAGGTCCCTGGGGCCATGTCCTTGGAGGCTCTTCCTTCTAGGCCTCTCAGTCTCTTCACTTAATGGCCACTATGAGGTGAGTGGGTCTTCTCTGCCACACCCGCTGTACCATGGTGATCTGCCTTGCCACAGGCTAAAAGCAGTGAAACCAGCTGGCCACAGACTGCAGCCTCTGAGACCAAGAACAAAAGTAGGTTGTCCCTCCTCTCCTGTGTCTCTCCTATTCTGCTCCAGTGTTGACAATCTGGTTACAAAGACGAGTGAGATTCCTAAGGCTGTTGGAGTCAGACCCTCACCTGCTGTAACTCTTGGACCAGTTACTTAGTAATACGTGAGATGTATATCAACCTTGTATGGTCGCAGCATGGTTGGTCTTGGTTGTTGGCTTAGTCGTTCATCTCCACACTAATCCTATGAGGCAGGAAACACTGTCTGTCTTCATTTCACAGACTGGGGGAACTGACGTACAGAAAGAAACAAGAAAATTGCTTGAGGGCACACAGCCAGAATGTGGCTGTACCAGGAGTTAACACTGTCACTTTGACTTAAGAAGTGGTTGTCCTTACTGTAGATAGCCTTGCCACACAGCTGTGCATTTAGTGGCAAAGCCTCACGGTACGGCTTTCAGCAGTGCTCGGCAGGCAGTAGTTGCTCAGGACTGAAAGGCATGGTGGTCTTACTTTCCATCCCTTTAATTTGATCAAGATCCCGTTCTTCTCGTACATCGCTCTCTGGTAGGATTTGGTGCAGATTACACTCGCTAGGTTGTAAGCATCTTGAAGGCAGAAACCACACATAGCACGGGTCCCCTAATAGCACAGCTGAGCGATTAAATGCATGAATTGCTTTGATCCTGTTACAGAAAACCAGCTCTGTGGAGTGGCTCATATCTAGGACTTCCAGGCATGCACTGCTAAGTTTGAAGCCTGCCCCTGTCACCCATTGCATACACATCTTACGCACATTATTTATCTTCCACTTCCTTGTTTATTTAATGGGGATAATATATTTGTTATAAAAACCAAGGAGATAATGCCTATCAGCGGCTCAACAGAATGTTTGGTTTGTAATGGGTCAACACTTTCAATTATTTTTAATGAATTATTGCTAAAAGATAGGGACTCTGCCTCATGTCAGAGGTGTAGAGATCAAGATTGCTTTCTCATTGAGGAACTTCACATATCACAAGACAGACTGTCAGCGGATATGCCATAATTACGTACAGTAAGTTACAGTAGACAGGGTTTGGGTAAACTGCAGGAAGAGGAGAATAGCCAGCTCTTCGGTAGGGCAGATAGGTAAGTTGGGTTTTGACAGACGAATGAAAGCCGTAAGACAGAGCAGGAGAGGAGAAGGGTCCGCAAACGCCAGGATGGTGGACTGAATTGAACAGGGAATAGGAAGTCATCGAAAGTTCCTGAGTGGGAGGGTGACATCAACAGAGCTGTCCTTTAGGGAGATTAATCTGACAAAAATATGTAGGATGAGTTAGTGGGGAGAGAAGCGAGGAAATAAATATCACATAGACCTTTAGCAGAACCTCCTACACGGGATAGAAATCCACTCTGCAGCAGCCCGTACAGATGGTCATCCAGCTGATGCCTGAATCGTCCAACAATGGGAAGTTCACTACCCCGTTAGGCAGCTCTCTCTTCACCATCTCTCTTCTTCCCTCTTAACCATCCATGAATCCACCATGAAGCCCCTTAGGAGACTAAGTACTGGGAGTGTGAAGCTGGTATTATAGTCTTGCCTTTGAGAATCTCAATGGTTTTGTCTGATACCAAGTAATCCTGTTGACAAGGGGCGTTTCTTTTTAGCAGGATCCTGAATCTGCTCACCTTGAACCTCTGCCTCATTTCCCCCTCATTGTGTGCCCTCAACTGTGTGTGAATCTTTCTTTCAAGTTCCCAAACGTGCTCTTCTCGGTGGGTAATCAGCTCCTTTATGAGAGACTTATAATGCAGATTTGTAAAGTTTAAGAAGTTCTGGACCTGAGTGAGGCTTTGAAGTCACTGAGAACCTGTATCTCGGCCCTCATCACTCTAAGGTGAGATTTGAGTCACAGATGAGTTGTGACTTGCCTCAGATCACATAGCTGCCAAGTGACTAAACTAGGTCAAGAACTCAAGACTCCAGTGTCCAGACTTGCAAGGCTCTTAAGTTGTCTGCCTTATAACCCGCTCCTAGATGTCCCACACATTTTTAATATCTCTCAAAAGTCTGGAAGCAGGAGCTGAGTGTTCATGATGCAGCTGTGTTCTTCTGATCTGGATGGAGGACTGAGTTAGAGTCATAGAGGCCATCAGTGGGATGCTGCAGCATCATGTCAACCCCAGGCCTGGCTAGTCTCATCCAGTCTCTCAGTGGACCCTGCGGGTGAGTTTGTTGGACTAATCTCAAGAAGGCAAAGCTGAAGCTCATAGGAATCAAGTGCTTTCTAACCCTCGGCTGCTGAGCTAGTGTACGTGCTGGGAAGAAAGCGTTGGTTTCCATGTCAGTTCATCCTTCCAGAGTTTTTGAGAGCTCCAAATGGAGATGTACTAAGTGAAGCACAATATTTGTGACCCTGTGTTGAATGGCAAACGTCAGATGCTTAGGCCTTTGTTCCTTGAGTGGGGCAGATGGAAAGCCAGGTTGTCCCGGCACTAGCTCTGTGGCCAAGGGTTAGAAAGCACTTCACCCCTATGCTATTCAGACTTCTTGAGAGGGGCTGGTTTTCTTGGCTGTGTCTTATGGCTCTGTCCTTTGTGGGTGGATGGTTGAGGGGGCAAGCTATATTCAATCAAGATGGGAACTAGGCCAGTGCGGGTGGAGCCACTTGAAGACCGGCTCGTGAACGCTAATGCTAATCCTTCCTTCTGAAATAAGGATGAGGCCTGACTTGCCTGTGAGTTCCTGCTGGATGTCTGTCCTGTGTGCTCACTTTCCTTGGGCTTTGTATACTTCCCCCTTTACCTCCCAAAACACACACACACACACACACACACACACACACACACACACTTTGTTACTAGCCTTTAAGGGCAAGGCCAAAGGCCACTTTTGAAAAACAACTCCTATTTTCTGGATTAGAATGAACTTTTCTTGCCAGTACTTGTTCTAGCAAGCGTGTTTACATGCTTATGTGGAAACCCTTATCACAGCCCTGTAAATGTTTGCATTACCCAGATATGCCCCCCAGCCCGACAGTTCCTTGAGAACACAGGCCAAAAGAGGGGTTCAGTCTTACAAACCCCTCCTTCGCCTGATCCTGTAGAGAGGTCAGAGTATGCGTTAGTTGCATCTGGTGTTGAACATCCCTCCCAGATTCACGTCCTGGGCAGCTCTGCTGGTTTCCCTCTGGCGTCTTCCCCATTAAGATAAAGATCTTGGAAAGGACGGGGACCAAGGGCAGAGCCAAGGAAAAATGTGGCCCCGAGGAGTGCTTCCTCCACGTTATTATCAGAGCATGAATGAACTTGGTTGCAGTTATGTAATTGTGAACCTTCAGACCCGGTTGTGATTCTTGTCTTTTCCATTCTGACTAAAACGGCCAGGATTGATTGCTACCAGGACTCTTCTAACACGGGGGCCTTCTATCCCCATATCTCTCAACCCCCCAGTTCTACACACACAGCCTACGTGGCCCCTCTCAGAGCCTGAATGATCTACTGCTCTCCTGCTGCTGTGATCCCTTCAGTTCCAGGCACCATTGCTCAGGCTTGGACTTCTCCTTAGCCCACCTTGTGGGTATGGTATGCTTTGTTCCTGCCTCCTAGCCCTTTTCACGGCTGAGCCTGACAAGCTTTCTTCTGGGGCTGTCTTCTGCTAGCTTTAATTTTCTAACCCTGTCTTGATTCTTGGCTTTAGTGCTGTTTGGTTCGGGAAGTCTTGCCCAATGGCTTCTCTCACAGCATCAGCACTCTCCTTTCTTAACGCTGATCCATCTGTATGCTTCCTAATTCCTTTAAGCCCTGTCTGTCCTCTTCTGTTGTTGTGTTAAATGCAAGGACCATTGGAAGAAAACAATTTGCTGTGGATTAAGGTTCTAAAGGTCTAGATGTGCAGGTGAACAGGAAACTGGGTATGCTTCAGACAAACATAGGAAGCCGTGTAAGCTAACTGGAAATGGAGCAAGCTAAGGGTGGGCTCCAAGCCCGTCCCCGGTGATGTCCTGCTTCCCTCTCCCTTACACATCAGCACCAACTGGGGACCACGTGTTCAAGCACATGAGCTGGACGGGGGACATTTCTCATTCAAAGAACAGCACTACCCCTCAGCTCCAAGGTTTCCCAGGAGAGGCCAAGGCCTTGTCTGTTTCCTAGCAAGACCTACTGTGTGCTCCTCACACAGTGGGCATGTCTCAGTTCCCCCATTCAAGTGGTCCTGAGATCTGAGTATCTACCTGTTGGCTTGGGTTCTTCACACAGATAAACCACTAGGGATCTAACCTTTAGCCCAATGAGTGAATGGCCCTCTGGGAGTAGAGATGTTGGCTGAGGTATTCAGAGGGCTGGTACAGGTGTGTCAAGAACATTCTGTTTGAGCTGAGTTCAGCTTGCAACTTGCTATTTAATGCTTCAAGTGTCAAGATTCTTGACACCCCAAGTGGACCAAACTTTTGCTGCTCCCTAACAGCTCTGTCAGAAACAGGGTATATAAGTTAACTTGACATGATATTCTTAGTGAATCCCTGTGATTATAAAAATCTCTGCTAAAGTTCCGTTTCAGCTTTGACAGAAACCTGGCCACTGCCTTAGTTTTCTGAATCTATCCCCACTTGAAGAGAGAGAGAGAGAGAGAGAGAGAGAGAGAGAGAGAGAGAGAGAGAGGAAAGCTGACCTGTCAACTCATGTTTGCAGCAGCTTTGTGAACTCTGTGTTTCCCCAAAGATTCCCACAGAGGCTCCGAGGGCGGGATCTCCTCCTCTGTCCTCTACTGCCTCCCACCCCTCTTAGATGTTTCTTGTTGTTTTCCCTTGTTCTTTTCACTGGCAAGCAAGGGAGGGAGGTATTTGAGGGTAGGAACCAGAATGCCGAACCTGGAGGCCTGGCGGTCTCTTCAGCTGGGTGGTGGTGGGCAAGCCTTCCCTCCCATCTGTTGATAATAGAGTTGATATGAGCGAGCTATCTCTGTGCAGCTTGTTTCCCCAGGCAGCCCCACTTCCTGCTGTCACAACCTTCCAGCTGCAGAATACAGGCCGACAACTCTTCTGCAGCAGTTCAAGGCTTACATAGCGTCCCTTTCCCATCTCACCTGTCACCCTTGATGGCAAAGGTTGCCTTTCTTCTCCTTCAGCCTTCCTGCCTCTTTCTCCTAGCTTTGGCATATTTTGGGGAGTGGCCATGCTAACTGTACAGACTTGGGTCAGACTTGGAAATGGCTTTGTCCCCTTCACTCAAAGCTCACTGACTTAACTAAAACGACACTGGGATGCTCAGATTTAAATTCTGCCCCAGCTAGCTGGCTTTGGGTAGGATCCTTCACCTTCTTGAGTTCCCCTTCACCTTCCTTATCTATAAAATAGGAATGATAACAGACCCCACTTCTGTGGAGCCTGTGAGGAGTCAGTAGCCCAGAGGTCGGTCATTTAGTGGCGGTGAGCGGCTTTTCAGTGTTAGCCACTTCAAATGCTGGTCTCTTCCGATGTCAACCCCAGCAGACCTACACTGCGTCCTTTAACTGGCTCAGACAGTATGTCGCCATGTGTAGGGGACTGTGACTGAGACTTTGCGGGTCAACAGATTTGCTACGTGAAGAACAGGTCTGCAGTGGGCAGCTAAGGAGGAGGGCATGGAAACCCGGGCCCAGAGGAAAGATTCTCTTTCCGAGTAGGTGCAAGAGGTGCTCTGCAGATGGGGAGGGGAAAGACTGCTTGGACAAGGCAGAGTGCATCTCATGTGTCAGAGTTAATAGAGTCTACACACCCGTTTAACCACATGCGCCCTTGAGTTGCGTTAGTATTTTCCAGGCATCCATGTAAGGACTTATTTATATTTATTTTTGTTGCTTCAAGACAGTGTCTCATGGAGCCTACGCTGGTCTTGATTTCCTATGTAGCCCTTAGCTCCTTGTTCTCCTGCTTTCTGGCTGCAGCTTCTTCCAATATCCTTGCATCTGGAGATAATCGTTCCTTCCTAGGGACATAGATGTTTCTGTTGGTTCCTGAAAGACCTATGGTTTACTGGCCTGTGCCCCTGGGGGATAAAATAGGGAGACAGATAGGAAGTAGCTGGACTGAACAGAATGCAGTGTGAGATCTGTTTTTTGCGGGATTCAGATGCAGGGAGGGGTGAGAGTTCTGTTTGATTATCAGAGTGTCCCATGCAGAGGACTCAGGGAGAAGCACCGCACAGGGCTGTGATCACTGTTCCTATGGGTGGACCCTCTTTAGACGTTTTCCTCATCTGGGCCCCTCCATATTCATGTCAGGAGTCTCAGTGACTCCTGACAACATAGTCACTCTCAAGTGCTCACCGTATCCCAAACACCCACTGAGGGCCTGGTACTTGGCTCACACAGATGATTTTGATGCCCATCGAGCCTGGAGGCGCTCACAGTCCATTTCTTCCCTACTTACCTCCCACTCATAAAGATGGCCTCTCAGTTGCTAACGGTGGGAGAGTGAAGAGAATCCAGAGCCCCTGAGCCCAACATCAGGCTCCTGTGAAGTTAAATGTGCTGTTCACATCCATGCTGACTGCGATCATAGGAAAGTTCTTTGCATTTGCAAATGACATATTTTTCCCCCTTAAAAAAAAAAGAATCTATGAAGGTTTCCAATTCTAAAATTCCGTGATTGTATGGTTCTAAATTAATTTAGGAAAGTAGGCAGACAGTTTTGAATATGTTTCCATGGACACTGTGGGTGTTGGTTGAGGTGCCTGCTTAGTCACATTTATTGCCATCTGTTGTCAAAGAATTGCTTGAGTTTGGTCTGAGGGCAATTCAAGACACGGACAGGGATCGGCTGTCCTGACGTTCAGCTGAACATCAGAATGTTCTAGCAGCTTAGCATTGCCATCAGACAGTGTTTAGCTAGCCAGGTAACATACAGTATATATGTAGCCTTTACTTATACTAGTTAGAAAATAATTTTTAGTGTAGGTCTATCCAGTGTGATCTGCTTTAAGATAAACTTATAATAAACATTATATACTGTTAATGCAGTCATTATTCAAATTAATTGAAGATAATTTGTGTGTGTGTGTGTGTGTATCTTGGAGTGGGGGGTTGTATGTGCCAAATTTGACAACCCTAGGCAGCATCAATTTATAATGGGTGACCTCGTGAGTGTACTGGCGTGAGTGACCGCAGTGTTTATCATATAGTAAACCTGTCAGTCAGTTCTAGTGGCTCCCTCCACTCTGAGCCTTTCGCAGGTAAGAGGAGTTGCTGGCAGGAGTTCAAGAATGATAGATCTTATTATTTGTAGGAATTTGATGTTTATTTTTCTCTCACTGCTAAGGAAGTGACAATCCTTTCATTAAAATGACCACACATCTAGTGTATATCTTAATTATCAATCAGTTACTTATAATTCTGAAAAGCATAATTTTTAAAAAAATTATTATTTGGTGATATTTGAGTTTATGAAGTAATTTATGAATGCTTCTTAGCATTATTTTTCTTATCTGATAAAACAGTTCTGGAATTTATAGGGGTCAGGACCTGTTAACTGAACTACATCCACACCGGCATCGGCCTCCCACACTGTTCTGCAGTTCATCTTTGATGCTTATCAGCTGTGGAATATTTATAGCTATGCCCATTCATCATTTCTTCTATTAAGATCCGGTGCCTGTGTGAGGAAGAAGGAAAATTACAGCCTCATGTCTTTGCACTGTTTATAGGCTTTTGATGATTTAAGGTATGCACTGAAATCCTACATGGAAAACATGAAAGGTTTGCCAAATCCCTGAGCTAATTAGGAGCTCCCTGCTTTTGCGATGTTTAGTGATAGAAACAAGAGTCTGAGTGCAAATTTCATGCTTTGTAGGGTCTAGGAATCTTTATTTATTTATTTATTTATTTATTTTAAACCTTCATTCAGCCACAGAATTTCTGCAGTGACATTCAGGATCAATGCTCCCAAAGGCAGACCACAAAGTATGTGCTTTCTTATCCCACGAGTCTGAAGGTTGAAGAATCGCAGACAGCATTGCTTCCCTGTTTCACTAGGGACCTCTACTAAGGTCACCGATCCTGATGGCTCTTCCTCTGGTGGCAGGGGCAGAGTGTAGTCTGCAGGCATGATGGCCACTGCACTGGTCCCGCCGTATGAAGTTGAACAGACCCCCGAGGCGGGGGAGTGAGGATGAATACAGGAAAGGAAGAAAAGATTCAGAGATGAAGGTTAGAAATCAGGAGGGCTGTCCAGCTGTGACAGCCTCGAGTTTAATTTTCTTAGGCTTTATATACCTTACACCATCGTGAGAGACATCACATTGACGCCTCCTGATGAGGCAGACAAAATGGCTCCCGATAGGCCACTCGTGGCCTTGAGTCATTCACTCTGTAAACATCTGTTGAGCACTTCCCAGTGGCAGACATTAACCTCTGGCTTAGGAATACTGTTGAGAATAACACCGAAGGTCCTTGGTTTCATGGGAGACCAGTCCCAAGAGTGAGTGGCAGCCATAACCAAGAAAAGAGCCATTTCAAACAAACATTTCAGATACTGGGAAGTGTTGTTAAGTCAACAGCTAGGGCGGTAAGATCGTCTGGCTCCGTTGCAGTGGAAGGTCCTTTTATGTCAGATGTTCTGTGCTGAGGCCTGATGGGTAGTGAAAAGCCAGCTGTGAGACGCTGACTACCCGGAGCCTCTTTAGCCCATTGTGGAAAAGAAGAGACTGGATGGGGGTGTGACAGTGGGGTCCACTTGAACGTTTTTTTGTTTGTAAGACCAAGATGCTTGAACCTCACCATGGGAGGGATTTCAATAGCCTCCCTCCCCCATTACAGACAACCACAGGTGTGCATGTCACCAGTTGTTGATTTCAGGAAGCAAACATTGTCCTGTATGCATAAAAAGGGACTTGGTATTTAGATCAAGCTTACCTGAAGGGACCACAGGAAACTGACCTGAAGTGTGAAACCGAGGCTCTTGTTCTAGTAACTTACACAAGAGCAGTAAATGAGGAAATCTTTGTCTCACAGGAGGTCTCTCCTACACCTGACCGTAGCCTGCGCGACCTTTTCTCCTGATGCCATACCCTGACTGTAAAGTCAGCGAGCAGCAGCGTGTGAAGTGGACGGGAGACGCGCATGGGGGCATATGGTGACCTGTGTGCTTGCTTGGTGGGGGCCAGTGTGAAGTTAGATGCAAATCTACAGAGCAAACATCATTTTGTGAACTTTCCCCAGTGATCAAAAAAGGCAGGGTTAGAGAGAAGGTCTAACCAGCCAAGGTACTCGCCACAAGCTTAAGGACCAGAGGTTTGATCCTGGAACCCACATGGTAGACGGAGAGAACTACCTCCCTCAAATTGACTTTCGATTGAAGGATTATATATGCACCCCTGTTCACACACACACACACACACACACACCATAGATAAAACAACCATATTTTAAAATTAAACTCAAATAAAAAGAGGAGGTTAGAGTTCACATTCTTCGTAGCTTCTAGGAGCTGACTTGTCCCTCCAGGTCAGTGTGACGTAGGACTTTGCTCATTTCCACACACTTGGCCTTCAGGGGGCCACACTGAGCAGACAGTTTTCTTTTACAGTTGTGTTAGGAATTCAGGAGCTGGAAGTGGTCTCAGACCGTCTGTAGTCACTCAGGCACGCGGCCCTTACCTTTCTCTTTTCGGATGATGTGGTACTAAAAGGGAAGATGGGTCCCTCTGATGTGTGGAATCCAGCTTTCCAGCTTTCTTTCACTTCACAGCACACAGAGAAGGCAGTTCTCACAACAAGGTGTACTAAGTGAACCATATTGCTCCAGGTCAGGTGTGGATCGGTCTCTAGGACTTAGGTACAAAATTTCAGACAGTGATGTGACAGCACACCTTTCGGTGACCTTTTCGTTGGGAGCTCTGCTGATGAGACAAACCCCTGCATTAGACTGTGCACCCTTTTAGGATAGGGACTGCATTTTGTCTCTTCTTGAACCCTGTTGTGCTCTTCCCTTATGAAGAGAGTTATTCTGGCTCCGGGTCTGGGAGGTTTCAGTCCGTTGTTGCTGATCGCTGTTGCTTTGAGACTTAAGGTAAGCAGCTCTGAATGGCAAGTACACTGGTAAACAAGGCTCTCACCCCATGACTCATGGGAGAAACAGAAAGAGGAAGGAGCTGTGATCCCACAATCCCTTTAAAGATAGCCCAAATACCTTAAAACCTCCCCGTCAGCCCTGCCTCCAAAACATCTGCCCCCTCCCTATAGTGCCAAGCTAGGATTACTCCTTTAATATGTGGGTGTTTGAGAAGGCTTTCCAGACCCAAACCATAGTACCTTAGTCCCTTGCAAAGTGAGAGAGCCCCAAGAATATGGTCACCTTAAGTGCAGCTAAGATCTCTACGGACAGGAAAGGATAACAAGCTTCGTCATTGGGTTGCAATCGTGACACATCATTAAGAACTTTGTTTGTCTGGCCTTGGCATGTTTGCTCTCATCTGTCTGGTTTGAATCCTGGCTCTCACACAGGTTGGCTGTTTGATCTGGAGCGGTGCTGTCAGAGATGGCTGTGGAACTGTGGGAGACAGAGCCTAGCTTGTGGATAGAGGTCATTAGAGTCAGGCCATAAACCCTGCAGCCAAGCCTCTGTGTTCTGATCCTGTTGCTGTGGGCTGACCTGATCCTAAAGCCATACATGACAAACTCCTTCTTCCCTTCAGGATTGAGTTCCCACCAGATACTGTCACAGCAGTGAGAAAAAAAAAAAAATAGTGCAAGCAGGTTTACCTCATCTGAGGAGGCCCTGGTCTACATATCTGTACAAATGAGGATGATGGAGCCAGACCTGACTGGCTGCCCCTATTCTGAAACATTGTTTTATCTATCATACCCCCCCACCCCCCCAAAAAGCCTGCCTGCCTGCCTCCCTCTTCCCTCTCTCCCTCCATCCCTTCTTTTAAACCTACTCTCTGCTTTATGTATCACACACAAGACTCCAGGATTAAATTCTGTGATCTAGTTGAAATAGTAACTGAACAATCAGATTTGTAAAATACTCGAGACAGAGGCAACAGTTCATGAGTGACAGGTCATTGAGCATTTGTCACGGGACATCACCTTATGTGTTAAGAGTTACAAGGGTCGTGGAGGTTATGATGCAAAGGAAAGTGGCACAAAAATCAAAGCTGATGATTCCCTAAGGGCTTTGCTCTCTTGTGGTTGATGTAGGGGGGAGAAAAAGGAAATTAAGAGTTTGTTTATTTGGTAGGTAGTTGATTTCTTCAGCTACCATGACTTGAGGAATAGCATTGGACAGATCCTGTTGCTCCTCTTCTGTGGTGCCTCATGGTGTCTCATGAGGGTGCGGCCACTAAGGTGGATTGTAGAATGGTTGGGGCATGGGGGAGAGTGATAGGAAGTGATTTCTGGTTCCTCCATGGTAGATACTGATGGCTTTGGGAAGCTTGCTTCAGGATCAACAGCATCAGGAAACATGTCCATGAACTTTTGTGTGTTTAATTAAAGAATTTGTTATACTTTCTTCATTATAACAAGGCAGTTAGTAGATTTGGAGAAGTATTGTCAATACTTGTAAGGCTACAAAGTGAAAACTGTAATTGTGTATGTGTTTGTGTGTGTGTGTCTGTGTGTGTCGTTGGAGTTGTGAAATGAGTGTGCCACTTAAACAAAATCCTAAGTTATGCATTCAACAATTATAGGAAACTTGACTGAGAAACTGTCTGTCATGTATGTGCTTAGCTTTGATGCACACAGTCACTCCAAACTGCTATAATCAAGCAGCATTGCCTCTGCCTTCTCGTTTGAAATTGGACTTAAAAATAGTGAGGTCCTTTTAGGTTCAGTATGAATAAAAGAATAAACAGTCCAGGTAATAAATGTGTTTATGGTCTAAGGTGAAAGTCTAAGCCCAGAAACAAGCACCTACAGTTAAGGCAGGTCTGATACCTGATTTCCAAACAAAACAGATGCCCCCTCCCATTTCCTAAAAAGAACATATATATAAGATTATAGTGTGTGTGTGTGTGTGTGTGTGTGTGTGTGTGTGAGACATTCCATTTCCTAGGGAAGCTCCAAAAGCAGGAAGGTAAACAATGCAAAACAGCTTCAGGAAGTCCCTGAAACTGACCAGATCACCAGATTCACTAGGCCCCTCCCTGCCAGAGTAAGCAATAAAAGCTGCAAAGACACAAGCTAGCAGATGATGCAGAAGGCGGTGGACATAAACCAGTTGCTTGACCGGCTAGCAGGCTGTGCTGCGTGCTTCAAGTTTCCCTGATTTGTGAGCTGTCACCTATGCTGGGGGGTGGGGTGGGGGACTTGGTGAGTTATTTCTGTTCCTGTAAGTAACCCCTCACTCACTCATATGCCTGTAAGTCACCCCAGTAAAACTCATTGCTTCACCAGGTAGGACCCTGGTTATCTGTACTTTGTCTGTTGTAGGATCCTATCTGGGATGAATAAACATGTGTTGCACTTCCCCAGGAATAGTTTTGTCACATAACAGAAACCTCAGGGTTTTTTTTTGTTTGTTTGTTTGTTTGCTTTTTTGTTTACTGAAAGAGGCTAACCGGATTCTAACTTCTCTAAAAAGGTGGACACCTGGAGCGACTTTGCATTTTTGTTAAGAGTTCTGATGCCAAATAGGAGAGGTGTCTCTCTATGTTTGAGCATAATGGTCCTGTCTCTTGCTCTCTGTTGAACTCAGCCTCCTCAGTAGCTGAAGTCCCACTTGCTTCCTTTCGAGTGGCACGGAGGGGAGAGGCACCTTCTGCTGGCAGTCTTCCTCTTTTGATTAGTGGAAACTTCCATCCTGGGTTAGCAGACACTTCACCTCAGTACAGCTTCCCAGGTTAACAGACACTTCACCTCATAGAGCTTCCTCTTCATTTTTGTCATGGTGTTATTTTTAGTGAGCTACCATGTTTCTCTCATTCCCTGTTTGACTATGCTCTCTCTATTCCTTCTCTTTCACCATTAATTAATCACCATAGCTCTTTCTTAAACCTTTCCTATATTGAGAAATATGGTACACATACACACACACATAATATATATATATATATATATATATATATTACATATACATATATGTGTATGTATATACATATATTATATATATTTGTTCTTTGGGGGAGCATCCGTTTTGTTTGAAAATTAGGTATCAGACCTGCCCTAACTGTCTAAGCCTTCTGGGCTTAGACTTTCATTTAGCATAACACATTTATTCCTTGGGCTGTTTATTCTTTTATTCATACTGAACCTAAAAGGACCTTACTATTTTTAGGTTCAATTTCAAATGAGAAGGCAGGGGCAATGCTGCTTGGTTATAGCAGTTTGGAGTGATTATGTGCATCAAAGCTAAGCACACACATGATCTTCCTTAAATCCCGTACTGAAGCCATGGGTGGTAGGATGTGTGTTTCCTGGTTTATCGGTGATTGGGCAGAGCTAGCAGTTTAACCACTGTGGAATGAATGTATACTTCTGTGCTTCCTGGAAACTTATTAGCGTATTTAAAGCTGCTGTAAACTGCTTTAAAGATAATCTAAAATTTGTCATTATTGTAGAAGCTTGTCAAAGAGTTGGGCCATAATTAAAGTAAAACCTTAGTTTGTTTTTGTAGTGTTTCATGTCCAGTAGGCACGGATGTTAACAGGGCCCGGTGCTCATTCACTGGGCATATGGATGATAACAATGACTGTCACAGCCAAGCCTTTGGATTCTGTTCAGTTATGGTATGATCAGTCAATAGAAGGTGCTGATACTGAAATGCACCTTGGACTCTTGGGTCAAGTTCTAACTTTGCCCTGACTCTTGGATGAACTTGCAAGTTATTCAACTCTAGGATAGCCATTTGTAAAGTGGACACAGTAGACCCTTGGGTGACAGTGGTCCGGTAGAAAGGGAAAATGTTTGTGAATTGCTTAGAACTGGGCACATAGGGAACAGTCATTAAAAAGACAGCTGCTTCTAACTGTCATTATACGTTATGCAATAATAGACTGTAAGTTAGGCAAGGCCATATAGTGCAAATTCTGAGTCTGTTAGCAGTCGAACCTCCGTTAAATCCCTTTGTGTCTCTGAATGTACTTGTGTCGTGAAGATATATAAAAGAGGGTTATAATAAAATTTATGAGCAATGTAACATCTGAAAATGTTAACCAATCTTCACCAATGGTGCTGACCCAGCCCTTTGGCTGACAGACTTCTAAGACAGGGCTGCTTTAGGCACGGAGAATCCCTGGGAACTTTACTTACACTGGCCATTAGTCCCTATGGCACTTAACAGTTTGGCTCCAATTCCATGTTTCCAGTGATTGATGCATACTTTCTGGGTCAAGGCTTGGATTAGATCCTTAAGCACTCTGAGAGGATCTGAACTCATTTGATTGTTAAGATTAAAGTCTTTATTCTTCTAGAGTTGATATTCTTTGGAACATCTTTTTTCTTTTCTGTTTTAAATTAATTTTAAGTTAGGATACAAAGTCATCTGTTCCATTGTGGCGTTTAAAAATGTACCTGTCATTATACCTTGTTTGTATCCTCTGTACTGCCCTCTCCCTCTCTCCTTCCTGGTTCCCCACCCCCACCCCGCTTTCTTGTCACATGTCAGGTGATCCTTATTATCTTATCTTCTTGGATAGATTCTGTAATGAAAAAAAAATTTCTGTGTTTGAGAAAAGGAAGCTATAAATGAAAGATTATGATGGTATCAGTTTATATTGTGAGTCGATAATTCCAGGTGTGATTGTTACGAGGAAGTCAGGATTTGGTGTTTGACCGTCAGTATTTTAGATAATTAAACACCATATGACGTTGTCATTTTAAAAGAATTGGCTCCATTCTCCCTGGCTTATTTTCGCACGAGGCATTGCAATTTGAAGTTGGTAATAGCAGTAGTCTGGGCTTTGAGTGTGAATCAATGGCGAACTGGAAATGGAGAAAGCCTCCATGCCTTTCCTGGAGATTCCCACTCCCAGGCCCTTCCCTAACGCTTAGGTGCAAAGTCGCTGTATCGTTTATTTAACACTTCCATTCTCACTGCAGCAGTCTGTTTTATTTCTGTGGGCGGTGCGCCCTGCACACTGGGCTCTGGGTGAGACCAGTATGTGTATGACAAGGCCTTCTTCCCTAGCTGGCTCATGGATTGGGGCCTGGGGCTGACAAGAAGCGCTCCAATGTGTTTTACAGCCTGAAGTGTGTTCACCCCTGGGTACTGGATTTTATATTCCACTGGGGGCGGGGGGAGTCTATAAATACTGTGACAACTTTCCCCCTCTACCAGAAGGCTCCACGCCCTGTGGCAATCTACTTTCACGAGCTTGCGGTTGGTGCCAGAGCCTACAATGTAAAGTTCCTTTGTAAATACTGTACCTGAGAAAGCAGTATTGTGTCCACTCCTACTTTTGCTTCTTTTTCTGACGTCATGGTCTCACTCTGTATTCCAGACTGGCCTCAAACTCAGCCTCCCAAGTGTTGAGATACTATATCCCTATCCCTATATACGCTATCCTGTTTGGGTATACTGGGAGAATTCATTCCATGTTCTTTCCCTGTAATTAGACTGTTGATTTATTTCTTTGGGTGTTGCGTCCTTTCTCCCGAAGCTGCCCTGGTCCTCTCTAAGGGATGGTAGTAAGTCTCTAGAATGTTGTCATTCCATCAGTGCCCTTTGTTGTGCTGGCCATTGCAGAATATCTGGAGACAGGGCACTCTGAGATGCTGATGTGGTGACTCTGAAACAGATCACTGGGCCAAGATATCTCAGCAGAGTCTGAAAGATCCCCATTCGAGGGGATCTTGAGCCTGATGTGTGCCCTGAGCAGGAAGTGGGATGTCCTGCCCTTGGTAGGGTCTGCACAAGGACAGCGTTTCCCATAGTGACTCGAATCTCAGCTTGGCTTTCTAGAATAAGCAGATATTAAAGTTCTTTCAATGAAAGAATTCTTTTTCCTGGGGAGTGCAGACTGCTAACACGCTTTTCATCTGAAGGTATTAGCTCTAACTCATAGTTCTTCCTTCTCATGATGCCACTTTACGTAGAGATCCCAGGCAAAGGAAGATCTCTGACCCTTTCCCTGAGTTCTGTCCCCAGAGTTATGCTCACCATTGCTCCAGTCTGTTATTCTCAAGCGAAGCAGGCTCCAGGTCACCTGCTTACTAGCTGGGAGACTCTGGAGGGAGTCATTTTCAATTCTAATCTAGTTCCTTTTAATCTGAAGATGAACGTGCAATAGCTATGCACAAAACATGTGCAGGTCACATGATTGTGATGAGGAGAGCGAATGAACTATTTTATGCTGTCACTCAGGGAACACTGAATGCTCACAGGGAGGAGGGTAGCCCAGTGGAGGCCGACAAGGAGTCTAAAAATGAAGAGGAGGAGACCCCGATGGTACCTGCTGAGTTCTCAGTGTGGAAACACCTAGAACGATTCAGCATTGGTTCAAGGGTCACATGAACTGTGATTTGTGCTGAGACAGACAGGATGCAAATGAGAAAACAGCAAGCTGTGTTGGGTTACTACTTCCATGTGGTGTGGGGAAAAAGCTTCCAGCAGAGGAAATGTTTGAGCTGGTCCTGTCAGGTGACACAGCTTCCTGTAAAAGCTCATCTGTCACCTTTTCTCTTGTGCAGTGGTTGGCTGTCTGCGGTCTCTGCACTGGCATCACTTGCTGGCCTTTGACTTAGCATTCGCCCTAACAAAAGTCACATTATAGGTATGCATTGAGAACAGACTTGTTCTCAAATGTCAGTATCTGGTTATACACTTTTGTAATGAAAAGTCTGTTTATTTTTCTGGGTCAATTTTACCTTAGACTACTGCTCTATAATTCAAAACTTGCCTTGTTTTAGACATGGTATTTATTTCTAATGACAGGGTAATTCTAGTACATGGGGATATTCAATGCTTTGGAACATATTGGATATAAATGTTGAAGAGAAAGTTGTTCTTTAGGGGTATACACAAGAGACAGGCTAAAGGCGACGAGGTAGCTTTCCAGAAGAGAGACAGTCGATGCATTGAGTGTGCTCCTGTAGAGAAGTGTCATGGGGGAGGGTGGTGCGAATCCGTGTCACACAACCTTGAGTCACTCACTGTGTTATCTTATGTTAATAGTTAACACCAATACTGTGTCATTGGCTAAATATTTCTCCTGCAAGATAAAGGATTGTGGTTGTATGGACTCTGTCTACAAGCTAAAGATAGCGATCCCTTGAGTTGACATGGTAGAGAATTCTCTTCTATGAGTTTTCTTGGAAGAGAGCACAGAAATTTCCCATTTTGACAGTTTTAATGGCAGACTTTTAAAACTCAGGATTTCCCATCGAAGTAAACACAAAAATAAAAGATTGTAGTATGTTGTTGTTTGTTGCCGTGTGTGTGAGTGTGTGTGTGTGGTGTGGGGGGGGGGGGTTGGCACCAAGTGCATTTGGAAGCTGGAGGACCAAGCATCACTTCTTGCTTTTTAACTCGTTAAGACAGGATTTGTTGTGGTTCAGTGCCACCTACCCGAGCGCTTTCAGATTGTCCTTTTTAAACGGCTCTTTTTTCCTATGAGAGATAAAGTATGTCAGCTCTCTCTCTCTCTCTCTCTCTCTCTCTCTCTCTCTCTCTCTGTGTGTGTGTGTGTGTGTGTGTGTGTGTAGGTCAGAGGACAGTCTCCTGTGTCATTCCTTAGGAGTCATGTACTTTATTTTTTGAGATGGGATTTGCCATTTTCTTGGGGCTTGCCAGTTCAGCCAGTGGACTGGCCAGTGAGCCCTAGGCTTTTCCTCCCCAGATTAGCTGGGATTGCAAATTTGTGTTCCCACACCCAATCCTTTTCCCTCCCCTCCGCTTCCCTTCTCTCCCCTCTCCTCCCCTCCCCTCTCTTCTCCTCTCCTCTCCCTCTCCCTTCCTTTTCCTTCCCCTCCTTTCCTCTCCTCATCCTCTCCCCTCCCCTTCCCTTCCTCCTCTCCTCCCTGTCCTGCCCCCTTCCCCTCCCCTCCTCTTTCCCCTCCCCCTGCTTTTACTGACATCTTGAGATCCTCCTCTTTGTATAGCAGTCACTACTTTACCAGTTGACTAAGCTGCCTCTCCCATGTACACACCAGATGAGTAATTGAAAATAAAATAAAACAAAAATCCTAATTTTATATATCTTGATAGAACTCAACAGTCTTTAAAATTATGTTTGCCAAAATACTGAACCTGAATCTATCTGATCAGAAGTCTACAGCCAAGTGCCGATGTATACAACATGAAGGGGTCAAGTGGGGGTGGCAGAGGATACTTTGTAGTTGTAATCAACAAAACATCAAAACTTACCAGGTCAAATGACCAAGACCAAAACCAGCACACACACACAGAGGAAACCTGTAGCTTGAAGGAGACCAAGGAGGCCTGTGATAGAGGAGGGCCTGATGCTGACTACAAAGGAAATCAGTAAGAGGGAATTGAGGACTGAACACTAGCCTGGCGCTTAAAGTTTTGGTGTTTTTTTTTTTTTTTAAGCATTCCTTCTAGAGACAGATTCTAATATTTAGGAATGAGATCCCAGAGGCCCCAGCCGATTGATTTAAAGTGAGACATGGGTCCAAGGGGCTGTGTTTTACAGTTTTCTCTACTCTGACTATTTATTCAGAGTCTCCAAAAGTGAACATTAAAAACAGCAACAGAGCCTGACTCTGAAAAGCACCCGCTTCCTCTGTTTTCCTCAGGATTCCGCCCATGCGTCTTCTAGAAAGAGTGCTCTGCAGCCACAGTCCAGCTTTCTCTGTTACCCATACACCATTTTCTTCTGCTGCTTTTTAAAAAAGATGTATTTTTACTTTGAGTGTGAGTCTTGCCTGCATGCGTATTTTTTGTTGTCTGTGGAGACCTGAAGATGCATAGGCCTTTCGGAACTCCAGTTAGAGACAGTTGTGAGCAGCCATGAGGATGCTGGGTCCTCTGCAGGGGCAGCAAGTGCTCTCAGCCAGTGAGCCATCTCTCCACTCTGCTCCCCATTTCTTAACTGCTTTCGCATAAAGTTTTGCTTTATTCTAGAATTCATATCAGTTCATAGATGAACTCAAAAAAAATTAATTAATTCCTCTGTGATGTACTGCTTTGTATATGCAAATTCGTGTGGCTGTTGTTGGTTTTTTTTGGAATTCAGGCTTTTGACTTTCATCTTATCAGTTCCGGGGCACATACTTTGAGCACATCATGAACTACCTGCAGCACCGTCAATTATTATTGCATGCTTGGTTCTTCTTCTTCTCTGCTCTCTGCTGCAGACTTTCATCAGCTTTTGCACCAACCTTGGACATATTTTGTCTACTGCTATCTCCTTTGTCTGCATTAACACCTCAGAAACTATGTTTAAGTGATTTTTGCTCAGGTTACACAACCCTCTGAACTAGCCAGCCTCCCTCCCTCCCTTCCTCCCTCCCTCAATCCCTTCCTCCCTCTGTCCTTTCCTTCCTTCCATCTCTAAGTCTGCTGTGCCCTCTTCTTATTTGTTACATTGACCTAATTCAGACCTCAGTATCCCACCCTTGCTGTGCATCTCTACTGATGCCAGTGACTCCTAGGGTCTCAGTAAAGCTCTTCATTAGCCAGCCCCTGTCTTTCTAAGCAGCCTCGTTTCTAAGGCTTCCTCCTCAGACTTATTTGGAGCCCAAGCTGTCAATGTGGAAAATGCCTCTCTATCCTTCCTGTTTTACAGGAAGTCTCTGATGGGTCCCTCAGGTGCTACCATTTACAAACATCGCCACCCAGGACCATTGTGGGTTCTAATTGTGTGTTCCTAGGGCTGGGCAGTCATCTGTGAGGACTTCTGAGCACCTTTGCGGATGCCGAGCTGTTGCTTAAGACTCCAGAGCTGGGCTGGCGAGATGGCTCAGTGGTTAAGAGTGCCGACTGCTCTTCCAAAGGTTCCGAGTTCAAATCCCAGCAACCACATGGTGGCTCACAACCATCCATAACGAAATCTGATGCCCTCTTCTGGAGTATCTGAGGACAGCTACAGTGTACTTACATATAATAAATAAATAAATCTTAAAAAAAAAAAAGACTCCAGAGCTGCTGAGTGCGGTTGTCCTGAGTCCTCTGGGACTTGCTGTGGACCTCACTTCCTGCTTTGCCCAGAGATGGTGACAGGGAGACCACATGGCCTCTTTTCTTTTGACTTTCATTCCTCCAAGAGGGGAGAGATGTGAGGCCTGGGCTGGAGGAGAGGCGAAAAGAGCATTTAATGATATTTTTCTTTAGTGGCCCGAGTGTGTTCTTCTCCTTCTACGTTCCGTTTTCTTCCACGGTTTTCGTGGCTCCTATAAAGTACGGGGGTAAAGCAAAGCAGTTGTAGTAAGTTTATTTTCTTCCTATTCCTTATTTAAATCTATTTTTTTTGAAATTAATCAGGTGAAAATTGTTATTTTAATTCCACTATGTAGTACTTTTAACAATACAAAGAGTTTAACTGGGTTTATTTTAGTTAGTTAATTATTATTTTGTGTTCCATGCATGTGTAGGACAGAGGACAACTCTGTAAAGTCAGTTTGCTCCTCATACCTTTATCCAGGTTCTGGGGTTCAAACTCAGGTCATCAGACTTGCATAGTGTGCCACCAGCTCTGACTGGACTTCTTAATACCCGTGAACCACCAAGCTCACTGTTGATAGTAGACCCAGTTTCCCAGAAAATAATAATTAAAAATCTTCTGAGAAACAGTTTACATCAGAGAAGGCTTTCCCAGTTATCTCAGTCTTATATATATAATACCAGTCATAATTAAGGTCCCCATGTTTTATATGTTTATAAGCTGAGGATTAGCAGCTGTGAGCTTGTATCTAATTGTGTGATCATGTATCTACCTAGCTGCCATTCAGTGCCTAGCAACTTCTTCACACCAAGGGGGGCAGAGCATGCTAACCCTTCATCGTTTTTGAAAAGGGAAACAGAATGCTTATACTAACTTGGTTTTAGAAATCAAAGAGAAGTTCTCCTAACAGGTGTGCAGGGCGTGGGTACAGAGCATGCAATTGAAGGAGGACTTTTATGCTGAAACTGGGTATATGGTGCGTTATAGCTCAAGGATTGTGAGCGTTGAAGACTGCATGGGAGGGTACTGGGTGGATGCCTGGGACAGCTGCGAGTCTTTTCACTGAGGATTCTTTCAAAGGGTTGGCCATCTGAGCTTCAATTCAAGAAGTTCCATTTTACTGAACTTACTGGAGTAGAACATGTTATGTGCCCAATAGACGTGCGTTTGAATGGATGATAGCAATATCTTAATAAAGAGACCAAGAAGTCTGTGAGCTTTATGGTGGTAAGGGTTGGCATCTATGCACACATCTCCCAGCACAGACACCGAACAGGAGGGGAGAGAATACATCTAGAATGATAGTTCTCTTGCTGTAACTTTTATATATTTTGCTTTGTCCACAGCAGCATTAAACTTAATGAAATTCAATGTTCAGGAAAGGTTTTAGAAAGATGGGGATAGATCAGAACCAATTTTTTTTTTCCAGCTCATGAGTTATTTTAATCCTTATAACCAGAGCTCATATAGAGTGGCTCACAACTGCCTGTAGCTACAGCCCGTAGCATCCAACACCCCCTTCTGGCCTCTGCAGGCACCTGCACACAAGCACACACATAATTGAAAAAAATAAAATAAATCTTAAGAAATTAATGTTGTTATATTCACTTTTTCTTGATGCTGTGCTATATAAGGACATTTTTATACAAGTACATATATTAAGTATAATTTTAAGTTTTTTTTTTAATCCAGTTTATACACTGAAGCTGTCTTCAGACACTCCAGAAGAGGGAGTCAGATTTCGTTATGGATGGTGTGAGCCACCATGTGGTTGCTGGGATTTGGAATACGGACCTTCGGAAGAGCAGTCGGGTGCTGTTACCCACTGAGCCATCTCACTAGCCCATTAAATCCAGTTTTGAATATTGGTTTTTAATCTCAACCTCTCTATCAACATTTGCTTAATGTTTTGTGACTCTGATGAATGAGAGAGAAAAAAAGAAAGAACATAGCTGGACTTTTGGGTACTTTGTGTGTTCTCTTTTCTTTCACCCTTTTCCACCCCTCTTCTCTTCCACCCTTTTAGCCCCATAAGGTGGGAGAGGAAAAGGGATAGAGGGAAACATTGAGTTCCTTGGTGCAAGTTTGATCTTTGCTGTCAGGATATCTCATTTCTTCTTCCCATCTCTATGCACTACTTTACAAACCACAGCTAACAGTAACCAACAGCATCCAACTACCAGCTGGCCAATCAGCCCCCTTTCTCGGGGCTCTGGCATCTCTGAAAAGTCCCCAAAATTCCAAACATCACCACACAGAGAAACTATCTGCAGCTGGCAAACCCACACACACCCCTGCTAGAGCACGAGGCAAATCGTAGTCACCTGCTATGAAGCAACGTCATATCCCCACATCTAGGATTAAAACAAAAATATATTCTCATAATACTTCTGGGTTTTTAAAAAAAGAGACCAAAATTCTCACTACAAAAGGGACATTTCTCCAGAGATCTAGGAAGCATAACTGCAAAGCATGCTGGCAAACAAAAATGTGGTGGGTCTGGTGGCATGTGCCTGTCATTCCCAGCATCTGGGAGGATCTTGAGTTCAAAGCCAGCTTCAGCTCCTTAGTGAGGCCATGTCTCAAAAAATTATTACTTTTTTTTAAAGCTTGTTGTGTAATTTCCTCCCAGTAAGTATTTGGCACATTGAAAGCCTCTTTGGCTGCAAGTTCACAGAGAGGGCAGGAGTGAGCGCTAGGGGCTTGAAGACTCCAGCCTCCCATGTTTATAAACTGGACGAGCAATTGCTTCACTGGCTGATTACACCCTTTGTAAATTGTTTTGATTTTAGAAATAAATGTTAGCGTTAGTTTGTTGTCGGACACAAATGTGCTCATGAGTCCCTGAATGATCTCTCGCTGCCCCTTCAAGGCACATGTTTTGTGACATTGGAATCACAAGTCAAAGCCAAGGCCAGATACTTAAGTGAATTTCTCCCTTGGTGACATATGGAATTCTTCTTGAGTCCCTAGACAGCTGCCTGTGTGGTAGGGCAGCAGTCTTGAGGAATACTCTTCATAGAAAGTTTTGCATCTTATTGTTGACCGGGCAGACAGTAGAACCACGTAAGAAAGAAGGATGTTATGTTACTGCCACGAATCCTGCTTGTGCTTACTGTTTTGTTTTGAAAGAGTCTCAGGCTGGAGTTCAGGCTGGCATCAAATTCAAGGAAGTCTACCTACCTCAGCCACCCGAGGACTAAGATCACAGACCAAACCTGGAGATGCAGTGATCCCCTCTCTGTCTTAAGTGGGGTCATCATGGGGATGCTCTGACCTCTCCTCTCATTGGTGAGGATACGGCTAAAGAGGCTCTAGGTCTGTCGTATTTACAGCAAACAACAGACTTAGGAATTGCTCTAGAAATGACCTCTGAGTTTTCTGTTTGTGACAAGGTCATGTGACATTTAGCTCATGCAATAGCAGCATGACCCCATTATCACCGAGAGCGGCATCTCCACCACCACATTCGCTGGTTTTCCCCATGTTCCTTTGTGATTGACATCTCAACGCAAGCTTTGGTTAATCATCTTTATAATCAATAAATACCACGGAACAAGATCTGTGAATCCCCGTGTTTACAGTGTCACACAGAATTGGTGAAATTGTATTCTCTAGGGCAGGAACAAATTCCATGTGGTGTCTTCCTTGTTTATTCCCTGCCGTGGCCCTTTTGGAGCACCATATTTTTGTGACCCAGCATACGTTTCCTGGAAACTGCCTGTTTGATGGGGGATTTTTAAGGCCTTTAAGAAACGCAGTAGCTGCCGGGTGGTGGTGGTGCACGCCTTTAATCCCAGCACTCGGGAGGCAGAGGCAGGTGGATTTCTGAGTTCAAGGTCAGCCTGGTCTACAAAGTGAGTTCCAGGACAGCCAGGGCTATACAGAGAAACCCTGTCTTGAGAAAAAAAAAACAAAAACAAAAACAAAACACAGCAGCTTTCCCCCCCTCGCCATTGTTTGTACCTTAAAAGCTTTCATTGACCCCTGGCGAAAATCACTTAGAAGGAAGCATGAAGCCCTGAGCAGACAGCAGTCTCCCAGAAGCTATTGATTGCTTTTATTCAGCTGTTTCCCTCTTAAACAGTGAACTAACTCACTGGGAGCAATGGTGTACTTCTAGAAGGATTGTTTGGTTGGGAAGCACACTATGAAATGTTTCTAAGTGATTGGGAGGCCATTGTTTTGGGGAGAGCGAATGGCATTGTGTTCTAGCCAGTGTGTCTGTGGACCAGAACCCCTTTCTGTCTGCAGGTTCCATGCAGTCTAAGCTTCTGCTTGCATGGGGTACCCCAAGCACTTGTGGCCTTGTGACGTTGCCTTGGGAACAGAGGTAGCAGAAAGCACTGCTTCTGACAGTCTGCTTTTGTTCTGCAGTTCTTCTTTGGCCATTGATACAATTTCAGTTTGGCATATTGTGTAGTCTACAGTGTAGTAACACATTTAAAAATCTAGAAACATCTTTCTTAGGAAACTGATGCTTCCCTTTCCAGAGGGAAGCAGCTCAGGGTTCCAGTGTTCCGTTGCTTCAGCCCAATGCATAGTCTGAGTTTAATTCTCTACTCAGCTTCCCTAGTTGTTGGTACCTAGTTTTGTTTATACCTTCTGAAGAAATTGCTACTAGAACTAAGTTTTTTATGACTTATTTATTGTTTATTTATTTAGACTAGGTTATTTTCTTTTATTATGATGTTTGGTCTGTTCTCGAAGAAATAGCTGATTTTCTATATGAAACCTCTGAGATGAGGGGGCAGTGAGGGCCATGTATTCCTGCCTTTGTCCACTGGGGGTAGAGTTCATCTGATTGAAGCTTGTACCTTTGTTTGCCTAGGATGAGCTTTTGAGTTACAGCTTGAAAGACAGGCCCACAAAGAAGACTGACGGCAGTGAGTCTTTGGAAAGACTGACTGAACTGTGCTCCTAACTTAAAAACCAAAGACATTTTGTGAATGGGAATTTAACCTGCATAGCGTGGGAGCCTACAGATTTTGGGGTGCATTTATATATATATACACACACACACACATAGACAGACACACACACAAACACATATAGACAGACAGACAGACAGACAGACACACACACACACACACACACGCACACAGAATTCCATTTCTTTTGGAAAGACAGTAAGGAGTTTTGTGTGTTTGAAAGTTAGCCCTTCTAGTTACTGAAGGCAAGAACGTCAGTAACCGAAGGATAGGGATGGTTCAAATTCTCCACCTTTTACCCACTTCCCTGTGGTATGGTTGGGACAAATAGATATGGTTAACCTGTTGTCAGGCTAGGTATAAATAGAATCAGTAATTACAGTCACAGATTCTTAGATGTAAGTTTAATGGCGTGTCCAACAGCAGCCAGGTAACAGCAGCCAGCAACATAGCCCACTAGCCACAAGCTTATGGAAGAGGCAGGGTCCGTTAATGGGACCTGGAACTGTGATTTGATTTCCCTAAATTTCTTAGAAGACGTTGGTCCCGAGCAGGCGCAATCCTGGTCTCAGACACCTGCGTTCTTAGGAGGAAATAGGGAACAGTACATATTTTCTCTTACATAAAGAATCTTAAATAAATTATGTCCTTGCTTCAAAACAGTCTAGATTTTGAAAGTGGGAATTAAAGTTTAATGGAGTGTGATGGGTCGTGGGAATCTAATAATAGATCTGTTCTAACATCCACAGTTTGAGTTTCTCCAAGTTCTATTGTTAAAGATGCTGAAGATATCTGTGGGTTTCCCCCCAACTTTATGACCTGGCATGTGTTAAGAGTACCTGGGCCCCCTCCGGACTTTTGGTGGCATTGCCATGTTGTACTGGGTCAGATAAGATCTTGGGTAATTGTGGTGCAGGGTGTCTTTCAAGTTACTTTTCTTTTTTAGAAATTGGCCCTCTGTAGACCCCTGGCCCCTTTATTAATAAGGATCAAATCTGTTCAGAGAGAGTAAATACTGTGAGCCTAACCGGAATTAAACTGTTTATGGACACAGTAGTGTTCCATTGCTGTTTAGCCTCACCACAGTCAAGTTCTCAGACCCTGGCTCTACCAGAAGTTTGGAAAGAGCCTAAGACGTCTGGTTTGCCACTTGCTGGGTGAGCTGTCTAGCAACTGAGCTTATAAATAAACCAAGTTCCAGCAGCATTTCTGCACCTTCAGTGTGCACATGAGGTTCTTAGCAGGCAGACTCCGAGTCCTGGGTAAGGCCCTGCATCTGTGTTCCTGAAATAATCCCTCTCGGTCTTGCCGGTCCCCAGATCACACCTTGAAAAACAGATGTAGGAAGTGGATGTGACACAGTGGTGCTCCATGTACCCTGCAACTGGAATCAATGTATCCTTTGGGGTCAGCAGTGAGCATAGAGTCACATGTGATTACCTTTCAGAGTAATTGCTGATGCTAAGATTTACTAAAGAGCTGCTGAGATTTCTGGGTTGTTTTCGTTTTTGTTTTTTGGCTTCCCTTTCTATTTCCAGCATCTACAATACCTACACATACCAGGCTATGAGTGTGTCTGCTGAGAGAGATTATGAATGAATGACCATGTAGTGTTATGACTAGGGGTCTTGGGAGTGCTGTCCACTTTTGAGTTTTTGTTTGTTTTTGGTTTTTGAGATAGGATTTCTCTGTGTAGCCCTGGGTCCTGGAACTCTCCCTGCAGACCAGGCTGACCTTGAACTGAAAGATCCATCTACCTCTGCCTCCCAAGTGCTGGGATTAAAGGTGTGTGCCACTAGAGCCTGGCCACTTTTGGTGGTCGCTGTCACATTTTGAGTAGTAGTCTCTGGGGTCAGAGACACCAAGAAGCTCTCAGTTTTTCTGAGTAGGGATGAGCACTACCTGTGGTTGGACCCCATTCGTGTCTGTGTAAGAGGTTAGTGTTGACTCCCGGTCTCCTTCCAAAGCCTGGTGCTTGGGTTTACATTCTGATTAGCTCATCATAGTCAGGAGGTTGAAGATAGCTCATCATAGTCAGGAGGTTGAAGATAGCTCATCATAGTCAGGAGGTTGAAGATGGGATGATTTAATTTTGAGGTATAGAAACTTCACCCTCTGGAAGGTTCTGTTTTTCTCATGTTCTTATATGATACGCCTGGCTCCCATTCCTCTTTAGGAGCAAATGTGGTGGCCCATACTCAAAATTTGAAGTTTTCAGTGCTAAAATTCTCCATGCTCCGTCTCAAACCTGAGGGTCTCTGCAGTTTCCCTGACTCCATCAGACATACCTGGTAGCTTTTTCTTTGATACTTAGTTTTCTAACCATCCAACCAGTTACCCTATTGTATCACAGAGTTTTTATTTTAATTAGGTTTGTTCTTAATCATACGTTTAGACTATATGACATGATGTTTTGATATATGTATGTCTAATGAAAGGACACAACATTCAAACAAGGTGACACATCTAGGATACCTTCTTACCAAGGTCCCTTCTAGAAGGTGGGTCTGTATGTATGTTTTTATATATATGTACATGATGTGTGTTGTGTGTATGTGTTGTGGGGTATGTGTGTGTGTGTGTGTGGCAACAACACCAGAACTCAACTGTCAGCAGCTTTCCAGTGTAAAATACAATGCAATTTACTACGTCCATAGCTGCAGCCCTGCGCTCCTTAAGTCACTTCTTCCCCAGACCCACACACCTCTCTTTGGTAATCAGTATTCTGGTCTCTGTCTCTGTGTATTTAACTTTATTTTAAACACACATCTCAATGCCTTTAAAAAGCATTCAGTATTTAAGAGGTCATATAGTATTTGTCTTTCTATGCTTAGCTTATTACTCTTAGCTCAAGACCACCCAGTTTACTCCATATTTTTGTATATGTGAGGTCTTTTATAAGACATAATAACACTCTGTTTAATAGTATTTCTTTATTCTTGCATTCTCAGAGAGTTGATTTTTCTTTCTTTTTCTATAATATGGCTCCTGTGAACAATGCTCTTGGAAGCACGAGAGTGCTGCCATCTCTGGGAAGGGCTCATTCCACTGACTTGGAGCACACATGGAGAAAAGATTGCCAGGGCATATGGTAGTTCTAGTGTTAATTTTTTTTTGAGAACCATCCATCTGTTTCTCAGTGTAGCTGTACAGTTACATTCCCCCCAGCAGTGCACAAAGGTTCCAATTTCTCTACCTTGGACACATGTTGCTTTGTTATCTATTAGAAGAGGCTGTCTTAGCAGATATGGTGTGTATCTCATTGTGGATCACAGTCAGTTCATCAGTGACTGTACCACTGAAGAGAGTGACACACCTGCCACCAGCCACCAGCCACATTAACTTTACATGGTCTCTCAGTGATGGTGGGTGGCATGGTCCCTTCTCCCAGATGAGATGCTGACTGGCCCAGGCTTGAGCAGGACTTGTGCAGGTGGCCATAGCTTCATTAGTTCACAGTTGCATCATCCATGTCTTACCCAGAAGACCCCGATTTCTAGCACCTTCCCCAGCCTCTGCCTCTTGCATTCTCTCGACCTCATTTTCTGCAATGGTCCCCAAGTCTGGGGAAAAGGCTGCATGTTCTATGCCTGAGGACTTAACAGGTCTTATCCTCAACCTTTATCAGTTGTCTCTGTATAAGCCACCATCCACAGCCAAAGAAGTTTCTCTGATGAGGGTCAAGGGGTTCACTAATATATGGATACGACAAGAATTTAGGATCCAGTTTGCATTGCAGTTTCTCATCGCTCACACTTTGATCTCTGAAAGTTGCTCCATTGAAGTCAGATATCACTATATAAACCTCTGTATATGTCCGGAGATGGCTTGTATGATGCTAGTCTAGTAATGAATGTGGACTGAGGAAACTTAAGGACTTAAAGCCTAGTCCAGACAGGAGATTGTTTGAAGTAGCCTCCTGGAGAGCCATCAAAGGATCACTGGGATCAGCTTCCCCCCTGGACCACAGGTATGATAACACCGCCCTTTATATTTCAGATCTTAGAGTATTCTAGAAATTCTTCCTTGAAGGAAGAAAGGAAGGTAGTGAGGACGTAGATGACTGGGGTTACATCTTTTATTTGAGAGGTAAGTTAGTGTGCTTGACAAATACTGAACAAAGGTAAGTAGACTCTCACCTGCCTTCTAGGGGCATGGAGCCTAACTGAAGGCTAACAGTTGGATAGAAACATTCCCCCCCCCCTTTTTTCCTTTATATTATTCTTTTATTTATTTGTTTTTGTTTGTTTTTGATGGGGTTTCACTATGAAACCTTGGCTGGCCTGAGACTCAGTAGGTAGACCAGAGATCCTCCTGCCTCTGCCTCCTCCTGAGTGCTGAGATTACAGGGTGTACAACTATGCCCAACTTGAAATACTTTTTTAAAAGCATAGATTTGATTTGTCTCAAGTTCGTAAGCAGACTCAAGAGGTTGCAGGCAGTCTGACATCTGTGAATCTGCTCTCATGATATCCTGGTGAGGTGTTTTTCAAAACTCGACGCAGTTTAGAGTCATTTGGGAAGAGGAACTCTCAGTGGAGAAAATGCCTCCATAGGACTGACCTGTAGGCGTGTCTGTCAAGCATTTTCTTGATTAATGATTGACATGGGAGGGCTCAGCCCACTGTGGGTGGTACCAACACTGAGCAGGTGATCTCCAGTCTTACATGAGGAACAAACCAGTAAGCAGGGGCATCCTTCCATGGTTTCTACTTCCCGCCTTAGGTTCCTGCCCTCACTTCCCTCAGTGACAGACTGTTACCTGAAAATATATGATGACATAAACCTTTCTGTCCTCAAGTTGCTTTTGCTCATGGTGTTTTATCACAGCAGTGGAATGTACCTAAGACACATGGGCTTGGAGCTCTGCCCACGTCCTGCGCCTCTACTACACTGATGAGGCCCTTGTGGACTCTTGCATGTACTTGTGGCTCTTCCGGGTCACTTTCATGGGTATCATGCCAGCGACTGTGATGCTTGCGCCTGTCTTCTCTTTCCTCCATCTGATTGGCTATGGGCTTTAACATGGATAAAGATAAAATGTCCTGAGACACCTTTCTGGGAATCACGCTTAGTGTGAAGTTCACAAAGGCACTAGTAGCACTTCTTACCACTGATGGGTGTGGGCACCACTTCCTCATAGAGAGGCACTTGGCACTTTTGTTTTTTTTAATGATCCTTACCCCCTGTAAAAGACCTACTAAGTTCTTGGGAATGCGCTTTCTTTCGCTTTGCATATTTTGCCTTACATCCCCAGAAAGATCCAACAAGGTAAATTCTATTATACCTATTTTATGGGAGATGAAAGAGGTTTAAAGAGATTTAGCCCACTGTCCAGTTTGTCTGTCTGTAGGTGAGGAGTGAGTGTCCCATGCTAAAAGCAGGGGTTCATGAAGGGGCCCTGGAAACCACAGCCCAGATTTGGAGCACAGGTTGTTGAGCATGGAGGGCAAGTGACTAGTTTATTGTGCAAAGGTTGTTCCTGAGGTGCACACTGCTTTGTTTGGCTTGGGGCAGGGACCGGGCGCGGGGTGGGGGGGGGTGGGGGGGTGGGGAGTGTGTGAGGGGGGTGGGTGGGGGTGGAGGCGAGCCCAGGGGCGAGGCCGGGGCAGGGAGGGATGGGGGCGGGGCCGGGGCAGGGAGGGATGGGGGCGGGGCCGGGGCAGGGAGGGATGGGGGCGGGGCCGGGGCAGGGAGGGATGGGGGCGGGGCCGGGGCAGGGAGGGATGGGGGCGGGGCCGGGGCAGGGAGGGATGGGGGCGGGGCCGGGGCAGGGAGGGATGGGGGCGGGGCCGGGGCCGGGGCTACCAGACATCCATCCCTGGGTCTCCTGGATGCTCTGGAGTAAGGCACTGCTGAGTAATCTTTCAGCCCATCAGCAGCAGCACTTGCTTCTCCACTAGGAGCTAGGCGGAGGTTTACCACAATCCCACTGTGGGTTGTTTGACTGTGCTGGGTCCCCTTGGAAAAAGCAGATTAGAGGAGTCTACTCTTAAGGAGTTACCGTGTATAATTAAAGATCTAGACAATGAAAACTGCGTGCACTAAAATAAACGGATACGCAGTTGAGTTTGCTACGGTCTGAAGCAACTCCCCAACAATTCAATTTAACGTCTGCATTCACTTACACCAAGTCTGACTTTTACAACAGTCTGGCTTGCCGCCAGTTATCCCAAAAGATTTGGAAATTGTCTCATAACAAAAGTTAATTTTAATTCATTGCTAAGTATATGCCATAAAAGGAACATAAGAGAGTCAAACTAGTTCAGCGTCTGAACGGTAAAATTTGTGTCAGGAAAGAAAACAGTGGTGAGATGGCGTATCAAAACCGGAAGAAATTAACGCTCACAGAAAGACTTCCAAGTTGAAATGACTAGAAGTCAGAGTGGTATTCATGCCGTTATTACATTTCTGCATTGTGGAGGTAATAATGTTCCCTCAGGAAAGTTTGGGTTCTTAAAAGGCAGCCTGGGAGTGGTTTTCAGGCTGAAGTATTATTTGGCTGCTGTCAGTGTGGCACCCGAGCCTGTTTGTCTGTCTCTGCTTCCGTGTGTCAGTATTTCAGTCCCTGTCTGGCAGTAGTGACAACAGGACTTTATCAGAGTGCTGAGCCCCATGTCTGTCCTTCTTACTGGCTGAATCAATATGGTGTGCAGAGCAGCCTAGTTACTGAACAGCCAGGCTGCCAAGGAGGGAGTTCATAACTCTCACAAAATAACTGCATTTCTCTAGTTATGTCTCTCTTTTCCCTTCTGGAGAGGGTAGAAGCTAAGTCAGATTCTTTTAAAAAAAAAAAAAATTATGGGACTCAGGTCCTTGTGAGTGCAAAGCAGTCACCACACCACTGAGCTATCCTCCCAGCCCCCACACTCTCTCAGGTGTTGGGCTTGCTTACGTGGTGAGGAACGGTCACCTGTGGTAAAGGGCCTGATTTGGCCTCACAGAACATTGAAACAGAGTGCGGCTTTCTTCTTTATTTCCCTGTGAATGAACAACTCCCTGAATTTCTCATAAAAGAGACTTTATAGGTGTTCCTTGTGCTGTTCTTTGGCTTAAGATCCCGAAGCTGCCCCAGGACTGTTACAGCCTGCCTCTGTTTATCGACATAGGCTACAGTTTGCTCTGACACTGGCGTCTCAGTCACAACACAAGGAGTCATCTAGCCGGTTGTGGTGGCGCACGCCTTTAATCCCAGCACTTGAGAGGCAGAGGCAGGTGGATTTCTGAGTTCGAGGCCAGCCTGGTCTACAAAGTGAGTTCCAGGACAGCCAGGGCTACACAGAGAAACCCTGTCTCAAAAAAGCAAAAAAAAAAAAAAAAAAAAGCCAAAAGTGAGGGAGAGAGTGCTGGCTTCAGTCTGTCCCTCATCCTTGGGTGAACGGACTGACGCTTAAGAAAGTAGTGGGAATGGTTGCAGAAGGGCTGTGACTACACCCTGTGAGGGCTGTGAGTACACCCTGTGAGGGACTGTGAATACACCCTGTGAGGACTGTGAGTACACCCTGTGGGGGCTGTGACTACACCCTGTGAGGGGCTCTGAGTACACCCTGTGAGGGACTGTGACTACACCCTGTGAGGGCTGTGACTACACCCTGTGAGGGCTGTGAGTACACCCTGTGAGGGACTGTGACTACACCCTGTGAGGACTGTGAGTACACCCTGTGATGACTGTGAGTACACCCTGTGAGGGACTGTGAGTACACCCTGTGAGGGACTGTGACTACACCCTGTGAGGACTGTGAGTACACCCTGTGATGACTGTGAGTACACCCTGTGAGGGACTGTGAGTACACCCTGTGGGGACTGTGAATACACCCTGTGAGGGACTGTGACTACACCCTGTGAGGACTGTGAGTACACCCTGTGATGACTGTGAGTACACCCTGTGAGGGACTGTGAGTACACCCTGTGGGGACTGTGAATACACCCTGTGAGGGCTGTGAGTACACCCTGTGAGGGGCTCTGAGTACACCCTGTGAGGACTGTGAGTACACCCTGTGGGGACTGTGAATACACCCTGTGAGGGCTGTGAGCACACCCTGTGAGGGGCTCTGAGTACACCCTGTGAGGACTGTGAGTACACCCTGTGGGGACTGTGACTACACCCTGTGAGGGACTGTGAGTACACCCTGTGAGGGACTGTGAGTACACCCTGTGAGGGACTGTGAGTACACCCTGTGGGGACTGTGACTACACCCTGTGAGGGACTGTGACTACACCCTGTGAGGACTGTGAGTACACCCTGTGAGGACTGTGAGTACACCCTGTGAGGGACTGTGAGTACACCCTGTGAGGGACTGTGAGTACACCCTGTGGGGGCTGTGAGTACACCCTGTGAGGGGCTCTGAGTACACCCTGTGAGGACTGTGAGTACACCCTGTGAGGACTGTGAGTACACCCTGTGAGGACTGTGAGTATACCCTGTGAGGGCTGTGAGTACACCCTGTGAGGGACTATGAGTACACCCTGTGAGGACTGTGAGTACACCCTGTGAGGACTGTGAGTACACCCTATGAGGGACTGTAAGTACACCCTGTGAGGGACTGTGAGTACACCCTGTGGGGGCTGTGAGTACACCCTGTGAGGGACTGTGAGTATACCCTGTGAGGGCTGTGAGTACACCCTGTGAGGGACTGTGAGTACACCCTGTGAGGGCTGTGAGTACACCCTGTGAGGACTGTGAGTACACCCTGTGAGGACTGTGAGTACACCCTGTGAGGGACTGTGAGTACACCCTGTGAGGACTGTGAGTACACCCTGTGAGGGACTGTGAGTACACCCTGTGAGGGACTGTGAGTACACCCTGTGAGGACTGTGAGTACACCCTGTGAGGGACTGTGAGTATACCCTGTGAGGACTGTGAGTACACCCTGTGAGGGACTGTGAGTACACCCTGTGAGGGACTGTGAGTACACCCTGTGAGGGACTGTGAGTACACCCTGTGAGGACTGTGAGTACACCCTGTGAGGGACTGTGAGTATACCCTGTGAGGACTGTGAGTACACCCTGTGAGGGACTGTGAGTACACCCTGTGAGGGCTGTGAGTACACCCTGTGAGGACTGTGAGTACACCCTGTGAGGACTGTGAGTACACCCTGTGAGGGACTGTGAGCACACCCTCTGGGGGCTGTGAGTACACCCTGTGAAGGGCAGTGACTACTTGGGAAGGATAGGTAACTGAGGCTTCCCATGAGCCAGATGCTTCTTTAAACTGAGAATAAGAAGCTGAAGTGAGAGGCTTTCTGTGTTTCATAATTATAATCCCACCACACGGCGGGAGGATTGCCGTGAGTTTGAGGGAAGCTGGCTGTATAGTGAGTTCTAGGTCAGCTGTGCTACACTGAGACCTGGTATCAAAAAGTACAACCAACAGAAAAAGGCTTGACCCAGCAGGGAAATAGAGCATCCCCACAGACTGCATCATTCACTTCTGTTTCATTATTTCTCTCAGCTCTTCCCTGGCTGCTCCCAGTTTTCTCTGCCTCCCACAATCCCTTAACATATGGTTAATTTTTCTCCCCTTTACTCTCCAGCTTGTTTGTGTTTCAGACTTTTCCTACTAGAACCCTCCATACAGCCCTATCTAGTCCCAGGGCAGCAAAGCCAGCAAACACCCTTGGAGAAAACAGCTCCGCTGTGGACAGAAACCACTATCATTTCTCTATAGATACTTAATCACAGATTCAATTCAAGATCATCTTGGCATGTGGTGATCAGAACAGTTAAGTAGAGATGAGTGAGAGGAAGGAGGTCACTTGGTGAGCCCCAGGTGCCAACATGTGTTCTGCTTGCTTGAGAAACCCCTGCAGTTGCAAGGTGGGTCATGGTCCCTGTGTGGCTAGTGACATCACCAACATTGTGCAGCTTCAGAGGACACTGAATGGAAGTGGAGTTGGGTTGAGTCTGGGGATGTTGCTCAATGGTAGAGCGCATGCTTAACTTGTGTAAATCTCTATAGTTCTACCTTAGTTACGGTTTCTACTGCGATGATAAAAACACCATGACCAAGAGCAATTGGGGAGGAAAGGGTTATTTCAATTTAAAAACTCTCAGATCGTGTTCAGCCACTTAGGGAAGTCCGGGCAGAAATTTAGAGCAGGAACCCCAAGCCAGGAACTGAAACCAAAGCCGTGGGGCGCTGATTACTGGCCTGCTCCTCATGGCTTGCTCAGGTCGCTTTCTTATAGCACCCAGGGCCACCATTGCAGGGTGGCATAGCCTACAGTCAGCCAGGCCCACCACAACTGATCATTAATCGGGAAAATGCCCTACAGATTGTCCTAGAGGTCATCTAGTGGGGGCATTTTCTCAGTTGAGGTTCTGTCTTCCCAGGTACATCTATGTTTGTCCTAAGTTGACATCAAACTGGCCAGTACACTTCCATTACCAGGATATCTTCCAAAATAAGATAAAAAGAAATAAATTGGCTTAAGTGTGTGCTAATAGGAGAAACTAAGGTCAAAGATGTTGTAAATACCATTGACTATTATCTAATACTCTTTAAAAAAACACTCTGGGCAGCAGAGATCAAATGAAGGCAACCACTCCTTGAAAGCATGCATCTCCCTCAGTTAGCCTGGCCACCTAGGTCTGAGTTAACTTTGTTGGCAGAGCTTTTTAAATTTTCCCTACTCCTGAACCCTTTTTACTAAGAAACTCTGACATGACTTTATAGGTTTAGAGAGTAGACATTTATCAGGAATTTACTGATAACAAATCATCAGAAAATGTTCTTTAAAACAATCTTTTGATATACATAGATTTTTACCATTTTTTGAGGTTGATGGCAGGTTTGTTTACTAATGAGATTGCTGTGATTATTTTCACTCATAGTTAAATCTTGGCTGAATGTTTGAATGCCTTTGGCATTTTTCAGATCTGATAACTGTTTTCATTTTATCATTGTTCAGAATACCATGTTATCACATGATCACGTCATATAAAAAAGCAGGAGTATATTTACAAGTACTTACTTTGGAAACTGTTGGAAATTCTGTTCTAATCCTAAACCAGAATTCATTTAATGAATTTTCAAACCTGTTTTGTTTTGTTTTTTTGTTTTTTTGTTTTTTTCCAAGACAGGGTTTCTTTGTGTAGCTCGGCTGTCCTGAAACTCACTCTGTAAACCAGGCTGGCCTGGAACTCATAGATCCACCTACCTCTGCCTCCGGGTGCTGGGGTTAAAGGTTTGTACCACTACCACCCAGCTTATTTAATGATTTTTAAGTCAGCAACTCAACATCAATGTGTACAATCAAAAGTTTTAACACAGTATAGTTTGAAAATCTGCTGGTTTGATGCACACTGAGAGATAAGGGTTGGGAAATAGCTGAAATCTTTGTTTTCTGGGGCTGGGAAGATGGCTTAGGCTGTAAAGTATTGTTGTTGCTGTGATAAACACCACTGCAAAAAGTGGCTTAGGGGAAAAGGTTGATTTCATTCTGTAGATCAGAGTCCATCATTGAAGGAAGATAGGAAAGGAAGATGAGCAGGAACCACGAAGGAAAGCCACTCACAGGCTTGCTCCCAGACTCGAGTTCAGCTGCCTTTCTTTATAGCACAGATGCACTTGCCTTGGGATGGTATTGCCCACAGTGGGCAGGGACTTCAATTAGCAACCAGGAGAATGCCCATAGACATGTTCCCAGGCTAGTCTGGTGGAGGCAGTTCTCCAGATGAGATTCCCTTTTCCTGGATGTGCCAAGGTGACAGAGCAAGAGCAACTGTCACACAATGCAGGCTTTCTGGCACACATTAAGAGCCAGGTGTGGTGATGTGTGCTCATTATCCCAGGACTGGGGTGGCAGAAGCAGGAAGATCCCTGGAGCTTGCAGCTTGCTGGCCAGCTTTATTGGTGAGCTCCAGGTTCAATAAGGAAGGTACCTAACACTGACATCTGGTCTTCAGACACACACACACACACACACACACACACACACACACACACACCTGCATGCACATGCATTTGAACACACACATAAACATACACACACCTACAGAAAAAATCTTTGTTTTCCATAAGTAAGCTGTAATATTTCTGTAAGAGCAGAAGACTTGATATGAGTGGTTAATAAACAAATCAAACACTGCAGTTTATGGTCTCAGCCACGCCATTTTAGACATAGTCCTTCTCATTGCATGGCGTGGACAGCACATATTGTACGAAGTATGTGTGTTATATGTTAAGAACCTCTATCCTTAATTGACCCCATGTTGGGCTCTGATCCACAGTTTAAGAAGTTGTGTCTTGGGCACAACTGTCTGTATCTAGTCATGGCTGCCTCCCAGTGATCCGTCTCATCAGCAGCCCTTCCTGCGTTACAGAACAGAGCCACCAGTAGACAGGAGGCAGCTAATGTTTAAGAAGGCTGCAGGTCTGGCTGCAGCATTTCCTGTCTTGTAGATTGATGGTGTCTAGCTGTTCGGCTGATGTCATCATGCATCTGTGTTTCAGAGTGCGTGTAACAGGGGAGGAGGCTGGTTTTAACCGAGCAAACTCATTACCCCTTGAGGGAGGAAGGGGAAGCTCCTGGCTTCCTCCTGTTTGATTTGTTGGCTTCATTGGGGGGAAACAAATGACTGTGTCCTCCTATAGAGAATGCTACGTTCTCTTTGACATATAAATAAACAGCCTTCCACGTTTGATGTATTCATTTATTTTACCACTGCTGGAACTGTTAGTTTCTAAAAACCATGTCATGTTACTTTATTGTATTTTGACTTTCATTTTTGGAATGGGAAGAAGAGAACCAATAAATATGTCTCTGTGTTTTATTAGGTAAGAAGTGGAGGACTCTTAACTACAAATGACCACTAGGAACCAGAGTCCTCTAAAGTCTGATGGATGAGCCAATAAGCCAAACAAATTCCAGGGAGGAGGACAGGGGCTAAATTGTTTCTGGAAATATCTTTGTCACAAGGACTCACCTTTTATCCATTCATTAAAAGAAAGCATTAAAGTACTCTCTCATCTCCTGTCTCCTTTATTTGTTAGAATGCAGGTAGTAATTAGTACCTCTGCTCATTTTCATTAAAAGCATATGTCCGGCCTGCAGGTACCCAGAATATAGAAGTGTTAGGTGTTAGCTTTCAAGAGCTTCTAGATTCTTATTAACTTGAGTGGTGCTGAGACAAAAGTGTATTTGGCAACTGGTCCTAAGTCATGTGTATTTTCCCTCTTCATGGTCCTGATGCTCAGGTTTTTGGAGCTGGCATCAAGGCTCTTGTAACCTTCTAACTGTTTTTCCAATCTGTCTGTCATTATCAGTTTGTCATTCCCAAACCTGGCCTGAGCAGTGGGTGTCCAAGCCCATGCCAGGTAGCTACTTAGATAAAGGAATGGTTTAGGTAGAAGTCTCTCACCACTCTGTTGCTAGGTTACTGAACCCTGAAGAACTGGGCCCTGAACATATCGTTTATGCTCCAAATTTGTTATTTATGGCTGCAAGCAGATGCAGTTCATAATTGGGGAAACAATGAGATACAGAATGAATAAAACGAACTAGTTGGACACAGTACTGCAACAGATAACTACAGGTTGGTGTCCAGGACATGTTCAGCAAAGGAGACTGGTTTGAAGTTACTGTTTATGCCCAGGGAGTTATGGGCCACCTTTGCAGAGCTGTGATGTTCAGTCAGTCATGAACTTGAATCCTGTAACCAGAGCTAGTCAATGAGGCTGCAGTCTGGTGTGTTCCTGGGCTAGAGTGAGATTAAACGCATCAATTTTGGATATAGGATTTAAAATTTTTTCATCCTTTAATTTACGTTTTCCACTAAAATTTCTCCTTTATCCATATTTTAATCATATGGGCAGTTTTTTTTTTTTTAAAGAAATAACCCTTATTCAGAGACAACATTTACCAAACATTTGGCCTCTTTAAACAGCTATAGATAGTAATTTTCAGTTGTACCTTTCATAAATGTTTCTCTTAAAGTCAAAATTACTATTGGTGTTTCATCTCTAAACACGTCTGCTTTATAACCAGCATCTAAGCTAACAAATGTTAGACTCCTACTTTTTGCAAAGACTTGCACAGGACCAGGGTCATCAAAAACACAACTGGTCCTCAAAATCTACAAATGACACCAAGAAGAAAGTTCACAATACAAAACAACAGTATGGACGATCCCCCCAGGCTGTGCATAATTATTTTTGAAATGAGAGTTAAATGCTAACTTCAGAGAGAGAAGACCTCAAGTAGTCTGAGTTAAATGGAGAAGGAAAGATAGGTGCAGACTTGCAGGAACTTGGAGGGTGCTGAGTGTGTCCCGCAGACCCATGCTGATAACGATAAGGAAAGGAACGAGCCATGGCTAAGATGCATTCTGGCCTTTGAAGAGTGGGTAGATTTTGACAGCAGGTAGAGGTTTTAGGAGGAGTTCTGTTTTAAGGGGACAACTGAGAACAGGAAATTTCATAGCTAGACACTGTGCTTAATTAATGTATTAAAGTACCTGTAAATGCTAGAAGGAATGGTGTGTGTGTGTGTGTGTGTGTGTGTGTGTGTGTGAGAGAGAGAGAGAGAGAGAGAGAGAGAGACTTAAGTCACAAGACAAGGATTTAAGCCTTCTCTTGGAGCAGTGCATTGATTACAGAGGGATTTGATTATGTATATGTATGTATTATGTGTGAGATCATCAGACCCCCTTAAGTGTGAGCAACCAAGCTCAGATCCTTTGCAAGAGGCTCTGTGTCACCGAGCCATCTCTCCAGCTCTTACTTTCTACTTTTACTTATTTTAAGCCAAGTTATTAGAAGTTGGAGTTCCTGAGATGTGTGATGACTTATGATTGTTGACTGTAACCCCAGCACTCAGGAAGCTGAAGCAGGAGGGTGGCAAGTTTGAGGCTGGCCTGGGTTATACAGCCAGAAACAAGAAGTAGAGACTATACTTCATATTTCTGGAAATGATAAGACGGGTGATTGGGAATAAAGGCTACTTTGCACTGTGATGGGGGCTCTGAGGTTGGTAACTGTCCATGGTTCCAGCACCTCTTGGGAAGGTTGGCTTACATACACTAGGAGTCAGGAAGGAAAAGGGGAGGCAGGAGAACCCCTTTCTATGCAAGGTGGACTGGCAGCTTGGCATTTTGAAGATTTGTTGAGTCCCTGTTCTCTCCCAGTCAGAGCTTCTAACATAGACTCGGGAAAATATGGAGATGGGATTTACCTTCAAAACACTACAGCCCTCACTGTGTCTGCTCCACTGATGTGCCTAAAGGAGCACCACAGAACTAACACTCCGAGAAAGAGTTCAGAAGAGCGAGAGAACTGAGTTACGTGCATCATTAGATGCAGTACATACAGGCATCCCTGGGAATGTGGAGTCTAGAGCAGTGGTGTATGGAGGGCAGAGGTCTGAGGGAGAAGGATATTTGGTGAGACCCCTGTGAGGGAGGCTAGTTTCTCAAGTAGGAAGACACAGTGGTGGCTTAGCAGGTCTGGGTGAAAGATAGTAATCTAAATTCCCCATTGTTCAGTGTTCTCATTTGTAGCTTTAGGAACCTGACCTCAATTAGTCTGAAGATGTGTCTTGTTTCAAAAGTCCACGTATCTCAAAGCCTTTACCCCGGAAGCCTTAGCGAGTATTGGATTTGAAGTTAAAAGACGGCCTTAATTTTATCCTTGTCATGGAAAATCGATGAGATACTTAGGCATTTGTGAAACTTCTTAGTAAAAATTTGAATCATTTTCTGGTGCTTTCAAAACTGACATTCATTGGACATGACTATGCAGTTTTCCCTCTCGGGCAAAGCAAAATGTAAACAAAGGAATATAATATAGTGGAAACTGAAGTTTGAAGGCCAGGTCCGGAGATGATCTACATTTTGTCTTATTTTTTCCAGCCTGCCTCTGGGGCAGCAATAACAGGGATGCAGTAGAACCAGGGGACAATGTAGTGGCATTCCTCATAAGCGCAGCAATAATACACAGCCTGCCCTGTGTGTGTCTGACATTTGTAGGCCTATGTCGCCATGGCAGGTGGAGCTACCCATTGGTGGTTTTACAGATACATCTAGGACAAGGCATAACTAGACTGGAATGTAGTCAGTTCCCCATTTCCGTGCTTCAAGACCTCTCTGAGGTTAACCGCTGAGCCAAGTGTTCAGGGCTGTTTCAGATAACACCTCCATGCCTCCAGTGGGAACTACCTGCAGGCGGTGTGTCCTGATGCTGCACTATGGGCATTTCAGCTCCTGTGGGGCAGTCCCGTCAAGCTTGCCACATGGTCTCTTTCTCTGAGTGCATGCTGTGGACAAGGAGGCGAGAACACCATGTTCACGAACAATATGACTTCTAGTAGGGAACACTGGATTGATTCAGAATAATTGTTTCAGTCAGTTGCAATTTGTAGTAACATTTTCAAGGTCATCATAGCTTGAGACCTTTAACCCTATGTATTCTTCAATAGAGCTTCAGTGGCAGACGAGAACATCCAGGCTATGGGGGAGCATCATTTATTTCTGTTTGTTCATTCAGACCCTAGCGACAGTCAAAGACTAACTGTAGGTGCAGTGAAGTGACCCTGCTATCCAGAGTTAAGGTTCAATGTGGCAGTGGCCGGGCCGGCTGACCTGCTCTAGGGCATGGCCATCACTCTGCTGACGCTGTCTTGTCCTCTTGGCTCTGGTCTCTAAGCTACTTATAACAGTGATTGCACAGAATGGCTTTTTGGCTGAATGCTGCAAAATCAATGAAGTTTCCCAAAGCCTTATGCTTGTCTTGAGAAAAAAATGAGAGAAAGTGGAGATGCTTAAAGACAAACAGACAGTCCAACTTAGTAGACTGAAGGGTCTGGGTTATGCGACCTGAAATGATATTTATCATTCCATCTTCTAAAGACATTGTCCTTAAAACGTTCTTTGCTGTGGAAAACCAATTAATTCCAGACTTCCGTTCTAGCTAGAACACTCAATCAATCTGATAGATTTGATAGTTGATCTATCGGATAGATTCTATCAGATGGGTTCTTTGGAAGTGCTGAAGCCCATGTATTGATTCTGATTAAAAATGGGGAAATGCATGCAGGCATGTTTAGATGGGGCGGGGATGGGTGGGCCGGGGAGCTATCTTAGTTTAAATCTCCAAACCCTAGTGAAAAGTAGAAAGCTGGTTGTCAAAAAACAAAAACAAAACAAAAAAACTGTCAAAATAAGTAAATTGCACATTTCCCCAGAGCAGATTAGGGTCACCATTCAGGTGCCAAAAGCTTTGAAAATTCTGCCATTATTCCTTTCCTTTGTTTTGGCGGGAATATACTGAACATTTCAAATTCCCTGTGCTGGCCTAGATGAACATTCTGAACTTCAATTCAGCGCTATGGTAATGATGTCACGGGCCATGAAGGTCAATTAAGGCACAAGGCTGAAGGCAGCTCCCATCCTTAAAAGCATTCTTCCATGTGCCATATCTCTGTGAAAAGAGATTCCCAAGGTATTTCCTCCATTGGTCCTTTATTTGTCAACTGTTGGCCTGCTGCTATGGGGGACAGAATACAGAGGGAACTTATTAGGACAGGTTGTAATCTTGGAAGTCTCCCTGGTGATGGGGGAAGATTCATAAGCTGGTAACATTGAGTTTTATGCTCATTGGAGCTGACACCAAGTGTACCTTCCTGACCTACAGTGTGTTTGCACACAGCCCATGTTTGTAGAGCTACACGAGACTGACTGCCCCATACCAGCACAACAGAAACACTGGGCACTTTATTTGTGCTACACAAGGACCACGTGCTACTTTCTCCTTTTACAGAAAGAACTCTCTCCCACCTTAGTGTTCATTTGCATTGGCCTGCTAACCTTTTGTTACTAAGATCAATAACCTTGAACAACTTAGCTCCCCTCTTCTGTTTCTTCTTTCCTTTCTTTGCCACTGTTCTGAAGCGTATCAATATGCCATTAATAGTGTGGACGGTGACAATAGGTACTTAGTGGTCGGTTTCCTCACACCAGGTGCCATCTTCAGTGTTTGCCATAGGCCATCTCTGTCCTTTACAGTCACAAGGCCTGATTCCAGTGTACAGAGGAGACCTAAGACATGGTGAAGTGAGGTACTTGTCTACACATCCTTTCCCAAGGATATGGGTGTAATTTTCTACCTCACTAGGATGGTGTGTCTCTGAGAGCAACATCTCCTCCCCACTCCCCACCCACCCATGAGAATGTTTTACCTGTTTACAGTCTCCGAGCCTCCCAGGCCCTTTCAGATCACAAACAACACACTCTAGAGAAAGCATGTCTATTCCGAAGACAGAATTTGGGGTAGCTGAGGCTTACCTGTAGAGAGATGTTTCAGTGAGCAGTCTATGAAGCTGTCTGGGGTCAGTGAGCCAGTGGCTCTTACAGACACCGCACAATCCTGGGTCATGGGGCATGAGATCCTAGAATGAGAGTTCTTCGGCCGGAGGAAACAGCAGCCTCTTGTGGGGAATTTCACTTATTTTGGTTCAGGAACTCGAAGGAAGAAGGAAGTTATTTTGGGAGGGAAGAGGGGTGCGTGTTTATATTTTTAGGAAATCTGCTTTGAAATTGTAGGACTAAGATCTTTTTAGTGTTCCTATTTTATTAAAAGTAATACTAATTCTGGCCATATTAAATATATCCTCTTTCAAATATCAATACCAAATTAAGTTCTCCAATAAAACCCTGGTAGTCTTTTATATTTCCAAGTTATAAAAAGTCATTTGCTTATGGTTCATCCTCGTTTGGTTTAATTCTTTTAGAATTTAGTTTATTTTTATTTATATATATGTGTGGATGAGAAAGAAGGGCGAAGGTGCATAGGGTGACCTGCAGAGGTCAAATGAGTTGGACCCACTGGAGCCAGAGTTTAGGCAGTTGTAAGCTACCCACTGTGGGTGCTTGGAACTGAACTCAGGTCTTCTGCAAGACTGAATAAATTTGAGAGTCCATACTGCTGTGGGTGTGTGTGGTTTTAATTAAGATCTCTTTGACTGCATGCCTTCCCAGAAGCCATGTCTAGTGTTCCTGAACTTTGATAGACCAATATGTAGGTATATCAACAATAGAGTTTGAGGCACAGTATAATGGCACAAATATTTTATCCTTAGCTTGAAGGACAGTCATACCTGGAGTTGTCTTCTAACCAATTCCCTATAAGAAGCACCACAAGAATTAATTTTATTTATGAAAGCCAGGATAGAGAAAGGGAAAATAGAGTTGAGCTTTGCTCTACTGTTCAATTTTTACACATTGAAGCCATCACTCGTGGGCCGCACGTTATCATGAGCAATACTGAGATTTCTCTATAATCTACCCAGTAGTACTTCTGAGAAATGTCCAGGCTGTTTAGACTTTAAGCATCTGCTAATGGAGAAGGTGTTTTAAAACAACAAAACAAACCAAACAAACAAACCAGTGTGTACATGGATTGAATCTAGGTGGGAGGAAGCTTTTTAACAACTGGTCATTTTACCCTTTCCCCCTCACCTTGGATCAGATAGGCCACAGAATCGAGCTTGGCTGTATGAAGCCCAGCTTTGGTCCAACGGCAGGCCTATGATAGCAGAAACCAGAGTTATTGAGCCTTGTGTGTACTTCCCACCTTGTCTCTCCACCTCAGTTGGAAACTCCCACAGAAATGTGCCCTCTTGCATAAGGCCTCTACTACTGTATTTCTCTGAGGTACCTGCTGTCTAAACTATTATCTTCAGAGGTATGAGTTCTCCCATTAAGAAAACAGAAGCCAAAATCCTTGTGCCTTTGACATTACTCACGTATTGTTGATTGTCAGGATACCAAATGCGTGAGTGGAGGGATGGGGATGGCCTGTGATGCTGACAGGAAGACTTGACTTCCAGAAACCTATGTGTCAAATGTGACATCTCTGTATCTTTTAGCAATGGCACTGAAATATGAAGAGGTGTTAACAGTAGCCCAAGGACACTGGAAGATTAGAAATCACTTTTAAGTTTTCTTTCTTCTCCCCTCCCAGTGGGCTGTGCATCAACACTCATTATTGAGAAACACAGCAGATGGGCCAACAGACCGATTAGTTATTTATATATACATATATATTTTTTTCTTTATGGAGCTTAGATGCTGGCTCTTTCTTCATTAAAAGGAAGGCATTTTTACATGATGCCTTGTCTTGGCTTCCCTTTTTAAGCAGAAGTACAAGGAGGCCACTTCACTCGGTCTATTAATCATGCAGCTTCGCCCCTGTCTTAACTGCTGTCTTCATAGCTCTCTGTGTGCCCATTGCAGTCAGTATTTGATTTCTTTCCAGTCCTGCAACCCTCGCCGTGTGGGCCTTCATGTCCACGTTCTTTCTAGGCTTGGGTTTCTTTATGGGGTTTATCTTTTTTTTTTTAATTTGCTTTTTTTTTTTCAGATGTGTTTTTCTTCACTAGAAAATTGTTTCAAATATTTTGGCATTCCTATCCAAAATGAAAGGTCTTTGATTAATTGAAAGGAGGTAAAATTACCTATAACATTATGTAATAAAAAAAATCTTTACCGGTAGCCTTTTTGTTTAAACAAAGGGGTTCATTTAATCTCTTGGATTGTCCTCAAAAAATGGAATTTTTCTTGTTCTAGTTTTAAGTTTTCTGAAAGTGTTTTTTAAAAATGAAACCCTGCTTCCCATTTTTCCTTGTGATGGGCATGCATATGAAATTCGTGTGTGCATATAGATGGAATTTTCCATGGTGTGCCATGAGTTAGCATGCAGTAGCAATTCCCCAATGATACTTGGAGAACTTTGAAACATGCTATAGGGAAAGGGTGCACATGCAGGGTCACACAATTTTAAAGTTTTTCATTTTAAAAAATCTGAATTAGATTCATAAACTTGCTGATGGATTTTGTAAAAATTGGGGAAATGGTCTATAAAAATGGCATTGAATTAGTTTAGGTCATGGTTTTGTGGTGCCCACATTTTGAGGACATTAGAAATGATATGTAGGGCCCCCAATCATTTGCGGAGAGCTATACACAAAGCCATAAGTGGTTAATTTGGCTCTGTGTTTTCTGAGATGCATGATGGTCCTGTCTCCTAGATAGCTTGAAAACAGACGAACGAACCTGTGAGTCAGTTTTAGAAGTGTCCATCAAACTTCAAAGAGGTGCTTCAGTTCAGTTCTCACGCTGCGATCTGCAGCTTCAAGCAATAGCTTGCTGTTAATAACTTGGTGTGAAAATGTGGAGTCTGGCGTGCCTGTTTGCCTTGTCTCTAAGTGCGGTGGGGGCTGGAAAAGAACTCAAGCCTAGCTGAAGGAAAGATGGAAGCTGATGTGTATGAGGAGGTGAGAACCAAAGGGGAGTTCTTCTGAGCAGGTGATCCCAGCAGTCTTTAGGGAGACATTTCTAAAGTCCGCTCAGGACAGCTTTACGTTGACTGAGAATGAGTGGAGATGTAACCTTGACATTACACATGCAGTTCAAAGGCGTTTTAATGATGGTTCCTTAGATGTGGGCCGGTCTCAACCCCAACACCTCTCTAGGCTCACTTTCTCAAAGCTGAGTCAGGTGCCTGTGGGGTGAACGCCCTGACGTCGGTGGGGTTTTCAATCTGCAGGAGCTTGGACCACATTGCCTCGAAGCTGGTCTAATTACCTCCTTCACTGATCTTTTATATTCTATGGGGGCAGAGAGGAAAATCATATTTCATCTTGCTTGCCACCGTGAGCTTGGTACCTACCAATCACTGTCTATTACTAAGGAGTTTCCAATTAACATCTGCTAATTAAATGATTGAATGATTGGACAAGTGCTTGTGACATACTCAAAACTTTTCCTCAGTGATCTGTGCATGACTAACTTTACAAATTGGAGGTCTGCCCCTCAAATGACTCCAGTACCACCAGAGGGGTAAACTTAATAAAATATAGTTCCAATAAGCTTGTAAAACTTGAACATACCACTTTAAAAATCAAAATACTGCTATAAGCTATACGCTATAGTGCATTTCAGAAATAAACTGCACATGGAGCAGTGGTTGAGCAGCAGTTCTTATTGAGTGACAGAGGTTATTAAAGCATAATTAGCTGCATGTGGTAACACATGCCCTCAGCCCCAGCTAGTGAGAGTCTGAAACAGGAAGATCACTTGAGCCCAGGAGTTCAAGGTCTCTCTCCCACTCTCCCTCACCTCTTTCCTCTACCTTTTCCCCTCCCTGTGAAATATAAATATATATTTGTCAGCCTGAAGCTGACAAACATTTATTTTCATGTAACTATAACTCCTTACATCCTAGTGCGTTTTTAATGTGAACACAGCTTGGAAGAATGAGAAGCACTGTAATGCTACTCAGGGTCAGAGGTTAACTCCTGTCAGCTTCCCACGTTACAGAGGTCTCTCCTCACCTGTGGTCTCGGCATTCACAGTTTCATGGTCCATGAAGATCCTAAGAGTCCTGACTCGTTCCATAGAGAACAACATGTTCCCATGAGCTTCGGTGTGGTGTAATGTTTCTACTTACTAGTAATCACCATTGCTCGCTAACAGTGTCTAATGTAAAGTAATTTTTGTTGTAAATATGTGTATAAGGAAAAGCATGGTATATGCTGTGTTGGTACTGCTCCATTTTCATCTGCTGAGGGTCTTGAACATTCACACCTGGGCAAGAGGAAGGCTTCAGATGTCTTTGTGAGAAACCACACAAGAAGCATGACATTTCAAATGTGAAGTTGGAATTAAAAAACAAAGTCACCCGAGGTGACTGGGGAGGGAGTGGTGAATTGCCTCCTATTTCTCAGAACCCCAGTGATTGTGTTAGTTCACCGCTCTTTTTGTTTTCTCTTTGATTCTGGAGAGGTGGCGAGAGGTGGAGAGAGGTTCCTGTCTGTGCGGCTTGTCTCCCCCATGCTCGTGTGAGGTGGTTTGCTCATAGACTTCCTTCTTGGAAAGGAAGGGGCTTCCATCCACACCTGTGATCCTCCTCTGATGCTGAGCTGGGGACAGAGCTGATGCCGGGCTAAGAAGGTGCTGACAGAATCCAGAAACCTCAGCACCACTGGCAGGTCTAGGGATTGCAAGAACTCATAGCTGCTGTGGGCTGGGGAGAACCTCTCACCTCCTCTCTCTTCTCATCTCTTGTTTCTGTGGTGGGGGTCTTCTGAGACTAAAGGATGTAAGCAGGGAGATAACCATGCTACTATCCTATGACGTCTGATACTGACTTTATTAAGTTGGGTGGAGATGGCAAGCCACGCCTTCTCTGGGCTCTTCACAAAGCACTGGCTGTGCTGGTCTCTTCCTGCCCTGACCCTTCTGGAGCAAGTACACAAACGTGCTCTGTCTTTCCCCGGCCCGGGCCTTAGTTCATCTGCTCCTCACGTCTGCATGTTGTCTCTGTGTTCTCAGACTGGTCAGTTTCTACGAGATCTTTAATACCACAAAGCAACACCACTTCCTCTGTCTCTGCCACCATCCTGTCAGAATGTGATCTGCTTTTTTAAATGGTACATTGCTATAGACTCAGTCACAGCGCTCTCTCTCTCTCTGTGTGTGTGTGTGTGGTGTTTATTGTCAGCAGCTCTCCCCCATCAGGCCCCTGAGACATAGAGTTGTTTCAAAGACATTACTGCTAAGTCATAGAATAGCTTGTTTGTATGTGTGTTAGTGTGTACATCCATAAACCCAGATTTCGTATAATCTTAAAAAAATGAAATGTGTTCATATAAGGTCCCCTGGTGTGTGAAGGAGGTACTAGCATTGACTCTCTAGGAGACAAAGCTTCATGGTCTGTAATATTTCTCCAAGCAGCTTTCTTCTCATGATCAGTGATAAGAGGATACTCTGAAGGATTATATACAGGTTGTTATGGTATAGACAGAGGATTACTGCAGCTATTGTTTGCATGGCTTGGTTTTACATCAGTGCCTTTGAATTTAATCTCGTTCATTACATTACTTAGATTGTTGAGAAGATGTTCTTTGCTGAGGTTTTTATGGCTCACATGATCAGATTTCTCTGTCCATAGATAGCCTTTGTGTTCTAGGAAGGGCCTAGGGTCCCGTAGTCCTGTTGACAAATGAAGTTGGCAGCCATGTTTTGGTAGTGCCATCTGTGAGCCTTGACAGGTTCAACTTCATAGCAAGAATGGTTGTGGTGCTGGTGGAATGTGGGTGCTGGGGAGGGTAAAGAATGGTGTTTTCTTGGTTTTGCCAGGGCCTTGAGGAGCGAAGGGTTGCATTGGTTAGGGGTGGATGTGGGCAGAGGGATGGTCAAAGGAATGGCTTCTAGATTGTCGTACCTCATTTACACGGCTGGGATGGCTGGATTAGACAGATGATAAACCCAGCCAAAACAAGCAGAAGTATCTGAGCACACTGAGTACAGCAAGCCCGGAGAGTCTGGGCAGCTCCCTTCTCTGTGGCAGGGAAGGTAACCTCACTTCAGTCCAAATGCGGGGTAGGTCTGAGTGGTTCATTCATAAGCAGTCCTTATACCTTCATGAGAGACAAGTTGACATACAAGCCATGGCTGGGAAGACAACTGTGCTCTGTTTTTCTCCATTGTCCTACATGTTTGACTCAATCCTTAAAACAGTGAGTGAGCTGATCAGAGTGAACACCTGAAGTCTAATTATTGATTCAGGCCAACTTCAGATGCATGACCGAGGCCATGGTCCAGCCTGAGAAGAAAGGTGATCTCCTGAAGTAGATAAAGCCTCAGAGTGTTGGCCTGTAGAGAGGGCTGGCAGGAAGGCACGGCGTGGCTCTCGCCAGTGCACCTCGCTTACTGGTGATGCCAGGACACCAGCCAATCCATAAGCACCTCGGATGCTGTGTGGCAGTCAGTAGTTCTCATTCCTTGAGGGCTCTTTACCTGTCTTTGAAAATGGCTTCTTCCCAGAGTGTGGTGGTGGAGCATATCTTCCTTGGTTGCCTTCTGAGCAGAGATCAAGAGGGACTACCCCCACTGCACTTCTATTCTTCAGCACTGAGTGTGGACGCCAGGAACTGCCCTGTGTAATGCCGATGGCCACCCACCCCCCAGGGAGCAGTACCAGGTGTGCAGTCTCCTTTTCTGATCCAGCTTTCTCTTCTTGCAGGTGTACACCCTGTTACCAGCACAGCCACAAGGTGGATTTCCTGTGTGCTTGAAGAGAGAGAAAGCAATGTCCCCGTGTCTGTAGAGATGATTTGCAGTCCAGCCCTGCTGAAGCTGACCGAATGAGACTATGGGCTGTGCCTCTGCCAAGCATGTCGCTACTGTTCAAAATGAAGAGGAAGCACAGAGAGGGAAGAGCTACCAGAATGGAGATGTGTTTGGCGGTAAGTGCTCACACACTTTCCTTCTGGCCTGGTGGGTTCAGGCCATTCCTGCTGGCGATGGTGGAGAGTGACTACACTGATTTGTGTCCTCTGCTATTGGGTCAGAGGGATGTGAGACTTGAGCATAGTCAGTGCAAACCCTTCCTATTCTCAGTTGCTATCATTTGTACCTAGGGAGGCTCAGAGATGGTCATAGAGGTTTTATATACAAGTTCTCGTGCACATCAACCTAAAGAACTAGAGAGGCTCTCAAGTTGAGATATCAGGCAGTGACTCGTGTCCTCAGGGGTGACAACCGAAAACACAAGCCAAAAGTGGAGAGAAGGGAGGTTTGTGAGTGAGATGGTGCCTGTGTTTTAGGGCTAATGAGTGAATTCATATTTAAGAATGCAGTGAAGGGTAATTTTACTGCTCCTAGTGCAGTGGTCCTACAGATTGCCAAGGTCACACACACTGCCTCTTCTCTAAGCCCAAATAATTAAAAACCCAAACCGGTAGCTTTTTAAAAATCAAGATGCTTCACATAAACACTCAGATGTCTTCAGTCGCTCTCACAACTCTGGTCTTCATTTCTGGGCAATCGGCAGGGTAGTGTGGTGTTTGCCTCTGCAATCAGCCTGGGGCCTCCCTTGAACCACACACCCTCCCGCACACTTACACACCAAGCCTAGGTCACTGTGACATTACCTGCCTGGCCATTTACTGGATTTTGAGCTTCTTGACCTTGGGTTTATCCTTGGAAAGATCATTTTCTCCTTTGATGGAGTGTGTATATTTGAACACAATTCTAGTTAATGTAGGGCACATGGAACAGGTTTTGTTAAATGACTTTAGTAGAAAAATCCAACGACCTGAAGATATAAATAAAAAAAGTAGCTATGCTATTTATAAAAAAATAAATAAATAAATACCATTTCCTTTCTTATTGGATAAAGAATCTCACCAAGAAATATCTCATCCCCCAGTTGCTCTCAAACAGTGTGGTCCCTTGTATGATGACTAGCTGTCTGTGTGTGTGTGTGTGTGTGTGTGTGTGCACATGCCTGCAAGTACTCACTTGTGTATGTGTAGAGTCACATCCTCCAATCACTCTCAGACAATGTTGTCTGCTGTAAAGTGTCTAGCTGTACGTGTGTGCACATGCCTAAAAGTGTGTGCATGTGTGTAGAGGCCAGATACCTACCCTCAAGCACAGTCCACCTTGGGTGTTTTTTGGTGTTTTGTTTTGTTTTTTGACACTGACTGGATAAGCCCCAGGGCTCCATCTCTCCAGTGCTGGGATTATAAGCATGTGCCACCAAGCCTGGCCTTTCTGTATGAGTTCTGGGGAACAAGACTCAGGCCTTTGTCATATAAAGCAAGCTCTAAACTAGCTGAGCCATCTTCCCAACCCTGGCCTTTGATTCATGGTAACGATTGTTTTTGAACTGGGATTTCCACTGTTACATTAATGTGCGCTAATGAATGAGGAGTTTTATTCCAGTAACAAATTTGTTGTGATGATTACCTGGAGGATTTAAAGGATAGAGGAAAATAATGGATATTTGAGCATCTTACTAAAGCCAGACACCAGCTACTGCAACCTCATCTAATGGAAAAACAGCTAATTGGAAATAGAATCATTATTGTGACCCTTTAATGCTTAGCTTCTGAGAGAAAATGATCCACCATCAAAGATGTTTTTAAACTAGCCTCTGTGATGGTCTGTCATGATCACTGTGATGATGGAGCTACTGCGGATGGAGCTGCCACCATATGTCAATCCCGGGAGGCATTTGCATTCATTTTCATGTTGAATTTTCACAACAATCCTGTGAAATATGTGCTGTCTCAATTTGCATATGGAGAGGCTGAATCACAAAAAGCAGGCTGTTTCAAAGCTGCCCAGCTCTTCAGTGTCAGCATCCACGTATCTCGGGCCCTGGCTCACCACTTCATCCCATGCTCCCACTGCAGAACAGTGTTTAAGGCCTTTGGCTAAACGTCATGGAGATTACAGAGGCAAATATAGCATAGCTCTTGCTATCCTCGACTTTGTGAGAGGATAAGGAAGTGTTGTGAGACAAAATAAACCAAATACCATACGATACCTATCATAGTAACTTTAAAGGTAGAATCAGAATGAATTCTTTTTACACACACACACACACACACACACACACATACACACTGTGGTTAGGAAGCATATGTGTGTGTGTGTGTGTGTATGTATATATGTGTATATATGTATGTATGTATGTATATGTATGTATATATGTATATGTGTGTATATGTGTATATATATACATATATATATATACATACATACACACATACTATACTTCCCCATATATATATACACACACATATATATATTCACCATATATGTGTATATACATATATACATAATATATGTATTATATATATGTATGTATTTTCTTCCTGACCACAGTTTCCTCTCTCTCTTCTTCTCCCAGTCCCTCCTACCTCCCTACCCCTGCTGCTACTTCCAGTCCTCCTCCATTTCTCTTCAGAGAATGGCAGGCCTGCCATGGATATCAGCCAACTGTGGCATATCCAATTGCAGTGAGACTAAGCGCCCGTTAAGGAGAGATGAGGCAGCCCAGTAGGAAGAAGGAGTCCCAAGGGCAGGCAACAGAGTCAGACAAGCCCCTGTGCCCACTGTTAATAATTCCACAGAAGACCAAGCTACACAACCGTGACATATGTGCAAAGGCCTAGGGACTCACAGCGGCTCCCAGAGACTGAACCAACAACCAGGGAGCCTGTATAAATGGATTCTTTATAGCGGTGGCATATGAACCTGGCCTGGAAGAATCTAAACTTGTTGGATCAGAGTTTAGGAGAGAGCTAGATGAGAAAAGGCTTGAAATCCTGTGAGACATATTCAAGAGTTTTTTTTTTTTTTTTTTTTAAATCTCGTTTGAATGGAACATGAGATATAAGTGAAGAAATCCAAGCCAGGGTTAACGTCTAGGAAAAATACATATTAAATTACAGTCTTTAGAGAGAAAGTCTTAGGGCAAGATTTGGTGATGTTAGTATACAGTATTCATATTCAGCTCTTCGGCGGTTGCTGGGTAGACTCTTGGTCTCAGGGGTTTGTATCAGCCAGAGCTTGTTCTATTGCTGGGTCAGCTGGGTGTCATGCAACTCATCTCTCACCCTCCCAGTCCTATACACCAGAAGCCACTGAGGGCCAAACATCCTTCCTAAGAAGAGCAAGACTGTGAACCGCACATATGGATGGTTCCTAAGGCTAGTTACCTGTGCGCCACATCCCACCAGCTAAAGCAGGTTGCCAAAGACCCAAACTCAAGAGGGGTTAAAGTGCATGCTGACCGTACTGTATTCATAGCCAGGATGTGCGTGCAGGGAGCAGCTAGAGTCTGGGGAGTTGGACTATTCCAGCTCTACCTAGTTCCTCCTAGCTCTGTGCGTCTGTGTAGCCCAAATCTAAGAAGTACAATTAAAGAAACAGCTGAGGTTTGTTGCTGCTGTTGTTTTTTTAATCTCCCTAATCCTCATTGAAGTTTTATTTACCCCACTATTTATCATCTGGTTAGTTTCATTTACATAGTTACAAGTTTGTAGCATAATGTTAAATAAAGCAGGAATATAAGGGTGGGAGAAGCTTCACCAGTCATGAGAGATTCTTTTTCTAGCTTTCCTAAGGTCTGGCAGTAGAAATCCCAGAACTCAGTATTGAAGAAAATGCTGGACCCACCATGTTACTGAATGCTGCCATTTAAATATAACAAGCTATGTCCTGCTTATATCTCTCCACTTGAACTAGTTTGCAAGGAGAAGATCTCCTATGCCAATATTACCACAGATAGTGCAAGTTAAGTATCTGGCTTGTTATTATCCATTTAATATCTTTTGTCACCCACCGGCCAGGTCGGCGCTCTGTTACTGTACAGTAATTACCTCCAACTTAGTGTCACAACGCAGTGTTACAGTGATACAGTGATACAGTGATGCAGTATTTCTCTCTTTGGTGGATCTCTTGGGAGCAGTTTTCAAAGAGAGGTAGAGAGCTCCAAGGAAATGAGAGCTACTGACTGTCATACAGCATCCGAGGTGCTTATGGATTGGCTGGTGTCCTGGCATCACCAGCAAGCGAAGCGCACTGGCGAGAACCACACACACAACAGCACTCTACTGTCCGGAACAGGGTTGAGCCTCTGCTGCAGTTCACTCTTCACAGAGTTGCCAGGTTTCTCAAACAGCTGCTCTCATCCATGTGAGGAAGGCCAGGCTGCCCTGTGCCGTTTCTACTGCCTTCATCTTTTCAAATACTTTCTCCAGGGTAGACTGTTGCGTGCACGCATGCACGCATGCACGAGCCATTTCTAAGGTCTCTGAAGCTTCTCTTTCTTCTCATCCCAGTTTTAGTTGTTCTGTGGGTCTTTTGTTTGTTTGTTTGTTTTTTAAATAAATCATGTATTTGTTGATAGTCGTGATCTCTCTTATAAGCTGGTTAGCCAGCTGTGGGTAGGAAATGCATGGTCTTTAGAGAGGACCCAGGTTTCCACAGGGCTAAGTGCAGGATGAAGGCGGAATGCCCAGAGATCAAGTTGAACACTGACCGTTCCATCCTCACTTTATAACTAAACTGGCTCTCACTGCTGCTGAGTTTGGTTTCAGGAGCACCCGATGTTCACAGCAGCCCTTTAAACAGAGGGGCACGGATCGTTGTAGTGAGCCTTTTGGATGGCACTGTAAGACCGAGCAGCCGGCCAGCAACCAGGAACCTAGCTGCTCTCCTTCGTGTGGACTTAGGTATATTCTCACCCTTGATGGTTCATAACTTGGCACGTGGCCTACACTGCTGCCTGTTTAAATGTTGTAGGGACCAATTTATCAGGGCCACGTTGAAGATTAAACGATAAAATGTTCCCGATGTACTTAGAGTTGCGGAGCAGTGGGAGGCAAAGTAATAATTCACTGTGTATCCCTCATAATTTTGATTGCACAAAGTGAAGATTCATTAAGGACACTTTGCTCATAGGATAATTACAGAGAGGGTACTGTGACTCTGTGTGGGACCACAGCCATTAGCCACATGTGACTCTGAAGCATGGATGATGTGGCCCAGCCTGAGATGCTTTTTACATTTTGTACTAAATGAAGAGCTAATATGGAAAATAACCAAAAAAAAATTAGCTCATTAATCACTATTGATCATATATTCAAGTGATAATTTGGATCTATCAGATTAGGTAAATTGTATCATTAAAATTACATGCACCTGCTGTTTTTTAATGCAGCCACTAGGAATACTAAGAGGCCAGGCCAGGCATAGTGGCGCATGCCTTTAATTCCAGCATTCAAAAGGGAGAGTCAGATCTCTGTGAGTTTGAGACCATGCTATGGGGTCAGCCAGGGCACCCTTAAGAGGGTGACTGAATAAAGTAAAGGTAGTCTGCACGGGCAGTGGGCTTTATTTAGTTAGAAAGAATGAAATGAGGTTGTGTGCAGAAAAATGAATGGAACTTGAGATCTCTGTGTTGATAAAATAAGCCATTTACACACAGACAAGTTTGTCTGTTTTCTCTCATATGCAGAGTTTTGGGGAAAGAGACTTAAAAGTAAAAAAGAGACTAAAGTAGAAAAAGAGACTGAAAAAGATAAAGGAAAATGGTATGACTAAATTACTTTTTAGACATATGCATGGAAACGCCACAGTAAAATCTATTGCCTTGTATAATTTGTGTTTACCAATAAGAAACTGAAAAACAAAACAAAAAGCCTTAACTCAAGATGCGAAGAGCATATCCTAGTGTGGTCTTGGAAGATATCATGGTGCTTCAAATAAGGACTCAGAAGGCTTTGCATGGCTAGAAGCCCACACAGACTTCATACATTACAGAACTTTGACGTGCGGGCCAAGAGTTTTAACTGCTGCTTTCGTAATAAAAGTACAGCCTGCTTTGTTACTTAAAGCCTTTGAGAATCAAAACTCTACTGCCTGAGGGAAGTTGCTTCTGGAGAGCTTGGAGATCCTGAATTAATTCAGTGTTTTCTAAAAACTGCCTGTTTCATACCAAGTAGCCAATGGCAGTTGTTTCTACAATGTGTTGTACTCCATATTAAGCATGTCTCACATCCCTTACTTCATCTTCAAAGCAGCCTGAAAGGAAAGAGGGATTCTAGTGTACCAGACTCCACTATCAGGTGATAACACACACACACACACACATACATACACATACACACACACACACACACAGATCACACACACACACTGCTTAGCTCAGCGTCCATATGCATATACTCATATATAGTTTATATATAAATATATATATACATTTATATGTGTAAGTTTTTGTTTATATGTGTGTATGTATATACATACACATATATACACACACGTATGAGCTTGTTTTTATATATGTATATACTCATATAGTTTATATATAAATGTGTGTATATATGTAAATTTTGGGATGCAAATGTGTATGTGTATGTATATATATATATATATATATATATATATATATATATACATACATATGTATGTATACATACACATGCACGCATATATTCACTCCCGGGGAATATTCCCAAATGCTAATTTTTCCTCACTGTCAGCGAGCACTGAGAGCCTGTTCCCTTGCTGTTGGATATGGACGTAAGTGAAAGATAGATAGGGTCATATACCACTCAGTGTTACAGGCAGCCTGACTCCAACCGGAAAGAGCCTTTGACCTGGCAGAACCTGTTACAGGGTTACCATTACAGGATTACCCTCGGAGCCCTCAGGATTCCCAAGGGGTCCCAGCAGATTCCTTTAGTCACGCAGCTTCCCCTCCAGAAGCCTTGTGTTTCTGTAGCTGCCTGGTTCCTTCCCTCTGGCTAAAGTGAAGTGAGCTCGGCTTGGTGGAAGGCTGCAATGAAGCTGCTGGTGCGTCTGGCATCCTCCAGTGAGGCCCAGGGAACCCAAGCTGCAGGCAAGGCTGGCTGGTGCTGGGGGGAGTTCTCCAGAAGTGACTCATCAACAGGAGTGGGACTGGGAGCGTCTCTTCACCTTTAGCATTTCTCAGTGTTTCCTTCCAAAATGACATCAGAGAATTTGAAACTGTGACTTCTTCCCGGAATCCTGGCTGCTTAACAAAGGATGTTTCATGGGCATCTCCTGGCAGTCTCCATGTTGCTTCACCTACCTGGCAGATTGGCCTCATTTCGTCTCTGATGTTCCTGTGTAGAGATCCACCCTGGGGCTTGAGCATGGCTGCTGCTTTCTCTACTGAATTATTACATGGCATTAAAAACATACTACTGGACTCTTGATTACAGTTCCTAAGTTTTCCCACATGCGGTTGTTATTACTGTTACCTCTGTTTGAAAGGAGGAGGCTGAAGCTAAGGCCTACCCTGGTCACATGGCTAAAGAAGTGGGACTGTTTATATAATGAGGAGGGTAGCTTGCCTGAGGGCACTCCCCTTCAGGAATAAACGTATCTGTCGGGGTGGGGGTGGGGCATTGAATCTAAACTAGCTTGTGTTTAGGAGCTTTGGGGAAGTAATTGCTAACTGCCTGCTTTAACTCAGCCTTGGCTGTTAAGAGAGGATGTCTGGAGATTCTATTGTGGTAATTAGGGTTATTTTTGGTGGAGTTGAAGTACAGTCATGTTAACCACACAGCTATGAAATCTGGCAAACTGGCTTCAAAGCCTGGCTGAGCTCCTCACAAACATACATAGACTTGTCAGACTCATGAGCTTCTCGTTGGCTTAGGTCCTGTCTGTGCAGTATGGGGGATACCAGGAGTTTGCACGGAGTTGTGGGCCTTGGACGCATTGTTGTATGTTAAGCTTTTCTGTACTACTTGGTGACACATGATAAGCAGTGAAAGGGTGCCAACTGTTCATCTCCACCATCCTGTTGGCAGCCCGAAGACATGCGTGCTTATGTATGCAGCTGTGACTTCTCAAAGTTGTTGATCGGTCCTTTGCGATTTAACTTGAGAAAATCATTATCCTTTTCTTAGGGTTGTCACATTCAACAGACTTGAACAATTGATTCATGAGCTTGAATTATTTGTGTTACTATGGTCATTCTCTTCTGTCTTGGCCTAATCAGAACTTCTGTCTATGTAAGGTGTGTGTGTGTGTGTGTGTGTGTGTGTGTGTTAAACCAGAAAGGTAAAGGTTATGACTTAGAAATAATAAATATGATAAGATGTTGCTGGAGTTTATAACCCTATTAAGCCTGTATAAAAGACACACAATCCAGATATTTTAATTATAAGCCCTATACCTAGATTGGGCAGGTCTAGGGCTATACTTACTTATTCCCCAGCTATAAGGCCCCTTATCACTTGCTGTTTCTCCTGATCATGCAATTCTGGTTCATGGCGACTTCCACCAGCCTTCTTCCTCGCTCCCCTACTCTCTCCCTTCTTGCAACTCCCTCTCAAGCCTCCAGTCCCACCTTTGCCCTCCACTGCCCTAATCACAGGTTTTAGCCTTTATCTGACAGTTAAACTGGGGAGAAGGCTCACCTGGCATCAGTTGAGCACCTGATGATCTGCTTGTAGGGGGCAACTACCTCTTGAGGAACCAGGTTTAGCATTAGAATACAAGCAGCATCAGGCCAACTCACAACAATAAGATGGCGTATTTCCATCTAAGTATGCTTTTAAAATTTTCCCACCGTACAGCTTAATGAGAACATGCTGTATTTGTTGTGTGTTTTTTATTGCTGTGACCACATACCCCAGTAAACAACTTCAGGGGGTAGGGCCTTATTTTGGTTCACGGTTTCAGCCTGTGCTGGCTGGCTCCAGTTCCTTGGGCCTGATGTCAAGTAGAAGTCATGGCAGTGGAAGCAAAGTGGCAAAGAAGGCTCATTCATCGGGCAAGGAAGCAAAGAGAAAATGAGGAAGGACCAGCGGACCTCTTCCTCAAACTAGACCTCGTGCTGAAGTTTCCCCACCTCTCAGTAGTTCGATTGAATTATGAATTAAAACAAAACAAAACATTGTGTCCACTGATGAGGTCAAAGCCATCAGGACCTGCCACATGTTTCATCTCTGAACCAGTCCTTCAATGTGTAAACCTTTAGAGGACTCCAAATCGAAGCCATATTGCCAGACATAAATTAGTGTGTGTGTGTGAGTGTGTGAGAGTATGTGTGTGTGAGAGTGTGTGTGTGTGTGTGTGAGTATATGTATGTGTGTGTGAGTGTGTGTGTGTGTGAGTGTGTGTGTGTGTGTGAGTGTGTGAGAGTGTGTGTGTGTGTGTGTGAGTGTATGTATGTGTGTGTGAGTGTGTGTGTGTGTGAGTGTGTGTGTGTGTGTGAGTGTGTGTGTGTGTGAGAGTGTATGTATGTGTGTGTGTGTGTGTGTGTGTGTGTGTGAGTGTATGTATGTATGTGTGTGTGTGTGTGTGTGAGTGTGTGAGAGTATGTGTGTGTGAGAGTGTGTGTGTGTGTGAGTGTATGTATGTGTGTGAGTGTATGTATGTATGTGTGTGTGTGTGTGTGAGTGTGTGTGTGTATGTATGTGTGTGTGAGTGTGTGTGTGTGAGTGTGTGTGTGTGTGTGAGTGTATGTATGTGTGTGTGTGTGTGTGTGAGTGTGTGAGAGTATGTGTGTGTGAGAGTGTGTGTGTGTGTGTGAGTGTATGTGTGTGTGTGTGTGTGTGAGTGTGTGTGTGTGTGTGTATTTTCCCTGTGATTTCCCAGCTCTTCCTGTACATGGGACTAAGGATGTTTCCAGAAAGATATTTCTTTGTGAAGCAGTGCATTGAGAATGAGGAAACAAGATGCTGACGGTGCCTGTGGCTGTCATAGAGAACTGCATCTAGAACTAAATGAAAATTTAAAATGACATACCAAATAGGGATCATTTCATCTCACATTGCATCTGTGAAGAATATTCATACTATTAAAATTGAATTATCAAGAATTTCCAGACGAAACTAGCGCGCGTGCATGCTTGTATACCTTTGTGCATACCTGTTACAGTGTATTTGTGGAGGCCAGAGGACAACTTGCAGGAGTTGGCTCTCTCCTTCCCCGATGTCACCATGTGGGTCCCAGCAGCAGAACTCAGGTCACCAGGCATGACTGCAGGTGACCTGCCATTTCTCTCGGCATCCTCTCTCTGGCCCTTCAAATGAATCTAAAGATGTAAATGTAAGATAAGAAATGTGGTGCTGAGGAGTTAACCTCAGTCCATAAAGCGTTTTCCACACAAGCATGAGGAAAGTTTCATCCCTAGGTAGGGCTCATGTAAAAAGTCATCCATGTATGACCCGGAGAACATCACGGAAGGATGGAAGAGATGGAGCATGGGAGGTGTGTTCCAAAAGAGCTCTTCTGGGTAAGACATAGAGGTTGCACTTAAGAACTCACCAATGATGTGGTTATTTACACAAGACAAGCCCAAGATTGGCTCAGTCAACATTTCATCATGGAAAGGGGAGGAGCTGATGAGACCCCACTACTCCCCACTACTCCGTGAGAGTTGATTGACAGTCTCTTCAGTGAGGTGGCTACTAATAAGTTGTCCATTCTCCAGGAATATCTCCCACTTGTGCTCACACAGGAAGCCTAATTAAACACAGTAGATCACACTCACAGAAGACAGGAAAGTATGGAAGGGGCAACATGGAAAGAAGAAATGTTTCAGAGAAAGGAGGGGGTGGGGTTAATGGAATGTGAAAATGGATACAATACATTCCATGCATGCATAAAACTCAGAGTAAAAAAACGTTTTACCAAGTAATTTTTTTTTCCAAAGTGCCAGCTGTGATGACATCACGTGCTTTGTAAACTCAGGACAGAGAAGGAAGAACAGGGGCTCCCCGGCCAGCCAGCCTAGCCAAGTGCCTTTATAATCTTAGGTTGCAAAATGTCTTCCCTATAATGCTATGAAATCTGATCCCATAAAAACAAGCTGACACATTTGGCTGCATGAAAATCTAAAACCGCTGTGTGGCATTAACTAAACAAACCATTGTAAGCTAAGTTAAAAGACAACTGTCAAACTGTGAATACCATTTGCAAAACAAATAAGGTAAATATGGAAAAATTAAAAAAAAAATACTAGCTGAAATCTACAAGCAAAGAACATCCTAAGGGAACACTGAACTAAACTTGCGACCAGGCAAGTTATAGAAAAGTTGACAAGAGTTCAGACAGAAAATATTCAACTGCTCATAGTAAATCACTCCTATCCTCACCCACCCACCCCCATTCCCAACCAACCTCCATTTCCACCCAACCCCCATCCCCACAAAAAGAAAGTAAAACAAAGTGGTTTTTACCACCTCAAACTAGGCAGGAGTAGACATCTATCTGTCTTATGTTCTGATGAGTAATGTCAATCCAGAATTTTTTTTTTTTTCTGGAGCACAGAATAGCAGTGTGCCTATGGGATTTAAATAATTATGCCTTTTGCTCCTCCAGTTTTGCTTTTTCTTCTTTAATAAGGAGATAACTAGACAGGCAGATGTTGTCCACACCTGTATGCTCAGAGGTCTCCCTCACTGTCCGGACATGTGCGCCATTGAACCGTCAAGAGATCAGTGATCCTGCAGCGCTTTAAAGAAAAAGGCACAAGGAGACTTTGCACAGCATGTCTTATTTATGGTGGCTTCTCAAGAGCTTTATTCTCAGTTATATTTACCTGTTTGCTCATCTATTTATTGATTTATTTATGTGTGCACCATAGTGCACATGTGGCGGTCAGAGGACAATTTGTGAGTCGGTCTTTCCTTCCACTTACATAGGCCCTGAGATTGAACTCAGGTCATCAAACCTGGCAGAAGGCACCTTTACCGACTGAGCTGTCTTGCTGAACATTTGGGTTTTGTTGTTGTTGTTGTTGTTGTTGTTGTTGTTGTTGTTTTTGAGCCTTACAGGGTAGCTCAGGCTGGCCTACAGCCTATTTATCTACCCAGGCTGGCCTCACATTCATGGCAATTGTCTGTCTCTGTTGCGATTGGAGGCATACGGTGCCATACCTGTCTGTACATTTTATTTGTAATATATGTATTAATCTATGTCATATGCATAAAGAAAGAAGGTGTTGAGGAGCCTTCCACCAACATTAGCAACAATAGTCTTCCTTTGATAGTTTCAGGTGATTTTGAATTTAGAATTTAGGTGATTTGAATTATAAATATAAATTCTTTATTTTTATAATTAAAGCCTATTATCCAGTGCAACTATTTATTTTGATAAATAGAATTTAAAAGTTTCCAACCTGCAAAGGGCTTCAGTTGTATTTTTGAGCAATGCAGATTTGCTCCCTCAGGAAAGGATACTATGTCTGGAAATAGCTTTGGGACATAGGGATCTGTGTGGTGGTATGTTTCCTCAGGTAAACAGATGGGGCTGATCTAGTTTCATTCAAGCCTTTGTGTCCCTTGTCAGTCTGCAAAACATTTGCTGACTGTTTTGTGTGCTTTGGACACCACACTAGGCATCACAGCTCATACAGACCAGACGGGCAAAACTAATCTGCCTTTAGGGAACTAATAAGTGGTGACAGATGGATATCTTGGCGTACAGTGTCAGTATCCTGTGGTGATATAGCGGAGGGTGCCTCAGCACAGGCTCTGGGTGGACACACACAAAGCATGATTAAAGTCTTTGCATAAAAGATGAACAAACAAAAGAGCCGATGATTCTGAGACATGGTGCTGAAACAGGCAGAGGACTCAAGACACGGTGCGGTGCATATGAGATATGTCTAGAGGAGACTGGGGTCTGAACAAATAAGCAAGAAATCAGATAGAAAACCTAACATCAGGAAAGGAGCCTTAAATATTTAGGAATTTCACACTAATTCCCCTCCCCCCAAGACACCAAAAAGCTCACACAGACAGTTTAAGAATCATGTTACAGACCTGGAAATTGGCTGAACATCTGGAAAATGCTAGAAAAAAGTCTAGTAGATGGAGAGCTAATTCCTTTGATGGTCGCCCTTACCTCATATTAGATAATATGGATCCTGAAACAATAGTTCCAGAGCACAGGCTCACATGTATGCTGAGAGGACATTATTACTAAACCATGACAAAGCCAGCTAAGTCACGGTATGACAGCATAGCCTTTGTCTTTTGGAACTGGACATGATCTACTTATTCTTTTGAATTGCTGGGGTCTTCAAAGAAATGATGTGTGCACATCTTAGGTTACATGCAGATACTCTTCATGAAGACCATCAAGGAAGCTGGTAAAATGGCCAGGTGACCTGAGCTCAATGCCAGAGCACAGGCTCACATGTATGCTGAGATGCATAAAAGATGAACAAACAAAAGAGCCGATGATTCTGAGACATGGTGCTGAAACAGGCAGAGGACTCAAGACACAAATAAAAGCCAGGTGTAGTGTAGGTAAAGACAGGTGGATATCTGGGGTTCTCTGGCCAGCCAGTCTCATCAAAACCGTGTACTCCACATTGAGTGACACCATTCTGTCTCAGAATATAGGTGGAGGATGATTGAGGAAAACACTCAGTATCCACCTCTGGCCTCTAAATGAATATAGACACATGTGGATGCATACCTGTACACATGCTATGTGTTCATACACACACACACACACACACATACACACATGCGTGCACTCACACACAGACAACCACTAAGCTTTGGGAGTCATCACCACCTTAAGATTTAAGTTGCTCCCATTGCTTCAGGGAGTTCTGAATCTTTGCCTATTTCCAAAGGGGAAGAATGAGACACATTGGGAGGAGTCTGCACTACTACTTCATTCCTGTGGGACAGCAGGAGAGACATAGTATCCGTGAAATGAGCACCTCCATGAGACAGCAAGAGTATGGTATAGCCCTCCCTTAAGTATTCTTCAGCTCTGAAGTATTTTCAGTTGAGCAGTTTGTGGTCATACATTGTTGTCACAGTTTAATTGCATTTCTGATTACAGTGTTCTAAACTCTGAGGAAAGTTGCCCCAGCCACTTAAGTGCTCCTAAGCTAATAATCCCCCTAAAGAGTGTTGATTGGCTAGTTTCAAGGTTAAGAGTGTTGCATGGGAATGAGTCTATAGGAGAAGACACTGTATGCCTGCTGGGTGTGAGTACCAGAGATATAGATTGAGGCATCCCGCCCTCAGACTTTAAACTGCTTTACAAGAAATGTGTAGCAAACTATTCAGCAAGAAACTGGGGACAGAAATCAAGCACTAAAGAGCAGTGAGTGTCCTGTGGCCCAAATGTCCACTAGTCCCCTGTCCACCAGTGCCCTGTCCATCAGTGCCCTGTCCACCAGTGCCCTGTCCATCAGTGCCCTGTCCACTAGTCCCCTGTCCACCAGTGCCCTGTCCACCAGTCCCCTGTCCACCAGTCCCCTGTCCACCAGTGCCCTGTCCAGTAGTCCCCTTTCCACCAGTGCCTTGTTTACCAGTCCCCTGTCCACCAGTGCCCTGTCCACCAGTGCCCTGTCCACCAGTCCCCTGTCCACCAGTGCCCTGATATTCATGCTCTGAAGGTTCATGTCACCTCTCAAGTTAATATAATGAGATTCTAACTCCCAACTTAATGTTGAAGGTTAGGTCTTTGGAGATGTGGTTAGGTCCCGAGACAACATTCATGAGTATTCTGAAGGTCGCACAGGTCACTTCTTCTAGCATTTGGTCAGACACTCTTCTCTTTTTGATTCCCAAGCCTCATTTCATCAGTGAACAATGCGTGCTATTGAAAGAGGAAATAAGGAAAGCTGGAATATTAGGCATGGAGAGGGATTTGGAAAATGTCCAGAGACAGTGTCTTTGTTCTAGAAGCTTCCAATTCAGTGGTAGAACACCTTAGATCACCTGTCTCACTGATTTATTAAGCACTATATAAGTGAGGCTTTCTTGTCCCTGGCCTGCCATATGGGCAGCCATAGATAGTCACTAGGAAGTGGTGACTACTGTGACTCTTCAGGTGACAGTGACATCAGAACTCAAAAGACATGCCCTCTTTTTTTTTTAAATATTTATTTATTTATTTTATTACATGTAAGTACACTGTAGCTGTCTTCAGAGACTCCAGAAGAGGGCATCAGATTTCGTTATGGATGGTTGTGAGCCACCATATGGTTGCTGGGATTTGAACTCAGGACCTTTGGAAGAGCAGTCAGTGCTCTTAACCGCTGAGCCATCTCACCAGCCCAGACATGCCCTCTTATTGTAACTTCCTGAGCCAACTTTGGGTGCTATCCTCTGGAAAGTGTGATTCCAAGGAAAGCAAAGGGCACTGGTGTTTGGATGCAGATTTCTTGAAACTCATCTGATGTTTGGTACTGCTTGGCTCTTGAGCTCCTTGGACCATATAAAAACTGTATGCACCAGATAATTAATGTCACAATAGTAGTGTGTATATAAAAGTTCTGCTAACATATAACTATCCGTTACTGTATAAACATGCATAGAAATTATCTTTGAAAGTTCTTAAGATTTTTTCTAATAAAATCTTAGCTAAAAAGGGCCATAAGTGGGGAGGGATGAAGACTGTGAGAATCAAACATAGTTTCTGTAGTCCACTTCCTTTTACTCATAACCCATATTTGGAGTTATATGAATATTCATATATGAATGTGTATGTCTACAAATATTCAAAATTTAATTAAAATGATTTTATGAGCATTTGTGTATGACTATTAAGAAATCACGTGGGGCTGGAGAGACAACTCAGGAGTTAAGAGCACATACTGCCCTTGCATAGGGTCTCCATTCCCAGCACCCATGTTAAGTGGCTTGCAAGTACCTGAGACTCTGGTTGCAGGGGATCAAGTGCCCTCTCTGGCCTCCTGAGGCATTGCACTCAGGTGGTGCACATACACATACAGTACAAAATAGAAGTTAAAACAGAATGGAAGGTAGAAGAATAAAGGCAAACCAGAAATAGCACATCTGCATACTATAAAATAGCTCATCCTCCACACTGCACAAGTCCCTCAAGCAGCGAGCAAAGCAACACGAGCCCCAAATCTCTATCCAGACCATGCTGCATTTCCATTTGAAAACCATACTCAAAACAAACTAAATTACATTTGAATTCTCTTCCAGCCATGGATATTCGTGCTTTACTGTGTAAATGTCACTGCTGATCTTGATAGGCATCCACAGAGGAAATTGTCAGATTATATATGAAGACGGGCGTTTAGTTTTAATGTACCGAGAGCCTTTGCATCTATTATGTCATCCACGTGGCAGCATTTTTTTCATTGAATTTCTAGTTCTGATTACCTCCTTCCACTCAAGAAATGTCTTTACCTCACAGTGCTCCTGTCTTGAGAGAAAGGCTGTTCTCCTGTGCCTTACCCAGTTTTCCTGATGCAGCTATTAGATTAGCAAAGTGTTAGAGAGAAAACGCTGTGGTTTTAGTTCTAGTGCAACTCTCAAAATCAGAAGTATCCACTTAAGAAATACTAATTGTGCAAATATTATTAAAAGAAAGCTTGACTCTTGCCAGCAGATAAAAGATGTAATTGGACAGTGCCCGTTTTACTGACATGATTAGACAACCAAGGATCATAAAACCGGAAATGAGCCAGGCAATAGCTGGAAGGACAGATAAATATCATCGGACAGGGAAGAGAACACCCGGAGAAAGACATGAGATCAGCAGGTGACGGGGTGGCCAGGAAAAGTCAGGGAGTTGTCTTTTGCACACACCCGAAAGCAGGAAGCCAGGAGAGTGCTTGAGACAGCAGAATGTTTACAGAAGAGGAACCCTAGGCCAGCTGTCTGAGAAGGAGCTGTCTGGGGGTCCCAGGACGGAAGCTTGAGACTCTGGTGCCCAGGTGGTACTCAAAGAGGAGCAGCTAGACCCAGGAGCTGAGGCCAAGATGCAGGAGAGGGTTCCCAGTGGATGAAGTCTGACTTTATTTGGATGCACTGTCACGGTCACATAGAAGAAAATCTGATACTCAGATGCACAGTTGGGTGACTGACCGTAGTTAATAACACTGTCGTTTGTCTTTGAGAATAAGCAGAAGCAGGGATATTTGAATGTTTTTGCCACAGATAAATGGTGTTCAAAGTGGAGTCATAACCCTGATTTGGTCATTGCATGTTGCACATGTACTGGAACGGAACAATGTCCTCTGAATGTTTGTATGTATTGTTTGTTAGTCAAAAAGTTATAAAGAACTTTTTATAAAGCACAGTTCTGGCTGTCATGTAGGGAATCAACTGTAGGCGAGAGAGAGGCATAATATGGTACCCCTTTAATCTCTGCTCTTGGGATGCAGAGGCGTGTGTTTCTCTGTGAGCCTGAGGCTAGCCCAGTCTATATAGTGAGTCCTAGGCCAGCCAGGGCTATGCCGTGAGACTCTGTCTCTGTTTGGAGGAGTGTGAGAGTGGAAGAGCAGTTAAGAGCCCTATCCCATTGTTCTGTGGCGATGGGGTCTGAACTAGAGTGGTCAGCTGGGATGGCGAACCCAGTCCGAGTTTGGGGCTCATGGGAAGAATGATTAAGCATGTGCCTCATCACGTCCCTCTTACCCCTGGTTTTCTCCATGGGGCTGGAGTGGTAGAAGTTTGTGCCAACAGACGCTCCCCTCCTGAAGCAAAGGCATCCCCTGAAGCTTCACGATGTGGGATGACCATGACACTTGAGCATTTAGAAAGTGTACCAAGCTGGGCTGAGAGATTAATATGGTCGGAGCCTTCGTAGGTTAATGTCCCTGCTTTGCTTTTGCATTTGGTTCTGGCTGAGAGGTGAAGAACAGGTGTAGAGGTGATGGTGATGTGCTTACTGGAGAGTCCAGGGCTTAGCTGTGCACAGGCACATGGTAGAGAGCCACTTATCGTCTCTAGGAGCCACAGAACCCAGTGACGCTCTGGTGCACTCAACCTAAGCACGAGAGGGGAGTTCTAAACATTCAGTGTTTGTTTAGTTGAAATGCATTATTCCTAGGTTGGGGGCCAGGACTCCCAAAGAGGCATGGGTATGCCTTCCCCTCCATAAGTCATTTCTGTCCTTCTGCCACAGTCTCCAAGTCGTCCATTCTTGTCACACCTCACGATCCTCTGAATGCCTGTGTTTTTATTTCCCGTCTGCCCTCAGCTTTTGGTCCCTGTTCCCAGCCTCTCCATTTCAGAAACATTCACTGTTTCCTCCCCAGGTAGCAGCAGCATCTGATGCTACAGGAGAGGAACGGTGTGCACTTAAAACATTGCTGTATGTGGAGTTGAAGCAAGCACTCAGATAAGTTCTCACTGGGAACCTGCAGTGCTCTCTCATCTGCCTTCCCTCTGTTCCACCATCCCTACCCTAAGAGCATCGGGAGTCTCTGGAGTGCTTACAGCTGGGGAAACTTGACCCGTAACACTATACAGGGCATCTGCAAACCTCCTGTCAGACACATTGATGTTTGTGTGAAGATGATCAATGCTCATTGGCCTGATCGCTTACGGATTGTGGGGAGCAGTCAACAGACGATGAATCTTGGAAGATGAGGTCGTAGAAATAGTCAAATGGCCACAAGGAAGGGAAGAGAAGGGAACAGTAGACTGAGATGCTTAAAATGGCCTTTGTGGGTTAAAGCCAGGCCCACCTGTAGAGCCTCCTGAAGGAGCCATGACTGGAGGTGATCTCTGGGTTTATGAGGATGCAACAAGAGGTACAGGCTTATCAAAGGAAAGGCGAGCTGAGCCAGCAGACCTTTCTTGTGCTCCCGGAATTCCTGCTGCTCATTAACAAAATTTATGGACGAGGGAAGCAAGGAGTATTTTTTAGAAGTAAAGAAATGACATTATTTTGCCATGAAGTATGGTTCAGATGTGTTTTTCTATTTTAAAAGTCTGATCACACTGCTTCTCTCAGGGAATGACTTGGGCTGAAAATGACTCCATCCATTTTCTTCCCATTCTTTCCCATAATGACTTCGCTGCTGACAAAGTCTTTCTTAATAGTTCTGTAACCCAGGTAAAGCCAGGCTTCTGGAGGCCAGCATCAGTATTAAAAGGAATACCTTACATCACTGAAAAGCCATTCAAACTTTTACTGAATGGTCCCTAAAACCTGCAAAGCCCTCTCATTCGTGATCAGCACATTGGAACTTACAGATTCCTTCATGAATCTCTGCTGTTGGTGGTTCCTATCTTTCTTCTTTTGAACTACCTCAAAGCTCTTTTCTTGAATGCTCTGCAGCTGTTCCTCCAGACCAGCCTACCAAGGGCTTCCGGCTTCTCCTGACCTCTCTCCTCTTCAGCCTGCACCTCAGGTGTCACAGACTGGCCCTGTTCCCTGGCTAACCTCCTTACGCCTCTCAGTCTGTACTACAGATCTCACTAGCCCACCTGCCCTAGGCAAGGCAGCCTTCTTCTCGAGTCCCAGGATGTCAGGTGCTTACCATCCATACAAATGAGGCAAACATTTCTTTGTATTCTGTCATGATTAACTGAGAATTTTTCCTCTACCAGAAATTCACTCAAATCAGGATCCAGTGAAAGGAATTAAGTCAGATGGACATAGTCATTAGATTGTGGTTCTTCACACAGGCACGCGCACGCACGCACGCACGCACGCACGCACGCACGCACGCACGCACACTCACCCACCCACTCACTCACTCTCCTTTGCCTTAACAAGAGGGTGAAGGGGAGTTTTCTGGTATTGACTCCGAGTACAGGGCCTACTCCAGAAGGCGTATGGGGTTCTTCTGAAGTAAACATGAGTGACCGTGGCTGAGGCACAAAGATTGGGTTCCACTGGGGCAGAGGTTGTTTGAACTCTCACAGACACAAAACAAAACAAAGCCGAGAATCAATAGGAGCCGAATTCATTGATGGGCACACGGGGTAGGCTCGGCAGAGCAGAGCAGGGGCCCTCTCAGATGCTGCCCTTAGAAGCAAATGATCTGCCGGGCGTGGTGGCGCACGCCTTTAATCCCAGCACTCGGGAGGCAGAGGCAGGCAGGCGTATTTCTGAGTTCGAGGCCAGCCTGGTCTACAGAGTGAGTTCCAGGACAGCCAAGGCTACACAGAGAAACCCTGTCTCAAAAAACCAAAAAAGAAAAAAAAAAAAAAAGAAGAAGCAAATGATCTACTATGTCATACGTTTCAGATGTTTTACCTCATAGTGACAAAGACGTTCAGTCAGATATAGAGGTTGGTAGTGTTTATTGAGAGGACTAAAGACACTTTTGTAGCGTTCCGCCTCCCTACAGTCATGACGTTCTCCACAGTCTGTAGGGTCGACTCCAGAGAACTTCAGTTTGCAATGGATGATCATACACTGTCCTACTCAGCCATTGTATAAATCCGTGAGTGTGTTTGCTGGAGGAAGTGACTACAGATGAAACAGCTGCAGTGTATTAGAAAGACAACCTGTGCTTCTGGCCGTCCAGGGAGTGGTGGGGTTGCTGGTCTTATGCAAAAAGGATACATGTGACACCGTAGCAGCATCGTTATGTGTTAACTGCCCTTGCCCTATAGCTTGCCTAAAAAAGAATGTCACTCTTTGTATTTTTAGATTTTTAAATAAAACATATAAAAATGTACTGTGTAAATTCTGTTACAGACCCATGTCTGAAACTCTGCCATATAATAACCCAGTCAATGTTCCATGAAATTGAACCATTATTGCCACTAGAAGGAATTTTAACTGATTTTTGCTTACCTTTTGTTTAAAAATAAACAAGCATTAGATTTCACTATTGAGTAAACACACAGAAAGGCACAAGGAATTTTATGAGTGATAGTCACATACTTAGAGCATGCAGTATCTCAGCAGGGCTGTATATAAGTATGAATAGTAGCTGTACTTTCTCTAGTAGACTTCCAAGGGTTAGATGCTACCGAAGTTCAGTCCCCACAAGTTTAAGTCCAAAATTCTCCTTGTTCTTTAGGTCATTGACCCTTAAATGTTTTTTATTTATCAGGATTTGATCTAAACCCTGAAAAGAACCTATGAATGTGCAAAAACCTTATGTTAGAGCTCTTTGAACCATTAGGAGCAGGGTGTGTGTAACTATCCTAGAAACTATTCAGCGATGACCACCATCACAGCGGAGCCGGTGAGATCACTTTATACAAGGGCAGTTAGGAACTTAAGGTTAAGGACTGCCTGGCTCAGGCACTTGATGGCAGTTTGTGTTCTCCAGTGGAGTGTGCTCCATACGTAACGCCGTTCCAAATTTAGAGTCCATCTGGTGAACCTTGGCAGTGAGATGCACTCAGGCTTTGTGTGCTGAGGGATATGCCCAAGCAATTCTCAGAGTAGGGGCTCTCTCTCTCTCTCTCTCTCTCTCTCTTTCTCCAGCTATTCTCCCTGGCACCGTCTACACCCCTGTCCCCCATTCCCCTACATAGTTTATCACAGAACCCAGCACCTAGAGTATATTTGATAGGCGCTTAACAAATGAGGAATGATTAAAAGTGAATTTTGATCTGCTGGCACGATCAAAGCCTTCACTGTTTTGTGCACTTCAATACCTGTACTGCTAAACTTCAGTCCGACAAATGTCACACGCAGAGCGTTTGCTACTAAGGGGAACATAATACTCAACTTTAGAGAATGGGATGGCGAGAGAGGGAAGTTGGAAAATGGTAAGGATGTAAGAGGATAGGAATTAAAGTGCCTGGGCTCCCGGTTTCACTCTTTATAAGCTGTGTGTAAAACGAAGAAAGAGGAGATGGACTGGGAAGCAAGAGAAGATGCAAGGGAAGAAGGGACAGAGAGAGTACGGTGTAGCTGATGAAAAATGTCCAAATTTGATCCAGAGTTCAAAGCAGCAATCCAGAGTTCAGGAGGCTCAGTAGAGCCCCCAGAAGAAAAAAGCTGTGTAGCACAGGCTGTGTGCTGTGGGCTTCCTCCACTCCCATCTTAGCATACATCCAGCCTCATTTTCTTCCTTTCTACTGTACCTGTTTGAATGCATCCATTAAAGATCGTTCTTTAACAAAAATAACCTTTTGACTGAGCAGGAAAGAAAGTTTGAGAAAATAAAAGTTTGAGGAGTGACCTTGAGGCATGCCCTCCTGGGTCGTTGCAATGGAAGGGCATAGGGAGGCAGCCGTGAGTGAGCGCGCTGGAGGCCTGCACACTGGAGGCCTGCAGAGCTAAGGGAGGTGTTTGAAGAGGAGAGGGTTTAACATCAAGCATCCTGATTTTATTGGCTCAGCTCTAGCCTTCTGCCCAGGATAGGAGGAAATGCCTCATCTCTCCTCCAACATCATAAGACTGTCTCCTCTCAAGACGTACTATGAGAGCTTCTATACTCTTTGGGACCTGGCTCAGCTCTCTTCAAGATAAAGGAACATCTAGGAAGGAAGCAGAAAAGAAAGCCATCTCTTCTGTATTTTTTGCAAAGACATAAGCTTTTAAGTGCAAACCATTCAAGTTTGTGCGCGTGTGTGTGTGTGCGTGTGCGTGTGAGGGTGTATGTGTATCTTTCAGAATGTGTAATTGTGTTTGAGTGTATGTTTGAGTGTATATGTGTGAGTATTTGAGTGTGTGTGTAAGATGGTGTGTGTGTGTGTGTGTGTGTGTGTTTGTGTGTTGTGTGTATTTCTGTGTGAGTGTGTGTCACTGTTGTTTACTTTCAGTTCTTGCTAGAAAGGTTTAGTAGTTTGACCCCCATGCTTATCTCTGTGTTTCCAAATTTACACTTTCAAATGGTTGATGGTCATTCATGGGATAAGGGAGCATCAACCTCTCTACCCCTTTTTAAGATTTAAAAAATTTTTATATCTCTTTATATGTGTATATGCATGCCATGTGATGTGTGTGAATGCCTACAGAGACCAGAAAAAGTCATCAGATCCACCGGAAGTGCAGTTTAAAAGCAGCTGTGAACCCCCTGACGACCGGGATCTTTGCTTGTGGTTCTGCTCTACCTCTTCAGCTCTGGACTAACCCTTCTGAGTGAAAAGCTGAACCAACTCTGTTTTTGAAAAAAACTCTATTTTGTGGGAGACCAGGGGCTAAACTCCAATTCAAGAAAGAAAATCACAAAGTCCACCTGAGCAAACACCCTATGACAACCCGCCCTTAGCAACACCCAGGCTACAATAGCAGGATCAAGGTACATGGAGATAACTAAGACATCCTGCAGAGAACAGATAACCTGACCACCCTGCTTGTCAGGTGGTTCTGCCCTCTTGTTCAGATCCTGCAGTTTACACCAGAAATGAGTTTTTTGAAATATTAATTGGCTGATCTGCATGGAAATTCCCCAAGTTTGCTGTAACCACAGTAAGCACCCTGCACCCTTAGACTCGAGGCTCCCACTCTGACCTGCTGCTCTGGGTCTTCCCTGAGAGCTCATAGTAAAGAGCTTATATGTTTCCATGGGAACCGGCTCCTGGGTGGTCTTTGGGTACCTGCAGCTCGGGCATAACACCAAGCGCTATCCCTCAGGTGCTCTCTGCTATCTCCCAGGTTTACAGATGGGTCTGCAACAGGCTCATTAATAGTAGTAGTCCCTGTCTTTGGGATGGAGAGATGGCTCAGCAGTTCAAAGCGAGAAGATCTGCTCTTTGAGAAGATCCAAGCACCATTTCTAGCACCATGGTGGCTAACCGCTCTCTGGAATCCAGTCCCAGGAGATTTGACACTGTTTTCTGCCTCAAAGGTCACTCATTGCATTAGTGTAGTGCAGACATGCGTGCAGACATAACACCTGTACACACCAAGTAATAACAAATGAAATGTCTCCAAACAAAGCAAGCAAGCAAACAAACAAACAAACCGCACCCTGATTTTAATCAATTAGAGGGAGATAAGTGCTGTTCTAATTTCAGGATTATTAGAAGCCAGAGTTTTCACAAGCATTGCAGATAGAAGAGGAGGGGATTCGGAAGCTTTCCAGGAAGGCTCCTTCAGCTAAGAAGGGCTCTTACAGTTGTTTTCCACGGCAGTGAAAGTCTGAATCAGCTTTGACACTCTTTTTTTTCTTCTTTTTTTTCGTCAATGGCTGCTACCAAACAATCCCTAATTCTCTATGCTGTTACCTTGAATAAGATGCTAAAAATCCCACCACAGATCTGTTTTGACTGGAAGCCTGAACATGTTTACAGGGGCTGAACAGCCGGCCTGTGTTCCTGCCTTGCATTTTAATAAGCCACCTGACAAGATCGACAGGAAGAGAGGGAACAGATGTGAGGGAGAAAGACAGCCCCGCCTCTGCTCATCATCAAGGGACCACACCTTGCTGCTATCAGGACACTGGCTTGGCTTGTAGTGGTGGCTGTGTTACCCCCACCCCCACCCCCCCACCCCCCAATGCAGGCCCTGATAAAAGGAGGCTGAGTTAAAAAATGAACTCTCCTGTGCCTTTGACAAAAGGAAATCTAGATTTCAATAGTGAATGTCTTGCCACCATAACCCAAAATGTTGGGTCCACCCCACCCTGAGGCCTGAAGAAGAGAGCCTTTCCTGTGGGTCACATCTTCATTGAGGGTTGTCTGTCTTCAGACGCACATCTTCATTTCAGGCACCAGCCTTCAGAAATCTGACGGGCCCTTTTATTTTAAGTTTACTCTATTTTATTAAGTATTTGGGTTGTTTTATTTTTTTTTTAATTGTGGCTTTTTGCTGACTTCTTGTGTAACCCCAGGATGGATTTTGCATAGTATGTTTTGTAAGTAGTGACGATAAGCCAAGCTTATAGTCCTAGATGCTTGTCTTCTCCTTAGTTGTTCGGAGCATTGTATTGTCCCAACAGTGCCCTGGACAGCCAGCCAGGCTGCAAAGGAAACCGTGAAACCTACCTGCTGTCTACGTTGGTCAGGATTCTGTGTTGATGAAAAGAAAGGAAGAAAGCCCATGTTTGCAGTCGTGTTACTGTGGAAGTCACGGCACCGGGGGCTTTTCTATTTCCTTGGAGAAATATATTAATAGCGTATATAATATACATTAATTATATTACCGTTGTGATCCTGCAGGAGCTGAGGAAAGAAAGTGAATGTTTCCTGTGCTGCTCAGCATCTGCTCAGACTGGGCTGTGGTGGGCCAGGTGGAAGAGGGCCGTGGGCAAGGCAAGAAGGGTGACCCTTTCCGGGGAACACCTGTGTTGTGTAGTATGCAGAGAGCTGCCTGGTCTTCCAGAAGTCTCTGCTGTGTTCTATACTGATGTGTGATCTTCCCTGCCCTGTTGCATGAGGTTTGGGGCCCTGAGTAGAACAGGGTCTACCAGATTGTGATAGCTGTTATATCTAATAATTGAAGGCTCAACTAAGCATGCATTTGTTCAATTAAACCATAGCAATTATGTCATTGTGCTGTGACTTATAACCGTTAATGCCTCAAACCAAAGTTTCGATGCCTTTTTTTTTTTTTTAATTTTTATGTTTTTACCTTTATTTTGATCTCTGCATGATTATACTGGGAACATAATTATGTCTGTTCTTTTTTAATTAGCAGTGTTTTGCAATTCATGAGTAAACAATCTTTAATTAAACGTGTTGGTATTATTAACTTCCTTTTTTCATCTGAATAGCAAATCAGAGGATGAGATTCTCTTGTTTGTTCTTAATTTTGAGATAGCATTTGCTGGGTAGCCCAAACTGACCTCAAACTCACCATGTAGCATAGACTGGCCTCGGCATCAAGATCTCACGGCCTCAGTCTTCCATGTTGGGATAACACACATGAGCCATCATAACAGGCTGTGAAATACTTTTACTTTGTATTTGTCAATTCAAGTCTATCTCTGAACTTGATCATTTTAGACTTGGGATTCCTGAAGGGCTCATTACTGTAATTGTACACAAGTCTCTCAGATTTCTTTAGAAGCAAGTTGAAATGGGTCATGGGAGATGACTCAGTTGGTAAACTGCTTGTGGCTCAGACATGAGGACCTGAGTTCAAATCCCCAGCACTGATGTAAAAAGCCAGGTTGAAAGGGTGCACCCCTGAAATCCCACTACTGGTGAGGCAGAGATGGGGTTATCCCTGGGACTTGCCGGTCAGGCAGCTTAACTAAATTATGAAGTCCAGTTTCTGCAAGAGAGCCTGTTTTAAAAAGTGATGCAGGAAGACTCCAGACATTGACCTCTGGCTACCACATGAATCCAGAACACATGTACATACCACACGCATGCACAAACATACAATAGAAATAAAGAAAAAGTTAATAGACTCAATATCTACCTTGATTTACCAAGTGGAAAAAAACAATGCAAATGTCTTGGTCATGAACATTGGGTCGTTTTCTACACCTACATGCAAATCTCCTTAGCTTCATGAGGCCGAGAGAAACATTTGACAAGCACAAGCGGATGTAACTATAGTTAGATTTCAGAAATACTGCGTTAAGAGGAAGGGTGGAAGGATGACTAAGAGAGTCAACTAACCTGGGCCCTTGGGGCTCTCAGAGACTGAACTACCAACGAAAGAGTAAGCAGGGGCTAGACCTAGGCCTTCCCACACATATGTAGCAGATGTGCAGCTTCGCCTTCATGTGGATCTTGAACAACTGGAATGGCGGCTGTCCCAAAAGCTGTTGCCTGTCCATGGGATATGTTCTTCTAGCTAGGCTGCCTTGTCAGGCCTTAGTGGGAGAAGATGCACCTAGCCTCAGAGAGACTTGAAGTGTCAGAGTGGGGGAATACTCAGGGAGTCCCCACCCACTCAGAGGAGAAGAGGAGGGAGGCATGAGGAGAAGGATTGTGGGAGGGGGTGGCCAGGAGTGGGGCAGTGAGCAGAATGTAACGTGAATAAGCAAAATAATAATGATGATAATAATAATTAATAATAGAAGTAGGGTGGAGAAACTGCAACTACATTGGAAAATTGTAAATTATGAATATTAGTGTGGGGCATTTTTAAGGAATATACTCATTGTACTCATAGGCCTTAAGAAAATATGTTACAGCTTCTTAGCGTAAAATAAAACTTAGTGATGAGCAGCTGGTCTTTCTTCAAGGTGACTCCATACCATTTTCGAGGCAATTTGCTGATGAAGTTTTCTAAATTCATAATTTCTGTGATTTTTCTCCCCCTGCAAGTTGGACCAAAGATGAGTCAAAAAATCACACTTGTTTTTAAACTCGATGTACCCAAGTCATTTCCTGTTGACAGGAACCCGGTGAAAATGTCATCCTTGTCATCGCCAAAGCTCTGTCCTAGAGAAGGACTTTCTTTGGCTGCCAGCTTTCCTGATTTTTGTCCCATGATGGATCTGACTGAGATTCGTGTTCTCTTCTCAAGTCTAGGTTCCCTCCACATCCCTCTGAACTATCCACCATGGGACCTTTCCAAACCTGCTTAGAGCTAACTAATTGATAGTTTAGCTCTGTGCTTGTAACTTTATAGACACGAAAGTATAGATGTGCAGTAACTGTAGAGTGCTCGGGTTTAATGGAAAGAGCCCTGAAATGAAAAAAGTTCCATTTCCAATTGGTCTTATTTGTTGGTACAACTCTATAGTCATAAACAGTTCTATGCTTTTCAAAACGGGGAAAAATGAATGTGTGACCGTCCAGCTGAAGTATGCTGCTGCAGGCACTCTGCACACGTAGTTTCCTACGGATAAAGGAGAATGTTCTCGGTCCTCTTAGGCTTCTGTGTAGTGACTCCCAGTATGCTCGGATTCCAGTGACTTTCAGATGCATGGAAGTGCCTGCATCTTCAGTGTCTGCTCCGTGTATAACGTCAGTGGTCACACAGGGTCTCCCCGAGTTGGACTACTCAGCCAGCCCTCCAACAGGCAAGGCAGAGCACCTACTGCCAGGGACCCAAGATGTCCATGCTGGCTTCTTCCAGACTGTTCCAGATAAGCCACGTGTAAAAGCTGCATGGGAAAGAGTCTAATGTGGGGCTTGTGCTTTGCTGACACTTCTCTGCCACTGGGGTAAAAATTCCTTCTTTTTGTTTGTCATTCAGATGAGTATAGGATCAAACCCGTGGAAGAGGTCAAATACATGAAAAATGGGGCAGAAGAGGAGCAGAAAATAGCAGCCAGAAACCAAGAAAACCTGGTAAGAGCTGAAGTTCTCCTATAACAGTGACTTGTGGTGACTATTGTTTAAAAAAAAAAAACAAATACCCTGCATCACACATTGATTTGAGGCTCACACCCTGGTTCAAGATTTCTTGAAAACGCTGTAGCTATTCTTAGCTTGCCTGGAAGCTGCACCGTTGCCCTGTATCCTGTTTGTCTCGGAATAGGTCCCCTTTCAATCCTGATAAGAAACGCTCCAGGGAAAAACAGCAAAATTATTAATGTTTCTAGAATTGAAGTTGAAACCCCTGATGTCGGATTGCGATGGGCTGGAGGTAGGCCTAACCCCTCGCCTCCTAACACAGATCCACGTCAGGATGAACGGTAGAGTTTCTTTATTTGAAACCTGTAATGAGGAAGTTGCCTTTCAAAGGAAAACCACAGAATTCTAGAATAGGTCCGCGTCCAAAGAGCCCATTCTTCACGTTCATGGTGTCGAAGGTACCGCACATTTGAGTTCATGCGCTACGTGCGATGATTGGGGCTGGGGAGCTCCTTGCTCTGGTATCATTCACTGTGCACATTCTTCCCAGCAGCCCGCCTCAATCAAATATTTAGGCAGTTATATTACTTGATTTCTCAGAGGTTAAAATAATTAAGAGTGTATATTTATTCGGTTGCCCTGGTGCATAATGGGTTTCGTTCATATTTTGCAGATATCTTATGTTTAGATTATTTACTTGTGTGATTGAGTGCATGTACTTTTTAGGATTTTTTTTTTAGGATTCTGTGTATCAATAAGTATTTTCGCTCCACTGACATTTTTTCTAATACATGTTTCATTCCTTAATGACCTCTACTGTAGCACAGGGGTCGACACAGTATTACCCCCACCCCATGCCTGCCATTTTCCATCAGGATTCTAGTGGATGTTAGAGGCAATGAGTTTTGCTTCCTTCATTCTCTTCTAAACATGTGACCAACAGCCCGAAATAGTAAAATGTCAGCAAGGGAATATTTTATATTTTAAGTATTGAAAATAAAGGACTTCTCAGCATTGTGGGGGGGATTGCCTGGGACAGACAGGTCCACAGGCTCCATCCCCAGGACACAGACTGGGGGACGAGGGTATTGAGAAGAGTCTAGATAATGACATATTTCATAAATGGCATTTAGATTTCTAACAGCAGTTCTTAGATGCATGGGAAAAGGACGATGACCAAAAAGTAGAAGTTAGTGTTACCAGGCTTCTCACATGAAGGTTTGTAGTTGCTGTGTTTATCATCAACAGGTAAATCAAAGACCTGGGTAGGTGAGATACTCCATACTAGAGAGCAGAGCTTTCCTTGCTTGATGCAGTGTGGGTTCAATGACTAGATCTCGGCACTGATGTTGGAAGCTGGCCTGGGACAGCCTGGCCTTGGCTCCCCGCTTTTGTACCTCTGCTCCGTGTGCTTGTCCCTTGGAAACCTGAGGAAGCTGGAGACTGAGGTTGTCTTCGCTGCTCATCCTGCTGAGACCAGCACAATCTGCCCCACCCCACCCCACCCCTTCGCATCCTTGTAAAAGAATTCCTGGTCGCTCTATGCTCAGAGTTAGCACTAGTATCCTGTGCAAGCCAAACACACTTGAAGAGAGAGGCTTCGGGTCATTCTGGCTGATTTGTGTGACACGTACGGCAACCCCGTGCCTTCATTTGGCCAAATGCTTAAGATTTGTGCTGCCAATGGTGGTTTTCCAGTGCACAAGCATTCTCATGGGAACAGGAAGAGTTAGATGTCTTTGATTCTGGAATGAGCAGGATGCTTTCCAAAGTTGGAAGAGATTCTCAGTGATCTGTTAGTATGGTGTGTGTGTTGGTCAGTGTCCAGTCTCGCAGGACAATCTGCCCAGAAGTCACTCCATAAAGCTTGTGATCTCCCGTCACTTAAGCCTTTCTGTCAGTTTCCATGGCTGATGTTTCGTCCGTGGCCATCACAGATGTACCCTGAATCCACAGCAGACATTTATCCTGATTTCTGTCATTGCTGTACATCTGCATCTTCTACTTTGGTTCTTACTCTTACCTCCTTAAGCAAGGTGAAGTAGTAGATTGATTTGCTTTTCCTTTTTAACCATCAAAAAGCTATTCAGACACAAGTGGCAACCTGGATTCCAGATTCTCCTTTTCTAGCTTTAAAAGTTGGGCCTTAAGCTTCTGGAGTTCAGAATTAGAGAAGAATTAGAAGAAAATATAGGGAAAGCTATGTCAGGTCTTGGCAAAGGGAAACTTTCTTCATGGCGGCTTAGATTAACAAGAGCTGTAAAGGGAGAGCTTTCTTTGCTGATATCAGAGTCAAATTCTTTTTGTAAAGCCGAATAGCCGCAAGATGGAGGTGGTTAGGAGCGAGCTTTGGAGAAAACACTGGTGATCAGAACACAGTGAAAGGACTCATATCTGGGATACATAAAGAGTACCTCTAAATATACAAGGAAAGGGTAATCTCTTTAAAAAAAGAAACGAATACACCCAGTGGTTCACAGTAGATCTAGCACAGACCCTCATAGGCATACAAAAGACTGTTCTCCATGTTCTGGACTGTGCATACTTTGAGATGCATTTTCTTTGTGTGCCTGAAGGACACTGCCCTGCAAGGCATGCTTCACTGGGGCTCTGGTGGGCTGCCCCCTAAACACACTTGAGCTTTTTGTTCATCTGATTTTTCCCGTTTCCCAGAGCCAGAGGTGTGCTGGTTCTCAAACCGGTTTGTGCTGGTTGAATGTCATTGTAATTATGTAATTTAGTTAAATAATATGCAAGCCAGTGAAACACCAGCATGGAGAGAGCTGTTACAGTGAAATTTAAATGGAATGCTTTGAAAAGTCTTGATGAAGGCGGGTTATTAAAAGCTTGCTGTTTAATTGAATTCTACATTCCGATTCTTTTACGAGGCCGGCCGTTGCTTTCTAACTTCCCTTAAGAAATCAAACAGGAATCTCAGGTGTGCATCGAGGACATGGTCGGTGTCCCTCATGGAAAGGAGAAGCCATTTCCTTGTGATAATAGATGAGAAAAGAAATATACATCTTGGTATCTTAAAGTAAAATAATATGTTTAGTATACATATACATTTTATATGTCCCTACAATCACTCAGTGACTTTAATTGCCAGTTTAGGTGGTGTCATCTAATACTACTTATTGAAATTAGGGACATGCAAATTAAACTGTGATCCCATGTTTCATCCATTTGGATTGGCAAAAACTTGAAATTTAATAATATCAGACTTTGACCGGATGGTAGGAAAATATATGTTGATGTACCAGCGGCAAACACTTCTCTCAGAGGGCAGTGTAGTGGTTGGTATCTCTGGCAGTTTAAACATGCATGGCTGTGACCCAGCACTTCTACAGCTGTGTGCAATGGGCAGCTGCCTGCATGCAGGAGGAAGCTTGCATGAGACGTTCATTAATAGTGCTGTTTATAGAAAGTTGAAGGCAGACCTTTCTTCCAGTCAGCAGGAGAACAGTAGTTACATCACGCCAGGTAGCAATTAAAAAAGGAATTGGAACTGTTTTGGAGAAAACCATGCCAATCTCCGTGTTGATATATGTATTGTGATGCTGTGTAGGATTCTTTAAAATGAACCTGAAACAGCAGTGCTCTGTGTTTCCCCACAAATATCTGTGCATGGGGGAAGATTCATAGATACAGATGTGCTCCAAACTAGTGGCACACCAAGTTCAGCTAACTGATTTGCAAAATGGACATGATCCTGGAACTCACTTTAGGGAGAATTTGTACAAATTACGTAAGATAGTAGCACAGTTCCTGGGGAAGACTACACCATTATTGGCTATTATTATTTTAATTTTGTGAATCCAATTTCATTACTTAGGAACATATGAGAAAGAACCGATAAAGTGTTCAAGGGAGATTTTTATTATTATTTTTTTTTTAGTATTTAGAACTTTGGTTGAAAATTCATGTATTCAAAGGAGATGTTATAACAGTTTTCTGGTTTTGACTACTTCACAGTCATAAGCAGGATGGTGGCATTTTCTTCTTGTCTTTGGTAGATAGATTCCAGGGGTTGGGGGGGTATATAAATCAGCCATACGGACCTTGAGAACTGTTCAGTTTCATTCCATGGGAGTTCACAGTTTTCATTGCAAATAATTTACGCATTTATTACTTTAGACTTGGCAGAATGCAACCTTTTGCCACTGCTAGTGTGGGAAGTCCTCCTCACTGTTTAATAAAACCCTGTCTTGACTTCCTTAATTAACACTTACCATGTAGAGGCCATCCTCCCTCAAGAGCTGTTAAGTCGTGCCACTCCGGTCTGTTTCTTGTGCTCGTTTAAGCATGAGCTCCCACGATTGACAAGTGTTGCATTGATCTTGATTCGCCCTTTCAAGATACCTTTGTATAAATGAGGAGATTTTCTTTTCTCTCAAATGATGCACAGCACAAACTTTTGATTTCTGTCTTGTCCTTAGAGTTGCAGGACGCCTTTGACTTAGGTGAGTCATTGGGAATGGGAGTGTCTGAACTTGGAGGGACTCACTTCCTGGCTTAGGGACCTTTAGACACTGAAAAGTTCCCACAACAAAGCAAAAGAGGACACGCTTCGTCTTTTATTGACACAAGGACAATGAGTGACCTGTCGTGATGTGACCACATACACAAGAAGAAGCAGCTTGAGGGAGAGTGAGTTCATTTTGGTCACCGTTCCTGGGGATAATGCCCATTTTGAAGAGGAAGGCCCTGGGCAGTCCCTGGATGACACGTGTATCCCTGATAATTGATGCAGCAGGAAGCAGAGATCAGACAGGAAGTGGGGCAGGCTGTCAAGCCTTAGGGCCTGCCCTCCAGAAACCTACCTTTTTTAATACTACTCCACCTGAGTGTTCCACAGCCTTCCAGAACAATCAAGTGACCAAACCTAGGAACCCATGGAGGAGATGCCACATTTAAACCACAACTGCAGACTAAATACTTCCCTATCATGTGGTTATCACTTCAGTGTTAGACTTGGCCCAAAACACAGGGCGCTTAAGTTCTCCAGAGGGGAGGGATCCCGCATAATGTAGCCTGACATCAGCCTGAAGATCTTCTGGATGATCATCAGGGCAGACTGGGTGAGGAGAGGGCTTTGGTGGCTTCCTTCTCTCTCACCGTTGGCTGTGCATAGGAGGGATAGTGGGAAAGGTGCTGTGCCTCTATCAATCTTAGACGACTTCCTTTCCCCAGATGCTGGCACTTTTGTGTCACTTGAGTGGAGCACATTCAAGGTTCCCACAGACGATTCTGGCACTGTGCTAATTTGTTTTCAAGTAGAACAAAAGGAGCTTAATCTCTGAAGGGGGAGGGAGCTGTTGACTCAGCCTTCTGAGTGTCCTGTGATTAGCAGAAGCCTGGCTCCCGATTTGGGAACAGAATGTTATGGGATGAAAACAGGAATCACAGGTGTTCTGTACTGTACAGTCCAACACAACGTTCCAGCCATCACCGCCACGCCTAGTTACACAGTCACCTGGATCTGTTGCTGTTACTGTTATTTCATGGCAGAGAAAAAAAGTAGGTGCTAAATAATCGTTTTGTCCACAACCCTGGAAGAAAACCCTGTTACCTTGGTGAACGTGTAGGAAGCAAAGGGTTAGTTATGCACATCGTTACACAGACTCTACACAGAAATCAACCATTCAAACGTGGCTGGAGAATATGGTTGCTAGGCATTGGGTCCAGAGTCCCACATGTGCAAGGCAGGTGCCACATCCCAACTCCTCAAAAATGGTTTCTGAAACAACTGCAAGGCCATCGTGACAGGAAAGCACAGAAGAAAATGACTGAAGTCATATTTCAGGTTCCACTTTCTCTTTCCCATACTGAATGCGTAGCACTAACAAGGCGAGTGTGAGCCAAGTGTTTGCTCCCAGAACTGTCTTCTGTCTCTTGAATAAATCCTTATCTCAGCGAACTCAGTTCTGACAGTCAGTTGGGCACATTAGGCACACTGAAGGAATGGCAGGAACAACAAGGCCAAGTGGTGACTCTCGGGAAACCCAAAGGGAGACCGATGTGCACAGTGCAAGTAGAAGTAAGGGGAGTCTCTTAGTGAGGCCTCAGGAAGATGGGGTGGGGGTCCTAGCATAGAATGGTGTGGGCCTTCACTTGGGATCCTAGGAGAGTCATTGTGGGCCAGCTTGTCATCAGCTGGTGACTGGAAAGATTTTGAGCATAAGGAAATGTTGAGCCAGTCTTGGAGAAGGGGACAGGGATCATCAGTGACGTGGGAGGCTGGCGGAGTATATTGGGAAGTCTCTGTGACCAGTTGACATATCTGGTTTTACATTTTAGCTTTTATCTTTTTTCCTTGGGTGGCACAGTAGTTCCTGGTGTACTGGAAGTAACTTTATGTACTTTAATACAGTATTTGCATCTATAGACTGAATAGGGCAGACCCTACTGGTCTAAGTTAAAGATGGAGGGTGGGGGTGACTTCTGTTCCCAGCCTTGTTGCCAGAGGGATTGCTTTTGAAGATGCTTTCCTTGAATGGTCTTAGACGAGTCTGTTCTTGGTGTCCATCTGCCCAGCAGGGACAACCTCTAGAATAGCCCCCCAACATGATAGAATAGACACAGCAATGTTTGGTTTTGATTTCTTCTCTCTTTTTCCAACTGTGACCCCGATGTTTAAGTAAAACTAGGCAGAAGCCATCTTGAAGGAGAAATTCTGTTTAGGTCATTTAGGATATTGTTTGATCTCACTCACACATGGACATTTTGTTTGCAAGTGGTTCGGTTACAACAGTGGAGTCAGGGAAATGAGTGACAGTTGAGATGACCAATGTCATCAGAGTGCTTAGAGCCATAGTTTAGTGGTGTGCTGTTTCCACAGGCTGTTCAGATTTCTCTATTATAACCCATGTCAAGCTAAAAATAAAACCAGAGTGTATAAATTTCACTCCTCTGTTGACAAACTCATGAGGTGGCTTTACCCCAGCTTAATAATTTATGTCATGGAAGTGAGTATCCAAAGAAGCCCCATGTTTCCACAAACTCTAGTCAGCATCTCCCCTTCACTGTGAGAAGATAATATCTAGACTTTGTGGAGATGAAGGACTCACCAGCTTCACGGCTTTTATCTTCAAAGGGTTCTTGGTAATTCTGAAACTGTGAAGAGAACAGAGAGAGGGGGGCGGGGATGGAGGGAGGGGTTGGGAAGAATAAACGAACAAGGCGTAAAATATGCATCCTTCTCCTTCAAAAGCAGGAGGGTGTATTGCTTAGCCTGTCAGTATCATAATAGACATATGAAAATGCTGCTCCAACTGCCTGCTTCCCATGTGTGGTGGGGCTAATTGAATTTATTTACTCAGTGTTCTGTATGATAGTTGATGCCAGATTTCTTCCTTCTTTGTAAAATACAACAATGGAGAGTGACAACCATCTCTTCCCAAACTCAGTGAGCCGTCTTGCTCTTCTGGTTTGCGTCTGAATGGGTGGTACCTTACACACTTCCCATAGCCTGGCGATTTAGGGGTTTGGTTAAGCCCAGATAAACACTTCCTTGATGGATTTTTATGTTTAAGGGAACTGGGATCAGAAGTGAGATTGGACTCTAGAGAAAGAAGAAGTATGTGAAGAGGGGTTTGGTCCAGAAACAAAGCAGAAGGCTCACTGTTAGAACAGAGACACTCAAGACTGCCATGACTCTGGGTCTCCCAGATGTTGCCCAGGGTCTCCATACTCTGAAGTCTTTGGCATACAAAATATACAAGGGACAACAGGAGACAGCAGCTGTAGTTAGGAAGGGGAAAGTGTGTTCTTGCTAGTGTTCCACAGAGGTTTCTTAACCCCCACAACACAACACGGAAGCTCGTTATCTAACAATCCCTGTTGGCCAGGGAGAGGGTGAGCCAAGATGTAGACAGTGCCGCGTGTTCATGTTGTTTAACTGTGCCTCCAAAATTAACTTCTCCTTGTTCATAAATATACTGCTTGCTTGAGTTACTTTAAAACACACTTGGCAAAAGATAGAAGTGAATAAAAATAAGAAGAATCACTTACAAGTCCCGTGAGACCCATTGTGTTTTTATACCTCATATGCATAGAAATGTAACATTCCCAAGCAAAAAATAGAACATACAAGGCTAAATATAGTCTCGCCGTATGTTTAGCAATGATGCTTTTAGGCCCTTTCCGGAGTTGATTGAAAACCATACAGAAGCCACGTGATACTCATAATCACCTGAAGCTAGAAGAAACCAAGCTGTCTTTGGTGGATGAGTGGACAAAGGATGGCACATCCGTGCAATGGAATATTACTCAGTGATGAGAAGGAGTAAGCTACCAAGCAGTGGGAAATTTTAATGACTCTTCCATGCATATTGCTAACTGGAAGATGATGGGCTTTTACTTGGGATCATTAGTGCCGAATTCCCTCTTGCTATCTTGGATAGAACTTGACATGGAATATAAAAATAAATCCAGCTAATAATACTCTAAATCTTATCATAGGCAAGCTTATATTTGGGCTGTTGCTTTAGAAAATAAAAATTATTTGGCGTTCAGTGGTAAAGTCGCTCTCAGTGTATTCAATCATGTTGTAAGCCCTACCCTTGTTTCTGAGCTAAAAATAAAGACAAACATTTTGCAAGACCCTCCTGCCCCTCCCCCCACCTATTGATAAGTACCCAAAAAAACAGTAAGTAAAATGTACATTTTTGGAGTCCTTCCAAGCTGTCCAAAGTTAATTTTCAGTAAGCATGTTTGATGACTACAGCCTAGCCACTACTTGAAGTACATATGGTATTTTATGTGCACAGCCTATTCCCAAGATAAAATTCTAGTTGCTTCAGAGAGGTACAGTTGATTCTTCTAGGCTTTGCCATCAGTATTGGTCTGATGAGCTGTGATTATGTCTAATGACAGGCCTCTACACTGTGTGGTGCCTTCCTTCTTGGCTGAAGCTTCTGCAGATTGCTTGACTATAGATCCTGCTGAGATCTCAAGGGTATCTGCTTAGGGCATGGGCTGTGCTAGGCTAGACGATCAAGGTGGTTTGCACACAGGACTGCAGTTCATAGAGGCTGTGACCTCACCAGGAGGACAAGTGACTACATGGGACTTTTCTACATGGTGTGGGTTCTTGTAGTTGGTTACACTGATGCCAGTCATAGATTTTATCAGGTAATTGGCTTTGTACAGGTAGGGGCACTTCCTATAATTGTTACAGAGCCTACCAGGTGTAAAGAAAAGGAAAATAGACCCCACTTGTTAATGGCAGAGTGACAGGCATGGCAGAGGGACAGAGGGAATGGGAGAGAATGCCCCAGCCACCTTTGGGAGCTATAGTCTGCTAGAATCACCAACTTGCTCAAATTTCTGGGGAGGTAAGGAGTGCCCCATGGGAAAAGCACTGCGGGAAACCCCACAAACTTCAGAAATCTGGATTGAGCCCTTCCATCTAATTCTTATTCAAAAAGAAAAGTTGATCAAGAAAAACTCCTGAAGGAAACACCCTTATAAGCACTTGGTACCCACAGACATACTCTCTACCGCAGGGAACAGAGAGAGACCTGTTGTCCATCAGGTCTCATACAGAACAAATCTGAGAAAAGCACCAGTCTTGCTCCTAACCCAGCAACACAACAGCAAATTCCACAAACCTTGCCCTTCTTCCTCTCCCAACAGGAATGATGGTCACAGGTCTGGGTTAGTTTGAGGCATAAGTTACATGTTCTTTGTAAAACCTAGTAGAAAACAGCACATAGTAGGTTCTTAATAAAAGGCTGCTGCTATTCCTCTCATCTCTGTTTCCTGATTTCCATCTAGAGCAGTGGTTCTCAACCTTCCTAGTGCTACAGCCCTTTGATACAGTTCCTCATGCTGTGGTGACCCTCAACCATAAAATTATTACATTGTTACTTCGTAACTGTAATTTTGCTACTGTTATAGATTGTAATGCAATTATCTGTGTTTTCCACTGGCCTCAGGCAACTCCTATGAGGGGGTTGTTCAACCCTTGGAGGGGTTGCGACCCACAGGTTGAGAACTACTGATTTGTAGCCTGTGCCTTCAGAACTTTCTAGAGGATTTCAGGAACTTCAGTGCTTGGGAATCACAGGTTTATTGTTTTGTGAACCATTCATGACCCACGGAATCTTTCACATTCCAATTTTAGTCTTTGAACATAAATATAGTATTATAATTTATTAACTCTTTACTCTTCTAAGAGGCCTAATATGGTGGCCAATGTTGAGTCATTGTGTTTAACGTGGAGGATTCTGCCTCTTAACTCCCAGTCGTCAAGTTTAGATTAGCCCATATTGCATATGAAATTTGAGAAAGAACAAATTCAGAGTTTATTGTAAATGATATTGCTTGTTTTAATAGAGTTTCTCATCACACACTAATGAGGAAAAGCTGTGTCTATCTTTAGGCAGTGGTCTTGTCTCAAGAGCCTGCTAATTAGCTAAACGTTTGGCATATCTTGGTTACCCCAGTGGCCTTGATAATTAGAGTCAGCTTTGGACTCGACAGTCTTCCGTGTCTGTCTTATTTCCACTTTTGAAGGCATCTTCATCCACAGACCTTTCTGATTGTACCTCGCTCCTGAGCCTCGCAGAGGATATGGAGAGAGCAGGTTAACCAAGTGACTCTTCTCACTTTCTCTGCTTTCAAAGGATGCTTAAGTTAAAAATACCCTTTTACTTTTCCAAAAGTAAAATTGCTATTTTTAAAATGGGAGAAAATCTTTACAGGGCTAAAGCTCTTGGTAACTTCCCAATCCCTGACAAGAAACAGAAAGATTCAAAATTCAGCACAAAGGGACCAATACATTTGTTGATTTATTTTTACATAATATTCTAGGAGTGCTGTGAAATGGAGAGGTCCCACAGCGTGCTAATGAAGTAATCCAGCATGTTACAGATGGAGATGTCAGAGGCTGGGGAGATGGCTCAGTGCTTAAAGCACTTGTTGCTCTTGCATAGGACCTAGGTTTGGTTTCCAGCACCCACATATTTTATCACAGCCATCCATAACTTCTGTCCCAGAGAATCCAGTGCCCTCTTCTGACCTCTGCAGGCACCAGGTGTGTTCGTGGTGCATACATATATGCAGGCAAAACACTCATATACACAAAAATAAAATGAGTGAATCTAAAATGCACAATGAGTGGAACCCAGAAAAAAGAGTCTCAACTCTGTCTATCCATCTACTCACTCACGTAGTAAGTATTCGTTAGTCACTGACTACATTTCAGTTGCCTTGCTTGGTTTTGGATGTGCTCTGGCATACTCAGAGTCCTCAGCCTACTGCTGAGAGACAAACCCACAAGGAGCCTGTTTCCATGGAATGTCCTGATGGGTCTAAAAGGTGGACATGTGACCCTGTGCGCATGACTCTAACAGAACATCAGGGAAGCCTTCATGGGAGAGATTCTCGCCCTGGTTTCAATTTAGCTAGATCCTTAAAGTATTATAGAAACCACTGTAGAGGGCCACGTGCTCCTTTAACTGTCTGTGTATACGGAACAGTGCTACAATGTTGGCCTCATTGTTGGAAGTAACCTCCAGGCTGGGATGCTCTGTCCATTCTACAAGTAATCATGTATGGGAACTGTACCTAGAGGAGAAATAAAGGGAATTACAAAATTGCCAGAAACATGGTCTCTTTGTGATGCCCATATTCCAGAGGGAACAGACTGGTAAAGAAGTATCAGAGATGGGACTTACTAATGCTCAAGCTCTAACCACAGAGCAAATGAGCAACAGGTCATGGGGACAGTTAGTCATGGGGACAGCTTGTAGGAAAGCAGACTCTTGGAGGGCAGTGAGAGAGATGAGGCTGAGGGAGAGCAGAAAGAGAGGCCAGGGGCTTAGAGAATCACAGTAGCCTAGCAGAACTCTCCCAGGCCTGACATAACGGAGTGTGAGCCTTAAGATCTGAAGGGCTCTGAACACACCCTAACAAAACTGGACACACGGTCACATGATGGTGAGACACCTGGCTGTGAATTCAGATCCCCAGGCGCAGACCTCTGCACTCTTCTTTTTTTTTTTTTTTTTAAGATTTATTTATTTACTATTTGTAAGTACACTGTAGCTGTCTTCAGACACACCAGAAGAGGGCATCAGATCTCATTTCGGGTGGTTGTGAGCTACCATGTGGTTGCTGGGATTTGAACTCTGGACCTTCGGAAGAGCAGTCGGGTGCTCTTACCCACTGAGCCATCTCACCAGCCCCTCTGCACTCTTCTTAACTAGAGTGCTCTCATGAACCTCTCTGGACCTACACTTCCTCAGGACATAGTCACAAGGAGGACATAGTCACAAGGTCTTGCTAACAAGGCTGTTGTAAAGGCTGCATGAGACAGCAAGGGAAGCCTTAGCCCAAGGCCTGGTGTAGCAGACAGGAGTGACTGTTAGCTTGACTGTGTCCACACTTTGTATCCCATGGCTCTTTGGAAGCCTTTGAAAGTCATTATTTTGCTATACTTAACTCCAGACCACGGAACCACACAATGCATTATCTTACAAGGTTTTTGAAGGGTCAGCAAAGTAACTGTTGTGAAATGCTACTAACTGCTAGCATAGTTCTCATTGGTAAGACTTAACCTGGCAAAAGCGACTTAAGGAGGAAGGTTGTATTTGGGTCTGTCCTAACAGGGAAAGTGTGGCAGAAAGCGGGTGAGGGAACATGAGACACTTGCTGGAGAGCTGCTCTCAGCTCACCTCTCCTCTCTCACACAGGGACCCCAGCCAAGGAGATGGTGCTGCACATATTTGGGGTGGGCCTGCCTTGCTCAGTTAAATCATCCTGGAACCAACCACAAGTGTGTCTCCTTGGTGATTCTAAATCCAGTCACGTTAATAAGGAACATTAAACATCACAGCCAGGTGTATGTGTTTATAAGACATTAATAAATATGCAAAGCAATTGGAAGCGTTTTCTGTTTGACAGTGAGTCCAGTAACTTGAGAGAAGCTGAGCTCCTTGCCTGAGGTGGTTCACCTACTAAAATGCAAGGCAGTGTCCAATGTGTGTCCAGATCCATTTTTAGGGCCACTACATCTTAAAGCTTGATTTAAAGGACATATGCAATCCTGTCATCATCATTTTTCATTGGGGCTGTTGAGGGTAGAAAGCCGTCTATCTTTCTTAGATGCATATAATAGCTTTTATAGATGCACAGTCATGGCCGGCATAAATTTTGTGTGTTTTTTTTTTAAGTATTATATCATTTTCCATTTTCCTTTATCGTCATCATGTTAAATTTTAATGGGTGTGTAAAAGTACTTCAGATTGATTTTTCCTTTGCTTTTATCCTGCAACTGAGTATTCGTCTATTTCCTGACATTCATCATTACATAGTACATAATGTTTCTGTAAGCATGCCCCAAATCCAGCAGACTCTGCTCTTGATTTATTTCCTTAGATAAGTCTTCAGAAGTGGGGTCACTGACTCGATGGTCTTGAATAGTTTTATTGTTTCTGACATTCACTGCCTAGAGCCTCCCACTACTGTGGAGATCGCCAGTCTCAACACGGGTCTAAAAAATGAGTATTTTAGGTTTTAAAAACGTTCTCAGATTTAATGGTAAATACAGATGATACCTCAAGGCCGTTTTCGCTCTGCATGCTTTGATTGCCAACTCTTTGAAATAGGTTTTCACCTAATTTAATAACCCCCTGTCTTTTCTTCCTGATTTCATTTTTCTCATTCAATTAGTAAATGTGTCTTGAGTATCTACTCTTGGCCAGACTTATGCTTTAGAGATAGAAAGGAAATGAAAGACACAGGATTTTATAGTTTGTTAGTTAAGGTGTGTGAATGGGTACACAGCTTCGGTCCCTAAGAAGTGTCCACATGTAATCTGCATGAGACACCAGAGGCAGGAGTAACAAGTGCTTGTTAGGAAAAATGACTACGGAGCTAGTTTCAAAGACATTATCGATGCTACACATGAACATACATAAACATAGTGTTTTTTATAGCTATGTGTTAGAAATATGTTATAATTACTCATTATTGTGGTATGATGGTATGGCAAGAGAAATGCTGTCCAAAGATCCGTACACCTGTGAAGCAGGAGATGGAAGGAGGTCACAGCCCAGAAAAGGAGAATGAAAGGTTCAAGGTGGGGAGGGGAGCACTGGAAGATGGTGGCAGGAGGAAGGTCACGGAAAAGAGTTAAGGACCTTGGGGGACACTTACTAAATTGGGCTTATCCTGGAAGTCCTCAGTAAACGTGGCAGAAGCAGTCACTGGGCTTTGTCAAAACTAAAGTCAGCCTTATGTCCTTTTATTTCTAATGCCCCTAGAAAGGTAGCATAGCAGAGAAGCAGTTTGCATGTCAAAGTCAAAGAGACACTATTCAGGGGCTGGTGAGATGGCTCAGTGGGTAAGAGCACCCGACTGCTCTTCCAAAGGTCCAGAGTTCAAATCCCAGCAACCACATGGTGGCTAACAACCATCCGTAATGAGATCTGGCGCCCTCTTCTGGGGTGTCTGAAGACAGCTACAGTGTACTTACATATAATAAATAAAAAAAAAAAAAACAAAAAGAGACACTATTCAAATATGACTTTGCAGCCTACCAGCTAGGTGACCCTGAGCAATGCTAATGGCATCATAAGATTTACAGCACCTATACCTTCACCTTCATATCTTACAGAGCTGTTAGTATTGAGTTATCAGATAGAAGATGTTTTAATGCGGTGCCTAGCACATATGGATTCTATGTCAATAGTAGCTGCAGTAATGGTTATTGTTCCTTTAAATAGAATGTAAAGAGAATATGCATTCAGTGTATATTGCTCAGTAGTAGAGCATTTTTCTAACATGAATGAGACCCAGAGTCCCATCCCTAGCAACCATGTAAGTAAAGGAATGTATATGTACATAGATAGAATAGTGATTTTCTTTTTTTAAAGAAATCATACATACCCCATTCTTCTGGTTGCAGCTAAGTCATCGAGGCAGGGAGGTAAAGCAGTTAAGGACTGGGCTATAATCCTGGGCCACTGGTAAATAGCTTGATTGTTCTGAACCTTAGTTTCCACATCTGCAAAAATGGAGACAATAATAACACCCCCCCACATCGATTCATTTTGAAGTTTAAAGCAAGATGGTGTCGGCCATATCATAAGTGCTGAGTCATGGGTGACTGCATTTGTGACAGTGTTACAATTTTGACAGGGATGAAGATGATGATGATGTTTAGAATGGTGGCGCTGGTGATGATAACCACCTCTGGATAAAGTAACTTCAGTCCACTTTCAGCATAAGACTAATTCTACGACTTTGGACTTTCAAATCCCTCTGTTAGCCGTTAGTAGCATCACAAACTTACACTTGGCGCTGTTAATTTTCTTTTTTTCTTTTTTCTTTCTTTGTGAGTTTCACATCCTCTCCCCCATCCACTTGTATCCGCCCTCTGCTGTTGCATTTTCCACCCACTAAAATTAAAATAACGCACAGACATAAAAATAAATAAACAAAGCAAAACATAGGAAACATCTCATTGTGGAAGCTGCCGTGTGTCGCAGTGTGTCCCACAGTATGTCTGTCTGTCCTCACATCTTCACTTGCAAATGTTCATTGCACTGAGTCATTGGTCTGGCTTAAGGTCTCTGGCTTCTGTGATGTCATCAATACTGGATTTTTACTGGGGCTCCTCCTGATCATCCTATTGTTGCCCTGTGTCATGGAGATCCTACAGTTTTAGATCAGCGCTCGTCCCAGCAGTTCACAGATGATGTAGATTTGGGGGTGGACCAACTCAAAGCCATGGATCTGGACCTGGGTGGCAGCTGAACTGGTCACCCCATCTGCTCTCCCTTATGCACACCAGTAGGGCGAGCTCTCCAGCCCTGCTCAGACTAGGTTACCCAATGTGGACACTGGCAAGAGGTAGCTTCAGTTCTCTTGGGTGTGCCCTCTCTATCTCCCCATCCCTCTCCCTCTCCTCCCCCCTTTCTTCCTCCCTTTCCTCCCTCTTCCCCCTTTCCCTCTCCCTCTCCCTCCCCCTCCTACTCCCCCTCTTCTCCTCTCCCTCTCTCCCTTGCTTCTGCCTCCCCGAGATTACAGTTGAAAGCCACCATACCTGGTCATGTGTCCTTTTAATAGCTACTGCCTTCTCTTTAATCAAAAATCATTATCAATCACCATACTTACCTATTACCCCATGCAGGAGCAACTGGTCACCTAGCCCTGTCACTGTCAGCGTCTCCACACTGAGAAACTCCTCTCTGTTTCTGTCCCTGATATTTGGGGCAGTCTGGCTTTTGTAGATATGGTATGGGGTAACCCTGGTGCACACTAAGGTCTGATGGAACACATCCCCACATGTAACTATTCTGTAGGCTTTATCCCTTCTGCAGACCTAACTCATCGTTGCGTCTCATTTGTCCTCCACAGCATCTGAGGTGGGCATGACCAAGACAATATTGCTTTCTACCTGTATGTTTTGTTTTTGGAACCACACGTACCATAGCAGAGGTTCTGGTCAGTGGTTTGCTCGTTTTGATTTGCCTTTGGTGTTTTTTTTTGTTTTTGTTTTTGTTTTTGTTTTTGGTTTTGGTTTTGGTTTTGGTTTTTTTAGAGCTGACTCTCACCTTTGCTCTTCACCCACTTCTTTGGAGACCTCTCAGTGCTGTGTTGGCTATGTCTGCCATTTTCTCTCCTTTCCCATATCTGCTTACTCTTACTGCTCTGTGTCCATTTCTAGTGCCTGGGCCCCACTCACCCACCAACCTGTAGTGCCAACTCTACCGATGCCTAGGCCATGGGACGTTAGTTCTGTCACAGAGTAGGCGTGTCCTGCTCTACTTCATTTCTTAATGAAAATGCCCGGTGAGATTCCTGAGTATTTTTCACAGGATGCACGAGGTTCGTTTCAGGGATTTATAACTGCCTCCGAAGTCTTCTAAGCTTTCCTTCTTGTGAGTGCTGCGTAGCCGTGTCATTAGGGCCAGGTTCCCCCTAGTTTCTCACACTTCTTCTCCTAGTATTTGAGAGTGAGTTATAAGAAAATGGAGCTTAAGATCCAGCATGTTCTGAGAGCAGGCCTACTCCCTGACCCTCAGGAGTCAGCAGGGTACAGCTTGGGTTGTAGCTCAGGCCAGTTTCAGGGCCTATGTTTATCTTTCCCCAGCCACCTGGTCACTGTCAGTGTTTGTCCCCATAACAGACTAGAAGCATGGCTCGAATTTCATGCCATCACTGCGATAGTCTAAAAATAACAGTTTTCTTCTTGTTTTGGTTTTTCTCCTTCGCGTGTGGAGCCGACGGACTTCCTCTCAGGTGGTCTCATGTGGGTTCTACTTTTGTTTTGTTTTGATTGTTTAAAGAATACTCTTTTTTTAGATGTATTTATTTATTTTATGTATATGAGTACACTGTAGCTGTCTTCAGACACACCAGGATAAGACATTGAATCCCATTACAGACGGTTGTGAGCCACCATGTGGTGGCTGGGAATTGAACTCAGGACCTCTAGAAGAGCAGCCAGTGCTCTTAACCACTGAGCGAGCCATCTCTCCAGCCCAAGACAATTCTTTCTTTTTCTTATTTTTCTCAGCAAGCTGAATTTTGCATCTGACTTTTTTGGTAAAAATCTCACGTCAGCTCTAGTGTAGTGTAGAAGTGCCCGTGGGCTCTGATCACATGCCATTGCCTGTCTGACCTCAGACAAGTCAGGACATACATTCGAGCCTCAGATTTTCAACAGAAGCAGCCATGCCAATCTTCCAAGAGGGCTGTAAAGGTTTGCTAAAGGAACTATCTCACACGTTGCCCTTCACAGGATTCTATTAGATGATAGCTGCTCTTCTGAAGATCCTTAAACCCCAAGTGGTTGGAAAGCAAAGAACTCAAACTGGGAGAGAGTGCCCAGGTACAGTTTATACTATTAAAATAAATAAATAAATAAAACCCACTACCTCAGGACTGTGTGTCTGTTTGTTGTCCCTCTGGGGTGACCACTCCTCCATCCCACCCTGCTTGCTCCAGTGATTCTTGCCACTAACTCTCCTGGCTATGAAAGCCATGTCTCAATGCAGAGCTGAACATGCCTTGAGCAAAGTCGATGGCTTCTCATGACTGCGTAGGGGAATCCTTTCCACCAAGTCTTTGGGCTTTGGTTCCCCCTCCCTGAGTCCTGAGGTTTTCAGGTTTCAGATTTCAGCCCCTAACTTGTACCACTTGCCTGGCCCACCATGACCACTCTGAGGAGACTCCCTTTCCGCTTTCACTCAGAGCCCAGGCGTTCGTTGCCTGTCACTCTGTTTTATACAGTGCTTCAGTAGCCACTGGCTCTTTGGAGCCTGGTGCATTATGAAGTCTGTGTGGTGGGTATTTTCATTGTGATTTGAATGGCTTTAGGCAAGGAAATGGCCTGCAGTTTAAGTTGGAGTGAGGTGGAATTTCTATCTTAAATTTCTGATTGTGCAGCTTTAAGGAGCTAGGAGGCGGCACTCGCAGGTCTCCTGAGCCCAGGTGTGGCCTCCCATTCAGCTTCTCTGCATTATTGAGGCTTTGGTTCTGTCTCAGCACAAAAGACGAAGCAAAAGGCAGCATTATCAACCATAACTTCTTTCCTCTGTCTTAATTCATTTTTAAACTTATATACTGTATCTTAGGGTTCATTTTTCTCTCACTCTGTCACTCAGGAAGCTTATATTGACCTACAGCTTCCAAAACCCAAGAATTGCCCCATGGGTGAGGAGTGAAGTTAGGGGATAATCCCGTTTCTGAGGTACTTACAATTTGTTGGGATGGTTTGGAAACAAAAACAAAACTAAAATATGGTTAAACAGACAATGCTGTGGAGATCCCAGATCCCAGATTATTTCCCCTCAGAGTCAGGGAGAGAGCAGGCAAGGACACTCAGAAAGGAGACACTTGGGAGGTAGTGAGACAGTGTGCACAGAAGGAATTGAGAAAAGATGCCTCTGAAAGTGTAGGTCGTGCTTAGCCAGCAAACTGAGCAGCGCGGGCGAAGAATCTGGAAAGTTCAGCTGGGGGGTCTTATGAGGTTAAAGCTCAGGCTTTCCCAAGCAACAGAGATCCCTGGGGGATTTTGAAATCCAGCACATGATGTCAGCTTTGAAACAGTAACAGCACTGAGGAGTCTGAGCACTCGGAAGTTCAGCAAGGCAGAACGGCACATTTGTCATCGGAAAGGGAGCTTCACCCGGACCGCTGTCATCCCTGCTAACGTGAAAATGGCCCAGGCCAGCCAAATGGGGACCCAGGAAGAGGAGTGTGTAAAATTCAACCTGCAAGTTCAGTTGTCGCATGATGTAAAATCAGCTCTCTCGAGGTTTTCCCAAAAAAAAAAAAAAAAAAAACTTAACAGAGATGTTCCAGTGGGGAGAGAAGAGGCCTGCCTATCCCTGCTTCCATAGTCTGGACCCTGGAGCATAAGCAGGTAGACAGGTTGCCTCCTGAAGCACTTACCAGCCATTTCATGTCTTCTCACACACAGCTTCAGGTGCCAGAGGGACAGCAGGCAGCCCCATTTCCTGTTGAATATCATTTCAAAACAAGTAAACAAACCAAAGAATCATTGAAACCTCTTCTCCATTCTGACAGTTAGCCCCGCCCCTCAGGCAGACTCTACCTTAAGTGAGGCTATGTTTTCTTGTATGCTCGCCAAAAGCTGCTTGTTTTTACCATCAAAGTAGAATCCCTGTTGTATCTGAGGTCAAATGCAGACCGAATCACTGTCAACTGCCCAGAGGAAGTGGTTGAGACTTGCCTGGTACGGCTGCTTCCTTGATCAAAAACTTCAATTTCCTACTTGCTCTGAAGCCTGAGATCTACAACCTGATCCCCTGGGGTCTTCTTTTAACCTCTCTCACAACATGGGAGTGAGCCAGCTCACACAAGTACAGTAGCACCCTATTACAAGCATTTATTTTGTTTACACATAGCCCTGGCATACAGACAGTCTGCAGGGTTATTATGGAAACTGTAGATTCAGAGACCCAGGCCCCTTCTGTATTGTTGCTCAGCCATATCCAACAGACAGCTTTTAAACTGGGTTTTAAAATGCTGCTTCCGTGCCCATTGGCAGGTCCGCATACCAACCAGCCAAATAGAAGAGAGAAATGCTGGGGGCAGGGGTGTGTGTGTGAGTGCACTCCTTCAAAAACCTGAGCGTTCCCTAGTCTCTGTGCATACCTTTGTGATTAGAATGTCACACCTTGCTGGAACAGATGTGGGTAATTGTTGTCATGTCTTGCAATTAAGTATCCTGTGCTACAGAGCATATGTGAGGCTAGATACTTGATAACACTAATATTCAATGACTTCAGTGTCATCTTGGTGGGGTTTAGAAGCTAGAAGCACTGTGGAAGCACCTCTGGGTGTGTCTATGTGGGCGTTTCCAGAAAGGTGTAAAAGAGCAGAGAAGTTCCACCCTGGATGTAGATGGCACCGTCCTGTAGGCTAGGGTCCTGGACTGAATAAAAAGAAAACGGACTGTGGAGGTGTTGGCCATTTCAGGAATTTTCTATGTATTCTGGGTATTCGTTTTATTGCATCTATTTCATATGTGTTCTTCTGTTCTGTATTTTCCCTTTAATATTGTTAGTTTTGTCTCTTGATGACTTTTTAATTTTTTTTAATAATGTTCAGTTCTATTTTAATTTGTTGTGCAAATTTTTAGTGGTCTTTTTTCCGTCAAGTGTAATATTTTAAAATTTTGACTCTGCTGTCTCCCATAGTTTCATGTCTTGCCACAAGAGGGGTTTTGTCAGTTTTTCTTAATAGAATTGTTTTATTTATTTTGGGACAATTTCATACATGTACACAATATGTCTTGGTCATATCCATTTCCCAAGTTTCCTCCTAGTCCCCAGTAAGTACTCCTCCCACCTTTATGATCCTGTTTTGTTTTTAATAACTCATTGAGTCCAGTTAGTGCTACCCACATAAACCAGCAGCTAGCCATGTCCTGGAAGAGAAATAGCTCCCTCTTCCCCAGCAGTGTTCTGTTACCAGTAGCTCTTGCTGTAAATTCACAAGTACAGAGATCATGTCATGTCCCGAAGACAGCATTCCACAGCGCCCCTCCCCATTCTCCAAATCTTATATTGCCTCTGCTCCCTCTTCTAAGATACTCTCTGAGTTTCATAGGAGTTCATGTAGATGTCTCCTTAAAGCACTGTCAACTCCAGAGTCACTAAGTCTCAGCACTTGGACCAGTTGTGAGGTTTTGGCTTTGATGACTGCCTTCTGCAGAGAGTCTTCTCTGAGCAACATGGCACAGCTGTGCTGAGCTGAAGGCTCTAGCGTGCCTGCCCCGTTTGGTAATGTGGAGAGGAGTGGCAAGTGGGAGCCCTTGGTCCTTGCAGCATCTGTGTTGTGTGTGGCTCTGGTATGTGTGTTGCAAATAGGTTTGTCTTCTGCTGTCTCTTGAGAGTTCTGTAGTCCTGGGCCTCATATATCTGATCCGTTTGACTTAGGTCTGTGCATGGGATTAGGGCCCAGTTTTGTTTTGTGCATGCAGATGCCTGTCTTTTCAAACCCAGTTATTCAAATAAAACATGCATCTTTCCTGCTCTGTCTTGACCCCTTTGCCAAAAATCATTCAACCGAATATGTAAGAGCTTATTTTTGGGCCTTCCATTCCATTCCGTTGTTCTTTGTCTTCCTCTATATCGGCACCATATTGTGCTGATGATAGTTGGTTCTCTTTAAAAAATAAATAAATAAATAAATAAATAAATAAATAAATAACGTATTAGTCTTAACACCTTACTTTGTGAAGTTTTTTTCCGGATCTTTCTGCAGTACAGATTATGTCACCTGCCAATGTATCCTTTTACAACTTTGATACTTTTTCTTCCTCTTTCTTACCCTATTGCTCAAGAACTTCAAGTTATGTGCCAAGCAGAAGTGGTAAAAGCAGACATTTATTTTCTTCTTTTTTCTTTGTTCTGAATATTAAAGAGTTACCAGCTTTGGGCTGTTGAGGCTACCGTTGTTTACTGTGGAGTTTATATATAGCTTTTGTCATGTTTTATCCTCTTTTTCTACGTTGTTGACCTTTAAATCATGAATAAGTGTTGGATTTTGCCAAGTCTTCTTCTCGATCTGTCTGCCTGTTAATAACTGGTGTCATAGCTGACCCTCCCTCCTCAGCCACAGATGGCTGAACCATCCTGGATTCCAGGAGCAAAATCAATTTGGTCATGGTTTCTAATACTTTTTATTTTACTCCACAATAGTATATTAAGTATGCTATTATTTTGTTAGTTTCATATCAGTGTCGGTCAAAGGTATCGGTCTGTAGTCAACTTTTGTGTAGAATAGTGTCTTTGGCTTTGGCATTAGGATTATTTTAAAATTAGGATTATCTTATCAAATAAATTAGGAAGTGTTTCTTTTTTAATTGTTGGGCAAGTTTGATAAAGACCACATTCATTCTTCTTTAAGTGTTTGATTGAATTCACCAGGGAAGCCACTGGCCCATGGCATTTCACAGTCGTGTTTCACCCTTCCTTACAGGGAACCCTGGAAAGCTCCTTGGACAGGGTTGGAGTCACTCTGAATGCTCACTGCCAGCATTCTCAGCCGTCTCCCTCTGTGCTCATGGGCCTGTCATTGTTTTACTTAGAATGGCAGTGGAGGTGATGATACAGATCACATTCAAGGAAATCCCCTGAGCCAATGCACAGTTCTACAGGTTCCTTTCTGCTCAGTGTCGTGACCGGTAAGGGTCTGGATTGTTGGTCTCTTAGTCTGTGTCTCTGAGTGAGGCCATGACTTACAGCAGTTTCCCAACAAGGACGAACATCATAAAAGCTGAGCTGTCATTTGAAACCAGTGAGTTCAGAAATGTGTTAGCACGACATAAGCCCCCTCTGAGAGAAACGCATACCCCACCCCATGAATGACAAGCAATAGGGGCTGTGGTAGCCACTCTACAGTCCTTATAAAGTGACCTCATCAAGTTATTAAGTGCCAGATGAGTCTAGTCTGCATGTCCCTCAGTTCCTTCTAAACGCTTACATCCAGATGCCACTCGATGGTGTTCTGTTTACTTCTCAGTTTATTTGCTGTCTTTTCCTAACAGTCACTCAGAAATGCTGTTGCCATTTTTTTAAGTGAACATCTTATGTTCTGAGTATCTTATAGATGTATCAAGATTCTAAACGGAATCGACAGACACAGTTATATCCTTGAATGTGGCAATTGTTACTATTTGGGGGTCTCACAGTTTCTAAATTAACTTTGAGAAATTCAGCGTACTAGAACGTTCGTTCCATCTGCGGCCGCACGATGAGTGGTTTTCTGTTCTGCAAACTGTAAATGGTCATGTTGAAAATGCCATCATACCAGCTTTCTGCTCCACGTGTCTATCACGTCTGACTGTTTAAATCTATCATTGAAGTATATTGTTACATTTTAAAAATAACTTGTTAAGGATAAATCCACTATCTGGGAACTGGCTCTAAGAATAAATAACATTATGTGTGTGCTTTCTATGTGTTACATACTGTAAGTGATGCACATAAATTAGCTCATAAAATCTTCGTAGCAATCACCTTAAGCATACGCAAACTGAGGAATAGAAAAATCGATATATTTCTGCTAAGACACGTATAACTGGAGAACAGAAATGGGATTCGAAACCATGTTGTCTGGTTCTGAGCCTCTACCTGGTTCTGAGCCTCTCCCATTAAAGTGGTTTCAACTCCCACTTGAATGGGAACCCAAAAATACTGTGTCCTCTGATGTTTCTGCCCAAGCAGACACAGCTAGAATATAAACTGTATGCCTTTCCTACCATAGTTAACGTATGAAATTTTTTAAACTCAGGAAACACAAGTGTTTCTCTTTTTGAAGTGAATATCATAAATAGTTTCCACTTCAAGCATCATGCTAACTGGCAAAGCTTTCTATAGCGGTCAGAACCACAGTGGACCACTTAGTCCAAGCTTGCCTGTGCAGCCTGCTCATTTTCCTCCTATCACAAAAACATGACCTCCTCTCATCCTTAGGTCCTAGGCTAGGACTGTTGATACGTCCTTGTCTGGATGTCTTGACGTAACAGAAAAGGGTGTGAATCTTAGCTCAGATCCTGCAGAATGCCTGACCATGTCGTATTTACCTAGAGAGGTCACTGTGGTCCTCTGACAGTGTCAGGAGCCTGAAGTGTTTACAGTATTCCTCAATGAACACTTTAACAGCAGTGCCCTGGCTTTCTTCTTCTGCGCAGCGAGCAGGGTACACCTGGAAGTACAAGTGGGAAGCTTCTCTTGCTCTTTGGGAAAGATGCACCCAGGAGTGGAACCCAGTGGTGCCGAGGACTGTTGTACAGAGATGCTGCAGATGAATGCTCTGAGTGTCAGCAGGGGGGTGGTAGTATTTGGTGTGGCTTCAGGTGGAGGTGCCGAGTCACCTGGGCCCGCTATCCCACTTCTCTAAGGACAGACTTCCTGACTTTTCTGAAGTTGAATGTTGTAGGGAAAAATGGATAGGGTGATTAATTGCCCAAACCGTGTTCATGTTTTTGTTCTCAGGGAGACTCCTCCCCTACAGCGTGCAGTCATATCTAGCCTGTCTAAATAGTGTCGCAACTTGTCAGGACGCTCATCACCTATGCCACTTGCAGCTGCCTAATTGAGCAGAAACCCCAGCCGTTCTGCTGGATCTTTGGTGGTGTGGAGATTGAGACATGCTGGCTCCCAGTCTCTAGTAATAAACCACTTAGCTCCTTAGAAAGAAGCTTTTTTTCTGAATCTCTGATAATGCATTGGGTGTGTGCTAAAATCTTTTTTATGATTTTTTTTCATTTTTATTAGATATTTTCTTTATTTACACTTCAAATGTTATCCCCTTTCCTAGTTTCCCCTCCCAAAACCCCCCTATCCCCTTCCACCTCCCCCTGCTTCCCAACCCACCTACTCCCATTCCTGGTCCTGGCATACCCCTGGAGACTGGGGTATAGAGCCTTCATAGGACGAAGGGCCTCTCCCCCCATTGATGACCAACTAGGCCATCCTCTGCTACATATACTACCAATCAAAGAAAACACATGGTGGAACTTGTGGCTCTAGCTAAGATCTTTTAAGATGAAAGGAGCCCGAGTCAGGGCGACTGGACTGGACGGCATTTCCCCCATTGGTTGAACACAATCGTCTAAGGACTTAGGAAAATCAGAGCTTTCCTACTTCATTGCTATCACATTTTTTGATAAAAGTTTTAGCCACTCAACCAAGAAGTACACATGGGCTGGTCCAAGGCCCCTGGCACATATGTGGCAGAGAGCTACCTTCTTTGGCCTCCGTGGAAGAGGATGCACCTAATCCTGTAGAGCTTTGATGCTACAGGGAAAGGGACTGTAGGGGGGAGGGTGCACCCTCTCAGAAGTGAAGGGGGATGGGGATGGGTACAGAACTCTGAGAGGGGATACCAGGAAGGGGGGGGGGGGCAACATTTGGGATGTAAATAAATAAATAAATAAGAAAAGCCATGTTTAAAAAAAAGTTTTGGCCAAATCTTTTCAAAATCTACTGCATCAACTTTGGGGATGGGAGGTTGAGAGGAAGTCTGAGCTAGTACAGGGTAGTCTAAAATTCGCTCTGTAGCCAGCATTTGCCTTGAACGCCTGATCTTCTTGCCTCTGCCTCCCAAGTACGGAGTACATAGGCATGTGCCACTAGGCCTGGCTTATGTGGATTCCTTTGATCTTGGTAATTCACCGGTAGGCCTTATTATGTGTGGTATATCAGTTACTTGTTACTCTGTTAGGAGTTTCCACGGAAATTTAGCATAAAACAAGTACTTATTTCCTGTCATCGTTTCTGAGCTCAGGATCAGGGCGATTAGGTTCAGGTTCATGGTATTTCATGGGATTGCACTCAGCCGAGGTTCCCAGTGTCTAAGATACAAGTAGGGCTAGAGGATTCTATTCTAAGTTCCCTCATGGCTGTGTGGATGCTGCAACACCAGCCTGTATGTGCTCATAGCAAAGCTGCTGGCCTCTGCCAGAGCATAATCCCAGAGGCAGAGCCTGCAAGCAAGAGAGCCCCTGAGAGGGAAGCCTCCACCTTTCATTATCCTGGAGGTGGCTTGCCCACATTTCTACAACACATCATTGGTGACATAGGCCTGGCGATGAGAAGAGACTGCCCAAAGGTGTGACCTCTGGAGGCTGGAATTCCAGGAGGCCACTTGGAGATTTCAAGATCTCAACACAAGCCCCAGGGAAGTGCCACCAAACCACATGGCCACCAGCCCATGAAATGATGGTGAATTATATTGTAGGCTCTGTTGCAACCTGTTAAAATCTGTGTATGCAGATACAAAAATATCTAAATTATACTAGTAAATAAAGAATTATGATAGGAAGTGATGTATCACTGCCTGAATTTTACGTAAATTTAAAAATAGATTCGCATGCAATCTGGTATGCTATTCTTCTTTTAAGAATGGAAAACTGTTACCAGCAACTGGATCTTCCGTCTCTTCCTTTCCCTGGTAAGGAGTTTTTAGAGCTTTGAAATTGAGGCAGCTCCCTCTGTAGGGATGACTTATCCCCCACCCAACACCCCCCCCCCCGTCTACTCTGAGCACTTGGTTCCCCCCCTTCCCGTTTTCTCCTGCTCCAGACTGAGGCCTGCAGGCAGATATGCTGAGGCTGTAACCATTCCCCCACCAGCCTCAGCTTCTTGTTGGCAGTGTGCCACTCAGTTTGCAGCCTGCATGACAGAGGAACTCTGCCTTTATGTCCTCAGATAACTGGGCAGGAACTCTGGTCTCAACTCGTGTCCCAAGATGCCTCGTCTATCTAGAGTCTCCTGAGTCACTGGAACTCTGTCTCGTTGGGCTTCCTCTCAGCTTGGGCACGCTGTCTAAAAGCCCCTTCAGCTCCAAGCTGGCGTTGAGGGACAGCCAGCCTGACTCTGCAGTTTTCTAGAAGCAGCATGTTTCCTTCCAGCCCTACAGGGAAATGTTTGAATGAAAATTCTCCTTTGGATTATGAACGGATAGATGCATTTGTTGGTCTGCCAGGTTCCCCTCGCTGTCTGTGGGGTCCTCACTCAGTGGTGCGTATGTAAATCTAGGCATTTCCTTCACACCCCAGGTTGAGTATTTCTTTCAATAGAACGTCTCCATGGCAGTCCTTTTCAGTAATGCATTCCTTAAATATGCTCTTTAGCATTTTCTTTAGCAGTGGCAGAGATAGTGACCAAAAGCCTAGTTCCTGCCGTGGTGGCTCTTGCTCTCCAGTAGGAAAGCCTGATGCTTTTCAGCTAACCATAAATGACTACCCAGCCCCTTAAGTGCTGGGAATGGAAAGGCCTGTTCTATATGCAAAGCTAGACCTGCAGGGTCAATGGAAGATTATGTATTGCCTTTGTACAAACTAGGAAGGAAAATCTCCTCTGTGCGGACAAATTGCAAGGCAGCTCCAGGTGTGTGCAGACTTGCTGGCAGAGTCTGGCAGGTTGCTGGTCCTTTTTCTGGTTATCACAAAGTCTTTCTTTTCTCCAGTAGGTCACAGCCCAGTCCCAGCACTCATGTCTTAGCTGACAGAGCAGCCTCTGCTTTAATGATAGTTTGTCCAATTGATGGCCTAGCCCAGGTTCTGGGCCCTAGCTGACCTGGAGGATCAGTGTAAGCCTATGAGGATCTCAGGATGAATTGCTAACAAATTATAGCCCTTTAGGAAAAGGAAACTATACATCAAGAGTCAACAAAGTTGGGCCAGGGAGAGAGGTCACATTAGAGTATTGCTGACTAAGCAGGGGGTCCTAGGTTGGGAGCCCCCAGACCGACATGGAAAGCCAAGTGCAGCAGGCAGTATCTACAGTCCCAGTCCTAGGGAGGTGGGAACAGCAGGTAGCTTGCTGGCCACCCCATCTAGCTCACTTCATGAGCTCCAGTTATAGTAAGAGACCCTGATATCAAAAGATAAAGTGGAGAATGATTGGAGACTCAGTGCATGTTTGTACAAGCATATGCCTACACACACACACACACACACGCACACACATGCACACAAGCACACACAGGCCACCAAAGTAGGAGAAACCTTGAGCTCTTCCAGGAACTAAGTTTAGAGAAAAGCAAACGAGGAAAAGACCTGGCCCTGGTCTTCTAGAACAAGGCTCCAGAGTGGCACTGAGTGTGCTCATCATGGGCAAGCTAAGAAATACAAGTAAAACGCTGTCCTTGTCTATAGAGGGTCTGACCTATGCAGCTTCCGTTGTGTCTCTAACTGTAATCGTGCTTCATTTATTTGAAGTTACGTCTATGATACTATCTCATTGCTAGTTAAACATTCAGAATCTCTCTCTTCTCTCTGCACAATGGACATGATGTGTTTAAGTTCTTAGAATAGCTGGTGGGAACATGGTTTCTGGAAGCACAAAGAAGAAATCTAGGAAATCCTGAAGAAGCTCTTTTATTCCCTACTCCGGGCCTAGTGCACGAGAGAGAGAAGAGAGAGACAGACAGAGAGAAAAGAAAGAAAACAAGCCTGACTGGTGTTACCTCCCACGACAACTGAGAGAATAAAGCCAAATGTTTTTCTCTAATTTTTTTTGTCAAGCTTTCAGATATTTAATTTTTTTAGCTTGATTTTTTTTAATTGGATAGATTAAATGAGAACAATCAAAATGACTATACCATCCTCTAGGAAGATAGTATGGGAAACTACCAGCCAAAAGTCCAAGTAATGTGTGTCTGACATTCTTAGCAATTTGAAAAGCTGACCCAGGACATCAGCAATGTAACACTCCAAAGTACATAGTCCTGTGATTGGAAACAGACACGTTCTGCTGCCACCTCATCAGCAGCCACCCTGATGTCACCTGTTCCTTCTGACCATTGCAAGGCTTGTTATAGCCTAGGGAGAACCTGTCCTCTGCTGTGCCCTGCATCAGGGTCTGTTTCTCAAAGCCTTGCTCATTGTTCCTGGTGGTACTTATTGCTGCATGGTCTGGGGAAAGCAGGCTGGCTGGTACCAGATAAGAATCAGGCCAGTGTGGTAATTCATAGCCAAATCACCCAGTCACATAAGCTCACTTGCGCCTGCCCCTCCCCTCTCTCTCCCTTCCTCCCTCCTTCCCTCCCACCCAAACACCCTTCCAACTCTCAAGAGTGGGCTGATTACTTTGGTCTAATAGAGAATGTGAACCAAGCCAGGACTAAGTGGCACACACCTTCAATCCCAGCATTGGGAGACAGAGGCAAGCAGATCTTTATGAGTTCAAAGCCAGCCTGTCTACAAAATAAAACCCTGTGTCAAAAACAGAGGAAGTAAACAGTTTAACTTCTAAGTGATTCAAATAAATTTTTGGTGGGAACTTTCCTTTAATTATTCATTGGATCCATACTCCTCACAGACTCACTAGAGAAGACTATAAACAGTATATACTGAGTTCTGAGTATGCCTCTGCACTGTAAACCCACAAGGTCCGTAGACAGTGCTCAGGGGGTCTGTGAACTTAAATGCTGAAATGCATTAACCCCACACCTCAGGCCTGTATTTTTACCTATCTCTACCACAATTTAGACTTCAATTTTGACCAGTTTTCAGAACACCTCTCTTTGGAGGAAAGAATACAGTACTCAGCAAAGGACATCCTGGTTGTCAACATGGATATAATGGCAGTAACAGGGCCTGTGCACTTTGAGTGCCATAAGTCACAAGTATTTCCATATAAGGTTGCAGCTGTTGAAATGTCAGTGGACACTCACAAGGGAGGCACACCTGGTGGGCTGGACAGCCCCCTCACTGTGAACCTTAGAATGCTAAGCTGGGACTCAGTTTCCCCATGTGGGAAACAGTTTAATCACACGACTGGAAGTCTCCGTGAAGGAACTTATTCTTCATCCTTTAATTCTATATAAGTCTGCGGCCTTGTCTCTCTGCCGTCTGCTTCTCTGTCAGTGGCAATGTATTAAGACATAAGAAGTCTATACTTGAATGTAAAATCTGTCAGACGAGGAAACGTGTTGGGTCCAACAGTTACACCTCTTTTAGTTGTTGGCCTTAAATATTTAACTCTCCAGTTTTCTGTTCAAGAAACAGTGCATTCTCCATGCATTCCTTGCCTATGAGGTAACATCTGTGGGTTTTTTCTTTTTTTTTTATTATCTAATGATAAGTCATAGCTGTCATAAGGGTATCACTTATGGGTTACAAAGGGATGTTATGATTTTAATAAAGCATGGAATGATTAAATTAAGCTGGTTAACCAATCCATGACTTCAAATATTTGGTATTTTTGTGGTGAACATAATGATACTGACACGCACAGTACTTAACAGCTAGCTGTGTTCAGCACGATGTGCCGTGCTCACTGCTTCCGTCTGACTGTGGCCAGGTATTCTCGGATTTTCATGTCTGTATCCCTCCCTCCTCTCAGGCTCTGGTCATGATTGTTGATGTGAGTTTGATTATTGTATAGGAGTCCACATAAGGTGTTTAATGACATCCAGATCTATCTGCATTACCCCACACAACATCAGCCTTCTTTGTAAGGGGCTGAGTAATATTCCATGATATTCAGGTGTCACATTGTATGGTGATGGAAACTGTGATGCTATTCATTGTTGCAAATGCAATGAACAAGGCGTGCAGATGTCCCTTTGACAAACTGGTGTCAAATCCTTAGGGAAATGCCCAAAGGAAGGTTCCAGGATGTACAGTGATTCTATTCTTTCATTCATTTACTGTGAGTTCTTAATGTCAGAGGACAACTTACAGAAGTCCTTCTCTTTCCACCACGTGGGTCTTGGGGTTAGAACTCAGGTCACTGAGCCCTTTTGCTGACCCACCCAGTAATTCTGGTTTTAATTTTCTAAGGGAATTCCTGAAGATTTTCTGCAGTAGCTTTGCTGACTCACTGAGGAGATTGTTGTCCTTGTTTGCATGATTGATTGCTTTTGTGGTGTGTGAAAATTTGCAGGCAGGTAAGAAAGGGACTAACAGCCACATAGTTCTAGAATATTCCTGGCTGGTGTTTCAACCCCACCTGCCGCGCCCCCACCCTCACCCCCAGCTATCGCTTGTCATTTTAGTGGAAAATACCATGTGGTACTAAAATGATTAACTTCTGCATTTGTTTTTAAGTCCATAAGTGTTCGTAAATTGGATACATGTATACATTGTTTCTACCTAACCAGAATACCTAGTTATCTGCAGAAGGTGCCTTCAGAATTATGACTAAAGAAAGTAATGGCTGGCTAAGGGTGTTACAGTGACTTCCCTCAAGGGCCCTAGAAGTACCAAATATTACCTTCTAAAAACAGTAGTAAAACGTGGTAGTAGACGGGGTTGCAAGGGTTTGTATTGCTTGCTTTAAAAAATATTCTAAAAAGGACAGCAAATGAATTTGCTTTAATTTTGTAACCTGTTCAGTTTTTTTTCAAAGGCAAATTATAATGCCACACAGAAGTTATTTACCACATTTCTCTTTGCTGCCTTACTTATTTAGCCGGACAGGGCTGACAGGCAGGAGCCCAGGCACTCGGGCTGGCCTCACAGTGTCGTTTCCTATGGCTGTGGTAGGATGGATTCACTGGATGGATCTGAAGCATATAGGTAGCGGTTGGCGACGTGGTAGAAGAAAGGTACCATTTGATAACATGTTTTTCGTAAGGGAAAGACGCTATAGAGGACCCTAAAATATACAACCAAGTAACAGTGATTAGAACGGGCATGGATTTTAAGTGGAAGTGAGCGCAGAAGAGCCCTGAGACGAGCACTCTGATACAGGCCAATACACAAGTGTTTGAGCACCGCAACATTGCAAACCAGTGGGGGAAAATTACTGTTTAACCAGTCACAAACCACCTGCCAGTGAACGCAGATGAACTGGGAAATTGTCATCTTTCACCATGTTACTAAAACCTATGGGAAAACAATTGGTAGTTAGCCCATATTGTGATGAGGTAGTAATTTGGATTTAAAAAAACAAACAAAACAAAACAAAAGAACACAGAACAAACCACAAAGAAATAATCATTGCACTTCACCCTGTCTTAATAAAAGATAGTCCTAAGTATGAGAAACAAAATCAACTCGAATTCCCACAGATAAACCAAGATGTCACCTAGCAGTGTTTCAGGTTACCCCAAGGGCAGGAGCAGGGCTGGAACTGTCCTTCCCAAGTCCAAAGTCTAGATTCTGGGAGGACCTGGGCCCCGAATCTGCAGCTGCCTCCCTGCCTGGCTTCCTTAATGAAGCTCAGTTGCATAACTGGGTTCTGCCTCTGGCAAGCTGCTGAAATCTGCTGCTTGGAGGGAGGGAGGGTAAGCCCAGTGCCTCCTCTGGGCAGGAGTGCATTGGCCAGAAAAGGGTTCTGGGCAAATCCGGAGGGTGATGGTTATTATGTGTGAATTTCAAATATCATAGGTTGGATAACATACAAACACTTAAAAGGCTGAGAAAAATAACTTGTCACGGTGTGTAGGGGGGTTGTTGGTTTCCCCAGGAGCTCAGTCAGCCTTCTTCCTGTTTTTGATTCCCAAGCTTACTTTGTATGGGATTTTTTGGTGGGTCCTTCTCCTGTTTCCTAAGGATACCTTCTCTAGCTCAGCTCAGCTTCTCCTGGCTCAGCTGTCACCAACTGTCCTCTCAGCTCACTCTGCTAACCAGAGTCACTTTCAACCGTTTTCACGCTGGTCGGTCTCTCTCTTCTCTGACCCCCCTCAAGCTTCCTTCCTCCAGCACCAACTGTCTTCTCTGACCCGACTGTAGTCCTTCTCCAATCCCATTCCTCTGTCGTCTGGACTCTACTCCAATCCTACTCCATCTCTCAGCCTCTGCTGGCTTCTTTATATCCTCTTCTGTTCCCAGAATCCCAAGAGGCAACCACCACTGAAGGGCATAGGGTCCTTTAAAGGGCCAGGCACACAAAGTAAATCACACTACACAAGTGTTACACAAAAATGCTACCTCAAACGAAGAAGAAGGTCTTGACTGTCCTGAAATATCTCGCTGAGTGTGGCCTTTAAGTGGGCAGAGGAGATGATGAACAGGTTGCAGGAGAAAACAGGATGTGTGGAAGGAGAGGAGAAAGTCTACCTCAGCAGAGGGATGAGAGACACAGATGAATAAAACAAAGTGATGGTTTTGCTTAGGATGTTGGCAGCACTTTTGTGAGATAGGCTTGTTTGGTTTTTGTTTTTTTTAATCATACTGTTGATTTTAGCAAAGAGTGAGTCAGATCTTCACATTCATCTGCTTAGAATATGAATAAATACAAGCTTTCTGGATAAAGATATTGCAAGTCAAAGAGGTAACCCGGTTCAGTTGGCCTTCGACCCTTAGATGGTAGTCAAGGAGACGGCCATGGAGATTGCACCATTTGTAGGAGGTTGATAGTGGGGAGACCGGGACTGGCCAGCTTTACTTCAGTGACTAATGAGTAGACTGTGCAGGGGTTGAGATGCATCTGCCACTGAACACCATTCGTAGATGTCTAACTTTGGCGTGCCTACTTTGCAGAGAGGCAAAACTTTTACAGGTAATATTCTTAATTTTAACAGCATGTAATGAATGTAATAATAGATTGTTTCTTTACTACAGTGAAAATACTACTTTGGTTATCAAAAGAGCGTCAGCAGCAACCTACCTGGTGTGTGTACCAAAGATAAGTGTCACTCAGATGACCCTCCGCTCCCTTGGCCCCTCCCCAACCCTGCTCTCCTGTGGATCTGCGGCTAGGCTTCCTTTACCCAGGTAGCTAGAGGCTGTGCCAGAGGCTGTTCATATCCACACTAAGGCAGCCAGCCCCTTGGGGTCCATGCCCAGGGAGGTGGGTGTCCGTCTCCACTGCCTGTGCATGGAAGAATGCTCACTAGAGCCTGTTCTTCTGTACAACGTGGTGTGATGCAGGAATGAGCTCGTGGCCTCATCACAGTTACGGCCTGAAGGAGAATTCCTGAAATAAAAGCTCTGTCTCCAACAGCTGAGTAAAACTTCAGTGTCAGTAGAGATACTGGACCATTACAATTACAATTACAGTTTACCTTGGATCATCTTTAGCTCTCTCAAGAGCAGTTCCTTGTCGACATCTTGTCAGAGTTAGTGTCCTGGTAAACAGATAAAACCCTTTTAATGTATTAACTTAACAAAACCCTGTTCTCCCACCAACCATGGGGCTGAGTACTGCTGGATAGCATCTGAGCTCTATAGCTGAATTTCTCCTGCTGACAAGCCACTGCTCAGCTGTTCCTATCAGTGGATTTAATTTTATTTCATTTTATTTCTTACTTTTTTGAGATAGGGTCTCTCTATGTAGTTCTGGCTGTCCTGGAACTTGCTGTGTAGACTTAAGTTGGCCTTGAACTCAGAGCTGCTCCGGCCTCTTTCTCCCAAGTACTGGGCTTAAAGGTGTGTGCGGTCACCCTCAACGGCTTTTTAGAAATGCCTTGATTCATAGCCTTTGTTGGTACACTTTTTCATCTGCTTTTTTGGGTTCTTCTACCTCTACCTCTGCTTCCAACCTTTATTCCACCCCACCCATTCCAACCCCCAACACTAGGTAGGCGAGAAAGAGGGTTAGAGGTGAAAGGGGTATAGACCTCTTTCAGCAAACAAAAGAGGCTACTTCCTGCTGATTTGGGGCATTGGGTTCCTTGGGGCAAGTTCAGTCTTCCTTGTCAGGATCTCTACCACAACAACAGCAACCAGGAGCAGCTGGGTGGAGTGAGGGGATGGGGGCTCTGTCATTTTTACACTCTCCAGAGTCCCCAGAATTAAACTACCTGCAACTGGCAAAGACTATTCCCCTCCTAGAGCGCAAGACAACCATAGTTAGTGACTGTGGACAAACTGACGAAGCCCCATATCCCACACCTGAGATCAAAACAAAAACATACTCACATGATACAAGTGGGTTTTTAAAGAAACCAAAATTCTCACTGCAAGCTTCCTTTGTTCTATTACCATAACAACTTCCATGTTGGAGCAGTGGAACCTGGGGTAACCTAAGTCCTTGTTCCCAGGCCATGGTCACTCAGATTTGCCTCCAAAATAAACTAGCTCTATTCTTCTTTGGGTTGAGAGCTGGCATTGGCAGGCCAGTGTGCACACGTGTGCGTGCACATAAATCAGCCTGGACACACACAAGCATGTGCAAACGCACCTGCTAGCTTCCTGCTCAGCCCTCCAAGGCTCCTAAATTAGTTCTTTTTTTAGTAAAATCTCACTTTCTTGTTTTACCCTCAATTCCGAGGGTAACATTAAGAAAAGTGGGTGCCCGCCGTGGGTTGTTGCGGAAGGCTTGACCCAACTCAGAAGTCAGAGTCAGGAAGGCTTCCTTCCAACATGGAGGCATTCTGTGGTAGCTGAACTGCCTCTGGCAGGAAAAATAATCTTCGTCTTGCAGCTGAGCAACTGGAGCCTCATGCAGATCAGCACTGTGTAGAGCAGCGCTCTGGCCTTCCATGCTGGCTGGATACAGTGCACCCCCGGGGTGAACTCTGTAACCCGGGTGGGCTCCTGCCAAGAACAGATAAAGCTTTGCTGTTCCCTTTGGCTTTGTTCCCTTGCGTGCTCTTCTAGATTTGTAAGAAGTATTGTCCTAATCAGTAATTGCCTCTTCTCTTCCCCAGGGCGCTTGCCCTCCATATCCCAAACACACACACACACACACACACACATTTTCATAGTGTTCATGGTATCACCTCTCACTTTGGAGTGTTGGCCAAATACACTGCAGAAGTAAATGCTACCTGAAGTGGGGTGGGGTAGGGGAGTCAGTAGCAGTGATCCAGTGGAGGCTCCCACTTGAGAACAGTACCTCCCCCCCTCCCCACGCCTGCTCACAACTGCATGCTCCTGATAGGTTAACATTATATCAAGCAGCTCTCTCCTGCTTCAGCAACCAGGAGAGCCCAGAGTCTCTGTGGCAAAGGAACCTCTAATTTCTGGGTCTGGGCAGGAGAGATCCCAGGGACAGCCCCTCCTGTTTATACACACACGGGAAGAAGGCTCTGCTTGAGGACAGGGCCCCTGTCATGGCTGGCCACCGTTTTCTCAGGTTTGTATGGCCATGGAATGATCTCAGCCAGAAAGCCTTAAAGCCCCGCTACATTTTATTTTGGAATAGTTCAAGGTTTTGGAGGAAAATACACAAAGAAAACCGGGCTTGGGTTTATAGGTAATGGGAAGGTGATCCCTACAGCATGTGGGCCCTGTGCCATCAGGCTAGGGGAAGAACGTATGCCACACTTGCTTCTTAAATGCCTGAGCCTCATTGTTACAGAAGGTCGTTATAATTTTAGAAAGGAAAAGATGAATGGAAGGCTGTCTTAGCTTGAAGAATCTATTTCTATTTTTTGTCCAACTGAATCACTCTGTGATAAAAGCAGCCCTGGGCATCACAAGACTTACTAACCTTTATGTCATTTCCCCTCCCACTCTATTCCCGAAATGGCTCCCCCCCCCCTTTTTTTTGGTTTTTATCTCGCTCTAAACAATATGTAGCTTCTCCCCACTGGCTGGTGTTCGCAGACTTAGGAATTATCTCTGATTTGTTTGCATGTGCATCAGCTGCCCTCTCCTCCTCTGCCCTCACCCTCAGATTGGAAACCACAGTGTACACAGCGAACCCTCCTGACTCATGAATATCAATGAGGGGAGTGTGAATTAATCATTATTGTTCTTAAAGTGTTGGGTTGGCCTGAGAAACCCATTTCCAACTATTCCCTTCATGACTTCATTTCGATTTTAAAAGTATTCAGATTATTTTGGTGTTTTTTGAGTATGTTTTAATTTTTTGCTTTAACTTGAAGTAGCCTGGCTGCACTACCTCAGGCTAGGTAGGACCTTGCTTTCTAGATCAGATGACTGACTGGACACACCTGTTCAGATGTGGGGACCTGAAGGGACCTCACCAGAATGCAGCTGTCCTTAGGCTTCCTTGAGATGAGCCCTTTGTTTAATATTAATGCAGGCAGGCATCTGCTTACAAAGCCTCGTGTGCACCCTGCTTTATCTGCTCAGCCTTCCGATGATAAGAGGAAAGGGGGCAGCTGTTCTGGTGTCCACAACCAGCCTTCCAAGGGCAGGGTTCCTCTGCTCCATTTCCTGGCTCTCTCTTCTCCTTAACTCCTTTCTCATTAATTCATTAGCAGCTGTTAGAGTGGCCTCAGCTATGGCTCCCACCAGCTCCCTCTCAGCTCCTCCATCCTCTCACACACCCATGAGAAGGTTTCACTAAGTCTGCTCCAAGTGTATAAAAGTCACCGGTGTGCGGAAGGCTGAGCAGTAAGTAACCCAGCGATTCCTGTGGCCCCTGTCCGTGTGAGTCACAACCATTAATTGTACCCACAAGGCTTTCAGAACTTGGCCTTGGCAAACTGTGCATCTCTTTTGTTTCTTAGAGTAATCGTTCCTAGGACTTTGTTTTTTAAATACCCAACTTTTATAACAGGCTTCAGAGTCAAGATATGCATAAACCGTTCAGTTATGAAGAAAAATTATTAAGAAATCTTTAAGAATAAAGTAAGATAGTTGAGTACAACTGTCTGCCCTTCTCTAGCCTCTCCAAGACAGGATCCAGTGACTTGCCAGTATTTCTCTCATGAGAAGAGGGATCTCCTGTGTCACCAGACTCTCCATGCAGCTGGCTGCACATCTGGAGTCAAATCCTTAGTATGGACTGAGGCTCTATTTCTTCCTCCTAAGTAGGGTTGGTAATAGCTGATCATTACTTACTCAGAGAATAGTCACCAGTGTTAAACCAGCCAATATGTGATATGGTATACCAAATCCTTTGGACTATGTATGACAAGAGTGGAGTGCTTGATAGCTGCTAGGAAATTCCTCAGGTTCTGTAGGAAATTCCTCAGAGCATAAGAGGCTAGGGCTGAGTTGGACCTGTCATACTCTACGATATGACTTGACAGTCGCCACACTGCAAACATGAAAATTGAACAGGTTACTTACCCTTGTCTGAGTTTTGAGTTACCCTTCCCATAAAACTTGGGTAAAGATTGTGCCCTCCATGAGCGTTTGGTGGGGAAGGCAGTCAGTAAGAAGCCCGGTCATCGCCGGGCATGGTGGCGCACGCCTTTAATCCCAGCACTCGGGAGGCAGAGGCAGGCGGATTTCTGAGTTCGAGGCCAGCCTGGTCTACAAAGTGAGTTCCAGGACAGCCAGGGCTATACAGAGAAACCCTGTCTCGAAAAACCAAAAAAAAAAAAAAAAAAAAAAAAAAGAAGCCCGGTCATTTGGACTAGCAAGCTTTTATGGAAGATGCCTGCTAGGCAGGTAGGCGTGGGGCAGTTGTGATTAGTCACATTTTGCTCTTGGTTCAGTAGAAAAGACAAAACCAGAAGGGTCTACTTGCTTTGCTTTGACGTTCATCACAGCTCTGCTGGAGAGCACCCGACATCCTTGGTGTGTTGTTTGGGGAATTATTTCAGATTTGGGATTTCTAGGACCAACGGAAGGGCACAGTGCACTTTGGGGCAGCCTGGAGAGACGATGTTTCACACTAACCTTGTAGAATAAAGAAGATGGCTTGTATAACTAAAGTGATAGCAAACATTTCTGTGTCTATGACCCAGGAGGAGAGGGAAAAAAACAAAAAAGAAGGGAGAAAAGAGATGGGGAGGAGGAGGAAGAGGAGGAGGGAGAGGAGGAATAAGCATATCAGAATGATTTCAAATAAATTCATGCATTTTTCAGTGTTTCACTTGGATATAACCTCCCTTCCCATTCCTGAAAATCCAATGGGCCCAAAGAATCCCAGTCTTTGCTGCAGATGAAGAAGGCAGAGGATGGGGATGAAGGTTCAGGGAAGGGATACTGCATCCTTACGGCCTGTGGCCCCAGACACTCTTAGCAGAAAGTTCCCACTCTCCAGATGCCCCCATGGAACCAGCGCTGTCTCCAGCTCAGCAGCTCCAGAAGATGCCAGTTCCCGACCAAGGCACAGAACTGCCACAGAATGAATCCTTTCCCTTGCCTTGAGGGATCCTTTGATCATGGATAGAGGAGCTGGTGACTAAGGGCAGCTCCGAAGTTGCCTGTTTTAAAGAATAGATGGAAATTATTTTTCATTAGTGCTCTCTGATAGTTTGTTTGTAAAAGTCAACCTCTGACATGCTCACTGGCCTTGTGAGACCACCCTTTTTTCCCTTACTTCGGCTAAGCAACCATTTTCTAGGCACTCATATTTCCATTGCTCCCTGTGAACACTCTTGCTAAGTAGAGGTCCACTTCCATCCTTTCTAGAAATCTCTGATTTCACTGGAAGTCACTTTGACAGAGACACCTGTCAGGTTTAGACTAAATTGGGAGGCTAAGGAGATAACTCGTGGATAAACGTGCTTTCCAGGTAACCATGAGATCCTGGGTTCAAATCTCCAGAACCCACGTAAAAGCTGGATGTGCAAAGAGGAGTCTGTGATCACTCCTGTAGGAAGGTAGGAGGTGGACATAGGAGAGTCTCCACAAGTTTACTCTCCAGCTAGCTATGGAAAACAAACAGACCCTGTCTCAGGCAAGGTAGAAAACACAGACACGGACTGACACCCAAAGTTGTCTCATGGCCCACACACATGTGCCTTGGCATGCATGCACTAGCATTTATACATATAAATGTGTACACACACATACCCCCCCACCCACACACAAATAACAATTGTTGCTACTTATAAAACAAAATGAACTGTGGACCACTGGGCTTGCTTAGCCCTATGACTTCTAATAACCATCCCTGTGCCCGACTCAGAGGCAAAGAGGCAAACCCATGAGCAGTGTCCTGCCTCTAATTCCATGGTCTCAGAATGGGGAATGAGAGGACACCGAATCTCTGGCCAGCTCTAACCTGATGGCAGCATGGAGGCCACGCTTGGCATTATAGTTTCAATTATTATGATGTGGTCACAGGCATAATCTGATCACATGCCTTCTCCCCAGTCCCCACCCAATTATTTCTCTGCTAAATTTTCTAAGTAGCTCCCTAAACTGTCACTTTAGGTTCTAAAGAGTCTACCTTAGTCTGGCAAATGGCTGTATATTCCAGAATTTCTTGAATCTACCCTGTGGGGGTAGATCCCCTCTATGGTTTGCCCTTTTCTTCCTTTCTTTCTCTCTTTAATCATCTAGGAGTAGCTTTCACCCACCAAAGCCCTTTTAAGGTCTCCCTTTTTTTTAGTGTATTCATCAAAATAGAAGTTTTATTATTGCCAGCTAAAAAAGAGCTATGTGTTGTGTATGCTGGGGAAACTGTTTCCAAGAACAAATTAAAGAGTTCTAGACAAAGCAGTGCAGGAAGTGACTCCCATGGTGTCCTGGAGTGTAGGGAGAAAAGCCACTGTGCCTCCGCGTTCCGAAAGCTGTCAGATCACAGCAGAAATTATACAAAGTAAAGGGGGCGAAGTTTCGCTGTTCACTCTCACCTCAACCAGAATGACGTAATGTTATCTCCCCTGCACTACAGAGGTGTGTCTCTGTGAACTTGGACAGATCTGATTCTGTCTGGACAGGTTGTCAGTCAACACACGTTCCCTGGGCTCCTTTTACTTAACACTGTGTAAATTATCAGTGATAATGAAAAGACATGACTTCCCCTGAGGCATGGCACTGACACCTTTATAAACCGATGACACGGCTGCCCTGTGGTATAGTTAAGGAGAAGGTCGTTATTGTTGATCTGAGAGAAAGAACAGCCGGAGTCATCTGGAAGATTCTAGAGCAGAGAGAGAAAGTAGCAGACTGGATCTGATCAGGAAAGAAACAGGAGCGAAGGGGTGCTGGAGTCGGAGAGAGTGGAGCACAAGCGGGTAGGGAGAGGGGAGGAGACGGAGAAAGACAAAGAGAGAAAGCATTAAAATAGAGAAATAGCATGGTTGGAAGGAGAATGAGAGTGAAGCCAGTGAGCTGGAGGAGTTGAAGGCAGGGAGGACGTGAGAAGAGCTAGGATGCTGGCATGGCCTCTGGAATGTGTAACAGGCACTCCTGATACTGAACCTGGAGGCCAGCATGGCCTTTAGTATGTTCATAGGGACTACAGATGGCCATTTGTCCTTTTTGACTTTCTAAATCTGGGGAAATGGAGTTTCCTTTGATCTGACAGTGCCTTAGTACACTGTCTTTTATCCACCCAGAGCCTTCCGGCACATGCAAATGACCGTCCCCCACTTACTTTTGAGGAGGCGCTAAAAACTGATAACTGTGGAATCAGTTATCTTTACTAGTTATGAAAAAAGGCACTGGCCATGTGCTACTAAAATCACTTTATATGGAGCTTAGTGATCTACAATAAAGAATGCCTTACACCATCAATGAAAGTTCAGAGACAGATAGGAATGTAAATGTGTGCTTAGTTCCTAATTATTTGGTCTTCGAAGTAGTCCAGTTTGTCACTCGGCCTCTGATGTGTGGGGGAGGTTTCCAATTAAGGATGAGCCGGTGTAATTAAATTTGTGTCTTTTGTAATCAGTTTTAGAGCAAAACCAGCTTTAGGGGTCTTGTAGGACTAGACTTGGTAGCCACTCAGATAATTTGAAACGGAGCAGTGTCCCTAGAAAAGAGGAACAGATAGAAGGCATAGATACATCTAATCTCATCATCAGGATACCAGCATGAGCCTTAGGTTTCTTCCTGAAGAATGCAGACAGAAGAGCCCAAAGCCTCCATCATGAAGCGTAAGTCTAGATGTGGTCTCGTCGATCATTGGTTCCATTCTAGTCCTGTGAGGTGGTCCAAAGAACTCCTTATTGCTGGAGGGGACAAGATGGTTCTCAGGAGATAACTAGTCACATTCCTTACCAGGGATATCCTCTGGTGGGTAAGTGCCCTCATCTGCAGGAGAGGGCTGTCTCCACAGCTATGTTGGTCCCAGGATCCTGGGCAACTGAAGATTTAGATCAACTCAAAATCGTCAGCATCTTTTGGTAATGGAGATAAAGGACACTGTGGAAGCTGACAGAAGACACCTGGGTTACTCTGATCCTAGGGTCTTCAGCCCTAAAGAGTGATGTGGAAGGTTAGGCATTACCAGTTCTTAACTAGATACTACTTGAGTGATTATCAATCATACTTCCAGAGGTATGGAGGTGCCTAATGTGGGCTAGGGAAATCTTCATGCACAGCCTTCTTTGAAGAATGTCCAAGACTCAGTCTCCGGGTGTTGTGATCTTGAGGAAGGTCCTTGCTGCTGTGTGGCAGGCTGTGCTCCCCTGTGAAATGGGTAACAGCACCCGTGCCTGGAGTGAAAATGCTGAGAGTTACTGCGCACAGAGGAAACTGGGTCCATCAGTGGTCATCATCGTTATTGTCAGTCGGTCAGGCACACTTGGATGTGAACAGCAGAAGCAGTCTTGATTTTGATTTCCAACCTGTAATTCTTTGGGCAGGTTCCTGGAACTCAGTTTCCCCATCTCTAAGTGGGATAATAACAAGTGCTGGGCTCTGTTGTACAAATAGAAAATTCATGTAAAGGGCCTAGACAACAGTAGGAGGTAGAACACCCAGGACACACTGTTGTTAGGCCTCTGAGACCAGAGGCTAGGAGACAGCAATGTCAGCATTCTGTAAACTGGAAGCAGAGAGTAGAAACCAACTCAACAAACCCAGGAAAGCCCGTTGCACAGCACCAACGATGACAGAAGGCTCAGGAACTCATATGACCAGCTATCTCCAGATACCAAAAAAAGACGGTTGATTGGGATTCGGTTTTAAAAAGCCATTTGGAGATGGGAAGATGGCTCAGAGAGGAAGGTACTTGCCGTGCAAGCATGAGAATCTGAGTTCAGCCCCCCAGTAACCATGAAAAGCTGGGCAGGTGTCATGCCCCCCCCCAAAAATCCCAACTCTGGGTGAGGGATGCGAGGGAAGATCCTGCCAGTCCCTGTGAGACCCTGTCTCCAAAACTAAGCTTGAGAGCAAATGAGGAATATGACTTCTGACCTCCATGCTCACCCTGACACACACACCCTCATACACACTCACATGTGCCAACTCCTGTGTCACCATTATCTCCCCCCCCCTTCTCTTTCTCCTCTCCTCTCCTCTGTTCTCCTTTCCTTTCCTTTCCTCTCCTCTCCTCTCCTCCCCTCCCCCTCCACCCTTGGCAGGCAGTCTAAGGGAAGCATACTAAATTAAAATCAAAGCTCTTAGGTGGAAGTCTACATTCCTAGTGCCAAGACCCTTGGTTGCCACCACCTATTTGACACCCAGAATGCTGGCAAGAAAGTGTAAAACCTCCTAGTAGATGAGATGAGCCAAGCCTTCTCACATTCCTCTCCTGCTTACCAGGCAGACACACAGCCAGAATTTATCAAGTCCTTTAGTCTGTCCCGACATCCATTGCCACAGTGTACCCCCAAGGGCTGGGCATTACTGCCAGACAGCAACTCCATCCAAAGTTGATCTTCAGAGCCCTGGTTTTCGGGCTCCACTATAGACCTGTGGTTCATCTCCAGGCAGTCTGTGATCTGAGGCCCCTCCTTTAGCTGCTTTCGGCTTGTGACTTGACTGGACTGCCATACTCTAGTCAATTATGTGGAGTTTCCCCCCATAAGGATCTCAGGCAAGACCACTGATGGACCTCTGATGCTATGTTGCTCTGAGGAGTTAGCTGCTCCGCATTTTCAAAGGCCACAGGAATCTGAAATAGTCTGCAGGTGAGTGATTGCACGTTGACAGCATCCTGCTTATCAGTCTTTATGGCACGTGTAGTCTTTTCCAATCCAGCCAAGCATAGAGATCACTGTTGTTCAGTGGATTACCAGTTATCCTGCAAGGTTACACTGTGGAAGCACACAAGTAAATATTTCAACAGATCTATGTATGAGAGTATATTTTCTGTTTAGTGTTGATTTTGAAATTAAAATAGCACACTTAATAAATATGATCGAGAATTTTAAAATATGTATTTTTAAAATTTATACTTTAAAATTGTATGAGATAATATATAACATTAGATTTGACATTTTGATATTTTTAATTCTTTTATTTTATGGATACATATACATATATACATATGTATGTATATGTATACGATGTGTGTGTGTGTGTGTGTATATATATATATACATATAAAATGAATTTTATATTTTTCACCCCTAAAATCCTCTTTCATGCCCCTCCTACTCTCATGTCATATATGTGCACGTATGTGTATATGCATGTATGTGTGTGTGCATGTGCATTTGTGTCCATCCTGGTGAGTTTAGTTAAGCTTCCAAGAGCATGTGCAAAGGGTATAGACTATCTATCGGTGGCTACCCAAATGAGGAAAGTGACACTCCCTCCAGAGCAACCAGTGGTCTCTCAGAAAGGTGTGAGGCCGCATCCTCTGACGAGTGTACTGCATGCCAAAGCTGCAGCACTGTCAATGCAGCGAATTCTCCAGAGCTTTTTTCATCTTGCAGAACTCCAACTCTGTTGCCATTACCCCCCGCCCCCCTGTTCGTCCCAGCCCCTGGTCACTGCCATCCTACCTCTCCTAAAGGCTGTGGATTCTGTAGCTCTTATACAAGTGGTTATTATTATAAATGAAGGAATAACCACTGACATTTGTTATCATTCTGATCCAGAGATTTATGGAGAAAAAAAAATCTTCACGGACGTTTAGAGTGAAGCTAAGTTCTTTTTCCATTCCTTGAAATAACTTAAAACATGTTTTTGAGGAGAAAAGCCACCACAAACTTCTCATAACCTAGCTTAAAAGTGTTGGTTGCCGTGAATTTTGGGAAATGCTATTTCTTGCCCGCTTGCTTTTTTTTTCTCTCCTGCTCTTCTAAACTCACAGCTTTAGTCAAGGGTGCAGTAAAGGCACCAACCCTTGTGTCTCTGAACTATGGTTCATCCTCAAGATTTTCCATCCTTTGCTGTGTCCAGCTTATTTCAAATGGAATTATTGTTACTGGACAGTGCAGCAAACAAGAAAAACAAATGCTCATGTATCCATTCAGCAGACACTGGGTGCCTACCACTGTTGTCTGCTGTGGTGACTTGGATATGAACTGTCTCCCAAAGGCTCATGTTTTGAGAGCCTGGCTTCCAGCTGGTAGTCCAGTCATTGAGAGGTGCCTGGATAGCAGGACTCTACGCTCATCAGTGGATTAGCTCCGGGTGGATTCTAGTTTTACGGTATTAATGGTGGCTGATGGGAACTGATGAGAGGAAGTCGTCACAAGGACTGTGTCTTTGAGAGGTACCTTGTCCCTGGTCCCTTCTTGCCTGTCTGCTTTCTGGACACTATGAAATGAGTGGCTTTCTCCATCATAAATTTCAGTTGCCACAGTGCTGTGTCTCACCCCAAGACCAAAGAAATGGATTCAGCTGACCTTGTTCTAAAGGTTCCAGGGCGGCGGACCAAAATAAACCTTTCCCCTTTAAGTTCTTTCTTCCAGATATTTGTCACAGCAGCAAAAGTCTATCACATCTGTGTATAAACAGATAGGGCACTACTGCTAGTGGAAAGGTCTTGTGTTTTATTAGATGGAGGCATTTAACCCAGGCTATAAGAAGAGACAGATGTATCAAGAGTGATGGCTGTCTACCAGGAGGGAGAGGTTCCACCCAGGAGGGTGACAGTGTCCATCTTGATGTCTTCCTTACCTTTCATCATAGCCTGGGACGTTGGGCTGGACTTCTGAGTCCAGCCTCTACAGTAACTTGCTCACAGTCTCTGAAAGTGGGGGCACCATTAGGTGATTCTGAAGTAGCAGAGTGGGCGGGTCCTCATTTGGATAAGAGCGGGCAGTACCTGTTGGCACTTCTCCCATCGTCCGTTGACCACCTATAAAGGATACTTGAGAGAAATATTGCCACATAATTATTTCAAGTCGCTCTAGCCTGGTGACTGTAAATCACCAACCTTGGTGGCTAGAGCAGAGAGATCTTATTCATTAAATAATGCATTTCATTAGATAATGCCTCTACATAATGCGAGCTGATGAAACAGCTTAGAGGAAGGAGGCAGGCTTTGATTATATTGTCAATTTCTATTCTGTAGTTGGTTGACAAAATTCCTTACTATTTAGGAACTGGTTCTAATATACGGTGGGATAGGTGTGCGTCTTCTGTTACTGGCTGTCATGGGTTGTACTTTGGAAATGTTTTAATTGATGGCTTTGGAGAGGGTGTGCTCTCAAACTTCTTCCTGGCCGCTCCTTGTTATTCAGAGCTCATTGACCCTTTGTGTTCTGGGCCTTGAGTTGTTTGGACCTGGAAGGGCAATTACAGTTTCTAAGCAGTAGCTTAAGGACATCACCAGGGCCCAGGACTCTGTCCTTAAAAATGCACCTTTCATCCAGGCCCTGGTCTCATCTTTGGATATTAGGACATAAAAGGAAGCTTTGAAAACGAGAGGACTCTTCCTTCGCTATCCTCTTTAATTTAAGTAGATTTAGCTTTTAAAGTACTGCAAAGTATGGCTTGAAAGAGATGTGCATCTGGGGACACTCTTTCACTGTGGATGACAGTTCATGTTATCTTAGAATCTCCAGTTCTTTAATGGCCTCGGTCTTATTCCTCACCTTACATAGTTGTTGTCAGATGAACTGATACAAATTAAATAAACAATAATAGTAAGAATAATGGCTGACATTTACTGAGCCCACTGGGCCCTGTGATTGGATTTCATCTGTATCTAAATCAATTAGAGCCTACGGGTTAATGTGATGACTAACAAGGGAAAAATGCCATCAATACTAGCTATTACTTTTGTTCTTGTTACTGCTTTCCTGGTTTTAAGAAACCTTCAATAAGGCAGAATCAGTGTGTAGTTTTCCTCTGTTGAGTTTTTGTGGAAACATGAGTTAAATATGCATGTTCTCCAGTCAGAAACCAACGAAGAATTGTCTAGGAGTTTATCTTTGGTAGCATGAATCGAGAGAGGGAGCAGGGGAGGGGAAGCGAGGCTGTGCATTAGGCACAAAGACCCAACATGCATGTCTTCTGTTGGTGCCCCTGACTGTTGGACAACACACACGGTGCTATGTGTGAGCTTCCGTGTCAGTAACATTCCCATGAGATTTTGCAGAATGGCGTGAAGTCTCCAACATATCAATGACATTATAGCATGAAGCTTTGGATTCTACCAAAAGCTGTTCTTTCAGCCTTCACTTACGTGGCAAGTTATGGTTTGTGTTTGTTTGGAAAAGAGGATGCCAGATGAGTCTCAAGAGGAACAAGCACTCACTTGTTTTGAACACAGCCTTTGGGGGCGGGGAGTGGGGTGGAGATGCAGTGTAAAACAGTGATGTGTTTTTGTGTGGTTCCTTTGGATGGTTTAAATCCTTTCCAGCAGGTCAGAGTTTTTTGTTTGTTGGGGTTTTTTTTTTTCCTAAAGGAAAAAAAAAAATACCTAATTTAGTCATGACTTTTGGTGGGACCTCATAAATAGCCCCCGCTGGGGAGAGATTGGCACTGTTATAAGGTCTCGTGTAAGACAGACTGGCCTTGAAGTTGAGATACAGCTGAGAATGATCTTCAACATCTGATCCTCCTGCCTCCCCAAGTGCTAAGACGCTAGGCATGAGCCAGCACACCGGCTTAAGCGATGTGGTATCATCAGTTACCTTGAAAGGATAGCATGATGAGTGGCAAAGTGTACCTTACTGGTGGCTTAGCAGTAAGGTATCAAAGTGCATCAAGGGAAGGGCACTACACCTGAAAACGTGAGATGCATTGAAAATACCGGTGATACTAAGTGTTTGAAAACATCAATGTCAGAGCAGCAGTATAAATTATGTCATGAAATTTGAGCATAGAAACTAATATTGCAAATGAAAATTGCTTTTTTCATGTCATGTCACTGTATATAAATGCAGATACATCTGAATTGATAAACTGTATTGAAGTCTAGAGGTTTCAGGCACACCAAGGAATGGCATAGTTAGGCTTGCCAAGACATGCTTTGGAAAAACAAGCAACCTTATCGTCAGGTCCTCGTAGTTGATTGATGCTCGTAAGCCTGTGCTTTAATTTTGTTTTATTTTTACTTTTGACTCAAATAGAGAAGATTCTTGCTGAGTTCTAGAGATAAGAAATGAAGGAATCAGCAAAATGACTCTCTGAAAACTCATTTTTCTCTAGTGTCATGGGCAGTAGGGGGTACAGCCTGAGGAGTCTGTCGCCCAAGGACCCCTCCCGGAAGCAGTTGTAGTCTTGACTTAAGCTGCATGGGAGAATTTTACGACGAGGCAATATGAAGCAGAAGGGATTTATGTGGCTGTTTCTTCTTTAAGAGTGCTGGGGAGATAGCTTAGTAGGTAGCGTGCTTGCCATGGAAGTATGAGAACCAAACTTTGGGACTCCAGAGCCCACATACGCATACATGGTGGTCTCGGTATAATTCCAGCACTTGGGAGGCAGAGAAGAGGGCTCCCTGGAGCAAGCTGGGTAGCGGGACTAGCCATATTGGTGAGCTCTGGGTTTAAATGAAAGACTGTGCCTTAATAAATAAAGTAAAAAAAAAGAGTAGAGAGCACTCCCAAGTCAACCTTGGGCTTCTAGCCCAAATGCACACATGTACCAGTGCCATGTGTGTTTGCGCACATGTGTGCACATGCACACAAAAGAAGAAAGGAAAAGGATAATATACACTTAAGCACCAGCACTGAGAGATGTCACCTGAACAAAGGATAGAAGTGGTTTTGCATAAGACAGTGACATCACTGGAAGCATCAGTGGGATTGTGGATAGCATATTTATGGTCACATTCTAATGGAGGAAAACATTCATGGGCTTTAGGGAACAGTCCAGGAATGGGCAGGATTTCCAAGAATAGAGGAATTCTTATCCAAGGTTTCTAAGCATGAGTCAGGTGCATGATGGGAACAGGCAGCTCAGCGGGGCTAATGATATGAAGATGCCATTATGGTACAGGGCTAGGAAGCCATCATCAGTCAGTCACGTTGGCTACAGCTGTAACATACTCCTGGCTCTCATTAGCCGTCTCACACTATTCATTTCAGCTGGTCTATTCGTTTTCCCTGCTTATCTGGCCTACCTCAGCTGGACCTCGAGGGCATACGGAAAGAAGAGAACGGTGTGATCAAATGTTCAGAAGCCTTTGCTCAGGGGTCAGTTTAGTTAGCCTCGGCTCGGTTTTCATGGATGAAGTCCTAACCGGAAAGTCTCCTAACACTGATCCTCAGTTAGGTGGGACGTAGGAGCACCAGAAGTGCTAGACTCCTCCTCCCCGATGGGCCACCATGCCACACTGCACAGACTCACCACTTTCCATCCACCCTCTGTAAATGCCCCACTCGGGTTTCTTATGGGGACATGCACCAAATTTGGGGGGGGGGCAACTGTAGGAGAAGACAATACGGAAGCTTTGCTGGAAAGCTTCTGTAAGACTGAGCAACTAAACTAATGAAGAAACAAGGCCAAGCATAGCTTCTAAGCATGATGTCAAGATGAATGCCACTCATTTCTGGCTGTGTGCTTCTCTAAACAAGAAGAGAGTAGGGAAGAGGTGTGCTGACTCTGTGTGGCCTAAGCACAGTAAATGTTCAGCATGAAGGGCTTTTTCAGCCTCGTCAATACCTACGACCAGTCTTCCCCTAAAGCCTTGGCTATGAGCACTTACATAATGGAACACTGCCAGATTTGATTATCGAGCGCAGCACTGTTTGGAATCCAGTGACAAACTTCATCCACTCTGTAAGATAATTACAGCACAGCAGATCTGACGTTTATATGAGCTAGAAAGCCAGAAACGGAGTGCTGGGGGTGCTATTAAAACAGGGGTTTCTTGTTGGCTCACGCTTCCGACAGGGAAAATGTGGGAAAAGGGAACTAAATTGAAAAGAAGCTAAATCTCTAGAAGAACTAGAGAATGGTGCCTCACAAATGTGTGCATTTTTATGTTTATATATCAAAGTAAATTTAAGAGTTACTGGAAGAAAGGAAAAGAAAAAGAGAAATCTTTGTTCGCCAGTTCTAAACTCAGCCCTCTCACATGTGAAAGCGTACACTCACTGTATGGGCTGCCTTGCATAGATGATCATTTTAATAGTGTACTTTACATAAACATACACGTGCATTTTGGTAGAAAAGATTTGTAATACAGAGAGACCCTAGGCCGAATAGCAAATGCAATGATGGCCATTGCATCTTCTTTTCCCTACAGAGTCCTGTCCTGCTAGGACACTACCACCACAGAAGTGGTCATCTGGCTCCTTCACTGGCCAATCTCAGTGTTTTCCTACTGTTCTTGTAACTGGGACCACAGGAGAGATTTGCCTTATGGGCCATGGAGTTGGCAGGGTTAAATCTGGAGCTGGCAGGGTCAGGGAATAAATTACATCACAATGATAAGCAAAGTCAGACAGACAGACTTTACTACCTGCATGAAACCAGGTGTGATCAGATGTATTCCCCTTAGGTAATCCAATCCATCCCTTACCGGCTTGAAGGGAATCAAATGGACTTCCTGGCTCTTGTATCTGAAGGAGTCCTAACCGGTGTGGAGCATCCTCTAAGCACACTGTCTTCTCAGTGTCTCCTGGCTCCACTCCTTTGCTCCACTCCACTCTGTCTACCCACGCCCACACTACACAGACTTCCCACTACACCACAATCTAGCATCCTCTCTACCATGACGCTCCTCCTGTACAATCCATCAAAAGGCCACACCAGGATTTCTGCACCAGGCTCCTCAGGAAACAGCCTGCCTCTACTTCTCCTGCTCTGAATAGATGCTTTTGGAACTCATACCTAGTCAGGACTTCCCTGCTTAAAACTCTTCAGAGTCTCCATTATGGTTAATAGAATAAAATCCAGAGTCTTTCATTTCTCTTCCAAGCCTGGAGGACTATGGCAGAATCTCAATTCATATTTCCTTCCATCCCACCCTAAATGCCACATCCGCTGTGAGCCAGGGCTACAGGCAGAGTAAAGAGTGAAATTCCTAAGACCGTTGGTCCTGTTGATGAAGATCACAGTGAATGAGATTCTCACTCCTTTTTATTTTTATTTTTTAAGGAAAAGGAGCAATGGAGAAGCTGTGGTGTGTGACTGTCCATGCATTTCTCTGGGATGCGTGAACGACACATGCATGCCCAGATTGCGTGTGATGTAATTTACCAATGCTAGCCACTATGGTTGCGCGCCCAAGTGCTTTAGTCTGTTCTGAATTCTGAAGGGCATTTTGATCCAGTTTAAATCTGCAGTGACATTTTCCTGTATTTCTATAAAAATTTCACATTTTAATGTAACTAATGGTATTTGTTATATACTGCGTCAGGCTGTTCAGAAAGGGAAAATTCTATCATTAATGTTCTATAATAATATGATGCATGCATTTAGAAAAGCTAGAAATGGGTTAGTTACTAGGGCTGTCTAGAAATAATCCAGTTCTCCCCAAAGCACACTCTCCTTTCAGCATCTCCGGGCTCTACTGTATAGTAGGGTTAAGGTTGCTCTCTCTCTCTCTCTCTCTCTCTCTCTCTCTCTCTCTCTCTCTCTCTCCTGCTGATCCTGGCTTGTTTTGTGTGTCACCTTGTGTCTTGTGTCTTAGTCAGGGTTTCTACCCCTGCACAAACATCATGACCAAGAAGCAAGTTGGGGAGGAAAGGGTTTATTCAGCTTACACTTCCATACTGTTGTTCATCACCAAGGAAGTCAGGACTGGAACTCAAGCAGGTCAGGAAGCAGGAGCTGATGCAGAGGCCATGGAGGGATGTTCTTTACTGGCTTGCCTCTCCTGGCTTGCTCAGCCTGCTCTCTTATAGAACCCAAGACTACCAGCCCAGAGATGGTCCCACCCACAAGAGGACCTCCCCCCTTGATCACTAATTGAGAAAAAGCCTTATAGCTGGATCTCATGGAGGCATTTCCCCAACTGAAGCTCCTTTCTCTGTGATAACTCCAGCTGGATCAAGTTGACACAAAACCAGCCAGTCCACCTTGGCCCAGTTAGAGTCATCAGAAAGGAAGGAGCTTCAGTTGAGGCACTGCCTCCATGAGACCCAGCTGTAAGGTATTTTCTCAATTAGTGACCAACCAGTCCATTGTGGGTGGTGCCATCCCTAGGCTGGTGATCCTGGGTTCTATAAGAAAGAAGGCTGAGTAAGTCAGGAGGAGCAGGCCAGTAAGCAGGAACCGCAACCTCTCAAAACAAACAAACAAACAAACAAACAAAAAAACCCAAGGTTACAGACCCAAAAACAACAGAACCCTTGTGTTTCATCCCAATCCTAGTTATGTTTCTGCTCTGACTTGAGCTTGGAGAACTCAGGGGAAAACAAAAACAAACAAACAAACAAACAAAAAAAACGAGGATCCAAATTTCCTTCATCTTCTCATCTCGCTTATAATGAACAGCAATGTGGAAGTGTAAGCCAAATACACTTGTATTGGCCCTGTTCTTCCCAGTTTCCTTTTTGATCATGGTGTTTGGCCACAGCAATAAAACCCTTACTAAGATACTTTCTCATTTCTTGAGACAAGGCCTCACTCTATAGCCCTGACTGGCCTGGAACTCACGTTGTAGACCTGCCTGGTCTCAGGCATCCTCTACTTTTGACTGCATATGTTTTGTAACCTATTATGGCCAAATGAAGTGAGGACTTAACATTGATGACCTCCAGCGTGAGGAGTTTGGATGTTAAATGGATGTGGAGCCTCACAGCCTGAGTACCCTGCACTGGCTAAGAGGCAGGAAGTAAACTTTCTTTCCGTTGATCTCCACGAGCTACCCTCTCCCTAGCTGATAAAAACATCATGGGCAGAAACTGAACATAGTCCCCACGTAGATGGCTCCCTACATGTGTACGCCTTGAAAACCCTGGAGAAGAAGGGTCTTTTAAAATATCCTTAACTTATAATTGTCAGTAGGACTTGCTAACACTGTAGCTTGTTTCTTTTAATTACCAACATAGTGACTTAATGACTTTGTTCTAAATTTGTTGATATACAATTAAATCTGTTCCGAGCTATTTCCTGTGGCTGTTTAACTTACAAGATTGTTTTAAATGTTTCCCGTCTGCCTTAAAAAGCAACTTCATGAGAAGCACTGGGGTGCCTTAAAATCACTCTGCTCCCCCACCCCCACCCCTGCCGACACATTTGTTTGCTGCAAGATGAGATTTGTGGCAGGATTTTTCATTTATGGGGAAAGAATTGCAAAGGAAGCTGAGACGTCACATTTTCACTTCTTCATCACTAGTAACTGACTACGTAATGACAATGGGCATTTGGGGCTTTGTTCGTGTTCTGATGCTGGTTGGACCACGTTTAATAGCTGCAGCTGACGGAGCGGACATGTCGATATGCCAACACGCAGTAATTCTGGGGAAGTGACTGTGGTTCAGCTCATCACAAGCATGCAGAAGACAAGCTATTTAAAAAGACATTGTGTCCTTTTCCATCTTAATATTATGTGAGAAATCAAATATTTAATGTCAGAGGAGGTGGTTTACAGACTTTGCATTCTATGAAATACACCCTCCTGAGGTGAAATGATTATTTTGTAACTGAATATATTCCTATTTTTCAAATGTGCTTATGTACCCCAAATTTTCTTGATTACAGGACTTGGCAAAGTGGTTTTTTTTTTTTTCTAGTTTCCATGGGTTTTCTGAAACAAAGTGATTCAGATATGGAGGTAAACAGACAGACAGACAGACAGACTGACAGAAGTGTGGGAGAGACACCACCTACAGGACAACCCCTTTAAGCTTTCTTGTCGGGTCTCTTGTGTCATTTCTCCCCACAGGAAGCTGTAGTAGTTCCAGGAACTAGGACTTAGCTCCAGACCTCAGTCTGACCAGTGGTTTCTAAGGACGGGAGAACCCCTGCGCTGGGCATTGGAAACCATGAGGGTTCCTCTCATTTAAGCCCAACTAGAAAAGAGACCCTCACAGCTACCACTGACAGCCCAAGCAAGAGACAAGAGACAAAGAAGTGACTGAGAAAAAGATGTCCCATCCTTCTGTGTTAAAGCCCTTAGCAGGTAAATTTCTGCGAGCATCCGAGCATCCTGAAGATGCTGCCTCCTTCAGCGTGGTGGAGGAGGGGTAAGAGAGACTGTTCGGAAAGTCATTGGCCCTTCTGGGTATTTTCTCCTTCCCTCCGCCCCTCTGGGAGTTGCCAGCTGGGTGGGAATGCTCTTGGCAGCTGCCTTAATACAGTTGCCTTGGCTGTCTTCAGCAACTGAGAAAGGAATGATAAGTTTACTCAGACATGACAGCATGCTCTGTTCCTAAAGAAAGAAATTATCCCAGGCAAAGGAAAACTTCGCTATTTAAATAAGCTTGTCACTACCTGACAGTAGTTTGCAAGCTTTTTTTTTTTTTTTTTTTGAAAATGGATGCTTCTTCCAGCTGATGGAGCCATTGGCCGTGATCAAGGGTGAATGGGTGCCCTTCCAGGTCTCTATGATAATGCTGAGGAATCTGTGCAAAGCTCCAGGAAGTGTGAAGGGCAAGTGGAAGAACCCAAAGTGTGAAGTCATCTTCACTCTGAAATGCAGTGCTCAGATTTGTAAAGAATCGCCAAGCTCTCCTTTTCCAGCTGCACACTCCTAGGCCCGTGGAGCCTCTCTCTCTGCAGGGTGTTCTGCGTGGATCTGGTATCTGTGTTCTAGCAAGCAACCATCCTAGAGAGTGGTGGTGCCTATGTGGACAGAGGAAGACCCATGGCTTCTGCCCTGTCCCCGTGGTCCCCAGCTGAGGTAGGAGGGTACTTAGTTTTTAACACCAGGATAACATTGAACTCTTTTTTTGTCTCCTAAGGGAAAGAACATCTTGGTTTTCTCTTCCTCTTTCCAATTTCATTCCTGGTACAGGTGTCTCATGGCTCTGGGCACACTGTCGGGTTAACACCTTCAGCTGTGAACATGGCTCTCCATCCCTGCCAACAACCTCTTCAGCCACTTTTTGTTTCCTGTCCCATCCCCTCTAAAACTGGCAAAGCACTTTGAATCCCCTGACAGACAAACCCTGATGTACAAGTTAATTAGGTTTCTAAACAAATATAAAACTGGCTTTTCTTTGATAAATGCAGGCAACCAGTGAATATGTCAGTTCTCTGTGTGGCAAGGCACAGAATATCCTGGGGATGCATAGGAAAAAATAAAAGAACAAAGTCTTAAAAGTCAAAATGTAATAGTAAGGTTCCCAGTGAGACATCACTTCACAGCAGCTCCAATGGAAGTAATTGAGAAACTGACAGATGTTGAAGCGGGGATGTGGAGAACCTGGACCCATCATGCATTGCGGGTGGGAATGTAAATCATGCAACTCCTTTATAAAATAATGTGTTGATATGTTCAATATGGAAACAAAGCTTACTGTACAGCCCAACAGTCCCACTTCCAGGAGTCTCCCCAAGAGAAATTAAAACATACTTGTATGTACACAAGAATGCTCATGGCACTGTTCTTTATAAAGCCACAAACTGAAAACAATCTAAATTGTCCATCAAGTGATAGCTAGGTGAGCCAAAGGTGACATATTCATACACTAGGATGTTATTTTTAAATTAAATGAAGTTCTGATATATGCTGCATGTGAGTAAATCTTAAAAGTATGCTAAGTGAAAAAATGCTGTAGCCAAAGCTACCCATTGTGTGATGTCGCTTACATGAATATAGAAAATGCAGGCTTATAGAGACAGTGATGGTGTTGGGATCTACAGATGAAAATGAGGGTTACTTAAAAATGGCACTGTTTGGAGTAACAGAAACATTAAAACTCGACTATGGTAATCTATACACTGAACTACTATGATACTATAGAAGTTTTATGAAATGGGTGTTTACCCCATGAGGCTGTTCATTTTATTTACATAAAATGTACACCATGATCAGATACTCAGGAAGCTTTTTCTATGAGAAAAAGGAACCAAGGCCACGGGTGGTCGGCACAGCCCTTGGGTTCCCCAGCCCTGGGCATCTCACCAGGGACACACAGATGAGACTGCCTGACCTTGGATTTTCACCTTCCAAACTGAGCTACTTAATCCCCTTTTCTTTTTGTAACAAATTACCGAGCTTCCAGTATTTCATCATAGCAACAGAAAGCAATAACAGCAGTGTGTATTGGCCACCCCATCATGACTCGCAGTAGACAGCTAATTTCCATTTTCACTTAAGAATGCGCTCAATGAAGCAATATAAATTTAATTTTATTAAATCCTGTGCTTGGAGGCATATCTTTTTGACAGCATTGCAGTTAAGTAAGAGATCTGCATAAAGCATTTCCTTTGCCTACTCAAGGACAGTGTTCTCCTGAAGAAGAGCGCTTCCGCAGTGATGGAGTTGTTCGCTGAGTTAGCACCTCTTTCTTCTAATGGAATGGCATTGCTCCTTTAAAATGGAGATGCCTGGCAGGCAAACTACTGATGCTCAAACCTGGGAATGTGGCATGTCATTTTCTCAAAAATGAATGAAGAGAGATTCCTACTTCAAGGAAAATAATTGACAGGAGTTTGTTTTTGGTTTTGCTGGTGATAAGATTCAGAGCTTAACCAAAAACTGTACAGTTGAAAAGCTTTGTATCTACCATTATGAACTTGACAACACTCAAGATTCTGATGATATGGGCGGAGGATTCAGCAAATGCATTTTTCAAAATAATGTGAATGAAGTGTCAAAATTTGAAGACAAGTGGTGATTCTAAACATTTGAGAATTTTTGGCCTAGTGACCAACAGTGTGAACTCTGGTGTCAGGCTGCCTGTTCAAATTCCAGTCTCACCACTCTTTATTTATAAAACTCAGTTAACTTTACCTCTCAATGCCTCAGTTTGCTGATCTATAAAGTGGGGATGAAGTGACTAGGAATGTGATATGCACTGTAATCTCATTATGCTAAAGGTGAGAAAGGAGGCAGCAATGTCTCAAGAATGAAAAAGAGGAAGAGCAATACAATGGCTTGTAACTAGAAGAGGTGTAGGTATGACAGTGAGTTAATGTATGTAAAGACTTATGAACAATAAATAAGGCAATATATGTAGATGCTTAGAATAATGTCTTACTCAAAATAAGTTCTCAATAACTTGTTACTACTGGTTTTGGTAAATTGTAATTTGTCAAATAAAGACATAAATGCATAGTAGAAAGTTTCGCTATTGTGCCTCTGTCATTTGGGAGCTGTTCATAACATAACAATTATATATAATATTTAACACATATTATATTTAACAGATATAAGTATGTATAATAGGTTTTTAAGGGCGAGTTGAAGAGGTACTATAATTATGTCGGGTAGTTTTGTAAGTGTGATATAAATAGGTTACAGTCATGTGAGTTGCCAGTTCCCTGCGTCTGTGATGTGGAAAGTGATGATGGATCATTTGAGCTCTAGGAATTTAGGAGATTGAGTGACGAGAGGTCATGCCTGCCCACTTATCAATGTTTAAGAAAGCATGCAGCTTCAGTGGAGAAAGTATCCACACTGGAAGAACCCTGTGTCTTCCACCCTGCAGGGAGGCTTCCTCTCAGCTCCTCTCTAAGACAAACAGAGAGGCAGGTAGGTCTTTTGCTAGGAGGGTTCCTTTACTCTGCTGTCCTGTGCTGAGCACCTTGCGTGATGCTTGAAGCCCTTGTTGGGCAGCACAGCCCCAGTGGTGGCAGTGCACATGGGCCCTGGGCTACTGGAGCTGCTGTGTTAGTTTGCTAATTCTTCTACCTGCCTTGTGCAAGACGCATTAACTAGGTGTTGTTCCTTGTGTACCCCAGGAGAGGAAACAGTGTGTAGCCCATACTTGGTTTTAAATTTATTCTGTGTATCGTTAGGGGGCGTGGACAACACAGTGTGCCCGTGGAGAAAGTTTTGGGAGTTAGTTCTCCTCTTGCACGAGGTTTCTGGGGATGGACCACAAGTCATCAGGCTTGTGCAGTGAACACTTGCTCAGTGACCCACCGTACCCGCCTTATTTTATTCTCCTAAATGTTCATAAGTAACATTAGTTTACTATAAAGAAGGTAAGGTGACCTGTAGGGAAATGCTGATTGTTTTCTTTTCCCAGAACATGAAATTAACCATATTTTTCATTTGTGTTTGATGGTAAATAAGAACCGGTATAAAGGTTGCTGGAATGCCACTGAGTGAGATGGTGTGTCTCTGCAGAAAGACAGGGACACAGAAGAGTCACCCAGGTCACTCCACAGGAAGTGAAGCTGGTGAGCTAGTCCACTTTGGTATCTAGCTCCTAAATTTAATAGTGGTCTCTTCGATTTTGGCCACATTTCAAGTTCTTTAAGGACGGACAGCCTCCTGTTAATGAGGTTTAGAGTTTTCTTTCTACTTTAAAGGGTATGTTTTTCAAGCTACGAGTAAAGTACTTCACATATGTATGTCTCTGAAGCACAGGATGGATGTCTTTTTGAGACAGTATACTTACTGAGACACCAGCACTTTAATACCTGAATATTTCTTCCCCGTGAGGCTGCTCTGCTGGACAGACATAATCTTGTCAAGCTAAAAGCCAAAGACTTTTATTGATCCAGGAGAATCTAGTTCTAAAATGTACTGTAAGCAAAACTATTATTAGTCATTTGTAGTCATGTCCTTGTCCCAGCTAGAGTCTTTCTTATTCACACGCTGTGTCTTAGTGTCTTACACTGCACAGTTTACCTGGACAGGTAGACAATGCCTGTGATTATCCCAGTCCCCTCTTCCTGACACTGAAGCTTTTTGTCCATTCTCTCCCTATTAGAAATCAGTAATTAAATGCTAGGTGCATGCTGTTTTCTAAACAGAGTGGTTGCCTGTTACAAAGACAACTCCTCTTTTCATTACAGTACTTCCTGTTCTGATGTCTGGCGGGTTCTGCCTGTATTGTGTAACACCTTTCCAAGGACCTTTGTCTTTGTGAGGTGTACAGCTTCAGTCAAGGGGCTCTAGTAGATCAGAGAGTTAGTGATGAAAGTGCTTGCTATTGTTAAGACCACAGATTCTCATCTTGTCTCTTACGCTTGTGCTTGCCTTTCAGGAAAAAAGTGCCAGCTCGAACACAAGGCTTAAAACTAATAAAGAAATCCCTGGATTAGTTCATCAACCCAGAGCAAAGTAAGTTCTCTTTCTGTTTTTCTCCTATTGTCTTTAAAACTCCATTTTTATTTATTTATTTATTTATTTATTTTGCCTCCCAGGTAATCAAGGCTTATTATAAAGCTTTAGTAATTGAGACAGTAAAAAGGAAAGTCTCAGAGCATCCTCAGTGCATATCAAAGCTGACAGTTTCAGGCCAGTTAGTGAAATAAATAAAAAAAAAGAGACATAGCTTTGTGGCTCTCATATTGGTGGGAGGAGGCGGTTAATTAAGATGTGACATATACAAGATATAAGATAAAACAAATCTTAGGAGATATACTAATTAATAGCTGCATTCAACTTACGAACATATCTTCATCAGAATATACCTTAGAGGTCACAAAGCAGAGGGTGGCATACAGATGACAATGTATATTTTCCAGAATATAGAAAATAATTTTTAAAATAAAATTGCAAAACCCAGAGACTAAGCTAACACATGAACAACCACTTGACTGAAGAGGAATCCGAGTGGGTGGTCTGTTTGAAAAGCATGTTATTTCATTCCATTAGATTCTCAAAAAACTTGTAATTCTGACAACATAAAAGTTAGCCAGAAGACGAATAAATAATGCTCTCAGACCCTGCTGTGGGTTACACAGCAGTGCACGCTGGAGGAAGCCAGTTTCTTATGTAGTAAAGTTGAAGCCTCCAGCACCGCCAGTGGCAGGTTTATGCCCTTGAGAAACATTTTACATTTGTGTTGGGAGACATTTTAGAATGTCCATAGCAGCAGTTTAGATAAGCTTTTAGAAGAAAAACCAACTGTCCATCAGTAACGCAATGGGTAGCAGTGCTGTGGTGTGCTCTTCTGATGGGGATGCTACACGTCTGTGAAAATGAATGAGGTGGGTACATGTTACACACATCAGGGCGGGGCACATGCAGAATGGTAAGTAGCAGGCTGTTCCTTCAAACTCAAAGACATAAATAAGCAATATTTTGCATATAAGTATAAGGCAAAGTAACAAAACAAAACAAAACAAAAAGCCAAGTTAAAAAAAAAAAAAAAAACATGAAGTTGAACTGGTGACTCCTGACTGGGAGAGACACAGGCTCTCTTCTAATCTGGGTGCCAATTGCATGATTGTTGCTTTTAATATGTAATTTTAAGAGATCTTTAACTTGAAAAGTTAAGTTGTACATTTCCTCAATGGTGTGGGTACTTGAAGATATTATGGCTTCCCAACATATGAACACTCTCATTTTACTAAAATCGTTAATGTCCTGGCCATGATCGTACATGACTGCAATCCTAGCACTTAGGAACGGAGGCAGGAGGATTGCCACATGTTCCTGGCCGGACTGCTCACTGAGTTCCAGGCAAACCAAACTACAAAGCAATAAGCTATCTTAAAAGAAGTTAATTCAATAGGATGCTAAAAATACATAAATAAATAGATTTTGAATCACTTTCTAGATTGTTCTAGTGCTCAGTCCATGTTGGTGATAAAATCACTTTGTCACATGAGATTATTGTTACATTTCTTGAGAGGGTGTTAATCTTTACAGTATCTCTACTTAAGGCTGAGTTAATTCCCAGGAATGCAAGTACATTGAACTGACTGTGATATCAAGGCCATAGCAGAAGAAGCATGTCATTGCTGGGTCGTCCTTGAAAACCTGAGATTAAAACAACCTGCTTGGTGTGGTGGCTACTGGTTGTCAGCTTCACTGCATCAGGAATTAACTAAAACCTAGATGGCAGGGCACACCTCTGAGGGATTTTTTTTTTCTTTTCCTTAAATCATTTGAAGTGTGAGGATATCCACTTCTAATCCAGATCCCTGAGGTGGGAAGATAAACTTTTAATTCAGATCCTTTGATGTGGCAAGATCCGCCTCTAATCTGGGCATGGCTTCTGCCAGATGCCTGCATAAAGGATGCAGAAGAGGGAAGCGTTTGCTCACTGCCTACTTGCTCTCAGGCATCTCACGTGTTATAAAGAGACAGAGACAAAGTGCACCCTTCAGGAGCTTCCCCCACTGGCCTCCAGCCAAAGCCCCCTCATGCTGAGGAGCCCACCACCTCTCAGTAATCCTTCAAACTGTAACTCCCTCAGTGACGAGCTTGGTGATCCGGTGCCCCACCCCCAGAGACCCTTTCCTCTGAGCATGGCTGCACTGAATCCTACGCCTTCACGGCATTCCCTTTAGGAAGTCATTACCAGATCCAAACCATATTATCGCTTTACATTTTGTGGCTGAAGTTCCCCATATTTGGAAACTGTATACATCACTGGAAATGAAAGCCGAATACCTTTAGCTCTGGAGCCATGTTGCCCGTCATGACTTCATTGGATTGCATTGCAGTAAGATTCCGTAGTCCCACTTAGCTGAGAAGCAACAGAAGGAGGTGCAAGGTGATTTTACAGAGCTTTGCCAGGTCTGCCTGGGATATTCACTGAGCTTTGTTAGTTAATGCTCATACCAGTATATAGCTTTTAATAACATTTGGGTCTGGTGAATATTAGCCCCACATATTCAAGCTATATAAACATGTGTATAGTGCAGCAGTCCCTAGTATGTAGAGAGGAAGGATAAGAAAATCAGTGACCTTTGCCTCTCCATCCAACTCACAGTCATCCAGTTGTACATCAGGAAAAGAAGATGCTTGGAACAGAGTTGGTACCCAGGGACTGGTCCTCACAGAGCGCTTTGTACTCTAACATCAGGGAAATGCTTGCATTATGATGCTGTGTTGGTAGGATCGCCACGTGGTAAGGGGAGAGTTCATGTGCATCCAGGAAGCTTGTCTCAACAGAGTAAACATTCTCTGAGATTTTATTCTCTAAAGAAATCTCTGCAGAATTCCCTCTGGAATGAGCCCATGGAAAACAAAGTAAGCCTTCCTCTTTCTGCCTCACTAAAACTGAGGTGATGGACAGGTAACTAGGACCTTGAAGGGGGCGTTTGTTCCTTTGGCGAAGTGTGCCGTAGCCCTCTGGCAGAAGCATGTGTCCGAAAGAGCGTGCATCCTGCATGAGGTTTTGACAATAACAAGTCCCCTTTCTCTGTTCACTTAGTTCCACCAACTGTGGGACGCACGCTGTATTTCAAGAGTGAATCTGCCTGGTACATAAAGGCAGGCAGGCAGGCAGGCAGGCAACACTTCCCTCTCTGTGGGCAGAGCAAACTGAAAGCACTGAGAATTTTGTGCTTGTGTCTCTACACGCATCCTTAGGTCAGCAGCCTTCTCCTTCAGCCTCAAGTTCCTGATACAGAACCCATAATAAGTTCTCTGTGACCACAGCAATGTCGGACACACTTGCAGAGTGAAGATATTCCCCCTTCACCCTCTGTGGATAGGAATGACTGTTCACCAGGTGTTGCTGTTTTCATGTTGTAATCATGAAATAAAGATGTAGATGGAAGTTGGCAACAGCTGTCGATGGTTAGCAGAAGGCCTGCTTATGTATGAAGAGGAGTCTGAGGTCAGGCACCTTACCCGTGTGACCAACCACACTGCCTCTGTAAGGGGTCAGAAGTCACATGAATTTAAATAGCACTCTCTCAGTCAATTAACAAACATTTATTGCCTTGCTGCTACATGCAAAGTAACACATTGCTAAGAAATACAACCAGGGGGCTGGAGAGATGGCTCAGCGGTTAAGACTGCTCTTCCAGAGGTCCTGAGTTCAATTTCCAGCAACCACAAGGTGGCTCAAAACCATCCATAATGAGATATGATACGCTCTTCTGGTGTCTGAAGACAGCAACAATGTAGTTATATACACTGAATAAGTAGTTTAAAAAAAAAAAAAAAAGGAAAGGAAAGAAAGAAAGAAATACAACCAGAAAGTTTGCACCATGAACACCAAAACGCCATTTTCATGGAATCTCTTGGACATTTATCCACACAGACATGTGTCTCTTCTGTTATCCATATGAAGATACACACCTGTTTTATTGTCTTTGCTACCTGGGACCTACAACTTCTAAAAGCCTGGCCGTGCAGCAAACATGGGTGCCAGACGGTTCATGTTCCGCACCCTCGGGAAGCCTGGGAGTCTTGCCTTCACTGCAGACACAGCTGAAAAGCTTGGCTGTGCTGTTCCAAAGCCTGACTGTAAAGTAGTGCGGGAAGGAAGCTGACAGAGAACCTGCACTCTCACAGGAGACAGAACAGTCAGGATCTCAGGAAACTACAGCGCTGGGGCTGCAGGTGATTGGCTGACAGCCGAGGAGCCCGGCCCGTGCTGGTGGCCCTGGGGATCACGGTATCACAGGAAAGTGTGGTGGTTTAAGGCTACCAGCATGGCCACTAGTCAGCAAAGAAACATACATATTTGATCCCTTAGAGTGTGCAGTTGGACAGGTTTGCCTCCAGAGTAGCTCAAACAATGTTTTGACGTTTGAGCGGGTAAAGCAGCGAGCAAGCTGGGGAAACTTGCTGTGGTGCGCACACTTCTCTTCATCCCAGATTTTCGCCCTGCCTTTTAAAGCTGCGTACGAGAGAAGGCCCAGTTCCCAAATAGAACATTGCCTTTATTTGAGCGATTTCATAAAGGATGGCGAAATGACACACTAGGTGTGAAAGTGCTTTGTAAACTGTGAACTGATTAGCAGTGTCGCCGATTTTCGTTGTTTGCCTGCCATAGCACAGCCGATGTCAGGTGCTCACAGATTTTCAGTCTAGGCCTTACACCTAGAGGAGAGCTTTTTGTGGGAGTCTTTTTTTGTGGAAAGCATTGGGGCTTCAGGACACATATCCGTTCCTGTGGCTCTATGGTGTGAGGTGTTATTCTAATGGCACATCACGTGGGCTTCTCCCTACACCTAGCTTAAAGAAACCATTCTAGGCCCACCCTCCACCCTCATTCCCAGCCACTGCAACCAATGCAGTGTGTGTCACTCACCCAGTGCCCTTCACCTCCGAGGAGTATCTGTGCATATTGATAGGTTGGAAGGACCTGGTTAGCACTGAATCCCAGTGTGCCACGCCTTTCCCATCTGTGATCCATGTTCTCTTTGTGTGTTATTCCTGCTGACAGCGCCAGCCATCTAACTAAGCAAGTGGAACAGAGCAAGCCAGCACATGGGCTAAGGGCTACTCAGAGGCTCTGCTCACCTTATCTCATGTTCCAGTGGGATTACGGTGACCTAAAGAAACTGGTCACAGGCAGTGTCAGGCTGCCATTCTGTCCTCTGCGCTTGTGTCTCTAGCTTATACTCATAGTTGGATGTGCCAGTGCTGCAACCTCTGTAAGATCCGTATTTCACACACAGGGCTGAAAATGCCGCATGTTGCATGTCCTGACTTTCTTCTTTTAGAATCCCAAGTGTGTTTTTAAAGGAAAAAAATGGCAAGTCCTGCCCAGCAATATCAGTATAAATAGCTGTAGAATGTTGAATGGAAGTTGTATTCCTTACATCATGAGCAATCATAGATTTAGGAAGCATGTTTACGAGATCAGTGTCATGACATCCTATTCTAAAGTAGCTCTGGGGTATTTTAGTGGGAACGTGTGCAGTCAGGAGCTGTGTGCCCCAGAGCTTCAAGGTCCACCATTGTGTACTTCAGAGGGCGTGAGATTCAGGAAGCATTGGAATAAGCGCTTGCTCTTCTTTGCTTTCCAGCATGCACATCTCTGAAAGCCAACAAGAATTCTTCAGAATGCTGGATGAAAAAATCGAAAAGGTAAGCAGGCAAATAAACTACATTACCTCAGGATGAATGCACTCACTGTGAGGTAGGATAACGATACTTTTGGCCCTGTGTTCTAAATCTTCTGGCAAAGGATTGGACCAAAACTTAAAACAGAGTATATATGGAAATGATGGGATAGAGCCCCCTGCCGGGCTTCTATCCTAGGCTTCTCTAGCTTATTCTAGTAGGTCTGATCAGGTAGAGACCATTGAAAAGCTCAAACCTCGTACTGCAAGGAGTGCTGCTGCCAGCAAGAGTCCACCAAGCACCTCTGTGTGCCTGCCACTTCTCAGAGCTCCTTACAAACATCTTGCACTTGTTTCTATTACTACTCTCTGCTAGGCATAACCTTTTTACCTCTAGGCCACACCAGCGATTACAGGTAACACAGGGAGCTACCATCTGCATGGTGCTGAGCCTCCCAATGTTTTAGTAACTTTCCCACAGTTGCCGATCTAATACAATGCTCCCCTTAAGCTACAGTTTCAATTACTCAAGAGTCAAGTGAGGTCCAGAAACACTAAGTGGAAAAAGTCAAATACTAATTCCTAATTCTTATGTAACTCATAGCTATTGTCGTAATTATTATTCATTGTAATTAACCTTTTACTGTGCCAAACCCGTACATTAAACTTTATTGTACGTGTGTAAGTACGTGTGTGTATATTCACACACGGCCTAGCCATTGTCCAGTCAGCATGCATACACAGGGTGGTGGTCACCTAAGGTGACAGAGCTGGAAACTCCTCCCACTCCGTACTGTTGGAGCTCTGCTGTTACACCACAGCATTGCCTGCAAGTTTGTGGTGATGCCACTGTAAAAACCAACCCCCACTACCAACTGCATGGGAGGGCAGCACGTACACTTACAGCACCTGATGCTTGGTAACAAAGGACATTACCACTGACGTGGGTACCTAAGCCACTTGTAGCTGTTTTAAATGTGTGCCTTCTACTTATAACAAAGTATAAGGTGTTAAGAAATGGTGGCCTTGCCATAGCGACATCTGTCTCATGCATCTCGGGGACCCTAAACAGGCCACGTGAGGTGATTGACCCGTGCCATCCAGGTCTGTGGGAACTCCCTCAAATTGACAAATTGACAAGTGATGTATGTGTCTAAATGGGTCTTCTTCACGTGGCATGTGACTGTGTATAGGAAAACAGAATATATAAGATTTGCCACTGTCCCCAGCTTTAGGACTCTTTGGGAGTCTTGGAGACCTTGTTCCCAACAGATAATAGGGATCGCTGTAATAATCATGGTTGGAATTCCACAGCTTTGACTCATCAGTCTCCACATTGCTTTTCTGTCTGTGTACAGATTTACATGACAGAAAAGTACAAAGTTGATCTATGTAGGAATTAAGCAATAACTTAACCTCAAATACCCCATGTACTGAATGGAGTATGGAACCAGGCAACACTGTCAACTTACAAATCTGACATAACTTATGAACACTATTCTAAAGAGGAATTTAAGACGTATTGGGCTATAATTAAAGTAGCACAGGGCAGTCTTTGAGTTCATTTTTTAATATTTTACCGTGTGTGTGTGTGTGTGTCTGTGTCTGTGTCTATGTCTGTGTCTGTGTCTCTGTGTGTGTGTGTGTGTGTGTGTATGTGTGTGTGTGTGTGTGTGTGTGTGTGTGTGTGTATGTGTGTGTGTGGACAAGTGCATGAGTTTGTTCAGGTGCACATGCATTGTGTATCCATCTGGATCATTCCTCAGAATCTCTCTGCCTTGTTGTTTGAGACAAAGTCTCTCAGTGGGACCTAGAGCTTGCCAGATAAGCTAGCCTTTCTAGCCAGTGAGCTCCAAGAATCCACTGTCTCCACCTCCCTAGCTCTGGGATTACAATTATGTGCCATCATGCCTGGCTTTTTTATGTGGTTTATGGGGATAGAACTCAGGTCTTTGTGTTTTCGAGTTAAATATTTCATGGCTCGTGTGTACAATGGCCATGTCACATCTGGGGGACAACACTTTACAGCTCTCCTCCTGTTCCTCTGGCTCCTACAGTCCTCTGCCCCCACTCTGCATGATGGTCCCTGAGTGTTGGACAGAGGCAGGGATAATACGGGTGTCCCATCTATGGCTAAGCACTCATAGTCTCTTACTCTCAGCCTCCTATTGAACACTAATGCCTCTGCATTAACCACTGCCCACTGCAGTCAGAGCTTCTCTGAGCAAGGTTGGAAACAACACAGTTCTATGGAGATAAACATACATAGGAGGCAGTTTGGCAACATGACCACTTAGAAGAATGTCAATAGATTTCCTCTATGATTTCCCTGGCCGTGGTTTTTTGGCCATGTTTGCAATATCAGGCATGAATTTCCTCCCGGGGAGCAGAGCTCAAATCCAATCAAAAGAATAGTTGGTTATCCCATTAACTACCACCATTGCAGCTGTGGATGCATGTTGCCTGGAATATCAGTATTGTAGCGTGCAGAGTCCAGTGATGGGCAAAACCATCAATATCTTTTTTGCTCCAGCAGCCTGTGTATCACCTTCCATCTCTATGAAAGCCAGTCAGTGGGGAGTCTTCTGATCGGCTCAAGAGTGATGTCTCTGTGTCCTGAAACCAAAGTGTGGTATCTCCAGTGGTAGGATGTTACCATCTCGTTACGGAGGTCTAGCAAGAGCAATAGCTAGAGCCTGTGTTATTTTGGGTGCCTCTCGGTGTTGCCTGGCATTGAAATTTTCACCTAAAAACTGGTGTCTTTGGAGAGCAACGTTATCTGCTAACATGGGGGACTTCTGTGCAAACTCCTTTTAAAAACATCTTAATTAGTTTACGGACTTTCCTAAGGCTTCTTCCTAACTGTAATGCATATATAGTTAGCCCACCCCACATCTCCTTTACCCACCCACAGGCCCACGCCCACTCAGACCTTTATCGTCCAGGGCTCTCCCCTGTTCACTCAGCACACATATGTTCTACTGTCTCCTCTTAGGTTTTTCACTCAAATTACAGGACCATGAGTCCCCAGGCAGACATCACTTTGGTTAAGCCTTCTCCCGACCTCTCCTTTCCCCTCACCTCCACTACCTGCTTGGGCCATTCTTCCTCCAGTATCCCCGTCTCGACCTCATCTCACCTATGTTTGACTATTTCCCCTCCCTATATTTGAAGTAAGGATACTCACACGAGAGAGACTTACTTTTACTTTTTGTGGCCGTTTCATCTGGACATCTCTCCCTGAAAATCCTGCCTCATAGTTACGCTGTTTAGTGCAAGATAGAAGATGCTCTTGCGTTTGTAACTATTTCAGAGTAGCACAGTTTCCAAAGCTGGCCTGGGAAAGCGTAAGCTCATAGTCTCCTGTCTCTCGGGAAAAGCAGCAGCTGCCACCAGTGTGGAGCTAGGGGTGGAGAAGGAGCTTCGGGCGGAGCTCCTTGCCCAGAGAGAAATACTGTAAGTGTGTATCTTTGTTTTCAGTAAAATATTGGCATATGTCTGACTTGACATTGAAAACTTCATTTCAGATCAATTACCAAACTTCACATATTGGTTCCAAAGATGCTCAGTGTGCTGATATCATTGTGTTTAGTAAAGAGAGGCAAAAAGAGAAATATGTTGTTTCTACTATGATAAAGATCTTTTGTTTTTCTATTTACCTAGCTTTTTCCACTACTAGTTTGGTGGGGATTTGGTTTGATTTGGTTTGGCTTTTGGGTTTTTTTGGTGATTAAAAATTTGGCCTAGCAGTTCAGGGTAGATTGGAAAAACTGAAACCTGGATTTTTAAGTTATGTTTTTTTCAAACATTTATGAGCTCTGGCAAGGCATTAAAATGATCTCGTCCCTTCTCAGCAAATCCCTGTCACTGAAACGCTGTCTCCTCTATGCATTGCTCCTATATGAAAGCGCCTAGGAGAAAACATGACATCTTTGTCACAACAGGAACACCGCTTTTGATTTTACCATGTGTGGGGTGTACTCCTTGTCCCTAGACAAGGAGTATTTAAGTTCCACATGAACAATGTGCCCACTATTGGGGACCTTTGCCTTTTCTTTGTTTGTCTTCTTTTGGTTTGGTAGTGATAACCAAACCCAGAGCCTCATACACGGTGCCTGCTGGGCCGGTGATCTGCTTCTGTGCTGTGCCCCAAGCCCAAACATATGTAATGTAAAAGAAAGCTGTTACTCCCTCCCGCCCGCTGGGTGCACCCTTGGTTTCTACAGATGGTGCCCTGACCTGTGGACCATGTCTTTCTGGTCCTCCTCTCTTCTCTAAAATTCATCCCTTTGCATCGGCTGTCCTAAGTCCTGTTTGAAGCGTTATGCATCCAAAACTCAGTGAACGTGTCTGGCTCAGTGAGGTTCTAGCTATCATTTATATAACCAAAAGTTAACTTGAGTTCTTCCGCGTAATTTTCCTGGGCTTTTAAAACATTGCTAAGAATTATTTTTGGTCGATACAAGCACGAAGACAACTATAAAACAGCTCACATCATCTTTGGATGTTTTGGTTTTAGAGTTTATTCAATCATTTTTGCCTGGAGCTTTGCGCTAAGAATCATGCTGAGAAGTTTGGAGCTGATGAAAGTTTGTCTCTTCCAGAAATGTCCAAGAACTCCTTTTCTCTCGCTAGTTGTACAAAGCAGCCCTGTGGGTAAAGCCTGGCTTCCCTTAACTCATTCGTTGTGTTTCCTAGATTGTGTCAGGCGTGGTTTGAAGTTTACCTCTCCGTCCTCCTCTGGACCAAACAATAACTTGCACCCCTCAAAACAAGTGTGAAAGCACACTAGGGTACCAGCCCGAGACCTGCCAGTTTGTCTGTATAGGAAAACTCACCGTGTGTATCCGTCTGCTCTCTCTCATCAGGACTATAGCTGACCATCATACACAGTTAGGAACATGGTCTTCTAAGAGCTTACTAGTGTTCCCTTCCCTGGTACACTTAACACACTGATTTGGCATCAGCAAGCTTCAGCTTTCAAATCCCTCTCCTCTATTACCTTAACCCTTGGCTTCATTTATTTTATATCTCTATATAACATCCCAACTCCCACGCGGTGAGAGGCTGACTTGGAGGGGGCGGGAGTTATCAGTTCTTTTTAAATTATATTTATAGCTAGTCTTCAGAATAATGGTTTCCTTATGACATTATACACTTACGCATAGACATTACTCTCCCTAACCCATTAATTCATTTTAAAGTGAGTTCCTCGGGGTAGGGCAGATGGTCCGGTGGTAACGTTGTCCCTGCATAAGCCTGAGGACCTGAGTTCAGAGCCCCAGTCCCCATATAAAAAGCCAAGCATGGCAGTGCACACCTACAACAGCAGCACTAAAAGGAGCAGACTGTGGAGCTCAGTAGTCAGCCAGTCACCAAGGCAGTGAGCCCTGGCTTCAGTGAGACCCGCGTCAGAATGAGGCGGTGAGCAGTAACCTCAGGTGAGCCCACTCACACACATTTACACAAACATGCACAGGGGATGGGGGGGACGACACACAGTGTGAATTTAACACGGAACTCTTTTGCTGGTGGCAGACACCCCCATTCCGTTAGGCCCCTGTTGTCCCAAGCTACAACTGCCCGTACTGAACACAACCTTTGCTCCACAAGTCAGATACTGAGACCTTAAAACATTCTCCACATTTGGGAGAGTTTTGGAGACCCTAGGTACCATTTCCCTAGGCCAGCTCAGAGGAGGTTCTGGCCCCACCCTATTGTTGGGGCTAAGTGAAGACGGTGGACTTAGAGGAGCTTTACAGTCTGCTCTGCTTCCCTTTGTCCCTAGGGCGGTTAATAAACTGGACTAACGGGCACCACAGACTCATGTAGGATTAGCCTTGCTTTGGCTGTTGAGACAGGAATTCATGCTGTAGTCCAGTCTGGTCTAGAACTCACTGTGTGCTCCAGGGTAGCATCAAACTCACAGCAATTCTCCTGCCTCAGCCTCCCAAGTGCTGGGGTTACAGGTGCACACTACTGTGCCCAACTTTGCTTTGGTTTAGGTAATTAAGTTGGGTGGGTGGGGTGGTGAGGAGGACCTGGGAGGAATTAGGGAAGAGGGAAAAGCATCAAAATATAAAATCTGAAAGTATTAATAAAACAAGCAAAAATCTTTATAAAGACTGTCCCTGTTAAAATATGCATCCTATCAAATACACAGACTCCATGGAGTCTATCCATGGGCCCCAGTTCCTGATGTTGCAGTTCACTGCTGCGGATCTTACAGAGTACAGTCAGTGCCTCAGAACTGAGCATGTAGGACCCTGGCAGTGGTCTGATGTGTGGGTATCGTTGACTTTCGGATGCAGTGTCCTTTGAGTGAGAAATGCACCCTTTAGGCTCATGTGTTTGAACACTTTGTCTTCAGTGGGTGGAGCAGTTTGGGGAGATTGTGGAACCTTTACGAGGCGGAGCCTTGCTGGGGAGGTATGTCACTGGGTCAGGCTTGGGGGTCTGTAGCCTCCTTCTGCTCCCTGTTCTGGACTCCGCTTCCTGTGAGTGGATAAAAATGTGATCATCCAGCTTCTTGCACCTGGCTGTTGCCATACTTCCCTGCCATGATGAATGTTTCCCCTCGAACCATGAGCCAGAATCAACCCTTATTGCCAAAGTTGTTCTTGATCATGGTGTTATATCACAGCAATAGAAAAGTAACCAGTGTAGAAGGGTTAGGAAGCAATGGAAAGTCCTCCCAAAGAAAGGCAGAAGAAACCCATTCTTCCTTCCTTCCCCACTTCCCTTCATTCTTCTACCTAAAAGTCTCCTTCTAAATCCCTCACACTCTTACATGATTTTGAGACTTTGGCTCTCTTTCTTGGAATTACTCAAGGAAATAAATGTCTAAAGAAGAGCAGCATATGAACTTGAAATCGGTTGGTTTTTAAGATGCAATTTTGTTTATTGTAGGGACCTCTTCCCATGGAATGGCCATTTATTTATACTTAGAAAGTATGAAGATTCGTGAAGGGCCTGATTTCCATGCACTCAAAACTACACTGATTGGTAAGAAAGAATATGGCAGGCAGAGGCAGGCGGATTTCTGAGTTCCAGGACAGCCAGGGCTATACAGAGAAACCCTGTCTTGAAAAAAAAACAAAAAAACAAAAAAACAAAAAAAGCAAACAATGTAATTTTGCCGGGCGGTGGTGGCACATGCCTTTAATCCCAGCACTTGGGAGGCAGAAGCAGGCGATTTCTGAGTTCGATGCCAGCCTGGTCTACAAAGTGAGTTCCAGGACAGCCAGGACTACACAGAGAAACCCTGTCTAGGAGCAAAAAAAAAAAAAAAGAATAGGGCAAATCCAAGTGTATGAGGTTAATTCAAGGACTTTTGTCTATCAGATCAGGTCAGTATGGCCCATGCCCAGGGGCACTGCATCGGGTGTCAGATGAAGCACACTGTTTGCCTGATGCAGTCATGAATATGATGCTGAGCTCTAGGTGAATAATCCTCTTAGGGACAGATAGTCTCTGAGCTGCTGGAGAACCAGATACAGTGTTTCACCCATGCAGCTTATGAGACCTGCTTTACTTTCAGGCAGTGTGTTTAAAGGCTCCTTCCATGCCTGAGACTAATGAGAAAGCATGGGGCTATTGTGTACAGCCTAAAAAATGTCACAGGGCCGCAAAAGGCGTCATGGCGAATGTCAATTGGAAATGGGCTTGGCTGCCATGATCATTGTATAGAACAATTTCCTGCAGGACTGGAGATATGGACCAGTTGATGAAGTACTTGCTCAAGCATGAAGAACGGAGTTCAGTCCTCAGTTGCTGATAAAAGCTGGCCACAGTGGCCACATCTGTAGCCCAGCACTGAGGGAGGGGACACAGGGGCATCAGTCTCTGGTCTACACATACATACACACACACACACACACACACACACACACACACACATGCCCGCATGAACACAGCAATTTCTTGTTCCATAGTGAGCATGTCATCAAGACTGCAGCCACATGGCCCCCTTCACTCCCTTGTATTACGAGTCCTCTCCTACTTGTATAGCCAAACGAAAGCTGCGATTACAGAGAGCAAGGATATGACTCACGCCTGGTTTGTTTTCATTCCTTCTTCTAGCTTTATGCAGATGACTTAATAATCGTGACCCTGCTGTAGTGGTTACTAGTGAAGTGTGAACACAATCTGGCCTTTAAGAATCCCAACATTTCCCCTCTGGCTCATAGGAATTATTACTGCATTCAAGGGGCACGAATGGGGACTTGAAGGGTTCAGTCAAGGGGATTGAGTGGGCCTAAAAACCTTCAAGCATCTGCTCACTTTCCTGTGCGGAGCTTGAGCTTCAGAGAATTCATGAGGTTCTACCAGCCAGGTTCATTAGGGAGCAGCAGGAGAGATATTCGGGTTCTGAAGCAATAGAGAGACAGTGAAAGAGAAGCTGTGCCATTGCTATGAGGAAGACATGACTGACAACCCTGCGGGCTCAGTGCAGTAAAGCCATCAGTGAAAGGCTTCATCTTGCCACTGGACGAGGCAAGAGGCCCAAACTAGCATTCAGAGCAAGAGGACGGCGCTGGAGTTTAGGTCCTGGTCTCGTTCTGTTTCTGTTCTCCATTATCCTTCCATTCTCTCTCTCTCTCTCTCTCTCTCTCTCTCTCTCTCTCTCTCTCTCTCTGCCCCCCCCCCTTTCCTGGCAGCCCTTCTGCTATTTGAATTTGGCATCCATGAACATTGTTGTAACCTTACAGCAAGTGCCCTGGGTCAATCTTAGTGACTATTTGGCTCAGTTGTTTAAAAATACCTAGCAAAATGTGGTGTAGCACACACCTAAAATCTCAGCTTTTCAGAAGGCAAACATGATCATAATTTCAAGGCCAGCATGGACTACAGTATGAGGTGAACACCATTTTGGGCAATCTAGTGAGATCCTGACTCAATATCAAAAGTTAAAACAGGGCTAGAAATGTAGCCCAGTGGTTAGACCACACTTACCTAGGGTTTTCCAGGCCCTAGGGTCAAAATTCTAGAACTGGAATTTAAAAAGTTAAAAAATATTGGAAGCATAGGACAAATCTCTAGGCTTCAAAACCGAGTCTCACTTGTGTTTGTTTCCCTAGAATGTAGCTTAAGATATAAGACGCCTAATGGTTATGTGAGCTAGACAGACAGATAAGACCACTGGGCTTCAATGGGCAAACGTTGTAAAGGAGAGATGTGGTTGGGAAGATGCCCGTGGCTGTCCTGGATAGGAGATGCTTTTAGCAGTTTGGAGCAACATGGGAGCACACAGCAGGTACATTGCCAGGGAATTCAATCCACCGGGCCTAGAGGGGGATCACGGTTCAAGAGAAAGCGTCAAACCTGAGCCAGATCCTGGAACTGGCTCCAGCTGTGTGACTCAGGCTAATCACGTAAACTCTCTGATCCTTCGTTCCCACACCAAGGAGAGTTGGGTGATGCTGCTAACTTGGGAAATTAGAGAAAATATATACACAGAGCTCTGGCTGTGGCCTAGATGTCCTGTGTTTAGGGGGTTTTCTGTGCATCACCGAGTGTTTGAGAGGTCTGTGAGAGAAAATGGAAATGAAGAATTAACTCAGCTCTTACCTAAGCCAGTCCTTCCTGTGGCAGGCATCTCTCCCTAGATAGAGATAGAATATTAGAATGGGACATCTCCAGCAGCCTGGCCGTCTTGCTGTTTTGTGGCATAGCCTACACATTGAGTTAGTCAGTCGGTAGCAGGGTACGGCTGAAACCTCATCTAGATTTTTCCTGTTAGAGGCTTCTTTAAACTCCTGTAGGTTTTTATAACCTGCTTTTATGAGACTTAAAATTGTACATTAATATCAGCCCCAGAATGCTTGTAACTATAATAATGACAAAAAAAACATTAAGAAAAGAAACACTATCAGCATCTCAAAGATAGTCAAGCTGGCTTCTTTGGTTCCTTTAATAAGCTTCAGTTAAGCACAGTTACCCGGCTCTCTGGACCAGAATAGACCAGAGCAGGAGGGACAAGATAAAGTGTTAGAACAGAGGGCTTGCTTTTGGATGCTTCTAATCCAGAGGCATTAGGTTAGATTGTTGAGTTGTAAGGACCTGTGGGAAATGTCCTACCCTGTTCTTCCCACTTCATCTTCCTCTTCAGCAAAGAGTAGAACTGCCCAGTGTCTGTCAGTCATGGAGAGTCAGGAAGCACATTGTGTATTTATTTACGTATTTAGTCTGGGACCTCCTGTTATTCCTGGGGAAATCTACATGGAGACATACTCTGCTCATTCCTAGAGGACTCTCCCTCTTTTGGACAGCCTTGTCTTAAATTCTTCTCTCTGTAAGAAGTGAACTAAAATGTTTTACACCCATATTTTCAATCCTGATTTTTGGAAGTATGGGGCTGGCCAACCTGCCTCTTCTCTGGGTACCCAGTGACGGCAGCAGAAGGAGCCAGGAGAGATCCTGCCCCAGCACCCGCCTGCTTAACGAGTGGAGTAATTCCCTGCACAGATCCAGAACTAGTTTGGAATACGCTTGTAACTTTAAAACATCAAAAGGTTTGTGGTTAAATTATATAGTATATATATATATATATATATATATATATAATATGAAGTATATGTAATTCAAATCATTAAAAACTGTCTCTTACATTAGTAGGTATATACCCATTAAATTCTCTTACATATATATATTTCACCACAGCAGTCTGTGTTAATAGCAAAAATGAAAGTTTAAGAATCTGGAAGCCACTGAACATTCAACAGCAGAGGAACAAATTAAAGTTTCTGTATCCCAGTATTGTGCAGCAGTTAAAAGAACTGAGCCAGATGTATAGATGGCACAGTTCCATTTTTCAAATAATATTATTAAGTGAACAGAATAATTATATAAAAATGTATGTTATAAAAAATACTATGATATATTTTTATACGTAACATTCAACAAATAGATACTAGATACCAATCAAATATCAGGTATTGATAGGCATATGATAAATGCATGTGCATATATTCACATTAGTATGGTATAGTCTATATGAAATATTTATAAGTGGTATATTTTATATGAAATATTTATAAGTTGCAGTTGATTATAGGTATTTAAATGCGCAGACACACATAAAAGAATAATATATTTGATATAATATATCTAATGTTATCTTAATTATTATGATATTAATTAATTAATATGATATGTTAATGTCATTAGATATAATATATAAAATGTAATATGAAAGGAATATTAAAGTCCCTAAAGGCTGGGGTGGGAGTGTGGCTCAGTGATAGGGTACATACCATTGCCTGAGTTCAAACTGCAGCATCAGAACTAGAAAAGAAGCTGAAAGGATGGATACCAAACCTGTAGCCATTGTAATTTCACTTCCTAGTTGAGGGAGTTGATAGAGACGTGTTACCAAATGTGAGGTGTTCTCGTGTCTAAAGGGTAGCTAGGTAGCGTCCACTCCATTCTTTGTACTCCTCTGAAACCCAAAGTCAAAAGAAGTCCATGAAAACAGAAATGAATTTATAACAAAATGTCAAGTGGCAAAAAAGCAGATTACATAGCGGTTGCTGGCCTTGCTCACATCTTCCACTGTCCCCAGATGTGCGGCTGTCCAGAAGGAGATCTCCAGAAAGCATTAACATCCCATCCGTGGACCATGCCTAGGGCACCTGAAACATTCCTAGTTTAGATTTCACTTGAAACTCCTATTCCCACGGCTCTCACGGTCCTAGCCACGGATAAAACTGAGTTGCATGGCCTGCAGGAAATGCTGTTCTTGTTGGTCAGTTGGTCAGATGTGAGGCAACTCGTGTGTGTGAGTGTGTGTGTGTGTGTGTGTGTGTGTGTCAACTCTTAACTTAAGCATTTTATAATCCATTGAGCCAAACCGTCTCCACATACAATTAATGCTGCCCCCTCAGCCTCTTACATTGTCAGAACCCCACGCACGTGGTTGCCATCCTCCGTGCTTTCTTGGGAAATACGCTGATCAGGCTGGCTGGCAGACAACTCCAGGCACACAGTAGAATCCAGTGGACCCCACTCATCTTCCTTTCTGGAGTGCGGGCCAGTTTGCCACCCTGGAAAGGCCTTAGCCTTTCCCTGGAAGAAGAGGGAGGCCAAGTGGAAGTGTTCCTCTAACCCAGAGGGCACCTTCAAGAGGCCTTCCTACTTCCTACTTCCTACTTGATTAGCTCCTGTTCTCCCTTAACGGTGCTTACAGTAGTTGTCCCTTGTGCTTCCTGTTCTGAAAGCCAAGAAGAAGGAAGGGAAGGTGAGCCTCCTAATCCAGTAAGCAGTGGCACACCCCTGCACCCCTGTGGGCAGGAAGAAAAGCAATCATGTTAAAAATTGACCACTCTCCATCTTCAGGGGACCTAGTCTGTGTGGTAGTTAAGAGTGGTAAGCAATATCCTCCACTTCTCCACTGTGACTAGTCAGGCTGGTCACCGTCCTTTGGAGGAAGTAGAGAGACATCTGTAATCCAATGAACAAGCTGATAGTCCCAAGACTGCTGCTGTCAATCAAGTCAAAGGGGTGTGACTTGTCTGCCCAAACATCTGCCTCCTCAGGTTATAAAGGTTTTACAAAATTTGGAAGCACATCTCCCTATGAGGCAAATGAATTCAAATCTAGTTTTGCCAGTTGTATAAAATGAGCCTCGGGGAGACCCATAAAGCCCCCACCCACCAAGCAGGTCGTATTAGAATTCCTGTCTTAGACTGAGAAACTGACAAGACACTAAAATTAAGAATCTCTCAGAATCATGCTCATCCAGGTAACCTGGAAACCGTTCACAAAAATTTATTGTACATCCATTTATCTCCAAAAAAAAAAAAAAAATCTGAAGAACGATAATGCCCAGTGGAGAAAGAGTAAAATGAAAACGTATGCCTTTCATAGGCTAGAAACCACGGGAGGATGAGGTGTAGATGGTGAAGAAGCAGATGAAATATGAAAACTCAAACTGAAGACAGTAGATGGATTGTTAAATTTAATTTCTGATTGCTACCGTTTTCTTGGTGGTAGATGATAAATAGTGTTTTATAACTTGCCACCGCACAGGGGTTTTCTGCATTGGTGTCCTGTGGAATTGGGTTCATCCTGGAAGAAATGGCAAAGCTCTCAGGGTGGAAATCAGCTCTGGTGTCTGATCCTTAAGGGGAAAGCTGTGTTGGCCTCTTGGTGTCGGGAGAGATCATTGCTGCGCTTTCTAGGCCTGAAACACTTCCTGCCCACATGAAGAGAGTGAGAGTGGTCTTTACGTGTTTAAGAGCTGGCCGGCGAAGGGACAAAAAAGATTTTGCACTATTTGTCAAGTGATATGAAATCCCATTTTTGGAAGCCACAGAGTATTTTTTGAGGGGTCATGGTTGATGGTGTTTTAAAACAGTGTCATACTGTGTAGCCCAGGCTTGCCTTAAAATCATAACCTTCCTGCCCCTGCCCCCTGAGTGCTGGGATAGTTGGCACCACCATACTCAGGGATATGGATGCTTTATGGCAGTGGTTCTCAACCTTCCTAACACTGCGACCCTTTAATACAGTTCGTCACAGCGTGGTGACCCCAACCATAAAGTTATTTCCATTGCTACTTCATAACTGTAATTTTGACACTGTTATGAATTATAATATTTTCTAATAGCCTTAGGCAACCCCTATGAAAGGGTCATTTAACCCCCTACCCCACACAAAGGGGTCACGATCCCCAGGTTGAGAACTGCTGTTTTGTGGGGACTAAGCTGCACTTGTTATGCTGAAACAGGGGCCAGATGGGACAGAGCTTCAAGTATCTACTAGCTGGCCCTGCCAGAGGAAGTTTGCCAGTCTTCCCTCTGGGACCTGGGTTTGGTATGGCCTGGCCAGCATAGGCATCCCAAGGTCTTTATCCCGCCTCCGCATCACTGCCTTGTGGGGAAGAGGATCACTGAAGTGGTCTGAGTACCCAAGACAGACAAAGCTTGGGAAATGGAGCTTTAAAAGGCTCTGAGGTGCCCTTGCTGATGGTGGATGTTGGTGTGGCTACAATGAATCCGGTGCTGGAGTAAAGAGAGGGGGAGGCGGGCAGGGGAGTACTCGTTCTGTCTTGAAAATGAAAAGTCCTATATCCCAGGTCTGCTACCGCGGGATCTTCCTGAATGTGGTCTGAGCAGCAGTCAGGGGCGGTCACACTCTGCAGCTCCTCGCCCACCAGGCCTCTTTCCCAACTGAAATAATAATGTCTGAGCCTAATTAGAATAAAGCTCATTAGAGACAAAGACAGCCATTAATGCCTCCACTGATTTTTCTAATGAAATGAGCCGGGGGAGGAGACTTTAACGGGGCAACTAATTATTTTTTGTTTTCTTCAGCATTTCTTCCACATTTAAAACTGTTGCTGTAAGCTGTCACTGGTAAATGAAAGTGGAGCTGAAAGTGACGTGTGATGTTTCCAGCCCTGGGAACAGCGTCTGCTTCCATCCCACACCCCCACCCGGAGCTGTAAGACCCTAATCTCAGAGGCTCTTATTCCCCAGCCTGGCCCCATTGTGCTTCCTCCACATTCTGGCTAGTGGCTCCTGGGTGCTGAAGTTGTGAATGTGGGTTTCCTGCCTCGTGCTCCTGGTTCAAGGCTGGATGTCCACATTCCACAGAAACTTGGATATGCCATTGCCTCAGGACTGTGATACCTAGAGGAATAAATTGTGAGCTAGCTGGGCGGAGAAGGGAAATTCCTATTGAATTTATGTACAGGAATTCAGATGGGGCAACCACATTTTATTAATCAGAATGTTCCCGGCTACTCAGAAAGCAGTGAAGTCCTGCAGTGCCAGGTAGAGCCTGTTACAGAAGGATAGCAATCATTCAAACCTGAGTGTGTGGCAGGGCAGAGCACGTGCCTAGCATGCATTGACACTGTAGGTTCAGTCCCCAGGACTGACAAAGAAATCAAAGTGGAACTGCTCCCATGTATGCTGCACATTGGACTAGTTTAAATACATACAAATGTGGGCTAGGGGACAGTGGGACTCTAGCATCAACTTCTAACCCCTCCTTACATCCACCCAGCCCTTTCCTCATTCCCACACTGTTGGAGCAGCACAAGCCCACAGCCAGCCTGACCTCTGCTCATCCTGTAGCTACAGTTGATCCTGTTGAGTTGTTAAAGAAGGCAGGGCTTCCTCCAGTGACTCGACACAATGACTGCTTCCTTCTCTAATCAAAAGGGCAGGGTATTTTGATTGCTAACACTCACCAGCTACCTTTCAAGGTGGAGTAGTTACAAGTGATGTGACGGGACGCTCACAGGATTCTAGTAGACACCAAAGGACAGATGAGCAGCAAGCGTCAAGTAAGGGAGACCACCTTTTTAGCCAAATCACTCTACACCCTGTAGGGGTAACATAGGGCCACCAAGAGGGGAAGGGACAGGGTCTCCTTGGAGCATCTAGAGACAAATCGACAGGAAGATGCCATATCAGACCCAGGTCATACAGACTTAAGTAGCCAGGCAGTGGATGCTGGAGATGTGTAATGACAGAGAGTAGTAAGTGTAAGCGGATAAATGACTGAGGCCCAGAAAATATGCCACCCTCCTGGAGCTGTCTGTCTAGTAGGGGCAGTACATGAGCATAGCTTAGTACCTGTTTTCAGATACTTTTTTCCATGCCCAGTAAAAATGCTACAAGATAAATACTTGCAATTATAAACTTGACAACTTCATCAAGGTATAATTGATCTTACAAACATATAAAGCTAACTGATTTTACATGCATGGGCCAATGGTTTTTAGTAAGTTTGCCCAACTGCACAGCTATCAGCACACTCTAGCTTTGAAACACTTGTATTCCATTATTAATGGCTTTCCTGCTTGCCTGTGGTCAGTCTCCACTCCCCACCTGTGATCATGTATCTTTGGGTTTTATTTCTTTGATAACTATAAAAAAAGGATACAAATCTTCGCATGGCTTCATAGGATTGCCAAGCCACCATAGAAGCAGCTATACCCACTGTGTGCCTCAGCTAGCAGTGAGTGAGGCCTATACCCACTGTGTGCCCCAGCTCTCGGTGAATGAGACCTGCACCCACTGTGTGCTCCAGCTAGCAGTGAGTGAGGCCTGTATCCACTGTGTGCTCCAGCTAGCAGTGAGTGAGGCCTGGCTGCTATGAGTATTTAATTTTTCGTTGCTTTTATTAGGCTTTTTTATTACTAGAGCAGAGTGTGTTTCTCCTTGTGTGCTTCTGGCTTGTATTTCCTTGTGAATGACTTACCACCCTCTGTGCTTCACCTCCTTACACATGTCTTCATTTAAAAGAAAAGTATGAATTTGTCTTAGTTTTCATAGATCTCATATTAAATCCTTTGGCTATTTTTGCCAGTGTGAAGTTTTCTCTTTTTTAATGTATAAGTATAAATCTGTGCAGATATGAAGGTAGGGGTGTGTCTGTCTGTCTTTCTGTCCATGTGTGCACATGCATCTACACACCAAAAGACAGCCCTGGGTGCCATCTTCAGGAGTGCCTCTCTTTTCTTTGAAGCAAAGTCTCTGACTGGCCTGGAGCTCGCTAGTTAGGGTGCACTGACTGGCCAGCGAATCCTCCTGCCTCCACCGTGCCCAGCTGTGTGTGCTTGGGGGCCGGGGTGCACGTGTGTGCATACACACGTGGAGGCTTCGAGTTGACCTCAATGACTTCTCAGACTTGTTCCACTTTATTTATTGAGACAGGCTCTCTCTGAGCCTGGAGCTTGCTCAGTTGGCTAATCTGGCTAGCAGGTTTGCTTCAGACACCCAGTACCTGCTCCCGACTGCTGAGATCACAGGTGGCCATTAACCCGTCCCAGCTTTTTAAGTGAGTTCCAAACTCTGGTCCTCACACTTAGCCCCAACACCAGCTTTCACGTAGATTCTGGAAACTAAGTTCATGTCCTTCTGGTGGCAAGGCAAAGGCTCTGCAGACTGAGCTCTGCCTCTGTATAGTGTTGACTTTATATTCTTATGTTTTTGGGTTGTTTTTTTTTTTACATGCTCAAATACACACACACACACACACACACACACACACAGGTATTCTGTTTCTTTGAGGCTATTTAACTGTTTAGTTGACATCTCCTCAGATAAATGAAAGTTTGGTGTTACACTCTAGTAAATTTTTAAGATTTAGGACACTGTCAGATACTTCATTTCCATGCAGCCTAATCTGTAGCTCTGGGATATGACATTCAGTACGAGGCATAGGGTTCTGCACATTGGCTTTTTTATTTATTTACTTATTTACTTATTTATTTATTTTTGGATGTGTCTTTTAAAAGAAGGAGGAGGAAAAGGAAAGATGAAGGGGAGGAGGAGGAGGAAGAGGAAGAAGAGAAGAAGAAGGAGGGGGAGGAGGGGGAGGAGGAGGAGATTGATTCAGAATCAAAGGAGCATTGAGATAGCTAGAAGCAGATTAGTCTCAGGAAATGGAGCCAAGGCTGCCATCAGTCTGCAGAGTCACCCACTAAGTCCAGAGGCCAAGAGCCTATCTTCTCTGGGGGCCATAGGAATGCAGGGTTTAGCTGCCCTGCTCTAAAAGATTGGCCATTTGGTTTTGGTTGGTTGGTTGTGGTTTTGTTTGGTTGGTTGTTTTTCGGTGCATAGGGCAGCACATGCTAGGTAGACACTTTATCACTAAGCTGTACCCTCCTTTTTGTTGTTGCTTATATGTTTGTTTGGGTACAGGGTTTTGATAAGTTGCCAGAGCTAACCTTCAACTTGGAAACCTCCTGCTTCAGCCCCCCAAGTAGCCTAACATTACAGACCTGTGCCACCAGACCCAGATTTCCCTGTAATTTGAATAATATTACAGACCTATGCCACCAGACCCAGATTTCCCTGTAATTTGAATAATATTATAGACCTGTGCCACCAGACCCAGATTTCCCTGTAATTTGAATCTATAACAAAGCGGCCCATGGCTCTTTCATGTCCTTTTCCTGGACACCATCATTCAAAGTTTCTACTCCTGCAGTGTGCTGGGTCTCCAGGGAAACATCCCACAGGTCCTTCGCACAAGCCTGGAATAGTGACTGGCAGTTCCCAGCTCCAGTCTCGGGGTCTTTACAGAGGTTTTTGTTTTGGGTCCCTTTATGGAGGTTGGAGGAGCATAGTTCAGCTAAGAGACCTACTGTGCATCACTCAGCCTGCTTGATCCTGCTTCCTGACTCCTGACCGCTGAACGTTTGTTGATTCTAGTTTTTAGCAATTCTTTAACTATTTAAATGAGACATGAAGTCCTATTAGCAGAAGCAGGTTCTCTGGCCTGCCCAGGAGGACTATATACAAATGGGGGTTCCCATGGGGTGTGGAGACTGGATTCCCTCAGCAATTCTCTGGGTCTGTACATACTTACGACCGTATGCCGTATGATACCTCCTAGCTGCAATTTGTTCTGATTTCAGAAGTCTTTGCTACCAAAATATTTGATCCTCTGAGCTGTGGCCAGGTACTAAGAAAAATAAAACTGACTGTAATTTGAATTTTCTTAAGTCATGACAGTCTCACAGAAAAGGCAAAGATTCGTACAGGAATCTTGGGCTTCTCTGAGATTTACTCACAAGCCACAAGGCTCCATTCCTACCCTGCAGGGCAGATATGAATAATAAATGAAGCGATGTCTGCAGAGAAATTCACTGTGGTTTCTTTTCCTCCTTCCTGTAGCAATTACAAAAATTCAGGGGAACAAATTCTCGGGAAATAAAGGTTTCAGGATCTTTCTTTTTACAGAGGGTTGATTCAGCTTTGTCCCTCAAAGGGTATCGTAGAGGGTCTTCATGTGTTAGCAGTCAGCTTGGAGGATCTGAAATGGTCCTTTACGATATTTGGTTGTTTTGCTTTTTAATGTGTGTTCATTTTCTGTGTGTGTGTGTGTGTGTGTGTGTGTGTGTGTGTGTGGTGTGTGTGTGTGTGTGTGTGTGTGCATTATGTGCAGGTATGTGTGTGTGCTTGAGTGATCTCACTGCCAAGTTCTTCCTCATGATGGAGGAGGGGTCCTCTTACCCTCACGTGGGCTACCTACACCTTTGCCTAGATGTGAGGCTTTATTTTGACATAAGGTGGAGAGGGACTTTCATTTCTACCAGAACTTGTATTCATGTACAAGAATTGGGGTTCAGATCTGCCTGGGACACACTGCTGAGGAGAGAACAGAGTTCTCTGGCCCCTGTCAGATCACACCTTACAACCACAGCCCTCAGTCACAAGGGTTCTTTCGCCCTTGCTGGGAGCCTGAACAAACCCAATGTTTATCCTAACCGTGAGAACAGAAGTGGCAAGAGCCAACTGTATTGATTACCTGACAGAATGATGTATTCCCCACACATCACAGCCCTATTGGATAGAGATCATGGCTGTGCCCAAGAAACCAAAGCCTATTATTTTGCCCAGCATCCATCAGTGAATCCAGTCTGAGCCTCCTCAGGTCAAGCCTAGATAGATTTGTATGTATCCTGTATCACACGATGGAAAATAAACTCCCAGTGATCAGGAACCCTGAGGGTCTCCTGTATATCTCTGCAACAGTGATTGAGAGAATAGTTCCTGCCTGGTCTGGGCCAAAGTGAGGGACAGTGTCACTGGAGGCTGTCATGGGGTGACTGCTACCTACATCCTCTTCCTGGGAGCACTGGTTGTCCATTTTCTCCATCCACTAGAGATTTTATGCTGCAAATGAATGAAACCTCAAGTTGGCACTGGACTTAGACACTCTGCAAGGCACGCAGAAAGTGGGTTATCAGTCCTGCTTCTGTGGGTCCCAGGGCTTCATTGTATGGCAGTGTGTGTCTGTCTGTTTTGTTTTCTTTATGCATATGGATTATACATGTATACATGTGCCCACACACTATGAACAAATGATCTACCAGTCACGATTTAGACTCTATTAATATTTCAACAGCCATGTTAAATAACTGTCCTCATCTTTATTTGATCAATAAGAAAAACTGAGACTAAAAGAGGTAACTTGAACAAGGTACCAAAATCAGCAAGAAAGACAGCCAGGATTAGCAGCCAGACATGGGACTAAAAATTCGTTATAGGGGCACTTAGCATTAGGGAAGTGTGACGTATTCCCAACATATGCAGATGAATAACAAGCACTTAAACATGTTACATATTTGATGAATAGTTACATTTTAAAATTTTTAAGTATTGGTATTTTTAAGAATGGATTCCAGTTATTTAGAAAATTCTGGGAGGCTGAGAGGTTAGAAAAGTATGTCTAGTAACCAAAAAATTGTAGGATTTTTTACTTTAATAAAATATGATTTATAATATTATAAATTCAGCCTGAAATGAAAGGAATAGATACATGGTAAAGAATTGTTTGCTACCGATACTTCACGCACATCAACTATAGAAATGAAATAGAACCAAAATAAAAGAACAAAGGACGTGTGGAGGTTGCCTGGTATAGGCGTATTATAAAATAGTTAACAAGAAAATAGCAGCTCGGGATGATGGCCTGCTTCTCTAAGTAAGATAAACTACCACAGTACTTAGTGCCAGGCACTATTTTCAGTTATATTACTTGAGGTTCTTAGTTTTATATGTTATTGAGCCAAAAGATCTGCTTTTAAAGGAGCATTTGTGCCCAGATTTAGAGCATCCAGCTTGCAGATGAAGAGAGAAATCAGTGAAGTGATAGGTACAATGATCAGGACAGCCCAGCCAGGTCAGATACAGAACCTCAATCCCGGTCCCAGCTGTGTCTTCACAGTGGCGAAGGGATGGAAGAGCCTCAAAAGCAGCCATTTCCTACGGCCCTCAAGCCTGCGAGGAACCTACTCGCTGGCCGGCTCCTCAAAGGCCCTGTGGTTGGAGTCATCTGTTAAGACAAGCCACAGCCCCAGATCTGTCACGCGTGTTCATAAAACCTTTATTTGCAGTTCATCTAAACCATTTTAGAGTAAATTAAAAACTCGGGCACCCCTGGATTTTACACACCCTCCTCCTGTGACATTTTAAAATCCAATTGTGGGGAGGGAGCTGTAGAATGTGAGCCACTGAAAGTGACCCTTGTGTCTTCCTGCTGAGAGAGAAACACTTGGACTTTCTTGGTGTAAGCTGTATCTCCTATATGCCTGTAATGTAAGTTGAGATAAATTCTGACCAGTGTGTTTAAAAAGCTTATTATAGGCTTGGTCTATCACGCCTTGAATAAATAGAGCTTGAAAATCAGCCTGTATGTGCGCATGTACCGTGCGTGCATGCATGCATGCGTGTGTTCCTGCGTGTGCAGCATCCGTCTCAACCCAGTGGTCACTGATGAAAACTCGAGTCTATTACAGAGCAGATGTGAGTTGGAAGGAAGTGGATCAGCCTCGGCTATTCTTACCCTGGTTTAAGTTGTTTGCCCGTGTGACCTTTGCTTTTTTTTCTTCCCAGGGTCGGGATTACTGTTCTGAAGAGGAGGATATCACATAGCATCGGTTCTCAGTCAGACCAGGAGCTACTACTGTGTAAATAGGTTCCACCCCAGTTGAAACCTTTGCAAAGGTCGGTCCTCTTCACTGAACAGCACTATAGCGAGCGAAGACTGTTCCATGTCCTATGCCCCATTAAATTACAGTGTTTCTTAATGAACCTGCAGAGGAATATTGCTAAACACAAACACATACACACACACAAGAACAAAAAAAACAACAAAACAAAAAAACTGTTCTGGAACTTTCTTTGTTGCTGCTAGTTAAAACTTGTTGCAACTTTTCACTTCTCTCGTGTCCAAGTATGCAGCAAAATTCTGCAGTTCACTTTAAAGATATTATTGGTTTCAGGATGCTCTCTAGCCTGTATCCTTGGCGATGGGGTAGAGGTGAACTCTGATACAGATGTCAGTTCTAGCCTGGTTCTGCTTTGATGTCAAGCATCCCCTCCCCTCTATTCTCCTTATCCATCTCTTTCGAGTGGTCCAGAGATGGCCTGAGCCTTGCTTCTCACTGGTAACGAGGGGCTTTGGACATGGGATGGTGGCCACTGTGAGCCTAGTTTCTCTGCTCGAAAGAGCTACAATTGATTGAAAGCCTGTTGTGACCTGACTCCCGGAAGTGACAAAGGAACAAGCAAGCAAGCAAGTGAGCGAGCAGTAGGTTGTTCCGCTTACTAGGACTCTTAGTGCAGGATTAAGCTTGTAGCATTGGCTTTTGCTCGGATGCAAATGGAAGTGTGACCACATGACCACAATCATTTTCGACCCCTCCCTCCTCACTTTTTTTTTCTAAGAAAATAAACATTTTGCTGTTTTTCTGTATCCTTGTCTTCTCCCATTCATCCAGTTCAGCATTTTAAGATGACCCTAGGTGTAGAAGCTAAGTCCTCCTTCACAGGGACGCTGATGATTGGCCTAAATGGCTCCCCACCCTCTGGAGACATCGACCATGGTTTGGAAGGGCTGTGAGTGGTCAGAGGAGATGAGGCGACAACCCCGTGACTTCTTAGGAGGGCTGGAAACCACTGTCAACCTTTCGCTCTGTTAACTTATCAGAACACGCTGTTTTCTGAGTTCCCCCTTCGATGTGTTATGTGAGCCTTGCCCCTTCATTCGTTTCTGTTTCCAGCTCTGGTAGTGTGGGTTAAAAAAACAAAAATGTCTGCCTACTAGAAAACATAGGACATTCACGCTGGTGATGTTACTTGGAGAAGTGAAAGCCAAAAGCCCCTGGTGGTGGGGAGTGTTGACTGTGTGTTCAGTAGAGTTTATTTTTCCATACTATATGAAGAGAATGATCTCTTCTCAAAGACAGAAGTAATATTTTTAACAAATATTGTCACAAGTAAATAGCAATCAAAAGGAGAAAAAATAACTTTTGTATTTTTTTAATCGTGTTTGATAGCTTTGATGAGGGTTCTCTTTGTTACTTTCAGGGGAGGGCACCCTATTAAATGCCACGCCAGCAGTCCAGGATTGGGCTTGTCCTACACACACACACACACACACACACACACACACACACACATGAATGCTGTGTTTTTCTCGGAAGGTTGTGAATTTCAAGGGTCTCACGATCAGCCACGCTGCCTGCCACCTTGGAAGATGGAATAGTTACAAGAGAGACAGTTAAGATGTTCCCAATTATCCGGAAATTGTCTGCCACACAGACTAAAACAGGAAGCTAAATTCGTTCTTGCCAAAATGAGCCTTGACTTTCAAAGCTGTCCACAGGATTCTTCATCTCCTGTCAGACCCAAGGCAGCAAAAGCGAGGGGGGAAAAATGCAGCCGAGTTCTATAGAAAATGGACTCGGGTGTTTAGCAACAAAATGCCATAATTCTTGCATCCAGCAGCAGCTATTTTGGGGAGCAGCTGTGGTCGTTACATAAACAGAGTTTCAGCCCAAAGCTTAGGCTTTTTATCCAGCTTCAAGCAGAAAATACAGTGAGAGTCGAGCAGTCTGGGGTTTTAAGTTCCCTCCCCTTGTGTGTTTTTTCGGCCAAAGGACAAAAATAGTTTTCCTCAACTGTAAATGAACTGCTAAACCCCACCTCAGCCCTGTTCACTGGAGACTTTGTTCACTGTTCTCTGGATGGCCTATTCCGGACTCTCATGTTCTTTTCAAGCAAGAATGAAGTGAATGTTAACGTCTTCCATTTGACTCCTCTACTTGGTGTGTAAGACAGTGTCTTTCCAGAAGACCAACTCCCTGTACCCGAAGATGAGACACCCATGTCCTTTCCCTCGGTCACAGTTAGCATCTTGGATGTCACTCATGTCTCTCGGGAACCTCACTTTTGAGTGTTAATGAGCCCCTAAGTGCTGTTTAGGAAACAGCGGTTTTCCACCATTCTCTCGCCCATGGTCCTCTTGGATACTTTGCTGTAAAATGAAGTGATTCTATCTTCAGACGTACGTTTGGTTGCCTCTAGAAATAGGTCCAAGAAATGGGATGGATGACTGGGTTGGCATGAAATGCCTGACTGTGTTAGCAACACTCAAAACTGTCTGTTTTCCATTTGTTGGTTTGAATCATAAAATTGTCAAGTGATTTGTGTTTGTACTTTATTTTTCTATACCTTCTGGAAGGATCTAAATTAAAAATATATGCCCCTCCCCCATGTCAGAACATTAAGCAGACTGTCTCAGGTACAATGAAAAGAATCGTCCAGTCGAGATAGTGGAACATCTTGCTAGTTGTCCTGTCTGTAGGACTCGGGAGTTGGGAGGAGGGAGGAAGGCAGGGAAATGGCCTGGTAAAACCAGGAATCAAATGCTGAAGAATGGACAGAGGCTATTTGGAGAGCTTTTAGTGTGGCTGTGTGCTACGGCAGTTGGTCTAGCGGCCAGTGGGCGGAGTGGGCCTGCTGGAGAGATGTGTAGCTGGGTTACGCACGGCTCGCCTTCCCCACGTTGTAGAGTTGTAAAGGTTCAGCAGTATGTGCACGGCTTTCTTTTGCTTGGCAGAGATTCAGGACCACAGAGTACTGCTCTCATAATTGAATACGTGTTTCTTACTGGCAGACAAGCTCAAAAGAGGCTTTTACCTCGACGAGGCCTCCTAGCCCCAGGCTTAAGCAGAAGCATAGAGTGACATTATGGTCTATTTAGGAACAAAGAAGTTTCAAAGTCCAGTGATGAGAAAACTAGGTCAGCCCCAGAAACAGCCACACAGTGGCTGGTCTCTCCCTGTCGGCTGTGCCTAGCATCTGAAGCTGGCCTTTGATGACTCAAGTAAGAAATACATGGCCCAGGAATAGCCTTGGTTCTCAGCTCCCAGGCGCCTGCCTGTTCCTCCACTATAGAGCCACTCTGTGTCCTGGGTGTACCTGAGACGACAGCCCAGCCAAGTGTGGTAAGCTTCACACTTGACCCAGTTGATGGCCTCCGACCTTAAGTTATAACTTCGTCCTCCACCCAACCTCACATCCATGTTTCCTCCTCTTCCAGCAGAAGTCCTATAACCCTGCTGAAACAGGTTACAGCTCCCCTGAGCTTTCCCTCAGTCACCCACAGTGCAGTTTGGCATAGTGAGAAGTCCTGTTAAGATGCTGGGTGAGAATTTAAAAGTTGTCCCATCTCTACTAGTCCTAAGAAAAGAAACCTCATTAAATATGTTTGTTTTATAGTAAGAGAAAAGATCACCTTCTTAATGGGGGAAAAGACAGAAGACATTTGAAAGACAAAATGATTGGTATCAGAATTCGCTCCCTTATGCTTCTCTCAAAAACAAGGGATGGGGCAGCATCACGTTGTACTCTAATTTTACATGAACACTGCCTTTCTGGCTCTTTCCACCAGAAAGCTATCTCTGAGCTATATTTCTTTCTACCTTTTTAGAAATCAATCCTTTTGTTAAGTTGTTTATAACTCCAAGAGAAAAATAAGGCATGGTTGGTGGGTAGGGATGATGTATTTAAAAGGCATAATGAAATAGTAGCTGGAAGCAGGGCCTTCAAGACATCATGGGTGGATTGGCAGACCCCAGGGTGCCCCTGCAAAGCTATGTGAGCCCTCTACAGATGCTCTGGAGTAAACTGGTGGAATGCCTTGAATGAGATCTGTGGATCTCCCTTTTGCAGATAAGTGGATGATTCTAATATCTATGGGGAAGGCACCTTGATATCTGTCCACAGTCACCTTTTCTATTATTATATCTCCAGGGGGAGGCGGGAAACAACCCTCACAAGTCTGTGGGAGAATACCTGCCCCTATGACAAAGCCTGGGGGCCATTAGTGATGCTGAGGTTTCCAGGTTGGTCGTAACTGAGATCTGAGTTTATCTTGAGTGGGAAGAGGAAAAGCAGCTCTAATCATTGTTATTTATGTTCAGTCTGTGGCCGATGTTGCCAATGACATGCTGTCCTTATTCCGTGTGTCCCTCAAAACAGTCCCTTCACCCCTGAATTCTAAGAAGTGTGTCTTACAGTTGAATCCATCTGTCCAATGAAAACACATGTGTTGAAAGAGGAAACATCATTAGAGTATATTTCTATTAGTGTTATTACTACACACCTTGCAACACTGTGAAAAAAAAAAAAAAGCCTTGAGGGGGCATCCACCTTCTACAGTCTCTCTTTGGCTCCCTTACCAGCTTACTGTCTTCATGGGGACTCTTAGCTGGCCCTCTCTAATCCTATAAACTGCACAAGAACCTGAAGAAGCCACTGGTGACAGAAGACTTTGGGGATCAGAGGGAGAAGGCTTGCGGGAGAGGGTTGTCACATCCTTTCAGCTTTTGAGAAAAGAGGCAACCTATTCCACCTTTTGGGTGCTGTGGATCCCCCGGCTCCCCTCAGTCCCCTAAGCTTGTTTCTTCAGAGGCTTTTCTTCGGTAGACTAAAAGCAGAGAGATCTGAAAGGCTGAGGAGATAAAGCCTGAACCACTGACCTGGATGGAGATCCTTTCTGGTAGGCTACAGTTGAGTGTTTCTTTTTGACCGAGGGTCTGAATTTTCCAGGCTAGTTTTAAGTACCAGACCTAGATATGACTCTCAAGATCTTAAACGTTTTCAGAAGTCATGTGGTAACCTAGAGAGGGTCACTGTAGTCTAAGGTTGGGCCAGCAGCTCAGGAACTCCACAGAGTTCATCTCCTTGCTTCATAAGACTCATGGGGCAAGAGATGACTCATCCCTCCAGCAGCTGGTAAAGGTGCTACCTGGAGGGGACCCACCGTCACCCTCATTCAAAAGAATATCCTTGCCCAGGTTCCTTGTGACGAGGTCTTCGAGATGCTGATTGCTTCTAACCTAGCAACTTGCACGTTCCCTTGGGATGACGTGGGGATGACTCTTCTCTCTTGGAAGCCAGAGGGATTCCTTAAAGTCAGGAAGGTCCCACCATGCTGAAGTCTCCTGTATGGCACTGTCTCTTTGCCTTGGTGCATTCTTCTTCCTTTCCCGGGGACTATTTTTAGACCAGGTCTTTGAGTTTGACTGAATAAGATTTAAAGTAAAAAGAACAGCCTAAACTTAGCCAGAACTGCCTTCAGTTCTACAGGGTTGAAAATTAGACCTCAGGGGGCTACTTGGCTCAGTCCCAGGAGTCAAAAATAAAATAAAAGCTTAGCGTTTCAGTCCAGACCTTCCGGGTCTCTTCTCCTTTGACAGACAACTGAGCAGTTTTGCAGGAGATTCCAAGCCAGATTTTTTTTCCATCCAAAGAAAGATGTAAATTCATAAAATTACTGTTTTCTTGGATCAGACCCAGACAGTTGCCTTATTAGGACTTTAAATTTGGATCTATTCTTTTAACACATACACAAAGATAGATGGATAAAGAAAACATAAATACTTAATCATAGACAGGCTGAGGGTAGGGGGAAGCTGGCGCTTACCATTTTGTAATCACTACAATAATGTCTGAGGGAAATATCCACGTAACTACAAGGAATTGTATACAGCAAAACCCCATTGTATACAGCAAAACCCCATGGCTGCTTTTACAGCCAATGGGAGCACGGAGGTCTGTGAGTGGGCTCTCACCTTGTGCCCTTCTGTGCCTGTGTCTGCGTGTCTGGTTCCTCTGGGCCTCTAGGTCCACGTTTGGGCTCATGCTCTTTCCCAGGTCACTGGGATCAACGACACGTGCCAGGGCCAGCCCCAGCATTGCTCATCATTCCCACTCGTCAGTGTGGCCTTGACTGTGACATTGCAGCTGCTCCACTGGGACGCGATGTTACCAATCTGGAGAGTTAAAAGTATTTTTCCTTGGGTTGTCTTAGGTGTAGTTACTCGTGGTAGGCTCCCGGCCCTGAGCCGATGAGCAAGCGATATGAAGGTGAACCAGTTTCTCCCCTCCAGGGGCCCATCACTAGGGGGAAACAATCCAGAAGGGCCACCTTAGAGACATCGCAGGACCCTATGGGATCATATCGCAGTGGTAGCCAGCCAGCTCCAGGCATAGAAGCTTCCAGAAAACAATGAGAACAAAATTCATCCTTGTCTGGGCACAGAGGGAAAGCTATCCAAGGAGTCGTCCATGCTGAGAGGACAACATGTCTTGCATAGGTGGGCCATGGGACCTTCGTGCCATTGGACCTTCACGGGAAAAGGGGTGGAGCTTAGAGTAGCAGAGAGAAGCGCAAAGGTTGAGAACAGGGTAGCAAACCAGGCTCTGCGGCTTCGCTGTGGATTCGTGGACTGTGACTGATATGCCTCTGCACACTCCACTCCTCATTGTCCCTGAGAGCAAGATGTGATCGTTCTCAGGGTGGGGATTGCCCTCCTCTGGAAATACACAGCAGCTGGCTGAAAAGATTCATGCCCACCCATCCTCTCTCCCCTTCCCAACTTCTCTTCCTGCCTCTAAAAGCTGTTGGAGTTCAAGGGCTTTACCTGGGCTCAATCTCCTTTGGAGATTTGTGGGGGAGAGGGCTGGGCCATCCTGACCTGTCTTTAGAGAAATGATGGCTAAAAATACCTCTTGGGACTAGGTTGGCCTAGACCCGGAGATGAGAGTGTACCCTAAAATAAATATTCAGGAAGTGGTGAAAGCTTCCCTATTTAGCATGTGGTTCTAACCAAGTTCATAACCTTTGCATAGCCTTCCCCTGGGTTAGGTCACTAGCACTGACCAGGGAGGCAGCCAGGCCTCTGCTAGGGCACAAGTGCATACCTGAGCCTCACCCAGGAAAGAGGAGCTGGGGAGCTTGGGGGCGGGGGCTTTGTTTTGTTTTGTTTTTTATCATAAAGTACAAATAAGTTGTGCGCAAATGCAGACTGTGCACAGTGGCTGAGGACCTTGTGGGGCAAGATGGGGGCAGCAGAATCGGGCTGTGAAACCAAGTCACAGTGCCTTTTAGGGTTTCCAAAGAACCTATTCAGTTCACAGCACTGGGTCTCCCTCTTCTCTCTCTCTCTCTCTCTCTCTCTCTCTCTCTCTCTCTCTCTCTCTCTCTCCCCCCCCCCATAAAAAGAAGAAGAAGACAAGTTCTAGGTAGAAGAAGCAGAATTTGATCCATCAGAATACTAGCAATAAGTAATGAGTCAGCTTGACCAGAAAGCTAGGCAGAGACTCACATGGGGTGAGGTCCCCAGAGAGGCTGGAGGCTGAGGGCGGCTTTTCCAGCCACAGGGCTGCGCCCCTCTGCTTGAGAATTCCAGGCAGCCCTTCCTTGTTGCACTTGATGCTTGCAGCTTCAAGCTGCTTGCCCACCCCCCCTCCTGGGTACAGCCAGACACACCTAACATCCATTTCCCAGCTAGACCTCTTGCTCCTCACGGAAGGATTTCTTGTTCTGTGTCTTGTGGTTCCCTCTGTCGTAGCCCACACGCCTAACTCTGGTCTGTATGGATGCTGAAGCTGTAAGCCAGTGGAACATGTGGCCCCTCCCTAGCCCACTTGAAAATTAGGGTGCCCCCTCATCATCTCCTGCCCCTCCCCCAGCCTGGCTCAGTTCTCACTCATCTCTATCTCGCTGGCAAGACACAGTCAAGCTGCCTCCACACCAGGTGTCAAAGGCTCCTCCCACAGGTATTGTCCGTTATTTAGGAAGATTGCTTTGGTTCAAGGGAAAGCTACTAGGGAAACAATCAACCTCAACCTAGTTTTGCCTTTCTGAGCACCTAAAAAAATCAGCTCGAGGTGGACCTGGGAACACGGAGAGAGGTATGCTGCCTGCACATGGACCTGTGAAGTAGTCAGGGCCTGTTTCCATCCCACGTGGCTACTACCCCAAAACCTTTGTGAGGCGCAGCCTCCTGTACAATATAATCCGTTATAGCATACATCCATTTACTTCTATAGTAATAGACATAGAAGAAAAGGGCACAAGTTTAAAACAGCGATACATAAATCAGTACAAAGGTAATTTACTCTCTGCACTAAGTGTGGCCATGGGTAACTCTTGGTGTGTTGGATACCCACTTGAACAGCCACTACTCTACTCTGGCGCAAATCAGAGTGCCGCAATGGCATCCCAAACCACTGTTTCGCCCTCCGCCTGCAGAAGGAAAAAGTCACAGGGCAATCCCTGAGAGCTTTGAGTCTGAGAAGTCTGAGACAAACAAACTCACACAGCATAAATTTAAGTAACCGAGAACCCTGGCAGGGGAGGCGCCCCCTAGACAGTAGTGGCTACCGGTGCTAAGAACAAGCACACCGTACAAAGCCAGCCATTGTCCGTCTTCCCTCCCTGGGTCTCCTGAAAAGGACTTTGTCATTATCCCAACGCTCTCCTGAATGGAATTCTTTGAACCCTCAAAGTGATTAGGCCATACCAATCTCATGGCACCAGTGGACTGTGGCTTGAATGTTATTTTTGATTTGACTATCAAAATGTTCTGATGATTCTGTTCCATTTTGAAAAGGGTCTGAGAAAGTATACAAGTCTAATTATATATACATATTTATACATGTGTATTTTTGTTTATTGTTACATTTTGACATTGGACTTTCTATTAAATAATTTTTAACAGTTGTTCTGGCTCTGTTCTTTTTTTTTACTACCTGGGTCTGGGTTGAAGTGGGTAGAGAGATGTCTGTGTGAGACTTTGTTGATAATCCTTGCCTTCCTTTTCTCTCTTATTAACTCCACTTTCGTAGGTTGACTTCTTCCCTTTCTGTTTCCACAGGACACATACTCGATCAGATACCCAGTTGGGAGCCCCCAACCTTCTTGCCATCTCTAGACTTGCCCATCTACTTAACATTCACAAATCCAGAGACCCGGTAAAAATGCACACCTGGGAATATACAAAATAATGCCTTGAGCTTTATCTCTTGGCTCCCCCAAGACACACTTTTGAGCACACACTACCCGTGAGACCTTGGAAAAATTACTTAACCTTTTTTTTTGCACTTAATAAAAGGCAATAGTCTCCTTGTAAGTTTGGCTGAAGGCAGTCCTTAGAAACAGCCTAACAAAAAGCCATCTGTTTCCCAAACACTTATTTATTTGTTCTAGTCATTCTACCAACCTGATATACGTTATATGTTCACTGCATGCTAAGTTCTGGACTCACCCAAGTAAAGAGTCTGGGGTTTGAGGACTTACAGACTTTGCCACTCTAAAGTCAAACATGCCAAAGGGGCAGCAGGAATGGTGGGTGAACCTGTGTGTCACATGCCCAGCTCATCCCTGCAACTGCCTGGCTGGCACTGAAGTCTCCATGGCACGTTCTGATCTGGTGGCCCAGCAGCCTTTGCTCATAGAAGTTGTATCTTCCTGCTTTGCTGACAGTATGGTGGTATGGGGGCCGGGGGGAAGAGTCTGTAATCACCACCACCCTCCCCCGCCCTCAGCATCTTCCTCCAAACCATCAAGTTGGAAGTTCAAATTCTGCTGAGTTTTATGAGTTGTTGAACAGGACCAAGGCTTGAGCCTCGCATGGTCCTGAGTCCCAGCTGGATCTTACAGAAGCAAACCTGTTTCTTCCCGTTCTTCCAGCACAGACCCACTTAGAATCACAAAGGCTGATTCTTCCCCACCAAGCAGAAGTCAGTGTAATTCTGGTTCTGTCTGGTTTCCCTAAGAGTTATGTGTACAGGGTGAACAGTTTCCAGTCATAGACACACACACACACACACACACACACACACACTGGGAAGCAGACAGCACTCAGGTCAGGTAGCTTTACAAATCTCTCATCATGTTTATAACTTTTCCCTCTCATTTCTCAATATAGATGACACACACACACACACACACACACACGAAATCCCATAACTTAAGTGACCTGGGGAAAGAACTGGACATCGAGCAGTGTTTGAGTTCAAATTCTGATCAGGACTTCTGCCTTGGAAGAGACATTGATCCAGTCTTTGGGAGATGGTGGGCAGTTGGGCCTAAAACATCTCATCCACCTACCTCTCCACCACGGCTAAAAGGCCACCTGGAACCTCACACCCAGCATCCCCACATTTGCCCGTGACTGCTTTCCATAATGGCAGAAGCCCTCAGTGAAGAGCAAGCCCTGAACTTTCCAATGCACAGCCAGATAAAATGGACTTTACAATGAGTCCTACCACAAGCTAATGAGAAGAATCACCGGAGGTGCCGGGGGTGGGGGACAGTTAAAACATGCACAGGTGTTGGGCAGAGCCATGGATGTTAGACAGATGGATACGTATATTAGCCATCCCATCTAACTCCTCCAAAAACACCAATCTTCAGATTTAGGAATGCTGAGTGATGGGCCCAAGTGTGAGAACCAGAGTGTGTAGGTGAGAAGACACTGAGGCTGAGGTTTAGCATCTGGGAAACAGAGAGAACAGTCAGTCTATGGAGGCAGTCTATGGATTCCAAACGACTTAGTGAGTTACTGAGTGCTTCCAAACACCAGAGGAAAAATGCCTGCCAGTAGTAGCTCTCCTTCCAAACATGTGTGACCCCAGGTCTTCATGGTTCAGTCAAGTGCTACGAGTAGGTAGGGGATGAGAATCTGTCACCTCAAATGCATTAAATACATTTATTAATTAAGCAAATATGATGTCACTTTGGCAGAGCCATGAACAGATGGGTCTCCACCATGCCTGTATGTTGGGCTAACTGGGGACCTCTCCTCAATACCAGTGTCCAGACCTCAGGTGAAGTCATCCTGTGTTCCCTGGGGGTCGGGTAGAGCTATACTCGGGATTTGCATATATCTTCCTGCACAGCTGTGAGGTGAGGGGTGGGAGGGGAGCCATGTGTGCACCTCTTCAGCCATTGGACTGGACACTAGCAAACAGCTCAACGGAAGGGCCCATTCTTAGGGAGCTTGGGGAGAGGAGGGTGTAACAAGCTGCTAAGCGTGCTCCAGGGGAAAGAACTCTACCCAGAGCAAAGACGACTAAGTCTTGGAGAGAGACCACCCAGTGCTGATTACAGAGGCAAACAGAGAGCTTAACTTAATGATGAGGAGCAATACCCACGTGACTGAGCGCTTGGTATAAGGCTAGACCTCCAGGTTATCTGGTTTCTAGGCATGCTTTTGTTCATGCCATTGCAAAGGGAGAGGCTTTTGTGACTATCCAATGACAGAGAGCCTGCTTCCTCTCCTGGCAACCTCTGGGCAGGACAGCACTGGACTAGCTGACTTCATGCAATATAGCTCCATCCCTGCATTGACCCAGCTAGCCCTGCTATGACAAGCCTGACTGTGGGAGGCTAGAACTCAACCCAGAGAGCTCTTTACATTCTGCCGTCAGCAAACCACAGAAAGCAAATATCCACTCCCGGAAAAGCCTCTACATGAAGGACAGCGGGTTTCAGGGGACTGATGTGGGGAGTGTGGGGAGAAAACTTAGACTCCCTGCAAGGTCTCCTCAGCTGACTGAATAGAAAAGCAGGGCTTGAGCACCCCCAGTGCCTTTGAGGAAAGGAGCTGATGTTACTAATACTGTGGCAAAGGAAGACCATCTTGGTAAGTATGGGAATTGCCTGCTGATGTATGACCCAAAACAGGGCAGCCAGGCTCATGGCTAGAATGTCAAGCACTTGCTCCAATTGTTAGCAGAGCTCGGGCCATTGGTATGCTCAGCACTGGGCCATGAGTCTGGTGCTGAGTTCTGCAGCTTCCTGTCTGATTGAGGACTGAGAGCCATGCATGCAACAGCATAGAGAGTCCCCAATAACCTGCAGCTGTAAAGACTCATCTTCCTTTCCTAGCGTGAGGGGCAGCTGGAAGCTGGGGATGCGGGCAAGGTAGAGGATGCTGGCTGATCCCTCAAAGTTATGTCAGTTTGAAAGTCTCCAAGGGATACTTATCCATCACAAACCCAGGCTGGTGCCCACAGGGATCCCAGTACCCTATGATCAGACGGGAATACAAATGGGGTTTTAGATTTAAAGGCACGGTTTGAGTAGTGTGTGAGGCGTGGGGACACTGAAAGGGAAACAATCCATTTCCCAAGCTCCGTCTTGCTAGGGATGAAACTGAAGTCACTAACAAGGCCTTGCCTGACTTTAGTCCCCACCCTCTTCTCAGAGGCTTTGTCCCAAGGAACAAATAGAAGAAACCTGACGTCAAGTTTTCCCAAAGCCTCCTTTATCCTTGAAATGATGGGCCTGGCATTCCTGACTGTATCTCAGACCCTTCAGAGGATATTGCTGAGAGCTACAGAGGTCACCTCAAATAACTCTCCCCATCCCCCACCCCTAGTACAACTGGAAGGGAAGAGCTTTGAGGAGCCTCCAAAATGTAGATAAGGATTGGAAAGAAGGCTGAAGCATCCTGGGTAACATGGTCTCCAGACTTTCCTGATTTCCAAAGCAGTTGCTTGAACACTGGCAGAGAGGACTGGCAGTCCACATCACATGGACAGCAGATCCATCCTCTGACCGATCGCTCATATAATTCACTCCTGGTGACTGGGAGGGGGCAGTGAGTGGGATGAAAGTGAATAAGAAAAAAAAAAGTAATAACAATAATAAAATTAATAAATAAAATGCTAAAGTGCTGCCAAAAAAAAAAAAGGAAAAAAGAAAAAGAAAGAGAGAAAAAGAAGAAACGAAGAAAAGAGAAATAGCTACTGACTCTTATAGTTAAAGAAACTAAGCCTCAAAGAGATTAATTGTCCGAGGTCATACATCAGTAAATGGTAGAAACACAGTACCAACTCAGGCTTGTTCTACTCAGAGGCCTGGCTTATCACCATTCGGCTCTAGTACCCTTCATGTTTGCATCTCAGGATGGCATGCCGTTGGCATCACTCCAGCCTCTGCCAGAGCCACGCAGAACCTCCTCATCTGCCTTTCTTCTAGGATACTCTGCCCATCCTTCAGCAGAAACTGGTATCTGACGTGCGTCCACCGGAAACCCTCCGCCGTAGATCCGCACAGCCTTGAGGCACGGCTATGGAATCACACGCAGTTTCTACCCGCAGCCCTTCTCACAATGGCTGCTGCCTACTAATTCCTGGCTCTCCCTCCTCCCCTTTATTTTTCCCTCGCTGCTTTCCCGAGCTGGTGGCTCTCTTCTCAACCTTTTAGGCTCATGAGCTAAATGAGTGAGAAACAGTAGCGATCTGCAAGCATCATCTTAGTAGCTCAGGCATTGTACGGGGTTCTCCCCAAACCATTCCTGCCATAACAAAGTCACGCATCCACTGGACCCTGTCCGGCCCAAAGTCTCCGTAGTTCCCAACAGTACATGACCTCTTCTAAACAAGAAACGCGTGTGATTTTATATTCACCAGATGACTTATTGCACTAAGGGATACTGAAGAACCACACCCATTCCCCACAGGACCTTGCTCCGTTCTTACTGCGCGATTGGTTGTGACAGGCAGCTTCTGAGAGCACATGACAGCTAGTAGCCAATCAATGCTCCCCACACCTAGCAAACTGCTGTATTTCTTGAGGCAGAGAGGAGGAGGAAGGCCGACTGGGAAGATAGCATCTGTGGATCAGTGGTGGTAGGCCCCCAGCATTTAAGAGCAAAAGGCCTCTGTCTCCTGTGTACTCTGCGGTTTCCAGGCTGGTGGGTGGCTCTTTGCCCTCCAAAGCCCTTCCTCTTACCAGAGGTCTGTGGTCTGGGGAATGTTTTGACTGGAAACATTCAGGTCCCTGGTGGTGGTTGGAGTTGTGAGACCCTTCTGTGCTAAAAGAAGAAGAAAATGAATGGTCTATTTCGAGCCCGCTAACAATCCACAGTCTAAGAACAGGCAGCAGCTCTGTAGATGAAAGGCTGGCTTTCTGAGAGAAGCCCCAGGGGAGCTGGCCATGCGGCAAACATGGCCTCAGCTCTGGCTCATCCTGCTAGAGGACCCTGCTGCCATAATGGTGGCAAAGCTTCTAGAATATTACACCTTTGTTCTGGCTTTCTCTCCACCTCTCCTCAACCTCCTCCCAGAGAACTCTGGTCCTGGAGCCTGTGATGTTCTTGCGTTATGAGTTAGAATCCTTGTAAACCAGAAACTTCGTACAGGGAAGGCTACCTGTGAGAAAGCCTCAGCCTGTTTTGCTAAGGTGTTGAGTGGTTCAGATTGACTTCCCAGTCACAGATGTATGTATGCTCACCTGCGGGAGAGCATTAACTTGCTCCTCAGAACAAAACGGGAGCCTCTGGAGCCTGGAGTTTCCATCACAAAAAAAAAAAAAAAAAATGGTGTTTGCTTTGAATCCTGAGATCCAAAGAGACCGACAGCCACCGGGTTCTAAATGTTCTGTCTATTTAAAACCTGACCAGTTGACTGAAATAACAAAGCTTGTTTCTAAGATTACCATAATTAGGAGTAAGAGTCCAGAAACAGACCCACCCATTCATGATCAATTGCTTCCAAACAAAGGTGTCACAGTAATTCATTCCGGGAAAGCATTGCCTTTTGTTTTCTGTTTGTTTTGAGACAAAGTAATCGTTGTTTCTGAGTGATCAGGAAACTCACTAATAGCATGCGTGGGCTGCCCTCAAACTCCCCATTCTCCTGCCTTAGCCTCTGGAATGCCAAGATCACAAGTGAATGCCACCGCTCCCAGCACAGTTGTCCTTTAAATAGATGGTGCTGATGCTGGATGGGATTGCTCCACACCTGTAATCCTGGCACAGGAGGTAGAGCCAGGAAGTCAACCTCAGCTACCTAAAAAACTCAGGGCTGGGGAGCTGGCTCAGTGGGTAAGATCATTTGCTGAGCAATCATGGCATGGTCCTGAGTTTGAACCCCAGCACCCACGCTAAAGTCTGGGTGTGGTCACAAATGTCTGTAACCTCAGAATTGAGGGCATCCATGTGACATGTTTTCCAAAAAAAAATCCCACACTCCATTACTTATTCAAGAGAAAGAATCTCACCCACCCAAGACTTGTGCAGTAATCTCCATGGCAACTATTCATGATTTCCAAAAGATAAATACTACTCAAATGTCCATCAACTGAAAAATGGCTTAACAGGTATGGTAGACCCATATAATAGAATGAAAATGGTAAACGGGTTGTTACTCAGAGATACAATACAAAAGAACACCCACAGCATTTGACTAAGTGAAGGGTGCCAGTCTCCAATTCCCCTTCTATGACATAAGGGAAAATCACGACGACAGAATCGGATCAGTGTTGCAGAGGATTTGGACGGAGGAAATTGCAAAGGGATCCGAAGCCATTCCCTAGAGTCAGAGTATATCAAACACTATTCAAAGGTGTATTTTGTGTTATTTAATTATCCCTTAATAAATCTAACTGGAAAAAATTGAATCTTTAAAACCAGCTTGGCTCATAAAAACTCATAAACTTGGATCCTTTTATTTATAATTAGTGGCAGTTTATACCTACAAGGGACAGATTTTACATTTGCTCTATTGAAAGCTAAATATGGTGGCTCACACTTGTGACCCCAGCACTCCAGTGGGACACTGAATGAGGAGGGCTGCTATGGATTCAGTGTTCCAAACCAGTATAGACTGCAAAATGAGATTGCACACACACACACACACACACACACACACACACACACAGAGCGATTTTCTGTAGAAACCCCTTACCCTATGGTATCTTGTTACAGTGCTGCTACAGATCAATAGAGTCCTCCCAGTAACTGGGCTGTTGCCACTTTTCTAAATCAAATTCCGAGGAATCTCTCATGCCTACACAAAGCCCATCAGTGCTTCCCTCCCTCTCAGTCTTCCAGAGTCACTCAGTCCAGGCATCCTGCTTCCTTCCAAAGGTGACCCAAAGACCCCAGCTTAGCTCCCTGACCTGGTTCTTTGAGTCCTCCTGCCTGACCACAGTGACCTGCAATTCCCTAAGAGGTTTTGTCTTCCTGCCCTGTACTTCCTTGGGTGGCAACCATCCAAGAGGCCTCACCTCAATCCCCTGCCTGTATCCCAATCCCCAGGGGAGAAGAATAATGAGTTCTTGAGAAGTGGAAGAGAGTGCAGGGGGGAGAGAAGAAGGGAGGGAAGCTGATGCTGGAGGGGATTGCTCCACACCTGTAATCCTGGCACAGGAGGTAGAACCAGGAAGTCAACCTCAGCTACCTAAAAAACTCATGGCTGGGGAGCTGAAGGCAAGGAGGGAGGAGGAGAACAATGAAGAACTAGTCTGAACAAGGTCTATTTATGATGACATAGAAGCCAGGGTTCCCATACCCTACCTTAAAGAGCTGGGTTATTTGTTTTTTGTTTGTTTGTTTGTTTGATTGATTCATGAAATTGGGTGTTTCTCCAAGTAAGCGCCATGGTCTCTTTATCTCTTATCCCAAGGGCATCATGGACCTCTCAGCATGGAAACTTCACCTCCCAGAGATGCCCACCCAGGGCCTCCAGCATTTGTCCTTCTTAGAACCCTCTGTTGGTTTCCAAGCTCCCCAATTCCAGGTGGAAGAGCTCATGACAGCATCGCTGACTCTTAAAGTCCCTGCCCTGGATCCCACCACATAGTTTTGGTCTGCTTCAGCTATTTCCTGTCCAGGATTTCTTTCCCAAATAGCTGAAGTCTAGGCGGCTGTGGTTTTGGATCGTTTTTTTCTTCTTTTGAAGATTGTTAGAATCCTCTTCATACCCTCTGATGGAGACATCCCAGTGGGCTTTAGGGAAACCTGGTCCCTTCTCCCTCAGGCAGTGTTCCCTCCCTGGGCAACTGGACAGCATCCTCCTTGGAGTCACCATGTGCTTGAGATAGTTTCCCATGTGGAGGCAGGATGAAGGATGTCCTTGCTCCCCTCACAGACTGGTGGGAAACTTGAGTAAGAGGCAGTCCTGTAAGGAAAATAATACTGTCTTCTTCACTTGTCAGTGGATTCCCTCCACCTAATGCTGTGACTAGAACACAGGAAAAAAAAAAAGTCAAATTTTACCTGCTGAATGAATGGGTGGGTGGCAAGCCCTGGGTCACGTTCTCCAGCAACTTACTCAACTCTTGGCAATTACTAAAGAGTCAAAGAAGGAGAAAGGAATGAGACAATGTTGAACAGGGGTTTTCCAGACAAGAGACAGAAAATGAGAGAAATGCAAAGCTCCCAAGGGCAGAGAGGGTGGCACAGAGCTTTCAAGGAAGCATAGCTTGTGGAAAGTGGTCCATGATTTTACCTGAAATTATTTTGAAGATTTATAAGAAACTGTCAGAAGGCTATCTTGGTTTTCTCACTTCTTTCCCTTTTAGTTTTATTTCCGTTGTGGTGGTTAAATGCCTGTCAAATGCAACTGGGGTGGGGTGGGGTGGGGTGGGGGTCTTTTAGCTTACAGCCTGAGGTTACAGTTCATAACTGTAGAGAAGTCAGAGCAGGAACTTCAGACAGCTAGTTTCATCACATACGCAGTCAAGAGCAGAGAGAGATTTTGACCAATACACGCTCACTTGTTTACTTGATTGCTCCTATATAACTCCAGGACCCTTGTTAGGGGATGGTGCTACCCACAGTGGGCTAGATCCTTCCACATAAACGGAAAATCTCCACAGATAAACCCACAAGTCAACATGACCGAAGCAGTGTGTTGAGACTCTCATCACAGGTGTTTCCAGATTATGTCAATTTGACAGAATTGTCACACCTTTCTACCATCAATTTATCTGCTTCAGAATAACAAAGTCCTTATACTTTCACTCTACGAAGTATACCTTTATATGTGAGAGAGGTACTTTGATCAAGTTATCAGAAAAGAACCAGCAAATTCTATGTTTCTATGCATATGTGTATAGCCATCCACTGTGTTCTAGTTCACTTTCTGTCGCTCTGATGCAGCACTATGCCCAAAGGAGCATGGCAGTGAACGAGTTTATTTGGCTTACAGGTTACAGGTCAGCAGTGAGGAAACCCAAGGAAGGAACTCAGCAGGAATTTAGAGCAGAAACAGGGCTAAGCTGCTTACTGGTCTCTTCCCCTGCCTTGCTCCAATAGCTTTTGTATACAGCCCAGGCCTACTTGCCCAGGGATGGCACCACTTTACGTGGGGTGTGTGTGTATGTGTGCTTTCTAAAAGGGGAACTAATCTTGGTAAGTTCTGAGGAACACAAAATGGAGTCCTTCCCTGGTTCTACAACATAGCCTTCCTGGAAAACTTCCTGCCTTTGAAAATGTGCTACAAATCCCCCGTGTTTGTGAGCAAAGTCAAGTGCAGTTGTATTTATCAAGAATCTGAATGAAGCAGCCAGCAGTCATGGGGGGAGGCAGTTCTCCCAGAGGTCACTACCCAGAACTCAGTAAAGGTTGTCCACCATTGACCTCTTTCCCCTATTAAATGCTGGGACCACCCCAACCCAACTGATAAGACATCCAGAGATGCCCATGTCTCCAAACTCCACCTCAGAGAGAACGAACACCCCACAACTTGCAGACTTGGAGAGAAGGAGGCCATATTGGAATCTGTTCTGCTTCTTCAGAGCCTCACTTCAGTGTGATTTCCTGTGACGTTAGAACTTTGCTCGGAAAAGGCCAGAAGTGACAGGGCCCTGGAGGAAGGGTCAGGGCATGGCTGCTCAGCAGGCAAAGCCCTTTCCCACACTGGAGCCTCAAGACTAACTTTACCTCTTGGTTTCTGGGTTTTGGTTTTGTTTCTGTTTTTTTTAAGGAGCAATAAGACTGGGGCGATAGCTCAGTTGGCAAGCACAAAAGCCTGAGATGGATGACAGGACCTATGTTAAAAGCCAGGTGTGGTCGCACTGAGTGACTGTGACTGGAAAGGAGAGTACCACGGGCTCCAGGACAGTGAAAGCCTCTATATGGGTTGTTGTTGTTGTTGTTGTTGTTTTAAGGTGAATTGCACCTGATGACTGACACCCAAAGCTTTCCTTTGACCTCTATACACATGCACAGGCACACACCACACACACCACACACACACACACCACACACACCACACACACACACACACACCACACAAACACACACCACACACCACACACACCACACACCACACACACCACACACACCACAGACACCACACACAGACACCACACACATACACACACACCACACACACACCACACACACACACACACACACCACACACAGACACCACACACACACACACCACACACACACACCACACACAGACACCACACACACCACACACACCACACACACCACACACACCACACACACACACCACACACAGCACACAAACACACACACACACACACACCACACACACACAACACACACACAACACACACAACACACAAACACACACACACCACACACACCACACACACACACAACACACACACAACACACACACACACCACACACCACACACACACCACACACACATACACCACACACACACACACACACACACACACACACCACACCACACATACACATACCACACACACACACACACACACCACACACACACCACACACACACCACACACAGACACCACACACACCACACATAGCACACAAACACACACACACACCACACACACACACACCACACACACCACACAAACACACACACACACCACACACACCACACACACACACACCACACACCACACACACACCACACACACATACACCACACACACACACACCACACCACACATACACATACCACACACACACACACCACACACACACACCACACACACCACACACACCACACACACCACACACACCACACAAACACACACACACACACCACACACACCACACACACACACACACCACATACACACCACACACACCACACAAACACACACACCACACACACCACACACACCACACACACCACACAAACACACACACACACACCACACACACACACAACACACACACACCACACATCACACACCACACACACACCACACACACACCACACACAACACACAACACACAACACACAACATACAACACACACATACACACACACACACACGTTTTCTAAATTTGTGAAGAGGCCACTGGTGTCCAGCCTGCTAATAAATCTTTCATAATGACTCAATCACATGCTATTAATAGGCAGGAAATGACAGGGCAGAACTAAATTCCATTCATTTTCATCTTCTCCCTTTGTTCCTCCGTGTGTGTGTGTGTGTGTGTGAGTTTCCATGTGTATGTGTGCTGCACACACATGCACAGGCACCCCATGCATGCGCAATGCACGCGTGCGCGCGCACACACACACACAAACACATGGAAACTCGAACATACATGCATGGACACCCACGCACATACACATGGAAACGACACACACACACACAGAGGAACAAAGGGAGAAGATGGAAATGAATGGAATTTAGTTCTGCCCTGTCATTTCCTGCCTATTAATAGCATGAGAGCGAGTCACAATGAAAGATTTATTAGCTGTCTCTGAAAGTACTTTTACCTAAAATAGTTTCCCGGCCATTTTTCTTTGCTACTCTTGACGCTGGGCAGCCAAGATGGTGGGCCTTATTCCCAAAGAATCCTGCATGTAAAATCAGGGGTCCTTGGGACTGACAGACACCTGCTGGGTACATGCAGAGCAGCTATGACTGCAGATTAACATAAATTCACATACTTACCTAACACGTCATTGCTAACTCAACTGCATGGTCTTCTTGTATGAAGTTAAAAGAGAACAGATTGTGTCACAATGTCCAAAGCTGAATGAACCAGCAGCCTTCTTCCCCTGACATTCCACTGAAGACACCTAACTGCCTAAATTCTAACATAGTTTCTTAATGGATTTTTTTTGGGAAGGGGGGAAACAAATAAATAGAAAAATAGTGTGTGTTTTCACATGTATAAAAGGAACAGAGACAAAAAAGACAGATGTCTGCCTCCCAGGACTCCAATGCTGGCGTCTGCTCTTCCTCCTCGTCTCTAAGATGGTAATCTTCTCTGAGCTAGCCCCTCACTTTTCTCACTTCCTGAGACCCCATCACCTCCTCTCTTCTTCTATCCCAATCCATCTTTAACTGTCGGACTGGGAAGGATCTGACCCGACAGGACAATTAAATATTAATACCTTGATTGAAGAGCCTGTGTCCAAATCAATTAAAAACAGGATATGTGGGGCTGATGGGATATCTTTCATCTATTTCTCCTTTCTGTCAGGACAGCTCTTGCTTTCCTAGGGACTGGGACTGATTCGAGGGGGTGCAAGGGCCCAGCTCTGTGGCTAGTCACCATCCATCTTGATGAGGCCATGTGCAGGGGCTAATGTGGTTCTTGTCCTACCATGAGGATGAGAAGGGACCCTGTGAGCCACACGTCACTGCCTCCACCCAAATCTTCCTGCAAGGAGCAGCCACACCAGGGTCAGCGTACATCATGCATCTGTGATTGCTTGCTTTTTTAAGATGTGTGCTGCCTCGTGGTGAACACAGCAAAAGCAGTCGCTTTCTCCTCAGCGCCTGACCCCTGTGCTTGGAATCTGCTGGCCATTTTTACCAGCTGATGAAATCCACCTCGGTGAATGACCGCCAAAAAAAAAAAAAAAACAAAAAAAAACAAAAAACGAACAACAAAAAACGCAGTGCTCATGCGCAGTGCAAATTGCTCCAAGGCAGTGCAGGGGAGAAAGCACAGCATTTGTGGATAAAGGTTCCTGTGAATGGGAATGTACTCTCTCATTCATTTTCTAGGAAGAAGCCAAGCGGGCTATCACTCCCAAACCCTGAGATAAGCTGGTGACATCCTCAGCACAGAGCAGGAGATGCTGAACTTGGCTCTCACTGGCCGGGAGCCCCAGGGATTCTTCTTCCCAGCCGCTGCCTCCTCGGTGTGGCCACACCTGGCTTTTAACACAGGTTCTGCAATCCACCTCCATATCTGCCCTTTCTTTCCAGACCCTGAAGTCTTCCTTTCTTGTTTGCTTATTGTCTGTCTCCCTCACTTGAATAAACTTGATGAAGGCAGAGATTTGGTCTATTACGGTCACCGAAGGACCTCCAGGCCCTAGAGTCATATCTGGTGTCTCATGATTATATATATATAATCATTGTGAATTGAGGCCATATTTTCCAACAATAGATTTCCCTTTGTTCACTTGACCTTGAACTCCGAGGCCCAAGTGAACCTTTCTCCTCACCCTTCCCAAGAAGCTGAGATGACAAATACCTGGTATAGCAATGATTTTTGGAAGAAACACCTTTAAAAAAAAAAAAAAAGACTCCATTAATTATGAAATTTCTCTGCTGAGTGTAAGATTTCAAGTGCTATGATTTCTTATTGCACAGCTTCACAAAGGGACAAGAAGGGGTGTGTGTGTAAATTAAATGATTGTATTAACAATTTCTGGCTCTGTCATCTGTCTCAAATATCAAAGGCCTCAGCAAAATTTGGCAAGCCTGTGCTCACTCAAGATATTATTTATTTATTTAGACGTATGGGGGTGCACACATCTTGTGGTGGGGCACACATGTTCGCGTGTGTGGCCTTATGTGTGTGTAGATGTAAGGGCATCTATGTGTTCACACATGTGGAGTCCCAAAGCTGTTTTCCAGATCCCTCAGTAGTTGATACGCGGAGAGAGTGTCTCTCTCGGAACCTGGAGCTCAGCCATTGATTGGGCTACTTTAGCTAGCCAGAGCCACAATCGGATCTTCTAACTCTGTCTCCCAAGAAGTTCGTGCCCAGCTTCCATGTGGGTGCTGGTTCAGCAAGCACCTATCTACTGGGCCATCCCTGCGGCCCCGGGCCAGGCTTTTTAATCCCACTTCTCGCCCACGCTCTTCCAGGTTACTTAATGTGAGTGCCAGATGATGAGAGAAAGCGCCGTTCTCCTGCCCTGATGAGAGAAAGCGCTGTTCTCCTGCCCTGTTGTGTTTGAAAGCCGCGGACAACATAAACTAAACTGGATAGAAACAAGGAAGCAGAAATAACTACAGGCAGAGCCCTAGCATCCCGGGGAAGAGGGATGGGAAGGCCGCCAAGAGCTTCCACAAAGCCAAGGGCAAAAGGCCTCCAGTACCACGTGATCTGTAGTGTCTGTTGCTATGTAACAGTCATGCCCAACACTTAGCAGCATTAAATGACAAGCATCCACGGTACCAGTGGGTCGGGCACTGAAGGCCAGATAGGCTGATGGCATTGGCTTAGCTTTTTCATAAGGTGGAAGCCAAAGCTTCCATCTGCAAGCTTTACCAGGCCTAGCAAGTCCGTGCTTCCTCCCAAACAAGGACCGATAGTCTTTCAGTGGCTGTCGGCAGAGCCTGAACCAAGCAAGGCCTTTGACCGCACCACAGGGATCTCTCCTACAGCCGCTGAAGGCCCTCATAAGGTGGCAGCTGACCTCCTCCCTCACACCCCCAGGACATCCGAAAGTTTCCATGCACTTCCGTCTGATCTTGGAAGTCACTCTGTCCTTTCCTCCATATCTGTTTGCTGGAAGTGAGTTGCTAAGTTCAAATCATAATCTACCTCAGAATTCAGCTCTCTCCCTCTCTCAGAGGGGAAAAAAATAAAGCCAAAGGGTGTGTGGACATATTTTAAAGTCACCACAGCAGCTGCTATGGAGAAAGTGACCTCTGCAGCCAGCGCAGAATACAGTTTTGTAGACGAGGTTGCATGATACACAGAACAGCTGGCGGGCAGAAGATTTAGGCATTCCAGACTCACATCTTAAGTCCATCACGCGCCAGATGGGTGAATTCAAAGAAAAATTACTTTCTCCAGGCTTCAGAGTTCTCTTGTTTAAGATGGAAATCCAGGCTGTGAGAACCAGGGGAAACTCATGCCCTTCCTCTTCCGGGTGCCCGGGAGTGCTCCAACGCGACAGGTGTTACTAAACTACCCAGCATGCCTCTTGGGCTTTAATCTTTGAGTAATTATAAACTACCAGGGCAAGGTATAAACTGCCTTAAAGATTATTTACATACTACATAACTACATAAATGATAATAAATGGTATTCACTTTAGTTTAACAACACTCACGGTGTGTGTGTGTGTGTGTGTGTGTGTGTGTGTGTGTGTGTGCTCTCACTCGAGCACATGTGTATGGGTTTATAAGAGGGGGACGCTCCACACTTAGATCTCCAAATTTTAAATTTTTTTAGTTTTTTCTCTAATGTTATGTGTATGGATGCTTTGTTTGCATGTATGACTGTGCACTATATGTATGCTGTTCCCACAGAAGGAAAGGGTGGTAGAGCTCCCTGAACCGGGGTTACAGATGGTTCTTAGCCACCATATGGGTTCTGGGATTCAAACCTAGTTCTTTTGGAAGAGCAATCAGTGTTCTTAAGTGCTGAGCCATCTCTCCAGCCTCCCTGAAGACATTTTAAATGGCTTCCAATAATACCAGTTGCAAACCAAGGACAAAAATGCACAAGCAAAAAATAAACAGAAACTCATGAATATGCAAAGCTCAATCCAATGAGAAAAGAAGTCTAAGATGAAGAAAAAAACTAGCACGATGAGGCAAAACTGCGATGTAGCCACGTGAGCAGAGAGCCAAGATGGTTGCCTTTGGGAGATGCTAAACCTGTGCTTGAACTTGGTCTCAGAAGAGCACCACACAGGAAGTTACCACAAAACTCCACCACAGAAGGATGTAGAGACATGTCTGTGAGAGTACGCTCACTGCTTTTATAGCTTGTTACATCCCATGAAAGTGTGGACTTGTGACCTCAAAGTACAAATCCCTGAGCTTAGATGCTGAGGCTTTAGATCGACCCAATTCTCCCGAAGAATACTTAACTGGAGATCAAACAATGTTAACAACATTGATTCCATAGTAGGTCTATAGCAGGTACCCTTTGGTGTCGTCCCCCCCCCCCCCCGCTTTTAAATGATCGGTTCTGCCATGAAGCCGCTTGGATATTTGACAGCTGCCCAACACCCCCCTTTGCCTGAGTAAGTGCTTTGAACAATCCAGGAGTCCATTTGAGTATAAAATCTGCTGCCTCCGTGGCTGCTGCTGAAAGTACAGCTTCTGTCTGAGGAGGCCTTGCCACAGTGGGAACTGGTCCAGACAGCTTGCACGCACCCAGAGAGACTTCACTTCAGCGATGACAAAGCTCAGGGTCCTCACGACTCTGACCCTCTTGAAGAGGCTCTCAGAGGATCGCCGCCTTCGTTTCCACTCCAGTAACAGAACAAGCATTATGAGCGGTTCACCAACAAGGTGTGCGGTTAGACGCGCTAGAAGGCATGTCCCTGGGAAGCTACGTACTGGTGGTAGAATCAGAAGCCATGGACAAACTTGTCATGCAGCTTTCCTGGCTAGATAACTAGCTTGTTTTCCAGGCTCATCGCACCAGTGTGGGAGGCTTCCCTTCCCCTGCTCTTCAGGGTTACACTGGGTCCTAATAAAGCTGTAGTGCCCGTAAGCTCAGATGTTTAAAGCGCGTGGTCCCCAGCTGGTGGCACTGTTTGGGACGTGCAGCCTTGCTGGAGGATGTAATGACTCCCAGGACCTGCCTCCAGTTCTTTCCCTCTCTGCTTCATGACTGAGAGCATTCAGCATCCTGCTCCAGCTGCCATGGCTGCCCACTATCGTTTCTCCCCATCATGATGGACGCCTAGACCTTCTGAAACCACAAGCTAAAATTAACTCTTCCTCTATCCGTTGCCTGAATCATGGTGTCTTATTACAGCAGCAAAAAGGGAACTAATACAAAAGCTTTCACCTGAGCAATCTTTTATTTGCTTGTTGGTGGTATTAATGGTGGGTAGAACTGCTTCGGCTTCACAACAACAGAGAAAAGGGCAGGCAAAGAGCTCCAGAGACCACTTGGGAACAGGAAGCTACAGCAGGCGGAGGTGGGAGAGAATGCGACTCTGAAAGTTAAAGGCAAATAGAATGTGAAAAGTCAAGACAGCAGAGGCTGCAAAGCCCCTCAGAGAGCCACCAGGAGCTGAACGAGGGTTCCAGAAGTCGAGGGTCCAGAAACTAGCTGCTGGATGCTGGCCTTGGAGACTCAAATCCCAGAGCAGTTCTCCTCTGACCTGAGCACCCAGAGCTATACCTCCTTGGCTTTGAAAACCCTGAAGTAGTAAGCATCTAATTTCCAGCCGATGAGTCTCTGGGTCCAAAGCCCAGCCCTTATGCCTCTGCCATTCAAGAGCTCAGAGCTGTCTACAGTAAGGCCGTTTTTTCATCACTGTTAGCCATTTCCATCCATGTCAAGCAATGGGAACCACACCTCCACTGTCAGAGACAATTCTGACAATTCTATAGTGGTCAAAGCTGCCTGATATATGTGAAGAAATAATAGACCACCTATCTTTTGACAATGCTTACCTACTAAATTGGCATGGTAATAACAAGAGCATGGGGGTTTTTAACCCTTTCTAGAGATCAGGTAGTAAGCTGAGTGCTTCCTATGTGTGAGCTAGCAATATTTATAATATTCTATAAAACTAATGTTGCATAAGGCCCACTGTGCAGGTAGGAAAATGGGCACATGGAGATCCCTGGGTCCCAAGCTCACTTTCAAAATCCCTCACCTTGGAGCCTGGAATGTGGGGTATGCACGAAGATGTGAATAAGGAAACCTGGAAGGCCTGGCTGAGGCCCTCTGGCAAGTTTGACTTTGCAGTAAATATCCTTTGATGTCGGCTCCTGTGGTACCAAGTGAGGGGCACGAGGGTGGCAAGCAGCATTAGAGGGCAAGAATCTTGTGACAGTTCACATTGGTGAAGAACTTGGCGGGATCTGGAGATGTCTAAGACTCTTGAGCCAAGGCTCCCTGTTATTGGAGGCGGCTGGGAGGGGGGGTTCATGAAATGATTATGTGTGGACAGTGACTGAAGGACAAGACAAACTGAAAATGAGAGGCATCATCACCTGATGGACAGACAGCTGGACACAGGGAAGTTGGAGGAAGGCAGGTGGCATGTGTGCACGTGGGCACCCCTTTCTTTCCCGGATGTAGCTGCTGCTGTCATTGAACACTGGTGTTAGTCTCTAGCTCCCTAAGCATTTGTTTCCTAGTCCTGGGGATTGAACCTGTGCTCTCACACATGCCAGGCGAACATTCTACCCCTAAGCTCTAGTCCTGGTCCCTTTTTATTTTCTTCCTGTTTTAGGACAGTGTTTCACTGAGTCACCCTGGCAGGACTAGAACTTGTGACCCTCCTGTCTCAGCCTCCTGAATAGCTGGGATTCCAGATCTGCACCATCAAACCCCAAAGTTCTTCAGCCTTTCAACATGAACTCAGTGGTACTGACTGCAGCGAGCTCCCAGGCTTTTAATGCTGGATTAGGATTCCCGAGGCCTCCAGCTTTGTGGACTGGCCAGCTACTGCATTCTTGGCCTCTTCAGCATGCAGACAGCCATTGTTGGGCTACCTGGCCTCTGTAGTGTAAGCTAATCCAGTGAATTCCCTTCTGTAATATATACATATACATATATACACAGAGTCTAGAGAATCCCAAATGACACAGGGCCCACGAGCCAGAGGAAACCATCCTGTCTCAAAGTTCTGTCTAAACATATAGTTTAGCCATGGAACTCACACAGTGATGATCCCTAAAAGAAATGCATAGAAACAAACAAACAAACAAACCTAAGATGTATTAGTATAATAAAGAGTCTAGGACAGTGGTTTTCAATTTCTAGGTCATGACCCCTTTGGGGATAACATATCAGTTATCCTGCATATCAGATATTTACATTATGGTTCACAACTAGCAAAATTACAGCTATGAAGTAACAATGAAATAATTTTATGGTTGGGGGTGTTGCTACAACATGAGGAACTGTATTAAAGGATTACAACACTAGGAAGGTTGAGAACCACGGGTCTAGGACATTCTGTGATCATGAAATCCATTTAACATCCTTTAAGCTGGCATTCTCCAATGTTTGATTGAACTGTGTTAAGGTTCCGCCAGAACTAAGCAACTCCTAGCCTAGAAGGTCCTTTAGATTACTTTCAGCTCAAGGTCTTCTTTTAAACACACAGTAGGGCTGGGAGGATGGTAGAAGACTTGCCTCAGTAGCATGAGGACCTGAGCTAGATCACAGAATCCATGGAAAAGCTATGGGATGTGTAATAGCACATATGGAGCGATGGGGAGGCAAAGACAGGACAACTGGGGCTCCTGGCTGGCCAGTCCTGCCTGATTGGTGAGCCCCAGGCTAGTGAGAGACCCTGTCTAAAAGGAAATGGATATGAAGGTAACAATCAAAGCTGTATCCTCCCACATGCATGCAAGCATGCACACATGCATCACGATAGATAGATAATTGATAGATAGATAGATAGATAGATAGATAGATAGATAGATAGATGAGAGAGAGAGAGAGAGAGAGAGAGAGAGAGAGAGAGAGAGAATGAGGCTGTACCCTCCCTCACGCACACAAGCATATACACACGCATGCATGGAAATAAATAAATAAACAAGCAGACAAATAAAGTCAGGCTGCTTTCTCCCCCATGCACACAAGCATGAAAATAAATAATACATAAATAAAACCAACAATAAGAAGAGGAGCTTGGCCGGGCGTGGTGGCGCACGCCTTTAATCCCAACACTCGGGAGGCAGAGGCAGGCAGATTTCTGAGTTTGAGGCCAGCCTGGTCTACAAAGTGAGTTCCAGGACAGCCAGGGCTACACAGAGAAACCCTGTCTCAAAAAAAAGAAGAAGAAGAAGAAGAAGAAGAAGAAGAAGAAGAAGAAGAAGAAGAAGAAGAAGAAGAAGAAGAAGAAGAAGAAGAAGAAGAAGAAGAAGAAGAAGAAGAAGAAGAACAAGAAGAAGAAGAAGAAGAAGAAGAAGAAGAAGAAGAAGAAGAAGAAGAAGAAGAAGAAGAAGAAGAAGAGGAAGAGGAAGAGGAAGAGGAGGAGGAGGAGGAAGAGGAGGAGGAGGAGGAGGAGGAGGAGGAGGAGGAGAAGGAGGAGCTTGAAGTCAGGGCACCTAAACTCGAATGCAAGATCAGCCTCTGGGAAGCTGGAAACCTGGGTTAAACCACTTCCTGACTCAGAGCCTCGTCTTATCTGTGATTAAGGATAATATCTGTATTATTATGCAGCTGTGAGCATCAGATTAGGCAATACACACTAAAATAATTCATAATTAAACTGTAGCTTAGTATACTCACATTAGCTACTGCAGCTATCACCTCAGACCAGACAGATCTCCAAGTTTGACCTGAAGACATTTGAAACCCCTACCTAGAGCTTGTCCCCCATGGCTCTATCTGGTCTTAATTCCTCGAGGCAATGACACATATTTCCAAAAATAGAGCAGATCCGTTAACGTCTCTCTTCTGTTCTTGTGACTGACACTTGCAATGTCATTTCAACTGAGCATCTGGGTTGCCGAGGAAAATGAGCAAATGATTTGCCCTGTGCCCTGTCTTTAATTTGACCACCAGTGATGGGTGGAACGCTTTCATTTAGTCAACCAAAGGGTCTGCTGCATAGGAGGACAAACCATTTGTTTATGGAATGAGAAGTAATTCCCAGGAGAGAGCTGAATTTTAAAACAGCAGGTCCTACATAGACCATCCCCCAAACACAATTCTTTGGAAAAGGGAAACTTTTCTAAGCCACCTGGTACATCTGTCTTCCTTGTAAAATGCCTTTTTGACCCCTCATGCTGGTCACTAGCAAGACAGTCATCCTGGCCTCACAACATATTCCTCTCTTAGACACACATTTCTGTGGATCGTATACATTTATGTCATGAAAGATATCACCCTCCAAATTCTCCTTCCCATATGTTTACCTTCTGTTCTTTACCCAAAGTGTGAGTCTCTCTGTCATTCAAAATACCTTCCACTTATACATTACTTTAAATATTTATGGTTTTTAAAAGTTACCATACATGGAGAGTAATTGTAAGATTTGCAATTTGAAAGAATTGTGTCTTGCTAGAGGCTGAGGTAAGAGAATCATGAGTCTGGGGCTAGCCTGGGCTACATACTGAGATCCTGTCTCAATAAAAACAACAACAACAACAACAGAAGAGTTGTCTCTTTCAATACAGTTGATATATGCTCAAGGGTCAGTATTGAATCTGTGTGATGGAGCTTTCTAATGATATTTTTGTCTTTTAGTAAGAATATTCCAAAAGCTGGCTGAATCACTGACTTTACTCTGAAGTAACTGGGATTCCTCAGAATATAAGAGCTGAGAAATGAAGTTATCCTTGCTGGGTCAAAATTGTACAAAACAAACATGTACAACAAAAGCTGTTTTCCTGCGTTTCATTCTATCTTGGTGTAAAAGTCCAGGTTTCACATTTCTGAGATGTTCCAGTTGATGAAATTCCACTCACATTTTCTTTCAATGTATTGGAAAATGTGGAGCACTGGTTCTGGGAGGAGACATATCTATTCTTCCCTCTCTTAAACCCAGACAGAAGTGATGTATAACTGCACGGCTGCTTGTTCAGTAGCACCTGTTTGGATGGACTTGTGCAAGCACGTCTAACACAGAAAAGTTCCAGTTAGCTGTTCAGGAACCAGAGAGCACAGAAATGAGTTTCCAAAAAGGTCGCAGTTAGTCTGCTGGCTTATCTCTCCTCATTGAATTTCATGTCCTATTTTTAAACTCGGTTCCACCTTATGATAATAAAGTAACCCTTTGAAGATTATATAGAGTATGTTTTGTTAGTTTGTTTATCTAAAACAGTTTTCCTTATTTAGCATTAATTAGAAAAAGAGTTCCCCATGCATATTTTTGTAATCATATACATATACATGTGTACATAAAATGTAAGCTATGTATATGAGCACTGAATATTATGTAATATATAATAATACAGAATTTGTATACCATGCATGTAAATAAATAAGCATGTAAATATGATGAAGCCTATAACACACATGTACTCATGCATTTATCTGTACTGATACATGTATGTATATGTGCTTCATGACATACTTTTTTTCTTCAAACTCTCTTTTAGATTTTTCATTTTATTTTATTTGTCTGGATGTATGTCTATGCACTTCTTGAATGCCTGGTGCCTAGAAAATGATATCATATCTCCTGCAACTGGAGTTAAAAACAGTTGTAAGCCACCATGTGGGTGGTAGAACCCAAACCCAGGTCCTCTCCAAGAACGAGTGCTCTTAACTGCTAAACCAACTCTCTGGTCCAATTTATGTATATTTTCTGCTCAGTTTTTATACTTCTACACTGTAATAGTTATTTCTCCATTTCCCAAGCAAGGAACTCTCTAGCCCAAGGACATGCCATGACACCAAATGATATTTCACCTCAGTGCTGTCTGACTCTTCAGTTTGCCTCTTCCTTCTGTTATTATTCTGACTTTCTCCCAGGCATTTTGACTTATTCAAGCATGGGATGGGAGAGCAGGGGACAGGCTCAGAGATTGCTTGCCTAACCCCCCTGTTACTGGAGACCTGGCGCCTAGGGCACTGGAATGACTTGAACAGATTCTTGTTACTGACAGTCATTTCTCAACACCTCCTGGCTTTAATCCAGAACGTTACCTCTGCAGTAAGCCCTCAATGTGAGGTGTTTTTTTTTGTTTTTTTTTTTTTTTGAGTTTTTTTTTCCTCAAAAAATGAAACTGGATTTGGTGTATTTTGTCTCTAAAGAATTACATGATTTAAAATACCAGCCTTCATTCCATTTACAAAACACTGTGAATATGCATGAAGAAATGTCTGAGAGATAAATCTAAGAAATTAATGGCGATTATTTACAAGTGACAGGACATATTCAGAGCACTTCATTTAGCTTCCTATGTTTCCTTGTGTTTGAATTTATTCCATATATATATGTGTATGTATATATATATATATATATATATATATACATACACACACACACATGACCTGAATACAAGGTAGGAAATCAGTAACAGCCCCATACTTACTCATTCTCGTATTCATGCTTCTGTTTAACAATATGCAAGTGCATATACATGCGTTATGCACAAGTATATTCCTCACACTGTATTAGTTCTTTTTCTACTGCTGTGAAGACACCACAGCTAATAAAACATACAGAAGAAAGAGTTTATTGGAGCTTACAATTCAGAGGGTGAGTTTATGGCTATCGTGGCAGGGAACATGGCAGCAGGCAGCTAGGCAAGCATGATGCTGGAGCAGTAGTTAAGAACTTACCTCTTCATTCACAAGCACAAGGCAGAGAGAGGCAGAGGGAGAGGGAGACAGGGAGTGGGGGGAGGGGAGAGGAAGGGAGAGGGGGAGGGAGAGGGGGAGGAGAGAGGGGGAGGGGGAATGCTCCAGCTACTGGGAATGGTATAGGCTTTTGAAACCTTACATCTTCAGCTTTGCACAGTGGCAGTATCATAGCCAATGAGGTTTATCCGAGGCGCGATTATTGCTAATTGAAACCTTAAATCCCGACTTCAGTGACACCTCCTCTAACAAGACCACACCTCCTAAAACGTCTACCAACTAGGGGCCACGCATACAAGTCTGTGAGCCTCTGAGGGTCATTCTCATTGAAATGACCACACCCACCTTCTCTGAAACTTGTTTTAATCACTTAAAATCATATCATCAAAAAACCTCCCCAGGAAAACTGATAAGACACGAAAGATGGCGGATTATTTATTACACGATTAGAAATACGCCTTAATTTTGCTCATTCCCTCCCCTGACAGCCCCTCCTGATTCCTGTCATTTGCAGTGAATATCCCTGTACTGTTTGTTGGCTATATTTCTGCAGAATGCTCTCCTCAAAGTTGAAGTGATGAGTCAGAGGATGGTGTAGATTTGAAGTGCTGAGAGGGACTGCCTTGACCCACCGTCAAAATGATGGTGAGAGTCCCCAGTTCCAGTTCTCTCTGTGACTCCCACCAGCAGTGTGGTCACTCTCAGCATTTGCCAGCTCAATGCGTGAGGTTATCCTAATTTGCATTTTCCTTACTCATAATTCCAGCAAACATTTACAGAATGCGTTGCTCGGCACCAGGCTTGAAGTGTGTGCTCTGGATGGCGTGCACACGGCATATGCGAGGCCTTCACCTCTGTGTGCACAGCATAAGCCTAGGGCCTTCACCTCTACGGCAATCCAGGATTCAGGGAGTGGAAGACCATGAAACCAAAGGATGGGGACCTTAGGTAACTGACCAAGGTCACAGCAGTAGTCCCTGTCTCTGCAGGGACTTCTCTCCCTCTGTCATCCCATCAGCCTGCAGGGTACACAGCACACTCGTCTGTGTGTGGACATTTGGGAATGTTCTCTATAAAATGCTAATTTGTTATTTTACTCAAACTTGTGTTAGATTGTCTTTCGAGTGTCAATATGAAGGCCTCTTTGATATGTAGATATGAACTATAAAATCATTCACCAATAGTTCTGTTGGAATATTGCCTCAAGTTTATCATTTGTTGTTTGTTTGTTAATTTGTTTGGGTTTTTTGAGATTTATTTGTTTTTATTTTATGTGCATGGATGTTTTGCCTGCATATATGCATGAGTTTCCCTGAATTCAATACCCCAGGAGGCCAGAAGATAGATGGTAGATAGATAGAGAGATAGATAGATATAGATATATCTTCTGACCTTCCTTATATCAGTAAAAATGTTCTCTTCAATAAGGACCTTGTCATATATATACATATATATGTATGTATCTAAGTATATGTAATTGTGTATATATGCTTATGTCCACTTTTTTTTATCATTTTAAGGTTGTAATCAGTCACAACTATTTTTCACTATGGTACAAGGTAGGACTCCAACTTCAATTTCTTCTGATGGATTTACAGGGAGCCAACATCATTTATTACAGTATAGAAATGGCCCGTTCTTATTAGATTAGGTGTTATCTTTTCCATACTGTATATTACTAGTGAGATTTATTTTTAAGCTATCTATGCTGGTCCAGGGATTGTATGAAAAACTTGAAAGCTCTGTACGACGCTATACTAAACGTATTGCAATGCTGTTAGAAAGTGGTTTATTTCAGGGTAGGAATCCTCCTGCCTCGCTCTTCTTCATCACCGTATGACTGTGCTAGGATACGTAATAGTCCATGTAAATCATAAAATCCCGTGTCTAACTTAGAGACTCTACTTGGATTCCGATTAGATTCCCACTAAGTATACTTGTTATTTGGGAAATTATTGCAGTTGTACAGCATGAGACTTTCTTTCCTTCCTGCATGTTTTCACTCCTTTTTTCTGATCTGGCAGCTCCTTTGATAAAGTGTCATTCCATATGGCCTCTGTGGCTTTCTTGTCTGTATTAATAATCCTTAAAAAGTTGTATTAGCTCTAGTACCATGAGATCGCTGGGATTCTCAGGTATAAAACTGTGGTGACTGAAGTCCTTATGTGCCACTTCTTCTTTTTCAGTTCTTGTAGAAAACATTTCAAATCATTGTTTTCCTGCATGAGTTAGAACCTCTAGATAACATGTGTGTGGAAGGGTGATCTCGTGGATGCCTTTCTCATTGCAGATTTAAATGACAGTGACTGTCCGTGTCATCTCTCACAGTGGTGCTCATTATTGATAGTTGATCATGTCAAGCACAAACACATATCTTATCAACACTTATATTTATACTCGAGGATTTACAAAAATAACAATGTGCTTTAATACACTCACACGATGAAATACATTGATAGGCTTATTGATGCATTTTCACATTCCTAGAGTAAACCCTCCCTGATCAAACATGAGTCTTCTGATATGGCACCCTACTTGCCCATTTTAAATTCAGCCCTCTTGCAACTGGATTTATTGGTATGATTAGACTATCGTTTTCTTCTGGTTTTAATTTGTAAAATGTCCTCACATACACTATTCTCAATTTACTTACTGGCTCGATTCTTCTTATTTTAAAGTTATTTTGTGTCTCTATGGCATCCTGTGGCTATAATTTTCTCTCTAATTTTTTAATTGGTTGAATAAAAGCTGGGCTAAACAGCGATTTCAACATTGAAAGGCACTTTCTCTTGAAAAGATGGTAATTCAGGCAGACTCTGGTAGACTCCTTTTTGTTCTGGGGAAACATGAATAAGCCCTTTGTCCCCAAGAATTTCATTCAGAGAAAATCGTAAAAAACATCCCTATTCCAAAAAAGAGTATTTTGGCCTATGAAGCAGGGTGCTGGACAGAGTGTGTCAAGAGCAAGTGTTTGCCTGCACCAAAGACCAATTCCCATAGACTTGGTTAGGGTTCTTTTCTGCCTGGTCTATTTGTGTGTGTGTGTGGGGGGGAGCGTTATGGTGTGGAGAAAAAGAGAAAAAAGAAAATAAATGTTTCCTTTTTTTCTGAATGAATCTGGAGTGCAACTGACTGAAAGGATTTTGTAAAGCGTTGTTTGCAAAAATTAGAGAACTGGGGGGTGGGAGAGGGTGTGTTGGACACGAATGATGTAGATAAAAAAACAAAATCAAAAGAAGACGAACCCACAGCAGCTGAGCCAAGGCCATTCTGTGATGGAATAAAGAGACCAAAATCTGCTAAGACACTGGAGGGAGATGGATATCTTTCCTCCAAATGCCACCTCGTGGTGCAAAATGGCATCTCCAGAAAAAGGGTGGTTATTCCACTTTGAATATTGCTAGGAAGGTAGCACAAGAAACAAAATCTGGAAAGCTGGCCACGTATAGGCCACGTGTAGGTCACATGTCAATCACATGTCAGACGTGCGCTCTGCTAATAGGCCTTTTTCTTATCCTGGCTTCGGATTGTGTGGATCTGGAGTGTAGGACTGGGTAGATATGAGCAGGCCCACCCTATTGGAGCCAGGCCTGAAGCAAGTCTTCTGAGAGCCCCCAGGACCAAGGCACCTCCCACGAGTTGTTACATGAGTTCACCACATCCTCGTTCCATTTCCGTGTCCCAGACCTTTGGAAATTCCTCCAAGAGCAGCAAGGCTGAAGGGAATTCAGGAGGCTGTTCCTTCTGTAAGGAAAACAAATGGAATATGTGACGTCACGACCACCTCCCCTCAAGTGAGCCATTTGTGCACTCACAGGTATTCCTCCACTGTACAGGGCACTTTCCCTTCCGACACAAGCTTTCATCTGGTGAGTAACACATGACACCTAAGAGACAGTACTGCACACCACGAGGCTTCACCAGGCAGGCACATTGAAATTCTTCACTGACTTTCTTTCTTCCCTCCTTCTCACACTCATTTATCTCTAATAAACGCCGGAAGCCAGTCTCTGTCCTAAGTCTTTCATTGGAAGTATGTTTCAACGCATTCATTCAACTTTCATCCAGGACTGACTCTCCAGCCCGGAACTTCCTGTTCACTTGCATTAGTAGGGCTTGGTTAGACAGAGGGATAAGTGTCCCTATCTCCTGATGTCTCATCATCCTATCTAACTCTCATTGTAACAGGAGGATAACCAAAGTGCCATGCATGGCTGGTCCTTGTGGGTTCTCTAGAGCCCCTCTATTCATGCTTCTAGCTACAGAAAGAGCAAGGGGGCCAAGTTTTCAGATCATTCTTACCATACACCATCTCAGTAAAATCTACTAATGCTACTGGTTTCTGCAGGCTCCAAAACATACCGAAGTAGGGAAATCTGTCTTCAGATCACCCCTTCCACGGTGCCTTAAGTCAGCTCTCTCTGTAAAGCAACCAAATAGAAAAACAAATAGCACCCGCTGATGGCAAATTTCTGGGGCCTAAAGACTCCCAGCATAACAGAGTTCAAACTGCCAATAAAATTTTACACCATTTAGCAGCAAGCTTGTAAAGTTCCTGATTATGGAGTAATTAGCTTCTGAGACCCTGCAGGACCTAGTTCCAGCACACTGTACACAGGGGTGTCTGTGAAGGTCCAGGTCGCCGTTAGCAAACATGTAGTTTGTTCTCTTACATTGTCATTGACAACTACAGCTCTGCCTTTACGCATCACAGTCTCAATGGCTTGTGGGTTGAAGCGGTATCCCGCATCCAGTCCGCCACAGGGTGGGACACCGGAAGTTTGGCTGCTCGTTCCTTGGGCCGCCAGGTGGGCATCGGGTACCCGCTGGGGGGGGGGGGAGGCGCAGTCTGAGGTCCCCAGGGAACTGCCAGGAGCTGGCTCCTGGGTCACCGGGCAGCACAGAGGTCAGAGGTGGCAGGTTCTAGCTCTTGCATACCGCAGACACTGCTGAATACTGAGAACAGAATGGGGAGCCCGAAGGCCGACTCTAGCCCAGGATCAAAGGGAAAAGGGCGGGAGGAGAGCTCCAGCTGGGTCCCACTGGGACAAGAGAATGTCCTTGGCTTGCTTGGGCAGGTGGCTGAGAGCGCAGAGAGGCCTCATGCTGGAGATTAGACATGGCTCTTCAGAGGAAGACCTGCTCCATTGCTCCCCACGGTGGGTCTGGATGGTTTTAAGACATTTATTGTCATGGTGGAGAATTGTGATGAGTGAAACTGTAACCCCCTTTCTCAGGGCGGGCCTCAGGTCAAATACCTTTTGCAGGGAGGAGTGTCTAGGAAGGAGAGCTTAATTGGCTAAGTAAGCCCTTCAGGCCTTTAGTTACCTCATTAAAATGGAGATCTGTCTTGAGGCTATGTGATCTGTAGTCACGCCCTCTACCTGTGGAAGGGTTTGGGGCATTGCCCTATGTGACTGATGGCCACAGAATTATGGAGAGCTGAGGCCTGTGTCAGGAGCCTAGTGTCTGGGAACGTGGCAAACACCTTCTGTACCTTACAGGAACACCTGTTGGGTCTCTGGGGTTTAAACCTAGCTCCACCAGAGAACAGGTTGCCTTTCATAGTCCCACAATGTCTTATAGATATGGCACAAGTACCTCAGATAATCCTCCCAAAGCCAACTCCTTCTTTGCTTTGTATGTCATGACTGATCCTGGAGAAGTGACTTCCTCATGACCCATGCTACATGGGAAACATTAGGCATTCTATATACTTGGCAAGGTAGTGTCCCGTGTTTTCTGTTGTTGTTATGTGTGAGCATGGGTGCATTCTCTGCACACATGTGTGCATACCTCTTGCGTGCCTGCTGCCTTCAGAAGCCTGAGGGGGCTACCAGATCCCCTGGAAGTGTCATTACAGCCCAGCTGTGACCCACCATTGCATGCTAGGAATCAAACCTGGGGCATTCAGAAGAGCGGACAGTACTCTTAACTACTGACCTATCTCTCCAGCAACACAGCATACTCTTTACAAATATCTTTTTAGCACATGGAGTTTGTATAGGCACTTTTTCTATTATGAAGGCAGTAAATGACGTTGTAAAGAAAATTGGAAAGTAGCCATTCTTTCTTGCATGTTTTCAGACTATTCGAAATATGTTTTAAATGATTATGATATACAGCTGGCTCTTGAGGATTTCACGTTCCCAGATTCAACCAACCATGAGTAGAAAATACTTTGTGTCTATGTTAGTTATGGTTTTCATTGCTGTGAACAGACACCATGACCAAGGCAACTCTTATAAAGGACAACATTCAATTAAGGCTGACTTACAGGTTCAGAGGTTCAGTCCATTATTATCATGGCAGGAAGCATGGCAGGCTGCAGGCAGGCGTGGTGCTGGAGGAGCTGAGAGTTCCACTTCTCATTCTGAAGACAAACAGAAGATAGTCTCTCAGGCAGCTAGGGGGAGAGTCTCAATTAAATTACAGCAATACACTTCATCCAACAAGGCTACACCTCCTAATAGTGCCACTCCCTGGGCCAAGCACATTCAAATCACCACAGTGTATGTATATGTACTAATATGTGTGTGTGTGGAATCCTGAAGTCACCACCAGATGTCCTTCTTTTTTATTTTATAAGTGTTTTACCTCCATACCACACATGTGCCTGGTGCCCCCCAAGGTCAGAGGAAGGTACTGGAGTCCCTGGAACTGGAGTTACAGACAACTGTGAGCCACCGTGTAGGTTCTGAGAACCAAACTTCAGTTCTCTGCGGTAACAAAAAGTTCCTTAACCACTGAGCCATCTTTCCAGCCACCTGAGTGTCTTTCTTGATTGCTTCTCAGCTTGTCCTTTGAGACTGGATCTCTCACTGACTCCAGCACTCACTGATTGGCTAGACTGGCTGGCCAGAGAACTCCAGGGATTCTTTGTCCCATCCTATGCTAAGGTTACAAACACACACAAACATGCCTGGATCCTTTATGTTGATGCTAAAGATCTAAATACAGGGATATATATATATATATATATATATATATATTTAAAGTGCAGGCACTTTACCCACTGAGCCATCTACCTAACCCAAAAAATACTGGAAGATATATTGATTATATTCATTTATTTATTTCGAGGGTGCATGCTATAGCATGCATGGAAGTCAGAGCACAATTTTCAGGAGGTAGGTGTCTTCTTCCACCATGTGGGATCTGGGAGTTTAACTCTGATCATTAGGCTTGGTGCTAAGTCATCTCCCTAGCCAAGAAAATACTTATTAAAAAAAAAGAAAAGTTGTCTGCTTTACGGAGACATAGACTTTTTTTTCATGCATTACTCACTGTGCAATGCAGTATTACAGCTATTATTTGCATTCACATTGTATTGGGTACTAGAAGTAATCTAGAGATATTCCAAAGTACAAGTGAGGCTATGTGTAGGCTGCATGCAAGTACTACAACATTTTATAGAAAAGACTTGAATTGCCATGAAGAGTGAAGTACTGAATTTTAAGAGCAGGATAACAACCTACATAATGAGACCAAGTCTGCAAAATGGTAAATACACTGATGAATCACGGTGAGTAAATGGAAGAAAAAAGCTAACAATGGTCAATTTTGAACAGTGGCAAATGTCCATTTTTTCCCAGTTTCTTTTTGACAATATCTTTATTTTTTTATGGGTAACACTGATATTACCCATAAAATGTGTATTACTGTTATAATAAGAAAACAGCATATTCTTTTCATTTAGAAAGTATAAAAATAAAAACAAAACCCATACCCATTCAGATTCAACTATTGTTTTAATATATGTTTCTGGAAAATATTTAATTTAAAATAAATAGCAACTGTAGCATGGACTCTGAACACACACACACCCCCCCCCAACCTTGGTCCTGAGTCAGGTCTACCCAAAGCCCCTGCGTGCCAAAGGCAGGGATGGAAACCACCCCATGCTTTTCTATGCACTGTTCATGTGTTCGTTACCTCTAGTTCTCTCAAAAGTCCTTTCAGCAGCACGTGACTGGCCCAGTTTTAGAGCACCAAGAAACATGTAAGGACCAGTGCTGTCGCCACACTAAGCATTTTTTGTTTGTTTGTTTTCATTTTTATCTAATGAATAAAACCTGAGCTTTCCTTAAAACTAAGCTGTGGGCCAAGGGGTGTGTCCAGAAGCAAGGAGTTGAACTAACTGTCCATTTCTTGCCAGATGGAGATGAATATTTTTACCTCATTTTTTCTTAACGGGCTGCTGTGAGCATTGCATGGCACAGTAAGGGAAAAACCTTCACACAATGCCAGGGAACAAGTTAACGACACTCGGAGCGGAGCTGAGATGTGGACGTGAATCTGTCTGGATTCTAAAATCCATGTGCTGCACCCAAATCTCCACTCTGTCAGGATGCATGCTTGCTCCCTCTGCCCTCTGCCCTCTGCCCTCAGGGCATCTGTGCTTTAGGCTGGAGCACAGCGCCCCCAGCAGACAGACTCAGGCATTCCCAGGGTGGCAGCTGTGGTCCCCCGCTGGGCGCTGGAGAGATCAGGTCCTTCTGTTTGGCAGGTAACTGGAGCCTCAGATCTGTTCCTTAATTCCAGAGACTGCAGGAATAACAAAATACGTGGTTTCAGCTGCAAGCCGTCCTGGGGATTTCTTGATGCTGCATACCGCAGGTAGATGGCTTCCCTAAGCATTCGAAAGATGTCATTAAATGGGCTGGGGACAATCAGCAGAAGATCCTTTGGTAGGAGCTTCCGTGTGCTTTCTCATGCCTGGGTCCATGGGCTGGACCACAGCTAGACCCTGAAGGTGAGGGTGGTAGAGCCCGTGCTGTTCTCTCCCTTTGGGCGGGACCTTATCCTGCAGTGGGGCTGGGAGGGTCACGCTGTGCCTTTAGAGCATGCAGATCTTCCTGCACATTGCAGCTGGGGCACTAGGCCGCCCACAGGAGACAGGTGGCCCAGCTCTGTGCTAAGCCTCTCTAGGCTCAGGGAGGGCTGTGGTTTCTCTCCCCCACTGTGTACCCTATTTAGTACCCTCATGCTCTGACAGTCACCCAGAGTCCCCGAAGCGTAATTGTTAAGGATGAAAATTTATGGAGAGAGATAAAAACGGGACTCCTGTTCCATCTCCTAGCCTCACTCACCCACAGTTATAACCTTCCTACCACACTTCTCGTGGAAGGATTCTTCCCCCCACACAGCAAGGTGAATAAAAATCTCTGCCATATGAGGTAAGTAGTGAGGTGGATAGAAATGAAACGTCCGATCTATGTAGTTTGCATTTACAGCGTCGCTGGCTTCTAATGGGATGAAGAAAAATGGAGCCGTATAATGGCGGTATTTTATGTCTAAGGGTAACTGAAATGCCAGAAGGGAAGACAGTGAGGAGACAAGACTGGTAGATGATGAGCACGCCTCGGGGCCTCCCGAGGTGTCAGGCACTGGGTTAGGTGTCTTCTGTGTGTTCCTTCGCTTGTTTTATATAAGAAAACTACTCAGCTCAAAGGCAGGCAGCTCGCTGGCACATTAAAGAAAAAGAAATGTTCAGGACTGGAACGCCTGCTGTGTCAAGACACCTAATTAGAAAACAGTATCACATGAATTAGTAAGGAGGCCTCCTGTTGCACGGAAGAGTGAAAATAAATGTGTCACCAAAGGAATCTCGGAGCCAAGCATGTTATCAAGATGATGACTTGATGCAGCCGGCAGAAGTCTGTGGAGAACTGGGCATGCACTACACCTGCATATAATGCTTATATGAACAGTAAGTAATGCATATAAGTAATGCATATAATGAACAGTAAGCCTTCCGGACACACTTGCTAGATCAATAAGGGAATCCATTACCATCAGAGACCTCCATTCTCTTGAACCTAATTGTCCCGAGGCAACCCCAAACCAGCAAAAGAAAGCACTTTGACAACAACAAAATTTAACAGCTTTTATTTATTTTCTCTAACTAAATAACTAAGTTATTTAATTAGTAAGAACTGACAACTTTAATCAACAACAAAAGATAGAGATTCTTGGAAGGGAAGAAAGTTCTTCGGTGTAGGGAGACAAGATCTAATCACCTATGTAGCCCAGGCTAGTCTGGAACTTAACAGTCCTCCTGCCTCAGCTTCTCGAATGCTGGGATTACAGTCCTGTGTTACTATGGCCAGCAAGAGAGAATTCTTACATAATCTCTTACATAGCAGTTTCTTTGAGCTTGTTGAGACAGCTCACAAATGAGAATTGCAGATTATCATGAAGTCCCATGGAAGGGGACTTAGAAATCTGTTGCCATCTAGCTGGAAATGTCCCTTGTTTGCTCTTCCACTCAACCACAAGCATTGAGAACCATGTCAGAATGGGTGAGAGGAGTGGAAATGTGGAATTACAATGAAGAAATGATGTCCAATTTAAGAGACAATGTCTATTAGGGAACGATCTGGTGGTAAGGACTAACCTTGATGGGAGGAGCTATACCCCAGGTTAGACCATGTCTATCTGCATGCCGCCATGTCTCCAGCATGATGATCATGGATTAAACCTCTGAAACGGTAAACCAGCCCCAATTAAATGTTTTTGTATATTAGTCATGGTATGTCTCACAACAATAAAACCCTGACTAAAACAGATGGTGAGCGCTAAGAAGTTGGTCATTTATTTTGTAGGTGATGTTGGGGCTATCAAAGAATATTGAGCCTGGGGGTGTATATTCTGGGAGTGAGTGGTGTGTGGGATAGGGTAAAAACAAGGCCACCAAGGGATGAGTGTGGTACCTTTCAGGGAGACCCCCTCTTCCCTTACCACTCACCATGTTCTTCCAAATAGCATTTCCCTCCGCATTTTGGCTTGTTCTTTCCTTTGTCACCAATATATTTCAGATGACTGAGGCCCATTTTATGATGTAAGACATCTCTAATCTACCTGCCAGGTAGACACCAACTCTAGCTGGAAATGTCTCTGAAACACAGTCTCTTTGGGGGACAATGTTTTACCATGTTTGGCCAAGAACTTGCTATGCAGAGCAGGCTAGCCGTGAACTCTCACAGAGATAACTTTTTGCCTCTGCCTCTGCCTCTGCCTCTGCCCTGCTCACCCACCTGAGTGTTAGGATTAAAGGCATTCCACCACTGGTATCTGAAACACTGCCTCTCTCTAGCTTACAGCCACCTCTAAGGCAGCTGTTCCGGTTGGTCCCATCTGCCAGTCAGTTATTAACAATGGTACTGACACCCATGCCTACCTCACTTCTGCTCTGAAATGCTCCCTAGGAAATGCCTTGTGTGTTTGTGACTTCCACAGCTAAAATCCCTCCTCCATAGCATATGTGTTGAGCAACAGCACCCAAACAGAGAAAACACAGAGCAGCGAGGGTTATCATTACAGTTGCTGTCAGCATTGCACTGTAAGTAATCCATCTTTGAGACGAAGATATGGAGACAGATAAATAAGGTCCTTTCCTTGCTACATTACAGCTGTGCTGGGATTTGTTTGTGCCCACAGTTGGACAGGAATGAGTGATTGAGATGAGGTTCAAGGACTGGTTAATCCTCTGAGTGACTTTTTTGCCAAATGCAGTCTTTTAAATCACTCATATTGGTCCATACAGAGGCTGTAGAGGAATTTTAATCCAGCAACATGGCTACTCTGGCAAAGGATAACATACATTTCTAAGTCTATGTGTTCTGGCTGGAATGCAGATGCTTTCTGGATTACTGTATGATCTGGTGGAAATATAGACATAACATTGGTATGCACCTTTAATCCCTAACAATGAAGGCCAAGTAGGTTTGTAGAAGGAATCAGACATGTTCAAATGGGCCATCTAACTGAGGAGCAGACCAAGTGACAAATCAGAAAAAGATTTAACAGAATGAATCAGACATACAATACACCCAACTCTCACAAGACCAGCACAGAGAGGAGAGGACAGAGAGTAAGAGCAGAGAGAGAAAAGGGTGGTGTGATGTGTGGTGGCCCCCTGGACATCCTGAATTTTACTCTGTTCTAATTTTCTAGCTCTTTCTCCCTCTCTGGCTTGTTCTGTGTTCACCTGTGTCTAGCTTGTTCACTCTGTAAAACTGTCCTGGTAAAACTGCCAATACACAATACCCACCACCCACCAAATCTTATACAAACTGTTTATTATATCCAAAGTATTAAATACTTTTCAGGGGGGCTAGAGGCAGGATTTAGCAGCTGCAGAAGGTTCCGGCTATCATCAGGCAACTGTGAACTTGTTCTCTGGGAACACAGAGGCTCAAGTCTGGACCAGCAGTTATATGTCACCTCTGCATGAATGTCTTCAAATGTATGGCTGACAATCTTCCTCTCTGACAGGCCTTGGGCTATGTTTTCACAAAGTCTCATTTCTATTTCAAAAAGTCCATGTCCTTAATAAAGATCCCTTCCCTGAAGGTGTGCTTGTTGCCTAACCGGTAGGGTTCCATGCAGTTTGTATATCAAATTGAGTCTGTCCATGGGGAAGTGTAACAAGTGTGGGCCACTTCATTTGATCTAGTGCCTGGTCATTTTACTAAGCAATAGCTAAACATTCCTTTCTCGGTAAGGGCTGAAATTCCCAGATCTGCTCTGCCTAGAATCTCCAGGAGGAGTCCAGGCTGTATGGTATCCCTGGGGCTATTGATCAGCTCATGTAGGAGCTCATCAATAAGCAGCCAGATCACCCTGTGTGAGTGCTGAGCCTTCCCCCAACATCACATTCTGAGCACTGAAATGAATTTCGCGTTCAGCTGCTTATCTTCAATACCAGCCAATAACTGGCCAGTGTAGGTGGCCAGTACCTGTTACTACCTTCTAAGTTGGAGTTGTCTCTCTGAACACACACATTCCCCCGCCCCCACCCCCCACCCCCAATGAATGGTACCATCTGAAGCGTGCCTTAGGCCCTGCATTTCACACATTTGCTAATGATTTTCACCCTGGGACCTTTGCAAAGTACACCTGTTGTGGTCAACACAACCCTTCTTGCTGTGAGCACAGAAAGGAGGGTGGTCTCCTGGGCACAGTATGACCCAGATGAGAATCAGGGACCAAGAATGGAGCTTGGATAATTCGCTGTTAGCCTCAGACAAAGCACTTGGGATCAGGCACTGCTAAGCTGAAGTCACATTTGGCGTGAGCTTCCGTAGTGAAGGTGTGTGTTAATAACTGCAGAGCGTAAGTGAGCCCATTTGTCTCTCCCTCCTCTCACTGAAGGCTTCCAGGAAGCACATGTGTTCCGTGCGGAGTATGTGATGGGTAAGTGTTTTCCGTTTGCTGTTATCCTCAGTTGCTCTTTAGGGTGCTCACTGGTGAAAAGAAGGAAAACTTCTTTTATGTGTAAGCCAAGTCTATCATGGTGTTGAGAGTGCACTTGGGAGAGAGTTTATCTTCAGCTAGCACACAGGGGCCACAAGAAAGGCTAGCCTTGCTCCTTTCCCAACACTCTAGGGAGACACCTAAGAACCCCCAACTAGGTCTCATCTTTTGAGGTCTCACCACCTCTCAGAACTAACACCCTGCACACTAAGCGACAAACCACATGACATTTTAGGGAAGGGACAACTGAACCCCATCCAAATCATAACACCCTCGGTTTTATTCTTGTGTCACATCAAACCCCAGAACTTAGTTTTAGCTGCTTAATTTTTCTGAGATGATGAAGCCTTACTTGTACTTGGCTTTGAAATCACGTAGATTTGGCTCTTGGTGACATATAACTTCGCACTATGGTTCTCTGCTTTCCTGAGGGATTATAGATCTAACCTCTGTTGTTCTTCCCCCGCCCCCCACCCCACCCTCAGCTCCCAAGTCCTATTGCTGATTTCCAAACTTTTTTAAACAAGTCTTTTTTCAAAGGATGTTCAGCTTGAAAACAAAATATGTCGAATAGGCTATTTGAAGCGACTCTATTTCTGTCTACAATACAACAGAATGCTAACGCTTCCCCAACTGTCTTCTTCTCTCTAGAACTCTGAGAAGATTCTTCTGAGCCCACTGTAAGAACCACCACTTGTTGGTAACAGGCATTCAACATGTAGTCGCCCTGCATCTCCATCCCTGGCAGTCTCCCTTTGGACTGACAATTCCAGGCTAAGGAGTCAGTCAGCTTGGCCCTCAAAATGATCATTGCTATTGTTTTGCTGTGTGTTTTAAGAGTGCTGGCTACCTTACTCAGAATGCATGGGCAAAATCACACCTCCTCATGTCTAGCTGATGCTGTGCATCAGGTCTCAGGTGACAGAAACTCAGGCTAAGTTTTAAAATGACAATCAGGTGCTACTGTTGAGTCTGTTGCCCATTCACAAGATTCTGGGTTTCAGACTCTTTGCAGTTCTTTAGCAGACCTCTCCACATTGTCAGTTCAGAAAACAACCGCACAAGCAGGACAGGTCTCAGATACATGGAAAAAAGGTGGCAAAGAGTAGAGACCCAGTGCTGAGAGATAGAGATAGAATATAGATAGATGACAGATAGACAGATAGATAACAGATGATAGATAGATGATAGATAGATAGATAGATAGATGATAGATAGATGATAAATAGATAATAGAAGAGAGATAACAAATGATAAATGATTGATAGATAACAGATAAATGATAGATAGATAGATGATAGATAGATAGATGATAGATAGAAAGATAGATAGATAGATAGATAGATGATAGATAGAAAGATAGATAGATAGATAGATAGATAGATAGATAGATAGATAGATGATAAATAGATAATAGAAGAGAGATAACAAATGATAAATGATTGATAGATAACAGATAGATGATAGATAGATGATAGATAGATAGATAGATAGATAGATAGATAGATAGATAGATGGATGGATGGATGGATGGATGGATGGATGGATGGATAGATAGATAGATAGATAGATAGATAGATAGATAGATAGATAGATAGATAGATAGATAGATGATAGATAGCTCTAACTCAGTCCTGCAGTACAATCTCGCCATCTTTTAGAAACCATCCCCACACCACATCCCCTGTGGTTTCTCTGCCTTCTCCACCCATACTGTTTCCTCCTCCTGACTTCCTGGGAGACGCTTCCTAGAACTGGAAAGTCCCTGCTGCTGTGGGCTTCAGCCAGCACCACCTCCTGTATCCCTGTACCTCCTTCCCTAGCATCCAGGGGAAAGGATGTAACAAGGCTTGCTTGTTTTTAGGAACACTCTCCTCTCGTTGAGTCTAAAAGCAGTACATCTCTGTGATGGTTTGTATATGCTTGCCCGGGGAGTGGTACTATTAAGAGGAGTGGCCTTGTTAGAGTAGGGGTGTCACTGTGGGCGTGAGCTTTAAATACCCTCACCCTAGCTGCCTGGAAGTGAGTCTTCTCCTAGCAGCCTTCAGATGAAGATGTAGAACTCTCAGCTCCTCCTGCATCAGCTCCTCCTGCATCAGCTCCTCCTGCTTGGATGCTGCCATGCTCCTGCCTTGATGATACTGAACTGAACCACTGAACATATAAACCAGCACCAACTCAATGTTGTCCTTATAAGAGTTGCTTTGGTCATGGTGTCTGTTCACAGCTGTAAAACCCTAACTAAAACACTCTCTATGGAAGCAAATGCTGGAAAGTAACATCATTTGTGATAACACAGGATCTCTCAGGGGCTGTGGCAGGATCATATGTTGTCTGCTGCAACCACTTTGAGAAAACAAACAAACAAACAAACAAAAAACGATTTGACACTATCTTTTCAAAAAGTGTTAATGGACAAGTTACAATTTATACATTTCCATGGATACAATGTGTTCTGTGTCATATATGTATAACAGGAAATTAAATTAAGAAAAAATAGCATACTCATCACCCAAATATTTATTTATTTATTTTTTAGTGGTAATGATGGGTAGAAGCTAATCTCTTAGCAACCCTGAAGTAGCAACACATAGGTGTTAGCTGCCATCAGCCTGCTGTGTACCAGAGCTCCAAGACCTCACTCCTGCTGTCCCACTGAACCCTCCCTGCACTGTGAAGTATGTCCCTCTATCCCCTGACCCCAGGGTCTAGATAATTATAACAACCAGAGTCTGGCTGTTACAATTCCACCCTCTGCTTCTGTAGGTGCGGTTGTTTTATAGTCCACACGAGAGTGGGAATATGCCGTGTTTTCTTTCTAGATCTGAGTTATTTCCTTTAACATAACACTCTCTCAGTTTGCTTATGTTGTAACAAATGACAACTCCACACTGTTTTCCATAATGGCTGACATTCCTAGTAGGCCTTGTGATGGGTAATAGCCGTTCTGATGAGCAGAGTTAATACTGCAAGGTCCTTAGTGCTCAGTGACGTTGAGAGGGTTTCAGTGTGGCTGCTAGTGATATCGCCTCCAACCCATACATTTCTCTACACCTGACAGAGTAAAGATACAACCGTAGGGCTGAAGAACACACTTGCACAAGATAAATCTAGGGCTGATATCCAAACTACATGCGAAGTTTAAACAACTTGATTTTAAGAAAGCAAACAACTCAACTGAGAAATATGAAAAGGGTCTGACCAGATTGTGTGTGTGTGTGTGTGTGTGTGTGTGCATTTGTGTGTGTATGCATATGTGTGTGTATGCATGTGGTATATGCACATCTATATACCTTTTAAATATTTATGCTTGTGCTTATAGATCAGCTCTTCTGTCAGCTTTGGTCAGAGAAGCTCCTGTTTAGAGTGGGAGACTATCAATGCAGAGACTCCTAAGAAGCAGGGTTTCTGTGACTGGAACATATCTTAAGGGCATATGGAAGGCACACATATCTATCTGTGTTCCTCATCAGCCCAGCTATGAAAACTAAAAGTCTCAATATTATCTCTAAGTGTTTACTATAGTTAACTTTTAGTTGTCAAGAAAAGAAATGCATATATTGTGCTGTTCTTTCCAGAATGTTTCTTATGCTTTCCATGATAGCATGTCTTTAAGATGTACGCTATCACACAGCTCTGCTTGATAAATGAAGAAGCTGACATTTGAGTAAGGATATTTAAGCAACATCATGAAGTTTAGAGCTTAAATTAGAAGACGGTGTTCCTATAAACGGTGCAGTGACTTTTATTAGACAGTCTGAATACAGCATCGATTCAGAAACTATGGATAAAGTATCTTAACCCTCCGAATTTCAAGGCAGTCGTGAGTGACTGAAAGTGGTAGGACAAAAAGGGAAATGTTTTAAATCATTCATCTTCCATAAAGAATCATGAGAAGATTTAAAAATATATATTGAAGCGAGGAGATACTGAAAATCAGAACTCGGAGAAATAGTAAATAATCTGTGAAAAATTTAACAAAGCCAACAGGTGCCACCGAAAACATTGCCAAGCCACTACTGGCTAGATTGACAGCAATAAAATTAAAAAATAAAAAATAAAACAAACCAATACTGAGGAAGAGAAATACCACTATAAATTGTATGGGCAATAAGAGGAGAGTAAGAAATTATTGTTAATAACTTTATTGCTATAAATTCTATAAACTCAACAACTCTACTATATAAATTCAACAATTTTACTTAATTCTATAAAACTCCAAGAATCCAAATAAAAACTACCCAGTATTTAAAAAGCATTATGTTTCAAAACCAAACAAAGGGGTTGGGGGATGGGAAACCTGAGTAAGTATCTATTTTTAAATTATTTTAGTTTTTTAGATTGTTGTTTAATATGTGTGAGTGGGTGTTCTGTTTGCGTATATGTACACCATGTGATGCCCACGGAGGTCTGAAGAGGCATCAGATCCCATGAAACTAGAGCGTCCCACGGTTGTGATTCACTAGGTGGGTGCTGGGAACTGAATGTGGATCTTCTGGAAAAGACAAAGACCGCTAACCACTGAGCCACCTCTCTAGTTCTGTACCTTACCTATTCTTTATCTACTTTGTTATCAGCTCAACCAAGGTTGACCCCAAAAGTTCAAAGTTGATTTAATACTTGTCAATGTAATTCATTGCAGCAACAGTACAAAGAAGAAAATGTATACAATTTATGCTGTTAAGTGCATCACTTACATTTTTTACTAAATACAATAGCCATTCATAAAAACAGTCTCATTTGTGAGGCTATGCCGGTGCCTGGCAAACACAGAAGTGGATGCTCACAGTCAGCTATTGGATGGATCACAGGGCCCCCAATGGAGGATCTAGAGAAAGTACCCAAGGAGCTGAAGGGGTCTGCAACCCTATAGGAACAATGATATGAACTAACCAGTACCCCCAGGGCTCATGTCTCTAGCTACATATGTAACAGAAGATGGCCTTGTCGGCCATCATTGGAAAAAGAGGCCCCTTGGTCTTGCAAACTTTATATGCCTCAGTACAGGGGAATACCAGGGCCAAGAAGTGGGAGTGGGTGGGTAGGGGAGTGGGAGGGAAGGGTATGGGGGACTTTTGGGGTAGCACTTGAAATGTAAATGAAGAAAATACCTAATTAAAAAAACCAGTCTCATTAAAGTAGGAATAGATGGGGAGCTACCCCAACCTGGAAAGGGGCGTTTTTGAAAATCCTGTAGCTAACAACATAACAACAGTGTCTTAGTTAGGGTTTTACTGCTGTGAACAGACACCATGACCAAGACAAGTCTTATAAAAAAAAACAACATTTAATTGGGGCTGGCTTACAGGTTCAGAGGTTCAGTCCATTATCATCAAGGTGGGAGCATGGCAGTATCCAGGCAGGCATGGTGCAGGAGGAGCTGAGAGTTCTATGTCTTCATCCAAACAGTAATGGAATATTTGTGACAGGTACTAAGAAACTAAGTCTGCTAAAAAGCACTGACTCCTCACTTGGGCCCACAGTGTAACTCAAACAGGATGACTGGCTTCAAGCGCCTTTAGTCACACGCAGCACTGGAGAGGCAGAAGCAAGGGGATCTCTGAACTCAAGGCCATCCTGAACTACACAGCAGGAGGAAACCAGGCATCCTTGCCTTTGCTGTGTATCTGGCTCCTTTAAGGAGTGTGTGCTGGTCTCACCTAACCCATCTAATCCCCTTTAAGCTACATACTCACAGGTGTGAGTAACAGAGGCATCTGTGTGACTGTCAGCTTGTATAATGCCCTGCTCCAGACACTCTAAAAGATACCAAGAAATCTCCAGTCGTTGTCCTGAACCTGTAGTGACCTTGGTTTCCAGGAACAGCTGACCCACCCAGGCAGATGTCAAAATCACCCCCAAGTAGGAGTGATGATCTCACAGGAACCAGACTGTCCCCACCCAGCAAGCAATAATGACTTCCAGAGCTCTCCTGGCAGAACCAGAGCTGAAGCTATGACTAACCAAGTCACAGTTTGACTGAGACTGCGTATGACTGGATTCCTCTCTCACACAATTCCCAATTCCTCCTCTGAACCTAAAACTCATGTCACCATTTTAGGGATGAAATGTATAATTTTCCTCTTCTCAAAGTGGCCCTCAGAGCAATGCTATCTTCACAAGATAGCATTTTTACGTCTAAAGGAAACTACTGAAAGCTTACCCAAAATGCTATAACTCATAAGGAAATTTAGCAGGGTTTAAGACATAGGTCAGTCTCTAAGAAAATTAATTTTATGTCTATATTTAAGCATTGTATGATTTGAAAATTAGGATGATGAACTTAACAAAAGACATTCAAAGATTCTACACCGGAAGTTCTGAGATATTGTTGATGGACATCGAAGAAGATCTATTTTTTAAGTGAACAAACACCCCGTGAGTCTAGCAGGTATGGCTTGGTGCTGTCTAAGATGCCCATTCTTCCCTGGTTTAATGTCAGCATCTCCACATAGCTAGCCAGGAATGTCTGACGCAACTGACAAGCCTATTAAGAGTTATATAGGCCAGCAATACCTCTCCTGGGCATATATCCAGAAGATGTCCCAACCGGTAAAAAGGACACATGCTCCACTATGTTCATAGCAGCCCTATTTATAATAGCCAGAAGCTGGAAAGAACCCAGATGTCCCTCAACAGAGGAATGGATACAGAAATTATGGTACATTTACACAATGGAGTACTACTCAGCTATTAAAAAGAATGAATTTATGAAATTCCTAGCCAAATGGATGGACCTGGAGGGCATCATCTTGAGTGAAGTAACACAATCACAAAAGAACTCACACAATATGTATTCACTGATAAGTGGATATTAGCCCAAAACTTAGGATACCCAAGATATAAGATACAATTTGCTAAACGCATGAAACTCAAGAAGAATGAAGACCAAAGTGTGGACACTGTGCACCTTCTTAGAATTGGGAACAAAACACACAGGGAAGGAGTTACAGAGACAAAGTTCGTAGCTGTGATGAAAGGATGGACCATTTAGAGACTGCCGTATCCAGGGATCCATCCCATAATCAGCTTCTAAACGCTGACACCATTGCATACACTAGCAAGATTTTGCTGAAAGGACCCAAATATAGCTGTCTCTTGTGAGACGATGCCGGGGCCTAGCAAACACAGGAGTGGATGTTCACAGTCAGCTATTGGATGTATCACAGGGCTCCCAATGGAGAAGCTAGAGAAAGTACCCAAGGAGCTAAAGGGATCTACAACCCTATTGTTGGAACAACATGATGTACTAACCAGAACCCCGGAGCTCTTGTCTCTAGCTGCATATGTATCGAAAGATGGCCTAGTCGGCCATCACTGGAAAGAGAGGCCCATTGGACTTGCAAACTTTATATGCCCCAATATAGGGGAATGCCAGAGCCAAAAGAATGGGAATGGGTGGGTAGGGAAGTGGGGGGCGCTATGGGGGACTTTTGGGATAGCATTGGAAATGTAATTGAGGAAAATATGTAATAAAATATTAAAAATTAAAAAAAAAGAGTTATATAGGAACATGAAGGATCTAGAACAGTCTGGAGAAAGGGAGTAAGATTGAAAAAAAAAAAAGAAACGACTAAAAATAACAAATAGGGAGAGCTCACACTACCCAACTTCAATTCTTGCTAGGAATCTATAGCAATCAATACAGAGGAGTCTATGAGTAATGTACATGAGGATTTACTAAGTTGATGCAATGGTAAGTACGACTTGGGGTAACTTTCAATTGGGTCAAGAATTTCTTACCTTGGGACAGCAATAAGCTACATGTGCCAACAAACACAACAGACCATATGGCATGTGTTCATTCCCAAATAAAAACTCATGCCTCACTGGTCTGAAGACAATTAAAGGTAGTTAAGCACAGAGAAATAGGTTTGATTTTTAAAACAGTTGTGCTTTTAAATGTTGTTTTACATTTAATGTTTCTAAGACCCTCTTTCTTTTAAAGATGATCACATAGGTAGGGACTGGTGAGACCACTCAGGAAAGTGTTTGCCATACAAGTATGACTTGCCATCAAGTGTATTCAAAACAAAACAAGATGAAATAAGCATGGTTAGGCATACTTGGAATCAATCACATACTGGGGAGGTGGAGGCAGGGGGATTCCTGGGGCTGACTGGCCAACCTATATAAACTAGAAAGGTCTAAGTTTGAGGCAGGGTAGGGTGGGGGGTGGGGTGGGGGGTGGGGTGGGGGGAGCTGTTCCAAACAATTAAGGTGGAGAAAGTGTACAGAGCAACTTTGGAGCACTAAATGGGGACTTATCAAAACCGTCCCCTCGGGGCTCAGGGATCCGGAAGAGGAGGCAGAAAGACTCTAAGAGCCTCCAGGCAGTGGTGGCGCATGCCTTTAATCCCAGCACTTGGGAGGCAGCCAGGTGGATTTCTGAGTTTGAGGCCAGCCTCTACAAAAGTGAGTTCCAGGATAGCCAGGGCTACACCGAGAAACACTGTCTCGAAAAACCAAAAATAAAAATTAAAAATAAATAAATAAATAAAAATAAAAGATTCTAAGAGCCAAAAGTGGTGGACGACTCCAAGGGAGCAGAGTCTTCCAGACACAAGGCTGGTGCAGACAGGAATTCACAGAGACGGTGACGTCACGCAACGTACCTATATACAAGTTCCACCAGACAAAATCTTAACAGAGTGGGCAATGACACAAAATTCCACCTCCAGCCAAGAAATGATTTGCAATTGATCCCTTCTGAGAAATTGAAAGTTCATTTTCTTCAATGGACTCTACGTCAACCAAGCTCCAGGGCAGGTCCCATGCATGGTCACAGTTGGCCAGCACACACGGACTCCATGTTCTTTGTGTGTGCTTTTTATTTAGGGTTTGTTTTTTGGCTTTTTTTTTTTTTTTTTTTTTTTTTTTGTCTTACTGGTTTTTGTTTGTTTTTTGAGAGGGAAAGAACATGAAGTTGGGTAGGTAGGAAGGTGGGAAGGATCTGGGAGTTGATGGAAGAAAAAATACGATTAAACATTGTATGATATATATATACACACACACACATATATATAATGTTAAGGTGGAAGGCTACTGAGAAAGACACTCATTGCTGGCTCGTACCTCCAAATGCACACATAAACGTGTGTGCTGGACATCTACAAACAATCACATGCACAAAACTCATATACAATTCCCTTCTGAAATGAAGTGTGTCTTTTGAAGCCTCTGGATGCATGGATAAATCCAAGAGCATGAACACACCACTATAGTATCAGGTAGATCTCTCCTCAGGCCCTACTCTGACACTGAAATACAGGACGCTCGGGCCTCTTCTGTCTTCACACCCTTCCCCTCCTGCTCTGAGACTCCATTTTCTAAGCAGTGGGAAGTACAACAGACAAGGAGACTGGCTGGTGGAGATGGCTAGAGAGGCATCCTCTTAGAGAGGACAGGCCCCGTGAGAGATTGGGAGTAAGAAACAGGTGTTGCACATACACAGCACACAGAGGCCCAGAAACCAGCACCAAGAGCCATCTCAGCTACAGTGGTTATTCCTCACAAAAAAATGCAAATCAGTAAGTAGTGTGCCAGATAGTTTTCCGTATGGAAAAGACCAAGTCTCAGAGACAGCAGGTAATTTTCAACACAGCAAGTTATTTTGCTTTTAAAACTCAAATATTTTGTGAGAAATTCTGGGGGTAAGAAGCATCAGGAATTTTACTTTTCCTGCAGCAAAGGAAAAAATGTAACGGGAGAAACAGCAACAGAAATAAACAAGAAGATGTAACCCTTGAGAACTAAAGAAAGTCTGTGTCTCCCTGGGAGTCATGGAGTCTCTGCCTGACCGCGTTCCCCAGGAAGACTGGTGGCAACATCCATTTTTGACAGTGAGGTTAGAACGCTCTGGAAAGCTGACATGTTTGATGCTCTTGCGAAACCAATGCTTTATTCAAGTAACTGTCTTTAACTCCACTCCATCTTTGCTGTGTACGGCTCCAGCCAATTTTGAACTTCCTCTGGTTTTAGAGACTGTGCAGTGAAACTCACTCTTTGGGCATGGGTTCAACACACTGAATACAGATCACCCTTTAGAGGGTGGGATATCTCCTCTAGATGGAGAATTCTTCCTTGTTCGTCTGTACAATATGGAGGGGCAGCAACGTTAGGTTTGCCTTGGAGAGCTAACTAGTATCCTCGTTTGCCTAGCTCATCCTGGACTCTCAGGATGACATTTCAGGCGAGGGATGAAGCCTGCCTATCCTGAGGACTGGCCTGCCTTAGGGCCTACCTTGTTTTTCGTTGACATTCGTTACTGCAGTCTCCTATTACTTTCTCAACATCTGGCTTCTGAAAGTTCCTCATTGTTTCAAGGGATCTTTTCCTGCAGTTTTTATGGGAGTTCAAGATGGTGAAGCTGGTTTCAACTGGTGGGATTCTCTCCCTGCCTCTCTACTTGAGCCTGTTAGAAGTCAAGGGATTTATCACTCTGCCAAAGACCACTGGTGACACAGGACTGATTGATACACTGAGGACTTTGTGGGTGAAGTTCCTTCGCAGGGAGGCAGTGCGGAGGGCAGGCGGTGGGTGAAGGCTCATTTGTGCTCAGGGCTTTACTCTGCTGGGATCTCACAGTGAAGCAGTGAGCTAGCAGCTTGAAAACAGCCATCCTTTGAAATAGTTCTCTTAGCACCTTCACAGGTGAGGAAGCTGAGAGCCTCAGTTTAAGGTGAGTTAGAAGCTGGGCTAGGATTCTTACTCAGTAGTCTGGTGCCTGGAGCAGACTCTTGACTTCTAGTTTACACATAAGGAAGAGAAAATCTAAAAGGCCTCACCCCATCCCAAGTCCCCTTGGTGCCACCACTGGGACTCTCCAAGAAACTTGTACCTCTTTCTAGAACCAGAGGGCTATGTTTACTAGCAAGCAAGGCAGTGTGTGCTCGTTCTCAAATCACTGCTCTGAAGATTGAGTTTAAAAACACACAACAAAATAGTTTTTTTTTTTAAAGAATTGTGCATTTAAAGGTTATTCTACACTTAACATCTATGACTTGCTTTGTTCTATGTGTCCTTATGTGCCTTGGTCACATAGGGCTAGAGAGATTGCTCATCTGGTAAAATGTTTGCCATACAAATACAAAGACCTGAATTTGATCTCCAACAACCATGCAAAAGTCAGGCATGATGGGACCCACGTTTGTGATCTCAGAGCTCAGGAGGCAGAGGCAGGAGGATTCCTGGAGCTGGCTGGTGAGCCAGTCTTGCCTAGTCATCCAGCTTCCAGGTTTAGTGACAGATCCTATGTCAGACAGGCCCCGTTCCCAAGAGAGGCTGACCAAAGCCAACTCAGTGGTATTCTCGTACACTTTTTATTTCATTTAGCTTTGCTTTGTGGGAGTTGTTTTGTTTTGTGCCATACCTACTCCAGTGAAAACTGCGTGAGAGGCCCAAAAGCTTGGATACAGTTCTGAGGCAAAAAGTTTCATGGAAACTTAGTCTCCTGGAGTCTTGGCATCCCATAGCATGAATGCTCCAAACTTGTCCCTACGTCAGTCAGTGAACAGATCTGTGTGCTTTCCTTCAATATTGTTTTATTATAAGTGCTTCCAAGGAATGACTTTGACATATAGCTAAGTTAGATTAGCCTCCACCAGTGTTCCTATATCCTAGGAAATTGTTGTTCCAATCTTGGGCTTTGAATTTTGTAAGAATGCTACTCATTTAGATGAAAAGCCTTCAGTGTTGACAGAGAGATAGTAAAAGAAATCAGGCATTACAATTTACTGTTAAAGAGCTAGAAATCTCAGGGCTAGTTCTACAAAGTAAACTTAGAATAACAGCCAAGTCACTCCCATGTGCAGGAATTTACAATGGCCTAGGAAGAAGGAAGGTTGTGGTCTAAGAAGGAACTACAGTAAATACTTAGAATAACAGCTGAGCTACTTGCATACACAGGAATTTACAATGGCCTAGGGAGGAGGTGGATTATACAATAGACTAAAATTGGAACTATGGCAAGGGCATAAAGTCCTTGCCCCTGGCTTCTAAGAATAAACTTAGAAGAATAGACCTTAGGTGGGGCTACTTTTTATCCCAGTTGTAAACAATGCCTGTTTTCTGTCAGCTTTTATGTATGCATTTCTCTGTTTTGTGTAAAGAGTCATTTTGCAGCTGGTAACCTCAATATACCTTGGATGACCTTAGTGTATCACTTAACTTCCTTGCTTTCTTCTGTAGTATAAGTCTGATGCTTGCTTTGAGAAAACACACTCAGATTCAAAACTCTCTCTGGGTTTTGTGTCTGTTTGTCACCCCTCCGACTCCTTGCCTGCTTGATTCTCCTGTTGGTTGAGGGATCAACTGAGTCCAGTCCATGGCACTTTTGTTTGTTTTGCTTGCTTGTTTTGTTTCTTTTTGTGTGTATGAGTGTGTTTGTGTATAGGGGAGAGAGAGAGAGAGAGAGAGAGAGAGAGAGAGAGAGAGAGAGAGAGAGAGAGAGAATCTCTGTGGGGTAATTGGAGGAGGGGAAAACATGATCACAATATGTTATAAGAAAATTTGTTTAATAAAAAATTGACAGAGATGAAAAGAACCTAAAGTGGAGTGCTTGGCATTAGAATCCCAGCTATGAGCTTTTTACTTTTCTCATTGGTAAAATGGGAATAGCAAGGATATGTATCTTATACACACCCCATAGATGACTATCATTATTGTAAGACAACACAGAGCTTCACAGAGATATGCACATAGGAAGCCCTGGATTGTGGGTCAGTGATGGAATGAAGGAGCTGTAGGCACACACTTCAAATACACACACACACACACACACACACACACACACACGCACACATACACATGCACACATGCACATGTATGCATGCATGCACCCACACACCCATGCACTCACACATGCACACATGTACTCACAGGGTAGAAGAGTTTTTTTTTTTTTTTTTTTCTGCATCAGCTTCTTATGATATCCACAGTTTCAAATTTAGAAGTGCCAGATTCAGTGTTTTGGGTCTAAGGAGAACAAGTTCTGCCATCAAGACAAAGCTTGGAAGCCCCTGAGCTTGAGACCCACCCAGCTAAGAATCTGACTGAATTGCTCTTTCCACTGAGCTCTGCCCACACATGAGCTAATTGGGATGAAAGACAGTACAAGAAAGCACAGAATGTATTCTTTCATGAATGGATTTATTCATCGGGAAAAGAAGAACAGATACTTCCAGAGAGGAGAGCCAGTTTCTAGGGAATTAATGGACATTTTTGTTCAAATGTGCCATAAGCTTAAATAATGAACAGCTCTGTCTACGTCAGTCAGTGGTACAGCAGGACGGTGGAGCCCTGCTTGCACCAGCTTTGCAGGGCCGCTTTGAAGCCGGTAACGATATCACTAGCTGTATCATAACTTGCAAAGGAGGGATGAGTGAGCAGAGTCGGCCAAGTGAAGCCATGACCTCAAGGAACATGCGCAGAGCCTTCTTGCTGCAGGAAGCTTAGAAGGGATCAGTCCCACATGGGTGTGGCTCCAAGGATATCGCTTCCCACGTCTGGCCTCTATTTTCAGCCCATGGAAGAGAATGGATGATAGGATGTTCTCCAGGACCTTTTGGCTCTGAAATCCCAAGACTCCCATGTGGGCTATGCTCTCATCTGGGTCTGCTTCAAAAGGACCACAGACGCTTCTTCAGTGTTGTCCTGACGCAAAGCTGTTGCATTTCTTTGACATTTCCTGGGGCTTTCAAACCCTCACTCCTTCAAAGTAAGTGTGACCTGGGAAGGTGCTATCCACTCCCACATTCTAGATTAAGCACTCCATTTAGCTCACAGAGGCTATGACTACCTGTCCTGAGTCCCCCATACTGACCCAGATGAAAGACAAGTGGCCACTTTTCCTTTCGCTCCAGGGCCTCCCAGGCTAGTGATAGGTCAGGGAAACTGACCGCCTGTGGGATTTATTTATAATTAATAGATGTCTCTAAGGTCTGGAGGTGTGGACTGCAGATGATGAACGAGACAAAGATCAGTGAGACTGGCCGTTTCCTTGGAAACAAGGAGAGCTAGCTCACTTGTCTACCATTTTGAAGGGGCTGATAGATATCCGCAGATGCCCAAGTCCAAAGCAGTCCATCTCCCCATCCCCACCCTTCTGGAAAGGACTAGGGCCTTCATTTTCCAGATTCTCTCAGGAGCTGGCTAGTTGGCCGTGAAGGCTGCCTTGAAGCATCTCTGTAAACTAAAGTTACAGCCGAGCTACCACACAGGAAAAGCATCACCCACTCAGTGTGAGAGAATGCCTGCTGAAGGTACCAAAAATAATACAATACAATACAATACAATACAATACAATACAATACAATACAATACAATACAATACAATAAAATAAAATAAAAAAGGATAGCCTTTTTTACTCTCAGGCCTAAGAGGAGGACATCACTTACCATGTGGGATTGGCACTTACCTCTTCAGCCCTCTCTGAGAAGTTGCTGGGACTGGAAGGAACCTCTTTTGAGTGGGAACAGAAAATTGTAAATGCATCCACCTGGGCACAGAGCTGTTGGAGACTGTGAAGCCCCAGGAACCACATAAGGAAGATGTGGGGTGAAACTAGAGCAGGCGTTCGGCCAACTACCTGATAAAGGCAAAATCTGGATTTAGTTTGGGAGAGACATTTCATTGCTGCAGGTCAAAGAGCATCTCTGGTTGGTAGAGACCTGTGGGGAGACGGCAGGACAGGGACAGTGTCCATTGACCTACCTAGCTGAGGCAGAGCTCTGAATCAGAAATTCGCCACACAATCACCAGCAGAGGGGGAAAATCTGGACACTTGGAGGACACCTTTGGGGAATATAGTTCATCTTGAACTGAAGGAAGGCGGATGGTGAATGGTCCTCTAACCATGAAGAGACTCTTCCTTCCATGCAAATGAGGAGTGACACTCTCACAGGTTTGGCTTGATGAACACTGCTACATCTTTGCTCTTGGTTTGGATCTGAATTGTCCCTGCCCTTAAAGTTCTGTAGGCTTGGCCAATGTAAACAGTGTTCAGAGGCAGGCTTTGTGGCAAAGCTGTTGAATTAAAAGGGCTCTGGCTTCATAAATGGGTTGGTGACTTTCTAACTTGATGACACTATTGGGAGGTGATAAGAACATTAATCTAGTTGGAGGAAAGAAGTATGTTCTTGAAGGACTTATTGGGACCTGGCTCTCTTTCCTTCTTTTTCTGCTCTTTGTTTACCAGGAAGACAGAAGTTTTGTTACTTGTACCCTACTCAATGGTCTACCGCACCACAGACCCAAGGACTACAAAACCAAAAGCCGTGGACCAAAGCCCCTCAAATATGGGCCAAACCAACATCGCCTTCTGTTAAGTTGGGTATATCAGGACTTTTGTCTTAGCATTAGAAAGCTATTTAAACAGTGTTTTAACATGAGAAGATTGTTTTCTTTTGGGGGAGGTTGCAAGGGCAGAGACCAAATATGGAGGAATGGGGAGAGGATTGGGGTTCATGATGTGAAATTCACAAAGAATCTATAAATGGTTGTTTTGTTTTGTTTTGTTTTGTTTTGTTTTGTTTTGTTTTAAATGAGAAGATTTCACCTGGGTTTCTGACTTTTCTCAAAAAATAGCCCCTGTATGTACTGTGTATCTGTTAGGTGCCCGGCAGTCACCGCGTAGCTGTATCCGCTATTGGCTGGATTGGTACTGTGTAACTGTGCTTGTGTTGAAGTAAGCACTGAACCACAGTGCCTACCTCATCCTCCACCTCACCCTCACTTCATGTCTCCTCTGGGTGTTACATCCCCTCACGTTGTCACAAGAATGGTGTGCGCAGGACAGTCGTAGTAGAGACTACTACGTACAAAAAGAAAGAGCAGTTGCCTATTATCCAGAGATAAGGACAGATATTTCCTTGTGCTAGTACCTGTTATTTAAAATAGAATCCCAGCCTGTGTTGATTCCCGCCATTCTCCGTGCACTTAACATACCTTTCCCATAAACTGCTCCCTTTATTTTATTGATTGATTGATTGATTGATTGTACTTTCTTTTCTGACTTTCTGTTCACTGCTACACTCTCCATTTTTGGATGTCCTAACACACAGGAGGTACTCAATGTCTCTTGATTATGAGTCAAGGTCATGACTATACCTATATGTGTGCGTGTGCGCGTGTATGCGTGTGTGTGTGTGTGCATGTGTGTGTGTGCATGTGTGTGTGTGTGCATGTGTGTGTGTGTGCATGTGTGTGTGCATGTGTGCGCGCGCGTGTGTGTGTGCGCATGTGTGTGTGTGTGCGCATGTGTGTGTGTGTGCATGTGTGTGTGCATGTGTGTGTGTGTGCATGTGTGCGCGTGTGTGTGTGCATGTGTGTGTGTGTGCATGTGTGTGTGCATGTGTGTGTGTGCATGTGTGCGTGTGTGCATGTGTGTGTGTGCATGTGTGCGTGTGTGTGTGTGTGTGTGTATTTAATTATCAGAGCTACATGTGGGACTGTGAAAAGTAGCCTGGTTCCTGGTTGGACTGAGGCTTGAAACCCTGGAAATTCTGAAGGGAAGGTAGGTGCTTCACGTGTTCCCTGGCACTAGGCCCCTGTCACTAGCCACAGCCCCCATAGATTTGTGACTATCTGTCACATGAGGGCAACACCCCAAGCCCCTACACATGTAGAGGATGTGACCTGTGGCCACTTAGGCTCAAGACAGATCTCCATTTTAATGAGCTACCTAAAGGCCTGGAGGGCTTAGCCAATAAGCTCTCCTTCCCAGACACTCCTCCCTGTGAAAGGTATCTAACCTCAGCCCACCCTGAGAAATAGGGTACGGTTTTACTCATCCACTTTCTGCCATGACAATAAATGCCTTAAAACCATGGACTGCCTCTTTTCATTGGGATCTGCTGTGGGGAGCCATGGAGAAGGCTTTCGGCCTATAGAGCCACCATCTAATCTCCAGTAAAAGGCCTCTCTGCTCTCCCAGTCATGACCACCACCAAGCCCAAGCTCAAGCCTGCCCTCTGTCCAACCAAGTCTCTCCCAGAGGGACTCGCGGGTGCTCCCCCTTTCCCTCCAGCCTGGGCTAGATTCAGTAGTTGGGACCCTACTCTATCCTCAGCTCTTCCACAGCTCCCAGCAGTGCCTGGGTGTCCAAGAGGCTGAGAACCAGATAGCTCAGGACTTAGTCACAGGCCTGGGGAGGCCCAAGCCAGCTCCAGGGGTCCCACACCTCAGATTGCACTTCCTGGCTGGTGACAGCGTGGCCAAACTCCCTGTATCCTGCCTCCCCAAGTAGCCAAGCCCTGTGGCAGAGTGGACGTAGCACCCATAACCCTACAGCTACATTCATATATGATAGGTAATTCTAGATTTCTCATTATTTAGTCATATTTCAGCAAGCCACTGATTTATTTAAAACCCTCCAATGATTTCTCATTACCCTTACAACAAAATTCAAAATCCTTATTATATATCAAAACCTTTTAGCCTTTCCTTTAGAAAGACCCACAGTCCTAATCTTTGGAGCTAAGGCATCTCAGAAACCTTAGCATTTGCCACAACACAGCTTCCCCACAGGGCTGACTCCTGTGTCATAGATCCCCATAGTATCTAGATTGTCTGTTTTCCAAAGCCTCATTGCTTTGGTATTTCTTGCTCAGTGCCTTCTGGATTTGACAGTAAAGTCTTTATAAAAACAGATCTGAAATGGCCTTGAGTGTCACTCTAGGACCCCTAGAGCCTAGCTCAGTGTCTGGAGAACAGCAAAGGCAACATTAATAGCTGCATTACTCAGCACTGGAAAACATGCCCCTTGGACATTCCATACTCCACATGTGCATTGTTCCCATTGCTCTGCCTTGACATATCCTGCTGTTACAAACACTGACCTGAGTATTTGGAAGAAAATGTGTAGGTTTCTTGTTAGTTATCTTTTTTTAGGTTCTTGGAGCAGATGATGGAGTTAAAAAAGAAACAAACAGACTTTGTTGTGTGTTGTTACCTACAAAAACTCTCTCCATTTCTGTCTCTCCCTCTCTTCGGGGCCGCTTGCACTTTCACCAGCAGCAGAAAAACAAGGAAAATAAGACAAAGAGCTGCCTAGTTTCATTGGATGAGCGCAGTGTCTCACTGTAACTCATCATCCAGCATCTCTGTTCCCATGACTCAGGGATGGAGGCTGATGCTCTCGGTGCGTGCAGAAAGGGATTTTAGGCAGTGGGCCAGAGTTCCTTCACTCTCAGGCTCAAATGGAGTCTAATAGTCTGATTGGTTTTCCCATTTGTCAGTACATCTGGTTCACTTGAGGTTCCAGTTCTCTAGTATGACGGTAGAAAGAGTCCTTGGATTCCTTCAGGGAGAAGTCTATGTTAACAAGCTCGGATAGTTATAGGCCGGTGAATACTGTATCCTCATTTGCATCTGTTTTGCTTGATGATGAGTGTGGGAGATTTGGAAAGAAAGGATGAAGCTCATGCCAAGTTGCAAACATCGATCAGAGAAATGTGGCTAGAATCTGAGACAGTGCTAAGTCTCACCCGAGATGTTCAGCCAGGATTTTAAGTGAGGCTGGTCAGCAGTGGGACTTAATTTTATCCAGCTCCCAAAGCTATTCATGGATATGTGTACAATCAGTGTGCAGTTGGGACTTAATATTTAAGGCTTTGCCCGTTGAGTTCGACAGAAGGAAGCATGTTTGTGTATTGGGTGAGATGGGAAGGCAGCCCAGGAGTGACGCTGATTCTGGGACATGTAGTGGTCCTGGTGCTCTCCAAGCCGGTGAACAAAGGTGACAGACTGAGTCCACATCACTTCAATAAAGAAATGGCTTTGGTTATGCCATAAAATAACACGAGGAAAGTGTGTCTTGATCAGTGAAAGCCAAAAAGTCACAGCCAAGACATACAAGAGTGGATCTCTATTGCCTGAAGGCTTGAGAACAAAGTCTGCAGCACCCCTAACAGCAAGTCTCTCAGGACAAAGGACAGACAGGGAATTTACTTCACAAAGCCTTGGCATAGTCATCTGAAAAAAGCACTTCTGGGTGGGTGCTCGGCTACATTAGGACGTACACTACTGGGCATGTTTAAAGGCATGCTCAAAAAGCAAAGACATCAGTAATGGAATGTCTGTAATGTCCCCTCTAAGACGGCTGGAAGACTGACCAAGTTGCTCAGCTTATCACAGATGCTGAATGGGAAGTCACAGGCAAATTTAGCTCGTGACATCATGATCACGGGAATCAAAGTGACTTGAGGTTGGAAGAATCAAATGGCACGCTAGGTTGGCCAGGCAGTAGGAAAGGGCAGTCAAGCATTAGAGTGGGGCACAAAGAAGCCCCACCACACCACACCCACCCCGCCCCGCCCAGAAGCTCCCACAGTCGAAATCCTCCCTCTTTGTTGAAATCCCTTCCTCCCTCAAAGCTGTTCTGGCCACCAAGATGTGGGTGTGTGGAGTAGCCTGGACTTTTGCCCTCCTAGACCTGCCCCAGACTCGGAAATCCTTCCTCCAGATTTCTAGGCAAACGGTCCTTTTGAAAGCCAGTTAAGCTGGCAGTGGTGGAGCACACCTTTAATCCCAGCACTTGAGAGGCAGAGGCAGGTCGATTTCTGAGTTCGAGGCCAGCCTGGTCTACAGAGTGAGTTCTGGGACAGCCAGGACTATACAGAGAAACCCTGTCTTGAAAAAAAAAAAAAAAGAGGAAGAAGAGAGAGAGAGCAAGCAAATGGGTTAAGAGGGATCTGAAAACTGTCTGTCCCTGTGGCTGCTAACAAGAAGACAGGCTAGAATTGATTCAGTTTAATAGTTCTAAGGTAGGGCAGGAGAGCGGCTGCATGGCCTAGAATTTCTAGTTGCAGCAGCTAGCTGTCTGGACCCATTTGTAGCAGGAAGCTTTGGCTAGTCTACAGCAGAAGAAGCTGGAAAGAGAGTGGGCAAAGTGGAGGAAGGCTGCTGGAGATGTCAGAATGACGCCCGTGGAAGCGGCTAGCCTCCAAACTGAAGGTTCTCTAATGCTGGTCTATTTGCTCATCGGTTCTCTGATCAACCACGTGAGAAAGCTTTGACTCTGAGAAGTCACACGCTATCATAAACCCTGACATCACCTGCTGCGGTTAAGACAGAGCTAGTGGTATAAGACCCTGCCCTAAAAAAGAACCTTAACCTGGGCTAGCATTCTTTTATAGATCAAGAGTCTTCCAGAGGTCCATCAATGGCATTCCCTTTGAAGAGAGCAGACAGTAATTAATTAGCCCAACACAAGCTCATGGCTAACAAGTTAGTTCTAATAAGTAAGTACCCATGCTTTAATAGCAGGTAGGTAGGTACTCTTCTCCATTAACCTGTAAAGAACTCAGCCTCTAAGTAGATGGCCCCCTTAAGTTTCCTTTTGCTAGCCTCACAGTCTAACAGTGATGCTTTCATTGTCCTGGAAGGGGGGAGGGTGCATAGTGAGGCTGGACTAACTGCCCAGACAACCCCAGAACAGACTCTATCACTTGTATCCTTCAGTCTCAGATGAGAGACATGCAAAGCAGGAAGGGAGTGTGGCTGAGTGAAGGTTAGCAGAAACTGGGGTGAAGCAGGGCTGAGGAAGAGGGTGACCCACTGGGAGGAGCTCGGGTTTACCTCTGGAATGAAACCAGAGCTCCCATCCACTGCCCAGTCACTTAATTTAGTAGTTTGACTAAGATGCCTGGAACTTGTTCAAGCCTTAAAACTGATAATGATCACAACATGGTCTTTAATGTTATCTGCTCAGAGAACTTGGGATAGCAGAGTTCAGAGCCACTGAAACACATGGCTTCTTGGGAATGAAGAGCAAAGGGCCAAGGCTAGTGCACTGGTTTTAATGAGGTGTGCCACCACTACCCTCCCACCACCACAGGCTCTGGCATGTAAATATCTGATTCCCAGTTGGTGACACTATTTGGGGAGGTTTAGAGGCGTGGCCTTGCTTCTGCCACTACAGTTTGCTGTTTCCTGCTTCTGGTCCTAGACGTGCGCTCTCTGATGTTGTGCCACCTCGTTTGATGGCTGCCACTCCCTGCCATGATGATGATAGACTCTGACCCTTGGGGACCATAAACCCAAAGTTGCTTTTGGTCATGGCTTTCAATACAGGAATAGAAAAGGAACTAATGAACCTACTTTTGATGATAATATTAAAAGAGGGCAAGTAATTTTATTAAGTATAAGTAAATTCAGACACAAATGTTACCAACAGTGACAGAGAATTATTACTTTTTTAAACTGTAGTTTGTACTAGGTACTATTTGAGTTTTAGAACTGATGCCTGCATGGGTTTCTATACCACAAAACACCTGCAAATTCACTGCCCTGGGGTAAAGAGAAACAAAAGGAAAACAGAGATATCAAATTCTAGATATTTGTACAATGATTCTAAAAATTCAAAATTTAAAACTAGACCAGAATATTTACATGTTTTATTAAATTTACAATCAGTAATATAATCAAATACACAATTATATACAAGGATTATATACATTTTGCCCAGACTTTTACATCACAGTACATAGTTTCCATTAGAAATATTGTATACATTTATCACCAAACAACAAAACCCAACAACAGTAGTGTTACAGCACCTGTTAGTACAGACAGCTTTTTCATAAATTACATCATAAGAAAATATACGGCTGTAAATTGGGCTTTTAAAAATGTCTTTTATAAAATCTGAACATACAATGTTTCATTCACAGAATGTTTTTTTCTATGTTCTGACTGTAGCCTTGTGCATAAACAACCAGTTGGAGTATTTATGAATGCTACCCTCCCTCCCCCTGAAGTTGTAAGCACTATTTGAATTTCTTAGGCTGAGCTTTCTTAGGATGGATCTGGCATGGAGTCTGGTGAGAGAACAAACGCTGGCTTTGTATAAGAAAGGTTTAGATGATGGTAATTTAAATCTAAAAGAATTCCCGAGAAAATAATTACATTAGTGAAATTGAAGTCAGAGAGTGCATAATTTGTCACTTAAAAATATCTAACACTGTAAAGAAAAAGGGAAAGGAAAATTACAAAATAATTTGTTCTAAAACAATTATACTTTTTTGGAAGCTTATTACATAGGTTAAAAAGAAAACAGAAAACCTACCTAACAAAATACCCCACCCCAAACATATCTAGTAAATTACTGTTCTTTCACATTTAAATTTTATGGGGAAAATATTGCAAATTAGGGCATATAATTTCAATGGAGTTTTTATGTGAGGAAAAAATACCTAATTTTACTTGATAAACAAGTTTTAAAACTTGAAAATACCTGAATTAAATACTTGCTCTAACAGCTAACCTTTAGCTTTCAGGTAATATCCGCACTTGATTCCAGGTTTGTAAACATTATATAAATCTTTCTTAGTCAAACGATTTTATGGCTGTGGTGATCATTTCAGCTCTATTTCTAAGCACTCAACATTTAACTGAGGTAGACCAGATGTTTCTAAACTCAGGGTCTCAGAAGTCCCTGAATCTTCAGCAAGTAAATAAAATATCTATGAAAGGTTTTTAACAAACATTAACAACAATGAAAAAAATTTTAAAATCTATGCTGTTGGAATTTCCTAGTGAACTCAAAAGACTACTGTGTGGCAGGCAGTGTGTCAAATCAAAAAGGATGGAGACTCAGTTAGAATGTCGTGTTCGGATGCTGAACACATTCCTCTTTTCTGACGTAGGGGGAATTGAGTATTATTCCTTCTAGTTAGTAAGTACAATGTCTTAAATTTATTTCTTTAAAGGATTTGGTTTTTCTAAACAAATCAATAGGTGCCTTAATGAAGGGCAACAGCTCCTCCTAGTGGCCAAAGGAATGTAAGTGGCAGTCAGCTGGCTTTTCCTAGTGTGCCATGGGCTCCCCTTCATGCCCTTAAGTTCTCAGAGGAAAAAAAATGCGGCTTTGATAACTTAGCAGAGTTTGATTTAGTCAACAATGGCTTTGAGCTACAAATACAAAATCAATCCATAGAAGGCTTCTGTAATCAAAGTCGCCAAGGAACATCTGTTCCCTTCCTCCAAGCCCCAGTCCTAGAAATCAAGTCAAGTAATTAAGCGTCAGCTATTTTGGCAGCTTTGCAAGGAAATAAAACGAAGCACATCTACCCTTCTGTATACTCTATGTATTACGGTTCTATCTTCTCACACCAAACTTACCATGCAGAGAGACTAAAATACCCATGTTTGCTGTCAGGTTTAACTACGAGTTAATGAAGGCCTTGCCATACTACCCCGGCCCCAAGGAATTCTCTAAGATTCATCACTCACTGACCATGTTTTGTTGGACCTTTTGAAAACAGGTATTTATTCCCTTATAAAAGGGCACGCTTACCTGGGACCTAAGACATGAACTACACAACTACAGCACAGCACTGCTGTCATTCATGGCTCCATAGATAATCTAAGTCATCCAGTACCTCAAAACCACGTTGTAGAGAAAAGTTACTGTGTAATGCCATGGTAAAAAGGAATGAAGTCCCTCAAATATTCCTTTAGAAGCAATTAAAACAAGTTCAAAAATAAATAAAATGAATAAAACCATGATTTCAATGTAGAACTATCAATAAGCAAAACCAAAAATAATTAAATATGACCAGCTTCAGACTGCTACCCCCCCCAAAAAAAAATCTTTTTCTTTTACTTATATGGCTATATAGATTTTACACAGGTCACCAGAGACTAATTTTCAAGTCCACATTAGAAGGAAGGAGTATTTGTTAAAACAAAACTAAACAAACCTAAATCCATGATTTAACAGAAAATGTGACAGACTCCAGCTTCGAAGGAGAAAGACAGTAGTCACCCCGGGACTACAGTCCACTACCATGGTTTCTCATGGCTCTATAAGATAGGGAGATGGAGCAGGGCTTGGAGACGAGCCTTCCATCTCAAACTGCATACTAAAATGGATGGAGTAAGGCTGATGGTTAGAGGAACCACCTTAAGAGAAATGAACTAGAAAAGACTTCCAATCTACCCCACCAGGATCTAATGCTGAGTTCCATCTAGAGTAGTCATAGCTTCCCCAATGGGAAGTTGATATTGCAACATTACAGTTTCTCCTTCTCTATTTACCCCGAGCATTAAGCAACAAATTTCCACACTATCTACCGGACCCTCTCCATGGCCCCATAGTAGGTCTTTATGGAGACCTATGGGAAAAGTACACTGGGTCACCTTTGGTTAAATGCTTAGGTCATTGTTGGGAGAGGGAAAGAAATCAAGTCGTCCTGGCCATTGGTCACTGATTGAAGCATGTAACAGCGATGCGCAGAAACTGTCATTGCCATAAATGCATCTGCTTCAGAGCCCGTAGGTCACTGAGCGAGCTCCTGTGAAGGCAGCAAAGCCGCAGTGCCACAATACTCACCCAAATCTTCTCCAAACCCAAATCAGAAAGCGACACTGACTCTGTTCCCAGGTTCCATTAGCTGAATTGGCTTCTTGTCTACCCAGGAGTGGCCAGTCATCTTTCCCTGGCCAGGGAGCTGCAGGTTAGATGACACCACCATTTGAGGGCTTGTGAGTTTCCACTTTGGATGGGACAGTCTCGGTGAGGTCAGCTCTAACACAGCATGCTCCAGGTTCCTATGGTGACTTCTTACCCAGTCAGAACGTGCTTGAGCAATGCTCAGAGCCTCCCAGGAGAGCCTGCTTGGTACAGGGTGTCACAAACCACAGTTTACCTCTTCTTTTTAAATATCTACCAGCAGAGTCTTTACAGAATCATAGTTCATCCTTCTCCATCATTTCAAACGCTTCTATGTCTTCATTCCAGTCTGCTAATATGGAATCTATAGGCTGGGCCTTTGTACCCCAGCTGACATTAGGACTGGAATCTTCCTCAGTTTCTGATTGTTCTTGAAGTTGGTTATCTAAGTCTGTACATTCACCATCGAGACTTGTAGTCTCCTGGTTTTCTGTGGAACTAGATATCTGTTCAGAAGGGGCAAAGCCGGCAGCTTCTTCACTGTCTGCTGGAGATGCCTCTGAGTGAGAATCTGGAGGGTTTTCAGGGCTCTCCTGATCAGCCAAGTCGACTGTCTGAGAAAGCGAGAGCATCTGCTCTGCGCTCTGATTCTGAGAATCATTTTCAGAAGACGGCTGGTCTTCATTTTCCATTTCGGGATCTGCACAGGAAAGAAGCAAACACATCACTCTCCCTCTTAACAAGTGCACCGCACTCACAAAGTCACCTGGTTTCTGCAGTGAAATAAACAAAGCGGCCAATCAATGCCAAACAGAAAGAACAAAATGCCCTGAAGGTCTTACAACCGCAGTTTCAGTACAGCTGGGAGTGCGCTGCCAGTGAAAACCAGCGTCCCTGCAAACGGAAGGGGTAATAATAACTAGCAGCATAGCCCTGACTTGTATGAGGATTACTAAGGAACAAAAGCAGCAAACAAACATGTTAAAGTGCGTATAAAACTTCACCATCACGGCTAGAGACGGCTCAGTGGCTCCGAGTGCTTGTTGGACAATGCCATGCAACAAGCTGGTGTCTCATAGATACCTGTAACTCCAATTCCAAAGGACCCTATGGCCTCCATGTTTATGTATAAGCATGAGCGCGCGCGCGCGCGCGCACACACACACACCTATACATACAATCAGGCATACATATACAATTTATTAATACCTAAGTTCAAGAAAGCTTGTACACAAAAACATCCTAAATGCAATAAATTTTAATAGCATATATCATTGCTAAAACTTGAAATCATATTTGTTGGAAAAGTGAAATTACCACTCAGGGATCCACTTAGATTCAAACAAAAAAACCTGATGGTTACAGTCATTAATATGACTCATCAAAATATTTTCATAAACTGAGATTGTTAATAAAACTATTACTGTGTATTAAAGTTATTCTAAAATTCACTAGGAGCCTAAGCAGGTACAGTTTTTGTAATAAACATCAAATATGAAGCCCTGGAAGTCCTCTGAGTTCCTACACTGCAGTATTTAATGGTCTTGTCACCACTGCCCACATCCCGCTTGCCCTCTTTCTGCAATGCAGCCAACAGAACTCTGCCAGCTGCCTGGTGCCGGAGAGAAAATGAGGAGTGAAAAACTAACACTATATCTGTCTTTAAGCATCTCACAGCCCAACGAGAAAACAATATCCACAAAAACTGGATATGTGTGCACATAAAAGAAATATCCCACTTTTAATCAGGGAGCTAGGCACAGGCTACAAGGAAAGCTTGCAGTGATAACATCCGAGGGCCCCTTCTGAAAGGAAGCAGAGCATGGGGTGGGAGAGGGAAGAAAATGGACCTACTAAAAAACCCAACTAACCCTGGAGGAAATGTGGCCAGGCAGGCACATGCGGGTGGGCATGCACCGAGCTCTCAGGTAGCATCGCCTTAGGGAAGTTTCTGCACACACATGAGCACACACACTTACTCTCTCCAGTTCAGGGTTAGAGTCTTTGGATGGTTTAAGTAAGAACTGTCACCCACAGACTTGAGGATTGACACCTGGTCCCCAGGTGCCCTAGGTGGTGCTACTTGGGAAAGTTTAGGAGGTAGAGTCTTCCTGGAGGAAGTGTTCACTCAGGATGAACTTTGGGAGGTTGATAGCCTAGGGCCACTTCCATTTTCTTTCTCTGGTTTCTGGTTAAGGCTGAAGATGTGACCTCTCAGCTGCCTGCTGCCATGCTGCCACTGCCATTACAGATTCTAGCCCTGTGGAAATGTTCTCTAAATCAAACTCTTCTCTAAGCTGCCTTTGCAGTGGTGTTCTGTCACAGTAACAGAAAAGCAACTTAACACAGGTGGGTTTCTGGTTTTCTTGTTAGTTTTTTGCAGGGGAGCTGAAGGTTCAGACATCTTAGCTTCCTTCTCTTTTCTTTTCAATGAAATGCCTTATTTCTCTTATTATTTTACCATCTCAGGGTTCTGAGCTGTGAAGGCACAATTAAGTAAAAAGTTGGGAACCATGGGGGTGAGATTAAACAAAGAGGGAGCTCAGCACTAGACGACCATAGGTTCAGGAACAACAAAGTCCTCAGGCTTCTCTTTGTACTACTCAAGTCTAGAAGGGCAGGACGAGTGCAGGACGAGTGCAGGACTGTCCTGTCGAGTAAGGAAGACTGCATGTGGCTGAGACCCTTCAGAGGTTACATTATGATCTGGTGTCTAGGTAATGCCATAAACAACAGAATAACCAAGGTAAATATAGAAAGAATACAAGTATTACCTATATTTTTAGACTATGACTGTATACTGAAACTAAAGTGTGGTGGTTTGAAGACAATGGCCATCAGAGCCCACAGAGAGCTGCACTATTAGGAGGTGTGGCCTTGCTAGAGGAAGCACATCACTGGGGATAGGATTTGAGGTTCAAATGCTCAAGTCAGGCCCAGTGTCACTCTCTCTTCCTGCTGCCTGCTGCCACAGAACTCTTAGCTACCTCTCTAGCACCATGTCTGCCTGGATGCTGCCATGCTTCCTGCCATGAAGATAATGGACTAAGCCTCTGAACCTGTAAGCCAGTCCCAACTACATGTCTTCCTTTATAAGAGTTGCCGTGTCCAGGACAGCCAGGGCTACACAGAGAAACCCTGTCTCAAAAAACCAAAAAAAAAAAAAAAAAGAGTTGCCGTGGTCATGGTGTCGCTTCACAGCAACAGAACACTAAGACATAAACCAAACCTAACGCCGGGCGTGGTGGCGCACGCCTTTAATCCCAGCACTTGGGAGGCAGAGGCAGGCGGATTTCTGAGTTCGAGGCCAGCCTGGTCTACAAAGTGAGTTCCAGGACAGCCAAGGCTACACAGAAAAACCCTGTCTCGAAAAACCAAAAAAAAAAAAAAACAAAAAACAAAAAAACCAAACCTAATTTTAAGAAATACTACCAAAGTTAATAAAAAATATTGTAAAAAACCTAAGTGCAAGCATCACTAACTCCTCAGTAGAAGCCCAGCATCTAACAGTGAAACTGTACATCTTCCCTAATATAAGTTAAAAAAAACCTTCAAAACAAATTTATGACAGGTATACAGCTCATATTGCTTAAAATATACAATGACAGTAAAAATAAGAGCTGATTAAATTTATAGATGTGTTCCAGAACAGGACATCATCACATTTACGTTTTTACACACTATAAAAATATGCAAATACATGATTTAAAAATGAATCTCATTTCTACTTCTTTTAGCTTTTGAATTAAAGCTGAAATTCTAAACAGATTCAGTAAGGGAAGAGATACCATGTGAAATGTATTCAAAACAAAACTTAAGTAACTTGCAGAGGAATAAACACATAGGTCAGAAGAGCAGAAGCACAGGCACTGCCATCTGTAAAAGCCTGTGGACCCACAGGACAAGAAAGAGCAGGAACAGCAGCCAAGCCAGCCTGGGCTCTGATCTGAGAGGAACAAAGATTCAAAGGAGGTACCTGTCACTGTCTAAAGGGTGTAATGTTGATGCAGAAATGGCGCATCAAAAAGCCAAGAAAAGTCCAAGGAACATTAGTGGGTCTTACTAATCAAAGGGGAAGATAACATTGGTGAAAACTTGAGTTTGCATGCTATACAATCATTCACTCACCAGCACATTCTATGGTAACTAAGAGCAAACCTCACATAGTTAAGAAGAGCTATATATTAAACAATCATATAATACAATCATTGAACTATATTAGGAGAAAACCCTTATATTCTGCCAAGAGTGAGAAGAAAAAGGTCATACAGAAGGTGGCATTTGATTTGAGAATAGAATGGCTAAACTTCTCAAAGAAGAAAAGAGTCACAGGGATGTAAAAACCCGACAGGTGAATCCACACAGAACCTGACCATAGCGCTGGGCACTCCTCTCCAGGCAGAGAGCCATCTGCTCAAGTCTGAGGCTTCCCTTGCTAGAATCAGACCTTTACGACAGTCTAGCACAGCCCAGCACCAGGGCAGACACACTGAAACCTACGTTGGATGGATTATTTGAGGACTGAGACTGCTTGGCTTAAATTCAGGGCAGTCTATAAGACAGGACTCTTTCTTTTAATCTCTTTTCCATTTTCTGTCTGATGTTTTACCTGATAAACACACAATAGTAGCCTTGAAAGCATTTGTCTCTAGCCTTGAGGGCTGCCTGTTTTGTAGGCTGAAAGCTTGAGAATGTACTCGATCTTTAAATGCTGATGTTTTCCTGCATAACAAGAAGAAGAGGACGTGGTGGCGCACGCCTTTAATCCTAGCCCTTGGGAGGCAGAGGCAGGCAAATTTCTGAGTTCGAGGCCAGCCTGGTCTACAGAGTGAGTTCCAGGACAGCCAGGACTACACAGAGAAACCCTGTCTCGAAAAAAAAAAAAAAAAAAAAAGAGAGAGAGGAAAGCTGACTGTAAATTGTAAACTGCATCAATTTAAAGATAATCAACACATTTTTTGTTTGTGAGACAGGGATGGAATTTTTAAATTTTAAAATTCAAAATTTGAAGCAATGAGACACTAAGAGACACAGTGTTAAAACTGTGTGTTGATAACTTAACTTTAGAAGTGTCAACAGTTTCCCCAAGGAAGCAACAGTTCTACTTGATAAATTTGTAGTGCTTTCGCCTCTGAAGAATGTATAATATCTGAACACTGTTGCTAGCAGGTAGAAGAACAGCAACAGAGACATTCTAATCGTCTAGGGTCTGGGAGGAAGCTTGTCTGGGGCTTCTATTCCCTGTATTATACGTGCAAAGGTCTTCTCATCAACAAGGAATGTGACATCATTTTGGAAGGAAGATCTGAAGACATTTTGCTGCTTGCATTAGGTACTTATTACTTGAAGGTCCCTTACATAACTCTAACTAGAACTCGTGACGCAGAGCTAAGAGACAGAAAGGTCTTCTGGGTGTCGTCCCATGTCTGTCAAAGTACAGGTGAAGAACTACCGTACTACAATAGTCTGCTGAGTATGTCCAAGTGTGGGATTCTGACCCAGGCTTCAGACTCTAACTCAGCACAGTAGAGAATGCAGGAGCATCCACTTCTACCAAACACATCAGCCACTGCTGATGCTGGCAAAGCACATGAGCTATTGAGAACCACTACAGAACTTAACTTCTTAGAACTTCTTAGTGAGGAAAGTGGCTGATCCAATAGAGTTAGTACCACTGATCTATCTTACAGTGATAAATATTATACAATTAGAACTTGTTGGGTTGGCTAACACAGTTATACATTTCTCAAAGCACTATTATATACACAAACCTTAAAACCCTTTATCAAACGACACTATAAGATTAACAGCTCAATAAAGTCTCAGATTATCAAAGTGCTCTAAAATATTATTTACATAATTCCTTCTTAACACATAGTTTTTAAGGGACTACTATCCCTTAGCAAGTCTTTTCTAGTAAAACTGACGGTCATCTTCCTTACACTCACTCTGGTGGGGGACACTTGCTTTCCTATAATCATACAACTTTACCTGCTGTGTACCTCTCACCTCACAGGAGCTTTAGACAGCCAATATTTTAAATATTTTAATTTGTAAACAAAAAAATGATGCAAAGTAATAGTCTCTTATATAACAATGCTGCTATTAGGGTGACTCATGCATGGGCATGGATTAGTGAATTCAGCTAGAGTATGGACTATATAATTAATAGGATTGATTCTGGAAGGATCGATAAAGAATTATTATTATTGGATAATTGACTGGACATGGAAGTTATAAATTACATTAAGTCATATATTATGGTACTCAATGAAGCAAAATTATATATATATATATAATTGGTTTATTAAAACAAAATTATATATGCATATGTGTGTAGTACATACACATGCATATATAATTGTTTTTTAATGCAAGATACTTACTACTGTTAATAATGTAGCTTGGAATCATTTTACCTTTTAATATGGCTGCTGAATTCCAATGGCAGCACAAGAAAGGGAAAGCAAAGGCATTACAGAGTTATACAGCAATTTTAACTTGCCTGCGTTTGATGCACAGCGGAGCAGGAAGGGAGTGAATTTTGAAAAAGGGCCCCAGAAAAAGGAAATCAAGTACACAGGAGGGTTTGAGAAGATGAGGACCTGCTCATATTCTGTCTCCATGGCTACACATCCTTACACACCCCACTCATTCACTCCACTGCTCTCAAATAGCTATCAATTCAGAGACTCTCAAAGAACAAAGCAGTACAAGAAGACAAAAGACTGACTAGGATAGCACTGTACTGTTCACATTTAAAAAAGATGTCTCGTCTGGGAACTAAGTGGTTTTGAGTATCTGTTAACACTCACAACCCCTTACGCACCATATCACAGCGTTCATTTAAGGGAGATGGGCTCGGACAGTGCCCTCTACACTGCGGCCTAGAATGACCGCTACCAGGAGCAGGATCATAGCCTACATCTGACATCCCACTTCCCCTCAGCTCCCCCATCTCCTCAGGTGTGAAAACTGTGTGGCCTTTACACAGTGGCTTCTGAGAACTTTCCGTTTGTAACTCCTGTAGTGTAAATCCCCATGAGATGAGGCGCTGTGGCCTTACTAGAGCTGTCATCAAGAGTGGACATGACAGTACAGGTTGCTGGGAAGACCACTACTACCATACTGTACGCCACACCCTGCATGCAAAATGTAATTCTGAAAGCATTCTAATTCAGTCAGCAAAACAAATTTTTTACTATTTATAATAATAATAATAAATTACTATTAATATTTTGTAATATTAATAGTAAATTATTTTTAAACACCTTATTTATAATTTAATTTATATTATATATATGAAAATAGTAAAAATAATAAATGTTAATAATATTAAGAAAATAAAAACAATAAATTACTATTGTTTCCAAGAGAAAAATTCAAAACCACCATCTAACATTGTTCCTTGCTTTACCAGTGAACTAAAAATAAAAACAGCAAGCCTAGGTGACTTTGGTCGGCAAGCTGCCCGCCCTGGCTCTTACCTCGGTCTCTGGCTTTGTCGGAGAGGAGCACCTCCACCTGCTCGTGCTCGCGGATGGCGTCCAGGATGATGCTGCCTTCCTTGCTGAACAGGAACAGCATGGGGATCTTGATGTCGTCTGTGTCCTTCCCATCGCCGGCCATCTGGAACAGGGGGGCTGTGTCGCTACTGCTCCCCTCGTTGTCATCTGGCCAGAAAACAAAGAGGGAGTCAGCGCTTGTTTGTTACCTGCTAATGGAAATGCTCTTATGCACCCAAAACAAGTATAACCTTTAGATGAGCTAATTTTATGATTTATCCCAAGGAAATAATTGAAAGCAGCAAAAGAAGTTTTCTAGACTGCACAATTATAAACCACCCTCAATAAATTATTATGAATTACTCGACACAGAAAACAGTATGTGGAAAGCACAGCACACCAGTCTCATGACTGGACTATTTTCCTATATGTAAGGAAAAGCCTCCACAGGGAAGAATTTAATGAGCAGGATCACACAGGTCTAACTGTGAACGAACTTTTAGATTTCCTCTAATGGTTTTGTTACAGTTTGAACATTCCGACTTCAGAACTGTAAAATGCTCTGAAGTCACCAACTTTAGACCAGGGATTACTTACCTGGGAATAAGCTGAACTAGACAGTATTGTTATTTCACACTGGTTAATTACCAGTTAAATTCTCTGACTATGTAAATGTCAATCACACCCCCTTTTATCACACAGCAGTGATACTGGAAGTATCCCTGAGTAAAGGAGAGTCCTGTACCGCATGTTCGGCTTCCTCGGTCCAACTAGGCAGCAACAGTGTGTCTTTCTCTCAGTAATGACTGATCAGACAAAGGATGGCCGTCTGACCTGTGACCTGCTGTGATCCTAGAACTGCCACACAGAAACACTGTCTCTGCCTGTAAACAGTCCATGTAAGTGACTGGGACTGTGTGCCTGGCTGCCTTTTGGGAACTGTGGACAGAGAGGGAGAGGGAATAGGAGCGGGAGGAGGCACAGCTACAAGAGACCCAAAGCTCAGACAGCTCCGATGAAGAGAAAGGTGGGACCTGTCAGCTACGGCAACGCTCAGTGCAGAGTTTCCCAGATGTATGTCCTACTCTTGGGCTGAATGAAAATTATCCCTTCCCAAATAATAAACAACCTCCTTTCTTAAAATAACAAGTAAATTATTACCTCCTATAGTCAAATGCTTTCTAAGGTAATTTGTATTTTTAGTCCTCATAATAAAAAATTAAATAAAAATACAAATTTACTCAAAGTAAAAAAATTGCTTTATCAGGAAAAAACTTAGGGGAAAGAAGTCACATTAAATTTCTTGCTTTTAATTAAAATTTCTGAGAACAACAACAACAACAACAACAAAAATCTCATATTTTTGTTCCACAAAACCCAGTATAGGATTTTGCACCAATAGCTACTAAAGAAAATGTCTGACCTGACAGTCTTTTTTTTTTTTAAGATTTACTAATTTTACATATATGAATACACTACACTGTAGCTGTCTTCAGACACACCAGAAGTGGGCATCAGATCCCATTACAGATGGTTGTGAGGCACCATGTGGTTGCTGGGAATTGAACTCAGGACCTCTGGAAGAGCAGTCACTGCTCTTAACCACTAAGCCATCTCTCCAGCCCGACAGTCTTTACATATCATAGAACATCGTGAAGACTCTGCCCAGAAACTGGGATAATCTTATATGCAGATAGTTTTAAAAAGATTGATGTATACATCCTACACTATGTTTTATACTTTAAATCTCTGTTTTTAAGTCTTGGTAAGTAAGAAATGCTCAAAATCACAGTGACAATAAGATACTAAGTTCTTCAGTATAGAGTAACCTCAATGTGAAAATAGCCAAGGACAAACAGCATGACTTAGGGGCTGGGAAGGGGCTCAGTTGGTACAGCACCTACCACACAGCATGAGGGTGCAAATTTGGATGCCTAATACCTGCATAAAAGCTGGGTATTGTGATACACATCTGAAATGCTAGCACTGGGGCTTAGGGCAATGGGCAGACCCTCAGCGTTCACTGGCCAGTCAATCTAGCTAATTCATGAGCTCTGTAAAAGACTCCGTTTCAGAAAATAAGATGGAGAACAGCTGAGAAGACACTATCGCTGACCTCTGGCCTCCATGCACATGTGCATGCACACACAAACCTGTACATATACACACTTAAAAGAAAAAGACTTAAGTGAGGAGTCAGAAAAATTTTCCTGTAATTGGTCACACAGTGAACACTGTTGGAACTACCCAACTGTAAATTCAAAGCATGCAGAGACAGTATGGACATGAGCCACTTTGGCTGTGTCTCAGCAACATCTAAACTGAGACACAAGCTAGCAGATCCACGCCCAATCTGGGTTTAAACTATTAAACACAATTTCTCCTAAAACTTTTAACTAATAAAATCTATTCACTTAAACCAACATTTTAGTACCCATATAGAATAAAGGTAGTAGTAAATAATCTTTGCTGAAGTAAATCTAAATATTTAAGTATTCACATCTTGTTTTTCATGATGCTAAAGTCAAAAGCAGGGTCATCCCTTCAATGCCATCCCCCCAGCCCTTTAATGTCTTATGTACTCTCAGTGTAGAAATGGATGCTAATTAAGGAAAAGAAAAAATGCAAAATGAACCTTCCCAGTCACTTCACAACTGATGTGAGATTCCAGTCTTCCACTTCTTTCTAAATATATGCCTTTTTACCTTAGACATACAAAATTTTACATTCTTGCTGATAATCATGGCTTGTTAGGGGAAAAAAGAGAGGGGGTAAAGAATAGCAAAACACATGGGCAAAATCAGCTAAAACTGGTCATTTGTAACTTCAGTGGGAAAACTCCACAGGGATAAAATGTTCTACCATCTAGTGCTTATGTGTTGCTCAGTATTATGTAGCTCACAAAACCCTTTTCAGAAAGAAAAGATACCAAGTAACTGGTAGTGCTAACACTGCACTACCAGACTGCGGCAGAGCCATGAGCTGCACCCACAGGTATGGGATTCCAAAGCCTGCCACCCTGTGGAGGGACAGAAGTCTCTAGAGGCTGCCCCCCGCAGGTAGCTGAGTGAGTTACCTGGGGACTGTAGGTCTCAAGGACAGTTTCTTCTCCAGCGTGTGGGCACTTTTGCAGCACTCTGACCCTCCCACCTCACCCCAAGTATTCTCGCTGACATCAATATACAGAAACCTCTGGATTGTGAAGAAATGATCACGTCACTGAACCAGCTCTCCTTTATGTTGTCAAAATAGAAATAACCTGAACATCGCTTTAACAAGATTTTTAAAAAATAAAAGGACAAGGCCCCAATCATCTCCTCTGCCCAATACGGACCCAGGGGACCACTCACCGATCACGATGCCACCGATGGCGCCAGCATTCTGAATGTTGCGTGCCTTTTCTGCAAACATGCACTGTCCTCTTTGTATCAAGGCAATTTTTCCCATCACTGCCTCAGGGTTAGTGAGCTCTGAACAACCATTATATGGTTTACTGCTTGCAACAAATCCTCGTGTCTGTCAGAAATAAAAGCAACCTACATCATCTTCAATTATAACCTAGTCATTTTAGTAGCATGAGCTTTAAGGGAAGGGTGCTCCCTCCCTCCTTCCCTCCCTCCCTCCCGTGTGTGTGTGTGTGTGTGTGTGTGTGTGTGTGTGTGTGTGTGTGTGCACCTACAAAAGCTACAGGTCAATCACCAGTCTCATCCACCATCTTTTGAGACTGGGTTTCTCTCAGAACTTGGGGATCACAGGCTGCCCAAGGGATCCTCAGAGATCCTCCTGCTTCTGCTTCCAATGCTGGGATTAAAAGAAGGCACTGACATGCCTGGCTTTAATGCTGGGGGTGGACTCAGGTCTTCATGTGTGCACAGCAAACACTCTAATGACCACAGGCACTCAGCCAGACAGCCACTCAAGAACACTTTAATTAAAATGCAGGATCTGGATGCTCAGGTAACGCTGCGCTGTGCTGCGCTGTGCTGTGCTGTGCTGTGCTGTGCTGTGCTGTGCTGTGCTGGGGACTAAAACCAGGTCTCACTCAGCTGAGTATATGTTTCCACCACTAAGTCCCCCAACTTCTACACGTAAAGCTACTAAGTAAGAGACAAAGAAGTCAAATACTTAGTATTTAAACTCCAGTAAGCTTACCAGAGTGCACATACCTCTTTGTGTTTAGATAGATCCAGCCCAAACTGAGCTGGTCCAGCAGTTAAGACGACCCTGCCAAAAAACGGGTGGGAGATAATCTGGACAGCTCGTGGAGGCAGCTGCTGCTCCTTCTGTTGCTGACTGGACAGCTCTATCATCTCCTGCATGAACCGCAACCCATCTTCAGCATCAATTGAACTAGCAGCCTATGAAAGAGACAGATTCAGTGGAACTTAGCTGTCCTCATGCAAATCTCCCCATCCTTTTGATGTCCTAAATTACAAACTGTGCGTGGAATTTCTCTCCTTTTAGTTAAGGTTCCCACTAAATATCTGCAATCTACCTTGACCTCAATACACTACTTTCATCAATTAAATTTTCTGAAGACAACTGTCTGCAACTTTTCTCGCTGTTGCATTCCTACTATACACGCCAGCTCTGGGGAGACGTGAAACTGCCCTACATCAAATGCCCTAGCTCCCTCCTCCTGCTTGGTTACCTCTCCTGGCTTCCCCTTTGCAGGAAAAGAAAGCTTCTGCTGTCAGAGAAAAACACAATTCAAGTTAGGGCCGATAGAGGCTGGGATGCTGAAGGTGGGTTTAGGGTGAAGTTCAGAATGAGCATATACACACGTCCACATGCACATGTCCGAGACATCAACCACTCAAAGCTAGCAGCGGAAACAGGATACTGTTAAAGAAGAGACAGGAAGAATGTCACCTAGCGTCTTAGATGGGCCTACACTGAGTGGGCGTGCCAGGGAAGCAGAGCTACAAAGCAGTCTACAAGGCAAAGAGTGAGACCTGAGAAGGAACTATGCTGCTGGAATACCCTGGGAGCCAAAAGGAAGAAAACATCTTAAGAGAAGGAAAATCAACAGTTAAGCAAAGTTACACTGTATTAATGATTAAGAGGCCACAGGTGGCCACTACTTCAATGGTGGCCAAAGTAAAAGTATTAGAGATCCACACTCACAATTAAGGACCATAAGGATATAAAGAGATTCTTAAATCAAAGTCGGAGGTGACAAGAAAATAGATAAAAAGCCGGGCGTGGTGGCGCACGCCTTTAATCCCAGCACTCGGGAGGCAGAGGCAGGCGGATTTCTGAGTTCGAGGCCAGCCTGGTCTACAAAGTGAGTGCCAGGATAGCCAGGGCTACACAGAGAAACCCTGTCTCGAAAAACCAAAAAAAAAAAAAAAGAAAATAGATAAAAATGTGAGGGAAAGGTGCTGTCGTGGGAAACCTGATTTGAGAGTAAAGGTCGTCTGAGTGTGCTTCTAGATTAAAATTACTCAGAATACTCTGCTGTTCAGCATCACGGGACTACTAATGTAATTAACTTAGAGGTTTCTTGTTATAAAAACTTTAAAGTAAAAGCCAATAAAATTTATCTAAAAAGTATGATATATTTTCCAGGTAAAAAATATGGGAAGCTTGGTTTCTATGATGAATGACCAAGATTAAATGCTTTTGGGAAGCTAAAACAGTGAGAAATATTACTATATGAAAATTAAAATTAACCAATAACTCAAAATAAAATAATGGAGAGACAATGAACTGAGAAAGAAAATTTAGCTTTACATCCTCTTTTTGACTGTAGTGATATAAATGAATTATCAAAACTGATCACAAGAATTTGGATCTTAGCCGGGCGTGGTGGCGCACGCCTTTAATCCCGGCACTCGGGAGGCAGAGGCAGGTGGATTTCTGAGTTCAAGGCCAGCCTGGTCTACAGAGTGAGTTCCAGGATCAGCCAGGACTACACAGAGAAACCCTGTCTCGAAAAACCAAAAAAAAAAAAAAGAATTTGGATCTTTCCAAAAGACTTCCATGTGTGTTTCCTCCTCAAGCTTCCAACAGTCAAATGCCATCACCCTATTCAAGCTACAGAGCAGAGAGACAGTACCTAGCCCATACAGCAATGTCTTACTTGGATTGCATGTTGGACCAGCTGGACTCGCCCATCTTTGAGGTGAATCAAACTCACCCCCATCTTCTTCAGGATTTCTAAATGTTCAGGGTTAGTGGCCATAAAATCTCTGGCTCTCAGAGGAGGCTTAGCTCCACTTCTGAAACTCTCCTCTCTGCTGAAAAGAATCAGAAGCAAGGCTTACAACTACATATTAAAATAGTGAAATATAAAAATAAGAATACTCTTAGTCGATATTTGCAAAGTAGCTAGTTTTAGACCTGGGAGAGCTTCAATTTGTCTTCCCATGCATAATTCTGCTTATTAACACACTGTGCCACTTTCACCCTTCTGTGTATGCATTTGTGTGTGTGTTCCAGTAAACTAGATCGTGTATGCTGGCTTTCTCTGAAAACATATATTTCTCACAATTTTTTCCAGTTTTAACTTTTAGAAATTGTATGTGTAGTGGTGTTCTGTCTGCATGTATGTCTGTGTACCATGTGTATGCAGTGCTTTCAAAGCCACAGGAAGATGTCATATCCCTGGGTCTAAAGTTACAGACAGTTGTGAGCTGCCATGTGGGTACAAGGAATTGAACCTGGGTCCTCTGGAAGGGCAGCCAGTGCTCCTAATTGTTGAGCCACCTCACCACCCCTTACAATATTTTAAAAGCAAAATAATCCTTTCCTCACTGAATAACAATAATGCCTACTTTATTCTTTTAGTTCCTTTGTCGTCAATAGCCTTTATGATAATTATCTAGATACAAGAAGATGAGTTTGTTTATATGCCTCCCAAATAAGTTTAATTTCAATCAAGAGCAAGAAGGAATTCTAAAATCAATAAAACACAAACAAAGCAATACAAAAACTGTCTTTCCACTATGCAGAAACTACAGAGAAAAATTAGCTAGATCAATTTAAAAACTGTTGTATATTATCTACTATTAGGCAAAAATATGAAAAAGTTCACATAAATTTTATTCAATAAAAACTACAAATCTCCGTATCTCTGGTCTAAGTGAAACGTCTTTTCAACTATTGTTATAGCTCCTTAAGCATAGTTACTTATTATGAATTAACTATATTATTAAATGTAATGGTGTTTATCATACAGTAATGATGGTATTAGACATAAAAGGGTACATCTTACACTCTGATGATGCCTCTCGGACAGCTCTTATCCACCACGTTTTTCAAGGGTTCACGGATGCTCTGAGCATACAGTGGATCATTAGGAAAAAGAATCTGAGTGTTTGGGCAAGTCCAGTCAAAATTACTGTCATCCAGTTCTGTGTATTCTGAGGTCTAGAACATAAAGAAAAAAAGGAACTAATAATAACAGTGATACTTAATATTAGGATAAAAAAGAAACAAGAGTGATGTCCTAAAAGAAAATGAGACAATACTGTAAGTAACCCCTCCTACCAAGCATATTAACTAAGTTCTAATTATGGGTTACTTCTTACTTAGAAAAAAACAAATTATAAAAGTGAAAGGTGATGAAGGCATTTAATTTAAAACTCACTGTGTTCTTCTTTGAGATGCTTCGGTTTGTGGTGGAAAGCCAAAGCGGTAACAGATGAGCTTCTGTTGTAAAGATATAGTCTTCTATGTCAAAAATGATGTCCTCTTTATCAGCAAATAACAGGTACAGGTATTTAAACATTTCAGCCAAGAAGAAAGAATCCATTCTAAATCAAAGTCACAAATAAATATTTAAAAGTCCAAGTATCAGTGATAGATAGTCAATATAACACAAAGTGTTTCAATCCTCCCCTGTCGAAGTAACCTGAACCACTCTGATCTTTTTATACCACGATGGCATAAAAGATCAGAGGAGCTGCCTACCACTACTGTTAATTTTATCAGAAATTCACAAAAAGAAACCTGTAAAATATCCCACACAAACACAAATTCAAACCACTCTACTTGTTTTTTTTGAGACAGGGAGCTTTGGCTGTCCTGGAACTGGAACTCTCTCTGTAGATCAGGCTGTCCTTGAACTCACAGAGAGCCACTTTCCTCTGCCTCCTTAGTGCTGGGATTAAGCCTAAGCCACAACTGCCTGTTTTTGTTTTTTTTTTTTAATTTATTTATTTATGTTTTGTTTTGTTTAAATGTAGGTGTGCTATGTCTGCATGCACCCCTATATACCAGAAGAGGGCATAAGATCCCTTTATAGAAGGTCATGTGGTTGCTGGGAATTGAACTCAGGACCTCTGGAAGAACAGCCTGTATTCTTGATTGCTGAGCCATCTCACCAGCCCCAACACTACTCATTCAACAGGTTTTCTACTATGGAGAATACGGCACAAACATAGTAAGTAAACTTCCAGATGAAGGTACTAATGAGACCCACACAAGAATCTTATAAGTCATGTTAACACATGAACAAGGCACATCACTTTTGTGGTATTTGTTATGCAGGCATTTACGTAATGAAAAGACTTTAAAGGTATCATTTATAAAAGGTTCCATAAAGTAAACACAAAGACCCAGGACTGTAGGCACAGCTTTGTACAATACTTATGTCCCAGAGCAGTAAGCTTTTATCTATTTGTTTACTTTATAGTTGAGGAGAGTAAGAGGGACAGGTGGATATGCCTTCACAAATAGTTTAATGTTACAACATTTTAAAGAGAAATTTAAATAAATTACATGTCAGGAAAAGAGTATATAGGGAGTAGCTGGTATTGCAACATCAAATTTAAGTAAATTTACTACCTCCCACACCAAGGCACCAAGGCTTTGACAGTAACACATGCCTATGGTGTATTTAACAGGCTGCATCGGATCATACTTCTCACCAAGCTCAGCTCTTGGCTCATAGAGGTCCTCAGTGATGCTGACTAAATTGAATGCAGATTGAAAGGGCATTAGTAAGGATGATGGGAGTGGTGAAGAACTGGGCTTTAAAGATGAATCTCTTCTGCTAAGGAGGTCACCAGCCACTGGGACATTACCTAAAGACTGTGACTTCTGTTTCCTGTTCTGCAAAAGGAACAAAACAGCCGACTTACGTATCAGAGTGAAACCACAGCTCTACTCGTTCCTGTATCTGAACAGCTGTGTGGTGAGTATGGGGAGTCAGAGGCTGACACTGGTGTGTTCTATCACTCTCCGCCTTACGATTTGAGACTAAGTTTTCCAGCACACCTGGAGCTAGTCAGCTGGTTAGACCAGGCTGCCAGTGAGCTCTGAGTATCCCGCTTCTGCCCTGGTAACTCTGAGCGCATGTGGCCAGGCCCGGCTCATCATGTGGATGCTGGGGACCACACTCCTCAGGTTGTGCAGCAAGCATGCTACACACTGAGCATCTCCTGGTTATAATACTTTAAAACCTTGTGGCCCAATTTTGATGCAAACCTTGTTAGAAAAACACTGCCCTGTGAGTCTATACTAAAGCTTACCCCAGCTCCCCTTTCTGAGTGCTACTTTGAGAACTGTGACTGAGAGGGGTGTTAGTGAGAACGGTGAACTGACAAGTGTCTGAACTGATTATAAAACATGTTGTGTAAACATTTAGAAAAGAGTAAGACAATTAGATCACTCATCTCTAAGCTCCAGATGATCTGGTTGTGTCTAAAGCCAGAAATACATACACAAAAGCAAACGCAAAGGCACTGCCCATGTCTAGCATGACCACCAATTGCTCAGCATTGTCTTAGGCACATGACAGCAGGGTCTTCAAAAGTTTTCATTTCTTTTTTTGGCAATTAGATTATTTTTAGTAATCACATATCACTAGAAAAATACAAATATTTTCTTCTTGAAAAGTGTGTCTGTGTATGAGTGTGTGTGTGTTGCATGTGGACGCCTGTGACTACAGGATAATGTCTGTAGATCTGTAGGGGAATATGCACCCAAAGCAAACAGCCTGTCACTAAAGTTCACAAGTGCCTTGTAGAGGAACTAGTCACAATTTCAATACAAAATTCTTCCTTGTCAATTAGAGAAATTAGATTTCTCTAAGCTGAAGGATACTGAAAACCAGCAGTTCAGCCAAAAGACTTCTGATATGGTATTCAGTCCCAAAGTTTTGTCTAGGAACAAAAATGAAAATTCCCTAAACTAAATATAAAGTTCTAAATTCATGCTTTTAAAAAAATCAGCTTCTAATGAAATTGAAATAAATACCCAATAAAAAAATATGGAAAAAAAATCAGCTTCTTAAGATCAAGGCAGAAAATATGCTTATTAGCAGTCTAGAGCTCAGTATTTGAGACTAGCTGGGTCAGCCACAAGTTCAATATGAATTCAACAAAATATAGCTACTGAAATAAAAACAAAAATAAATGTAAAGGCAGTTAATAATACAATATAATGAAGACTACATGACTCCACATCATTACAGTGCTATTTCTGGTACTGGGCACATCCTGAGCAGAATTGCTAACAGTGTGTGTGTCTGTGTGTGTGTCTGTGTCTGTCTGTGTGTGTGTACACACATGCATGTGTACATGCACAGTTTTGTTTCAAAGCTGAGGATGAAATCCAGGACTGAATTCAAGCTAGGTAGGTGTTCTACCACCAATCTGTATCTGCAACCCATATAATTCAGGAGATATTCTATATACTAGGCTACAGTCAAAAAAGGAGCGAAGCAGTGGTAACAAGTCTAGCAACAACATCATAAAAGGAGCAGTGGGTAGCAAGGAGAGAGAAAGGAAGGTTGGTAAACTCTGAAAAGTGAAACCTCTTAACAGAATACCCTACCTCTCCTCTAACTCCCACTGTGTCCTCTTTGCAGCATTTATCATGCGCTTCTAACCTCTCTACATAACCACCCTGCTCACTGACCATAAAGCCCTGGAGGGCCAGGACTGCATCTCATCTATCAACACTAACAATTAAGTAAGTGCAGTGCCTGGCATAAAGTAGGTGCTTACCTATTGTTCTGTGAATAGACGGCTGCTATCACATGGCTGGCTATGCCAATGTATTGATTACAATTCTCACCTAGCCTTATCACATACCTTGGAAGCAATTCTCTTATTTTCCCTCTAGGGTTGTCCATCTTTAAAATGAAGATTATGCTGGGTTTATACTTCCATGGGCTGCTGGATCAAATGAGTCGAACATATAAAGTGCTCAAAAGAGCACCTGGACTACAAGGAAGTGCTTGCTTTCCTATTCTGCTGCTGTTTGTAGGTCCACTTCCCAAAACCTAGCCTTTCCTCATCAGCTACAGTAAGGGAAGGGAGTCCAAGGCTAGTTAACTATTTCTGAAACACTCTGAGAGAAGGACCAAGGACCAGTACTATGAGAGTGTGAGCACTGCGTTCCTCATGTCTTAGTTACTGTGAGAGTGTGAGCACCATGTTCCTCATGCCCTCAGTGCTGTGAGAGTGTAAGCACTGCACTCATCTTCAGAGCTGTGGGAGTGTGAGCACCATGTTTCTCATGTCTTCAGAGCCGTGGGGTGTGAGCACCATGTTTCTCATGTCTTCAGAGCTGTGGGAGTGTGAGCACCATGTTTCTCATGTCTTCAGAGCTGTGGAAGTGTGAGCACCGTGTTTCTCATGTCTTCAGAGCTATGGGAGTGTGAGCACCAAGTTTCTCATGTCTTCAGAGCTGTGGGAGTGTGAGCACCATGTTTCTCATGTCTTCAGAGCCGTGGGAGTGTGAGCACCGTGTTCCTCAGGTCTCAGTTACTATGGGAGTGTGAGTACCGTGTTCCTCATGTCCCCAGTGCTGTGGTAGTGTGAGTACCCTGTTCCTCATGTCCTCAGTGCTGTGGTAGTGTGAGCTCTGTGTTCCTCATGTCCTCAGTGCTGTGGTAGTGTGAGCATCGTGTTCCTCAGGTCTTCAGTCTCTGCCTAGAACAATTGTTCACTTTGTCTCCTAGCTCTTCCTCATCTCTCAGAAGCACTTGAGTGAGCATCCCATCCCACCGTGCAGCTCATGCCCTCCGACTGGCCTGCAGCACAGCTGAGCAGTCTGTTTATCTATCTGTCCTCACTGACTCAGAGCTCAAAGGATGCATGCGCCCTCATATGTCTAAGATTCTTTTAAAAAGAACTATTCATTTATTGTATGTATGTAAGTACATTGTAGCTCTCTTCAGACACACCAGAAAAGGACATCAGATTCCATTACAGACGCACCATGAGATTGCTGGGAACTGAACCAGGACCTCTGGAAGAACAGTCAGTGCTCTTAACAGCTGAGACATCTCTCCAGCCTTATATGTCTAATCTTTAAAACTAGTACAATGCTGGCATATAATGGGTTTCAAAAGTAGTTATGAAATGGATGTTTGCTAACCAAATGAATAAACAAGCTTTGGTGGTCATTCAGAGATAGGAAGGCTACAAAAGTGATCTTGGAACAGCAGGACTATAAGTGACGGCCATACTGCTCAATGTGTGTGCCCTTATCACTTGAGTACTTCATGGTACCACATCTATCTAGTAATCAGTGAAACAGACCCCAGCACTGGTCTCCCCACCAGGGACAGAATCAGAGACCACACATTGGCCATGATAACGTTGATGAAGAATCCTTGACTGAATTCAAGTTAGCTCTTTCACTATTCTGATAACTTCTCTTACATAATATATTTTAAAAATTACAGCACAGCACAAAATGTTTTTAATGTCCCCGAAAACAGGTTCTGATGTGAAATATTCTACTTAAAAATCATGAGTACCTACTACACATGAGGCACTATAGCAAAAACAAAAGAAAAACATGACTTTTCAAATTGCTTTAAATAAGCAGATCAAAGAGATTTTAAAAAACAAGCACAATGAACTAAAGTTGCACCCTCGGGTGCTCCAGCACTCAGTGTCTCTGTGTCTGTGTGCTGTGTCCCTTCCCTCGGGTGCTCCAGCACTCAGTGTCTCAGTGTCTCAGTGTGCTGTGTCCCTTCCCTCAGGTTCTCCAGCACTCAGTGTCTCAGTGTCTCAGTGTGCTGTGTCCCTTCCCTCAGGTTCTCCAGCACTCAGTGTCTCAGTGTCTCAGTGTGCTGTGTCCCTTCCCTCGGGTGCTCCAGCACTCAGTGTCTCTGTGTCTGTGTGCTGTGTCCCTTCCCTCAGGTTCTCCAGCACTCAGTGTCTCTGTGTCTCAGTGTGCCGTGTCCCTTCCCTCGGGTGCTCCAGCACTCAGTGTCTCAGTGTGCTGTGTCCCTTGCTAAGGAAGAGGATGGGTGCTTGCTTACCTGTCCTCATGACTCCCAGTGCGAACATCCTTCATGGCAGCAAACCCACAAGGCACTCGAGCATACTTATTCAAATTTTCAATAAGTGTTTTCCCTACTTCAAGGTAGTAAGGGTCTCCTGTAGCCTATTGAAAAGGATAATACATGTATTTATAGACACAGCATATAAGTGGCCACACACCCATTCATCCATCCAGTAGTTAGGCAGTGCCTACGAGATGCTAGGCCTTGTTTTGGGCACCAGCACACATTACACAGGAAATAGGTTTGGAAATACACCACAGATTTGATTTATAGAATTTCAAACAACTGAAACCATTACCTTAGCCTTTAAGTTACATTTCTTTCTTTTTTTTTTTATTACATATTTTCCTCAGTTACATTTCCAATGCTATCCCAAAAGTCCCCCATACCGCCCCCCACTTCCCTACCCACCCATTCCCATTCTTTTGGCCCTGGCATTCCCCTGTACTGGGGCATATAAAGTTTGCAAGTCCAATGGGCCTCTCTTTCCAGTGATGGCCGACTAGGCCATCTTTCGATACTTATGCAGCTAGAGACAAGAGCTCCGGGGTACTGGTTAGTTCATCATGTTGTTCCAACTATAGGGTTGCAGATCCCTTTAGCTCCTTGGGTACTTTCTCTAGCTTCTCCATTGGGAGCCCTGTGATACATCCAATAGCTGACTGTGAGCATCCACTCCTGTGTTTGCTAGGCCCCGGCATAGTCTCACAAGAGACAGCTATATTTGGGTCGTTTCAGCAAAATCTTGCTAGTGTATGCAATGGTGTCAGCGTTTGGAAGCTGATTATGGGATGGATCCCTGGATATGGCAGTCTCTAGATGGTTCATCCTTTCATCACAGCTCGAAACTTTATCTCTGTAACTCCTTCCATGGGTGTTTTGTTCCCAATTCTAAGAAGGGGCATATTGTCCACACTTTGGTCTAAATGCTCAAAAGAACTCCCTGGTTGAAGGGAAGAGACTTGCTAGAGTATGAGATCCTCAATATAAAATTGTTGGGTTTTGTTTGTTTTCTTTTCTGTTCTCATGACCCTTCTTTTTTGCAGCAGAGATGTCTACAGTGTTCAGAAGGGGCTAATTTAATATCATAGTTGGGATCTCAACTTCCTTGTTTTCTGTTTGGAGCTACAGCCTCGAACTCAAGTCTTCAGAATTATATTTGAAAAGACACTGAAGTTCACATCAAATCTTACATCTTTCTACAATTTTACGGGCTAAATGAATGCAAATCATGATATATCTAACCACTACAACCATAAATTCTCTTTGTTATTATAAAAGAGCAAGAGAGACAACAAGATGCAGGGAAAAGCCAAGAGTGATAGGTTATCTTACCTTATATAAGAAGTAGGTACTTTCTGCAAACTCTGGCCTTAAAGGATGCTGAGCCCAATGGACCCTGAAATCTGTAGTAAATGCCTGTATAGAATAACATGTAAGTAAGCATTAAAATGTGACTGAAAAATAAACAATCAGTTCTAGAATACAAAGCAATACATATATAAGGTAAAATAATTAATATTCAAGTCATGACAAATTTTCATCCATAAAATACGATTGTCACTAAAATACTAATTCCTTTCTAGAAAGTCTGTTTAGCCGAGCTTACTGAGTTATTTTTCTGTGTGGACACGCTCGTGTCTGTGTGTAATCACAGAAGCACTCATGGAGGTCAACCCTTGTGTTCCTCAGTGCTTTCCATCTTGCCAAGTAGGGTAGGGTGGCTGAACAGTGAGTCCCAGCGTCACCTGCCTCTGCTGTCCCGACTCTGGGATTACAGGTGTGCACTACCCTGGGCTCTAGAGACTGAACTCAGGTCTTCATGCTTGCATGGCAAGCACTTCACCAACAGACACATCTCTGCAGCTCTGCATTACCTTTTAAATAGCCAAATGGACCAACAATAAAATCAGAAACCCTCAATAATGACATTCAATAGTGGCAATAAATACATCCTATGCTGTTAGTAACTGCATTTTCCTTTTGTTTCTTTCCTTTTCCTCCTGCACTGGTACTTATCTGCTGTTCTGATTTCCTTTTAATCTCTCTAGTTGACAAAACTGTTTATGGTGCATAGTATACAGTTTTCACGTCCCCACACACAGTGAGATGTTAAGTCAAGTCAATTCATGTATGTTTTATCTAATGTAGCATTTTTGAGGACACTTAAAATTTATTCTCTTCTATGTATTTTTCTGTTCTTTTTCACTTTATATACTTTTAAGGATATATCTTTATTGTAGCCTATTTTCTTTTATAATAATGTCAAATCCTCTGTGAAATGAATCAAGGACTTACTTAAAATTAGTCTATTTAAAATTTAACCAATAACAGCCAACAGTGTTCTTAAATTTTTTTATGTGTACACGTGCGTGCATGCGCGTGCATGTGCGTGTGTGTGTGAATTTCAATTATTAGCTTACCTCTGGTAGAAAATTGTGTTTTTTAATCACCTGGTATAACATTTCATGAGTTTCAATAGCAGGTCTAATATCACCCTTTAAAACCTAGAAGTAAACAACAAAATCATTTAGCAAAGCATGAATTAATTTCATCTATAGTCATTGCATTACAAAGTTAGTACAATCTTGAAATGATCACTTTTATCACTTGGATTTTTAGAGATCACAAATGCACTTAATTAGAATACATTTATTTTAATATGAAGAAAGTGGGCTTCTTCACCTGCAAACCTGGAAAAAAGGCAAGTAGTGCATCCATCCAGGTCCGAGCGTTCAGCATTGGTTTGTGAATATGCACATCAAGTAGGAGAGGCGGCTGGCTAATATACCTCATTATGGCATCGTAATGCTGAAAGATCATAACAAAATGCTCATGAAAATAGATGTAATGTACATATATATATATATATATATATATAATACAGTAAAATAAGTACATCTGAATATATATAGATATGTAGATAAATTCCTTATATGTCAATTGATTATGTAAATATTTAGGTGAAAGAAATTACATATACTGCTATATATTTTCTCAATCATATGCAGAAGTATGGATATAGCTCAACAGAAGGGCATTTGTCTAGCATGTCCAAGGTGTCAAACCTAAGACATGTATACAGACCACATATGGGTGCATTCGCACACACAGAGAGAGAGAGACAGAGAGAGAGAGACAGAGAGAGAGAGAGAGAGACAGACAGACAGACAGACAGAGAGAGAGACAGAGACAGAGAGAGACAGAGAGAGAGAGAGAGAGAGAGAGAGAGAGAGAGAGAGAGCACACAACTCATACAAACAGCTACTAAAGTGTTAAGTGCCCACAATGCCAACCCTGGGAGGCTGAGGTAGAGGAACAGGAGTCCAAAGGTACTGTAGGCTACATACATGATCCTGTATCTTCCCAAGGCAGAATATTAAAGCCTACAGCTAACATGAGACTTCCTGGGGCTGCATAAGCATGAGGACCTGAGTTCAGACGCCCAGCATGCATGTAAAACAGCCAGGTGCAGCCCCATTCTCTAACCCTAGGTGCAGCCCCATTCTCTAACCCCAGGCGCAGCACCATTCTCTAACCCCAGTGGCTTAGAAGGTAGAGACAGGACGAGCCTTTGCTGTTCCAGCCAGTCTAGCCAAACTGTGGCACCCTGGGTTTGATGAAGAGACTCTGTCTCACTAAAGTAAGGCATGTAGCAATTGAAGACGACAGTCAACATCAACTTCCAGCCTCCGCACACATGCACATACACTTGAGCATATATGAACACATTTATAAAACAAAAGTGGGGTAGGGTCTTCTGAGAAACAGATCTAAGCATCTTTATCTACTGTGTGGCCAGCTGATGGTTAGGATGCCTACGTGGTCCACTGATGTTCCCTTGGAACAAGATCACAGTCTTCATCTTACAGAGCTTAGTTTTTCCCCTTTACCTAGAACTGTGGTCCCTTCTCAGCTAACGCAATATTCTGGTACTTACTACTACCAAAACCAATGCACAGAGTCACCATTACCACTCTCATGTCTGCTACCACTACCTTTTCTGTTATTGGAGACTCCTTTTCCCCTTCTTTAACAGCTTCTCCTATATGTGCCTACGCTTTGAAAACAGGACAAGTTGTATCAATGAGTCAATGAAAAGAAGTTACTGACTTAATTCACATCTATGTAGAAAACTTCGACAGTTTTTTATACTCAAAAGTTTAGTAGGATTTTGTATTTTGTATTTATTTTTATTTTATGTTCATGTGCGAGTGTCTGAATGCATGTTTGTGCACCGCATGCATGCCTGGTGCCTGGAAAGGCCAGAGGAAGACATGGCATCAGCAGGAACTAGAGTTAAGGGGGTTGTGAACAGCCATATGGGAGTTGGGAACTGAACCCAGGTTCTCAGTCAAAGTAGCACGCACTCTTAACCACTGAGATATCTCTTCAGCCACAATTTAAGCTGTTTTGCTAGCTCATCTGGGATTTAATCGCTATTACTGACAATGTTTAGTTAGCTATGTTCTAATCACTGTGTATATAAAAACTCTTGTAATCTCCCAAAACAAAAGGCAACCAGAGATGCTCACAAAATCAGTATGCTGCCCAAACAGCATATAAACCAAGATCTCTCTACTGCTTTGAATTGTATTATCAAAACATATCACATATAAAATGCACATGAACTGATGGGTGGACAAACAAAAGGGAAATTGTGCCTAAGTGACTATAGTGACACAGCTGATGAGTTTGCTACATTAACTTTAGCTTGCTTCAATTACAAACAGCCTACAATGCGTCCAACTATTTCCGTCCTCAAAGCCCCTATGTGTGGTTCTTATGGTCCATTCTGAAGACACCATCTTTTGGAATATATATGCACTACCCAAACCCTGATTGGTTGGTATTATCAAAGATTAGGCCAAACTTCCAATATTTCAAATAGAACTGGAACACAAAGAGAGACAGCAAGCTGTATCTCATTCCAGCAACTGCCTTCTTTGTTCAAAACAAGATTAGGTAAAACCCAAATCTACCTATTCTGCCATACATTGCCAAATTTAGAAATTTTCTGATACAAGATGAGGAGACTATTTTGTGGATGTGTCCCACTTGCATGCTGCCTTGCCCAACATCATCAGTGAGAGCTGACAAAATGCTACAACACATTTTAAGACAAACTTTTTTAACAACATCATTTAGGTTGTTACGTTTTCATCAAACTTGAACTTGTGAAATTAGCTACAAATTAATAGGAAAATAAATCAACTTACTGTATTAAATCTTTCCAGAAAACTGTCATCTCCAAGCAAGACATAGGCTTTCAACAGATATTCATAATATGAGTCGATCCCCGCTCCAACTCCACTATCTACAGGAAACACACACAAAGGTGGACCTTTAGTAAACAGGTCTGAAACCAACGAGGACACTCGTGCAGCAGAAGGAAATCGCACATCAACAGGAAACTCTTTTTTATTTTTTGGTTTTTCGAGACAGGGTTTCTCTGTGTAGCCCTGGCTGTCCTGGAACTCACTTTGTAGACCAGGCTGGCCTCGAACTTAGAAATCCACCTGCCTCTGCCTCCAGAGTGCTGGGATTAAAGGCGTGCACCACCACACCCGGCTCATGAAACTCTTTACTGTAACAACTGCACATCTCTAGAATTACAACCCTATCTGCTTTGTGAATAACAGCTCCCTTGCTGATAATAATTTATTGTTAAAAAGTTGCTATAGGAAATTGGTTACAATTTTTCTTATTTAGAAAAAGAGCTATAACCATGTCTATGCTATATGGAGGATAGTTAACAGTGATTTATCCAACACAAATTGAAATATCTAAAAAAATAGAAACCAAATTCTAGCAATTAAAAGCATTTTAAATTTAAAAGGTCCCAAAAATGCTGAAGGAAAGGAGAAAACATACCTAAATTGTAACAACATTTTTGTACGTTTTTCATTGTTTTTGTTATTTACAATCTTCCAGAAAGAAAGGGCAGAGCACATATTAAGGGCATAGAAATAAGAGCAATATCACATTTTTATCAGGATGTTTGAAAATAAAAGAATTGTATTTTTAAAACTTGATGGAAAGGAACTTAAGCCAAGAATTACATATAGCTAAGCTGTCACTCCAATATTAAAATAACCACCAACTATAGAAACACAGCTTTGGTGCCTAGGGAACACTACCACACACAGTTTAGTATGTTGTACAATCACCTCTGTATCTGAACACTGGTTTCAGGACTCATGGGGATTTTAATGGTATAAACTGGCATAGTCTCATATGCTTTGAGCAATCTCCAAGTTCACTTTAACACAAAGTACAATGTATAAGCTATTTACATGCTTTTTATACTGCATTGTTTAGAGACAATGAATTTAGATATGGTTAGAATAGGACAGATGTAACTTTCCCCCTGGATATTCTCCATGTGCAAGTGACTGAACACTGGAGCAGAACCCATTTATGCAGAGTCTAGTTAACTAAGCAACAATTCACGTATTTTAATCGACACTCTAAGTCCAAATAAGTAAGTGCCTTAATGAAGCGTGTTGTTATTCCAACAGTGGAGGAGGGAGCATTAAGAGGGGAAAGATGAGGACGAAAACAACAACCCCAAAAGAAAACAAGAGACACCATACAGACACTCAGAACTGTGGATAGAACAGAAAAGAGTTGGGAGGAGGAGACACAGGGATCAGAGAGCACGTTCAGTTTGTCTTTAGAGGCAAAGCTTCCAAAAACAAGAGGATAAAAAACAACTAGAAAAGACGTAACATACTGAAATAACATAAAGGTAGCATAAACCTATATGTATTAAAATACTAACAGATTAACATGTGAAAAAGGTAAAAAGTCATTGAGATATGTGCGAATCGTATAAATGACACATTTACAGCATAAACGCCTGCATAGGATGGGGAGAGGTGTGCCTGGTAAACACTGTAAGACAAAGTGGAGGCAGCTACTTTGAGACAGGATTAGACATTGAGGGGATCACTGCATAGTGATCATAGTTCAGCTAACGAGAAAGCACTTTAAAATGAACTCACCTCTTGTACTCAATGGAACGAGTATAAAAATCATTGATAGAGATCATCTATTTTAATCCTTGACAGGTTAAGCAAACAGGTAATCAGTACGGTCTATACATTGTTGATAATTTGAGTAGAAATGTAAATTAGCCCAGCCACTATGAAACTCATTATGGATTTTAAAATTTTAAATATTCCTCTCTTCTGACCAGAAGAAAATATCTTTCCCTTAATGGGCATCCAATAATACCACTATAATATTCCCCTCTCTGCAGACACACCCTAAAACCATTTACAGACAACTCAAGCTGGAGAGTGGATAAAGCCCATCTTCCCCATGAAAACCCAGAGACCGTTCGTTTCAAAGCTGTTCACCAGATGGGATGACTGTCTAGACTGGAATTCTAATCCTACCCTGTGTCTGCAAGACAGAAGTGCTCATTTGGGAAAAAATAAGAAATCAGAGCTCTCTTCTGATACTTCCTGGCCAGAAAACCAAGGGCATATCTGAAATTACTTCACTTGGGTTTCCTGTCCTGAGCTGCCTATGCACAGACTCTTCCCTTAAGAGTTAAATCAGTTGGGTTGGTCAATCAACTGATGAGGATGTCACCTCTGACAATGGCTGATTTGCCTTAAGCCACACTAAGGAGATGGGAGGAATAGTTATCCCTTTAATAAGATAATGTGCCCTTCCCAGAACCCTACCTTCTGTACAGTCACAGCACCACAGCCATGGAGCTCTGTAAGTGTACCAGCTTTTGTGGGTTTCGTTTCTTCTCTGTCTTTTCAAGTACACTTTCCCTAACACATTGGGCAAATGTGTTCTGCATTCTTTCTGTCCAGCTCCTCTCTTCACCACCATGTGGCAGCTTGTCTGTCATGTGGCTAACTTTCACACTGGCTTAACTCAAATGGCACAGCTTTTTCTCTTTCCCTTCAACATCCTCCTCCTCCAGGCAGCTGCTAAGATTTACAGCTTGTCAGCCCTGGGGTTTTCTGTGAAACTTGAATTAAACTGTCCTCATGCTGGGGGGGGGGGGGAGGAGGTAGACAGAAGAGAGACAGAGAACAGGGCACAGAGGGAGAAATGGGGAGAGAAATAAAGCCTTAAAACACAGCGCTACCATGGGGTCCTCTCCGGGGCATACATCTGACAAATCAAAGCTGGCACATAATAGAGACAGCCACATACTGATACTGCAGCTCCGTTCACAATCACCAACTACAGAAATAACCTAGGTGCTCATAAACAAATGAACAGTCAAAAAAGTGTGTGTGTGTGTGTTCAGCCACAAAGAATTAATTATGCTGTGAAGCAGTTTGAACAAGAATGGTTGATCGCCACTGGCCCATATTTGTGAATGCTTAGTCACTGGGAACTATTTGAGAATGATCAGGAGGTTTGGCTCTTGTGAAGAGTGTGCGTGTCCGGCTTTGTACCACTGGATGTGGGCCTTAATGTTTCCAAAGCCCTGTGGATCCAAATGCAGAACTATCAGATACCCTGCACTATGCCTGTGTACCTCCATGCTCCCTACCACAGTGGTCATGGACTAAGCCTCTGAAACTCTGAGAAACCCCTAATTAAATGCTTTCTTCTATGAGAGCCTTGGTCATGAGGTCTCTTCACAGCAATTAAGCACTGACTAAGACGTGGTATTTAGAAAACAAGAATCATATGGTTTCTATCACATGTGGAAACCAGGTATGTGCAGGGAGTGGAAGAGGACCCAGACAGTAGAGGGATCCCATGAGGGATGAAGGAGGAGGAAGGAAGAAGGAGGGGGTAAGAGAAAGTGACAGAGGAGTGAACATGACATGTATATGTATGTGAAAATGTCACAGTGATGCCCATTACTTTGTGCAATTAAAATGCACAATAAAACAAAAAATTCACTGAGAAAACTGACATGTACAGAACTCTACAAATAACAATTAGGAAAAATATTCTTTCCTAAATCCATAATAAACATTTACAAAAACTATCTATGTTTTAGGTCAAAAAAGAACACTTGATAGATTTTAGAACAGGTACCAGCATATAGGTACTGTACAGACCACCAAATCACAAGTATAATTGAAAACTATATTTATAAGGTGAAAACCCTGCTGACAGCAACTGCATCTCATGTTACAGATACCAATCAACTTTAGATAGTCACAAATATCAATTTTAGTATCAAAATTTTGAAACTATTACTATCATATTAAGGAAATGTTCTTTAAACAAAATAGGGTCAGAGACAAGCTGGTGAGAGTAATATTATAAATGAAAAGACCCTAATGGAAGAGCACACACCATAAGCTGGAAGAGGGCACGCAGAGGCATACAACTCACAAACAGCAGCAGAGATGTAGGGACAATTCTGCAATTTTTAAATCACAATCTAACCAAAATGCAAAAGGTAAGGACTTGGATTTGACTCCCTAGTACCAAAGAAAAAAAAAACCAAAAAACAAAAACCTAAACCACGTGGGGTGGCATTCTAGAGCTCACTTAGTTTGTCACCAGTGATGTCAAATATGTCGTCATATTTACTGGCTTGCTTATTTGTTTTTTGGGGTTTTTTTGTTTGTTTTGTTGTTGTTGTTGTTTGGGTCTTTTTTTTTGGCATTCTTAAAAGTGTTCTCACACTTTAAAAGGCTTGCAATACAGTGTTAGAAACGATGCCTGCACACAGGTCTCTTACATGCTGCTAGTACAGTGCACAGAAGCGAATAGACTGGAATTAGAACTCATGTCCTGAAGCAGAGAACACTGACTTACACTATTATCTACACTTCTTACTCCTAGATATACAGCCAAGAGAAACTTATGCATGGACAAGGAGTGACTGCACAACATTATAATACCAATGATAACATCAGCAAAATCTTTGAAAACACTTATGTATGTGTCCATTAGCTGGTTTATTATTATTGTAGCATTTGAAGCTGTGAGTTACTTCACACTGCAGTAAGGATGAATCTTAGTAATGTATTGTTAAACAAAAATGTCTCACAGGGACATACAATGTGTTATAATTTAGTGAAGCTTAAACAAAAGAAATACACTTTTTTAGAAATAGCTAGATGTGAAATTTTTCACTAAGAAGAAAGCAAAACAACACTAAACATAAGAAGCAAGGCTTCTTCACTTGGGAGAAGGCAGCAGGATAAAGGTAGGAGCAGAACAAGGCCCACATACAATATAACAGGACTGCCTCTAACAAGCTACTGCCGCAGTGCCGCTCAGAGGCACTTGGTATTAAAGAGGACTAACTAAATGGGTGAGCCTGGACCCATGATCACACCATAAAAAAGGAATTCAAGAAGATTATGACAACCTAAAAAAAAAAGTTACGGAAAATTGAAGAATTATAAAGTAAATTCTCAGGAACCATTTAAACAAACCTAGAAAAATTTGTATAAATACTAAATATAAGTATTACCCTTATTTTAGTTGTCAGATTAATATCTATTTACTTAAACGTGGTTTTTTTTTAAGACACAAACAAAAACTAATAAAACTGATAAACCTGGGTATATTTATTAACCACACCAGGGCAGTTATTAAATTTTCAGGAGTAGTTGGCAAAGGAATAATGGACTACACTGTTTCTTTGTGTGTTTTCATTTTGTTACAGTTGTTTTCCTTTTTGGGTACTGTATTGTTTTCTAGGGTTCTGTTGTAGTACTGGAATTTGGTTTGTCTTCTGAGAAAGAGTTTAAAGGTGGGTGTGTGGGGAGGAGGAGAGGATCTTGTTCTACCTGATAACAATATCATTAAATAAGACAATACAGACAGAGAAGAAAATCACCATTCCTGCCCAACAGTGTAGACGCACATTACAACTGTGCAGTAGCATAGGGTTAATGACGGCATTTTAGTGTGTGGGGGTACACTTCCACAGCTGCTGCCTGCCCACCTGTCTTTGGATTCTCGAAGATAATAATGCAGGTCCTGCCAGCCCTTGCTATAGCCTACTTCTGTGGCATTTCTGGGCCAGCAATCATCCTGCCACTTCCACAGCCCCCAGGAGCTCTCCAGGCACGAGACCCTGGTGCTACCTGAGTCACTGCTCTGCAACCACTGCTGGCAAAGCTGCCGTCCTTCTCCCCTCTCCCTTCTCCACGTGGAGTGATGGCCTTCATGGTTTCTAGGACTTCAGGGGAAATACTTTCCCGGCACTTTTTCAAAGAGTTAGTTGGTTTCATCTTTAACATGATTTTTAAACTGAGTCTAATGGAAACCTAGCAGGGAACCACAGTTCTTTCTGCTTCCATGCACCAAGCCTCTCTCATTCGGTAGAATTCTAACTCCTAACATTTGGGATGAAGGCTCTGCTCGCAAATTTGTGCAAAGGATCTGAACCAGTGTTACAAAGCCAAAACTAAGGACACATTCAGATGAAAACAGAAACCAGAACACTGAATATAAATAAAGTTACTGGCACAAGGCCTGAGACACAACAAAAATTAACATTAAAGCTGACAGCTATTCACATTTAAATTTTTTCTCTTTAAAATATTACAGTGTGTATATTTTATATGTTTTTATTATCTTTATTTACAATAAAAGGAAAGAAAAAATCATCTGAATGAGATAACCTAGATTAAAATACATCAAATACAAATATGGTGTGTGTCCATTTATATGTGGATTTTAGTTGCTAAGTCTTCCACTAGTAAACTGCATCCATATAAACCTCAGTGGTTAGGTACAAAGTAAGGGACTGGGTGGAGAGCTGGGTCACCCTAGAAAGGGGAAATAGACAGTTATGGATGGGTGGGGTGAGGGGCGGGGACTGATACAGAGGGATCAAATGGGGAGGGAGACAGAAGAGGGAAGTTAGAGAAGGAATATGGGGAGGAACAAAAAATTATATAATATTAAATATAAGCACTACATTTATTTTAGTTGTCAGATTAATAAATTCATTAATTTGAATTTATAGACAAACAAGACAAGCCTTTTGTAGAGCAAGGAAACATAAAAGGTGTCCTCACTAGAGACATTCTGGTGCGTTTCCACTTTTCAGTGCTTGTCTAGTAGGGGAGTCTTAAACACAAAATAGTCTTTATCTGAGACCCAATACTAATTGTTCATAACATTGTTATGTTTCTTTCCCTCATTATAATTAATTTTAAAAATGTAATACCGTGACATGTAAATATAGATTTCTAAGTTATTATGATATCACTTAGTTCTGTTTTCCAGTATTATAAGTAAATATGTGATGAATATCTTTGGAAACAAATTTCCTGTGCGTTTGTACTATTTCCTCAGGCTAGACTCCACAAGTAAAGTTATTGGTCAGAGGGACTACTAGGGACTTTTCAAGTGCACACCGCATACATGCCAAGACTGTCCTCAGGGTTCCAAGCCAACTTATTTAACCTTCACAGTAACTCTGAAGTAGTACTAATGTCTCATCTTACAGTGGTGGATACAGACAAACATAAGCTACATAACAGCTTAAATTCCAACAATATGACTCCAGAGTCTATGCTCTAGTCTATTTCTAGAGGTAGAAAACACATAGACACATATACACATGCATGCATGTGTGCACCCCCCCACAAACACACGAAGGGGAGAGGGGAGACTGTGATAACATTATTAAATATATCCACTAAACCATGAAGTGAGATGCAGTACTCTGATTCCTCAAGGAAATCAACCCGGTGTCGAATTTCTCCTTGCACCTGTTAATTCATTAAGTTTATGGACAACACTATCCTGATTATTTTCACAAATACTGCATTTACCAACCATCCTGAGGATGTAAAGGTCTGGGTCTAAAAGCCCAGCTTGCATACCTTTGCGCACCCAGTCTCCAGTATGAATATTGATAGTCACGCCTACTAAATTGCTACTTCGCTGTCTTTTCTCCCAGAGAAAATCAAGAGCTTTTCTTGCATATTCCTGTAATTAAAACACAAAAGCATATTTAAAGAATTTTGTCTTTGGCAAAGAGTGGGAAATCTATAAATCAAAGAGCCACAGGATCTTTTAAGAATTAAGCAAAATTCTTAAGACAACCACTTATAAATTTCCATAAAATCTTGCTTGGCTCACTTTCAATCACTTCAGATTAAATGATCTCACTTGGAGTATACCCATGGCCATTCACCCTTGTAGCATGGGTCACATACATAGATAGGCTATTATACTAACTGCTAACATAATTAACACACTTGTTAACATAATTCTTACCACCTAAGTACAAAGTGGAAATCTCCTAACGTAGTCTCATTTAGCAAACTTGAAGAAGATTCACAGTTGCTATGCTATCTTTCAAAGTCATCCCAGATACTGTTTTATAAGTGATACATAATTTTACTAGTGAAAAATTAGCAAATCAACTGAGGGCCTATTTGTATACTAATGTATATGTACATATATAATGTATAATCTTACAACAGGTTTCATTTTTTTTATTCACTGGATATTAAATTGAATTTATTTCTTATAAAACTCTTAGCTTTCAATAAAAGATGTTCCAAGTGGAATGGCAAAGGATAGCTACCAGTAAAATTCTAAATTACTTTTAAGGCATGAACTTATTTAGCATTGCAAGAAGAAAATCATTAATCCTAATTCGTTACTTTGTGTGTTTGGCAATAGAGTACAAAATCATTTACATTCTTGATGCAAATCTTGCATGGCAATTATATTTCAGCAAAGCAGATCACAACTATAATCACATGGTGGATTTTCAAATCTGGAAAGCCTGATATTGATCATATTTCCCTAGCCCTAGCTTACAATTTAAAGAAAACAACAACAACAAAAACAGGCACAGTAAAACTATGGGTTTAACCAAAGTTTAAATTTTAATTATAGGACACTAATGCAAGATCTCTGACTACTTTGTATATTGTTCTCCATACATTAGGGTCAGAGGGAAAACAGTTTAAGCATTGTGAGTCATACCGTCACTGGTCACAGTTTCTCAACTTGTGACTATAACATAGAGAGAGACAAAAATAAGTCATTGAGCATAGATGTGGTTTCACATCAACTTAAAAAAAGAAAACCAGATGACAGCTCAAAACTCTGTTAACAGTAAGGCTCTGTCAAAGGCATAGTAGAAGTTTTTTTTTAAATCATGATTTTTAAACATTTACTCAAAAATACAAAATAGGCCAATGAAAACAGTAAAGATTAGACAGGCTGTAAATCCAACTGCACTTGCTCACCACAGACTGTAGGCATCTCCCACTGAAACTCATTTTTGCGTATAAATACATCAATATCTCAGACAGTTGTTAGTTTATATTAAAATGTTTACAATTGCCTATATGTTTAGTGAAGGAAAACTAGTAGACAAAAAAGAAATATTTCAAGATTTCAGTTTAAACCATTTACCAATAACAACTGATAAACCTGCCCTCAAGGCATATGAACACATGGGCATCCATTCATACCCAGGCAAACAGAGACAAGATCTTCATGCTGGTTTCGTTCACATCCTGATTCAGTATCTCTAATGGTGCTGTGTATCCCCTACTTCTGCCCTGGCCATGTGACCATCCTATGATTTTAAAGTATTTGCCTAAGTCATGTGTTTGATAAAGTGGGCATGTAAGTAACTCTTGAAATCTAATGATAATTAAATTACCATAAATAATTACATTAGAATTTTTCAATGTAAGACAAAGATAAATCCCAATAAAATATGCAGGGTGATATAAGTCTTTTGAATAGTGACTAACATTTCCTTTGACATAAATAAAATTTATATATTAGACTCTCTATCAAAGCATATATTCAAACTTCACTGTTAAATGATCTGTGAAGGTTTCAGAAATACAACAAGCCATTTGGAAGTCTAATAAATAAATATAGATACCAGGACATCTGTGCTAACAAGGAGTCATAAAATTTACATGATGTAGTTAAACAATGTTCTAAGAAGAAAACTAAAATGTTACTTTATGGACTGTGAACAGAAAGTGAACTTATATCTAATACAGCTGCCTCACAGAGACTTCCATGCCTGTAACACTAAAGTACCAGTAATCCTACAATAAGAATCCTAATCCTTAGCCAAAGGAAAGAAGAAAATTAGCTCCTCTCAAACCCCGGGAGATCAAAGGTCATGAAAAGCAAACCTCAAATATCGTCGCTCCTGTGAATCGACTCAATGCAGCAAATTCGAGGATCAAGGTGCCTGCACAGGCTGTACAGGTGTCTGTCTCAGTTCCCGTCCTGGCTTCTGGTTTTCTGATGCCAAACTTTAAATTAATCTAAAGACAATGAGAACGTTACCATGAGCAACTTAGGATCTCTCACTGTCAATAAAGACTTTATCAGATTGTGAAAAGGATTCATGAGTTGAATGAACAGTGAAGTCAGTCTGAGGATGTCTGCGGCTCTCCAATGAACATCCAGGAAAATATATTCTGAGCATAGAGAACTTATAGGGTAAATTAGTCTCATTTATTTTCTTTCTTGATGATGTAATAATACATTATAGCAATATAATCATTAGAAGAATACAGGTTAGATTAGCTGTAAAAGAAACTAAATTTAATTAAGAATTTGTGAAACCAGTACAATGTTAAGTCTTTCACAGAGAAAATTTGATTGTACTGGTATATATTTAGAAGAGATTAAAATTTTAAAGGTTTCTACAAATTAATTCATTCTTTGGCCATTTCTATATGTATATATACATTCTGGTCACACTCCTCTCCACCCCAGATCCTCCTTCCCCCAGGAAGCCCTCCTCCCACTCTCAGTCTTTGTTTTACTGTACACATTATTTACTGTGTGTGGCAAAGGCAGCATGCATGCACTATCATGCATGTAGAGGTCACAGGACAGCGTGGGGGAATCAGTCTGAGGAGGCCTGATGGCAGGCCTTGATGGACTGATCCATCTCACTGGTCCCTACCACGTAGTTTTGGTTCTGTTCTGTGACTCACCGAGTTTATCCAGGGCTGCCCACATGGGTATAGAGCTGTCCTCTGGAGCATGGGGAACTCCCCAGTGGCTACAGCACTGAGGACACTGACTCTATCAGTGGTTCACAACCTTCCTGATGCTATGACCCTTTAATACACTTCCTCATGTTGTGGTGACACCCAACCATACATTATTTTCACTGATACTTCACAACTGTATTTTGCTACTGTTATGAGCCATAATATGTAAATATCTGATATGCAACCTCTGTGAAAGGATCGTTCAATGCCCCAGAGGTAGCGACCCACAAGTTGAGAACCACTGTATTATATGTGGTAAGAAACAAAGCAATGGATCTTTGTCTTCAAGCAGCTTAAAATCCAGACAGAATAAACAGGATATATATAAAGCCAGAGAATTAATAATAATGGAAAGTTACAAATATATGCAAAAAAGAGGGATGGACAAAAATAATGCTAAAATGAAGGAAATAAAGTATCACTGGGTTGGGAGTAGCTGCAAATTTTAAAAGTGGCTAATCAGGTCACGGACCCTAAAAGAGAAATGATTTCCGCCTCTCCTAGACCAGTACAACTCCCCGAGCTTCTCAACGCTCACCCTACTCTCACTGATTAGTGTAACTCTCGCTCTCACCAAAGAAGAGCCTTTTGCCGCAAATGGAGGCCATTACGGGAAGCCACAACTGGTCAACATACAGAGAGAAACTGACTGTGGAGTGCCCAGGCCCAGTCAATACATCTGCAACACAAACCCTACACCAAAGGGTTAGGGAGTATCATGGAAGAAAGGGCGGAAAGACTGTAAGAGCCAGAAGACATGTAAGTCCTGTGTGAGACTGTGTCTTCTATATATGACAGGGAAGCTATACCCATGGAATCTCAAACAAGACCCACACATCTGTTGACACTGCAACATAGATGGGAAAATCTCACAAGACCCTACCCCTAGATGAAGAACTACAGAAAATTAATGACTGCTGAGAGAGGTTATTCAACCCCAAGTGGTGAGCCCTAGTCAAATACACATATGAACACTATATGGGCTCAAGAGGGTCTCTTTACATATATGTGTGTACATATGTAACAATAATTTAAGAGGTTATGAGTTTGAGAGAGAGAAAGAGGGACACGAGAGGAGACACACAGAGAGAGGTAGAAATGATGTAAACATAGTACTTGTGTATCAAATTCTCAAAAAAATAATTAAGATGATAAAATCTAAGTCATAGTCAAACAATGAGATTTACCTGAGAACTAGCTTTGAAGATTTAATTAACTTTGAAAAAATGGTATTACAATGTATGGCTAAGGTTTATGTGTGAGTTTTTAAGCTGACCATGACAGCCATTGCTCCCAGATACTCCTGGCAGCTCTAGTTACCTGTACCAGACTGGGCCTGTCAATATGTCATCACGAGGAGGGGAGGGGCACTGTTAGGTTGTCTCCATGTTCCAGTCAGTAACCTCCCACCCGTGCTCATAGTGGCAACCCTAGTTAAACCCACTGGGAGACACACACATACACACACACACACACACACACACACACACTTAAAAAAATAGAGCTGCAGAGATGGAACACTAGCTGTGTTTCCAGAAGACCCAGGTTCATTTCCCAGCACCTACACGGTGGCCCTCAGCTCCTGAAATTCCAGTTGCAAGAGATCCAACTTCTGGGCTCTGTGAACACCAGGCAGGCATGTAGTACACACACATACATGCAGGCATGTAGTACACACACATACATGCAGGCAAAACAACCACACACAGAATTTTTTACGTTAAAAAAATGAAAATAAAACAAAAATTAAAAATACTGAAAGTAAATTCAATGTATGCATACTGCTTTAAATAGTTTGCATGTAACTTTAATAAACTAAGAGATAATGACCAGTTAACGATGCAAATATACTAGCAAACAAAGAAATGCTCATTTAAAATGACTGAAATTTCCTACTCACCATATTGAGAAAAGAATGATAGTATACAGTGTTGGTATCACATAGTAACTCTATGATATTAAGGGAGTTTAAAAGTATCTTTTTGTAGCAATTTGGTAATAAGTACTCACAGTCTTAAAAAGGCATTCCATATTTCTTTCTTCTAATAATTCATCCAAACGAAAAATAATCAAAAATATGTAAGATTGTTGACAGGAAATCTATTTAAATACTAAGACGGGGGTCAGGGAGCTAGCTCAGTGAGTAAGGTGCTATCACAGAGCACAAGGACCTTATCTGAGGGGGCATGCTTCTGTGACCCCTCTCCTAGTGGGACCCAAAGAGGAAGACTCCAGAAGCTCATTACAGCCAGCACAGATAAACTAACAAGCTCCAGGATCAGAGACTCCGTCCCAAAACAACGACAGCCAACGTATACCTCAGGTCTCTACATCCATACCCACCCCAACACACACAAACTCACATGCACATACTCACACTAACAAGTACATACACTGTGCATATACAGAAGAAAAAAAGGAAAGAATACTCAAACTGGAAATCTAAATAATATGGGGTTTAATACTAGCCTTTCATTAAATAAAAATGCCAGTCATGATATACTAAATTGGTGGGGAGATCAATGGCTATGACCTCTGGTCTGAAAATACAGATATGACCTATCTGTATCGCGCTGCTGAACACCTATTAAGTCAACAATGTCTTCATAAATACAGAGAATGAACCTTGCTTGACTTAAATTGTCAGAGAAGTTATACTAGACAGTAGGGATGGAAGGCCTAAAACACACTATAAAAAAAAAATCCCTAGGGGTTTGTGAGAGCACTACATATTGCTTTGGATGGAAAGGTAGTTTCCCTAGGGTATAGGAGTATGGGGATTTGAATATGAATGGCCCCTTAGGCTCCTGTTTGAATGCTTGGTTCCCAGCTGGGGAAGTATCTGTGAAGGATTAAGAGGTGTGGCCTTGTTGGAGGAGGTATGCCACAGGGCTGAGCTCTGAAGAGTTGACAGCCTCCCACCATCCCTCTGTGCTCTCCCTGCAGCTTGGTTTTCAGTGTGGGATGTGCACTCTCAGCTGTTCTGGCTGCCATGCTATCTTTCAGCCATAATGGACTCTAACCCTTTGAAACCATAAGCCACAGCCTCTCCCTGTCATGTTACCTTGGCCATGGTGTTTTGTCACAGCAATAGACTAAGGACTATGAGAGAGCATTAGAAAGTCTACTGGCAAGCTATGAAGATTTCTGAATGTTAAGACACATTCAATGGAACAGGAAGAATGTTAAAGTTTTGAAAGCAATTCAATAAAAAATGTTTCAGTCATACTATTTTCCCAAGTGCTCTGACTAGTAAGCCTGAGGAAAGAATAACCACATTAAGATACAGTAGTGTATGGATGAAATGAAGCTGGCTTTATTTTTGGTGTGAGCCTAGCCTTTAAAAAAGGCTGAGCCATCTCTCCAGCGCTTACACTGGCTTTGATAGCACAGCAGCAGGATGAAGGGAAGTGACAGACTTCATGTCTGACTTGGACAAATGGGAGACAGTGTTAATAAAAAATTGAGAGTTCACTCCATCCTTGGTGGCTTCCTTCCCCACTGCTTTAAATAGAAACTATTCTTGGAGGACAAACTAACAGCAAAGCTCCCTCAACAACTCTACTGCCAGGTCTCAGGGCTCTCTCTAATAGCAGCAAAGAAGGAACCGCAGAGTGAGTGAGCTACACTGCAGCTTCCTTCCCCATTAGTTTGCTCCAGAATAGATCACACCAGATACTCCCTCCTCCTGGATCTTCTTTCTTATGGTTTGTTACACTGCCCACTGTGGGATGCTTGCTCCTGAATCTCCAAATGCTTTCCTCTTCCCAAGCCCCACTTTCTGATCATCTTCTCCTTGGAGAGTAACACCTTCCTACTCTCATAGCTCCCACTACTATCTAAGTACCAACAACTCAGGCCCACACTGCATCCTGGCATCTGTCTCCTCCTTCTGCAGCACCATCTAGTCTGACACACTGAGGAAAGCTTACACTCATCTTCACATTGCTCAAGTGTTAGCTGAAACTCTGATGCATCTTCTTTGAGGCTTAAGCCAGTGAGGAACACCTCTGATCACCAGAACTCACTCTGTAAACAGCAAAGGAAGTGTCAACAAAGTTGTGCCTGTTTACAGGGACTCACCCTGGGGTACGGAAGGCCGCTGGTGGTGTTGAAAGCTGGCAGGAGCTTGTAACCCAGCTGCTTTGCCATCTGGAGGAGCTCGTCATTGTACCACTGCATGTGCTCACCTTTCTCCTTCAGCATGATGGCCAGTGAGTGTCCGCCCAAAAGACCCCTAGGGACACAAAGACACAACTTTACCTGCAATTTAACTGAAGATATTCACAAGCTACTGCCTGAGATGGTGTGGGCATTTGTTCCCAAGAATTTGCAAACATAAGGGAAGGCTACAGAATGACTCAATTCTTTCTTACTGATTACTCATTTTGTAGCAAACTATTATAATCACATAGCTAATACATTAAAATAAACAAACAAACAAAAACAATTAGGGGCTGGCAAGAAGGCTCAGTGGGTAGAAGGTGCTTGCTACCAAGGCTGCAGACTAGAGTTCGAACTCCAAACCTCACTTACTACAAGTAGAAAACTGTTGCCCTGCAGGCCCCTCCTCCAAACATATAACTAATAAATAAATACAAAAATATACAAACAATTATAAAGTACTTGACATTCTCACGTGCCAGAGTACATCCTAGATACCACATGTATTTTAATGAATGAGCTTAATGTCTTCAAAATAAATTTAAAGTTTTAATTTTATCACCATGAATCTTTGACTCTTGGTATAACATTTAAAAATTTATAACACCTTAAACCTCACTAAAAGGTTTAATAGTCTCCAAGAAGTTATCTTAGACTTCTTACATTTAACTGAAGAGATGGGGCAGAGAATTACAAAAGCTACTGAACATGAACTTACCTAGTGTTAGGGCGAATCAATTTTATCATCTCATACTTCTAGCCCGCAAAGGTATTTCTTATTATCTGAGGAGCAAGGCTGTAAACTGTCTCATGTGGCTTCTCCACAGAGGCTCCTGGCTAATGCTGGTCAACTGTAGAGACTCTCAGAAAGCTCTAACATAATTAACAGAAAACATGGCCAACCTACAATTTCTTTTCACGTGCAGATCACCTGTGGTGAGTCTCTTTCCAAAGACTATTGTGTCCGTTTCAGCATATTATAATGTTATCCCGGTGGCCAGTTTCACAAAATCCCAAATTTTATCTTTTGGGGCGGGGGGGGGGGGGGGTGTCACTCTAGCTCAGGCTGGCATGGGACTTACTCTGTGGCTAGGCTGGACCTAACCTGAAAATTCTCCTTCTAAGTGTTAAGATCACAAACCTGAGCTATCATGCCTAGATTCCAAATTTCTTTTTCTTTTCCTTTTCTTTTTTATTTTATGCGATAGGTGTTTTGGTAGCTGATGCACGCCTGTCTACCACACGCATGCAATGCCTTTGGAGACCAAAAGAGGCTATCAGATCCTCTAGGACTAGTCCTTTGGCAGTTGTGAGCAGCCATGTGGGAGCTGGGAATTGCACCTATATCTTCTACAAGAGTAGCTAGTGCTCTTGACTGTTGAGCCATCTCTCCAACCCCCTGAATTCTGTTTTTTAAGTATTAAAAACTTCTTTGCTACCTTCAAGAAATAGCTGGAAGCTTTTTTCTATAGTTAGCATTATGACTCTAGGACTGTGTACTTACCCAAGAACTCTGATGTTTGTTTCGAAGACTGAAACAACTACATCATTATCTAAATTAACATCCCTTAAAACTTTTCTCACAGCATCTTCAAATTCCTTAGTTTTGTTTAATACCTTGGGGAAGAAAAAAAATGAGATAAAATTCGTTTCTACCAAGCCAAGAAAAACTTATACTCAGAATAAGACACTAAAATCACTGTAAGCATACTTTAAGAGTCAGAAAAATGAGGCATTCAAAATAGTATGTCCCTTAAGGATATTATAAAAATGTGATAATGTCTACAATTGAAGAGTTAAGTACAAGCAACGAGGCATCTTTACACACTGATGTACCCTCAGGACTTTAAAAGATCCATCAAAGGAATTCAGACTGGGTTCATAATAAAGATCCATCAAAGGGATTCAGACTGGGTTCATAATAAAGATCCATCAAAGGGATTCAGACTGGGTTCATAATAAAGATCCATCAAAGGGATTCAGACTGGGTTCATAATAAAGATCCATCAAAGGGATTCAGACTGGGTTCATAATAAAGATCCATCAAAGGGATTCAGACTGGGTTCATAATAAAGATCCATCAAAGGGATTCAGACTGGGTTCATAATAAAGATCCATCAAAGGGATTCAGACTGGGTTCATAATAAAGATCCATCAAAGGGATTCAGACTGGGTTCATAATAAAGATCCATCAAAGGGATTCAGACTGGGTTCATAATAAAGATCCATCAAAGGGATTCAGACTGGGTTCATAATAAAGATCCATCAAAGGGATTCAGACTGGGTTCATAATAAAGATCCATCAAAGGGATTCAGACTGGGTTCATAATACAGGCTGAACAACTCTAAGCCCCAAATCTGAAATACAAAATGCTTCAAAATCTAAAAATTTTAGGTTTTCAGTATCTCGCTGGCACCACTCGAAATGTTACAGATTTCAACTATTTTAGCTGCTGGATTAGGCATTCTCTGCCTGTAAAGCCTATAACATGTTCCAGACTTCTAGAACCAAGTGACTCAGATAAAAAGATTCTTTTTCATACATAGACATGAGACAGACAGGCATCTATAAAGAACTTTTCTTTTCCTACTTCTGGTTCTTCTACTTCAAATTCTGTGTATATCTGTGTGTTCGTGTGTGTGCGTGTGTGTAGCCCATGGCCAACAGTTGGAGCTACATGAGGTGAGCTCTACTGGGATCTGCTCTCTAAGTGAGAACAAAGTAAACAGCCATCCTGCGCTCATCAAGCACTGTCTATGAAACTACGCTCTCTTGGGCTTGCTCAGTGGGAAAGGCACCTGCTGCTAACCCGATGGCCTGAACTCAATCCCTGAGGCCGATAGGACAGAAGGAGAGAACCAACTCCTCCAAGTTGCACCACACATGGAACATGCACCCACATACATACACACAGAATAAGCAAATATATAAACATGTAAAATAAGAAACATCCTACTTCAGAAGAAAGTACTGTCGGGCTCAGTGTTCACCTGACTGACCCTAAGCCTTCGCCCTATACCACCCTCACTCTACAAATGTCCCACTGGCAAAGGAGGACATGTAATATTACGGTCCAGAACAGGCCCTGATTGGATTTCTAGTTTGCTCACATGAATTACCTGCGATTCAAGCCAAGCTATTCCATATTAACATGCCCTTCATCTACAAGGGAAGGAGGAACTACTCTAGAGCTGTTTTATTAAATGAGACCATGCACGCAAAACACTTTGGCCAGAGTGTCTGACTTGCGTGTTGAACAGCAAGTGTTTGATATCATTACTATTAATTATAATCAAGCAAGAGTAGACTTGTGACTCAAACAAAACCTCAGTGAGCTCTTGGGATGCGCTCCATGGAAAGGGGACACTGTCATTACAAAGGCCGCTCTCGTTTTCTCCATCTAAGTTAGGGATGTGATTAGATGTTATGTAGAGACCAGATGCAGTACTCGAAGTTGCCTTTGACTGCTTTAATCTTTTTCTTTGACAATACTTTGCAGCTTTTTTTCAATTTTGATCTGATCCTACCTTAAATGTGACAGATTCCCTAAGAGTATGTGCCTAAAATGCAAGTAACACTTAGGGTAAGTCTGAATTCAAGGAGAGTGGGGAAGCTGACTGAACTGACTAGTTTCTCTTGCCAGCGTCACATGCATTTAAGCCCCGCAGCAGCAAATGCAGTATGTGCCCTGCCATCTGTCCGTTTGTCTGTCCATCACTTAGGAATGAGACACACCTGCTCTGTCCCCATTGGCCATCCTTTTGCTTATGACCTTGTTAATCTTCTCTGTGGGTTACCTCCTGAGAACTCTTCTCACTTACAGCCACACTTCCCTGCTGCCTATCCCCGGAGCTGCTTCCCTCCAGCATACATCACAAGAGCACCAATGCCAAACTTGCAGACAGAACTTATCTTTGCCTGTGAGTAGCTACAAAACTAATTCTAACAGGTTCTCCATTTTCCCTGTTTCTTTGTCTCCTAACAAGTAACAAAAGGAGAGTCCAGGCTCATCTTTCCCCAGTCTCTCTTACTCTGTTTCAGGAACTGTCGCCTTTTCAGATCCCACAGTAATGTGGATGTACTCGTGCGTGTCTTAGCACCCAATTCTACGACAGCAAGTCGAAGCTAGCACTTTGAACAATTTAAATTTAAAAATTAAACTGTGGCAAGAGGAACTGACTTAACATATGTTACAAACAAAACAAAAGTGGTTGGGCTCTCTACACTAATCCCTACAATCTCTGTTCCATTATCAAATCGTTTAATTACAACACTTTTTAAAAAAATCAAACAAAAGGCAAACAATTAGAAATACTAATACTTGCATTGATTAAAAACATGCAACATAATGTCACCTCTAAATGCAGGCAACCCCATCAAAGTACTATACTTTTTTCCAGTTCTTCTGTTTAAACTCAAAAATACTTGGGATAATGATCAAAATGAACTTGTTTATTCCTAGTGCGATGATGATCTGTAGTTACTTTTGCTATTCCCACTTGAAATTAAGTATTTTACAAAGTAGTATTTCATTTATTGAGGGTGGATGCCTGTGTTTGTGTGTAGGCACAGGTATACCACAGTATACATGACTACATCAGAACAATTTGCATAAGTCAGTTCTCTCCTTCCACCATGTGGGTCCTGCTTGTCAGGTTGTTGGTCGTGGGGGTAAACACACCTTCTGAGCCATCTCACCAGCCCACAATAATTTGTATTTCTAACTAGATCCCAAATAATGCTGTTATTACTAGTCCAGGCATCTTACCTCAAGAACTAATGCCAAATTCTTTTAAAAGGTACAACCTGAAGAATATTATCTTTGTAAGAATTTGTGGCCACCCAATAAGAGAAGTTGATAGATTTTTAAATGTAGAAATGTTATGTAGCATGGAAACACCTTATATCCTTCCTGTCTGAAGATTTTATAAAGCAATAATGACAACCAAAGCCCATAGTCATGAAAATACACTAAGAACTTAGAAATGGGAGGACCTCTGAAGGAATGAAGCTGACAAATGAGGAAGGATGTTACCCTTCTCCAGTGCTCACTCACAGCTCCCATTCCTCATACCATTTGGTCTCCTAGATGACAGCTGTGCATTCAAGAGACTGTACAGCTCCAGGACACATCTTTATGTCTGCTGAGGTAGTTTGTGTGTTTTCTCTCTCTCTTCCCCGTGACCACTAAAGCAGAAATGCAGCATCTAACAGTATCTTTTTCAAAGTTCTTATAATGTAGTTTGCACTTCTTCATTCATCTTGAGTGAAGCTGTGACTATCAAATCTCCAGCCCAGCTGAAAGATCTAAACAGTCAGTTTTCCCCACAGCTACATCCAGGTCAGAGGGAAGCAGGACTGAGGCCTCACCAAAGCAGTCCCACAGCAGTGACCAAGTGGGCCTGTCTCTCTCTCTAAGCTGCTATCACAGTGAGATCTCTGTCCCAAAATTAAAAATGTACTGTTAAGGAAAATACAGAAACACTACCAAGAAGTAAAAGCTTTCTGTTACTTGAATGATATTTTTATCTTATTTTTTAGATTAATCAGCACACAGAGTATTAATTTAAAGTACATAAATTTAAAGTAAAGAAAACGCTTACACAAGCCAACATTCCACAATGGTTCAACAATGGTAAAAACCCTAAACAGACACCATTTCAGACCCACAGCATCTGGAACACACTCTTGCCCCTCTACACCACAAACAACTCTAAAACTAAGACTAATCAACACAATCTCTCGTATCCAGGATGAAAAGAAAAGACAAAGATCCCTGCTGGAAAAAACAACTTTTGCTTGTGCAGTTTCAGCTCAGGTGGAATAGCACCATGGAACAAGGAGAGCAAAGCATTTTTCCAAATTACCTTCTTTCAAAAGCTTTAACTTCCTTTTCCAAAGGGAGGGGGAAATATGTGATCCTATTTCTCGATGAATTATTTGAGTGTTTCTATTATGCTGTGTGACTGTATTTGACAACAATTTTTTATAATTGAGTGAAGTTCAAGCTTTATTAAGAAGCAAAGATTTGTGGGCCGGGCGTGGTGGCGCATGTCTTTAATCCCAGCACTAGGGAGGCAGAGGCAGGTGGATTTCTGAGTTCACGGCCAGCCTGGTCTACAAAGTGAGTTCCAGGACAGCCAGGGCTACACAGAGAAACCCTGTCTCCAAAAACCAAAAAAAAAAAAAAAAAAAAAAAAAAGCAGCAAAGATTTGAACATTTTACGTTCTTACGGCTTCTATTCCATACAAAGTATGCTGGTTACGCTTCCAATACTTGCATGTGGATATCATGAAACTTATAAAATAAGTAATTCCAAGAAAAATGGAACTTACCACAAGAGTGTCCAAAGAATCAATCAGTGTTAGGGAAAACCTAAGAAACAAGTGTAACAAGATCAGTAACACTAGAATTTGAAATGCTCAGTCCATGAACACATAAGCAGAATTATCTACATCCTACTGACTGGTAGTTTTAGTAAGCAGCTGCTCCATATATATGCATTGCAACATGATCAGACAATGACCAAGCAATATGAAACATCCTATGTATCACTGGAGATGAAGAAACTTCACGGGCTCCTTTTAGAACAAAACGTTAAAGCTCAATATTAGGGGTCCTAATCCAGCACCACAAATAAGTTAGTAATCATGAATCAAAACATAACATACATGCACGTGTGCACACACACACAGAGGCATGCATACATACGCATGCAGTGGCACATGTTTAAACAGTCATGTACAATAAGCAAACAAATGAGAAAGGGGTTCGAAGCCCCAGACTGACTGGATTTTCTCGCCTAGCGGGACCCAGCCACGCTGAAGGCCATGCTAGGTGCCTTGTGCTCATACTCACTTTCCCAAGGCGTCATCCACATCGCCCCGGCTGGGCTCCTGGCCTCTGACACGCCCCCGGCAGGTTAAAGGCATGAGCTCATCAGCTGGGTAGGCATGTTCCTACAGGAAAATCGTAACAAGTCACTAAAGAAGTGAGAGAATGGACACACCATTTAGAGAATAGGACTGATACTTAAAGGGTGGACTGTTTACACAATTTGTAGATAATTTAAATTTTTAATTTGAAATGTAATATATGCTTGGAAAAAAAGCATATTAAAATTTGTTTTAAAAACTATTAATCTGGCTGGGCAGTGATGGTGCATACTTTTAATCCCAGCACTCAGGAGGCAGAGGCAGGCGGATCTCTGTGAGTTCACGGCTGGCCTGTCTAAAGAGCAAGTCCCAGGACAGCCAGGGCTGCTCTATCTTGAAAAACAAAAAACAATAACAACAAAACCTGATAATCTGATTTCCCTCCTTGAATCTCACTCTAGAAGTGAGTGGGAGTGGGCTTTGTGTTTCAAAAGCCCACATTAGGCTTAGTCTGTCTGTCTGTCTCTAGCTGCTACTTTCAGATCAGATATGAGCTCTCAGCTACTGCTCAAGCACCATGCTCCACTGTCTGCCAACATGCTTCCGGCAGTGAGAATGAACTCGCCCTCTGACACTGTAAGCAAGCCCCAATTAAATGCTTCCTTTTATAAGCTGCCTTGGCTACGGATGGTGTTACTAAGACAACCTCCTCACCATGCTGGAATGTTTCAGAAATACTTTAATAATGAAATGAAATTATAACTGCTATTTATTGAGTCCATGTTTCTACCATCTATTCTATACATGCAAATAGTTTAATCCTCTGAAGGAGATTCAATTGTCTTTGTTTCATAGGGAGGACCCAGGGACATCACATAAGCCTAGGTTGAGCAGCTGCCCTGATGAATCCAGAATTTAAACCCAGGTCACCTGACTGAGGAGCCCACACCCTGCACAGTATGCATACATTTATTTATTCCTGTATGGGTAAACATGGAGGATGAGTTAACAAACAGCTGTGGACATATTCACCTTTCATATATGTAATATTTATGTGGATCACTTAAAAATAAGTATGAGTCAAGGAGATAATGAATTTTTGATAGCTATTACCAAGCAGGGTATCAATTTACTATTTATTTCACTCAGTATGAAATGATCGATGCTTTGTATTTTGCCAATCTTCTGGGTTAAGAAAAAAATGCTCCAGTACTAAGAAGGATACACATATTCTTATATTAGTCACTCTGGGAAAAGGCCTGTTTTTATCATTTATTTTTTAAAGGCGACTTCTAGTACCAAAAGAAATTCAAAAAACATGATTTGTTATAAGCAATAAAATATCTTTTATCTTTCCTTTGTTTAGTTTTTAATTTCTTTTTGTAGTGTTTTCACTATAAGCTTTAAGTAGGCAAATCTATTCATTTCTTCCTTCATGGTTTCTGGGTTCCAGGAATGCTACACCAGGCTACTCTGGGCCCTAGACACATTACTCATACACATTTACATACACTCATACATGCACACACACATATATATGTACACACATATATGTGTATACACACATATATACACACACTCTAAAATTGTTTTCTCTACATGGAATTTACTTTGTTTCAAATGTTTAATGCTATTCGTTCCCCCAAATGTCAATTTTATAAAGTCTGCTTTTTAAAGAATTCATTCTTTCTCATTTATATGAAATATATTGGCCAAATTATCAATGTAATTTAAGAAACTGGTTATGACAAAGGGTTAAAGATGTCAGAGAAAGTAATCCTACAAAGGAAATTCTAGACATATTTCATGACACTAAGAGAGCAAAGTATCAAATGTCTGACATCCATCCAGAATTAGAAGGGACTGGAAGGACTCCCCACACCAGGGACGACACTTGCCCTGGATCTCAGGAGAGCAAGCACTGCCTGACACAACAGCAAAGGGCTTACTTTCCACTTTTTAATACTTTAAATATTAAAAATGCTAACTATGCTGGGCGTGGTGGCGCACGCTTTTAATCCCAGCACTCGGGAGGCAGAGGCAGGCGGATTTCTGAGTTCGAGGCCAGCCTGGTCTACAAAGTGAGTTCCAGGACAGCCAGGGCTATACAGAGAAACCCTGTCTCGAAAAACAAAAACAAAAACAAAAACAAAAAAAAAATGCTAACTATTAGATTCGCTACTCTTCACTTTTCTCTGTACCCATCAGAGAATGTTGAGGAACACCACGTGTTTGGTGTTCTGTCTCTATTGCTCTTCTGCTATATACTATGAGTTTGGAGTCTAGGTAACAAAGGTGCATGAGAGACATAGAGAGACTCACACACACAACTGGAAATATTGCTGCTGAACTTTAAGAATTAAGAACTGTGCAGGCAGTTGAGTAATAAAACAAGTCACACACAGCACACACATCAGACTACTAATGAACACAGAAATACCCAGCAAGTGCAAACAGACTGCAGAACTGCGTCTTCAAGTTTCTGAAGGAAAGAAAACATGTCTGTCTTAAGCATTCCAGACTGTTCAGAAGTTCTCCAAGTTATGTAAAGGAGGAGACAACCTACCACCTATAGAGAAATACAACACCTATGACACCTTCAAACCCAGGACACTTGCTGAAGAAATCAGACAACCAAGGCAAAAATCACAATCAAAACTCAGGCAAGAGGAATAATAGAGGGATGTGGGTCAGCCCCCCTTGAGGATTCTAACACTATCCATCTGGGGACTGTTCCCAGACCACAGTGTGAATATGAGGAACCTTCAAAGCTCTTTGCCGAAGTCTCAATTATGGGAGACGGAAAGATGGAGCAGCAGTGAAAAGCACTTTGTTTGTCCTGGTTAGTTTCTGTCAACATGACCCAAGTTACAGTCATTTTTTATGAGGGATTCTCAATTGAGAAAATGTGTCTGTAGGGTTTGCTTTTAGGCACGTCTGTAGTGCGTTTTCCAATTATGGTTGGTCTGAGCGGGCCCAGCTCACTAGAGTTGGTACTGCTGTGGGCAGGAGGTCCTTGGAGTATAAGAAAGCAGGCTGAGCAAGCCAGGAAGCGGCACTCTGCCTGTGCATCAGTTCCCACCTCCAGTTCCTGCCCTGACATTCCTGGATGATACACTGTCAGAACAAAATAAATCCTTTCCTCTCCAAACTGCTTTTGGACATAGTGTTCTATCACAGCAGTAGAACCAGACTAAACAATTGCTTGTCCAAAGGACCCAGATTCAGTTCCTGGCATCTGCAGGGTGGCTCACCACCACCTTTAACTCCAGTTCTAGGAATCTAGCACCCTCTTCTGGCTTTCAAGGATACTGCATGAACATGGTGCATACATGTGGGGGAAAAACATTTATACACATAAAAATAAATCTTTTTTAAATTCTAAAGTTTCCTATACACATGAGTATGTGGTTACAGTCATCAACACTGTTTATACTTCTTAGCCTACTTTTTAGAAAAATTGAATGTTCCATGATGATTCATCCTGAGATGGTTCTAGGCAACAAATATTTTGACATATTTGGAATCCATGTACAGTCACTACATTCTGGATCTCAAACTATATTTTTTAATTTTTAATAATACACACTTTCAGCATAAATTCTTAATTAATTTTATGTGTCAATCTCAATACAACCAATTCTCCAGAATGCTTACAATTTGATTACTTTGTTTTATATTTAACACATGTAAGTTATAAAAGTTAAAAAAAAAAGTTTTAAATTGCTTTAATAGTTTTAAAGTTATTTTGTAAAAAAGACAAAATATTATTAATTTGATGGCAAAAAGTTCCTTACTATTTTAAGCTACTGTTTAGAAACCTCACACTACTATTTTTAGAGTTCTAGAAAACAAAAACACAAATGCTTTTATCTGAAATTAAAATTGAACTCCAAATTAAAAATGAAAATTCAAATCCTGAACCTATCTAGATAATAAAAATATCCATAGCAAGTACAAGGCAGAATAATCAAAGTAGCTCTGAGCTAAGGTGTAAAAATACTTCATACCCTTTGTCTGAAGATTAAAGGTAAAAATAAAACCATAGCCTTTCTTCAGGTTAACCACAAAGCACACTCCAGAGAGTTTGCATAAGGCCAGAGCAAGGAATACGTGTCAACAAACAGCTGCAGCAGGCTTCAGACAGCTGTGTGAAGCACAGTAAAGTCTCCTCTTCACATGTTGATACAACCAAGAGTCAGGATAACACTTAACAATTAATTATAAGTCAGAAATGAAACTTAGGTGATGCAGAGTCTGACAGAAACTACGTAGAAAATGCACCAGACTAGAAGCACAGGAGAAAAAAGAAATTACAAACACAAGCTAGTAGATTCTCCACAATAGACTCTCAATTTACCATGGCTTTGAGGCGATAAACTCATCTATACAGAATCAAGTCAAAACGCCAGCCCAAAGACGTTTTAGTAACACTTATTATCTGTTAGGTAAAGGAAGGGCATTTTATCCTACTAAAAACAACTAAAATCATTAATCATATTATAGAGCCTAAGTAGGTAGAAAAATATTCATAGATTAAAGACTTAATATTAAGACATCAGTTCTCAGCCAGGTAGCAGTGAGGCACAACTTTAATCCCAGAGTGCAGGAGGCAGGAGCAAGTGGATCTCTGTGAGTTCAAGGCTTGGTCTACAAAGTAAGTTCCAGGCCAGCCAGGGCTGTTACACAGAGAAGCCCTGTCTCAGAAAAAAAAAAAAAGTAAGAAAAAACAGAAATCAATTCTCTACAAAAGCTACATATTGGGTATTAGGGCACACACCTGAAATCTCAGCACTTGGAATTAAGAGGGAGAAGGATCAGAGGTTCAAGGTGATCTTTGACTACACGGTAAATTCAAGACTCTTTCTCAGAAAAAGAAGAGAGAAAAAAAAGAAATTCTCTCCAAATTGTTCTATTGACTCAACACACCCCAAACAAAAGCTGGTGACTGTTTGGGTAGAAATTGGCAATATGGTCTTGAATTTTACATAGAAATGCAAAAAAAAAATCTAAAATAGCCAAAAACAGTCCTGGAAAAGAAAAGCAAAGCTAGCAATTCACACTGCTGAGCTGAGAATGCATCTCAAGGTTACAAAAAGTAGGCCAGTGTGACATTGGTCTAAAGGAGCAACAACAAACAGAGTGTAGAGAGACCCATCTACCTACTCACACACACACACACACACACACACACACACACACACACACAGAGTCAAAACAAAGCATTTCTTTTCACACAGGTGTCAGAGAAATTGAACAGGAGCAGGCAGCTCATTACAACAATGCTGGTTTAATAACTAGACAGTCACATGTGAAAAAACTGCAAGTCAACATTTATCTCATCATACGCAAAAACAAGGCATAAGTCTAAGTGAATAAACTAAAGCTATAAAAACATTAGAAGCAAAAAAAATTAAGTTTTGTGACCTTGGACTTGGAAAGGTTTTGTTTGTTTTTAGGAGACTATAAAAGTTTGATTTTTTTAAATAAAAAATTAAATCAGACTTGATCACTTTTAAATTATTTTACTTCAAACATCACTGTTAGGGAAATTAAAATTCAAAGTACCAACTAAAAAATATCCATAAAACATGATAAAGATTTCACACCTAGGTTATAAAATGATTTTTACAACTCAGCAATAACAGGACAAAGGACTTGATTTTAAAATGAAAAAATAATTGAAACAGATGCTTTTTCAAGAAAGATACATGAACAAAAAATAAATGCATGGGAAGATTTTCAACCACATTAGTCACAGGAAAAGTGAAACACTACCACACACCCACTAGAACAGCTAAAATTAAAAGATGTGAAAATGGCAGTCCTTGAGAGGATGTGTAGTAACTGAACGCATGCACTGCTGGTGGGAAATGCAAACTGAAAGCTGTGACGTCTGTTCCACACTCAAACTCACACTCACAGATGACCTGGCACCCTCCATAAACACTCTGTCCCTAGGTTCATCTTTTTGATGAACAAGTGATTAAAAAGAAAAGCCGACTATAGAGCTTCAGACGGGAAGACAGTGCTCTAGCCCAGTGGGTCTCCACCTTGCTAACGCTGTGACCATGCAATCCTGACAATGTGGGGACCTCCAACCATGAGGCAGGTTTCGTTGCTACTTCATAACTGTTATTGTGTCACTGTTATGAATTTTAATGTAAATATCTGATATTTACATTAGGCAACAACTGTGAAAGGTCGTTTAACCCCCAAATGGATCTCAACACTCAGGTTGAAAACCGCTGTTCTAGAGACAAATGCCTTGGAACTGCATTTCTAAAAGTGACTACAACATGTGTTGTGCATACTTTGTAAAATAAAATTTTAAAGGGGGAGTAGATGGACATAAATCTGGAACTCCAAAGTAATGAATTTAAAATGCATAAAAATCTAAAATAGGTCTTACGGCTTAATGATGAAAGTTACTCAATTGGGTGTGATGGTGCACAGCCCTAATCTTAGCACTTGAGAGGCTGATGCCCAAGTTTGAGGTCAGCCAGTGCTACACAGAGAGTTCAAAGCCACATACGGAAACAATCTCAAAACAAACAAAAAGCTTATTTCAGGAAACCCAACTTAAAGTGACTGTAGAATTAGGCGGAATCTACCAGCTGAAGGAAAGGGTGCTCTCTAGCTCTTTCAAATTCTATATGTAATATTTAGAGGTCTTCAAAAGAACATGTTCTGCATACAACAGTTGGATTGCCCAGAGTAGCCAGGATAAACCCTGAGAATCAGATATCATAAGCAGGAACAGCCCTGGTACATATTATATCATCTGTATTACTGTGCAAATTTAACTTAGTACAAACATGCAAAACCTGTTACGAGAAGCCTTAGAGTAACTATGGTCTAGGGCTAAGTAAAATTATGCAAGAACTGCCAAAATAAACACCAAATTTCATGTGATTTGGAGAAAAGAGAAAGCCATCTGTGCAGTTAGTTCACCGATGGGACAGTTAGTTCCACCACTGTCTGATGGGACTAGAGATCTGTCAAACAATCATTAGAATGTTACTAGCCATGGCAATCACACAGAAATCAGAGAATGTCTTAGGATAACTCCAGGGATCGCAGAGAGGTAGTAATCTACTCAGAGCTGGCAAGATGTTCTATCAAGAAACAGTACATGGAGAATCTTGTATTTCATTAGCAGATAGAAAAATGAGTTCAAAGAGCACATGCCCAGACAGTGACAGAAGTGTGAGCTGAGAAGTTCTCTGTTCAACCTAGACACACAACTGGGTTCAAATCTAGATGAATTTTAGGAGAGAATTTTCTCTTTTGCTGGTTGTTGGTTTGGTTTTTTTGTTTTTTGGTTTTTGGGGTTTTTTTTTGGTTTTTTGGGGTTTTTTTTGAGACAGAGTTTCTTTGTGTAGCCGTGTCTGTCCTGGAATTCACACTCTGTAGACCAGGCTGGCCTCGAACTCAGAAATCCTCCTGCCCCCACCTCCCAAGTGCTGGGATTAAAGGTGTGTGCCACCCCTGCCCAGCTTGAGACAGGGTCTTAATCCTGGTTGGCCTAAATCTTGCTGTATAGACCAAGCTGTGCTGGAACTTGTAGCAATCCTCCTGCCTCTGCCTTTTAAATATTGGGATTGGAGATGTGTGACACTACATTCAGCTTACAAGAGAAATTTCCATCTCTGCCAAATCATACTTAAGTTCTAATTACCAGTCGCACTTACACCCAGTGCTTCGGAATACTTGCCAGATACTAGCTCTAATGAGGCAACCTGTGTAAAATGAAGACAGACTTGCCTGCCCAAGAATGTAAGGCTGGTAAAGAACTGACTTCATTTTACACTGATAAGAAACCAGGCTGAGATCAGGTGACCCTCCTTCCCTTCTTAACCAGGCTGGTAGGGGGCAGAGCTCCGTAGGGTAATCTTCTTCCAGGTCTCAAGTCCATGGTCATAACTACTTCATACTGCCCATCTTTAGAAAATACCACTTGCCGGGCGTGGTGGCTCATGCCTTTAATCCCAGCACTCGGGAGGCAGAGGCAGGCGGATTTCTGAGTTCGAGGCCAGCCTGGTCTACAAAGTGAGGGCCAGGACAACCAGGGCTACACAGAGAAACCCTGTCTCGAAAAACCAAAAAAAAAAAGAAAATACCACTTTCTTCCCGTGGGAGCCAAGAAGATTCAAGGAGATGTTGTAGCCTGCAGTATGTAGAACAGACTGAGGAGCAACACTGCACACAACTCGTGAGAAATGAGGGCAAGCTCTCTACATTATTAAAAGCCTATCCAGTAGCAGGCACTTAACATTTAACATAGGCAGCCAATACAAGAAGTTTATGGATCCTGAAATCCTCCATAACTTTCCATTTTAAAAGAAGTTTATTAAGTTTTTTCTTTACTTTAGAAGGCAAAATATATTAAAATAATCAAATGCAAAAATATGTCTGATTTCATTTTCACAAAAAATCAATCTAGTTCTTTAAAAAATATTTAATAAGTACTTAGGTGTTCAAGTACCATCCTAAGCACAAGACATATAAAAAACGACTTTATTAAAAATTAATTATAAAGAAGGGTGTCTCTGTTTTAAAGTCTTATGGTCTCCAACAGTCCTCTCCAATGATCCCCATTCTACAAGACCTGACTCAAAGGAGTTAACTTATCAGGTTAGGATCTAAGTGAAGAAAAACCAACACAGAGCTGCCATCCAACCCATACGTAGTTACTTATAGCAAAGTTACCCACGTAGGTTACATTAGGAATTGGGTCATGAAGTCTTGTGAGGGCTGTCCTTGATGCCCACTCTATCACAAACCCATTGAATACATATCCATAGACGTTCTGCTGTACACTTAGAGGGGTGGGGGGTATATTAAAGATACCATACTTTATAAAGAGAAGTTTCTAAGGACTTGGAAGCTCGGTCAGTAAAGTGCTTGTCCCACAAGCATGAAGACCTGAGCTCAGATTCCTGAGAACCTACACAAAAAGCCGGACATGGCAATTCATGCTAGTGATGTCAGCACTGGGGAGGCAGAGAAAGGAGGACCCCTGGGCTTGCCAGTCTAGCCAGAGTGTGAGTCAGCTTCAGCATCAGTGAGACCTTGTCTCAAAATACAAGGGGCACAGCAACTGAGGGAAAGATCCAGTGCCAATCTCTGTCTACCATGCACACACGTGAACACACACGTGAACAGATATATACACTCAGTGAATATAATCTTTAAGGAGAGGGCCCTACTTAGAGTAAAATGTGGTAAATCCATTTGGCTGTCTCCTATTTTACTCAACTTTGGAATCAAAAGTTTACTTGCATGAGCTGGCTACATGAGCTGGGGGTCTTGTTGGGGTCTTGTTAGGGGTCCATTTGGCTATTTCTATACCATAACTAGCCTCAACTTGTTCAATTACACTTCCCCTAAACAAAATTCATGAGTAAATGATTCTGAAAGAAATACTAGAGGAGTAGCTACTGTTACACTGAGCAGTAAGTTTAAAACCACGTTTTCAGTGTTTACACCCAAAGCCTCCTAACAATCGGGTTCTAGAAAACCTACAGAAAGTCAAGCCTCGCTCTAGCCAAGCGATGGTAAAAGAGAAGGCGGCTATCAAATATGAAATTAAAATATAAAAACAGGGCCTGGGAGAGAACAGGTGGCTGAGAGCATTCACTGCCCTTCCAGAAGACCTGACTTTCACTCCTAGCGCGCACTCTGGGTGGCTCCCAACCTTGTCTGTCACTCCTAGCCACTGGAGGCTTTCTTCTGGCCTCTGTGAGCATTCACACACAGACATATATAAAAAAATAAAAAATAAAGAAAGAAAGAAAGAAAATACAAAAATATATAAAGGGACTAATGATATTGATATGTAATGATATCTGTCCTATATAAGTGAAAATAGATTTACTGAATCGAGTGGAAAGTATCTTTAAAAGAATTAGAGTTAGCGCTCTGTCAAATTTTGCTAACTATACTTTATTAGGCTATAATCATAGGAAATCTCCTGGTATATTTTAAATGCAAAAACAAGGAAATGAGAAGAAATTTTCAGCATAACTTGATTAAACTCTTTATAAAATTATAGAAATTTTTATGCAAAACTTCCTTTTGAACTCTTAAAATTTGCTTGCTATGTTCTCTCCCATTCTGTACCACAGAGCCTGCTTCTCTTCCTGAACAGTGGAAGCTGCCACTGCATCTCACAGTAGCTCTGAAACTTTTAAATACTGGCTCAGCAGAAAGCAAAATGCGTAATTCAGAGTCCACATCAAAACGTTTGGACGTGAGCTAGGTGATATTATCTCTAATGCAATGGTTTGCTTCATAGGTCTGTACAGTAAGTTGTAGTTTTCCTAAAGGACATCCCTTACAGCCAGACACAACATCTTTTTCCTCTTTACCTATGTACATTGTCAACTGCTGCCAGAACCAAAGTAAACTGCTTACACACAAAGTTTCATGATCTGCTTTCAATTTCTTACCTACTCAATAAATTGATTCCATATGAATCGCCAACAGGAATGCACTGCTAGCTTACATTTGTCCTGCTTTTTTAAAAAAGCTTTATTTAAAAATATACATTAGTAATTCAGGTTTCAAAACTTCCCAGTTACCTGTGTATAGTTAGCTCATATAAGCGGTATGCACAGATAGCTTCATACTTACCATATAGTTGCCATAAGCATGATCAAACATTTCCAGGACTTGATTTCTAATTGTGAAAAAAACAGAGAGGGAGAAAAGTTATTGTATATTCTATCTACTGTACTTCAGGAACATAATTCTCCCTCATAAAAGCACACTAATAAAAACATAAAACAAGCTAGGATACCACAAAGAGAGTAGAGTAATAAGCCTCTCTTACCTCACCACAAGGAACTGGGCCAAGATTTTACTAGTCCTAGACCTGGCAATTTATATAAAACTTCTGGGTTTTTTTTTTCCTAAGAAAACTATTGAATGATCCATGTCAGAATGGCAGAGAAGGAAAGCAGGTCTTGAAAAAACCACTACCATTATTAACATAATTATGTAACTTACTCTTGGAGTGGGGCGTTTCTAGACAACTCAAAGCAATAGTTATTAGCACCATTTACTGCTTAGTCTATGGAGTCTACTAAGGGCAGTAGGGGAGGGGGTATACCATTATGAAATAAAGACATTTTCTCAAGCCTTTGCCTTGCCCGTTAAACTGAGTAAAACCACTCATGCCTAGTTAAGTGCATACTGTATACACTTTCTAATGTGCTCTGCTCTCTTCAGAGCACTCTCAAAAAATAGAATTCACTTCAAAAGTAAAAATTCTAAGGCTCAGAAGGGAGTTAGAAGGGAGACTTCTAGCTCTCAGGAGGTTAGGGCCGAGGCTGATCCTTAAACAGGAAGCAGAGAAGGGAGGGAGAAAAGAGGAGAGAGAGACTTGTATCAACTTCCAATACAGCTGTTTGAAATGGAGGTTTCAGGTGCCCAAACCAGAGTCTCAGAAACTGAGAAATAAGTCTTACAATGAAGTGTAATTACAAAAGCTAATGTGAGAGCCAGACAGGGCCAAATCCAATAACTAGCAAAGGAAAACACTGAAGCAAGTCTTAAACTAGCACTTCTCCTCCCAACGTTCCAGATCCTAAAATCAGGGACAGAAAAGGTAGTAAAGACAGTGACTGGCTCGATTTCCCCTTCCTATTGTACTACACTGCCACCTTCAGAACAGTAAAAGATGACTGTTGAGAACAGTGAAGCTTACAGGCAGGAAAGATCTAACATCCAGATCCTGGCTGTAATGACCAGCAAGGTCAAGCATCCTTCATTTTGATGACCTAGATACGTCCTGGCAACTTTTATGACTATTTTAAAACACTTACCCATAAAAACAAGTCCTTGGTGGCAAGATGGTTCGTTGGGTAAAGGCACTTGCCGCAGAGCCTGCCAATCTGAGTTTGATCCCAAGAACCCACGTGGTGGAGAGAGATAACCAATTCCTGCATGTTGTTCTGTGACTCCACGTGTCATGGCACACTTGCACACTGGCAAATGTAGTTTTAAAATTCTTCCTGGGACTGGAGAGATGGCTCAGCGGTTAGGAGCACTGACTGCTCTTCCAGAGGTCCTGAGTTCAATTCCCAGCAACCACATGGTGGCTCTAAAATATCTGTAATGGGATCTGATGCCCTCTTCTGGTGTGTCTGAAGACAGGCAGTATATTCATATACATAAAATAAATAAAATCATTCTAAAAAAAAAATCTTCCTACTATTGTGTTAAAATATTGTACATTTACACAGATCCAGAGAATTTCAGAATATTAAGCATTATCTTAGAGAATTCCTCATCTTGCAAATGATAACAATCTCTCAAACATCTTTAAAGTCAAGGCCCCACAAAACCTGCAAGTACTAACATAAAAACGGGATATGCTAACTTTTCCTTCTCTGAAGTAGAATAAATGTTTGATTAATATCAAGAAGGGAAATCTCTTGTCTCTGGGAATGCTACAGCCTAGAGGTGGATCACAGGTTTTAAAACCTCTAACTGGCTAACTCAACTTTGAGAGCTGTCAATTTTCCAAATTATGAGTAAATTATGATTGCATACGAGGGCACACTTTCATCTCTGCAACAACCAGCAAGTCCCATGACATCAACTTCAAAGTGGACCTAGCTACAGAAAGGCACAGTGACTGTATTCAACTGTTAAAAAGTCTCTATGGTTTTATATCAACTTAGTAACTGTATAAGACATATTGGAAATCTGATCCTCCCCATTTAAAAATGTTTTTCATTCCAAAATAATTTCTAAAAATGGTTTTCTAAAGTCACCCTGCCTCCCAACATCAATAGAGAAAGCACTGGTTTATATTCTCTGTTAACTAAAAATATTAGCAAGATCACTTCTCCTGAAAATAATTTTTCCCTGACAGACTACATATGATCAGATATTTGAGTGCAAGCAACTGAGCAGCTGTTCACAATTCCAGTGGGGGGGGGGGGCAGAAGGTGGGGGGAGGGATGGGTTGGAGGGGGGTGGAGAGGGCAGGGGGCAGGGGGGTACAGCTTGGTTTTTTTGAGACTGAACCTGGCAACCCAATGACTCATATAGAAATTTTAATAAGAATGTCAAAGAAAATATTTGCAGCCATAATAGAAATACTTCCCCTCCCCCCAAATCTTAAGGAAGTACAGCACTGTACAGACTGTGAACTGTGAGATCAGACATAGGTTAAAAAATATAAATGTAACAAAAACCCACAAACCTGACCAGCTTTGAGACTCTGAGCAAGTTAACCTTGAATCCCAATGTCCTCATTTGCACAGTGGAGATAGCATCCACCTTGCGATGGAATAACAGTTTTAGAGATGGCATGAGTTAAATGCCAACAAAGTGGGAACATCTTTAAAATGTCACAAAATAATACATTAAACTTATAAAGGAAAAGGCAAGAGTCTAGAATTCACTGGTAATTTTGTTTGAATAGATAACACTTCGTCTTCTTTTGCTCACCTTTTTATTTGCTCTTTGATGAAAAAATTAGTATAGCTCTTTTGCAATGGCGGAAGTAAAGAAGCATCTACGTCAGAACCTAATGGCTCCACCTCCCTTTGTGGGATAAGTTACCTGTTATTTTTTCCTGAGTTCAGGCAACTAATTTTTTCTTATAAAATAATGTTTTCTATTTATATATTACCCTACAACTTGCTTTAGTACAGAACTCTTTCTAAATGTATGACCCCCCCCCAGCCTGTTCTGTTCTGTCAAAATGCACCCCTTGATACACTTATCTCTAATTGTGTCTTTACTTCTGTAGGATAGATTCTCCAGGGAAAGAAATGAATCAAAGAGCAAGAACAATTTAAAATTCTGGAGTTGGTGTCAATAAGTCACGTGGTCTACATCCCCACCAGTTTTCTCACCTCTTCACTAATCAGTAGTGCATTCTAGTGTTCTGTACTAACTAACCAGACAAGCAAAACCCACCCACTTCACTGTTTTAATAAGCATCTTTCGCAGTCAACTCGCCGTGCTACTGACAGGCACACATTTCCTCTCCTCTCACTTAACTTCACGGTTTTGCCAATTTCCAGAGATTCTCCACTTCGTTCTTAGTCACTTGTGCCACTTCGGATGTAGTCGAATTACTGGATTAAATGCTATAAATAGTGTTTTGGAACACTTTTAAGCCTCATAAAACTACTCTAAGGGGGTACACTTAATCGAGGCCTCTGAATAGCATCAAATCGCCTGCTCTAGTTCACAAATGCCGTTTAGGAAAGAAAACACAGCAAGGGGGATAGTGAAGTCTGAAAAGTTCAAGTTCCGGTGAACGCCCCTTTTCCTTTAACAGGTGTAAGCACCGCAACATTTTCCCGCTGGGAGCTCACTTGGGTGAGACATCCAACCCTGCCTCCGCCACCCAGGCGGTAGCCCCTCCACCAGCCCCTGACATAGCAGAGGCGCTGACACAACACTACATATGTCACAGGCTGCCCAGGAGACACTCGACAGCCCCCGAGGTCACATCCCGGGGATCAGCTCCCATCGTCCTGGACCCCGTCCACCGCACCGAGGTCCTCCAGCCTCACCAGCTGTTACAGTCACCACAGAAAAAGTCCACAGTGCGCCGGGGGCGCAATGACAGACACCTCCACTGCTGGCAGCCGCGCGAGGAAACCCACCCGGACAGCCACGCACCCTTACCCAAGCTTCTGCTTCTCTTCCCTACTCATGGGCGCGGCCCCTGCCGTGCACACGAACGTGGCCAACACCAGACAGAGCGCGGCCGTCGCTGCCACCAGGCTCCATGACGCTCGCTGGGGGACCCGGCACCCACAGCCCCGGCAGCCGCCGGCTTTGCTCATGGCCCCGTGGTTCCGCGCACGCGCAGCTGCTACACCGGCACGGTGGGCCACATTGCGGGCTGCCGGCGGCGAGGAGGCTGCGAGCCGTGTCGAGGGCGGACTGTGGAGTGAGGCTGGCGGCCGCCGGCGCCAAACTGTTTGCCGAAGTCACCGAGCCGGTCCCCCAGCGCCAGCGCTGCCACCACCCTCCGCCCTCCACGGCTCGGAGCACCGCCCCCAGCTTTCCGGTGTCGTAGTCTAGGAAACCGCCTCCCCAAGGCTACTTCCGGGTAGAGCCGAAGTGAGATAGCCTCGGGACCAATGGAGACAGCCTCGGAGAGGGGCTGGCCGCAGCTACAGGACCGAGCATTGGCCCAGAGAAGCGGGACGTGGACAAAAGGCGGGACTGGGCAGGGAGCTGTCCCTTCGACCCACCTCCGACCCCAGGAGTTGCCACCTAGGAACTACTAGTCCCAAGGTGCACCGCTTCCTCCAGCTTGACTACAGACCTACGCGCAGGCGCCTTGCTAGATTTCTGCCTAGTAGCGCCCTGCGTTCTGGGACTTGTAGTCCAATTCGGTAAAGGCCACGCAGGTTCCAGGCGTTCTGTGTTCCGCAAGACCTTTGGCCAACCCTACCTCGTCGCTGCCCAGTCCTTGAGACTCGTGAGTGCTTTGCCATTCTCTTCCTGAAGATGTTTTATTTTTTCCTGAGAGCTGACAGAATGAGACTTGCCCCCAGGTCGGTACCGAATGCCTGGGTGAACAGGGAGAATATTCTTCTGCCCTCGAGGAAATGATAAAAAGTAAATAAATAAATAAAAATAAAAGAAAATAAAAACTAGGAAATGAACAACAGCTAAATGACTCGAACCTTTGACGACCATGTGAGAGTTTTACTTTCATTAGCGCATATACTCAACTCTAATATGTATATGTCGTCCTTCTACTTTTGCACACGTAGCTTGAACTTTTGCACAAAGGCTTGAAGAAGTTAGCAAACACTAATCTAACTCCTGGATTACTCCTCTAATTCAGTACCCCAGCAACTAAGCAGGATACTCAAACTGAAGGAGGCCAAGCAAAGCTAAGAACATGATTAATAATAGTTATCTTAAAAGCCCACGAAGGAAAGACGTGTACAATGCAAAGGTGATTTTTTTTTTAATTTAGTGAAGACTAGATGTTGTAATGAGTTGCAATGGCTGATTGGCAGGCTAACTGTGGGTAAAATGACAGGTGGGTTTCTCTTGCAAAAGCACATGTCTTTCTTTTGTGCCACTTCAGCAGGTGGCAGCAGAGTTGAGGAGCTTGGATGTGACCTCTGTGGCCACAGTAAATTTCGTATTTGTTCGTTTAGCAATATCGAGCTGTCTGAAACCTCTTGCTTTTAATGCCTCACCACTTAAGTCTTATCTCTCTGACCATCCGGGTTACAAAATAACCTTTCTTCCTTCTCTCCTCTTTCAAAAACGCAGGTGTTTCCTGAAGGTTTTGTTTCGACTCCTTTGTTTCTTTGTACTCTCTGGGTTATGCTTTAGTGATTTCTGACACGGATTCAGTCACCTTGTTGCTCGGATTGATTTCTAGATTTATATCTGTCCTGATCATTGGCCTTACATTCAATTTCCTTTCTGTCTGGTCCAAGAGAAACTCAAGTGTAAAATTATTTAATGCTTCAGACCTGTTTACTCACCCTCTTCTTTCCTAGTGTCCAACCAGTGACTAAATCACCCAGATCCTTATCGCTACTATCTTTCAGACCATTGCCTTTCTATTCCACTTTTTCCTAGTTCCAGCTCTCATTATCTCTTTGCTGAACAGTTGCAAAGTCCTAGTCTCCTCTACACTGCCACAGAGTAAGCTTAGATTTGCAAACCCTCTGAATTCCTCCTCCCCTCTGCCTTCGATCTGCCCCTGCCCTCAAGTTCTATGCAACTACGAAGTAAATTCTCATACTCTGTCCTTTCTTTATCTTTGCTCTTCTATCTCCTCTGTTATTCTGTAATCTTTGCCCCACGCCCACAAACCATTAAGACTTGGCTTAGATTCCATCACCACAAAACAGTTCTAAACTTTGCAGAGAGCGCTCAAACCACTCTCCTTCCTGTTCTTCCACAGTACCCTGTGTCTCTCTTAGTGCAATTTTACATGCACTAGATTATGATCGTTTGAGGGGTATTAACCAGCTTGTTTCTAAATAACCAGATTATTCTAAAAGGCCTAGTGCTGTGTCTCCCCCACTAGACATGTTCAAGAAGTATTGATTTCTTATTCCTTCAGTTTCCTCACTATAAAGTGAAAATAGTATGACCTTTCCCTGTAATCCTATGAATACTGTACACATGAGCTCATTTCTGAATGATGTTTATCTCTTTTACAAACCTGCAATCCTGCATTGCTGCCATCCCAGATCCTTGTTGGCCGCCTTCATGACGAAGTTAGCTAAGTAAATAAATACCTTTGAGTTGGTGTGGATGTGGCATCGAGAACAGGACAAGCCAAAGGTCAACACCAATTTGAAACGGAGAACAAAGATTGTAGAAAAATACCTAATGACTTTCAGATGTATTTTCAAGTCAGTTATTTGAAGGAACTTATTGGCAATAACTCAGTTGATTTTAATATTATTATCGTTATCATTATTACTATTAATTACTATTATTAGTCTTCTTGGCGTTCTAATCATAAAGACTTCTGAGTCTTTGGCTCTCAATAAGACAGTAGTGATCTTGTTAAAGAAACCACGTACTGAAAAGGAAGTCCTGGCCTCCGTGTTTGTCTTTCTGCATTTTTGCTTGTCTCCCAGCTAACACTGAATTTTTAAAGGGTGTAATGAGTAGCCAGGACACCTTCCTTGTTGACTCGCTGAATAATAAGCATCGTTTTCTCCCCACTGTGATTCAACTTCTAGCCAATAGTTGGGTCCATTTTCTCTAACCTCTGCAAAATCCGAAATAGGAAAATCTGGTGTGACCTAAAAGGAATTGGGAGTTAACATTTCTAAGCTGGAGATTCCTATTCAGGATGGAAACACATTCACAAAAGTACATTTCAAAGTAGATCCCAGTTTAACCCATGAATGGGAATAGGAATTATTAGCTAATTGCCAATTTATGGACTCCTGGGAAATTTTTCATTTGTTAGTTTTAAAACTTATACATGAGTAATCTTTTTAAATGATATGGAAGTTAATTTGGAAAGCTTGGAGTTAAAACAGAAAAAAAAAAAAAAACAATATTAGTGGAAAGCACCCAAGGGGAATAAGAGAAGGGCTTTTTAAAGAATGTAAGACAGTTGTTTAGCTGTGTAGAGCCCATTAAAAATAATAAAGGCAGTTTATAAAGTGGTGCCCTTTAACCGGCTAAGAGTTTGTTTACACAGCCTTGTATCTTACGCAAATATATACGTTCCCTTTCCTGCCTGGATGTGTCAGAGGCTAGGAAGGATTGTAGGTAGAAACCATATGGACACAAGGGAGAGGCTCCACGTCAATTCTCTTAGACTCAAGGAGAGTCCCGGGAGACTGAGAGCAGCTGAATGAGACTGATCACAGAACAGCAGTTGCCCCTATCGTCTTTAATTCTACGGGTCTTGTATTCCTAAAATAGGATTTGGAAGTGGCTATTGTAGCATTCCTCAAATGACTTCCCATCCTTCTCCTTTCAATATTCCCATCAGTTGATAATGTGGAATTTACAGGACACTTTTCTTCTTGTGAACTCAAGTCTGTGTATTAAATCAAGGCAATGTTTATTCTGCATTTACATTCTGGGACTTTAAGATTCCAGAAGGTATATTTTAGGAAAAGTACTGAGTAAATATTATGGGTTGTCTCCTGGAGTGGCTGACTGTCTCATCCATACTCCAGAAAGGAATGAGGAATTCAGATGAGTCACTGTCACCAATGATCTGAGACCTTCAGAACACTCCACATGGCTCTCACCACTTAGTTGACACCAAGTAGGGCTCCTGTATCATTTGTAATGATACAAAATGTATCATTTGCTCTTTTAGTCTCATTTGCAATGACACAAAATGGAAACATTTGTTCTTTTAGTAGCCGTTTTCCATGCCCTCTCTTTATCAGAGGTAAGGCCCAGTTTTCATTGCTCTTCCTTAGGGCTTACAGACTCATTTTACACCACCCACATGGTTCTCACCGGTTTAGAGTAGCCACAGGTCTTAAGTCAGAACTGGTCAATAGCTTCAGGCTCCTGCATCATAGAGGCCAAGAACAATAGTTCTGAGCCATTGCTCTACTACTTCTAGTCTTGTTCACATAAGCCAACTATTAAAATTCTTTGTGTCTCGGCATTTCTGCTTGTAAAATAAGGCTGAATTCACAGCACTTTGGGAAGTGCTCGGACTTGGCATCTGTACTTTCTAGGGCTGCTGTGAAGATAACAAAATAATGTGTGTTCACAATATGTAGAAAAATTGAGAACAGCTCACTAAATAGTAGTTATTGATATTTATCATTACTACGGACTAGAACGGGAAAGCTGCCATTATGAAAGTAGGGACCCTGGGTGGGTGGAGGTGCCCACAGCCCTGAGCCTAATCTCTACCACAAATCTTACCCACGACCTTGTTCTACTGACAGCAGTCTCCCTATACTAGATACTAACCATCCTGGGCCTCCGTGCTACTCAGAGGACCACAGATTCTGCCATGGATACCTGTGTAAGCCTCATCCATGTTTTGGAGTGAATGTGCGTATGTACAAATGTCTGGTACCTTTCCTTCCTCAGAAAATGTGACCTCACCTGTAAGGCATTTTGAGTTGTAAGAGGGGTTGGAGACTGTATAGTTAGAAAGTCTTGTGAGCTTTTGGTCTATATAATTTTCTTAAAATTCTGTGTGATTTTTTTTTAAATTTGTGTGAATGAGCATTTGTCTGCATACATGTCTGTTTCCATGAACATCAGAAGAGGGCATGGGATCTCTTGGAACTGGAGTCATACATAGATGGTTGTGAGCCACCATGTGGGTGCTGGGAACCAAACTCAGGTCGTCTGGAAGAACAGTTAGTGCTTTTAACTGCTGAGCCATATCTCTAGCCCCTAGAGAGGGTTTTCCCCAGTCTTACATGTATATGTTGCATGCTTATGTGTGTGTTTATGTGTGTACATGTATCTGCACAGGTGATTAATCTCCTTGTAAAATCAGCTTACCACTTCCAGATAAAAGATTTGAACTTCAAACTTTGAGAGATATGGTTTTAGATCCACCTCCCTTTTAAAGTTCATCATCTTTTAATGTGCATCAGATAATGCGCTATCTTAGTTAGGGTTTTAATGCTCTGAATAGACACCATGACCAAGGCAACTCTGATAACATTTAATTGGGGCTGGCTTACAGATTCGTCATCATCAATGCGAGAACATGGCAGCATCCAGGTGGGCATGGTGCAGGCAGAGCTGAAAGTTCTACATCTTCATTTGAAGGCTGCTAGCAGAATACTGGCTTCCAGGAAGCTAGGATGAGAAAGCCCACACTCACAGTGACACATCTCCTCCAACAAGGTCACACCTACTCCAGTAGAGCCACAGCCAGCTCCCTGGGCCGAGCATATCCAAACTATAACATGAGCTTTGCACAGCAGTACCGCTAAAGACTGGTGGATCCTATTGAGCATCTGTACAAGAAATTGATAAGAAAATGTTACCTTCTGAGCTTTCCTATCCCTTTTGCAGGGGGCTTACAGCTAATTTGAGGGGATAGGGCTCCCAGGATTCTGTGTGTCACCTGCCACTTGCGATCATTTCCCATGTATATGGCATGCCTGTTCAAAGACTTGTGCCTACTCCTGACTGGTGACCTTTGAATAGAATGTGAATAAAATATCGTATCCATCTGAGACCTAGCTATAACACTGAAATTGTATATTTCTCAAAGTTGCTCAAAGATTCAGTGTTAGGTTGTATTTTTCCCAATGTAAATTACAGGAGTGAGCAGAGGATTTAGATATGGATCTGATCGGTTTGAAAGTATCGAATAACTGTTACACACAGTGTACGCTGGCTAGTTTTCTATGAATTTGACACAAGGTAGAGGCATTTGAGAAGAGGGAACCTCAATTGAGAAAATGCTCCTATCATAGGTCAAGCATGTGGAGCATTTTTGTTTGGTTGGTTGGTTGGTTTTGTTTTTCCAAGACAGGGTTTCTCTCTGTAGCCCTGACTGTCCTGGAACTTGTTCTGTAGACCAGGCTGGCCTCAAACTCACAAAGATCTGCTTGCCTCTGACTTCCAAGTGCTGGGACTAAAGGCCACCACCTCGCTGCTGCATTTTCTTGATTAATGATGGATGGGCAAGCATCCAGCGCATTGAAGGTAGTGCCACCCATAGGCCAGTGGTCCTGGAGAGCTTAAGAAATCAGGTTGAGCAAGCCAGTAAACAGCACCCCTCCATGGCCTTTGCATCAGCTCCTCCCTCCAGGTTCCTGCCTTTAATTTCTTCCCTGACTTCCCTAGATGAAGGATTATAAACTGTAAAATGCAATAAACCTTTTCCTCCCCAAATTGCTTTTGGTCATGGTATTGTTTGTTTGTTTGTTTGTTTGTTTGTTTGTTTTGTAATAGTTTGTTCTACAGCAGTAGAAATCCTAACTAGGACACAGTTTAATCATACAAAATGACTAGCTTGCTTTCAGCAAATATAGCAATTATAGTCACCAAATTACAGGAGTAGGGAGAAAATTAACTATTGCCTGACCACTTCATAACCAGTTAACAAGACAAGTCTCAGTCTAATTTCTCTTGGCAGGCAATGACAAGGGATCACATACAACCTATGCGAGTTTGATTAGACCCCAGGTTCTGTACTTTTAGAATGACATCCATGACCTGAAACAACCATGAAACACACCATGAAGTCACAACTATAAAACAGTTACTCAAGGCAGATAAAATACACAAAAGCCTATAATTTCGGCTTCAAGCCTCCACCAACACAGTCTCCTGACATCTTCAGGCACCTGTGCTCACATGTACATAGCCACATATACACATCATTAAATGTAAGTCGTTAAAAAGAGGGGACACTAGAAAAGGTCAGCGAGCTGAACTGGGCAACCAGGAACTCTCTGGGCATATATATATATATATAATGGTGAACCTCAGCTTTAGTTAGACCCATTCTCTTTCCTTAAACTACAGGAAAGTTTTAGGCAGTGAGAGGTGAAGCATGGAGAAGAGAGTAGGTGAGACTCACTAGTCACAGTTAGTTAACATGGTCTGCAGGGGAAAAGAACTTTCTTGAGCAAAAATGTTAAAAATATAGAGTACGACATTGTGTGACATGTGTGCCAGTCTGACTCTAAATCACAAGCCTCCAGAATAAAATCCTTCCCAAGCGCCAAGAAATTAAAAAAATTTTTCTAATAAAATTGCTTTCTACAATAAATAATAACAAGTTTACTGTTCATTTCAAAGGATTGGAAATAACCATTAAAAACAAAAATATATGCAAAAAGGTTATTTTATTACAGACTCTACCATGTAAATGTTTGTGGAAAACCACCTTTTTGTTATTTGCGAAAACAAGATTCAGTTTACATAAATCATTTGATAAATATTTACTAAGCCAGGAGTGATACCTTACGCCCATAATCTCAGCACTCAGAAGGCAGAGACAGGAGGATCACCACAAGCTAGAGGCCAGCCTGGTCTACACAGAAGTGAGTTCTAAGCCAGCCTGGAAGACATAGTAGATCCTGTCTCAGAAAACCATAAATAAGCAAATACTAATACAATAAGCAGTGGTTGGTAGCCATGGGCACCCCCTACTCTTGTGTTCTCTTTCCATAGAATAAGTAGAAAATAAAATAGTTCTGCGTGGCATACTTTGTTTTTATCCGCTAACAGTAACTCTGTAAATGCTATTGTGCATCTCATTTCCAGAAGAAAAAGTAAGATCCTGAGAGACTCTCACCTCCCATTAGAGGAACTAGGTCTCAAATCCATGCAATCCAGCTTTGAGGCAGCATTCAACCACCCAGAACCTGGCCTCGCCACTACTTCCTATGAGTTAACCTAGTCTCATCTGCCTGTGGGCAGAAGCAAAAGTCTAAAGTTTAAAGACTGGGCTTGTTGCTCTCAAAACAAACAAACAAAACAAAACAACAAAACAAAACAAAGCACGTCTTATTCTTGCAGAGGACTGCGGTTTAATTTCCAGCACCAGTGTGGTACGTCACAACCATCTGTAATTCTAGTCCCAGGGGATCCAACATCCTTTAGTGTCCTCTAGGGACACTGTACACATGTAGTGGGCAAAATATGTGTGGCCACCACGCAAAATGTCGAGATTAATACAAACTTTATGCCACTCATAATATTTATCTGACTTACAATATGTTTACACTGTCTCTAAATGGTTTTTTAATGATGAACTTGTATTAACTCAGTTATGAACCGTTTACTCTCCTTCCAGTTATAAGGCTCAGAGTCCGGAGATGGGTCAGGGAGAGATCTCTCTGATAAGGGATAAGATCTCTCTGTATGAGATACACAGAAATCATAAAGCCACCAATGTCTGCCACCAGCATAAATGCAGATAAAAAATGAAGAGTGTGGGGGAGGTGACATTGCCAAATGTAATGACCTTAAACTCAAAAGAGTGTCCCGCCTTCCTAAATATCCTTCAATAGTACTGTGTATAAGCTGTGCTGAGATCTCTGAGGGCGACAGTAAGGAACAAGATCCTGGAGGAGCCACTGACAATTGAGCATGTCTTCTTCGTGTAGTGAGATTAATAAACTTTGATAAATTATGTCATGGAAACACACTATTCTGACCAACTCTGCTCCTTAATTTCCTGAAAAGACTGTCAAAGTTCAATCTTTAATGAATTCTGTACCTAGCGCTGTCCCTTAAGTTAGCAAATAATAACTACTTGTCAGTGTGCCGAGTTAAAAACAGGCTCCCTTACATCGCCTATTGTCTTCGTCATATTTGGTCAGTTTTTCCATTTGTTCATTACTTCAGGTATTCAACAAACATTTGTTAGAAGTAGCCATTTGGGATGAGTCCCTTACACCTTTATTACTTAGGCAAGTGATTAAATGATTGTGCCACTCACTACCACTCAATACACTCACTACACTCACTACCGTAGGGTGGATGACCCAGGGGAGAAAAGAAGGGACAGGGGATAGCCGGGGGGGGGGGGGTCGGGGGAAGACAAGTGAGTTCAGCTGGGGCATAATGAATTTGACACAGAAATCTCGTAAAAATAAAACTTCAGAAACTATACTATATATGCAAAATACCTGTAAGGGCAAAGGGAATAGAAAAGAAAGAAAAAAGAGACAAGAAATTAAGTGATGCCCAGACAAAGAAGCTCAAAAATGCCACTGAGTTTGTTTTGAGTTAGCATCTACAACCAGACATGGGTCTGCCATTAAGAGTGGTTTGTATTCCTAGTGAGACTCCATTGGAGAAAACTATTTTTTCATTTGGGGGCGGTTGTAGCTTCTGGGTTAGGGATGGGGGCTTCTGTCCACTTCCCCTCTCAGCACTGGGATCCTATCTGAAACAGATCTGGGCATGGCTGCCGCAGTCTCTGTGAATTCATATGTAAACCAGTCCTGCTGTGTTTAGAAGGTTTTGTTTGCTCCGTGTTCTCCAGCCCCACTGACTCTTCTGCCTTCTTTTCTGCATAGCTCCCTGATCCCTGAGGGGAGGGATTTAATAGACACATCCCATCTAGGACTGAACATCCCAAGGTCTGTCACTCTCGGCACATTGTCTGAGGTCTCTGTACACTGTTACATGGTGAGTCTTTGATGCTGTTCCCATCTGCTTCAGGAGGAAGCTTCTCTGATGATGACTGATCCTTGAGTATAGCAGAAAGCCATGAGGAGTCCTTTTAGTACTACATTCCTTTAGCAGAACAGTTGTATTTCGTTTTCCTCTAAGTCCCTGGCCTTTCTAGTCTCAGGCTCTTGGCCATGGAAACAGAGTCAAGCGACTCCATAGTTCATGTGGATCTGCCCACAGAAATCCATGTAACCAAGATAATCCCAACAGACATTCTCAGAGACTTAATCTAGACAGCTCCTCACAAGAGTGCCCAGAGGCAATTATTATTGACCATCACAGAAAGATTTAGCATTTTAGCTGTTTTGTGTGCATGTGCGTGTGCGTGTGCGTGTGCGTGTGTGTGTGTGTGTGTGAAAATACATTTTAAATGACACTAGTCTCATCTCTGTTGGCCAGTGCTGATTTAGGATGGCCACATTTACAAGCTTACATTGGCCTAAACTGCAGCACTTTGTCTTGTCCCAAAGGCTATAAAGACATAATAAGCTTTTCCACCCTAAACTTCTTTAGAGTCCAAATCAGTGCAGTGTTCTGAATGGAGTGGGCAATCCAGGGTCAGTGAACAAATCTGTTCCACGATCGTCTAGGAACTCAGGTCATTGTCAACTGAAAGGCTCCCGTGATGACCGACTTTGCCAGTGCCACAAAACACCCAGGCTGCCTGAAGATACGAAAGGAAGAGAGGAGAGTCCTTTGAGAGGGATATGAACGGGGAAGCTGCACCTGTTGCTTTCTTCATACCCTTTATGAATGAGTATTATGGAGTTATGAATTGGTCACACCTAATGACAACACTTGGTATTTGATTCTCAGTGAGCATAAATGTGCCCAACCTTAAGCTCAAGGGATTCTGTAACTTGAAAGGAGAACGGTAGTCACTGGGAGTCACTTGATTGTCACGCCAAGTTTGCTATCCTTCGGTCATGCTTGCTTAGTAAGGTGCAGGTAGGAATTTGTGGTGCACTCATAGACTTTTTCAAAAAATAGATTAATTGTGAAAATCAATCCCATTAAAATATTATGATATGTACTTTGTTCATTGAAACTCCTAGCACAGCAGATAAATACTGGGTTCTTGCAGGACTATTAGGACATATAGCACTCATTATTTTTACTGGGGAAGCCTAGGAGTTGCAGAAGGAGCCACTTTTATCATCACGACTTCCCTTTCTTTTCTCCTCTGCATGAGATGTGCAGAGATAATGTGTTACTGGAAGAGCTGCAGGCAGCTTCCCTTGTGAGTATCCAATTCCCGTGGCGGTGAGAGAGGCAGGGAGTAAACAGCAAAAGCTGTAATATTGATAATCTCAGGGACTCCTAGACCGGCGCAGCGGTGCAGTAGCGTAAACAACCTGCAGGACAGTTATTCCCCGCTCCACCTCTGGGAAGGGGAGGTCTGTTAGAACTTGATAAGAAAGCTTAGCAGCTTGCAAAATTGTTTGATATATCCAATCATAGGTTTTGCAAGAGAGCATGGCAATTACTAGTGCTGTCATCCACGGAAGCAAGGACGTGTGTCTCTCCTTCATAATCATTCCCACAGGATGCCAGGGGACCTGGAGTTTAGAAATCCTTTATATGGATTTTTAAAGTTTTTTTTTCTTTTTTCCTCCCACTCCTATGAAGCTGATTAATGGTTTCATTAATGATACACGCTAGAACTCTGCAGTCCAGCAAAGTGGTCGCTAACGACATGTAACCATCAAGCAATTGAAATATGGTTAATTTGTAAGCACAAATATACTTTTGGATTTTCTTCCAAGATACTAGGTTTTAAAGACTTGTTTAAAAATGTCAGATGAGGCCAGTGAAATAGCTCAGCAGGCAAAGTCGCCTGCTTCCAAGCCTTATGACCTACGTTCGAGTCCAAGAGCACACATGGCAGACACTAGCTCATGAAGATTGTCCTCTGCCCTCCACTCGTGCTGTGGCATATGTGTGCTGTACACACATATGCGTGCTTGTGGCGAATGCATGCCTGTATGTGTGCCTGTATACGTTCACACACCTCACGAAATGAACAGATTAAAATGTAAGTTTGAAAAGAAATAAAATAATGATTTTAAACATTGACTAAATATTTAAATGAAAACTTTAGATAGATTGGATTAAATAAACTATCACCACTAACTTTTACCTTTTTTTTTTTTACTTTTAATGTGAAATTTTTTTTACTTTTAATGTGAAATTTTTTTTTACTTTTAATGTGAAATTAAATTTAGATTATGCAAGACTCAGTTCTGTTGAGCAATGCTGATTTTAAAAGTATATAAGAAAGCCAATAGATAGATGGCCACATTTACAGGTGTGAATGGGCCTGTTTTACAGTGCTTTGTCTTCTTGTAGAGAGAATACCTTGTGTATTGTATGGATGCATCACCTGCCAATTAAAAAGCCTATGGCCCATGGCTTAGGCAGGAAATGGGAGGTGGGACATCTGGGAGACAGAAAGGATTCTGGGATAGAGTTAGGTGTGGGAAGATTCATGCAGGAAGATGTGAGGAGACGGATTTAGGTACCTGAGCATAGGTAACAAGCCACATAGCAGAATGTAGATTGACATAAATGGGTTATTTTAAGTTATGATCTGGTGAGAGTAAATATATTTTGAGTCTGAGTTTTATTTCTGGGAACACGGGCCTGGGAGGTAGAACCATACCAACATCTACACTTATCCCAAAGACTATAAAGATTTATGCTTTGCCACCGAAAGATCCTTTAAACTCCAGACCAACGGAAGGCCATTGCTAGCACTTCCAGGATTATTATCGTTGGGCAAAGCTTTCTCCAATGGCGAATGTTTAGCTATTCTGCTTAGTACATCCCATGTCCAACTCTTCCAATTACCGTTCCTCACTCTGAGAAGAAATTTGCTCTCTGTACTGTCAGTGTCTGAGACTTTTCTCTTGATCATAATTAAGCCTCATCCTTGCATTGTTTTGACTCTTTGTTGCAGTGGCAAGTACCAGAGAGACGCAATGTAAAGAAATGAAGATTCGTTTCAGCTCCTGCTTCTGGAACTTTCAGGCAGTGGTCCCTGGCTCTGTTGCTTTTAGGCTGGTGGCAAGGTGACAAGCCTTGGGGACTTCCTTCAACTGATGAGCTCTATAGAAGAGGTGACCTCTATGTAAAGTTTTATAATTATTCATTTATTTCATGTGTTGGAGGCATTGGACACATGCGTCCCATGGTGCATACATGGAGGTGGGTGGGTAACTTGTATGTGTGTGTGTGGGGGGGGTCTCTCTTGTTTCTGTCACTAGTCTTCATACTTCAGGACAGATGGCCCATGAGCTTCCAGCCCACCCTCCTGTTTCCACCCCCAATCTTGCTGCGGGACTGCTGTGTATACAGATGTGCACCACCCCTACTTTTTAAGAATAGCTAAACTTGGGCCCAAAGAGGCATAATAACTTGTTTAAATTGCCAAGATAATGGCTAGTAAAGAGCATGATTTATACCTGAGACAGGTGACATTGGAGTTTCAATCTAGCCTGACACCAAGGAAAATATAATGGCTACCTTGACCAAAAGAAAGTCTGAAATCAAAAGTGCCAGCCCCCCACGTTCATGGCTGCACAACTCTCCTTTCCTCCTCTGTGTTTTAAGGCCCATCTGGATAATCTGGAGGGATCTCACTTTGAAGTCTTCAATTTAGTTATGTATGCAAAGATTCTTTTTCCAAACAAATTTGGCTAGTCTTTAAAAGTAGCAAATTAGGGCTGGAGAGATAGCTCAGCGGTTACCAGCACTGACTGCTCTTCCAGAAGTCCTGAGTTCAATTCCCGACAACCACATGGTAGCTCACAACCATCTGTAATGAGCTCTGAAGCTCTCTTTTGTGTGTCTGAAGAGTGACAGTGTACTCTCATACATAAAATAAGCCTTAAAAAAAAAAAGACGCATCACACTCGCCGGGCAGTACTGGTGCATGCACTCAGGAGGCAAAAGCAAACAGAACTCTATGAGTTCCAGGCCAGCCTGGTCTAGAGCTAGCTCCAGGACAGCCAGAGCTACAGCAAAACCCTGACTCACAAAATCAAAAACAACAACGGAAAACAAAAAACAAACAAAAAACCAAACAAGTAGTACATTAGCAAAAGGTGAAAGACTTGTGCTGCCACTGAGGACCATGTTGATTTGAGGTCCGTGGCCCATGTGGCTGTGTGGATGTCCATAGTCCATGCTTATGGGACTCCGTGAGCCATTCTGCTGCTTGCCGGCTGTTACAGGCAAGGACGTTTCTTCTGCAGTGGTAACGATGACTGCAGACTCATACCTGAGCATGAGAGACTTGGAAGGGCTGTAACAGCCCCTCTCTCCCCTCTAAAGAAATAGTCCGGACAGGAAGCTACTGGAGAGCCCTTTAAAATTGTGGCGAATATGTGAAGTGTAACTCTTCACAACTGATGGCCTCTGCTGGGGGTGCAGGGAGGACTCGGTTATCTTTGAGGGGCTGGCCACGGAGATTGACCATGCTCCAAGGAGTATATGGGCAACACAAATTGGACTCAGTGTATTTTTTTCTCTTTTGGGGTTGGTACAAGAGTGGGAGGGTGGACCTGGGAGGAATTAGCTAGTGTGAAGGGGTGCATGGTATGAAATTCCCAAATACTATGTAGGAATATTATGTGTGTGTGTGGGGGAAATAAAGGGAAGTAGGGGGTGTCCATACATTAGACCAGAGCGTCCCATGCTAATATCCTGAAAAGTTCTGATTTGAGGGACATAAAGGACCGACACCTGCAACTTCTAAAAAGCCAGGAAGTCTGAATGTTGGTCTGGGATGACTGCTGTTCTCGGTTCAGATAAGTTTGGAAACACCGTCGCCTTTATGTCACCTTCTATGCCACCTTTTCCTAACTATAGCTAACTGGGCATAGACAGATGCCTGCTCCAAATTAAACATCACACATTCTCCCAGGGCTTTGGAATTGGGATTTATTATTTTCTGCATTTGTGGATGCGAGAGGGTCAGTGAGTGTGGATGTGCCAGGGCTATGCACATCTGGAAGTCAGAGGACGATGTGCAGAACTTAGTTCTCTCTTTCCACCTCGTGGGCTGTAGAGATCTTGCCACAAAGCCAGAAAACCCAAGTTTGATCCAAAGACCTCCAAAGCAGAGCAGTGGAGTCCTTTCAGAATAGTTTGCCAAGTAATTCTTCATGAAGCCACAGGTCCATTTGTCATTTACCTGTTTCTGTGGTGCTGAGGATCTAACATGTGGCCTCATGCATCTCTAGGCAAGTGTTCTACCTCTCAAGTATCACTCACCCCAGGGAGCCAATTTTAAATTGTCAAAGCCTTCTATGACTTCATCCCCTTCCTTATGGGTCACTCTTAGTTATGTACCATTGTTAAAGAATACCTTAACCTGTGTGATTCTGGGAAAAACAAGACAAGATTTATACTTTACAGCCTCAAGCATCTTTGCCTCAGAGTGCACTTGAGTTCTTCATCTGGGTATATGGGGACTAGCCCTGCTAAACTCTGTGTCAGGGAGGGAAAATCCCAGGAGTAAAAAATACTATATGCTGAAAAATAGCTAGAAAGTAAGCCATTCCAACTGTTACTTTTGTTTATCTCGTGATTCAAAGGTACTTACAGGGAAAAAGAGAGTTTACCCATCTTAATTAGGATTTTATTGCTGTGATGAGACACCATGACCAAGGCAACTCTTATAAAAGAAAACATTTCATTGGGGCTGGCTTACAGTTTCAGAGGTTCAGTCCATTATCATCATGGTGGGAAGCATGACAGCATGCAGGCAGACATGGTGCTGGAGAAGCTAAGAGTTCTACATCTTGATCAATTCCCAGCAACCACATGGTGGCTCACAACCATCTGTAATGCACTCTTCTGGTGTGTGTCTGAAGACAGCTACGTGTACTCATAGGAATAATAATAATAAATAATATTTTTTAAAAACTGGCCTACACAGTGAAGCACTTCCTTCACCAAGGCCACACCTATTCCAACAAGGCCACACCTCCTAATAGTGTCACTTCCCATGGGCCAAGCATATTCAAACCACCATATCACCTGGGAAGAAATCTCAGTCCAAATGACTGCCTCACCTTCTCCTGTCCACTACTGCTGGTTGTTGTGAGGACCCAACATGATGAATATTATCTCTACCTGTTCTTATGTGTTCTTTTGCTTAGAAATCTCACATCAAGGGACACTGTTGCCAAGGGCTCATGGGAAACTCCAGCTGGCTGCTTTAAAGGGGCTACATCAGTAGGTTTCTGCTGGATGTTTATAAGCCCCTGATTTGATGATAAACTTCCTGATGTTATTTAAAAAGATTTCTTTCTCTCTCTCTCTCTCTCTCTCTCTCTGTGTGTGTGTGTGTGTGTGTGTGTGTGTGTGTGTGTGTGTGTGTGTGTGTGTATACAAACCTACATGTATGTTTGTGGACTATTCATGTGCCTGATGCCTATAGAAGCCAGAACATAGCATTAAATCCTGGGAACTGAAGTTATTGGAGGTTGTAAGCCACCAAGTGAGTGCTAGGAACTGAACCAGGTCGTCTGCAAGAGCAGCAACTGCGCTTAACCACTAGTCCATTTTGCTAGCCCTTGCCCCTCTGCTGCTGTTTGTTCTTTGACTTGAAAGCTTTACCCAATGGGACACCAGTTAATTGCCTTACCAGTTTTCCCTAGGTGATTTCTGCTGATTGTTTTGAGCATTTAATCAAATGATGTTTTGATATCTATCAATCTAGATATCTGTCATCACTTTTTAAAATTTTTATTAAATGAGCACCAATTATTTTATTGGCTTACTATTCATCTAATAAATTCACTGTCTTAGGGTTTTACTGCTGTGAACTGACACTGTGACCAAGACAACTCTTATAAGAACAACATTTTGATTGGAGCTGGCTTATAGGTTCAGAGGCTCAGTCCAGTATCATCAAGGCAGGAGCATGGCAGCATCCAGGCAGGAATGGTGCAGGAGGAGCTGAGAGTTCTGGATCTTCTTCTGAAGGCTACTAGAAGACTGGCTTTCAGGCCCACACCCACAGTGACAAACCTACTCCAACAAGGCTGCACCTACAAGGTCTTGCCTTCTAATAGTGCCACTCCCAGGCCAAGCATATTCAAACCACCACACTCACTCATTCAAAATCCAAAGTATACCTGTAAATAAATTATTGTCTAGAAAGAGAGTAACACATCTTCATTGCGAGACACGGGGAATAGGGTGGCAGATATAGAAAGCAATATCTACCAAATCCCTCCAGTCCAATCTGTTCTTTCAACTTCAGGCTTGCTTTTTTTTTTCCTTTTGCATGTATATATATTTAATCATCTTGTGATGTTTCTTAAAACATAGCAGCTGTGGTTTTCTCACATTATTAAAATTTGTTAACACATCTCTCTAAAGTTGCTACATCCAAAATTGCTACATATTGAAAACAAAATAGCACAGGAGAGATTCAAATGGGTTTTCTTGGTGTTTTGAAGTTTATGACAACTGTGAGATTGAAGAGTGCAGCAGAAGAAGACAGTCATCTGTCCTCCTCTCGTCTCTGCAGTCTGTGTGGGGACTCAGATCCTCTTCCTACAGATGAGTAAGTTAGGCTGTGAATAATGACACTCCTCTGTGTAGTAGTGAGGGGACCAACATTACCTGACAAAACCACTTATCTCAACAATGGTCCAAGTCAGTATATTCATGGCTGAGTCATTGTCCACATGGCCAGGGTCTGGAGGAAACTTAATTTGTAATGTGTATTCTATCAGCCTTTATTCTTAGATAGCTGGACAGTTTAAGAAATTAATTTCAAATTTAAATGAATGTAAATGTGATCTTGGGAAGCCCAAGATCCTGACTTAAAGAAGCTGTCAACTCTAAAGGAGGAACTCTGCTCCTGGATATCTGTCACTGACATTATGAGGGCTGTCTATCACTCTACTGAGCCACCACACTCAGAATAGATTTGCCATAGGTAACCAACTCCTGATCCCGAAGTCTTTGGAACTGGAGTTTCATGAGTGTGTTTTACGGATAAGAGTGTAAGCATGCTCTTAGGTGTAAGGGAGAGTACAAAATAAAGCTGGTGGCTTCTAACTCAAGAACAGGTAGATTCATTGGGCATGGAAGCACATATCTAGGATCCTAGAACTCCGGGGGATTAGCTAGAGGGATGAAAACTTCAGAGCCAGCTAACACAACATAGTAAGACTCTTCCTCAACAAAACAGAAGAACAAAGAGAAGGTTGATTTTAAGGTAGATTCTTCCCAATAGAAAAAAACTATTACTAGGTAGAACAATGTCCAATGCTGCTATACAATGCTAGGTGACATAAATATTTCATAATATATTTAACAATTACTTGTTGACAATTGTTGGAGCATTTTAAACTGTTTCTAGGGGGAAAGACTCATAATGACACATTTGTTAAGGAGTCATTGACAGCGGATGACTTGCAGAAGGGAGAGTCGTTTTCTCTGGTGTTGTGGCCACTATAGGTTGGCCATGCTCTGTCTCTACTTTGTAACTGTGGACTTTTCCACCCACACCCAAGGTCCCAAATCAATGACTGAGACTAGCTTGTTCCCATTAGCTCATAACTCAATTACCTCAGGTATTGTAGTTTAAGTCCCATCATGTTATTAGCTACCTCTCCTCAGGTTCATATAACTGTCTTCCTCAGAGTTCAAGCTGAGCCTTCCTGACCCAGACTCTATACCACAATCTCAGTCTCTCTGCTGCAACTCCTAGCTCCTGTTTCCTGCCTGAGCTAATAGGCCAGCAGCATTTTATTGACAGGTCATGCTTCCATACAATGCACAAGAGATTCTCTCTACGGTATATGCACAGCACTGATTAAGATCAGTTGGCTGTTTTTTTGTTTTTGTTTTTGTTTTTTAAAGAATGTGGTAGGCCCAGGAGGATTTGTGGAGAACAGGTGGTAGATATGATCAAAATACATTGTATGCATGTAGAAATCTTCAATGTAGATTTACACAATACACGTAGAATATATTGTGTAAAATATTTTAAAATATTTTCCTTAAAACATTTTAGCATGCTTTTAATCCCAACACTCAGGAGACAGAAGCAGATAGATCTCTGTGAGTTCACATCATCCTGGTCTATAAAGTGAGTTTTAGGACAGACAGGGCTGTTACGTGAGAAACCTTGTCCTGGGGAAAAAAAAATAGATTTATTGAGGTAAATTTACATATGAGAAAATTGGATGCTTTTATACCCTTTAACCTTCTTAATACATAGTTTAATGAGTATTAATAACTGCACAGTCATAGTGCAGGCACTATAATCAATTTGTAGAACAATCCAATCATCTCCTGAAACTTCCTCATCTGCCACTTCATAGCTAGACACCATAGTAGTCCCAACTGCTGGCAACCAATGATCTACTTTTTCTTGCTAAATGTGATGATTTGAATGAGAAATGTTCCCCACAGATTCATGTATTTGAACTGTTGGTAGTTGTAATAGTCAGGGCTCTCAAGTCACAGAACTTATGGAGTGTCTCTATTGAGTCTACATTCCAGCTAACTCAACAATGGACAGCTATGGATGGGAAGTCCAAGAATCTAGTAGTTGCTCAGTCCCCTGAGGCTAGTTGTTTCAGCTGATCTTCCGTAGAAGTCGGTTCCAACAGAAGTGCTGGCAAGCAAGTGCAAGCGGGTGAAGAAGAGTGGGTCTTCCTTCCTCCAATGTCCTTATGTAGACCTCCAGCAGAAGGTGTGGCCCAGATTAAAGATGTGTAATACCACGCCTGGGTCTGGGATTTGCTTTGTCCTAGGTTGACCTTGAGTGCAGAGATCCTCTTTCCTCGGTCTCCTGGGATGAAAGGCCTGTACTACCTTGCCTGGGCCACTAAGCTTTTCATGGCCACTATGCTTCAAGATCTCCGTGCCAATATCCACGTCAGAAACTTGTGTCTTCCAGCCTCAAGATCTGGGTCATAGATGTGCCCTCCAATTCTGGTTTGTAGTTCATTCCAGATATAGTCAAGTTGACCACCAGGAATAGCCATTACAGTAGTGTTGCTTGGGATGCTTATGAAACCTTTAGGAGGTGCATCCTTGCTAGAGGAAGTACGTCACTGAGGGTGGATTTTGAGAGTTTATAACCTCAACTCACTTCCAGCGCCCCCTGCCTCCTGTGTGCAGGTGAGATGTGACCTCTCTGCTTTTTGCTCCTATAGCTTTGCCTTCCTCATCTTTACGGACATCTAAATCTCTGGAAACATAAGTCAAAATAAACTCTTGCTTAAGTTGACCTTGGTCACTGTGTTTTATCACAGCAACAGAAAAGTACCTACTACATGGTATCAGTGCTTTTGCACAGCTGTTGCTAAAATAGTTGGAAGACAAAGAAGAAAGATTCCTTTGAGCTCATGGACTGATGGGGCATGCTCATATATCTCCTGGCAGACAGGAACCAGAGCAAAACCATAACAGGAAGGGAGTGTGTCAAGGTCTGTGCCCCAATGACAGGCTTCCAGTGGCCTTGACCCCGCAACTTTGCCCCCACCTTCCACATTCCACCTCCCTGTGATCTATTCAAAGTCTTAATCCATTTAAGTGTTAAGATATTTATTAAATATCAGATGGTGGTGGTGGTCCACACCTTTAATCCCAGAATTTGGGAGAAAGACTCAGGCAGATCTCTTGAGTTTGAGGCCAGCCTGGTCTACAGAGTGAGTTCCAGGACAACTGGGGTTACTTAAAAGGCAAAAAAAAAAAAAAAAAAAAAAAAAAGGAGTGTGAAGCATTTATATATCCACAATATATCGATTCACAATCCAATCAATTGTCTCTAGACATGTCCTTGTGGACACACCCAAAGGTGCAATTTACTAATCTCCTACGTAAGTCTCAATTCAAGGGAACTGCGAATCAGATTAACCATCAGATGCCCCCACACCATGTAAAAACAAACACGCAGTTTGGAGGCTTTTATGTCGTCTGGTGTTTCTCGCCCTTCCTAGTTACTCTGAGACTCACTCTTGCTCCTGGGATTATCAGTAGAGCGTTTCTTTTTAATTGCTGAGTAGTGTTCCATGACACAAATGTACCTCAGCTCCCTTGTCCATTCTCCAGCTGATGGACACTTAGGGTATCTCTAGCTCTTGAAAGGTACAAAGACAACAATAGTAGGTATGTGGGAATAAGTGTTTGTATGAACAAAAGTTTTCTTGCTCTATAAATATCTAGGTATTATGGAATCCGATGGCAACAGGATGATTGAATCTGATAATGCTGAACTGCTCTCCCAAACGGTTACAGCATTCTGCCTTATCACCAGTGAAGATGGGAGTTGTGGCTGCATCTTATCATTTCTCAGTTTTTTTTTCAGTTTTAGCTCTAATACATGTTAAAAATAATATTAACTACACAGCAAATACCACAGTGTACCACCATAGTCCTAACACTCGGGAAGCAGAGGTAGGTAGATAATGAGGGTCAGGGAGCCACCAAAGGAAAACCTGTTTTAAAAAACCAAGGGTGGTAGATGTAGCTTAGAGGAAGGGTGCTCAGCTAGCACATGCAAGGCCCCAGCCTCAGTCCCCAGCACCGCAGTGCTAATCCTGGATGCAATTCCAGGAGAGAAAAGAAGACTGGAACATAACACCAGAACCCAGGGAAGCCATACTCTTTCTTTCTTCCCTTGCCTTCCTGTGACACATCATCTCCTTGGAAACAGGCAGGGACTGTGAATGAAGCAGAGACAAGTAATGAGGTGAATTCGGAGTTGGTTACCTGAGCATCCACACAAAGGTCCTAACGCCCTTAGAATGGAGCTAGGAGGCTTGTCTTGTATCATACTTTTCTTTATCCAAGAGCCCTTGGAATTGTGAAGGATGCATGCCTTTGCATATGGGAAAGGGGAAATAGAAGCCAGCAAAAGCTCCAGAGGTTAGCGCCAGCTCATTCATTCCCTCCACTGAACCCACTGCGTCTTTGGCTGATCCTTTACTCTCTCTAGATTCTTGACCTGTCCTTTGTAGTAAATCTCTTCGTCAGGGTTGTGATTTGGCTCTGTTCCTGGGTCTCACACTGCTGTTTCTTAGTCGCTGCTCTTCCCCTCCTCAAACAACTTCTGGTATCAAGGTAATTCCCCTAGCTTCCCTCCTGCTGTCAGCCTTTAACACCCATTACTGACTTCAGACCCAGGCAGTCTCTTCCACTTTCTACCTCCCAGCTTTTGCCTGAAGGTAAGGGAACTAACATTACTGCTAACGTGGATAGGAACAACAATAAGTGAATCGATAAGTCTATGGAAGACATAAAATCAGGAGAACAGCTAATATACCAGGTGACAGAATTATGCCAACAATTTCCACAAGCTAGAACAAAGAAATGAAACTAACCAATGTAAGTTCTCAGCTTAGATCTCTACTATGGGAGCACAGCATGGGAAGTCAGGAATTTCTTCTGCTAAGGACAAAAGTGTCATGTAGGTGACAGACAAGCAGATTATATTGCATATGAGCCTGTTGAAAGGTGTAGTACATAGTACTGTCCCCCCAAAAGACATAATAATTAAAATAATCTTCCCCCTCAACTTTAATATGGTGTGATGTTCTGTTCATAGACACAAAGTAGATCACTAAGCGATATGACCCCAGCTTACCATACCAGTCAGATCACAGATAGCACTTAGAAAATGTCAGTTGGGGTATAACGCACCCCAAGGCAGATAAAGAGAAGTTAATATGTCTGCCCCCACATCCTCGTACAATCTGGATGCTGTCCTTCCAAGGTACTGATGGCTTTTTAAAATAAACAACAGACACATTCCCCCTTATCAAACCCAAGCTGTCTGTGCCGCTTGAAACATCGATCACTTCCCCCTTCAAGTTGTGTCTTCTGGTTTTTCATCCTTATACTTCAACACAAATCAAAAGAAACTTGTCTTGTTTTTCTCCTTGTTCTACAAACGATGTTACCCTAGATCACATGTCTATAGATTTTCCTATCTACTCCCCAAGAGCTTCAATCGCCAAATTCTTATTTCTAGACTAACCTTTTGTGAACTCTTGAACTCTTGTGCTATGTAATCTATGGAATGTAAAGTATTTGGTCAATAAACATCCATTAGAATCCTCAAAAGGGAATAGGGAAATGTCAAAAGGAGATTGACAAGACAAACCTGGTAGAGATTTAGTGCACTCTGGAAGCCTTTGTAGATAACACTACAAAAGCCCTTGATTTTCCTGAATTGTATTCTGGGAAGAATTATTTTTGTGAAAGAGTAGATTTATCTAATCTGAGGTCAGAGATCAAAGCAGTGGGGCTAAAAAGAAAGTTCAAAGCTCAGCCAGTGAGCATGTAGACCTGAGTTCGATTCATTCCCAGAACCTATATAAAAAAGCCAGGTGTGTGGGCACACGCTTGTCATCTCAACCCTTGAAGTCAAAGACAGATCCCTGGGGCCTACTGCCTAGCCTAATGGGCAAGTGCCAGGCCAATGAGAGACCACATCTCAAAAACATATTTCTGAGGAACAAGAGTTGATCAAGGTTGTCTTCTGGTCTCCACACTCATGTGCAGACATGTGCGCATGTACCTATACATGTAAACACACACACAAATAATAGTAGTGGTAGCGGCAGCAGTGATAATAAAGAAATGGAAAGCAGATGTTTGCTGAGTTCTACTTGTTCAGAAATAAATAGTGGGCTGACAAGCAACAAACTTTACTTTCTCAGGAGTCAGAAATGATAACCCTGGAAACATAAATATAAATGTTTATTGTAATTTTAGAGTTTTTATCATTTTTATCTGGGCTATCTTCCCATAGTGTTTGTAAACAGAAGCTGTAGCAAGAAGGGGGAGGAAGGCAAATAAAAGAGGAGGAGGAGGAGGGAGAGGAGAGAGAGGAGGGGGATTGTCTGTCCCTGTATTCCTGTGAAGTGGATGAATCCAGGTTTGTGGGGTGGCAGGCAGGAGCCAAGGACTGAGACTAGGATGCAGAACCACTGATGGGCTCAGAGTATTGTGAGGAACTTCACAAAACACAAAGAATTAGTTTATCTAAAAGGAAGGAAGGAAGGAAGGAAGGAAGGAAGGAAGGAAGATTGATTCAAGGCAGGAATTCAAAGCCATGGAGAAAAAGAGAGAGACAGGGAGGGTTGGGGAGCTGAGGGGAACAGAGGGGAGGGAGGGAGGGAGGGAGGGAGGGGAGAGTTAGGGTATTCAGCCATTTGGAGATGTTTGAAAGTTGCCCTTAGGAAAGGTCTGAAGGGTGAGCGCACCCTTCAAAGGATGGACAGAATGGAGCGCATGGGTAGAAATTATGGTTGTGGGTGGTTTGAGAGGAAAGGAAAGAATAGCTTTGTGCTCTAACTATAGCTGCCTGGAGATGGAATGCACTCCTTGGGGAGACAGTGAAATCCTTGTCCTCGGTCAGAAAAGCTTTAGATAGGAAATGCAGGCGCAATGGATGGCTCTCGACTGGATGAACCCACCCCTGGGAGCGTATGATCCGCTGAATGTTGCTAGGCATTTATACAAAGCTCTTTCCTCTAAAAGCTGTCTGTAGTGACAATTCTGGAATTTTGGTTTCTTTAAAAAACACAAGCTAGAGAAAGTACCCAAAGAGAGGAAGGGGTCTGCAACCCTATAGGAGGAACAACAATATGAACTAACCAGTACCCCCAGAGCTCATGGCTCTAGCCACATATGTAGCAGAGGATGGCCTAGTCGGTCATCAATGGAGGTGAGACCCTTGGTCCTGTGAAGGCTCTATGCCCCAGTTTAGGGTAATGCCAGGGCCAGGAAGCAGGAATGGGTGGATTGGGGAGCAGGGAAGGTATAGGGGATTTTCAAGAGGAAACTAGGAAAGGGGATAGCATTTGAAATGTAAATAAAGAAAATATCTAATTAAAAAACCCACAGAACTATTATGTCTTTATTTTAATCCTGTGTGTGGGATTTGGGGCTGCTTCAGATTGTACACAGCAGCTATGATTTGCATCGTGCTCGAGCAGGGGCACGACTTTGCCAGCTGCAGATAGTTTGTGCGAGCGTGTGTTGTTTGGAATTGTGGGGACTTTTCAGAGGGTATATAAATGCCAGGGCCAACAGAGGTGGGATGGGTTGTTGGTTGTGGTTTGTTAAGTAGTCTTGCACAAAGAAGAAACAAGAAGAAATGAGATAACCTGATAGAAAAGATCAAACTTGCCCAAAGGAACTCCTGTACCCCACTCAGCAGGAAGTGGTCTAACGATAATGTTAGACCACGAAGTTTATTCAGGGATCTTTTTCCTCACACCCCTCTATTTTTCCTTCCTCTCTTATCTAGTGTTAGGGGGTTGAAAGGGTGGAAGAAAAGGGGTGAAGAAGGGTGGAAGAAAGAAGAATCCACAAAGTAGCCAAAGGCAGCTCCAGCTGTCCATTAGTCAAAACACAGGAAATCATTAAAATGTTTTGGTAGCACATACTGAAGTACCAAAGTCAGTGTTTCCAGCAGTACCACTGAGTAAATGCACAGACGGGAAACTTGGAGGTACTGGGAACAGCATGAGTTCCTCGAACATCCCCATGGAAAGAGAAGAACATTGCTGGTTCCATGGCATGTTCAACATGTGGCATTAGGACTGGGCATGTCCCTCCATGGTAGAGTGCTGGCCTAGCACACACGAGGTCCGTGCACCACACAAATAAGTAGAATTGTATAGGTCTCAAAACCAGGTTTTAAACAGTAAGGAAGAGCAGCATGGGGCCTGAGTGCTTTGAAGAACTGGGGCTCATTCGTTTTCTTTTCTTTTTTTTCTTTTTTCTTTTCTTTTTTTTGGGGGGGGGCGTTCGAGACAGGGTTTCTCTGTTTAGCTCTGGCTGTCCTGGAACTCACTTTGTAGACCAGGCTGGCCTCAAACTCAGAAATTCGCCTGTCTCTGCCTCCTGAGTGCTGGGATTAAAGGCATGCACCACCACTCCCGGCTGGCTCACTCGTTTTCAATAAAAAGACTTTCATGCATACTTCCTGGGCTCTCCTGAGTTTCCCACAGGACTCGGGTATAACAGAGGTTGCTTTAATTTACAGCAGTGGTTCTCAGCCTGTGGACATGGGTGGCATATCAGATATTTACATTATGATCCATAACAGTAGCTGAATTACACTTATGAAGTATCAACGTAATAATAAAACAACTGTAGTGAAAGGCCACAGCATTAGGAAGGTTGAGAACCACTGATTTAGAGAGAGGAAAAGAGCTTCCTCTAAAAAAATCAGGCATATATTTAAAGTTATCCCCCCACAGGCGACTGACTGCCTTTTCTAAAAACCATGACTAGTTGCTACAGGCAAACATGTCGGTGTCTGAAATTATAAGGTGCATCTGTCACAGGTGTTTTGTCATTCATCACGTGTTAGCAATAACTCCTGATTGTCTTCTTTTTTTTTTTTAAAGATTTATTTATTATTATATCTACGCATACTGTCGCTGTCTTCAGACACATCAGAAGAGGGCGTCAGATCTCATATGGATGGTTGTGAGCCACCATGTGGTTGCTGGGATTTGAACTCAGGACCTTCGGAAGAGCAGTCAGTGCTCTTAACCGCTGAACCATCTCTCCAGCCCCTCCTGATTGTCTTCTAATTAACCTCACAGTATAGAAGCAACATGAATTTTGTTGCATAGTTACAGAGGGAAGCCTCTTATTCTGAAAATAGTTTTGGTAGCTAAAGAAATGGTTCAGTGGTTAAGAGCAGCTTCTTTTCTTCTAGAAGACCCAGGTGTAGTGCCCAGCACCCCACATAGCAGCTGACAGCTGTCCTTAACTCCAGAGCAGGGGACCCAGAGCCTCCACCTGCACTAGGAAAAAAATAGTACACATATATACATACAAGCAAAATACTCATGCACATTATAAAATAAAAATAAATACATCTTTAAAATATCTTAAACCTTAACCAAGCAAATACCTTTTCATTTTTATTATTATTTTTTTTAAATCATTTTTGGACAGACAGGGTTTCATGGGCTTCAAGCTGGCCTGGACTTCAGTGTGTAGCTGAGGACGCCCTTGAACTTTAGTTACCCTATTTCCATCTACCCGGCACGAGCCACCATGACCAGTTGGTTTTGTATTTAATTTTCTCTTTGAAGATGGGAGGTCTCACTATGTTGCTCATTCTGCTCTCTGTCTCCTACATTCAAGGGATCTTCCTGTCTCTGCCTCCCAATATGTGGGGCACAACCAGGCCTGACTCCCCAGTATGTGGGGCACCACCAGGCCTGGCTCAAAAGTCTCATTTCAATCTTTCTCACAAGATTTCACAAAACAGGAATAACACACTGCCTTCACACAAAGCAGGAACCCAGCTGCATCCGCAGAAGGTCCAGAGCAGCAGGCATGGGAGTCGCAGCTACTAGGAAGAGCTTAGGTAAGGGGTTGCCCTAGGGAATTCTGGGACACTCCCTCTAAGTCTCTGCAAAGCAGGAACTGCAACTTCTTGCCTGCCCAGATCCAAGAGGAGAACTGGCCTGCTAATGGCATTGCTGTCCCTGGCCATTTGCTTATATTTCTCAGACCTAATTGTACTGCACGGGGAACTTCTTAGCCTGTTTGCATAGTTTACATCCAAGAGACCTTAGGAAAATCCAGCAGTGGCTGCCTGCTACCATGGAAACTAGTTAGCGTGGTTAGCGTGAACTTTTTTTTTTTTTTTTAAATGGCATGGCTCTTAAGCCTTCCCCTTGAGATTTGAGTGTGCACACACACGGTTCAGTTTTGTTAATACACCGGAAGGATAAGGAGAATAAGAATATAGGTCAAAGATGTGTGAGTAAAAAGCAGGCATCCCAAGCCCCGTGAGGAAAGGACATCATCTGCCCTGTCTCCCCTTGTCTCCATCCGGGGTGGAGGGTCTTTATCAATTCATTCTTCCAATGTGTGTTAAGCATTTTTGGTGTGCAAGCGTGCTGCTCTGAACTCAAATTGAAGTATCCCTTCCCCAAAGCATAGGGAAATCAGATGGCTGCAGTGGAGTGAGAGAGGATGGCCAGAGGTAGGTGAGTAAAGCAGGAACAAAGTTCAGAAAATAATGCTGAGTGGTATGGGAACACAGTAGAGGGTATGTTCTGATGTGGTATCCGGACTCTTTCAAGTAAAAGAAGGAGGAGGAGGGGAGGGGGAGGAGGGGAGAGGAGGAGGAGGAAGAAGAGGAGGAGGGGGGAGGGGAAGGAGGAGGGGGAGGAAGAGGAGGAGGGGAGAAGGAAGATGAGGGGGAGGAGGAGGAAGAAGAGGAGGAGGAGGGAGGAGGGGGAGGAGGAGGAGGGAGAAGGAGGAGGAAGAGGAGGAGGGAGGAGAGGGGGAGGAGGAGGGAGAAGGAGGAGGAAGAGGAGGAGGAGGGAGGAGAGGGGGAGGAGGAGGAGGAGAAGGAGGAGGAAGAGGAGGAGGAGGGAGGAGGAGGAGGGAGGAGGAGGAGGGAGGAGGAGGAGGGAGGAGGAAGAGGGAGGAGGAGGGAGGAGGAGGAGGAGGGAGGAGAGGGAGGAGGAAGAGGAGGAGGAGGGGGAGGAGGAGGAGGAGGGAGGAGGGAGGAGAGGGAGGAGGAAGAGGAGGAGGAGGGGGAGGAGGAGGGAGGAACTGGCCAGTTGGAGGACAGTCGGATGCTTCCAATAGGTGAAGAATGTGACAAAGACTGAGCTGTTCAAGCAGAGGCAGATCCAAGTGACCCCTCCAAGAACTCCACCTATCCTGCGTAAGTCACTCTCACTCAATGACCACCTCATCTAAGAAGGAGGTGCAAGCAGAGTTTTAAGTCAACTCCCATTTGTTAGTGTGGCTACGCAGAAATCCTGGAGAGGCCACTATAATGACCTTCACACATGAAGCTTGATCCGCAAAGATCAGGGAGCGATGACCTATCACCCATCCTACAAATCACCATACAAAGCATTAGGGATGTCGTCTCCCATCCCATCCCTGATGTCCTTGATTCCTCCTCTGTATTTTTTTTTTTCTCCTGAATTAAGTTGTTGGTACAGAGCTAGGACTGACACCATAGATGAAGTTTATGTCATTTGAGGAAACAAATGTGTGTTCTAGGTTCTCCCTGGCTACATCCCCCTGAGAATTTGCATTTGACAGCATCAAGGGTCCTGCCTACTGCAGTCTCTTGTATTTCTATACCATTCACAGCATCAAGGAGACACACAGCAACACTTTTTTTTTTTTGACAAGCGAATTCACGGATAAATGAGCAACTGTGAATGTTAGTAAGTAAACACTTTTATTTATAATTACAGAAGGAAGGAATTTTTACTCAGTCTCACCAGCTGAAAATAGACTTCAGTTTGAACAGCCATTCAATTATATCAAGAGTAATTGCCCGTTGCTGGATTATGGATGCGATCCAATTCCTTGAAAAATAAGCATGTGTGTGTGTGTTATCAAAGCAGAATTTCACTGGACATTAAGTGGTGGCCCGGTGGATTTCTCCCCAACAAAAGAAGTTAGTCTCCGGAGCCAGCAGGAGTGACTCACCTTGTCACTTCCAAGGACTGTTCCTGCAGCTCCGCTGTGACATTTACTTAAAAGATGGAGCCAGCCCCATTCTAACTAAAGGTATCTGGACAGCCCTCCAGGGCGGAGTGTTTTCTTGGCATATGGGCACTTGGCAGAATATATACGTGGTTACAACATGTGCTTAGTTTACTTGCTTTGTATGGTGAATGCAAAAATGAAACGTAAATACACGGTTACATCATGTTCTTAGTTTACTTGCTTTGTATGGTAAATGCAAAAATGAACCACAGTGTGGAATTCTTTTTCCCAAAGTCCCAGACTTCAGAAAGTAAATCCCTGGTCATGTGTGTTTATGGCAGAGAAGGCATTCTCTCATCCTGAAACTATGTTATGGTGTATGTCAATGCTGTCAAACCTCCCGCCATATTGAAATCATGAATGACTATTTAGCATATCTCACATACATCATGTAGCTTCCCCTCCCCCCAACCACCACCTGGGGGTTGAACTAGGACCTCCAGCCTGCTAGGCAAGTACTGGACCTGAAACCATGCCCTCAACTCATGTAACACTTCACAAAAATAACAAATTAAAAACACTTTTGTCTGGGAAAATGATAAAATCCTCAGAAGTCACAGGCTTTAATCTAAGGAATTACAAAGGCAAACATGAGGGTCCGTAGAATAATTCTTCACACTGGAACTCTCTGGAAAAAGACACTGGAATCTGGCCTTGTAGTCTCCAAGATGCTTTTTAAAATGTGGTGTGTGTTTGTGTGTGTGTGTGTGGTGGGGTAACTGCATAATTTCATACACTGTGCCAAGGTTACCAGAACAAGTCTTTTTTTTTTTTTTTCAAGGAAAATCTCTTTGTAAAAGGTCAGTAAGTAACATAACTAGTTTAAAGTCCTGGAGATTTGGCCATGAACCAGGAGTTTGCAAGAGCTTTGCCCAAGGCAGAGACGGCACATTCAGATCACAAGCGCCTTGGTCCCCCATGGAAACACTAGAACACACACAAACCTATGAAAAGCAAGACAAGTGTTAGACATGTTACCACACACAGAGACTATCTTTAGTGCACTGCAGGGTCCTTGTCCATCTTGCCGTGTCACCGCTGTCTTGCCTGTTTTGGAGACCTTGACTGTGTGGAACATGGAGGGAAGTGTTCTTGGTGTTTTCTAGAACATTGTGCTACTTAGTGCCTACTCTTCTCTGGCCTTCTGGATTGGCACTAACACTCACCCAGCCAACTCAGTGACATGAACTCTTGGTTATTCTTAGCTTCTCATGGGGTACAGGAGGTGAGCAAAGGCAGGGGAGATGAGAGGTTCTGGAGTGGGGTTGGCATGAGCTGGGGCTCCACAATCGCTGTGGCTCTCTGAGAAGGGTAGTAGTATCTGTGGGGCTAGATGCTGATCTCTTGGCACTCTGCCTTACTGCACATTCTGCTGGCCATTTGGCTATCTGCCTCTTCAGCTTTGGACTTTATTTATTGGAAGCTTCAACACGGTCAGAAAGCTCTATTAGAAACATCTCCCTGCCTAAAAGCAAGCCCCGAATAGCCCTGCACAGCAGTGTGCCAGGTGTTTGGCTCCCACATTTCCTGAGTAGCATGAAAGTTGTCAGTCCTTATCCTAGGCCCTGGGATGTTGAAGTTACTTGGCAAGCAGGAAGCCATTATTCAAGGACACAGGTTTCCAGCAGAAAGAACAAGAGATGACTAATCCCCAGTGTCAGTCCTTGAAGGAAGGAGGAGGTGGTGGAAGTAAACATAATTTGGGTGCACCGTGCTAAAAGTCGGGTAAAAGGCCAGCAGGGAGCATAGGAGATGGGCTATCCCTTCCTCACATACTGGTGAGAAGACTGGTTAGTCCTTCCTCACTTAATCGTGGGATATCTCATGGACACAAGGATGCAGCCTTTCTAAGAAAAGGTGAAGTGATTCAGTATGAGACCATGCTGGTAGGATCGTTACTCATCCTCTATGACTTAGAAGCCCCAGGAAGTCTTTGTGGGAGAGGTGGGGAGGGTGATAGCTCAATTCCTGCTTAAACGGCTAAGTGTGGGTAACATCTCTCAAGGAGGTGCTCGATGGTGCTGGGTAAAACCACCCCTGAAGCCAATGTGTGATGTCTTACTGCAACTGAGCGCATTTATCTCTTATGCTGACAGTGATGGGTTGCAATCTATTTTAGAGGTGAATTTCTTTCTGTTTCCTTCAGAAAGAAGGAACACTGGTGTTTTCATCATGGTATCCCCAGGCTTGGGGCCTGATAGGGAACCTAAGAAAACAATTTGTTGAATGATCAAACAATTTCTACATTGGTAAAGTCTTTGGTAAACTTTATATAGCTTTATTCATTCCTTTTTTCATTCATTAATTCCTTCCCTCCCTCAGAAAATAAACCAGAACCTTGTGAGTGGGAAGAGTGAAAGTCAGTGTGGTTTAAAACTTAAAAATTGGAATAAATACTCTTTTCTTCTAGATTAAATTTTCATGAGCCTTTTAATTTATATGAAGCAAAGCACCTGATCTCTTATTTATTACTGTGACGAACAGAGCATACGGTAGCTGTTCAAATAATGTCTGTGTAATTGGCAGGTTTTGAGCTAGAACATTTAGCCAAGCACTTTGTACAGCCCAAGGCTAATTTGTGCCAATGAAATCTCTTGCCCCATCTGAGTTTCCTTAAAAGGTGATTAATTAATATAAACCAACAAAATTAACCAACAAGGAATTGATAGCAGGATTAGGAACAGGTCTAGATAGTTGCTGCACAGACCTTTCACCTTGGATTTCACCTTGATCTCTGCATCACCTGAGATCTACGAGCTGTGGCTGGCTCTGGGTACTTTACAGGACAGGGATGCCTGGTTCCCAACTTCCTCTTTCGTGTGGCCTGACTGTGGACAAGAGACAGTGAAGCCGACTGAGTGGGTGGTATGGCTGGGGTCCTTCACGTGTTTGATTAGAATGCCTTCAAGTGCAGTTCAAAATGTGTACCATGTTTTGGTGAAGAGAATATTAAGGTGTCATTTCCTGCTCCCCCACTCACTGCCCCCTCTCTGGAGCCCCTTGAACTGCCTTTCACCCCCAAGGCTCCAGTTCTCCTACCCCATTTCTACTAAAATGCTAAAGCAATCACTCATAGGGAGTGCTTCAGCTCCTCAAAGACAGCTCAGTGCTCACACCCTCTAGACATTTCCTCTGGCTTCACCATTCAAATCAAAGAAATATTTCATAACTTTTATAGCACGTCACATGCAACCCCCCTAAGGATACCCCATAACTAAGACCCCCTTGCTGACAGTTTTAAAAGAAAAACGACTAGCGAACTGTTCCTACCACTCCTCTGAGGGCTGCTCTGGGGAGCTCACATCACAATCATGCACGGCTAGGATGTCAGTGCTCGGGGTATCCTCCACCAGCCACTGACAAGCATGCGCGTGCGTATCATTGACTTGCTCTGTATCCATACCAAGGGCTGAGCTATCCTCCCCTCCCAGCACTTCTTGATCCCCGGAAGCCTGGGGCACCTCATTGCTCTCTATGGGACAGATGGGGTTAGAACTTAACGTGGCATCTTCCTGAGGTGTGACTGTCACCGAATGCTCAGCCTCACCTCCTGCCTGGGGGCTGTCCTGTGTAGAAACTATGGCTGGGAGCATCTTCTCTGCTGGCTCTTGAGCCTCAAATGGCTCCTCTATGGGGCCTGGACAGCTGGTGTTCTCAGTGAGCCCCCCACTGGTGGACTGAGAGGTAGAGCCTCTACCCTCTGGCAGTATCCCCAAGTCCACCCCAGGAGCCTCAGCTTCCAAAGGCATAAGCTGGGCCTCCTTCTTTCTGACTTCCCTTTCTTCACAGCTGTCCTGCTGGGTGGCAGCTGGGTGGCCGGCTTCTGGGTGGATCTTGCTTTCTTCTTCTTTCATATTTTCTTGGGGAACAGGTGTCCCGTTGTGGATATCATTTTCAACCACCTGGGCAGACTCTACAGACACCGTCACAGTCAACAACTCTTTCAGTTCCTTCAGGGACCCTGGCACAGCGCTAGACTCTGGACTTTGGCAGGTTGGTTCCTCATCTTTAAGGGTCTCCCCAGCTTCCACCTCTGACAAGTGTGAGCTGAGGGGTCCTGCTGTATTCTCTACAGTGAGAGGGCCCCCAGCAGAGTGATCCACACTGGGCACAGACACCTGCCCATCCCCACCTAAAGGACAGCTGGACTCAGAGATGGCCAGTGAGCCAGGCACCCCAGGCTGCTCCTTCTTTTCCTCTGGCTCCTGGAACACTTCATTACTTGGGGGCTCATTATCTGGAGCTCCTGGGAGAATGGCAGATACTCTTCTGGCTGGGCTGGCCTGGTTTGACCCCATGGTGGTTTTGAGGTCTGTCAGGCTGGACACACTTTCACTGGGCAAGGCCATGTTGTCTTCAAATAAGTTGTGTTTCTTCAATATGGCTGCCTCCGTTATCACTGAGAGAGACCAGAAAACAAAACACCATATTAGCACTCTGCCCAGTAAGCCTGGATTTTCCGATGGTACCCAGAAGCCAACCATTCCCATTGGCTCCTCTGGTTCCCCAAATTCCCAGTTTCAAGAACCAACTTATGCCCACCCTCTTGCAGGTAGCCTTTCCTGATGATCAAAACCTGCAAACTTTCCAGACTCCGAATCTTGGTAGAGTTCATTCGACAATTTCTTCAATCAAGAAACACTTGCTAGGCATCTAATCTGAGACCAGCCCTGATGCAGAGAATAAAATAAAGCCCCTGCTTTTAAAGAGCTCAAAATCTCCAAGGGTATCATATTCATGAGTGTCACCAGCCGATAAGACGAGTGGCTAGTCTGGAACCCCAATAGGACAGGTGCAGGCCTTCCTTGCACTGTCTGGCAGTGTGGTCCAGATGGTGTAGTGGGTATTCACTGCTAGGCATCCAGCTGAGAGCTTGTTTGTTCAAGGTGAGCATTTATCTGCGCCTACCTCAGTCTCAAAGGCATGGGGAAGAACAAAGACAGTCACAGCACAGACAACAGGGCCTGACAATTCAGCCACAGACCTCTGTGCAGGGCTGTAGTAACCAGCAATGCCAACTAGAAGGGGGTGTTACAGCAGAGACAGTCAGCACTAGTATCCTGCTCTAACAGAGCAAGTTTCAGGCAGAGGGGAAGATATGCAGAAGGATCTTCATCCAGCTTAACTTAGACATGTCCGAGATAGGCTGTCCGTGGGCTATGCACACACGCCATGTCAACGCCTTTGCCCTCCTCATCGCCTGGGATTCCTGGTCAGCTACAGTGACCCGAGGCTTGGACTGGACCAGTTTTCTCATTGGAGGTGTTTTAGTAATGGCTACTAAATAAGTCTGACCCCCTGCAGACAGCTGGCAGCCTCCTGCAGAGTATTTCCACTGTGTAACTAGTCACACTGTAATCGTAGACCAGGCTCCACTCAGCATTGCAGCGAATGCCAGAGTCCTAAAGAGGCTCTCAGAGTCTATGCCTTGCCCTGTGTCTCTGTCCAGCTGACTGGAGGGGAGGAATGTGCTAAGAGAGCAATGGTTAGGCTCTACTGCTGCCCAGCCCTGAAAGCCCTTTGGTGTTCTAACACAGAGTAGCAAAGACAGATCTACATGACAGACCCTCAGTTCAGCCCCACTAAGCCTTGGTTTCTTTTCTCTTCAATGATAAAACTTATACCCTTATCCTACAGAAATCATGCTTGTGTTGAAAGAGGACTGTCATGGCTCAGGGTGCAGTCACCTTGTGAATGAGTTGAGCTTGGTCCTTCCTTCCTTCCTTTCCACCTTCTCCTTGTTGTCTCCCCTATAGACCAATATCAGTTTCAACTCTCCCTCGTTTTGACCTTACAGCCTTCCCGAGTCCGATTTCTAGAGTGCTCCCCATTACAAAGTGCTCCCTCCTCACCTTTCAGGGTCTCAGCGAGGAGGACCTGATACAAAATCTCTTCGTAGACGTTTTCAACGTGGATCATGTCGGTGTGATCTGCAAAGATGAACTGCTCATAGTTCTGAAGCTCCTGGAGAGCGAGAGAGAAAAGGATGAAGAGGAAAAGGCATAACGTCGGAGAAATGCAACTCAAAGCCACGTTGAAATTCCATCTCACACTATCTTAAAGGCAAGAAGACAGCAAATACTGGTGAGGACGCAGAAAAGAGGGAGCCTTTGTACACAGCTGGTAGGGATGGGAGTTAGTTGAGGCATTATAAAAATCACTATGAGCCGGGTGTGGTGGCGCACGCCTTTAATCCCAGCACTCGGGAGGCAGAGGCAGGCGGATTTCTGAGTTCGAGGCCAGCCTGGTCTACAAAGTGAGTTCCAGGACAGCCAGAGCTGCACAGAGAAACCCTGTCACAAAAAACAAACAAACAAACAAATTACTATGGACCTTTTTCAGAAAACTAAAATTAGAACTACATATGATCCAGCTACCACTCTTACATGTGTGCCTGAGGAAACTTCATACTAGCCAAGATATGGAAGCAACCCTCATGCCCAACCACAGACAAATGGGTAAGGAGATCGTGGTGTATACACACTAAGTGAAATTATGTCATCTTCAGGAAAATGGATCAGATGGAGACCGTCAGCGTAAGTGAATAACCCAGAAAGACGCAGGTCACCCACTTCCTCTCACATGCAGAATCTAGATTTAGAAAACATTTAAGAAGACAGGAACGTAGAAGGAAGACAATTTGGAAAGCAGATTGGCAAGAGGGACAAGAGGGACGAGTCATGAGGGCAAGCGATCAGAGGGCACTGTGTTCGAACATGAAAATAGAAAGAGACCCATTGGTTTTTGTAATTAATGTATAATAATAAAAGCAAGGGGGAAAGGTAAGATGCCTATTTTCAAAAGAGATGGGGAAATGGTGACTCCCGTTTATTGCCTCCTCCTTGGGGAACATGGGAGGATGGCAGCTGGTCCTACAGGTTAAAGATGCTTAGGTAACAATGCAGCCAACAATGTGTCCCTGTGTTCCCTTTGCCTCAAGCCTATGTACTAACCTAGTACTGCCTAGGATAAGGAGGCAGGCAGCCAGTGTCTTCTGGGAGCTCATCCTGTGTTTTTTCTAGACATCTCAAGGTCTGTGAGGGGTACCGTGTCCTCTTTTTCTCAATACTAACCAATATTTCCTTCATTTTAAAAAAGATTTATTATTTATGCATATGAATGTCCTATTTGCATATGTGCCTTCATAACAGAAGAGGACATCAGATTCCCTTATAGATGGTTGTGTGCCACTGTGTGGTTGCTGGGAATTGAACTCAGGACCTCTGAAAGGGCAGCCAGTGCCCTTAACTGCTAAGCCACCTCTCCAGCCTTCCTTCTTCATTTTTTTATCTGATACAAAGAGTGCTTTGCCAAAGTTAAAGTTAAATGTGGTGAAATGCAGATTGTAAAAATACATCTTGATGTTAAATATAAATGTAAAATATGAATATAAATTTGTTCCTGTGACCATAACCTAGTCCTCACCAGACCACACCCCTCCAAGAGATAAGGCCTGATGGACATCTGTCACACTAGGTTGGGTTTTGCATGTAAATGAAACCACATGTTGTTTTGTGTTTGCTCTTTAGATTTTTCCACACTATGACACAGGTCAGCAGCTCATTCCTCCTTATTGATAAACAACATTTACTATATGAATGAGTTAGAATTGTTCATCCATATTCATTTGATATTGACTAAGGTGATTTGCATAAGAATAGCCCCCATAGGGTCATATTTTTAAGTGCCTAAGAACCAGGGAGAGGCACCATTTGATAAGGATTAGGAGGTGTGGCCTTGTAGGAGTAGGTGTGGCCTTATTGGAGGAAGTGTGCCACTGTGAGTAGGCTGAAGTTTCAAAAGCCCACACCAGGCCCAGTCTCTCTCCCTCTCTATCTCTCCCTCTCCTCTCTCCCCCTCTCCTCCTCTCCCCCTCTCACCCCCTCTCTCCCTCCCCTCCCTGTCCCTGTCCCTCTCCTTCTCCCTCTCCCTCTGTGTCTGTCTTTATGTATGTATGTATGTATGCATGTATGTATGTCTCTCTCTCTCTGTGTTTCTCTCTCTCTGTCTGAATGAAGGTCAGGATGCAGCTCTCAAATACTTCCTCAGTGCCATGCCTGCCTGCACGCTGCCATAATGAAAATGGACCAACCCTCTGAAACTATAAGCTAGCCCCCAATTAAATACTTTCTCTTTTAAGAGTTGGTGTCTCTTCACAGCAATAGGACAGTGACTAAAACACTGACTTTTTGACTGATGAACATTCTGTTCTGTATGGATTGACTCAAGAACTCATTTATCTTAGGTAGATAACTAGAATGGAGATTTCTGGATCGGGTATGGATATAACATTAGCAGCACAGGAGTCCATTTCCAGTTGGAGAATCAGGGAGTCTTCCTCTTCAATTGGCACTGACAGCCTCCAAGTCCAAGACCACTCAGACATGATACAAAGTCCCTTGACCTGCCCAACCTCCTAAAGCCTTCGAATGCCTTCTTATCAGCATGAAGACCAGACATGGATAAAAATGTTACTAATTATATGCCAGGATGAATTTGGTTATTCAGGCACATTAATAAATGCTTGGGCAGGGGATGCTCCCTGTATACAGTTTTTAGAGACCCAGGAACTTAACAGTGAAACTTGATGCTTTGGGGCCTGATGGCCAGTATTCGAGGCAGGTAGCAGGAAACTACTATGTAGTGGGTTGGCCTGATACTGCTTGTATTGTGATGCTAATATTGGTTCCTCAAGAGCTGGGTGCCCCAGAGACAAGTGACTACACTATGTGATCTTGCCCCCCAGTTATTTCTGATTGGTAAATAACGATGCCGACAGCCAATAGGTGAGCAGAAGAGGCATAGGTGGGGTTTAGGATTCCTGGGCTTCGGGTTGGAAGAGAACCACAAGGAGGAGGAGTAGCCACCATGGGTTAGGTGGGTTTGTGAAAATGTGGCCCTGAGGGCTGCCCAGTTAGAGTTAAGAGCAGCCCAGATGAAACATGGTAAGTAATAACACAGGGTTATCAATAGGAAAGCAGATTCTAATAGCATAGAGGGTAGGTATCTGCTCAGCTCTTGTGCTGTTTAAGACTTATTGTAAATAATAAACGTTGTGTGTCTTTTACACAGGAACTGAATAATCAAAGGTAGGGTAGAAACCCAGACAGGGATTAAATAAGGTCTATGACATTATCACATTTAGACAGCTTTCAGTACTAAGACATGTGGGTGCTGTGGCCCTGGATTTTATGGAATCCCCCAGTGGATAACATGGGTCTCTTTATGTCCACCTGAGAAGAAAGGCGAAAGACTAAAGAGACAGGAGCTTCGGTGAGCTCTAGAAGGTTTAACTCACAAGAACCATGAAGCTTCGGAAGGGGCACTGACTGCCCATAGGAGCCTGGGTAAGCCAAGGAACCACTCTGAGTCTTTACTTCTGTTATATGAGAGGTGCTAGATCAAGCCTCAACACCCCTTCATCTTCCCATGCTGGTCCTTACTCCCCTGCCATTACATCCACTGGTACGAAGTGAAGGCCTGACCCTGGGAAGTCCCCTGAACTGCTAGAGCTCAGCTAGGAAAGTTAATACCTTCCCTAGAAGGGCGGCCACTGTTGCATTGCCCACATGGCATCCTGTGTGCCCGGCATCTGCCACTAGCTGGGAACTCCAGCCAGGGCAGTAACCTGGATCGCGTTTATATGCACCAACCACAGTACCTGGATCACGTTTGATACATTTATGAAGTACGTTTGCTGAATGAATAGAAAACATGTCTTCAACTATTTCAGTAATTCTGTGGGGAGAGAACAGAGGAACACGCGTATTGTTCCCTCACAAGGTACATCCTGCATGTTGAGACAGCTGAACTGGGTCATCTGCTTAAGTTTCTCGATCAGCTAAGATGGAACCCTGATGCTGAAGACCTGGATGGTGGTTAAGAAAATGCACCACAGGCAATTCTGCTACACAGCTAGGTTAGAGTCAAATGTCACAGCCCTAGGAAGTTGCTACTAAAAGAACTAAGAAAAAAAAAACTCACTTTAGGGAAATGGAGCAGATAATCTCTTAATATATCTGCATATAAACCCAGAGTTCATAAGGCTCTGGACACTGACACATAATGCCCATTATCATGGAAAAGTCAGGGTCACAGGCTCTTTTAAAAGCAACCTCTTTCAACGAAAAATGGCAGGAGCCACGACTGAGTCCAAAGGTTCACTGGGTCAGGCAGCCACACAGAGGTGGGTAAGCTGGGGATGGGATGGACGATTAGACACCTGTAAGCCCAGTGCTTAGGACACAGAGGCAGGATCCCTAAGCCAAGCTAGCCAGGTGGACAAGTCGATTGACAAGCTCCATGTTCAGTATGATGGAGAAGGAAACTGTGTCAACCCCTGACCTCCACACACACACAAACAGGTCCGAAAACGCACACACCTACACATGTGCCAATGGCATGTTCACAGGACAAAACAAAACATCTGCAATGACCTATATAGACTGGGCACAATTCACTCTTTTGATATTAGGAACAGAGGACATAGAAACGAGGGGGAGCCAGAGCTCTCCTTCCTCTCCTCACATGGAGAAGGGAGCACTCAGGCATCCGTACTTCCCTTGGGAGGGAAACACAAACGCCTCCTGAGGAGGATCAGTCATCCCCAGGCTACGGAGTCATCCTTCACACATGGCCAAGAGTCAGGCACACAGGCCTGTTCCTTCCTCCTTTGGTTTTGTCAGAACCTTTCCACAAAACAAAACAAAACAAAACAAAACAAAAAAACTCCAGGAATTAAAGCAAGACTGGATGTGCCAATGACTATCTGAAGAAAAACAGCATTTATAGAATATGAAAACAAACCAGTGAAAATTCCACAGTACAATAACCCACACAAAGGATTTTAATGTTCCGTGCTTGGAGAGTCTCCAAACTGTCAAAAAGCCATCTGAAAATTCTATGATGCTCTTTCTTATTGACTCCGAGGGGGGAACAGGCCTTGCAAATGGCCAAGTTCCTAAGTCATTTTTTGGAACACAGGAACAGCAAGAGTAACAGCTGTAGGCAGGCATTGCCATTTGCTGAGTGCCAGCTGTGTCCTAGGTAAATAAACTGGATTCAGCTGGTGGTAACCGGCCTTGTAATGTTGGGCCTGCTACCACTCAACCACTTACTTCCCTCGTTAGCACCACGAGGCTGTGAATAGTCTCTTCCTCCAAGGGCCACTGTGAAATTCATCTTGATGATCCATAAGAAATGTTTAATGCTATGCCTAGTGTATGATAGTAACTTAATCAGATGGCAAATGCTTTTTTCTAATGTTTCATTTTTTAAAAAAGATTTATTTATTTTGAGCCATCTCTCCCGCTCATGCTTCATTCTTGAGACAGATAATGCAAATCTGTGTGGAGATGCAGTTTTAGCAGGCCAGATGGATCAAAAGTTTAATACCCAACCTGGGCTACACAGCAAGATCCTGACAAAAGTGTGGGGGGTTGGGGAGAGGAGACAGGGGGGAGGTTTGGTGGTAACAGAAAAATAAAAAGTAAGATACATTAGTAGATGAATGTCATAAATGATGAAAGTTGATCAAAACAGAATCACAGGGGCATGCTTGCTCAGGGGCCCAGAGCAGAGCAGAGGGGAGCCAGGACTTAAACAGAAAACTTGAAGGAGCCTGCAGATGCTTCCTGCCTGTTGCTCTACCCACACCATAACCATGGCTGTCCTGCAACCCCTTGCTCGCACCAGCTTATGTCAGAGATTCCAGTAAACTAAAGTTACAGAACACAGGAGTACAAACAGCCCTCTGCCATCACATATTAGATCCTTTCTGGGTATAGTAGTCAACTTTCAGGGTACACGCTCTCTCAGCAAGGACTGGCAATAAAACGGGGGATGTCTCGTTTCCTCTGGCAGTCCATGGCAGACAGCCCTCAGAAGTTGGCAATTGGCTCCAGTCCAACTTTGATTTCCTGTAGTCCAGAAGTCACAAATCTTGGGATCGCTCTCTCTCTCTCTCTCTCACTGTGTGTGTGTGTTTTGTGTACATGTTTACTTTAATACAGACTTTGATTATATATTTATGCATCATCTCTGGCTGCTGTTGTATATTAAACAACAGCACTGAGCGGCTGTGACAGAAACAGGTCCATGAAACCTAAAACATCCACTACCTGACCACTTATAAAGAATGCCCCAGCCCTCTGGTGTACTCTAGTTCTGCACTCTGTCAGTGCGGAAGTGCGAAGTAAAACATCTGAACTCAAAAGTCAACAAGAGCATGCTTGTGGGAGTCGCCTTACTGGTTTGCATGTGGATGCCAGCGCCTTCTGCACAGTGGGCAGTGTGATTTGAATCAATGCCTCCTGGAAGATCTTCTTCCGGATGGTGCTGCTGTCGTAATCATATTGCTGTGGACACAGAGACACGTGCTAAGGAACAGCGTTTCAAACTGATCTAAAACAACAAAACAACACAGCCACCCATGTCACTTCCTCTCCTCAGCCCCCTCGAATTTCTAAGGACTCTCAGGTCTCAGAGATCTATTTCTGGAACGTCTACACAAACTGGGTATAGACTATGACATCATCACCTAGTCCATGCACCTCTTTTACAAACAGGCAAGATCAAAACGAAGAAGTGAGATCCTGTTCAAAAAGATGGGCCTCAAACTAGAGAGTGAGTTTGTGCTTCATTATTCCTGGCTGAGCAGACACAGGGGAGCCACAGATATCACTTATCTGCCGTCCTGCAAGCACTGTTCGTGCCTTGTAATGATATCTACAGAGGGAGAGAGGTCATGGCTCAAAGCTCCATCAATACAGTGGGTAACAGCTAACCAAAGAAGTCTCTTGAACAAGAGAGGGTTTCTCTGTTCCACCCTGAACATCCCAAACTGGAGGTACCTAGTAGCCACACTGGGTGGTTGCAACAGAAAATGAAGACTAAAACATCTACCACCTGACGCTTTCAAGAGAGTTCACTCAGCCCCCTCTGGTTCAGTGTAGTATTTTCCAGGACAGGCACACAAAAGAACAATTTTGAATTTAAGAGGCAATAAGAGCAGGCTCTTGGGAGCTGCCCATTTCCTTACTGGTTTGCACGTGAACGCCAGTGCCTTCTGCACAGGCGCAATGGAGAACTACTGTAGGCGTGTAAACACAATGATCAAGCCAAAAGAGGAAAGGAGAGCACTCACACTGCAGATCATAAATGGGAGCAAAATGACATCTCTACTCAAGCTACCAAAGGCAGCCAGGTGGAGAAGGCTATGAAGGAAGGTGTGGGCTTGCACACACACCTGTGAAAAGTCCAACTGGCTGTCTTTGGAGGTGGAATTTGTTGTGATTTTGGAGGTGTCTGAGTATTCGAGACACTACCACACTTTTTATTTTTGTCTGTCTGTCTGTCCATCCATCCGTCTGTCTGTCTATTATCTATTTATTGGAGTAGCAAATAGTTTAACTGCAGTAAAAATTTCCTTTGAATAGGAGATAATAATAAAGACAAAAAAATAAATGTTTGCTAATCATCAGAAAATCTATGGCCATGTGGGAAGTCACACAAAAATCTAAAACCACTGAGAAGCCAAATCTGGAAGAAAATCTCTCCTCTTACTAGTCCATACGATGTAGGTCTGTAGTACGTGGTACCTATAGATTTCTGTAAGTTACCACCTTCTATTCAATCGTAACTACAGCTTTTAAAGATACCCAGTGGACTAGTGGTCAGGATTTTTGTCTTCTTCCAAACGGATTGCTCTTCTACAAATACTTGACTCGGACTTTTTTGCAATTACAATGGCATTTCTCTAAATAAAAGGGAGGCTAAAGTGGACATGGTCAAATATAGCCAATAGTTTCAGGATGTTTGAGTTCAGGAACGTGAAACTGTCAATGGCTAGACCCCTGTCACACAGGTCTGTTCTACAGATCACTCAACATTTAGGATGGTTGCAAGGGTTCCAGGAAACCCCAAATCTAAAGTGGATGTGAGACACCCAAGGTTGTGTATTCCTGCAACCCCAAACAGCACTGGAAGTTCCTCACCCAGAACTCTGGCGGGTCCTGTTCACTGGGCAGGAACGTTTTTAACGCTGGCTAGAGGGTTGAACTTGAGGTATTCTAAGTTCCTTTGAACCCCAAACCGAAGATTGGTACACCTTTCTACTTCCTTCCTCTCCTGTCTGCTCAAGCGATGACTGAGGTTCGCCCTTTCCCCTCATGTCAATTGTGAGTGTGTTATTATTTGTGTTGCTAGGAGCAACATCGCTTCTCGTCTCGACAGTTTGGCTGCCAGAGTTTTCTCCTGCCCTGTGGCATCAGGATGAGGTCTGAAACTCTGAGACATCCCTCAGACCCAGTGGAACTTTAAAGTTCTGTTCTAAAGCATTGCTTGGGGGAAGCAGGAGGAAGCAGAAGTTAAGTGGGCCAGGTGTAAATATCATTGCAGCTCCGAGCTCATGCACTGCTGACTTTGAGGGAGGAAGACCTGCTTCCAAAAATTTGGCTTCCTCATCTGCTGTGGGGCAGAGTCTAACCATCATCTAAGCTCAGTGAAAGTCAAAGGGAATGGTAGCTTTGGGGTCTTTTCCTTAAAAGACTTTAAAGAGGCCTGAGGAGATGGCTCTGCTCTTTCAGAGGACCTGAATTCTGTCCCCAGCACCTATGATGGATGACTCCAGCTAGCCTGTACCTCTGGCTCCAAAGGACCTGACATCCTCCTCTGGTCTCCATGGGAATCCACACACAGGTGGCATACAGTCCCACAGACACACACTAATGCATATAAATAACAGAAACGAAACATATAAACCCTTGGAATGAAAACTTAGGAACAACAAATCTTAGGAGCATGAATTTTAAAAAGGCTTTAAGTAAGTACCAAATGTGTGCGAGCTCCTGTTATCGCAACAGCTTTTTATTAAGCGCTTATACAAAGAGCTCATTAAAACCTATCTCATGTTTTCCCTTGGGATAATTCCTCTGGCTCTAAGATTTGTTTTTTAATTTTAAAATGTTGGTTAAATTTAGTGGGTTTTACTGTACTTGGAGAGCTCAGATGCAGCTGGCCTGTGGTTATATTGTATATACTATGCAATACCTGTGACAGTGCTTGAAGCAGTCAGTCAACACTCACAGGTTGCGCTCTGACTGGGAGCGCATGCTGAGGACATGTAGTTCCAGAAAAAGCCACTAGATGGCAGAAGAGGCATGAGAGTCATGCTGGGGAAACTGCTGTGTTAACAATGGTTATCTGCTCCGGGAAAACCGGTCTAAAGGGATACAAGAGAGGTCAGGGTTTTTCCCACTGAGTAAAGGAACAGGGGTCACAATCTTGTCAGATGCTCCCAGACAGATGAAGACCAAACTCTTACCTTTAAGACACGGAGCTTAACCTTCTCGATGGCCACTGGTATTCTGGAAGCCTCTCCTTGGAGATATGGGGAGAGCAACTGCTCAAACGTGAACACAGCATTCTCCATGAGCTGTCCATCAAGATAGAAAATGACCACAGTCAGAGGCTGGGAACATGGGGTCCCGCCCGCCCACCTGAGCTCCGAAAGGAGGCGATGGACAGAGTTCTCCAGGAACAACTGTGGACTGACCCAACACTCCCCCTACTCCCTAGAGTGTAAAACAAGATACCTAGTAGCCACTGTGAAATAGGGGGAGGGTAGGAAACATCCCTCTCTATACATATACATCTGTCTGTCTGTCTGCCTGCCTGCATAATGGCATCCGTTCATTCCCAATACAGAGGAACTCAGAGCCACAGTCTCCAGTGGACATTCTCCTCTATTCCCTGGTGATGCAGACTCAGATAACAACTCCACACCTAGAATGACAGCGCCCTCCTTCCTCTGCCAGGCTAGTGTTCCAGATTGAATGTGAAATGACCCTTGTAGTCTTATTCCTATTTTTGAACACTGGTCTTTGTTGGGCTGCACTGTTCCAGGAGGTTATTGAATCTTTAGGCTGTGGTTCCCTGCTGGAGGAGGTGGGGGGCTTAAGGAGTACAGCTAGCTTCATTCCACGTCTAGCTTGAACCCTCTCTGCTTCCTAGCATCAGCATTAAGAGCAGCCCCAGCCACATGCTCCCACTTCTATGACCTCCACCATGACCTCTTGCCTTGTTGGGCTGTTCCCTCTCAACCCATAAGCCAAAAGGAAGCCTTTCTCCCTTAAGTGGCTCCTGTCCGTTATTCTGTCGTAGCAAAAAAAAAAGGCATTGATAGAGCTGCAGAGAAGAGGCAGGGTCAGGACTCCATGGCAGCAGTGGCTATCACACTGGGGACAGAAATTTATTGCTCAGGAAACTGATGCAGCTCAGATGTCTTAGTCTATAGTCGTGCCTGTGTCTGTCTCTCCAGGATCCAGAATTATCCAGGGCACTGTTATATTGTTATACTGTTACCTAATTCCACCATTTATCCTTTATACCTTTTAGAGAGGGTTTCATTTAGCCTAGGATAGCCTTGAACTTGTAATGAAGACAAAGACCTTAAACTCCTGATCAGATCCTCCTGTCTCTACCTCCCCGGTCCTGGAATTACAGATGGGCACCACCACATCCACAACTCCAATCATCACTAGCAAGACTAGATGATAACACACAAAACTAATCCTGCCTGTAATTTTTAGGTAAAATATTTTATCCAGGCACTTTCAACGCCACTACATTTACCTAAAACCAAGTCTTAGGTAGAATTCGTCATAACCCTGGCTCCCTGAAGTGGGATTCCGTGTAGTGTTTAGTTGCAGCAAGCTAAACATGTGGAATTAGATGTTTCTTTCATTTAGGGAACACTGTAATATGAAAGAGCCTATAGTATTCACTTAGTTTTGTCTCGGGAGGAGGAGGACCTCCTCATGAGGGGGAAGAGAATCTATGGGGTAGACTCAAGAAAGTTGTATATCAGAGCTAGAGACATGGTTTAGCAGTTAACACTCTGCTCTTCCGGAAGATTCCAGTTCTCTTCCCAGCACCCACAGAGAAGCTCACAACCAACCATGGATAGCTCCAGTCATAGGTGTCTGACACCCTCTTCTGGCCTCCTCAGGAACCTGCATGTGCACGGTACATACACAGACAAGCAGGTGTGCACACGTACACGTAATAGAATAAATTAAAAAAATAAAAATCCAATATGAAACTGTGACGGTTTCTCTTATAATGAGGTGGAGAATTCAACCATTGTTTCTAGATCCTGGTTGCATATTAGAAACACTGGATAGGGCTAGAGGATGCTGAGAATTTCAAATATATTACACACACACACACACACACACACACATACACACACACACACACACACACACACACACACATTTGAAATCACCTGGAGTGGGGTAGCACATTAGTAGTTTTTAAATTTTCCCCATGTGTTTCTCATCTGTAGCCAAAGTTTGCAGCCCTGACTCGGCCATCAGATAATTACTGGCTAACGCTACTTTATCTTCCCAGACTCTTATTTTCTAAGGCGAGATAAAGCCAGCTAGAAGTACAGTGTGTGTCCTCTGTCAACCTGACTCCAGCCTCACTTTCCTGAGCTGCAGAGCACCCTGGACACACCCACCAGCATGCATTTATCCTTCTCTCCCTCTCTCTTCCCTCCTTTCTCGCCTCATCCTTTTCCTCTTCCTCAGCCTCTTCCTCAGCCTCAGCCTCGCCCTCCCTGGACTCCCCTCTGCTCCCACCTCTTGCATGTAGTTCTGAGTCCTCTGGACCACCAGGTCAATGTGAGGGAACCTGAAGCGGCTCTGGAGGTCCAGCAGGCGCTCTGGAAGCAGGGTGACTTTAGTATAGCAAGGCTCCATCTTCACAGAGTCCAGAGGAAGCTTCATTAGCTGCTGTAGGCCCTGCATTTTGGTAAAGAAGAAAAGCAAACTGCCTTAGATGTAGGAATCTTTCCTCCATATTACATACTAGTGTTGTGAAACAATCAAGTGTACGCTATGAGTATTAATTACTGCTTGGACCACTTTATCCGAGGCATCTTCAATGTCTTCTTTCTGTGGTTCTCTGGGACAGCTCAAGCCGGGGCTCCCAGCTCCTTAAGTCCTCAGTAGCCTGCAAGTCCCTGCTTCCTGAGGTCAAGGACCAGCTAGACAGGCTGTGAGAACTGCTGCTGAGTCCGTGAACCTGCAAAAGGTTCTCCAAGGGGTGGAAACTTGTTTCATATTCTAAGCTTAGTTGCAAATGGTTTCACACACTGTAAGCTTAGACAGGAGAATGGGTAAAGACAGGGAAAAAAATTGCTGATAATGAAAGCTCTCAAGAGAAGCTGGGCACAAGGCAGGCAGGTGTGAGTGACCCAGGACATATCTGTATCTGACATGAATCTGTGTCTGACATGTATCTGACATGAATTTTCCAAGGGCCCATCCCATTGTGCTTGAAAGGGGGAAAGTGTTCACTTTAAGAAGTAAACAATGGAGAGGTCTACTGAGGAGGAACTAAAGACTAAACAGGGAGAAAGGAAACATTGTTACAATTGCTTTCATCCTACAATTGTACATAGTATCACTTCCTTTTTCAAAGGTTTCTTTTTAATACTGAGTATCTCTCTGTGTTAAGAGTACAGCATGTGAATGTAGTACACATGAGGGCCAGAAGAGGGCGTTGGATCCCCCTGAGGGGGAGTTGTTACAGTTGGTCCTGAGGCCCCTGACCTGGAGCTGGGAATCAAATTTGTGTCCTGTGGAAGAGCAGCAAGTAGACTTAACTGCTGAGCCAGGAATGTATTACTTAAAAATAATTCATTGAATAGGCAAGAGAGGAAAGCTTGCTTCACCTCCATCAGATTGTCGAGGTTTAAATAAGTGACAGCCACCATCACAGAGGGTAACATGGGGAGAAGGCTCCCTGCCACAAACAAATCAGTACAATGCAAAATTTAAAATTCCTCTAAAATTTAATAGAAACATATGTTAACATAGAAATATATCTTTCAACCTAGGACTCTATCCCACTGAAATAAAAGCATCAAGATGTAAGGACTGTGCGTGTATACACATATACATGTATTAATAATACGGTAAAATGTAGGTTCAAGGTTATTTATTATGACTCTGCTCATGCTGTCAGCAATGTTAGGATGGCTGAATGAATCACGGCATTTCTAAACATGAAATATTATGCTGTCATTACACAAAGTGATTTAGAACTAGGACAGTTACCTCGGAGACAGTTTCATGAAATCATTGTGAGGAAGAAATCCGATAAACAGCATGGTATATAAAATAACTATATTTTTCTAAAAGCAAGCAATGGAAGACAACAGCTATGAAATGTGTGGGTTTTATATATCTCCTAAGAGAGGGAAAGCGCAGCATAGCACAAGCCAAATTGGTGATAATGGTTATTTGCGGAGAAGAGAGTGTTGCCAGAAAACAAAGAGGAAGAAAGGCAAGGTAAAAGACACATGTGTATACATACGTACATACATACATACATACACACATACACAAGTGTCTGCATATGCATACACATAAACACATACATGCCCTAAACCCCACACATACATACACATACATGCCCCAACCCCACACATACACAAACCACACATGCACACACACCCCCATATAAACATGTGCACACACACATGAACACAGGGATGTAATAAGAAGCATCAAAGCATTTATTAAATGATCTTGGTTTTGTACAATTATACATGTGAATATGCACATAAAGAAATGAGAGCCCAGCACCGGAGAGAAACTATGGCTTACCGCAATCTATCACATGTTTTATAATGAGCCCGAAGAGCTCATAACACACAGAAATGAAAAATGTTTAAGGGAATAGAAGCGGTGCGATCATTCTGCACCATCTGCATGTATAAACTGCTGAAACAGGCGTGTAGAAGCTGCTTTTGCTGAAAAGGCATTGACCCCTCAGGTAGGTCCACAGGTACCTAACGTAGGATGGAAGCTGGCATGTCTACCTTCCTTTAGTATATGTTTGCCTCCTTTACTGTGGCTGAAGGCACAGAGGTAAGTTGCTGTCCCAACCCTGCAGTCACTTTGTTGTCCTAGGAGGAGCAGAACCTCCCAGGATATATCCACATGTAGGGGGGCAGTCACCATTGCAGGCCAGGCTACACCAGAGTAGAAGAGCTCAGCCCATAGAAACCAGATGGGTCAAGCTAGGACAGTGGCCAAGGCAGACAGGAGAGCTGACCTAAAGCTCTGGTTGGTCAGCACTTCAAAGCCAGACTTGGGTCTCTTTGGACTCTCTGTTCCTCTTCCCGAGGTGGGCACATTAAATAGACCTCTTTCCTCTGCTGGTCACCGCCACTCATCTCATGATTGGCATGTGGCTGAGAAAAGTTTATTGGGGCTGTGGGACCAGGCTTCTGTCTTCAAAGCTCTGGGTAACATTGCCACACTGTCGCCCATAAGTGTGGCACAATTACAATGTGCCAATTAAAAAGACAAATGCTTTGAAGTGATTATCAGGAAGGGAGGAAAGAGTCACCCCAACAAGCCCTGTTCTTAATGATATGTTAAGTGTAAGGCAGGCCAGCGGCCCAGTGTGTGTGTCAGCAAGTTTTGAACATGAGGGTATATCAACTCCCCTGGTCTCCATAGCTAAGCAGATTACACCCTCCCCCACTTCCTGATTCAGTGCACTGAGGGGCCACTGCTGCCCTACAAGCATGCATTTATATTAGGAGCCTATACCTGTGGAAACAAAGCAGCAAACGCGACTTAAAATAAAGAGATATGCTGATACATGAACCAATAGTATGCAGGTAAACATACACCAGACTATAGCAGTCAATGCAGGGGCTTGGGTATGAAGCCAGAGGGACGAGGAACAGTTGATGTCAAGGCTGGTTTCTAATTTTGCCTCTTTATGGACATAGAATTATATATTTGAGTTGGTTGTTTGCCTTGCACAAATATATTTGCGACTTACGAGCCATTAATAAGGAAAATTAGGTGGATTTAAGTTATGAATGGATGGATCAATGAGTTTGTTGAATAGGTGGCAAAAATACCAGATAAATGGATGGAAGGGAAAGGAAAGAGGGAAAGAAAAAGAAGGAGAGGCCAGAGGGGACTGAAAGAGAGGATGGGACATGGGAAAGGGAGGGGAAGGGAGGGGAGAGGAGAGGCTGGGAAGGGTCAAGGAGAAACAAGAGGAGAGCAAGGAAGGCAGCCCAGCAGCCCCGGGCTCCCTGCCCCTCGGTGTGCACTCTCTCTCCTACCTCCTTCAGCTGGGCACTGTCCTGGGTGGCACGGAAGCTCTGGCTGAGTTCATCTACTTCTTTTTCGAAAAGTGCACGGACTTCACTGAAGCCGGAGCTCACTGGCCCCATTAGCTCCTCCAGAATGGACGCCAGGAAGGGCTGCACACTCTCCCCACAGCACTGCTCGGCTGGCTGAGCCACCATTGCTAAGGAAGGAAACAGACAAAAAAAAGAAAAAAAAAAAGGCATGGCTTAGGGCAAATTTGGATTCAGAGACCACATGGTAGCTAAATGGCCCCTCGGGCAATTCCTATGGGCAGAACAGACTAGCATAATAGATCCTTTGCCAGCATTTACCAGGCTGGCAACTGGCTGGATGCTTTGAGACCTAAAGCATCCCCAGAAGTCCCTTCCCCAAGTTTTATCCTGCCCTGGGAAGAATGTAGTTCTCTGTTTGATCTCTACGAGTATACAATGGCCGGACCAACTGAGCCTTCACTGAGCCTTCACCACCATCATCAAAGATGTGCACTTTGTATTCTGAAACAGATGTGTCAGTTATAATTCATTTCTCTAAGCACTAAGTCAGTGTAACTCCACCCACCTACCACCAGAGACCCTTCAAAGACTCAAATGCAATCTCAGGCGCCGAGCTCCGTTCAGCTTGCCACTCACTTTCAGTCTAGCCGTGATATGGTGGCAGAGCAGAGCATACTGCACGGACCCATTGGCTGAAGTTCAGTGTGTCACACACTGCTCTGCCCCAGAAAAAGAGAAACTAGCCACATTAGATAACTGTACCAAGGTCAAGGCTAATGTGCAAATGCAGGAGTGTGGTCCAGAACTGGGCTTAACTTATTCTGGATTTGGCATGGTAATCAGGAACTCACAGTGCTATGGTGGCCTGTACAGGGGCCAGCATGATAGTTCAGTGAGTGAAGGCATTTCCTGCCAAACCAAGAGGATGACAGGAGTTTGAACCCTTGCACTCACATGCCAGAAAGAGTGAGCTGACTCCTGACTCCGAAAAGATGCTCTTTGACCTCCACCTATGTGAAATGTGTACGCTCGTGTGCAAACACACACACGCATGCACACTCACAAATAAATGGTGGTTTTTAAATAAAAGACCCACATAAGATCTCTACATTCTAGCAGGTAGCACTAATTAGACCCAGTGGTTTACTGAGAAGGAGGGAAATGGGGGGAGGGGGTGGAGGAGGGAGGGAGGAAGGGAGGGGGAAGAGAGTGGGAGGGAGAGAATGAAGATGAAGGTAGGAGGGGGATGAAGTGGGTGAGTGAAAGGGGAGAGTTGAGAGTGGATATAGTTAAAATATATCATGTACATGTATGAAAATAGTCAAAGAATAAATAAAAGACCTCTTTGATGACAGACTCAAAAAGGAAACATTTTGAGCTTTGTAAAATTTTAAAAAGAGGATTTGTCTGAAACCAAATTGCAAAACTGCTTGCCAAGAAAATAAGCTGTCAGTTCATTAACTTTGTGAGAGGCACTGTTTGAAAAGCATCTAACTGGAGTTTCAGTAATTCTGAGCACTGGCAATGCGCAGCAATGATCTGGCAGTGCTGGGCATTTGCAAGATGGGGAGAGATGGGCCCATGCTCCTCTCCTCAGCTTTCCCTGCCTGCTACTCATGGTGGAGCTCTCTGCCCCTCCCCCAACCCCATCATCTATCCAGTGTCCTTTCACCTGGGCCTGCCTTCCTCCACGTCCACTTGCAAACACCCTTTTCATAGTGCCTTCAGGATCCAGTTCCAATGTCACATTTTTGGGCCAACCCAATGAACCCCACCACCAGAGTTCCTGAACTGTGTCCCACAGGCGTTTCCTTCCAGGCTGAGTAAGATTGGAGGCCCACATTCATGCCCTGTGCCCTATTTCAAGGATACACGGATGAGGCTATGATGACTCGGGAGGTGTGACACTAATTAAAGAGCCTCCGTGACAGCTGGCAGCTTTTGAGAAGCCTAGAAGGCTGAAGCTGGTGGGGCTGGGTCAGAGCCTGCTGCATGCTAGCCTCGGGGTGTCAGGGATGCCCCTTAACCATGGCCTCAGTTTTGTTGTCTGTAAAATGGAGATCAGAGAAGTAATTATTCCAGGGGTTCTGATGAAGAAGAAACAAGTCCACCATTTTCCAAGGATGGCTGTGACACACAAAAACCCAGAACTGCAGGCTTTCTCATGCTTTCTAACCACCTAATTCTAACTATGCTCCTTACGAGCCCTGCCCCGGCAGTTTTCTGAACCTGACCTCTTTGCTCTGGTTTCTCTGAGAACATTCATCATATTTTCCTTCTGTTTTGGTATCTACAGAATATGTCATGTCTTCTGTGTATAAAAGTGCGTTGACCTGAAACCTTTCAGTCCTTACACTGAGCATGAGCAGAATAAGTTCTTCCTGAACAGATAAGTGTGGAACAGAGCTGATGATTAATGGCCTCACTCTTGAGTGAAGTAATGGGCAAATTAACAGGCAGGTACATGGCACATTAGGTAAAAGAGACTGGTCTGCTTTCAGCCTGGGTAGTTAGGCCTACATGGGTCTGAGAGGACAGCACATTGGCAGTCTTAGATAGACACGGAATGACGACACTCACCCTAGATGGGTTGTGAGGCTGGACCATATCAAACAGAAATCACACTGAGGCTGATCTGTATCTGACTTTGGAAGCATTGCAGAAACAGGCAGGCCCACGATCACCACGCATGTGCATGTCTCAGCACACGTGTGCATAGACATGCCTCTTCTAATCTCCTCTCAGTGGGACCCATCCTAAGAGCTCTGAAGCATGTTGGGCTGTAGTATGAAGAAGGTGTGAATTGCAGACGATAATCTGCCAGGCAGACAGCCCCCGTTAGACAGGCAGCCTCAGGAGCACAGGGTCCCAATCTCCACCACTTGCTCAGAGGGCACTTAGCAAACGTTCAATGTGTGAGTATTCACCTGAGCTATCCAGAAATACTTCTGAGAACTAATCACTGAAGAACTCACATGCCCTTCCTCCGCAGCAACACTAGGAGTGCTCCATGCATTGGGTACAGGACTGAGAAAGAACAGGGAGTCACAGAAAGTATCCCAAAGACCCCTCCAGGCCACCTAAGGCTGCTGTGTGGGGGTGGGTCAGCCATGTGCAGTCAAGGGCCAGACAGTAATATCTGTGGCTATGTCGTCCTTAGGGTTCCAACAGCTCAGTTCTGAACGCAGGAGCACAGAGCAGCTTAGACTATGAACTCATGAATGAGCATGGCTGGGTTCAAAACGACATCATCTACAAAATCTAGCGGGGCCAGATCCAGTTTGAGGACCGTAGTTTACCAACCGCACTCCTGTCAGCACTTCCAACAGATTAGGAGACTAAGGCAAATAGAAGCCAGTAACCACCTCAAATACACCTGACTGGTTAATAGCAACACTAACTTATGACTGATTAACTTATTCAGATTTACTGACCCTAAGCCAAAGCTGCAGGCTTTCTATCAAAGAAAACCTCATTCTTCATCACAATACACAGACACACCACAACGCAGGAAGCAAGGTTCCTGCTACCTTGAGTCTACAACGCATCCAGGGTAAAACGAAGGCCTTAATAATGCTACAGCATTCTCCTTCTACAACCACTACTTTCTCCCCTCAATTCCCTCAGCTTAATTTTCTTCGGAAACTGGATATACTATCTGAGAGCAATTGGTTCTGAGAGTCCCCAAAACCCCACCCCAGAGGAGGCCAAAATCCTGAGACACTAAAATTACTGCTTTTTCATGGAACCAGTGCACACCCAACTATATACCCCCTATTACTTAAGATATTAGATAGATTACTTATTATACTGAATACAATATAGATGGGACATAATAGCCATACTGTATTGCTTAGGGAATAACAGAGAAGCCTGCACTTGATCATTGCAAACGTTTTTTTTTTTCCCCCTCCTTGTGCATTTTGATCTGTGGTTGGTGGAATCCACAGATATGAGACCCACGGAGACAGAGGCTCAGCACATCCTCTCTATGTATGGGTCTCTCAGTGGACAGCTTATTTGTTGGGAACAGTAAGGGGTCATTCCACCAACCTCGGATCTTCCCAGTTAGAAAGTTCGTTGAGGTCACAATCTGATCCATGTCTGAGCGGATGGTCCCTTCCAGGTCCTTTGTCAGCGCTCTGCACTCCTCCTTCAAGGCATTTAATCCTTCTGAAACTTGGTGCTGAACCAGATTGTAGGCTTCCTCCAGGAGCTGAAACACAGAACAGTGGATCATCTATGACTGAAGGAGTTCCGGAAGGGAGGGAGGCCAGCCCACCACAGACTCTCACATAAACAGAGCTGAGCACATGCTCAAATTGTAAGAACGACTCTGTTTAGATTAGTTCTTAGGCCAGGGAGATTGAGCAGGTTCAAAGCTGACACTTTTTTACCTAGGAAGGAAAGGAATTATTTTAAAACAACACCAAATTCCCCCACCACCATCACCACCACCAAGAAAAGAAATAAAGAAAAAGAAAAAAAAAAAGTAAAGAGATGAGAACATTCATTTTGATACACAGTTACAAAGTAACATTGTAACTTACTCCAAACCAGGCCCTCTTTCTGTCATTCTTCTTCCCCTTCAGTTTAGGCAGCAGGTCAGTCTGGAGGGTCGGCAGGAGCTCCTCCATCACCAGCTTACTCAGGACCTGCAGAGTAAAGGAGAAACGGGGCAGGGCATCAGCGGAGGATGGCCAGCTCGAGGTCTCACGACAGCGTCCCTGTCCTGGGCTCCATGGGCTCTGAAGTAGGCAGAGGTGGGGGGATGAGGAGGAGAGACCTTGATGCTGATGGAACTCACGGCTGTGCATATGATAACCGTATAAAATCTTTGCTCACAAACTCAAAGGTAAATATTCTTCATATTCACAGGGAATAGATGTGTCTGCCGATATGTTCTACTACTGGTATCTCAATGGCAGGAACTATTTCCTAAATCCAAGCTCTTTGTGTTCACACTAACAAGATTCCTTGTGTTTAGTAGAATGAGAGGGTGACTTTCAGTGGCAGATAAGGTATCCTTAAACAGGAGCATCAAGTTTGGACATGATGGCTTGAGCCTGGTCTGTGGTCCTAAGACTGCCATTCTTTCTCAAGCCTCTGCATGCCTCAATCTCCTTACTCCAAGTATTCCCGAACATGCCTTTCATCCTCTGATGGTTACAAAAAGGATGGAGCAACAAAGTAAGGAGGTAAGAGAAACTATCAGACCACTCCAAGCCCTCAGTGTACTGCCCCACCCAGCACTGTGTCTTCTATCATTGCTTCTGTGCCTAAGAAAAAGGCTGGAGGGTGTGTTGTGGGAGGTAAAACCAAGGGAAAGAACAGGGTGGTTAGCCAAACCTCCTCCAAAGATACCAAGTCTAAGAGGGTCCCTGTAAAGAAGGAAAAGAAGGTACCAAAGGGCCAAGGAGATGCTGGCAAGGGCAGGAAACAGAGATTCCAAAACAAACCAGGCACAGAAAACTGAAGGTATTGTGTTTTTTTTTTTTCCATTATATTTACAGAAGTAGCTTTTTTTTTTAATATGAAGGTATTGTTGATGCTTCCGGGAGAGAGGGAGAGAGGGAGGGATGGAGGGAGGGAGGGAGGGAGGGAGGGAGGGAGGGACGGAGGGAGAGAGAGAGAGAGAGAGAGAGAGAGAGAGAGAGAGAATATAACTGCCTACTTTGAAATATTATTCTTTAAACAAGTTTTTTAAAAATGCACAATTTTGCTGGATGAGGTTGTACCTGCCTATAATCCCAAATACTAAGAGGTTGAATGGGGGGTGGGGTGGGGGATGGAGCATCCCTGGGTCAGTGTGAGCTACATGGTGAGATCCTGTCTCAAAAACAAAACACAACCAAGACAAAGCTGCAGAATTGTGTTACATGTTTTTAACACTTACGAACTCACATTGTTAAGCAACAGAAGATTTCATTGTTTCACTGTGTTTTAAAGGGGAGGGACATGTGCCATTAATCAACATCTCCTAGGCTGGATTGCTGTGGGAGAGCTATTTTTGCCTTATACTTTAAGAGGACTATCTCGTGGCTCCCAGGAGAAGGGTTTCCTTTCAGGGACACGCAGCCACCTGGGCTAATGCCTATGGCACTGTTTTTAAAAAGCCACTCTCTCACTCTGTTTTCTGTATTTAATGTCATTAAGCCCAGAGATCTGTTAGAACCTGACACCCCACCCCCCGAGCGCCAGGCCCAAAAGCTGACTACTGGTATGCCAATGTTCCAGCAGTGCCATAAGGACAGAGTCTCTTAAGAGAGCAAGCGGCCCCTTTTCTCAGCTACACATCATCCGATGGATAATTCTGCCTTTGCCACGCTGCGTCTGAAAGCCAAAGTCGGCTGGTGAAAGTGTCTTCAGTAGCATGCCAACGATGAAGTGCCAACCTTTACCCCAAACACTCCCCGTGGATAGAATGAAGACAATATTGTGTTTTACAGCAGCCTTCTCCTGCAGCCATGCACTGAAGAAGGCAGCTAGAAGGTTGATAATGACCCATGTACTGGCTGGAATATCCTGTCTATGAAAAGTATCATTAAGAAACCTGGACCCTCCTTAGGCAAACAATTGAAAGATAAATTAGCAGCAAATACTATAAAACAAAGTGACACCTGTGGGCTAAGCAGACGTAAAGGGACATGGAAAGTTTTCTGAGTGCTCTGTAGGAGTGTCCCAAATCCATCCTAAAACTCTGTGCTGATCGATGATGCTCGTGTTCCCTTGCATCTGAGTAGCAGTCCACACGTTCACCATAGCCCCCCACCCTTCCTTCTCTGCTCTCAGGTGTGACTTGGGGAAGCCCTGCTGCTCTGATTCACTTAACCTGGAGTCTTCTGAGGATCACAGCTCAACAGCAACAGCAGGCTGCAGACTGAGGTCTGCAACAAGGCAGGGGCACCGTCGAGAATGTCAGCAGGCAGCAGAGCAGACCGTCACTAGAGACATTTGGTCTGTGAAGCTGAAGTAATATTTATCCAAAACAGCTGACCTCCGTCTCGTAAAAGTTCAAATTATACTTTGGGCTACAAGGAAGTTCTCTCTGAGCTCACTGGTCAGCCACATCCATGGAAACCCTCACAAGCTCACTGGCCTTGGCCCTTCTCCAGGGCTCCATTATGGCAGGGTGTGACGCTCTCGCTGGACTGAATAGGAATGCTCTGAGGCTGGAAAGGACAAGTGGGCTGGGTCCCTGGTTCCCTGGGCTCCTGGGAAAGGAGCTGTTAGGCTCAGTACAGCTGAAGGGCTCCCATCTGCTACAATGTGGATCTACCTCAAGTGATGAAGATAACAGAGGCAAGACGTTCACAGGCCTTGAAAACTCACAGATGGACTTGTGTTTCCTTTCTGAGTCACTCTCTGTGGAGCATTAAGAGATGATCTTATAAGATCACTGTTTTCTGGGGATCTCATAAGAAACTTGATGTAGGCAAACATATTGAAAATCAGCAGGTTCAGCCATTTGATTCAGTGAGTAATTAATCGTCCCCAGGTCACTCCTGCCCAGGTGAGTGAGTTCTTGCTGGAACCTATGCCCAAGACCTATCAAGTATGGTGTGAGGAGAGAGAGCTAAGATGGATGGAGACTAAAGCAAAGCACAATGGGAAATGCTGTCCTGGTTGAAAAGTCTTGAAGTCAAGAGTCACAGTTCTGCTCGTTTGTCCTTCTGCAGAGACTGGATTGATTTTGAGCTTGAGTGTGAATGGATGTGAGAAGACCCAAATGTTACACACAAAGGCCAAAGAAAACCAACATTCCATCTGGGTGGGCTTGCAGTTTGCCTCTGCTCTTTCCCACATGATGTTCCAAGAAATTTGCTTCTATTTTACAGCTTGGGAACTTGAAAAGAAAATATGTCTGGGAAAGAAAGAAAGAGGGGGAAGAGAGGCTCCGAGGGGGGTGGGTAGGGGTTGGGAAGAGGCCCGAGGCTGGCAGAGCCTGGGGTACCATGCCATCTCATGCCAACACCACCTTCCTCATCCTCTAAATTCAGCTTCCTCCCATCCTTTTTTCTTTTTTTTTTTTTGGTTTTTCGAGACAGGGTTTCTCTGTGTAGCCCTGGCTGTCCTGGAACTCACTTTGTAGACCAGGCTGGCCTCGAACTCAGAAATCCGCCTGCCTCTGCCTCCCAAGTGCTGGGATTAAAGGCGTGCGCCACCACCGCCCGGCTTGCTTCCTCCCATCCTGACACTGCTTTGTCCCTCGCCTGCTTACTCTGGGTGACCCACCATGGCCAGCTCTCCATAAGCAAGAGAGAAGCCTGTGGGCTTTTTGAGGGAAAATAGCTAATCAAATAAATAAATAAATATGAAGGTTCTATTAACTCCCCATCAAACAGAATTTACTGAGTTATACCATAAGGAACCTCAAACATAATTTTTATAATTTTGTATTTTAAAAAGGTGAGAAGAAATGGTGAGAAATTTTAACTGCTGGGCTGTGGAGTGAAGGATTTCCTCACACATATAAGAAACCAAAGATGTCATCAGATTGATCAAAATGAACAAACCAAGCAGGGTTTGGTGCTGTATACCTCATATATGACAAAGGAAACCGAGGGAGGTAAGGCAAGAGCTTGAAGCTAGCCTGAGCTACAAGCCAATAATACCTTAGGGCTAGCCTGAGCTACAAGCCAATACCTTAGGGCTAGCCTGAGCTACACGCTGAGACCCTGTCCCTCAAAACAACAAAAAAACCCAAACCAACAGAGCACACTCACTGAAGTCACACTATGCCCTAAGAGCAAAGCACTGTGCTTCTTCTCAAACTAGAAGCTGTAAGAAGGGGTAAGACTGAGGAAGGGCCTGTAGTGGTGGCACATGCCGGTAGGATTTGCTGAAGGAGGCAGAAGCAGGAGGATCACGAGTTCGAGGCCAGCCTGGGCTACACATTTTAAGCCGGGTGGTGGTGGTGCATGCCTTTAATCTCAGCACTTGGGAGGCAGAGGCAGGTGGATTTCTGAGTTTGAGGCCAGCCTGGTCTACAGAGTGAGTTCCAGGACAGCCAGGGCTACACAGAGAAATCCTGTCTCAAAAAACAAACAAAACAAAACAAAAAAAAAAAGACTGAGGAAGGATGCCCCTCCCAAAGGCAGGCCCCATGTCTGACTGGACCCTTGGGCCCTAGGCCCTGTGTTACTGAAGCACTGTAGGTGAGTGTGTCTACTTAGAGGGCCCCATTCAAGATATCTTGAATGAAGACCAGTCTAGAAGGAATAGACAAGACCAAGGGAAGTTTTCTGGTCTTAGAACCAAGCAGCCTGGGAAGGACGCGATGTTCCCACCCACCTGGTTAATTTAAAGGCAAATAAATACCTTATACCTGCAGCTACTTGACATTTTTGCCCATTTTTCTTTCTCATGCGTTCATCTGATAGTGCTCGTAGCTCATATTGACAAGTAGAAAATGTGTTGATGCTTTTACCAAGCATACAAACATTTTCACCTAAACAGCCTGCCAGGAAAGTTATTCTGAGACACTGCTCTGCCTGGACCTCTGCCTATAACAACCATCACCACGAAGGCTTGCCACACTCGTGTGAGTCATTACTACTAAGAGAGCAATATAAAAGGAGTCACTTAGCTCTTTTGCACTTTCTGTAGCACTTAGTGCATGTTAGCCTAAAGGATAAAGTAGACAGAAAGCGCGCGCGCACACACACACATACATACACACACACACACACACACACACACACACACTGAAACACTCAACCCCACAAAAGTTCTACTAAATTCTTGTTTTCAGTGGAAAGAAATGTGAACTGACATATGATTAAGACTTTAAGTGAGGGACTGGAGAGATGGCTCAGTGGTTAAGAGCACTGGCTGATCCTCAAGGGGACCAGAGTTCAATTCCCAGCACCTACAGGACAGCACACAATTGTCAGTAACTCCCGCTCCAGGGAATCCAACACTCTCACACAGACACACATGCAGGCAAAACACTAATACATATAAAATAAAAATAAATTAAAGATTTTAAGTGAAGGAAAATATGAAGCAAGTGGCCTAGGCAGGAGATGAAATAAAGTTGCTGAATGCATAAGTCACTTAGCTGTTCTGTGCCTCCCAGTTCCCTCATGCAAACTGTCCTTTCCACTCTGCAAGACTGCCAAGACACACTTAGGGTTTGAACATTACAAAATGTCACACAGGAACATTTTAATACAGGTGTCTGTATTAAATATCTGTTAAATATTAAGTATGTTGTCTACTCGCTAGGCCAGGCAGTTTGTTTCTGTTTCTTATGCTTTGGGTTTTCTTTGGTGCATAAAGTATTGTAAATATTTCAACTTCTCAAAGTCTTAAATGGATCCACTTCTGCAAACTATTGGACACTAAGAATTGTTTGAAATTCTAAAGTGTTCTCGGGTTGGAAATATACAAGTACATGTGTGGACGTGTAAGAACACACTCGACACAGAACCCTTTGGCTCATAACCAAAACAACAAAAGACACTCCTAGCTGTGTGAACAAACTGCTCTCACAGACTTTGCGACCTAACTAAGCACTGTGGGCTGCCCTCCTGAAGGCCAGGGCTGGTGGTCTTCATGTGAACCATAGCTCATTGACTCAACGCTTTTAGGCAGCTCAGGGAAACGCCTTGAAAACCACATCCTCTATGTGTGCAACTTTCATTATATGGTCTTGACCCCTGTCACACAGATGAGAGAGGATCCACAGCTCCAAGCCCCATAGTACCTGGACTTCATCCCCGGTAGTCATTTCCCATGAGCCATAGTGACCCTTCTCCTGCCGGAAGAACTGCACAGCTTCTAAAAAGGCTTGGGCTTCAAATGTTGTCTGCTTCATGTAATCTAAAAGAAAGAAAAGGGGCATTTCATAAGACATGTTATTTTGCATTCTTCTGTGGTTCTTCAAGTATGACAGGCCAATTCTCTATTATAAGGCACGAGAACACAGGACAGTAAGCAGGCAGTCCGGTAGGAGCTCATTTGTAAGTGTCTACCACAATGCTTACTCTCCCTCCAAGAATCCCATCACTTACTGAACGAAGTGGTGGGGACCATCATTACTTCCCCCTCCCCGCCCCCCACCTCCCTGTTTCTTCTCCCTCCTTGCCTCGTCTCAAACGCTGTCCCTGGGCATCCAAGGACTGCATGCCACCAATAAGAAACATCTCCTTTGAGTCATCTGTTGTGATGCAGCTGACCCCAAACTAAAGACCAGTTTCTTTGTGAGCTGATGTCAGCCCTCTCTGTCAAAAGTAGCTAGTGTCTACATAGTCTGCTAATTTATGTGTATGAAAATGGCAATAGCTGGCACATAGCAAGATACCGTTTATTTAAGGACATCACCCATTTCATTGAGAACTGACAAAAATTCCAGAGGGAAGTATTGTTATCACCTCATCTGACAGATGAGTCTGACAAGGTAGAGAAAGCAGAATTAACTGCCTATGGTCACACAGGTAGTCAGTCGAGGGTCCTGCTGAGAACTGGGTAGGTGTCTGACTCTGCATCCCACCTTGATGAGTTTGTTCCTGCATCTGAGAAGTAACACATTACCAGAAAGGAGTGACTGTCTGTACAGTGGTGGGATTTAAGTTTTCGAGATGGCAGCTGGGGCTGAGTAACCTGCCTGGAAATCCGAAAGCCACATTGTGCAATCTTCCTGCCAGATGGTAGTGGTACACACCTTTAATACCATCACTTAGGAGGTAGAGGCAGGCAGATCTCTGTGAGTTCCAGGCTAGCCTGACCTACAAAGCAAGTTCTAGGACAGCCAGGGCTGTTACACAGAGAGATCCTGTCTCGAACCCCTCCTACCCTGCAAAAAAACCCCAAAAAAACAAAAAACCAAAAAACCAAAACCAAACCAAGCCAAAACACAAAACCCCCAGAACATTATGTGTCTTCCTTCTTAAAACTAGCTTGTGGCCTTCTTTCTTTAGCTTCAGGTTTGCTGAGGGACTCCTTCTGTAGCCCAGCATCCTGACTACCTAGTGCAGGCTGAACTAGAACTCACAATCCTGTCCCAGGCTCCTGAGTGGATGAGCCATCGCTCCAGCTAAAGCTAGCTCTCAGAGAAGGAAATGATAACAGAATGATAGAGGTTTCGATGTGGAAAATGAACTCAAAAATAATCTTGGACCAGCAAGATGGTTTAGAAAGAGGTGGCTCTCAACCTTCCTAATGCTGCGACCCTTTAATGCAGTCCCTCATGGTGTGCTGACCCCCAACCTTAGATTTATTTTTGTTGCTACTTCATAACTGTGATTTTGCCACTGCTATGAACTGTAAGGTAGTTATTTTTGGAGACAGAGGTTTGCAGAGCGGGTCTCGAGCCGCAGTGGAGAACATTAATAAAGGTGTTCACTGGTAACCTTGATGACCTGAGTTCAATCCCTGGGACTTGCACAGTTGAAAGAAAGAACCAACTCCTGCAAGCTGTCCTCTGACCTATGCCATGGCACATACAAATTCACATATATACATTCAATAAATTGGCAAATAAATGTAATTAAAATTTAAAAAAAAAATCTAACCAGGCACTTTTGGGAGTACAGCTCACTGTGGTAGAGTGTGCACTTAGCATGCATTGGTCCTAAATTTGGTTAAGTTTCATGCCCAGTATACACACACACACACACACACACACACACACACACACCCCTAATCAAATTGTAAAGAAATCCATAACTAGAAAGGGAAAATGAAGGGGCAAACAGCAAGCCTCCACTGCGATAGGGCACACAGCTCTCTTGCTAGAAACTATAATCTACAGATAACTATAATCTACAGATAATTTATAATCTCTGTGTGTGGACTCTATTAGAATGCAGGCAGCAGGGTCACTGCAGGGAGAGGCGGCATCATAGCTTTAGACCATCAGAATTACTCAGTCAACGTTAAATGGTTGACTGGGCGTAACTTAAGAGAATCAGTCGGCCTTGGTAGGTGACGGTCAGCTAGCAGGTTATGGATTACCTCCTTTGAGGTTTTCTAGATTATAAAGCAGCAGGTGCTTAAAAGAGAAAACACAGCTTAGGGCATAGCATCTACAAGAGCTAAACACTCTTCATAGTGAGAGTACCACGAAGCAATCCTAGGACACCTTCCACATTACAGAAGAACTGGCTTCTCATCAACATCGACACAGAGACTTGCTCAAAATGGAAAAACCTGGGAAAATGGCCTGTCCCACAAATCGAGTTTTCTAATTGATGTATCTTCTTTCGTGTTATTTTTCTTGGCTTGGCGACCCACTCAGTGTTTAACCTCAGAGGATTAGAAAACGAAAATTAAGGTGGTCCTTAAAATTTTTGCTTTCCCCACAGTGTGTTCTCCCCACAGCGGGACTGTGATACAGGGCTCGGCACACTGGGAAGGACTGGACAGGGTGAGATGGAAACTGTAATTACCACGTGGAGATTCCAGATGACTCATGCACTCTTATTTTTAACAGCTGTTTTTATTTCCAATCTACGGAAACAGAGAGGGGAAAAAATGTGACTGTGGATGCGGAGGGGGTGGGTATGGCCAGAGCTGCCAGCCAAGGAGCGAGGGTTTCAGTTCCTTGGTGCTTTATGAGCAGTTCAGCTTCTCTCCCTTCCTTCTTCCCCAGCTGACCTCAGGAACTGGAGGAGAGAGTTTATATCCTGTCCACAGCCGGCTATGTCTATGTCCAAACAAGCTGACCTGTGTATGGACAAGTGTAGCACTAAAGATATGGGGTGGGAGGGGGTAAGAAAATAGGATTTGGAGACAATGATATTAGCTTGACAAAAGTCAAAGAAGGGGTGTCAGGAAGTGAGCATGCGATGGTGCAGGAATGAAGAGCCTCGCCTCAGGCAGAGAAGAAAGGGATAAGGAACTAGGCGCCCACAGAAGAGGTCACAGTCAGTCAGCAATGGAATCCGGAGACAGAGAGCTCTCACCATTAGGACAAATAAAATCTTAAATTCCCCTCTTGGATAGTGGGAGACAGACCTAATTTGCCAATCTGTTGTTAGATTTTTCAGCTTATAAGCTAATTAAACAAATTGATTTATGGAGAAAAAAAAAAAAACAAAGAAAAAACTTGGAGAAGAGATGTGCCACAGGGTAAGTTTCTCTGTGAGTGTCTGCTCTGGTGATGATGAGCAAAACTCAGAAGCCCATTGCCAGCTCAGTAAGCAAACAGAGAATGAAGTCTGCCAAGGACAGAGCAGTGCTGTGCCGAGGTCACCCGACCTCCGTTGTTCCTCCTTGGTTGTTTGCAGAGAGAGGCAGAGCTGAACTCATTACAGGTGCTTGAGAGAAAGCAGATTGCCCGTTACTTCATCAGCATCCTGTTAGGAGTTCTCAGGGGAACACACTGCACCTTCGCAGCTACCCTCTCTCCTGCCAATAAGCAATCTGAGGGTTTTTAGTTCGGTGGCCTTCAGGAACTTCCTGCTCTTCCGCAAAGCTTTCCCTCTGCAGGAAGACTTACGGCAGGTAGCAAGCGGGCCAGAATTTCCTTTTCCCACATGGTCTAACTTAAAGACTCTACAGGGGGCTGGGTGTACAGGGGAGCAACTGAGGCATCTGTTAAAGCCAGATGGAGAAAATGGGGGGGGGGAGTTCATGTCTTAGCTGAAGGTCACACAGCTGGCCAGAGTCAGAGCCAAGGGGTGTGTCCTGCGTGGCCTTGGCATTCACGGCTATTTAAATCATAGACTATGAGAATCAGGAGTGATCTTAATGCTCACTGACCGTGAGGTTTTCAGTGTTGAGAACCTTCAGAAGGCCGGCCTTGGCTCAAATAGATCTAGTGACAGAAAGTTCAGAATTTAATGAAATGGTTCTTTTCCATTCCAGAACTACTCTAATTATTTGAAAATTTAAATGTTTATCCTTCTTTCGAGCCACTATGTTTACACACACACACACACACACACACACACACACACCATCCACTTTGTCTCTTAGAGTAAATTAGTTCTCATTACTCCTCTTCCATAGCTGGGCTAATTCCCAGGTACCCACAGAGTGGACTAACTTTCTCTCAACTCCTCTTTAAACAATTTGTTTACCTTTGGATCTTTCTACTTTTACCCTTCTTTTCTCCCCCGTGATGGGCTCTAAGGTATCACACTCTTTGTCCTAGCACCCACCACAAAACACGTGATACTCTCTGCCCCTTTCTGGTTTCTTCTTTAATGTGGCCACAGCATCCGGGTGACTCACGCATTTCTTTTAATCCAGTCAAATCCATAAACTTCTTTTCATATGAGATGCTTGCCAACCTAAGCATCTCCTGACTTGCACTTCTACTTTTGATATCAGGCCAGCCTTTAAAGCTTATCCGTATTAAGTGGCAACTCGCTGAGACCAGCCCCACCTGACAAACCATTTCAAAACTGGAATTCTGCCCCATACCCTCTTTCACCCAAGAACCAGGAAAACTGCTAGATTTGCCTTCTTTGTTTCTATTCAATTCGCTGGGAAAACGTTCATAAAGTCCAGAGCACAGACAAACCCTGGGAAACTATAAGCATTTTAGCAGGCATGTGGGAGACACATTGTAGCTATTCATTCAACACTGTATCCCCAGGGCCAGCAAACGTCTAGGAAAGCTCTGTTGTCCTTGGTCTCTCCCAGGTCCTCATCTCTGCAGCTGCATGGAAAACTCATATTTGAGGGAGATGATTAAGGATTTTGCAAGGGAAGCTTGCTTTCCTAGGCCTCTCGGGGACAGTTATTCGGGGGGCCAGCCAGAGAGACATCGTTTTTTGTTTTTTTCCACTTGTGCAGATTTATAACATGCCTGAGCTAACCGAAGCCCCAAAGCTCCCAGGCCTGTGGAGTCGGTACAGTATATACTGTGACTCTGGCTGCTCTGCCAGATCTAGGTTTGGAAGCGCCTTGTAATTCTGTTTTATGGATAACCTCTACCAAGCCCTGTCAGCTGATCTGCAGAGCGATTTGGGCAAGTTATATAACAGCATTCCTCTCCTCCCCGGGCTTCTGTGGTTTCTTACCACAGACTCTCCTAACCCTTCCCCAGTTCCAGTTCACAGCACCCTCCCGGGGAAGCCAGTGAGGATGCTTGTCCTAGGGTTTAATCTAGAACAAGGAAGAGAAGGCGTGCGGTGAAGATGACCGAGATCAATTGAGTCACTACTGTGGATTAGAAACCATCTCATAAAATCTCCATATTGCAAAAGACTAGGGACAGAGCTTCAGGGGTAGATTATGGTCAAGCAAGACTCAGTTACCTCCGGACCCTTTTCTAACACTTTATGGTTTAATGTTTCAAAACTACTTTATAAAAACTAATCAACTAGAACAGGGGCTATCCCAAAAGCCATTGCCTGTATGTAGGATATATTCTACTAGCTGGGCTGCCTTGTCTGGCCTCAGTGGGAGAGGAAGCCTCGCACAGACTTGAAGTACCAGGGTGGGGGTAGGGGAAAACCCAGGGGGCCCTCCCACAGGCTCAGAGGAGAAGGGGAGGGGAGATGAGGGAAGGATTGTGGGAAGGGGTGACCAGGAGGTAGGCTGTGAGCAGGATGCAAAAGGAATAAATAAAACACTAAAATCAAATTTAAAAATATTATATTCAAAAGATATTATATTTATATATGCATGTGTGTGTGTGCACGTGAACACGTGTGTTTTACAGATTAATGTTTGAAGTTATCTGCAAGGGGTGTTTCGTTGCAAAGTTTAGAATCATGGAATTCAGGACTTTGGTCATATGGCAGGTACTGCTGAGCCTAAACTCTTTATTTTAGAACTGTCCAGTCAAGGTCTAAAGAGACCATGAACTTACATTACTAAAATTAAAGCCAAATAATGTAAATTTACCCACTAGATTTAATAATGGCTGGTGTCCACACTACTAAAGTGGCAGTGAGTATCTTTTGCTTTAAAAACTATATATGACCTAAATAGAGATCTATTACTACATTATAGGGGCTACCTTGAGGTAATGAGAAGAAACTGCAACATTACTAGACACCCCCAAAACACATCTTAGAAAACCATGAGACTAAAATATAAATCGATTACTCTCATCATCTGTGTCCTTGCTGGTGGACACAGACCTATCAGGCAGAAAAGATGAACATGTCAGAGATAGATGTACACATTTCAGAAGTCCAGGGTTGGTTGCTCTAGGCGAGAACACAAAACATAACAACTTCCTCAGAAGAGACAGACTACTTCTAAAAATTAAAAAAAAAATAGTCTATTGGGGAAAAAATTGTTTTGTAAGAAGTTGTAACCACACAGAAGAAAACCACATAGATGAGCCATGCCTCGTGACTTGTCAATAAAAACTAAAAGACTGTCAACAGAGAAAAGGAAACGGCGGTCTTCAGAAGAAGTGGAGGCAGACTGGCCTCATTTCTTTCAGATAAACATATTAGATTGGCTGATTAGAAGGCTGTTGAAGACATCCTGTGTCTAGGTTTGGCACTGATCAACGGTTTTCGAGATTTTGACAGGCACACTGATGAAGTTCAGGTTGGCTGATACTGCAAATGGACCCAGAAAAAACATTAAAAAAAAATGATGGGTGCTTGTTAGAGGGCTGAGGTTACTGACATCATAGAGGGAAATCTGTAGAGTACCTTAATGCATTGCCCATTCCCTGGAAAACATACACATCTTCACAATACATCAAATATCAAATCTTATTTATCTATTAACTAACATACCACAAACTGCAGTAAGCCCTGAGGAATTAAAAGACAAAAAGGAGAAAGTTTTTAACTCCCAGGTCTCCACACTCTACTAGATTACAGACTCTGAATCTAAAATATAATATAGTATGGATAAATGAATTTAGAACTTGGTCCAACAACATGACCACAAAACTATGTGGCACATACCCTACACAATAGACTGATAAGTAAATTCTTTTTTGTGAAATTCTAATCTTTAACTTCCTTTATTTTTGCGGCATGTTGTATATATGTGCACGTTTGAACATTCTACAAGAAGATGGAATCTTTTCTTCAGGTGCACATTATTCTACTAAACTTGAAGACTGCCCCTAAGCCTGGGTTTCTCTGTACCTGTGAGGTCAGTGAGAGTCAGGGGTCTAACATGTCATCCACAAAGCGAGTGAGGTTGGGTTTCAGATGTGTGGGTTATAGCAAAGTCAGGGGTGGATTCTGAAATTTGCTCCCCTGAGCTTATCTTTCTATATGATCTCTCTTTGCGGAGCGCCCGAAGAGGTTGCAAATATTTTTAAATGAAGGGGAAAGGGCAGAGTATTTCTGAATTGGACTAAACCAATTCAAATATCTCACGGCCTTGGAGACAGAAATCTAGAGGAAGGGGATTCTCGTGGCTGTGAAGATTTGCAATAAGAAGAGCTTTGGCCTCACTCCATGTAGATTCGGCTCCTAGAGTCAACGTCCTGTTATGGCTTAGTTCCTGTGTAGAGGACTCACTCAGATCCCTTTAGAAAATCCTTGCAGCTTCGCAGTCTCCCCAGCATAGCAGTCACCATTTATAGATAGTATGAGCATGTCAGACATATGCCTCTCCTGTCTCCAGTAAGCTTTAAGAGGATAAGGGCTGATCCTTATATTAACCATGGCTTCCTCAATGGTGCAGGACTTATCAAATGATCAAAGAACGAGGAATGAGGGAAGAGAGGCAGGGATTAAAATGGTTGAGAGAGTATTAGATTAAATCTCATACGATTCCTTCTAATCTGAAATTCCATAGTTAGAGACATAACCCAAGAGATGCAAATTACGAGACTATCTTAATGAGTCCCTCCCTTACTGTTTAAAAGAGCTACAGAAGAGATATAGCTCTATGCCAGGGGCCCACGGATGTTAATAAGCATCAGGGTACCCTAGATGACTTAGTCAATAGATTGCCAAGTATTCTACTCCCACAGGCCTGCCTTGGTGGACCTGAGATGGGGCTAAGAGTTTGCATCTCTGCTATGCTTCTGGGTGATGCTCGTGCTGCAGGCTCAGGACACACTTAGAGAAGAATTCTGCTGCAGCAGTGGGGCTGTGATTCTTAGACATCAGAAGCACCAATGGTTAGTAATTCCCAGTTGTAGTCCAGCGTGTCTGGGATTGGAGCCAGGGTGATCTGTTCCAGTGGATTATAGACACACATGGGGTGGGGAGATGCACAGAAGAATCAGACATAGAAAAATGTGAGGGTTGAATATTTAGGGTCTTGGTGACCTAGTTCCCCATCAGCGGATTAAGAACTGTCCTTTTTGTCAGCTGCTCATTCACTTAATACAGTGAAAACTTGTAGTTACCAAAACAATATTTAAAAATGGTACAGGTACTGGCTCCCGGGGCAGGGAGGAAGCTCTAGATGAGACACAGCTCATCTGAGATTGCAGGACCCAGGTAGGAATGAACCGAAGACAGACAACCCCACATGGGGCCACATGGCCCAGGCATGGAAGAAGCCCAAGATGATCACCAGCTGAAGCCATGAGACCCAGGCTAGGAGAAAACCCAGGGTGACCACCAACCTGGCACCAGAGGGTCCAGACAGGGAGTTAGCCTGAGATGACCACCAGTCTGAAATGACCCCTGCCTAGTGCCATACTGTACAGGTAAGGCATGGCACTCTTGAGACACTTCCACACACCCAGAGGCTCCAAACACCACTAAGAGGAGCAAGTTAGCGGTGGAGAAAGGAAAGAGAAGCAGAAGGATATGGGCAGAATTGGAAATTGAGGGCAGTGAGGATCAGCCTGGTGTGAGTAGCCAGTGATGCCACCTGGGGCCATGGTGAAGTCCTGACCTGTGCTGTTACTGGAGGCTATGGACATTGCCCCTAGCCAGCTGCAATACTCTGGAAAGTGGGCCCCACATATCACCCAGGCAGCACAGTGCAGCTGCCCTGGTTGAGGAGTTGTAGGTGCTCGGATACCTCTCAAGTCCAGATCCAGGCCTTTGAATTGACTCACCCCAGCATCCAACCCATTGATGGAGGACATGCACATGGAAAAATGGCCCTGCCTCTTGTCTGCAGTGCAGTGGTGTGGACAAGGGAGTTATCCCCTCCCATCATGAGAGCAGGAGAGCTCTCCCTGCCCCTCACCCGCTGTAGCACTTGGGGGAGAGAACCCAGTACCTCACCTGGGCAAGCTAGCCAGAGGACAGGAGAGCAAGAGAGCTGGCCTAGCCATTTACTGGCTACAGCATTAGATGGGCCAGTCAGAGCAAGGCAGCAGAGCTCATCCCTGTAGTGTGTGGGTACAGAAGAGCTGGTGGGCTGACAAGCTCAGATACCTCTCAGGCCCAGATCCTTTGAATTGACTCACCCCAGCATCCAACCCATTGATGAACTGTTAGAGTGCATGAAGGGGCTGGTCCTACAGATCCAAAACTGTAAGATTTCCATGACACAGGGCAACAATAGGATATCTGAGAGGAGACCCAGTGAGGTTTCAGTGTGGATAGAATAGCAGAAACCAGAGGCCTTGAGCCAGACCAATGACTCACTACAATAAAAATTTGCAAGCAAAGAAGTGTGGACAAAAGGGTATACTGTGGGACACATTGTGGCATGCTGAAGTTTTCACAATAAGATATTTTTTTCTCTTGGAGGGGGGATTGCAAGAGTGGGGGCTGGGCATGAGGGGAGGGGGAGACAAGTGGGATTGGGGTACTGATGTGAAATTCACAAAGAAGTAATAACAAGTTTTTAAAAAATGGTACAAGGATGAGATGGATCTGAGAATATATGGAAAAGATGGTAGCCACTTGAGATCAGTCAAAAGGCACCGTTCTAAACCCACGAGCACCCCTCCCCATTCTTTTCAGAAGCAGCCACTGACTGGATATAAATCCTCTGATAGACGCTGGATTAATTTCCATGTTTGCGTGTGCGGTGGTTATGAGATCATTAGCCTCTCTAGGCAACAGCCTTCTCTTCTCTGGGACAAATAATCTCAGTTTCCTTTGCTTTAACTTTTTCTTTCAAAGCCTTAAAAAATAAAAATGACCCACATCCAGCCTCATCCAAAACTGTGGATGTCATCATTAGCACCCTCTTTGTGAGTACCACAAAATCCTCTGTGGTCTGAAGATGAGAGGCATTGAAAGACTGTCCATGGCTATGGAGCTCTTTATCACACTTTGGGACTTGATGACTTGGACAGAGGAAGGCCAAGAGGGTAATGGCAGACTCAATAACTTGCAGACAAAGATGACTGCAAGAGCAGGTTTGTGTCCCAAGGCCATAAGTTCAGAACTGTGAACCCAGGACATCATAGTCGTGCCCTCATCTGTGAAAGCACACTTTCCACATCCAGAAGCTGGCAGGATGGTGACCAGACCAGGTCAATCTCAGAGAACGAATCGCTGGCATGAACTGGCATCACTTCATCAAATCCTAGCCTGGCACTGCCGCAGGGTCCAGCACAGGTCACGATGACACTCTCTGGCAGCATTCCAACATCGTCATCACCAATGATTAACAGCTGCACCTACCTTGAACTTATCAGGTTTTACAGTTTACAATATCTCATTTGATTCCCATAGCAATCTCAAGAGGCAGGCAAGCCAGATGTAATCATTCTAGGTTAAAAAAAGGGGGGGGGAAGGATTTTATACACACACACACACACACACACACACACACACATATATATATATACACACACACACACACACACACACATGCATATATATATATATATATATATATATATATATATATATTTGCTCAGGGTCATAGCAATAAATAACGCATTCTATCAGGACATCAAGTGGGAATAAAAACAATAGGCAGACAACAAAGTTCTAGTCTGATGTAAGGCTCAACTGCAAAATGGACCTGACTTTACTTGAAACTTCTAATTATGGTCTAGCTTATCTAAAGTAATATATTTCACTTTTCCTTATTTATAAATTTCTTTCAAAGACCTAAAGAATTCAATTGAACCATACTCTCTCCTTTCTCCTTAAGAAAAGGAGATGTGAGGGCTGGTGAGATGGCTCAGCGGGTAAGAGCACTGACTGCTCTTTCAAAGGTCCTGAGTTCAAATCCCACAACCACATGATGAGTTCAAAATCACAACCTTTCTACAGCAACAGAGTATTCATATACATTAAATAAATAAATAAATAAATAAATAAATAAATAAATAAATAAATAAATCTGAGAGAGAGAGAGAGAGAGAGAGAGAGAGAGAGAGAGAGAGAGAGGGGCTCCAAGAGCCTGGAAACCTATCGCCTGCTCTGACCAGAAGCGTGAGAACATGGGCTAATTTCATGATGTCCTCCTCAGGTTTGGAGGAACAGAAAACTGTTTAGGGCTCAAATTCTTAGGGACCGGGTCATTTTACAACAATGGGAACCCCAGCAATCATAAACCAATAAAAACAGTGTCTACATTCCTGACCCATGACGAGGAGTGCTTCTGCCAACAGAGAAGTGTTTAATTTCTGGGTTAGCCGATCCCACACAGTACAGTGATTCTCAAAACTGCTTTAAGCCAAAAGACACTTGGCGAACATTTGACTGCTGGGGTTTTTGAGGGCCTGGGATTCTGTATTCACGTGTGTTGTCTCACAAAGCAGTCTCTTAATGCAGCTTACATTGGGCTCAACTGTGTGATTTGTGTTAAAAAAAAAAAAAAAAAAAAAAAAAACCTTTAAGCACTTTAAGTTATTTTCAGGAAAGGCCAAAGATGTCTTCTTGAGTAACTAGCTTACAGCGATAGAATTCCTGACTGGAATGTGATGACAGCCGAGCTAGGAAGGTCATGGAAAAGTAGTCTAGGATAGTTTTAATTGCAAAAATGATCACGTTATATACCCATCCTGACTTAGCAGTGTAACATGTACAGTGACTGGAAGAAAAACAGATATGAAAAGAGCTATGGGGGAATTTTGTATTTCTGACTTAACAGTTATAAAATGTATTAACTGTCCTTTGAAAGACATATGCGGATTTAAAAAAACGAAAAGCACTTAAAGTATGTTAGGCACCCACAGGAGGCTGAGGCCAGAAGACTGCGGAGAACAAGAGGCTGGTGAGTTCTAGGTCATTGAGATACTGTCTCAATGAAATCACGAGGAAGAGGAGGAGGAGGAGGAGATACACATGTACACTCATACATACATTTACTTATCTGCAGGACCATGAGCTATTTTTACATCTCTAGAGTCAAAGTAGCCCCATGGATCTAAGACAGCAACTGTGAACACTACCAGTTGCTAGCTCACAGCCTGGTGTTCCAGGGTCCCCACAGGTAGGGGCTGTGCCCAGGAGCCAGGAAGAAATTAGTATTAGTAAATGGGACGGCATAGAGAAAAGCCAGCTTTCTCACCCTGGGAGGAAGGCAGACCTTGAGCCCAGCTCTCCTCTTAGCCCTTCCAGCAGTTACCTAAACAGGCCTTTCTTGTCTTATCTCCTTAGAAATACTGCTAGTGGGGTTCACGCAGAAGGCCTCACCGCCTCCTTCCAGGGCTGAGCTCTTCTTGAACAGAGAGCAAACCTAGTGATCATGCAGTATTTCTGGGCTTCCTACAAATGCCTGTCAAAGTATGGCTATCATCAGCTTCTTCGTCAAAGCTGAGCAAGGTGAGAGAAGGTAGAGAAGTCATCGGCAGTAAGGCCAGATGATCCTGTGTGCCATCATTACTGTATTGTAACCTTCATTACAGAGCAGTTGTGACGGCCACTTCTACTGTGGGGTTTGAGGTGTGTTGTTTGCTTCTATGTGTCTAATTTCAAATAAGAGGCTGACTAAGCCTCTTCAAGAATAGTTATTCGTCATATAGTTAGTGTGCCAAGGACCAGGCTCAGCTTGGAGGGGGGTTCTGAGAGAAGGGGGTTTTGGGAGCTGGCAGTCTCCGATCTGCTCTCTCTGGAGACCTATAGACAGTCCTCTCTCCAAACTGCTTTCTCTTGCTAGTCTCTGCTTGAGACAGTTCTCTAAGCAGTTCTCTCTTGCTATTCTAAACAATTCTTTGGATAGCTTATCTCCTGCAGATCATAAGCCCAGTCTTTTATTTTACATATCAATCCAGTTATTTACTTCAGGTTTCCTTTTGAATATCCTAAGAATCAGCATCCAGTGACCCAAGCCCCTTAATTATTAGGAAACAGCAAGCACACATTTTCTTTTAACATTTCAAAAGAATTCAGAGATCTGCCTGATTCTATTAAGCACAGTAGATAGATAGCACACCTGGGCCTGGACTCACTGTGTCCTAGGCTGACCTTAAACTTAGGAATCTGCCTGCATTTATATCTGCTGGTCTTTGTATCTTTCTGGCAAGCTGGCTCGTTAATGCAGCTGGCTTTGTTCCTTTAGATTCATGAAGCCCCTCATATAATTCATACTGCATCCTTTTTTATTTGTATCGTTAATTATATACTTTTGAACTCAAGTTTTTAAGAGTTCTTTTCTACAGCCTTAAGGGCTGTCCTGAGGGTTCCAGTGTTTACCATTTTGATCAGATATTAGCCAGGCCTTCGCCTCCAGACTCCTGCTGTCTCTGATCATTTTGGAGTCATTATTATTAACAGAGAGGACATTCCTTGAAGGAGGAATGTAAATTATGTACATTATTATACACACACACCTTATGCCCACAGCAGTCATCACCACTCATGGAGGTCCACACCTGCCTGCTGACCCAGTCCTAGGGTCAGGAGCCATGTCATTCTATCCCCACCAGGGCTATGCTGGAGCGGCATTAGTCATTTCCATGACAGTTTGCATACTGTCAGACAGAAAGTCCTAGAGTCAAGGCCACATCTCACTTTTCTTTCCTTGCCTTCTAGCACCCACCCCCTCCCCCCAAGCTCATCTGTCTCTGGGCTAAAGGAAGTCACCAGTGTAGTCATTAGAATGCATTAAATGACAGCATGCCTTCTGTAATGCTTCCACAGGACAGTGTGTATGGTCTCTGCCCTCTGGTTCCCCCTGCCCTGCCCTGCCCTGCCCTGCCCTACCCTGAACATCAGCTCGTGTTATTTCTGAGCTCATCAAATGGGCAATCTAATTAACTGAGCTCATAAAACAGCAAAAATAGTGCAGTTTGCCATTTTATGCTCTATGACAAGGTTATAATAAAACTGGCACATTAGAGCATTTAATCCTTAACTTAGTCACACGGGCTTGGGTGCTTAAATGTGACCCCCCCTTTTTCCTTTGCAAAAAAAAAAAAATAGACCACCTGATAGAAGTCATGCAGTATCTATCCAATGCAGTGAATTTATAAAATCATCCATTTCTCCAGAAAAAAAAAACCCTATCATATCTGTTTACATATAATCAAGGGCTTTCTCAGCTAGAATTTTCTCATTAATAAAATGCTATAGAACCAAATATATTATAAGCAATTTGCCCAAATCAAGACTATCAGCTAGCATACAGGGCAATCTTTGATCATCCATGTTAACTAAGAAAAGGGATGACAATAATTCTTAGAATTTCCTGCTTCGGTCTATGCTGAAGCACTGTGTGTGTGTGTGTGTGTCTGTGTGAATGTGCGTGTGTGTGTGTGTGTGTGTGTGTCTGTGTCTATGTGCATGTGTGTCTATGTGTCTGTGTGTGTGTGTCTGTGTGTGTATGTCTCGGTCTGTTGTGTGTCTGTGTGTGTGAATGTGCATGTGTCTATGTGTCTGTGTGTGTGTGTGTGTGTGTGTGTGTGTGTGTGAATGTGCATGTGCATGTGTCTGTGTGTGTGTGTATGTCTCTCTCTGTCTGTTGTGTGTCTGCATTATAATGCTGCTGATTCTGTGTCCCAGTGACCCCACTGACTTTAGAACAAAGAGCAAATCTGCCCTATGGGAAGGTGATTTGTGCTTAGCTATTCTTTGTTATTTACTTAAAGTGACAGTTAGGTGGCATCTTAGACCAGTGCCCAAACAAGAAGCTGCTTCTCCTTTATCCTTTCACTCCCTGTGCAGCTTTCCCCACCTCTCGTGCTTGTATACACACACACAGACACAGACACACACACACGTACAAACATACACACATGTGTACGCATGCCCATGCACACATGTATACATACATACACACACATATACACTTACATATACATACACATGCACTTCTCCAAGCTGCAAAAAATAATAAATCGTTCTAAAGACTTTCTGTAGGGAATAACAGGGGAAATGGGAAAACAAAGAGATTCTAGCATTCCATCAGTTAATAGATTATTGAAACTACATATTCCATTTTAAATTTATTAATAGCTATAGCCACATCAAAAAATAAAACAGGTAGAAGTTCATTTTGATAACACATTGCACTTACTCACAAATATCTCAAGTATGCAACCAATAAATAAACTATAACTTAATTAACTAATTTAGATTGATTTAATTTTATGTGGGGAGTTGTTTTGCTAGGATGTATGCATGAGTACCATGTGCGTGCCTGGTGCCTGTTGAGGTCAGAAAAGAGCATCGGATCCCCTGAATTAGAGTTAATGTTAGTGAATGTCTGTGAGCCATTGTCTGGATGGGTTCTCTGTAAGAGCAGCCAGTACTCTTAACCTCTGAGCCATCTCTCCAGCCCCACCATGTTGAATCTTGTCACCTTGATTGACTTGAAAAGAGCCTGGGACATTAGGGAAGTACACTACTCCGTGTATCTGTGAGGATACTTCCCGCACAGGGTTAACTAAGGGGGAAGACCTAACTGTGAGCAGCACCCATCCCATATCCGCACAGGGTTAACTAAGGGGGAAGACCTAACTGTGAGCAGCACTCATCCCATATCCGCACAGGGTTAACTAAGGGGGAGACCTAGCTGTGAGCAGCACCCATCCCATATCCGCACAGGGTTAACTAAGGGGGAGACCTAGCTGTGAGCAGCACCCATCCCATATACCTGGGCCCTACTTGGAACAAAAGAACAGAAAAGGACAGAGAGGGCGTGCCCTGGTCTGCTCCCTCCTGTCTTCCTCTATGTTAGGATGTGAGCTGCCCTGGCCCAACCTCTTTGCCAGGATGCACCAAAATCATGAAGAAAATAAACCCTTCCTTGTTTCATGAGCATTTCACCAAAGGCTAACTGCACCCGTGCTATTGAAGAAACGTCTCCCAGCCTCTTTCCGCGCCAAGCCTCTAGGATCTGATGTAACTTTCACTCGTACAGACTACCTCAGCCTAGACATTTCAGGTGCTCAGTAGCCATGGGTGGTTAATGTCTGTCTATAGATCAGTGGAACTCAGGGTTTAAGAGTAGCCCCAGTGAGGACAGAGGCACAAAGAACACACAACAGACCTGTACATCTGGTGAAGCTAAAACATCATTTTAAAAATGGATCTTGGGTGGGTGTGGTGATACATGCCTGTGTTCCCAACTCTCTGGGAGGCAGAGGTAAGTAGATCTCTGTGAGTTCAAGGCCAGCCTGGTCTACTGTTCCAGGAGAGCCAGGGTTGTTACACAGAGATCCTTTGCCTTGACACCTGACTGCCCCCCCCCCAAAATCTGGGAAATGCATCTATTCTATGGTAGTAAAGAAGGCTCTAATTTATCACTACACACAGAGCACAGCTTACTTCATAAATAAGAAATAAAATGAGGCTATCCCGGGGGACCTCCAATTTCCTCCACCTTCATCAGACTCCTGAACCACACAGGGGGAACCTCCATTCTCCCGCCACATGTCACGCAAACTTCATCAGACCTGTGGATACTGAACCTTACAGTCAGCAGGAGCATGTTGTCCTCTGAGAGGCTCCACCCAGCAGCTGACTCAGACAGATACAGACACCCACAGCCAAACAGTGGATGGAGCTTGGGGACTCTTTTGGAATAGGAGGAAGATTATAGGCCTCAAAGGAGACAGGAACTCCACAAGAAGACCAATAAAGTCAACTATTCGGAACCCTTGGGGCTTACAGGGTCTGAACCACCAACCAAAGGACATAATACATGGGCTGGACCTAGGCCTTCCTGCACATATGTAGCAGATGTGTAGCTTGGTCTTCATATGGGTGCCAAAAAAAAGACTGGAACAGAGACTGTCCCAAAAGCTGTTGCCTGTCCATGTTCTTCTAGCTGGGCTGGCTTGTGTGGCCTCAGTAGGAAAGGAAACACTTAACCTCTCAGAGACTTGAAGTGACAGGTTGCGGGGATACGGGGGGGGGGGGGGGGAGGAATGGCGCGCAGGGGGTGGGGGTGGGTGACAAACCTGCTCAGAAGAGAAGGGGAGGTGGATGAAAGAAAGATTGTGGGAGGGGTGATCAGAAGGGGGGCAGTGAGTGGGATGTAAAATGAATAAGCTAAAAAACATTAAATTAAAAAAAGAAAGGAGCTGGCTGGTGGTGGCACACACTTTTAATCGCAGCACTCGGGAGGCAGAGGCAGGCAGATTTCTGAGTTTGAGGTCAGCCTGGTCTACAGAGTGAGTTCCAGGACAGCCAGGGATATACAGAGAAACCCTGTCTCGAAAAAAAAAAAAAAAGAAAGAAAGAAAGAAAAAAGAAAAAGGAAAGAAAAAAGGAAGAAAGAAAGAAAGAAGAGAAAGAGAGAGAAAGGAAGGAAAAAAGAAAGGAAATGACTTGTAAAAAGTATATATAAATTAAGCTTGGTTCAGGATTAAGACTCTCAAAGTCACAAGGTCATCTCTCACTGACCCTGCTGATGCCCAGTGAGGACTCAGTGCAGCTTTAACTTTGAGGGTCTCTCTCAAAGAGTTACAGTAGGCCTGCTCAGTGTGGCGGAAAATTGCTAACTACCAACGGACACAGGAGGTGAAAGCAATCTCCAAACAGGACACAAGCCTTACAACCGCCTGCTTCATTTATAGCAACAACTTGTTCACCCGATCCCTATTCTCTGCTGAAAAGAAAAACAGCCAAAGACGTTGATAAATGTAGGTGCCTCTGGTATCTATTGTAAATAATGGCTAAAACTTCGAGTTACACGATATAATTACATCCCATGGAACTATATAAAGAGTTGGTCCACTGATCAGATTCCCCTTGTGGTAAACAGAGTAAGAGCCCCCCCCCCCCGCCATAACAACCCTCTGTCCCTGCAGGATGGGTCAAAGGTTGACTAGATGAGACCGTGTAACTTGCTTCCTGTGTGAGGGTGTTTTATAGGAGTGAGCTAGTGACTGCCTCTTGTGTATGCATTGCTCCTGACAGTATTTTTGTGATTAAAAAAGACACAGTGGAATTACAGAACTAGAATGGGCTCTTAATGTCTCCTCAATTACCCTACAACACAGCAGTGTTTACTTATTAAATGACTATGATAGCATATAAAGTATTCTAGGCTTATTATCATTACTGATAATGGTAAAAACCGCTGTGTATTAAATAGTGTGGGTTTACAGATCAAAACTAATCACATGGAAGCCGTCTGGAAGACCTTGCTTCACGCCTTCCGTATTTCCCAAGCTGGCGGATGGGCACTCTCATACACAGCAGTTCCCCTTACTGTACCCTGCACGGCTTGGGCTCCATGGGTGGACAGTCTTGAAGGCAGACAGATGTGTCCTTGGGAAATCATCACGTCTGCCCAGGATTCTTCTCTCAAACTGAATGCTATGGGTTGGATGCTCTTTGACTAGATCCCCGAGGCTCACACCGTGGACTTGAGGCCTCACTATGAAGAAATCAGAGGGGGAAGCCAATCTGACTACAGTGTTGAACTGGAGTCTCAGGAAGACTATTAAGATTAGTCAGGGACGATGGTTAAGGGCACTGACTGCTCTTCCAGAGGACCCTGGTGCATCCCTCGGTACCTACATGGTGGCTCACAACCATCTATAACTCCAGTTTCAGGGGATCTGACATACTTTTCTGGCCTCTGTGGGCACCAGGCATGCACACGATGCACTAACCTGAAAGCAAAACTCATACACATAAAATAAAATAAAATTTTACTTAGTAACACAGCCTCTCTACTTATCCACATTTCTTCCAAGTTCTAGGCTAGGCACAGTTCTCCCTTAATTAAGTTTGCATATTTAATGCAGTTTACTCTACATTTCATCCAGGCCCATCACTTCTCCATGCCCAGCACGCCAGGACTCCCTTAATCTATTGTTTTTCATAGTGTTTATTACATTTATCTAAGTTAATCATTTGTATTTATATTTACAGGTAATTTTCATTTCAATCATTGGCCCATAACTGTGCTTGGCATATACTACATGCAATAAATGTCTGTTAAATGAACGTTGGTCTGATCCACACCGATGCTGAGTTTCTAATTAAGATCAAATTAATATGAAACTTTTCATCTAAGTCCATATTTCTAGATGACTAGTGAGTGTATTAGCGAGTGTACTTAATGCCTAAATTAAAAACAAGCATTACTATTGTCAAGAGAGCAACCAGGAATAGCAACGGGAGTGTGGGAAATCAGCCCACAGATGCTCACCATGGCTCCCCACATGAAGCAATGGCTTAACTGTGTTTGGTAAAAGGATGCACAGCCGCTTGCTCTACAGTGCATGTAGCTGAGGGCCAGCGAGGCAAGTTGCACATGTGCAGGTCGAATTGTGGCAAGTGGGAGTGTCCACAGCAAAGGAAGGCAAACCACACAGCACACCCCTCTGCTTGCCAAACAGTACTTCCTGCTTTAGACACCCAACCTCTGGAGCGCTCAACCTCACCTGGAGTAAACTTTTTGGGTTATGTTAGGTCCAGACACAGAGACCTCCAACAGAGTTCCATGGTGTGGGTTCCTGAGCTTAGAAACTAACTACCTGTGATCTCAGTGGGGTGTGTTTGGGGACATACCATGAGGAAGGGACTGGAGACAGAGCCTGGCATTTGGTAGGCTCTCTACAGCCACAAGCACTTTTCCTTCTCCTCTTTTAGTCACAGCTGACCTGCAGCTTCAAACTCTACCAAAGCAGGGAAAACACCCATTCCAGCACCCGGTCCAGCCTCTGAGTGTGTCTGGTCTTTAAAGTGAATTTCTAATATCACCCATAGACTATGACATATAATCATTCAAATTGTTGTTCAAAAATAATTTATAGCTTAATGAGCTTGCAATTAGACTCTCGGCAGGCATTAGGAGCTAATTAGCTACAATAAGCACAAGTTCACAAATTAGAATGTATGCCTAAAATAGTGAAGAAAGTATAATGTAAATCAATTATATGGGGAAAATTTTCATATCAGGTATAATATTGCATAGCAAAAACTTATAATCTACCATAAATCAAAATTGCAACCATGTGGGAATAAGGATGTGACTTAGTGGAGAAAAGAATAGTCAGATAACCTTAAGATATATGCATATTTTAATATTCGGTGGAAAAGTTATATTAGTTCATAAATAGTGCTGATACAATTGCTTATCCTCTTAAGGAAAAACAGTAGACTACAGGTATACATCACATGTAAGCATGATTTCCACAGAGCTGAGAGACTTCAGGGTGACAATACATCAATATGAGGAACTGGAGAGATGGCTCATGGCAGAGAGCACCAGCTGTTCTTCCAGAGGACCCAGGTTCCACAACCTGGACCCAGGTCCAGCAACCACAAACGATGCTCTCCCAACCACCTATGGGATTCGATGCTCTCTTAGGCTCTCAGCAAGCACCAGGAACACAGGTGGGTACACAGACATACATGTAGACAAAGCACTCGTGCACATAAAATACAATAATTAAAATATAGCAATATAAAAAATTTTAAAAAAAATAAGAAGGGAGCTGTAGAGATGGCTCAGTGGTTAAGAGCACTGTCTGCTCTTCCAGAGGTCCTGAGTTCAATTCCCAACAACCACACGGTGGCTCACAACCATCTGTAATAAGATCTGATGCCCTCTTCTGGTGTGTCTGAAGACAGCTACAATGTATTCACATAAATAAAATAAATTAAAAAATGTTCTAAAAATATAAGAAAATTACACATATAATCCAAGGTTAAGGAAAATCTCAACAAAGGCAAAAAATCCAAAAACCATAAAAGAAAAGATAGACATATTTGACTATATAAAAATTAGACATCTGGGCTGGCAAGATGGCTCAGTGGTTAAGAGCACTGGTTGCTCTTCCAGAGGTCCTGAGTTATTCCCAGCAACCATATGGTGGCTCACAACCATCTGTAATGGGATCTGCTGCCCTGTTCTGGTGTGTCTGAAGACAGCTATAGTGTACTTACATAAATAAAATAAATCTTGAAAAGATTAGATATCTTCACATGGCAAAGTATATTCTAAGTAAAAGCTAACATAAGTGAGTTAATGGTAACATAAATGGTAAACTTGAATGAAATGTCATTAGTGGAGGTAAACAAATGTTAATATGCAAATCTTCACAGAACCATTGTAAAACAATAATAAAACAAAAGAACAGGAGAATGAATGGGTGAGACTGGAAATGGAAGACTCACAGAAAGGAACTGTTGACAACCACTAGGTAAGATGCTAAGATCCCACAGCAGTTAGGCAAGGTCCACCAAAATAAAGAGGAGATCCATTTTAACCTGTCAGCCTATGGATGCAGACAAAGGACAGAAAGTCCTACTGCAAAGCTACTGCTGAAGAGTGCTCTCGCAGACCACAGAAACTCGAAACCTTACAGTCCCGCTGAAAAGTAACCTGATAGCATTCATTAAGTTAAAAATTCATTTACTCAACAACCACACTTCCTGGGCACAGCTTCATAGAAATAAGAATATGGGGACATGTGTACAACAACATTGACATAATCATGTTAATATAATCGTGAATCTTTCTAAAGGAGAATAAATAAGGAAAGGATGTAGAATCCAAGCCACGGAATATGATAATCTGCTGATCACTGAGTTAGAGCCGTGGCGGTTAACAAGACGAGGTTTTCACAAGGCTGCACTGAGTAAGAAACACCAAGGCAGGATGACCTTATGACAGTAACCACACAACAAACCTTATCATGGAAGTGCACGGGAAAACACACATGATACAGAGTTTATTTAACATTGCTCATGGAAGAACAGAAGGAGGGAACAAGGAAAAATAACCTAGCTTTTATGATGTGAGCTGAGTGATGTGTTCATACAAACGGTGTGCGTATGCATATACTATATGAGACTTTTTTATAAAAAAGAAAAACACTTAACTCAGAGGAAACCACTTGGCTTCGTACTCCTTACATCATACCCTGGCCTGTGGCTCTTATCAATGTCCCTCTTCCTCCAAGCCCTGGGTAAGCCACTCAGCTCCCCATCTCCTGCTGCTATCAAATGACAGCCATGAAGCACGCCATCTGAGAGATAACTCTAGCTCTGGTGCCCTTATTCAGTGCCTCCTCTTCTGCAGTCACTTGAGTGAGAGGATACCAGTTTGATTTCTGTTTCCCTAACGACACTGTAGCTTGTGGAAACTAGGCAATGGGGTCCCAAACAGAAACCGAGCAAATTCCACTACCTGTTTTCTGTCTCACCCACTCTGACTTTTGTTTTCTTGGCCTGGCCACACTTTATTCTCATGACATTGTCACAGTGCATGAGCCATGTGCTGGGAACAGTGGGTATATACCACAATGCAATTGTGTGTTTAGAATCACTGTCAACCAGCGGCCACATTCTTTTACAAGTCAGAAACCAAAGCCAGAGCTTCAGGAAAGAATGGACTACAGGAAGAGGAAGGTGTAATTCTCCGATCAGTGTGTGGACTGTGAAACCAAGTGACAGAAGACCAGAAAAGGTCACCCAAGAATGCCTAGACTGTAGGAAGATGAGGTGAGAGGAAGATGGGAGCCAGAGACACGGAGACAAACACCTCACACTCACAGAGAAAATATAATTTTGTACACATACTAAAAACTTCAAAATATTATGAAATCACCTTCAAAAGACCTTGGAATCATAATTTACATCCTCGTTAGCTTTAATTACCAACTTGTCACAGCAGAGCATCGTCTGAGAAGAGATCTACATTTGAGGCACCACCAGGATTGGCCTGGGAGCATGTGTGTAGAGGACTGTCATGCTTCATTAATTCATGCAAGAGGGCCCAGCCCACTGTGGGTCGTACCATTCCTAGGTAGGTGGTCCTGGGCTGTATAAGAAAGCTATCTAAGCATGACTATGGGTCAGTAAGCAGTATACTGCTTCAAGGTTTCTGCTTCAAGTTCCTGCCCTGACTCCCCTCAGTGACTGCCTATGACCCAAAAATATGAGCCTAATAAACCCTTTCCTCCTGGAGTTGCTTTTGGTCACTGTTTTATTATGGCAATAGAATGAAATTAGAACAATTTACAAACTATCACTTTTGAGATGAAACATCATGAAAAAAATACATTGGGTTAGAAACAATGACTTTTTTTGTGAGATGATATAGACCAAGGTGTTATTTTGTGACATTATTTTTGTACTTAGTAATAATGTCTATGACATATGAAGTATTTACTCTCTGTCAGTCACTTGCAATCTTTTATAATTTGCACAGTAACCATGCAGTGGGCACTGAGTGTCTCTGTCTTAACCCTGAGGACAGTAAAGAACAATGAGAGTAAAACAGTTACTAAGTGTAAGAGCCAAGATTTGAATCCAAATGGCCTGACTCCTGATTTCACACACACACACACACACACACACACACACACACACACACACACACACACACAGCTTACACCCACCATGGCTCACACTTTTCTTCTCACATAGAACATCCCTTGGAAGTACATAAACTCACTCTAGGAAATGCCTCCAACTGCTTCAAATCCAGTTCAAGACACATTTGCTAATTTCTGAGTATTTTACACACACACACACACACACACACACACACACAGAGAGAGAGAGAGAGAGAGAGAGAGAGAGAGTGGGGAGAGGCACAGAGACACAGAGAGACATAGAAACTAGTGTCTGTGGCTCACTCTGCGCAGGAAGGCCTGGGTCAAACTAAATACTATATTTCTTCTTTTCTGTCTTTCTTTTTGTGGTAGGGTTTCCCTCTGTAGCCCAGGATGGCCCAGAACTTATGGCAATCCTCCTGCCCCAACCTCTCAAATTCCAGGACTCTAGTTGTAAGTCACCAGAGCCGGCTTATAGATCCTCTTCTTGTATGTTTTCTGGACCAAAGGACAGCAGGATTTTTCTGTGAAAGGCAAAATACTAGAGTATTGCAGGCTCTGCCAGTCACACGGTTTCTGCCATGACTATTTGTCTCTGCCCTTCATTGACAGAAGCAGGGAAGGATACCTGGGCAGAAGGTGTTGACACAAAAGAGTTGACGTTTAGATCCGGCCTACAGATCACAGATGTCAACTCTTACTCTAGATGACATGATTTTCAGGCTAGTATTACCAAAATTACTTCACACATGCCTTCTCTAGGGCAGTGTGAATCAAATCCCTCTCAAATCCCACAAACACACCTCAGTTTGTGACTACATTTTCCTTGTTATTACTAGCTTATAACATCCAAACTGGGTCCCCAATGATTGTGTGGGATAAAAAGATGTCCAGTCAGTACTTGTTGGCAGAAGACTGTGGGCAATGGAGGGAGAGAAGGAGAGAAGAAAGGAGGTGGAAAGAAGGATGGGTAGGCAGGAAGGTCAGTCCTCATACTTAACCTGGTTCTGTGTTCTGCAGTAGGGTTCATCAGAAATCACTTTCTACAGCTCCCTTCACATACTGCTGTGCATTCTCATTTAAAACAGCAAAAACAGAAAGAGATTTCATGTGTATCTGTGTTTTGCCTGAGTGTCTGCCTGAGTTCTGTGTGCACGCTTGGTTCCAGCACAGGCCAAAACAATTGGATCCCCTGGAACAGCAGAGCGAGTGTTCTTGACAGCTGAATCACCTCTCCAGCCCCAGGCTACACATTCTTAAGGTACCATTAGAATCGAAGTGTCCCAATGTCCTTCTGTCAGTGGCTAGAGATGGAGATGGGCCTATAAGCTATCACTGGCCCCTCAGCAGCCGGAAGAGTTCCCTTAATCTTTTAGGCCCTCCGTTCCAGTGAAACCACATCCTTGGCTTTGATTCATAAAAGAATTTCAGGACAAGCCAGTATGAAGCATTGTTAGTTTGTTAAAACTAGAAAGACGCTCAGGAAAGAATGGAGTATGGGGTGTGGCCTCCTCAAGGGAGAGTTATGTGAAGTGTTTGAACCTTAGCCCTAGTTGCCATCTTGGTGGCTCAAGTTACAACTCAAAGGGTGGCTAAGAAACCTTTTCTCTCTCTTTGTGATACGTGAGATTACAGAGCAGCTCCGGAGGAGTCTTGGGTGGAAACTACAGTAAAAAAAAAAAAAAAAAAAAAAAGCAGGAGCCACTGGGGTTACATGAGAGCTAGAGTGGGAGATTTCTGGTAAGATCCGGGATAATTGCGGTTTAAAGCAGGGAAGAAGGAAGTGCCTGAGGTGACTTTAGATAATTGGTCCAGAATTCCTGAGTGTCTATCACAGAAGCTTCAACCAGATTTCTAGGTGAGAGTGTCCTTTTCTTCCCGAGTCGCTAAGGGTTACTGCCTTTTTATCCTGCTTTGCTTCTATATTAAAGAAAACAAAACAAAAAACCAACTGCTGGACAATGGTGGTACACACCTTAGGCAGGTGGACCTCTTAAGTTTGAGGCCAACCTGGTCTACAGAGTTCCAGAACAGGCAAGGCTGCATAGAGAAACCTGTCTAAAAAAGCCATCTTTCACCAGGTTCTATATCAGTTAAACATCACCTGCCTCCTCTGAGGAACGACGGGAGCTTCCTGCTTAGTGAAGCAATCTCTTATCTCGTGTCTCTTCTCCACAGTGCTTGAGCAGATGGTACTAGCTGACGTGCCCAATGTTCTGTGTTCTATGGAAGCCTTGAACATTGAGACCAGTCCTTTCCCCCACTGGAAGGACAATGGGTGATGAGAAGCCTTACAAGATGATCATCTTTGAGAAAGCCGGAGGTAGGGTGGACAAACCACCGGATGGACAGTCAAGACAGAAAGCTGCCTTCCCAAGAACCTTATCTGTTTAACAAAGTAAAGCAGAACTTTCTCTGCAATAACTGGGGGGTTACAGCAGTTTAAGAGCACTGACTGCTCTTCCAGGAGACCCACAGTTGGTTCCCAGCACCCATGTCAGGCTCACAACTGCCTGCATCTCTGGCTCCATGAGAGCCGTCTTCTGTCCTCTGTAAGGACCCACATCCAAGTGGCACATACATGCATAAGCATACACATACATATACACATGCACACACACACACACACACACACACACACACACTTGCCATTTCAAGACACTTCAAATGGCAACCTACTCCCTCTGTTCATTTATCCAGTTAAAAAGGAAAGGAGTGTGTATTTGCCATGCATGCGTTCAGTGCTAGCTCTGAGACTCAAGAGAAACCAGGCAGAGGAACAGCCTCTGGGGGCTTCTAGTCACAGAAGGGGAAGAAAGAAAAACAGGTCAATAGATGCTTACCCCTGACAGATTAAAGGCTTTTGAAGAGGCTGGAGAAACAGCTCGGTGCTGCTCTTCCTGAAGACCCACATTCCGTTCCCAGCACCCAGGTCAGACAGCTCACAACTGCCTGCATCTCCTGATTCCCCAGGCCTTCAGAAAATTAGAGAACCCCAAAGTGAGTCACTGGCCTAAGATTTCATTCCAAAGGGTGAAAAACAAGCAAAGAGTAGTGACAACAGAAAGTGAGAAGATAGGAAGTCAATGCACTTTCAAGGTTATAACATGCAACAATCCATCCAACGCAACTGTTAACTCCCAAGTATATGCTATTTCAATTTCAAATATGCTCCCTTCCTTTTGGCTATAAAATTCCTATTTCCAGAGACATCTTCATTAGTCCATCATCTGGCAAGGGGACAGCACAAGTTAATTCTAAACCAACAGGCATTTGAAACTAGAAGTGAGGAGAAAACGAGACATGGCTGCTGCCAAGTAAGTCATCTTCTTGGGGATTTCCCCATTCTCCATCATGACCACGCCCAACCATAAAAACCCATCAAGCTATCAGAAAGGCAGTGATATTTATGACTGCCCTTGGCAGTCGACCTTAGGAATCTTTTAGCTCATGAAGTATCTGCAGAAGGAAGAAGGGAAGTTTTGCAACCAGCATCCAGTTCATCTCTGTTACTGTCAGGACGGTGATTCATCTCAGAGTCCAACACTAAATGTTATTGCCTTATTTTTTTGTTGGTTTCTGTTTTTTTTCTTTTTCCAATCCCATGCTGGGGATTGGGTCAGAAAAAGGTTCCCCTGTAGCTGGAGATGCTGGCAGGTGTGCATTGCCTGACATGGATGGTGGGATCTGAAAATGGGACATCTGCCTAACAGTTATGAGACACGGCACTTAGATCGATGCAAGTGACATCAGGCAAAGCCAACCAGGAAGGTAGTTTGTACACTCACACACACATACACACACACTCACATTCACACACACACACACACACACACACTCACATTCACACATACACACACACACTCACACTCATGCACACACTCAAACACACACCCTGAGTACACATAGAAAAAGCTGCTCTCCAGCCACTCTGAATGTCCTCCATGAATAGTCTTGCTGCAAAACGTTGCAGGTTGCAATCAGGGCACACAGTTCCAGGCAGCATAGCTCATATTTAAGATTCTTCAGGCAAGAGTGCTGGCCGGATGCAAATGACCTTGCTCTCGGGAAGAATAATTCACTGTTGTCACCAAAGAGAGTCTACAACTTCATGGAAAGGCTGTTGATTTCTCAAAATTGAAAGTGTTCAATCTAATAGCTTAATGCTTAGAAAAGGGACCTGAAAGCTTAGGTTGGTCACAGATCACTCACTTAATGTGTATGGGGCCCCAGGCTCAATCCCCAGTATGGGGAGGAGTCTTGAAAAAGAAAGCAGAAGGGTACCATCAACAATTATTCTCCTTGCAGGGACTGAAAAGGACCAGGCAGTGATCAGGAATGTCCCAGGAGGACATTCAGCCGGACTGAACATGTTCTCTGGAACAGAACTTCTTGGGGCTGGCCAAGATGTAACATGGAATGGGACGGGATGGGCTGAAATGACATTCCTACTTCATGTTTCTGCTATTCCATCTCTCCTTCCACACCAGGAGAAAATAATTCCACAAATTCTCCACTGTTGACAGAACGGGCTAACCTCACCAATGCAGCCTCAAGTTTCTGTCTTGCTCCCAGGATCTAAGACAACAGTCTGGACAATACACCCTCTACACAAGTTCTCTTGTTCCAACTGTGTCTTTCCTGGTGATGGCCAGAACAGAGAACAGGCCATCTGGTTCAGAGATTCTCAGTTCTTCTCTCTGCTGGTCCCAACTGAGACCACACCCTAGTCTCCAGCAGGAAAGGAACTTAGCAGGGAGTGGCTTGGCCTGGTAAGGTGTGAAAGCCAGCATTAAGATACGGCTTCTCTCCAACTTCCCTATATGGCTTCTCTCTTCTTCCATTCCTTTTCTAAGCCCCATAAAATGGGAGCATCTCCTTGACCACTAGATGCTGGTTCAAGCATGACTTTGACTTCTCTGAAGATGTCTCTAAGAAGCAAATCAGGTCAAGGCAGGCTTCCTCTCAGCAGTAGCCAAGAATCTACTTAACAACCTGAGCATGGTGGCTCCAGCCAGTTACCTCGGCACTCAGCAGGTTGAGGCAGGCAGATTGGAAACCCAAGGCTAGCCTGGACATTGTAATGACTTAGAGGCTAAGTGTGATCCTGTCTTAAACAAAAACATATCAACCAGTCCAGTTAACAGAAAAAAAAAATGTTCTGATGAGAAAACAAAGTGAATGGAAAACAAAGTGAATGGGAACTATTTAAAACATAAATAGTTTATGTTTAAATATATAAGCACTATATGTTCTCAAACCCATGCCTATAATATATCCCACAACATTATTCACAAGTACATATTTATATATGCAAAGAAAATTCTAGCATTGGAGAGTAATTTTATTATATGCAGTTGGCCGGAGAAACACCCATTTGGGTAAAGGCACCACTTCATGTTTCGAGGCAAAGACTTCTCCTCCTCAATTGCTGCCTGAATTTCAGTAGATGTGCAGTGATTCACTTCCTCCTCAAACCAATACTAAGAAAGCATCTGTGTCGAGCTTAGTATGAAATGACTAACCTCAAATCACCAGGCCCTTAGCGGGAAATGGATTGTTGTTGGTTTTTTTTTTTTTTTGAACCAGCTAGTCAAATACTGTCTTACAGTGGGTGCTCAATAAGTAGCCCCCTGCCAGGCATGGTGGTGCACACCTTTAATCCCAGCACTTGGGAGGCAGAGGCAGGCAGATTTCTGAGTTCGAGGCCAGCCTGGTCTACAAAGTGAGTTCCAGGACAGCCAGGGCTACACAGAGAAACCGTGTCTTGAAAAACCAAAAAAAAAAAAAAAAAAAAAAAAAAAGTAGTACCCCAAGAAGAGTGTCCACACAGACCACAGCTCTCACCTCAGAGGAAATATGAACAACTGTGGCCTGGGAAGATGGATTCAGATTGCCCCCAAAGAGCAACCATGTTCAGTGTTCCGAAGTGGAAACAGTTTCCTTAGGCTTTCAATGGTTACAGAACAAAAGAAGTAACAGGTCAATGAATCTTTAAATGTACGGATGGCCAAATGTCAGATAGGTGGGCTAAAGCAAAACGGAGAGCCTTCTACAATAGGTTTCAGACCCATCCCACAACATTATTAGTGTTTGGATGGAGGAAGCCAGTCTCTGTTCTAGTACATTCTAAGAAGTTCCTCATGGCAGTCACAAGCTGATTAACCTAGACGAAAGGTGGATAATAAATGGTCTCGAAGGAGTCTAAAGATATCTCAAGAGTATGTGGCCCTGCTCCTGCCACATTCCAATTCTCGGAAAGATTTTAATCCATCTTGGAAAACTTTAGGGTAGCTTTCCTCTGGAAACTTCAATTCATAGGAGCATGAGTTTTGACGTCACACTGCCTGGGTTTAAAACTGTCTTGAACCAGATGTTGGAACTGCTATCTCAGAGACCTTATCCGCACTCTGAGAAGGCCGCAATTAACAGCAGCACCTGCCTCACAGAGCCTTAAGGCGTCAGTCAACAGTGCTTTCCCAAGTACTGTGCCCTAGGCCAGAAAGTGACTTCATCTGGAAAGGAAGTCCTTGCAGACCTACTTAGTTAAACTGAGGTCATTCTGAAATAGGTTAGCCTCCATCTGCTGTGACTGGTGTTTTCAAAGGGGTCAGCAAGATGACTCAGTAGGTAAAGATACTTGCCAGATACCCAAGTCCCATCCCCAGGATCCACGTGGAAGGAAAGCACCAACTACTTACTGTCTTCTGACCTCCACACGCTCCATACACAAGTAAGTAAATAAATAGAGGTATAAATAAATGCAGGTGTTGCCGGGCGTGGTGGCACACGCCTTTAATCCCAGCGCTTGGGAGGCAGAGGCAGGCGGATTTCTGAGTTCGAGGCCAGCCTGGTCTACAAAGTGAGTTCCAGGACAGCCAGAGCTACGCAGAGAAACCCTGTCTCGAAAAACCAAAAAAAAAAAAAAAAAAAAAAAAAAAAAAATGCAGGTGTCAAAGGTGACAGGAGGGGGACGCTCAGACATAGACACAAACAGTGACACAAGGGAAAGGGCACATGAAGACAAAGGCAGGTCTCAGGGAAGTGCCTGAGAGCCAAGGAGAAAAGCCTGCAATGGATGCCTCTTATCTTCCTCAGGAAACCGTCCTGCCTGCACCAGGATTTAGTTGCCTCCAAAAGTTGATACAACTTTGCAACGCTGAGTTCGCCCAGTCACAGCAACAGCAGGCAAACTAGTACAGAAACGCAAAGCCCTTGGAGTGATTTGAAAGTGTTATCAGCACCTAAGAAAACTCTCGGCTACAGATACATTCTTCCAAAACCCCAGGATGCTAAGGACAAAGAGAGACTTTGTTGTTCTTTGTAAAGCAGGCTGGCCTCCGACTTGTTATGTAACAGAGGCTGGCCTTGAACTCTTGGCTTTACTCTCTCAAGTGCTGGGACCTACGTCTCCACACCCAGCTGAGAAAATGTTTTTGAAATAAATTGAATTATTCCCAAAAGAGTCACTAAGCTGACAGCAAATGTTTCTGCTTCTCGGAGGAAAGCCAGATGATGGCAGAGGACAGTTTCACTGTGGCGACAGAAAGACAACAGCCACTCCAGAATTCTGTACATAGTTAAAAAATAGAAACATGTGATAGTTGTAAAACAACTTATAAATATAAGTCAGTGGTTTTAAATCTCCCCTCAGAAAGAGCCCCAAGAGGAGCCACACCAAGGCCCAGCCCCGACTGAGGAGCTGTGAGCAGCTAGCTGATGGCCTGCTAAGGGGCAGCTACTTTTCTGGGGTTGGGCAGAGAATGACCACTAAGAGATGGCACAGGCTGCGGGGGATGAGCTCACACCGTGCCCATATGGGAACTCAGTAGATTAAAATAAATAAGGACATGAGGTTGGGGGAAGGGACACACTGGGGAGACCCTTGGAGAAGGTGAAGGGGGAGACGAGGTCGCGGATACACGTGATATACACGTGTATCAAAATACAGTACACGTGTCTATGAACTTGTCAAAGAAATATAAATTATTAATTTTTAAAGAAGAGTCTTAAGCTAAGACACATTCATGTGAAAAGGTCTACCAAAAATTAATCAGGAACAACTCCAGCCTTACCTAAACTACTTTTAATTATGAAATTAAAAAAAAAATGGGGGCAAGAGAAGCAAGAGTGTTTTCTAATTTTCTTTAGGGAGTTCGGTTAGTTCAGGATCTAAGTCAGGGCCTCACACATGCTAGGCACATGCTCCAGGACTAAGTTACGTGCCCAGCCCTCCAGTCCATCTTGTAAAGCATAAATGACCTCAACAGCCTTAGAATCTCATTAACCAACAGGAAGCTTACACACCAAACACGCTCACTAACATAGACGAGAAAATTCCTTACGATACTAAGGAAAAATATAAATCAAATTCCTCTAAACAAGAACAAACAGAAAGTTCTCCGCGGCGTTCTGAGTGACAAATGCTGGAAGCATCCCAGGTCCCTATCAACAGGACTGAGTCTTAGAAATTACAGCACATTAATACAGTGGAATCGCTTTAGCACTGATCTCCAGTGGCTGACAACTACAAGCAATCACACAAGCGAGGCGCTGGGACAGAATATTAATAAAGAGATCGTGGGGAGAAGACATGGTCAGACGCCATGTGGATAAGGTTTAAAGTATGCTAGATGATCATGCGTACGAGATAAGGCTGGTGCAGAGAAAAACAGCACAAAACCACCCAGGGTGGAGTGCAGTCAGAGGAAGGACGAAAGGATGGAGAAAAGAGGTGAGAGGCGTCAGAGGTGGCAGCAGAGCTCCTCACACCTGCCGAGTATTTCACAGCATTCTGTTACATACATTCAATATTTAACATAAAAAAAAAAACAAACCAAAAACCTCAAACAGCTATGAATGAGCCTGGCTAGGGCTCTTCCTCTCTCACCCTCCAAATCTATTCACAGAATGGAACCCAGGGCTCAGCATTCTACAGTGTGCCAGAATGTCCTCCAAATTCTCCTAAGTGCTGATTTTTAAAAGAAGCATACGCCAAATAGAATCCTTCATAATGCTAACCACATTGTCACATATTGAAGCAGCCATCACACAATCTCTCACTCTGAGTGACTCTCAACATATCCTAACAATGAGTTAAAAAAAAAATGGCCGGGCAGTGGTGGCTCATGCCTTTAATCCCAGCACTTGGGAGGCAGAGGCAGAGGCAGAGGCAGGCAGATTTCTGAGTTTGAGGCCAGCCTGGTCTACAAATGAGTTCCAGGACAGCCAGAGCTACACAGAGAAACCCTGTCTGGAAAAAACCAGAAAAACAAAAACAAAAAAAAAAAACAAAAAATTGAGGGGCTGGTGAGATGGATCAGTGGTTAAGAGCACTGACTGTTCTTCCAAAGGTCCTGAGTTCAAATCCCGGCAATCACATGGTAGCTCACAACCATCCATAACGAGATCTGACTCCCTCTTCTGGAGTGTCTGAAGACAGCTACAGTGTACTTACATATTATAAATAAATAAATAAATAAATCTTTAAAAAATTGAAAGCTATTCAAATTTCCCTACAGGCAATAATCATATATATATACATATATATATATATATATATGTATATGTATATGTATACACATACATACATTCCATTGATTTTTGGAATATACCTAATCTTCATGATACAGATATTAAATTAACTCTTCAATTTGTTGTTGAGTTAGCTGTTTGCATTATTGGTCTGATTGGTAACCCTTAACTATTATAACTACATCATTTTCAGACCTTCGCACCAAGATAACTGTTTAGCTCAGCAGAAGTGGGGAAGAGAATAGTTGTTGCTGTCGTGGGAATGTCATCACTTGACAAGAAGTATTCAAATGTAGCTCCCTGGCAACGTGGCTTTAGGCACCAAGGCTTTAGAAGCCAACCTAAGCCTGCGTTGGGGTAATGAACCAAATGCCTAAGCGGCACAGCTCGAGGATCCTGGCTTCTGGGGGAACCCCCGCTTCCACTCCTAGCCCCCCTGCTGCTTTGAGAACACTAATTTACCCAGTACCAAAAGCAGAAGTAAAGGCATGTTTTGGATCAATGACACCCACGTGGTCCAGGGATGTACTCAGGCACAGGAAAACATTTACATTTAAATTATATAACATCATAGACAGTTACATTTTAACTCTATAGCATTCAACCACCATGCAGCCTACACTATCAAATACTTTATATTCCAGGGCTACTTAAGCTAAGTGATCTGGCCATATTTAACCAGTGAATAGAATAGCAAGGTCATCTCAGATAATGCCACTAACCAAAAAATCCACATACTCCAGGTCTCCAAGGACCTTATGTGACTGCTCCAGACCATGTCACTGTGGATTGTGGCAAATGATCATGACAGTCATGTGGTCAAAATGTCCAAAAGATTGCTTGGGTTTTTTGTTTTTGTTTTTTGTAAAGCAATGTTGAGAATCAGGACGATATGTCTATCTGAGATAGATGTCAAGGGCCGTCAGAGTATCCAGCCCTCTGCCACCGACAAGCCGAGTCCTACTCAAGCTTTAGCATAAGTAAACTCTAAGGTATATAATAGGTGACCCGAAAGTTCCTTCCCTAATCTGGGATCAGCAAAGTCCAGAAAAGGAGAAATAAGGACTTCAGAGAAAAATCTCATACTCACAGGAGGACAAAGGGAAATATTTGCTATTAAAGAGTATTAAGCACATCATACAAAAAGCACAGGCAAAACTCAGAGAGAGGTGGTCTGTGCAAAGAGAACAAGTTTAAGGGACTTTTCTTTAAGGTCACCCCTTCTAAGATAAGACACTAACATCTCATAGGAAAGAATAGTTACCAAACACTTTGTGCCCCGCTTATAATGTGTATGTGTTTGTTTTGGAGGGTCACAGCTGTGTGGTTGCAAGTGAAAGCATTCAAAGTGCTGTTGATAAAAATTGTGTTTGGGATTGGAGAGATGGTCAGCAATTAAGAGCACTGACTGCTCTTCCAGAGGACCGGGGTTCAAATCCTAGCATCCACATGGCAGCTCACAACTGTCTGTAACCAAGATCTGACGCCCTCACACAGACATACATGCAGGCAAAACACCAGCGCACAAAAAAATTGATGGAAAAAAAGCCAGGCAGTGGCGGCACACACCTTGAATCCCAGCACTTGGCCGGCAGAGGCAAATGGATCTCTGTAAGCTCAAGGCCGGCCTGATCTACATAGTAAGTTCCAGGACAACTAGGGCTATACAGAGACACCCTGTGCCAAACCTCCCAATTCCCCCCCAAAAAGTTGTGTTTGTTTGTTTGTTTGTTTGTTTGTTTTTTAATTTTGTTTCTTCCAATAATGTTTATTTGAAGTACACCAGCCAAAATCGATTAGGCATAAGTTAGAATTTTCCAACTCCTAGATCTGTTTGTCCATAAACATGGGTGACACAAATTCAAAAGTGTGTTCTCATAGATTACATAATAAAACTCACTCTATTTTCAGTTAGAATTGATTGGTGCCCACATCAGACAGTCCCTCAAGTAATAAACTTGCTTTGTAGGTATCACTAGACTGTGTGTAGACATTAAGTCGGTGAAAATCAACCTGAGATCTGCTGCCGAGTGCAGGAGAATGTAAAACACCATGTCGAAATAAACACATTAAAAGGATTGGCTGCATCTCATTTGAATTGTAAAGTCTTTTTCTGTTCAGAAATCCAATTTAACTCAGCAACATGTATTGAACACCTAAAACTGTGAAGTGTCAAAATCAAATCTAATAAAAAGTGTTTGATTTCACAGGGGAGTTCTGCATAAGAACTTGGGGCACACAGCACTGACAAAGGAACCCAATCTAAAATGTAATCGCTTTATAACATCACATTCAACCCAGCTCGGCCACCACCAAAGTCCACGGAGGTCACAAGGATGGCTTGAGTTACATCACTGTGATCTCTTAGCCTAAATCCTCTGGGTTCTTCTGGGTGTTTTCAACCCATACCCCTCATATTTCCCAGATATCCTATGGTCCCTCTCCTTGAGTGTTTCCGATGATGTGAATAAACACAGGCACTTGCTTAGTAGAGTTCCTGGCTGTCCCCCAGGCTAATGGAGTGCCCTTTGGGCTATCACAGCACTACTGAAGGAAGCTGACAGCATTCACATCCATTGTAGAAAATCACCACCCACATGGTGATGCCATGTCTACTCCATGTTTCCCCGCCCCCCCCCCAAATCCTTTAGGACAAGAACAATGGCTATCTATTGATGAATTTTGTCACTAATTCATACCCTCTGCCTGGTGCAGCCTATGGCCATGTGCTGTTGCCTGCCCAAACTTCCTAAGTGGTTTCCTGGCACCACTGGGGGTGGGGGAGAGTCCACATTCTTTTTTTTATTATTATTATTATTTTTGTGTGTGTGTGTGTGTGTGTGCTTTGTTTTTTCGAGACAGGGTTTCTCTGTGCAGCCCTGGCTGTCCTGGAACTCACTCTGTAGACCAGGCTGGCCTTGAATTCAGAAATTCACCTGCCTCTGCCTCCTGAGTGCTGGGATTAAAGGCGTGCACCACCACGCCCAGCCCCCACATTCTTCATATATAATATAAAGCCCCTTGCCAGCTGGATCTAGTCCATCTCGCCGTCTTCCCTTGTCTTCTCGTGCTCATCCATGCCCTCCAGCTCACAGAATTCCTTCAGTTCCTCTGGTGGTCCATAATCTGTGTTGCTTCTCAGCTCCCAATTATCCTATCCCTCCTGCCAGGAACATGGTCCCCGTCTCCCGCATCTCCGCAGTTGGAGAAGCAGGCGCTTACTGACAAAGACCTCCATCTGCACAGTACCGAGCCTTGGGGAAGAAAGCTGCCCCCACACATCTTGGAAACATAAATCCCACTTTGTGACACCCGCCGAGGCCAGGGACTACAGTGTGGATCCTACAGCAGCTACCACACACACACAAACAAACGCCAGGCCATAACTGAGTTGGCATGTGATGTCCTGTTAAGATTTAATCTTGGGAGATCTTGTATCTACCCAGCACACTTGGAGTTCCTTAGTGAAACCAATGCTGGCCGTAGTTCCCTCCCTTGAAGAGCGAAGGACCACAGATCCTCCAATTGTCCTCATCTGTCTTCAGATAGCCGTGCTATACAAGAAGAACATGTAGACAGGACCTTTGTCAAAGTTAAATACACACACCTCTTACATTCAACACAAGTGCATCTGGATTTGGAATGCATGGATATAAATATCTAGAACAAGTTGGACCCAACATTTTTGGGACAAGTGTGCTGAGCTGTTATCGACCTGAGCACTAGGGAACATGCCTTAAGCCCATGTGGGCTCAACAGTGGCTGACTTCACTCGAACATCTAGGACCCAGTTCTCAGCAGAGCTATGGGTGGCCTTAGAGTCGATGGAGCAATGACAACAGCAAACAGTCCTGCTCAGAGGCTCAGGCCCTGGTCCCAGGCAGTGTTTTCTAGCCCTTGGGAGCAACTCTGACAAATACAGTGAACTGGCAGCTTGAGAAAACCTCTTAATGGCTTATTCAAGATGACACAATGAATAATAGGTAGGGACTTGGGACAGAAAAAGTAATTCAGTAAAAACAGTGTTACATTGTGCCATAAAATACAAGGGGAAAAAAAAATCAGGGGATGGGGCAAGATGGGAAAGCCCCATGAGCTCATTGGCCTGCAACAACTAAGGACTGCTCTCTGTACTGCTATGATGGCCTGTGCCCAGTTGTCAGCATAGAGACTCAGTGGGGGAACAAACGGTCTTTGGTTTGAAGAATATGCCACAGACCAGAGAGATATAACTGGACTTCATTGTCTCTCTGCCTTGACAACATCCTAGAGAGCAGAGCTGGGTTCTGAATTGACTCAGACCTTCCATAAATGGTGTCTAAATGCAGACTCCACACCATCCAAAGCTCCCCAGAGAAACTCCTATTATGTACAAGGAATGGGGAATGTAGCAAGTCCCTTTTGACTGGGCAGAACACATTCTCTGCTCAGTGCAACTTTGTATTTCCTGGGTTCTGTGCCAGCTGTGTGTCCTTACTAGACCAAACCCCAAGATGCAGAGGTTTTAAGTGTATTGAAAACTGAGCTAGTGCCCAGCAAATCTCTGACTCTAAAACATTAACGACACAGGCATGAGACTAATAAGGGAATCATTTTCATAAGGCTCTAGTTAAGAGTCAATATTTCTTGGACTTGCTGTAGCAAAATGGAGTTATATCTATTATTATTATTATTATTATTATTATTAGCCTCTATTGACACACACATTAAAACCAAGAATTCGGATCTGGCCAGGGGCCTCAGCCAGTAAGGGCACTTGCTACCAAGCCTGGCAAAATGAGTTTGATCCCTAAAACCTGAATGGTAACAGGAAAGAACAGACTCCCCAAATTACCATCTGATCTCCACATGCATGCCATGACACGTGCACAAACATGTACAAAGATATACATGCATACATACATATAGTATATATATATATACATAGTGCAAATATATATACATGCATCCACATATACACACACACATACATACATATATATACATGCAAGCATGCATACATACACATATACATGCAAACATACATACATATATACATGCACACATACCAACCAAGAAGTGCTGAGCTGCAGCACCAATGACTGTCACTCTAGCACTGATAGTCTCAGGGACATCTCCAAACATGAAACTAAGTGTATAATAAAATTACCTGCAGTGTGTGTGTGTGGTGGGATACTTTTTAATGTGACTCAGCTCAAAACTCATGTGTTCAGAGGCCTCCACTGCAAAACTTAAAATTCTATACAAGCCTGGTGGTATTGCTCAGTACTTGACAAAGCGCTTACTTAGTATGTCCTCGGCACCACACACACACACAGATGTTCTTTGTCTTATAGTCAGGTACCATCTCAACACTTCCATTGTAAATTAGAAATGCATTTAATACAGGTGGCACACACCTTTAATCTTACTTAGCACTAGGGAGGCAAAAGTAGGTGGATCTCTGTGAGTTCAAGGCCAGCCTGGTCTACAGAGTAAATTCTAGACAGCAAGATCTACACTGTCTCAAAACATACACACACACACACAAAAAAAAAAAAAAAAAAAAAAAAAAAGAAAGAAAAAAAGAAAAGGAAAGAAAAAGAAAAAAAAAGAAAAAGCAAGAAAGAAAAGATAAGAAAACGCATATGATATACCTCACCCATTTCACAGCTTAGCCTCGTCTGCCTTAAACATGTTCAAATACTTACCTAACCCTGCAGTTGAGCATAATCATCTACTGCAAAGTCCCATGTTACAATAAATTATTAAATTCCTCCTGAACAGTGACAGGTGGGTGTTTTGTAGACCAGTTGGCTGCAAAACCACAAAACAATATATCCAAAATGCTCTGGTAACACAGCCCAGAGAGCTCTTGTCAGCATCGAGACACAGAGCATCCCAGTGCACACAGCTAGCCCTGACAGAGAGCATCACAGTGCACACAGCCAGCCCTGACAGAGGACATCACAGTGCACACAGCCAGCCCTGACAGAGGACATCCCAGTGCACACAGCCAGCCCTGACAGAGGACATCCCAGTGCACACAGCCAGCCCTGACAGAGGACATCACAGTGCACACAGCCAGCCCTGACAGAGAGCATCACAGTGCACACAGCCAGCCCTGACACAGGGCATCCCAGTGCACACAGCCAGCCCTGACACAGGGCATCCCAGTGCACACAGCCAGCCCTGACAGAGAGCATCACAGTGCACACAGCCAGCCCTGACAGAGAGCATCACAGTGCACACAGCCAGCCCTGACACAGGGCATCCCAGTGCACACAGCTAGCCCTGACACAGGGCATCCCAGTGCACACAGCCAGCCCTGACAGAGAGCATCACAGTGCACACAGCCAGCCCTGACAGAGAGCATCACAGTGCACACAGCCAGCCCTGACACAGGGCATCCCAGTGCACACAGCCAGCCCTGACACAGGGCATCCCAGTGCACACAGCCAGCCCTGACAGAGAGCATCACAGTGCACACAGCCAGCCCTGACAGAGAGCATCACAGTGCACACAGCCAGCCCTGACACAGAGCATCCCAGTGCACACAGCCAGCCCTGACAGAGGACATCACAGTGCACACAGCCAGCCCTGACAGAGAGCATCACAGTGCACACAGCCAGCCCTAACACAGAGCATCACGGTGCACACAGCCAGCCCTGACAGAGAGCATCCCAGTGCACACAGCCAGCCCTGACAGAGAGCATCCCAGTGCACACAGCCAGCCCTGACAGAGAGCATCCCAGTGCACACAGCCAGCCCTGACAGAGGACATCACAGTGCACACATCCAGCCCTGACAGAGAGCATCCCAGTGCACACAGCCAGCCCTGACAGAGAGCATCACAGTGCACACAGCCAGCCCTGACACAGGGCATCCCAGTGCACACAGCCAGCCCTGACAGAGAGCATCCCAGTGCACACAGCCAGCCCTGACAGAGAGCATCACAGTGCACACAGCCAGCCCTGACACAGGGCATCACAGTGCACACAGCCAGCCCCAACAGGTACTACTCTTGCACCATCATGATCTGGGAAATCCTGAAGTTAAGCTATTTCAGAGCTGGGATCATCTGTACACGCTTCTTCACTTGGCCGAGATTTCTAGTTACCCTTTAACACGCTAACTTTGCTAGCTATCAAGTTAGAATGTGTGGGTGAGCTTGATCTTCCATTCCGTTTGCATTTAGACTCCCCCAAGGGAGGAACTTTGCATGCTTTGTACACCCATTCAGGGTTGGCATAGACTAAGCCCCTCTGTGACATGTGACTGCCTGTCGTTCCCAGGGATACAGTTCAGTTATCTGCAAGCCCAGACAAACCTACATTCATGTAAAAATGTCAAAAGGCGAGACATTGGAATGAAAAACACTTTAAAAAATGTTATTTACAGACAGATAAGTAAATCCACACCTAAAAGCAAAATAATGCTATCTAAAGCTGTGCTACTTCGAGGGTGCCGGGTGACATCACTTGGAAGTTTGTTAGGAAGCAAATCCCACGTCCTGCCAATCACAGTGAACTAGACTGTCTGAGGGCAGTACCCAGGCTCCTGTGCTTTAGTTAAGTTTTCTTTTACATTATGTGCACGTGTCTGTGTGGGGGTCTGTGCACATAAATGCAGGTGTCCACAGAGGTCCCAGAGGAGGGTCTCTGACCTTCCTGTAGCTGAGTAACAGGCAGTTGTGTGCTTCCCCAACCTGGGTGTTCACTCAACTCTAGTCCTTTCGGAGAGTGGAAAGCACTCATCATCACTGAGCTATCTTCCCAGCTTTCGATCAGGTTTCCCCCAGGATTCTTACATCCCTTCAGGTTTTAAGAACTGCCTCTGTGGTCTGAGTAAGTCCTCCTAAGGGCTCCGAGTTCTAGGCTTGGTTCCCAGCTTTGTGCTTGTAATAGAATCTTCGACATATGCAGCATGGTCAGAGGTCTTTAAGATGATTGAGCATCTGTCTTGAAGCAGATTATGGAACCCTCACTCCCTCTTCTGTCATTTCCCTCTTGCTGAGATTCGCAGCCTCATCACAGGCCCAGAGCAACAGAGCCAACCAACCACAGACAACAATCACCAAAATAAATAATGTTAGCATAAACGTCGTTTGCTACAGTGATAGGAAGCTAACCAACAGGATTGCTGATTGAATAACAAGTATTAGATTACCATCAGCTGAACCATGCCACTGATCTTTAGTGGGTATCTGCTACACAGAAATACACAATGCAATAAATGAAAAGTGACATAAAGGGTCCACTGGCACATTCTTGCTGGCAAATAATTAAAAGCACCAGGAAAGGTGGGCATGGTGCTACATGCTCAATATCCCAGTGCTCAAGAGGCTGAGGCAGGAGGTTTACTATGAGTTCTAGACCAGCTGCTGTATAGTGAGAATAAGACCAGCTAGTATTTCCTAGCAAGATCCTGTAGTCAAAATCAAGCAATCCCCCAAATAAACAAACAAAATAAAAACACCAGGAGAAAGAGGTAGGAAGGATTATACTAATGATGGAGCGGCCAGGATAATGAATAACCAGGGAGTCCTCTAGAACAGGCCTTCACCAGCTACCACAGAACTGTCCACTGAGCTCCTTGTGCCCAAAGCTTGCTGTTCATAGCCCCACTTTCTTTCCCTATGGCAATGTCCTCTTAGGCTTTAAGAATTATGGCCACAGTTGACTGACCAAAGCAGTTCAGAAAAGGTGACCGTTAGGGCAGAGAGCAGCTGAGCCTACCGTGGTTCAGGTGTCTGATGCAGGCATTGAGAAGAGCAGTGAACTTCTGCTGTTCGGCGGCCTCATGGAAACAGAAGTAGCCATGCCTGAGGTAAGGCTGCCACAGGTACACTGGGAATGCCTTAGGTAGGAGCACAAAGGGCTGAGAGTTCTTCTCGCTGGAAGCTGGAGAAATAATGGGAACACAGGTAGTTTCAAAGCATGAGTCTTGTGTTTCAAACACTTCTGCAAAAGTATCTGGGGACAGCCACAGGATAACAAGATGGCAGGGAAATGGGTTTCATCTCCTCTCAATCCTATCGCCAGCCCAGCATTTCCTTCCCACTGGTATAGTCTACTCGTCCAGAGAGACACAGACAGCCAACACATCTTCCTCAGCCCCCTACTGTTGGAAGAATCTCCAAAGACCCGCACAGAGCTCCCTGTCATGTGCCTCTTGCAGGCTCCGACTCCCCAAAGTCTCTTCCTCCGTGGCAAAGCTGAGCAGTATTTGCTGACTTCACAGTCTATTGCTTTTCTCGCTGCAGTCTTATTCCTGCCCCACCAGCTCCTGAAACCCAGTGACAAAGGTCACTAATGCCATCTTGGGCATCAGCATATAGCTTATCTACTGGTAATTGTCCTTTAACATTGGTTGCTGGTGGTAACACTGGTTGCTCTTGGCATTCTATTCATTGCTATTCTTTGCATAGCATCCCCTCCCACTGACTTCCAGGAGTGCTTCTCTCCTGCTTCTCATCATGTCATCTTCTCCTTAAAAAATAAAAAATAAACAACAACAACAACAAAAACCCTGTCATTTGCATGTTGTGGCCTCCTTTGCCTCTCTCTGGCTCCCTGTAAGGGCTGGCACGTGTCTAGCTGTATGTTTGGTTCCCCACACTTTAAGTTATTCCCACAATCCTTATCACCTTTTTGTTTTCTGTCATACTCTTTTAGAGAAAAATCATTTCGCCCTTCACAAGGTCACCTCCTCCAGGAAGTCCTCACTGGCACCTGCCACCAAGACGTACTATGTGCTCTCTAATGTTCTCTTAAAATGTGAGAGTGGCCAGTTTCCATGCCTGGCACTCCCTAGGGAGGAAGGGTGGGTAAATGAACCCTGATACTTGCTTCTCAGAGTACCCTTCCTTGAACAGTGCCCCCTAGAGGGTGGAGTCCACTTCTGGCATCTTCTTGTATCCTCGGCCCGTAGCACAGTTCTACAACCTAGAAGGCATTCACTTCATCACGCTGAGTGAGAAGATATGTTCTGTCGGTCTAGAAAATTTTAGTGGCCCTGAGAGGACTTGGGGGCTATGGGTCTAGTTCAATAATACAGTAGCTGCCCAATAGCAGGGCTCAATTCTACACGTACACAGCACACACGGGAATGTTTAACTATTTCTTCAAAATCAATTCTGAGAAACGCATGGGAAACCAAGTCTCTCTTCAAAACCCCTACACCTCAGGCCTGGGATGGTGGCTCACACCTTTCATCCCAGTACTTGAAAGGAGAGGCAGGCAAGCCAGCCTGGTCTACAAAGCAAGTCCAGGACAGTCAGGGCTCTGTTACAGAGAGAACCCCTGTCTCGAAGAAAGAGGAGAGAAGAGAAGAGAAGAGGAGAGGAGAGGAGAGGAGAGGAGAGGAGAGGAGAGGAGAGGAGAGGAGAGGAGAGGAGAGGAGAGGAGAGGAGAGGAGAGGAGAGGAGAGGAGAGGAGAGGAGAGGAGAGGAGAGGAGAGGAGAGAAGAGAAGAGAAGAGAAGAGAAGAGAAGAGAAGAGAAGAGAAGAGAAGAGAAGAGAAGAGAAGAGAAGAGAAGAGAACCTTTCCCAGCCTTAACTTTGCATCCCTATCACATGACATTGCCCTTGGTGAAAAGATCCAACTTCTTTCTAGGGTCTTAGGGAGCACACAGAAAACACAGTGTGTTCTGTGAGCTCAGGTCTCACAGGAAAGAAAGGAAAGCAAGATCATCTAAGAGGCTAGAGCATGCTGGATATGCCAAGAAATGGATATGAACCATAAGGGATGCTTTCAGGACTAAGTCAGCTACCGGAAAATTAATAATACAGGGTAAGATTTCTTTAAGACACGTACGGGAACCTGGTTCCATTGTCCTAAAATTCTGAAGACAACAGACAGAATTATTTGGGAACACAAGCTGAACCCACCAGGGCTTGGCAGACAATCAGAACACAGTAAAGAGTCAATGTACATACAAACAAACAGCTACACATTGAAGAGACTCCTTCCTTGCAGCCATTTGTCTTTTAACTGAGCAAGAAGTTCTGGATGATGACAATGTCACATACATTTCCCTTGTAGCATGGTAGCTCACCGCTCCTAAGTGCTGGCCAGCAGGAAATCACCTGAATAGAATGTCAACCCTCCTGCAGGCATCCTTTTTAATTTTTAATATTTTTATTACATATTTTCCTCAGTTACATTTCCAATGCTTTCCCAAAAGTCCCCCATAGCGCCCCCCACTTCCCTACCCACCCATTCCCATTCTTTTGGCCCTGGCATTCCCCTATATTGGGGCATATAAAGTTTGCAAGTCCAATGGGCCTCTCTTTCCAATGATGGCCGACTAGGCCATCTTTCGATACATATGCAGCTAGAGACAAGAGCTCCGGGGTTCTGGTTAGTACATCATGTTGTTCCAACAATAGGGTTGCAGATCCCTTTAGCTCCTTGGGTACTTTCTCTAGCTTCTCCATTGGGAGCCCTGTGATACATCCAATAGCTGACTGTGAGCATCCACTCCTGTGTTTGCTAGGCCCCGGCATCGTCTCACAAGAGACAGCTATATTTGGGTCCTTTCAGCAAAATCTTGCTAGTGTATGCAATGGTGTCAGCGGGCATCCTTAAGGAACTGCATCCTCCTCTCCCTCCCCTTTATGCAATCTGAAAGGAGCCGTAGCCCCAGTATCCATGTTGTTGTTAGAACAGCAAGTGGTAATAAGTGCCCAAACCTAGGAGAAATAGAGGAGAAAGCCAGAAGAGCCCAAGTCCTTGACAGGTATGTGGATTTACCACACTGACCCTGGAGCAACACTCAAATGCTTGTATGAAACTAAGAAAACCTTGCATATTTAACTTGAATTTCATTGTGTGCAGCAAACCAGAGTCTAACTAATAAAATGTCAAATAAGTGACTCACTATATGGTAAAGCACAGCACAACACTTGTGACAGATCTTTCCGGCTGAGCACTCTACAAGGAACATCTATTTATCCATCAGCCTCCAGAGCCTTCCTCAAGGGAAGTTAATTCCTCCCATATTGACCAGTCACAAAACTCCCTCCTCTCAACCTCTAGTTGCCTCTCGCTAAACCTTCCATAACAATTCTCCAGATTCCATCCGCCTACATTTTTCTTCTGAGTTGAGTTACAAGAATATCACAAACGATCTACTGTGGAGTACTCTATATTTAAAACTCAGTAGGCCACACCATACAATAAAAATAGTCATGGAGACACTGTGTGGAGCCCTGGGCCATCTAGCCATGAGTCACACAGCCTTGTGTTTTTCATTCCTTCTGATATGATTTCATCAATAAACCCATAAGTGCATCGTCTGTTCTGGCACATTACACTGGAAAGTTCTGGAGAGATTCTCAAGAGTCAACATGCTGGGATTCCCACTTTCAGTGGCACGTAGATACAGCCAGCATGGCAGATAGGCAGACGTTGGAAGAAAATATCATGTATAGTACTAGGTAGGGAGCACATAAAACATTGTGTTAGCTTGAATTATTTAGTAATAATTTGATAATCTAGGTATATGGTCCATGCACTACCTATAATTGTATTATTAAAAACACCATACTAAGCAATCTACACCAGAATAACAACTGATGAAATGATTATATAGTTCTCCATAAATTCTAATGAAATGTTCATGCCCATTAATAAGATCCAGGGCTCTCTTCAAGAAAGCAAGTAATGAATGCGCAATGTGATTTACACAAAGGCAGATGGAGTTATTACATTATGCACAGTTCATGAATTTCTATGAAATGCCCTATTTAGCCTATGCAATATCCATCATCTCCTCTACATAAAAATAAGTAAAATGAATGAGAATCAAAGAATTTTAAAGCTTTGGAAAGATTCTTTCAAATTTTTCAAGCTCGCAGTTTCGTTTTAAAGCGGGAGAAACAGAAGCCAGAGGTACTCAGAGTGGGTTCCCTGAAAACATTCACCACGTGGTACAATAAGAAGTGCATCAAAACCCAGCCCCCCGTTCTCAGGCCGACGTTCTTTCTACAGCAGGCACTCAGTATTTCTTATAGACAGGTGAACTAAGGCAATGCTTTCTTTTACACATTAGCTCTGAGTCCCTGGAACCGTTACTTAAAGAATTTAGACTATTTTATTGCATATCACAGAAAAATTAGATAATAATCCCTAACAGATCAAGACTTGCTTACTGAAAAATGTCACACAGGATGCTTGACCTGTTCTTTTCTGCTGTCTTGGGTGTTGTTATCAAATTCTACAGAATATCCCCGAAGATACATGACCAAGAAAACACTTTCCATGTGCCAGGAACACAGCAACTGCCTGTGTGACCGAGTGGAGGTGAAGTGATAGAAAGGGTATATAATGTGGACCTACAGTAAAGTAATTCCATTTTCTACATGAATATGGAGTGTAAGGATTCAGCTTAGGGTTTCTCATCTTGGCAGTACTGGTACCTTAGGCCACACATCTGTCACTGTCAGGGTCACCCTGTGTATTGTGGACAGTTTAACACCATCATCTATAACACACATCTTCCTAGTCTCTAGACAATGCCAATTGTCTCTGGAAAAGAACCATTCTCTCTCATTGAGGACTGCTGGCCTACCTACACAGTTCGCTCTCATTGAAGACTACTGGTCTATCTATACAATTCTCTCTCATTGAGGACTGCTGGTCAACCTAGACAAAGTAAGTTCAGGAAAAGACAAAGGGACTCACCAGTGGGGTCTGGGAAATGCTTATCAGATAAGACACTATATTCCTCTTCTGAGGTTAACACCTTGCCACCAGCTGGAAGAATCCTGCTTTTAGGAACAGCTCCTCTCTGATAGGCCTAGGAAGAAAAGGCATTAAATAAGTGATTTCCCTGAATGCATATTTTTGAAAATGTCAGAAATCTTAAAGAACAAACAAATGCAGACATATATGCCCATCAAGAGACATCACCACACTATGTTAGTAATAGTTAGCTAGTAGTTAGGTTTGTTTGTTTGTTTTTGCATTCTTGCTGTTTATACGGTGGTTTTTTAAAAACAAATGAACAACAACAACAAAAAAAACCCCACATCTGTTTGATGGTCACTCTTGAGAAACCAGGGTCCCTAATCTCAGGGAGATTCACAGGAGGTGTGTTCTTAAATGGAAAAGAGGAGTATCTGTAATGTCTATATTTCTACATAATGTTCACCACTTCAGACACTGATGTCTCTGACTCATTCTGATAACCACAAGGTAGGCAATCTCTCTCTCTCTCTCTCTCTCTCTCTCTCTCTCTCTCTCTCTCTCTCTCTCTCTCTCTCTCCCTCCTCCTCTCTCCCTCTCCCTCCTCCTTCCTCTTCACTCTCCCCCCGCCCCCTCACACACACATGCTCCACAAGTAACAAAGTATTCAACTGATTTGGGAATTTGATGCTGAGGGAAACTGCAGAATATGAAACTACTAGGATTACCATGGAGTTTCAGCAAAAACACAAAACTGTTGCCACAATAAACTATGTGACCATTTGCTCTTAGACGTGACTGGATGTTTTGCAGTGAAGTCATTGGAACTGAACTGCAGTTTTATGACATCAGAAGACATTCTGGCTGGCAGATAAGACATTCTGCTATCTGAGAAACCCGAATGAAATCCATTGCCCTGTTAAGTGCCTATACCGACATGCCCCATGGACAAACGAATGAGATGAAATGCAAGTGTGTGCCTCCAACGGGCAGCCTGATGGTCAAGGCAAATTATTGAAAGAAGTAACTTGAGGGCAAGTTGAGAATTGAAATACCAGAAACTGTGAGCCCCACAATTGAAAGTGTGCCCTTGAGAATAACGAAAATAACATTGATCGTTGCCCAAAATAACAACAACACATGCCCCATCTCTAAGAGGTGCCTGGAGAGAACAAAACAAAATAAAGCCCGAGCGCTGTGAAACTTGTTTTACTACTTGGAAGAACTACAGAACAGCTGCTTAAATGCACTAGCGACCCAAAGCATAACAGGAGAATCTATCTTTGAATGGTTTGGGGATAGTGTGAAGTGATTTGATTCAGACAGGACTCCACTGTGAATTTTGTCTGGGGTTATAATAAGTGTCTATACACGTTATCATTTGATTCTCAAGATAGCACTCTGATATTATCTCCATTTTACAAGTGAGAAAACTCAAATTCACAGAGGTTGAATAATGCACAGGAACCCAGCCATGAGTGACAGATTCCAGACACATCCTTGCATCTGTCGAGTCCCCAGCAAATGTGAGGGAAATTGGGATGGATTATGAAATGAGAATCCTCTGATGTCCCTGTGCTCCACACCAAATTGGACTCTCAATAAAATAACAAGACATTTATAAATAGTTAATGTCTAACTCTTTATGTGTGACTTTTAAAATTACGTCTATAAATTAACAAACAGGATATTTATTGGTATAGTGTCAAATGATGATGACAAGCTACGTGGACTTTTCATTTAAATATCTAGGTGGTTTTTAAAAATATCTAGTATGATCAAATTTACTTTTTAAAAATATGATCAAATATTTAATATAACTTAAATTAGTTGAAAATCGTGAGCAACGAAAAGAAAGAGTAGGAGCACCATCTTGGATCCGGGACTCCACCGAATTTAGGAACTTAGTCTGCACAGGTGAGAGTGTGCACCACAGAGGCAGACAGCTTCTGGGACAGGCGGGAGCCACAGAGCCGCTGAGGCAGCACCCTTTTGGGGCCGCAGACATCCGGCACCCTCCCAGCCGGAGGACAGTGGTCCCGCCCTGCACGGGAGCCCTCTGCCTCAGGAGAAGGGAGCGCCATCTTGGATCTGGGACTCCGCCGAAATTAGGAACTTAGTCTGCACAGGTGAAAGTGTGCACCACAGAAGCTGACAGCTTCTGTGACCTGCCAAAGCAACACAGCAACTGGGAAAGGTCCTGTTTTGGGCCTTCTTCTTCGGCCAGGAGGAGGTCCAAACACCAGATATCTGTGCACCTTCCCTGTAAGAGGAGAGCTTGTCAGCAGAGAGTGCTCTAACCACTGAAACTCAGAGGAGAGAGCCTGTCTCCCCGGTCTCCTGATAGACGGTAATCAGAATCACCAGAAGAACAATCTCTAAACAGAGACAACTATAACGACTCCAGAGATTACCAGATGGCGAAAGGTAAACGTAAGAATCTTACTAACAGAAACCAAGACCACTCACCATCATGAGAACCCAGCACTCCCACTTCGCCCAGTCCAGGGCACCCCAACACACCTGAAAAGCTAGACCTGGATTTAAAAGCATATCTCATGATGATGGTAGAGGACATCAAGAAGGACTTTAATAACTCACTTAAAGAATTACAGGAGAACATTGCTAAAGAGTTACAAGTCCTTAAAGAAAAACAGGATAACACAATCAAACAGGTAGAAGTCCTTAAAGAAAAACAGGAAAACACATCCAAACAGATGATGGAAATGAACAAAACCATACTAGACCTAAAAAGGGAAGTAGACACAATAAAGAAAACCCAAAATGAGGCAACACTGGAGATAGAAACAATAGGAAAGAAATCTGGAACCATAGATGCGAGCATCAGCAACAGAATACAAGAGATGGAAGAGAGAATCTCAGGTGCAGAACATTCCATAGAGAACATCGACACAACAATCAAAGAAAATGCAAAATGCAAAAAGTTCCTAACTCAAAACATCCAGGAAATCCAGGACACAAAGAGAAGACCAAACCTACGGATAATAGGAGTGGATGAGAATGAAGATTTTCAACTCAAAGGACCAGCAAACATCTTCAACAAAATTATAGAAGAAAACTTCCCAAATCTAAAGAAAGAGATGCCCATGAACATACAAGAAGCCTACAGAACTCCAAATAGACTGGACCAGAAAAGAAATACCTCCCGACACATAATAATCAGAACAACAAATGCACTAAATAAAGATAGAATACTAAAAGCAGTAAAAAAAAAAAAAAGGCCAAGTAACATATAAAGGCAAGCCTATCAGAATTACACCAGATTTTCACCAGAGACTATGAAAGCCAGAAGATCCTGGACAGATGTTATACAGACACTAAAAGAACACAAATTCCAGCCCAGGCTACTATACCCAGTCAAACTCTCAATTAACATAGATGGAGAAACCAAAGTATTCCACGACAAAACCAAATTCACACATTGTCTCTCCACGAATCCAGCCCTTCAAAGGATAATAACAGAAAAAAACCAATACAAGGACGGGAACCACGCCCTAGAAAAAACAAGAAGGTAATCCCTCAACAAACCTAAAAGAAGACAGCCACAAGAACAGAATGCCAACTTTAACAACAAAAATAACAGGAAGCAACAATTACTTTTCCTTAATATCTCTTAATATCAATGGACTCAACTCCCCAATAAAAAGACATAGACTAACAAACTGGATACACAAACAAGACCCAACATTTTGCTGCTTACAGGAAACTCATCTCAGAGAAAAAGATAGACACTACCTCAGAATGAAAGGCTGGAAAACCATTTTCCAAGCAAATGGTATGAAGAAACAAGCTGGAGTAGCCATTCTAATATCTGATAAGATTGACTTCCAACCCAAAGTCATCAAAAAAGACAGGGAGGGGCACTTCATACTCATCAAAGGTAAAATCCTCCAAGAGGAACTATCAATTCTGAATATCTATGCTCCAAATACAAAGGCAGCCACATTCATTAAAGAAACTTTAGTAAATCTCAAAGCACACATTGCACCTCATACAATAATAGTGGGAGACTTTAACACACCACTTTCACCAATGGACAGATCATGGAAACAGAAACTTAACAGGGACACAGTGAAACTAACAGAAGTTATGAATCAAATGGATCTGGCAGATATCTACAGAACATTCTATCCTAAAACAAAAGGATATACCTTCTTCTCAGCACCTCATGGTACCTTCTCCAAAATTGACCACATAATTGGTCACAAAACAGGCCTCAAGAGATACAAAATTTTGAAATTGTCCCATGCATCCTATCAGATCACCATGGACTAAGGCTGATCTTCAATAACAAAATAAATAATAGAAAGCCAACATTCATGTGGAAACTGAACAACACTCTTCTCAATGATACCTTGGTCAAGGAAGGAATAAAGAAAGAAATTAAGGACTTTTTAGAGTTCAATGAAAATGAAGCCACAACATACCCAAACTTATGGGACACATTGAAAGCATTTCTAAGAGGAAAACTCATAGCTCTGAGTGCCTCCAAAAAGAAACTAGAGAGAGCACACATTAGCAGCTTGACAACACACCTAAAAGCACTAGAACAAAAGGAAGCAAATTCACCCAAGAGGAGTAGAAGGCAGGAAATAATCAAACTCAGGGGCTAAATCAACCAAGTGGAAACAAGAAGAACTATTCAAAGAATCAACCAATCAAGGAGCTGGTTCTTTGAGAAAATCAACAAGATAGATAAACCCTTAGCCAGACTCACTAGAGGGCACAGGGAAAGCATTCTAATTAACAAAATCAGAAATGAAAAAGGAGACATAACAACAGATCCTGAAGACATCCAAAACACCATCATATCCTTCTACAAAAAGCTAAACTCAACAAAACTGGAGAACCTGGATGAAATGGAGAAGTTTCTAGACAGATACCAGGTACCAAAGTTGAATCAAGATCAGGTTAATGATCTAAACAGCCCTATATCCCCCAACGAAATAGAAGCAGTCATTAATAGTTTCCCAACCAAAAAAAAGCCCAGGACCAGATGGGTTTAGTGCAGAGTTCTATCAGACCTTCAAAGAAGATCTAATCCCAGTTCTTCACAAACTATTCCACAAAATAGAAACAGAAGGTACTCTACCCAACTCATTCTATGAAGCCACAATTACTCTGATACCTAAACCACAAAAAGACCCAACAAAGATAGAAAACTTCAGACCAATATCCCTTATGAATATTGATGCAAAAATCCTCAATAAAGTTCTTGCTAACCGAATCCAAGAACACATCAAAACAATCATCCATCCTGACCAAGTAGGTTTCATCCCAGGGATGCAGGGATGGTTCAATATACGGAAATCCATCAACGTAATCCAGTATATAAACAAACTCAAAGACAAAAACCACATGATCATCTCGTTAGATGCGGAAAAAGCGTTTGACAAGATCCAACACCCATTCATGATAAAAGTCTTGGAAAGATCAGGAATTCAAGGCCCATACCTAAACATGATAAAAAAAATCTACAGCAAACCAGTAGCCAACATCAAAGTAAATGGTGAGAAGCTTGAAACAATCCCTCTAAAATCAGGGACTAGACAAGGCTGTCCACTTTCTCCATACCTATTCAACATCGTACTTGAAGTCCTAGCCAGAGCAATTCGACAACAAAAGGAGATCAAAGGGATACAAATTGGAAAAGATGAAGTCAAAATATCACTTTTTGCAGATGATATGATAGTATATATAAGTGACCCTAAAAATTCCACCAGAGAACTCCTAAACCTGATAAACAGCTTCGGTGAAGTAGCTGGATATAAAATTAACTCAAACAAATCAATGGCCTTTCTCTACACAAAGAATAAACAGTCTGAGAAAGAAATCAGGGAAACAACACCCTTCTCAATAGTCACAAATAATATAAAATATCTTGGCGTGACTCTAACTAAGGAAGTGAAAGATCTGTATAATAAAAACTTTAAGTCTCTGAAGAAAGAAATTATAGAAGATCTCAGAAGATGGAAAGATCTCCCATGCTCATGGATTGGCAGGATCAACATTGTAAAAATGGCTATCTTGCCAAAAGCAATCTACAGATTCAATGCAATCCCCATCAAAATTCCAAATCAATTCTTCAACGAATTAGAAAGTGCAATCTGCAAATTCATCTGGAATAACAAAAAACCTAGGATAGCAAAAACTCTTCTCAAGGATAAAAGAACCTCTGGTGGAATCACCATGCCGGACCTAAAGCTTTACTACAGAGCAATTGTGATAAAAACTGTGTGGTACTGGTATAGTGACAGACAAGTAGACCAATGGAATAGAATTGAAGACCCAGAAATGAACCCACACACCTACGGTCACTTGATCTTCGACAAGGGAGCTAAAAACATCCAGTGGAAGAAAGACAGCATTTTCAACAAATGGTGCTGGCACAACTGGTTGTTATCATGTAGAAGAATGAGAATCGATCCATTCCTATCTCCTTGTACTAAGGTCAAGTCTAAGTGGATCAAGGAACTTCACATAAACCCAGAGACACTGAAACTTATAGAGGAGAAAGTGGGGAAAAGCCTTGAAGATATGGGCACAGGGGAAAAATTCTTGAATAGAACAGCAATGGCTTGTGCTGTAAGATCGAGAATTGACAAGTGGGACCTCATGAAACTGCAAAGCTTCTGCAAGGCAAAAGACACCATCAATAAGACAACAAAACCACCAACAGATTGGGAAAGGATCTTCACCTATCCTAAATCAGATAAGGGACTAATATCCAATATATATAAAGAACTCAAGAAGGTGGACTCCAGAAAATCAAATAACCCCATTAAAAAATGGGGCTCAGAACTGAACAAAGAATTCTCACCTGAGGAATACCGAATGGCCGAGAAGCATCTGAAAAAATGTTCAACATCCTTAATCATCAGGGAAATGCAAATCAAAACAACCCTGAGACTCCACCTCACACCAGTCAGAATGGCTAAGATCTAAAATTCAGGTGACAGCAGATGCTGGCGAGGATGTGGAGAAAGAGGAACACTCCTCCATTGTTGGTGGGATTGCAAGCTTGTACAACCACTCTGGAAATCAGTCTGGCGGTTCCTCAGAAAATTGGACATAGTACTACTGGAGGATCCAGCAATACCTCTCCTGGGCATATATCCAGAAGATGTCCCAACCGGTAAGAAGGACACATGGTCCACTATGTTCATAGCAGCCTTATTTATAATAGCCAGAACCTGGAACGAACCCAGATGCCCCTCAACAGAGGAATGGATACAGAAATTATGGTACATTTACACAATGGAGTACTACTCAGCTATTAAAAAGAATGATTTTATGAAATTCCTAGCCAAATGGATGGACCTGGAGGGCATCATCTTGAGTGAGGCAACACAATCACAAAGGAACTCACACAATATGTATTCACTGATAAGTGGATATTAGCCCAAAACTTAGGATACCCAAGATACAAGATACAATTTGCTAAACGCATGAAACTCAAGAAGAATGAAGACCAAAGTGTGGACACTATGCCACTTCTTAGAATTGGGAACAAAACACCCATGGAAGGAGTTACACAGACAAAGTTTGGAGCTGTGATGAAAGGATGGACCATCTAGAGACTGCCATATCCAGGGATCCATCCCATAATCAGCTTCCAAACGCTGACACCATTGCATACACTAGCAAGATTTTGCTGAAAGGACCCAGATATAGCTGTCTCTTGTGAGACTATGCCGGGGCCTAGCAAACACAGAAGTGGATGCTCACAGTCAGCTATTGGATGGATCACAGGGCTCCCAATGGAGAAGCTAGAGAAAGTACCCTAGGAGTTAAAGAGATATGCAACCCTATAGGGGGAACAACATGATGAACTAACCAGTACCCCGGAGCTCTTGTCTCTAGCTGCATATGTATCGAAAGATGGCCTAGTTGGCCATCACTGGAAAGAGAGGCCCATTGGACTTGCAAACTTTATATGCCCCAATACAGGGAAATGCCAGGGCCAAAAGAATGGGAATGGGTGTGTAGGGAAGTGTGGGGGGGATGGGGGACTTTTGTGATAGCATTGGAAATGTAATTGAGGAAAATACGTAATAAAAAAATATTAAAAATAAAAAAAAAAGAAAAGAAAGAGTAAACTTCAAATTGTGGAAGAACATCTTTTAAAGTGGAAAGAAAAAAGGAAAGTCGCCAAAACTTAATTCATAAAGAAATTTTATGTACTGTCAAATGTGGCAAAACAAAAACAAAAACAAAAACCTCAATAAATCTGATAACAAGCTTTTTCAATTAGTAGCAAGCATAGGAACAATTGCCTATTCTGGACTACACCATGGGCTAGCCAGATGCTCGGTGCTTCAGTGCATTCTTTTATATCATTCTAAGGAGCGACACTTGTCAGTCTACAGAAGAGAAAAAGTGGCCATGTGTAACATAGCTAAGGCATGCATCTGGTAACTGTCAAAAGCTGTCATTCAAAGCCCATAATGTTACTCCACCTCTCCTAGCCATCTAAGGGACACAGTAGGATGTCTATGAAAAGCCTACGATAGTTTGTTGCTGTTGCTCGTAGTGTGTTGGGAGTGTGGATTAAGGATGGCGTGGAGTCCTAATTATATTAGAGCACTGCACAGGTACTTGAGAATATGCGTGCATGAGAAACGCATATAGCATGAGCTCTCAGGGACCCGCTGGATCATTTGATCTCACGGTAAGTGCAGCGGATGGCTAAGTCCAGAGTTTACTTCTAGTTAGTGACACACTTGACTAAACTTTAGATTTCCAAGTTCACTGCTCAGTGTCATTTCTGATCTAGCTAAACACAATCTCCATAGGAGGGAAGAAAGCAGAAGCATTAAAACCTTAAGTCCTCCAGGTATAGATGCTTCACACACCTAATCATGATGATGATGATGTTGTTGTTGTTGTTTTCACTTGGTAAAGCCAAGACAAATAATCTGGACAAATAATCTAACTAAATAAAAACAGCCCCTAAGTCTAAGTGGACTGAAGTTTTCAGGGCCCTCTAACTTTGTTGGAACCCCTACAAATGCAGTCACTATCTTACTGAATAATAACTCCCCAGCTGGGTATCAGATGTGATGCTTAAGAGTGAAAAGATGAGACAGAGCAGAAAGCAGTGGCAAGCTGAGGGCTGAGAAGAGCCTTGAGGTTGAATGAATGAATAATCACTGAGCAAGCTCTTACATCAAGCACCGGTCACTTAACACAAGTTATCCCCACACTCCCCTGCCAACACTTTTTTCCAAGCCTAACATTTTCCTTATGCTGCAAGCATGTTTCTGATCAACTACTATTCATTCAGATCTATGTAAGGCATTTGGCAGACAGTAGATACTCAACAAATACCTATTAATTGAGATGAGTACCCGATCAATCAACCGCCAAGACTAGAACATGCCAAGTAACATAGCCAATGTTTTAAAAAAAATACTCCAAGAACTGGTAGTAACGTGGGCATCTCTTACCTCTTTGCTCTCATAGCTTTCCACAGCAAAATCATTTTTAATCACAATGTATCTGTCTTTCCATTTCCTGATGTCTTCAGCAAACTGGGAGAGCTCAGCTTCATACAAAACCGTTCCTGGTTCCAGTGGGGGCTTAAAGAAGATGGACACGATTAATTGTCACAACAAAAGAGAATATATCTTGCCAACCATATATTAACACGGAATAATTTAGGAGGTTATGGTGTGCAGTGATCCTGGGGAAACTGTTGATCTCTCCTGGCTACCATGGATTCTCCTTCAGGTTCCTTCAGAGAAAATGCAGACACTTGTTACATGGTACTGTTCTGATTTTCATTTCCCTCTGTATAGATTAGGAATGGGAGCATACGGTGGAGGGCATATCCTTTGCATGCATATAGATAGCACTTAATAAATACTTGATAAGCTGTGTGAATGACCAAGGCAGTGTACTGAGTTCACACTATGGGTATCCCCTGCAACTCACTGACATGCCTCAAGGTTATTGTCTAGAATCAGCCAGCTGCTTTCCTATTGTCCCAGTTTGATTTCTGTTGTTGTGATAAAAATAGTTTGACTTCCAAAAACAATTGAGAATAAAGAGGTTGTTTGGCTTACAATTCCAGGCCACTGTTTCAGGGAACTGAAGCAGCTAGTCACATTAAATCTAGTCAAGAGCAAAGAAAAGTTACAACAAGCACATGGATGCTTGCTTGCTTGCTTGCTTGCTTGCTTGCTTGCTTGCTTGCTTTCATCTCTCTTCCATAGCTCAGTGGTGCCCAGAGTGAAGGACTGGGTCTTCTGACATCAATCAACAACTAAGACAAGCTCCACGACTTAATGTGGTGGTTGGAATGAGAGTGACCCCATAGGCTCATATATTTGAATACTTTGTTCCAGTTTGATGGAACTGTTTGGGAAGGATCAGGAGGTGTGGTGTTGTTGAAGGATGTGCATGGCTTGGAGGTGGGTTGGAAGCGGTAAGCACTGAGGTTTCAAAAGGCTTGTGCCATCCAAGTCTCTCTTTCTCTGCCTGTGGTTATGTCTCAAGATGAGCTCTCAGCTACTGTTCTAGTGCCATGCCTGCCTGCCTGCATGTCTGCTACCATGCTTCCTGCTGTAACAGTCATGGACTCTACCCCTCTGGAACTGTGAGCCCCAAATAAACTCTTTTTTCTATAAATTGTTTTGGTGATGGTGTCTTATTGCAACAATAGGAAAGTACCAAAGACACATGTCCACAGGACAAGTTAATTCATCATTAAGATGCTCTATCCAGGTGATTTTAGATATCAAATTGACAGTTGGACCAGATGTAATGGCACATACCTTCCACTGGGCACTTGGAAGGCAAGTGGATCTCTGTGAGTTCCAGGCTAGCCAGGGGTACATAGAGAGACCCTGACTCAAACAAATAATAATAACAATTGACAGTTCAAAGCAACCTCCTACTCAACCCACCTTTTCCAAAAGTAGTGGGGACCTAGGCTGTAAACACTCTGCCTGTCTGCCTGCTTTTTTCTTTTGTTTTGGTTGTTGGTTTGGAGGCTTTTTTTGTTTGTTTGTTTGAGACAAGGTTTCTTTGTGCAGCCCTGGCTGTCCTGGAACTCACTCTATAGACCAAACTGGCCTTAAACTCAGAGATCCACCTGCCTCTGCCTCCTGAGCACTGAGGTGTGTGTCACCACTTCCAGGCTTCATCTTCCTGATTTTTAAAAGTTATGTGTTGGGTTGAAGAAGGCAGCACTCCAGCAACACCCAGTTCTATCTCTTATATTCATGATTATCTCTTATTAACCTTGATATATGTGCTAGAGGATTCTATTCGGCTCCTCATTAGGTCTCTATTGAGTTTTCTGTATAGGAGAACACGCATCCTGCTCTGCTGCACAGTTTCCTTATTATTGTAAAATATAGGAGTGTGCCCTTGTCTGACATGTCACCGATGCTACACTGACTTCTTCCTTTTAAACAGGCATGTGTTGCCTTCAAGACATATCACCTTACTTTAAAGCAAAAAAAAAAAAATAAAATAAATATATATATATATATATATATATATATATATATATATATGAATCATACGGAAGAGACAGGCCTATTTCTTTTAAGACTCATCTAAGGGATGAAATGAATTTCATTCCAAATTCCAGGACTTAAAACCCCTCCTGACGGGGCTGGAGAGATGGCTTAGCGGTTAAGGGCACGGACTGTTCTTCCAAAGGTCCTGAGTTCAAATCCCAGCAATCACATGGTGGCTTACAACCATCCTAAAAGACATCTGATGCCCTCTCCTGGTGTGTCTGAAGACAGCTACAGTGTACTTACATATAAAATAAATAATAAATAAATATTTTAAAGAAAAAACCCTCCTGACAGATAATGAGTCTACCCTCTATCTTGCCTCATTAACAGATAAAAAGGACCTCCCTGGTCTCTTTAAATGAGGCTGAAGACAACTTTATATTTCTTATGTACGGTGTTTCTCAAACTCAGGCCACTTAATCAAAACTGTGATCTCCTGATAGACTTATCCTGTCTGAGTCTCTGGGTTCCAAAAACAGAATCTGCATTGGTTTTGCTTAAAGCAGGAGTCTGTTGCCCAGGCAGGTCTCCAATTTCTGGGTCCCAGTGACCTTCCCTCCACTGTGTCCCCAGGGCCAAGGCAACAGCTACACCTCACCGTAAATGGTTGGGACTTGCATTCTTTTCTTTCCTTTCTTTAAATTTATTTATTTTATGTGTATGTTTTCCCAGTATGTACGTATATACACCACAAGTGTGTGTGTAATGTCTCCAAAGAACAGAAGAGGACATCAGACCATTGGGAACTTGAGATCTGGAGTTCTAGGTGCTTGTGAGTCACCATGTGGCCCTAGAACCCAAGTTCAAGTCCTCTGTAAGAGCAACGGGTGCTTTTAATTTCTCGGCATCTCTCTAGCTCCAGAACGTGCATCCCAACGTGCTCTCTGAACCCTGAGACTATTTTGTGGGATCCCCATGCTGCTGAGTTCTCTGGCTAACTCACTCAGACTCTCACAGCAGCTGGTCCATTCATCACTCATTCCTGGTTTTCCTGACTCATTTCTCCTACTCCACCGGGAGTTTCTTCTTAGTGTTTTTGCCTGGACTCTCTCCTCATCATGATCTGCAAATGCTGCTGAGGCTGGTGCTTTTTTACTGTCTCTGTCCTCCTCCCACCATACCTCACTGCTGCTCTCCATGATGAGCTAACAATCCCAGACCCCATCTGTCTACTGGGCTCCAGATGAGAACAACCATCCACCTGACCAACCTGTCCACAGGTGAATGTAAAAATCATCATGATCATCACACCATCACCATCACCACCACCACCACCACCACTGCCAACACCATCATCTCAGGACCAGAGAGCTGGCTTAGTGATTAAGAGTGCTTGCTACTCTTGCCTAGGATCCAAATTCAGTTCCCAGCAGCACATCTGATGGCTCAAAACCACCTGAAACTACAGCTCTAGGGAATCTAACACCATCTCTGGACACCCTGGCACCTGTGGACAAGAGTGCACACACACACACACACACACACACAATGAGGGGAGAGCATAAAATAGATCTTTTAAAAGCAAAAAAAAATATATCAAACTTATTTTGGCAAAAATGAACTGACTCCCACACCCCCTAACCCCTACTCACCCCTGCCCCTCTCTGAGTAAAAGGCAGCTCCATTCCCTTGCTTCGCTCATATGAAAAGCCACGCCCCTTGCTTCTGCTCACGTGGAAAGCCACATTGTCGCCTTTGCCATTGCTACATTTCTCCTCCCTGTTATCTCACAACAGATCCCACCAGCTCCATCAAAATTGCTTCCTTTCCAGGATGGGAGATAGCTCAGTCAGTGGAGCGCTTATCACACAAGCAGAAGCCACACTTGAAAAGCTGGTGCTGTATGATCCCAGCGGTAGGCAGGCAGGTAGACAGGGCAGATCCCTGCAGCTCACTAGCCAGCCTGCCTATGCTAGTGCACAAACCCAGGTCAGTGTCAGACCCTGTCTCCAAAACCAAGGTTTCCTCCTTCTGAGGAATGACGCCCAACATTGACCTCTGGCCCCCATACTCACACACACACACACACACACACTGGCCATCACTTCCCTTCTTCCCTCATGGTCTAGTCTTTACAGAGAGCCCACTAAAAAAATAAAAATAAAAAGAATAACAACAAACTACACACTTAAAATTCCGTCTGTCTTTATCTGCTTATATGTAGTACCCTGACGTGGAACTTCCCATCACTCTTAAAACCAAGCCCTTACATTGGTCCTACAGTTCTGGTCCCCACCCGTCTCCCCAAGGTCACTGCCCACTCTTCTTCCTCACTCAGAGCTCTGGGCAGGCTCGTAGAGCCTTGAGGGCTCTGGGCTGGAGGATCTTTCCATTTCTGGCTCCATCCTCTTGGGACTCTTGTTCCCCAGATATCTCTCCCCACCTGATCTGTCCCGTCATCATACGCGATGCCAGTCTCTACAGAGGGCTTCCTTCCCTATCAACTTCCCCCAGACAAGAGTCTTGATTCATTTGTGTTTGAAACTTTGATCGCTGTCTTACCATGGCCTGTTGTGAGTTTCTTCCACTGTTTATCATCTGTCTCCTCCATCTGAACATAAACTCCAGGAAGGTAGGGAGTTTTGAAATTCACATACTAGATCAAAGGCAACTCAGGAAATCGTGTTTGATCATTGACCAAAACAAACGTAATCATGATTTTTTTTTTTTTAGATTGAAATTCACAACAGCAAGCTAAATTTCCTGTACCAAACCACCAATGAGGATGTTTGTATAGCTTTCTGTTTGTATAGATCATATAATCAACCAGAAATCATATATGGTCTCACTTCAGGTGTTTTTTAAAGCATGACATGATTTTAGTGTAGTTTGAAGAACTGTCATTCAAATAATACAAATATTAGCATCTATAACCCTTTCTCTGGCAAGGGGATGATGTAAGCCAAGTGCTTGTGAGTCACCTTGGTCTTCAGAAATTGTGACGTTAAATCTCTTTGCTGTTCCACCTCGCTGCGCACATGATTGCAGAAAGCCACAGAATACTGCCGGCTGTAGTAGGGGCTGAAGTTTTTGATAGAAGCCTCAGTTTTCCCTGGAAAAATATGAAAATCAGAATTCTGCAATGTAGCATGCCTCCCAGAATAGCTATCAGGTTACTTTGACTATTCTTCCCATCTCCCAAAAACCACCAGGGGTTGATAGCAGCCTGTGTTAGCTGGGCGCGCTGCTCCTGCTACTCCTGCTTCGAACCCTCCTTCACCTAACATCATGCTAAAGAGCTCAACAGTCCCCAAGGACCAGTCAGTAGTCAGAGGAGTCTTTCTCGGCGTACATTTTACTCAGTACTGTGCCCATAAGAGTATTCTGCCTTACCTCCTATATGCTCTAGTTTATGTTTTATCTCCTACACGACAGTAATCTCAGAGTCTACCCTTCCACTCTCTGTGTACACATCTCTCAATTTCCCTCAGTAAATACAATACTGCAATGGGAAGATGGCTCAGTTGGTAAAGTATTGGTTAGGCAAGTACAAAGACCTGATTTGAGACCCCCCCCCAACATCCATGTAAAAATCCTGGCACCCGGGTGGGGGGGGATGAAGACAGGAGGATTCTGGAACTTGCAGGCTAGGAGTTCAGCTAAAGTAGCGAGATTCAGGTTCAGTGAGAGATCCTGTCTCAAAAACAGTGGAGAGTGACTCAGAAACTCACTTGGCCTCCATACACAAACACATACTGTAATGTGAACACACACATACATGTACACACATACATGCACACACAGTTGGGGGACAAGGGAGAGGGAGAGACTTGTGCTCCTATGCTCCTAGTTTAGGAGATTTTTGTAATATAAAGTGTCATATGGTCGACGTAAGATAGAGGGGCTGACTTGAAAGTCTAGAGACCTGGACGGTGGACCCCACCCTAACTGTGAGACAGAAACCACCCATCTAAGCTTGACCTCTGCTCTCCAGGCCTGCTGTCCCCAGCTGTGATTAGGGTAGGTAGACGTGGGTCCATATTCTCTGAGCCTAGGTGACACGGAAGCATGATCATAAAGGCACAACTATATCCCTACACTGACCAGCAGTGACATTTTGGTGTCTTGACCCCAGGGATAAATTTTGCTCTCAGTCACCTAGAACCTGGTGTCAGAGGAAGGAGAAAGATCCAGTTGCCTTTCCAAGCCCTGCTTAGTACAGGCAATGGGAGAGTTCTGAGCCAGACTGGAAAGGCTCTTGGCACTTTGATACTTGTTTCCGAGGATAGAGATAAATGTCAGCTTCGCCATCCTTTCTGACAAACACTTCCAGCTTGCAATAGGTAGGGTAGGAACTTGAGGCAAATAAAGCAGGGATAGCATTCTAAAATACTTCTAAATATAAATACTTTGTGGGAGGCTTAGCTTAACTTTTGTTTTTCAAATCAGATGTTTTAGTTGACACAGGAATGTTAAAATATACCTTACTGGAAAGAGTTACACGGAGCTATTATGCGTGTAAAAATCAGAAGGAAATGAAGGATCTGAGCCAGGTATTTGGAGACGCTCAGTAGGAGGACCTCAACTCCCACAGCGACTGTGTGTGCCTATGAAGTCACAGCCAAACACCCATGCATACTGAGACCCTCTACAAGGCAGACACGCCTACTTCTGCTTGGGCATTTTTCAGTCTTATAATGTGTATGAGGAAGGGGAGCTCTTTTGTATTCCCTTAATAAAATGACATTTATGGGTTATATTTATGGGCTTTAGTAATTATTACTTGTAAGGTCCTTTGAGACCCACTAATAATAGATTCTGTAGAAATGCAAATAAAAGCCCCTATAATTTGAGTCAAGCATGCTTTTGCTTGCTCCCTGAGTTTATGGTATTACAATTAATCAGGATTTGCATAATACTTTAATATACTCAGGCTTTATAAGCATCTAATTGGTTATTATTTTATTAGCTTTTATTACAACGCATAAATAGTAATCCTATATCCTTGTCTATAATTTTCTTACACAGGAGTGGGAAATCTTTGAGAATTCCCACAATGAGAGTATAAATGATGAGCAAAATTTGCCCTTTAGTTCCAGGTAAGCACTGTTTGGTCTGTGTGAGGAGTACCATGCTAATTGTGGATGCTAATGTTTGCTCTCTTACAAGCACCACAATGAAAGGAAAGAAGGGGGCCATCCTATTATGATGAATTCTGTGGGGCTATTAAAGCCAATTTTCTACTACCTGCCCAAGTCTCCTACTGGTATGCCCTGCTTCTACCAAGGTGCCTTAACGCTAGCCTCCCACTGTATGTGAAAAATGTTTCTGGGATCTGAATATCTGCATGTGACACCCTCAACACAGCACCAAGTCACTCTTACAAAGAAAATGGCAGATTTCTTGTATTTACTTAATGACTGGTTCAAATGTAAAATAAAACAGCTAATAGCATCAAAAGATGAAGGAAAAAACCCAAAGTTGATCTAAAATGCATCTAGACATTAGATTGAACCTGCCTGGACCTACATAAGGGAACACCCACTTTGAAGACTTTGAGGATAAAGGCAAAACCTGGGGTTGGGTCAACAACACCACTGTGGTAGGAAGGTGGACTCTGGACTCAGGAAAGATGGCGGAAGAATTTCTGCCATTTGCTGGCTATATGGAGTAGCTTCACAGAATTATTGTAGCAATCACACGAAATACCTTGTTAAAAGTTCTTGGTGCCGTGGCTGGCACACAGTAACTGAAAGTGGCTAGAAGGTTGGGGATACTGGAAGCCCCCTAGCCAAGTACCAGAAGTTTGAACTAATGAACTAAGAAAATAAAAAATAAGAAAGCAGCCTGTTTACTGTACTCTTGAGTTGGACTCATCTTGATTTGCAGAACAGAAAGCTACTAGCTGTCCCATGCACTGAGGGCCTGAAACAAATATCACCTGCATTTCCATAGATGTGTTTAGCTTAGGTTGCCCTCTGTGTATCCCTGAGTTAAAAATCAACTCCATAATGCCAGACAGAGTGGCTTGTGCCTGTAACTCCAGTGCTTGGCAGTTCAATGCCAGTATGGGCTAAACAGTGAACCCCTGTCTCAAAAAGCCAAACTAAACTGAAAAACCTCAACTACATAAAACCTTAGCATTGACCAACTGAAGGCAAAGGCACAGTTAGCCTCTGTGCTCCACTGAACTCGGTCCTCATACCTGTAAGATACAGATGATGAGGAGCCCCTATATTGGCGTGCTATGAAAGCCACATTGCCAGAACTTCCAGCACAAGGAGGCCAATGGCTCACAGAACGGCTGGCATCGGGGGAAGGGCTTCTTCTCCATTAGGAACAGAGCACTGTCAACACAGGTACAATTCTGTGAATCGTACTTGGTGGCTCCAGCCTGTACTGGGCACCATAATGCAACAATTTACTCCCTTGGCAATCCTCATGAAAACCAAAAGCCTCTTCCACAGCTCGAGACATGAAGCTTAGCTTTCTACAGAAAAGGTAGTTGTAGGCCCTTCTAAAACCAAATGCTTTCACACACACGTGAACTCAAAAACTCATTGCCTATTCAAGCCCCCTCCCCCGGCCCTTCTCTCCTAGATTCAAGCAAATCTAAACTAAACTGTTACTTTTATTTCTACACTATTTCAAGTTTTATTTTTACTTTTTATTTATGTTGGTGTGAGTATATGCCACGTGTGTGCAGGTACCCACTGAGACCAGTAGAGGGCATCAGATGCCCTAGAGCGACTGTTCAGACAGTTAAATGGTATGGGTGCTGGAAATTGAGCTCGGGTCCTTCTGCCAAACAGCAGGGAGTGTTCTTAACTGCTGTGCCATCCCTCCAGTCCCTTTACACCATTTCTTAAATCCATCCCCCTTTACCACCTCAACCACTGTATCCTCTACTGAGACTTGATTAACTCTCAACATTGTAGGAATCTCTAAGTTTTCTCTGTGTAGGCAGCACAGCAAGGCAAAATCACTTAGTCTCTGCTCTAAAACATGAACAAAAATGTGCAGGGCAGAAGAGGGAAATGCTATGACTGAGACACAGATCCCTAAGGACTGTAGAAACAAAGCCAACATTTCTTTCATGGAGTAGCAACGGATTCTAAGAAGGGCTGGGCAGAGTCTAGGATAAGGGGACAGCTTAGGAGAGGCAAAAAACAGTTTGTCCACTGGGACCTATCCAAGATGAAGCTGTCACAAGCTGTAAAAGACCAGATGCTAAAATGAGTGTCTGCCCTGCAGAGCAGAGCCCTGGTACTGAGACTATAGGGACACTCTTCTGAATGCTGTAAGGGGCAGACCTCATTAGTGACAGAAGTCACAGGTCTCTGGGTCCTGGCTTGCCAAGTTCTAGGGACGTGGAGCCATCAGACCATGCCACTTTTTTTCCCTCAGTAGATCCCCCTGCCTGTAACTCTTCAGCCTGCCACTGAAGGAACCCCACCCTACCCGTCATATATCACACCGCTCAATATAGCTGGCGCATATCCAGACCTAATCTATTCCTGTCTCCTGTAAGTATTCTGTTGGCCATTTTCACACTCTTCAAGGCCAGAGGCCAAAGCCAGCCCAAAAGAATCATTTCTCAGATCTGGCCGGCTGGAAACAATCTCACCACCATTCTCATTCTCCCAAACTGTGCTCCACTTTTGCTACAACTGTTTAAATACGGCTTATCTCTCCTCCAAGGGTATACAGAATTTGTATACTCAGCAAATATTTGGCAAGTGATTGGGAGAACAGCTGAGTAAATACTCAAGACCCAAGGACATCACAATGCATAATAATAATGAAACCCATGACGTCATCCCAGGAAGGAAGGCCTCACTACTTCTTAGGAAGGTATGCACCATGAAGCCCAATGCGTATTTGTTTACAGAAATCAGAATCTTACAGGCTAATTCCTCTTAAGCTTTTAAATAAGTTTGCCCCATGAAAATGTCTGGAATTACTAACATCACATCCTGGTTTGTTTGATTTGATCAGTTTATAAAGGTGAGAAAAGTGACAGTCTGGCTGGAGTGTATATAAAGTCTGTAAAATTTGTAGGTTTTTTCATTCTAGAAGGTTCTTTGAATGACACTATCCACAGCGGCAGTGGTTCACTCAAATCTATTTATCAGTTATTTGGTTTCTCCTCTATCATACTGCTTCACTCCCTATGATTCCCAGGGTTACTTCAGTGACTATAAATGCTCTAGAACAGCTGTTCCCGATCTGTGGGTCTCAACCCCTCTGCGGGGGCTAAATGACTCTTTCACAGGGGTCATCTAAGACCATCAGAAATATCAGATATTCACATTTCTATTCATGAAAGCAGCAAAATTACAGGTATGAAGTAGCAATGAAAATTACTTTATGGTTGGGGGTCACCACAACACAACAGTATTAAAGGGTCACAGCACTGGGAAGGCTGAGAACCACGGCTCTAAAGTCTAAAATCTTTTCAAAAGGGGAAGGTTCCTCGATTTCAACACCTTTTAGGAGATTAGTTCATAAGAAAACAATGGAAACACTGCTTTGTGTCATGAGATACAAAACAATTCAAACATTGTGCTCTTTCCTAACCTTTGAAAATTATGTTATAGCTTTTATCCAGTGTTATTTAATTAGCCCTTGATCTGTGGCTTTTCCTATGCAAAACAAACAAACAAAAATTGTTTTTAAGACATTGAATTTCCATTATGAAAGGTAATTATCAAAAAAAAAAAAACAAAACAACATGGCTATTTCGCTGGCACTGAGATGAATTCCATACTGAAAGAAACTGAGCTGGCTTTTGGTACAGTTTCTTAAAACCGGCTGAGGGTGCAGGTGAAGATTAATATTGGTAAACAAGAAAAATGCCTCCAAAATTTTCAATAATTTTAAGGTGTAATATATGCCAATGTGTATTTCTCCTGGGTGTCTGAGGTTGTAGAGATTTATAAGTCCTCGTGATTATAGCATCAGCTATGATCTTGGGTTGCTAAGCACCATCACTTCCCACCTTAGGGTGGAAAATTGGAAATCCCAATTCACAATACAGAGGTGCAAAAATCTAATTACATACAATGATGCCCAAGGACTCTCTTTCTTCAAGTAAATGCCTTAGAGAATGAGAGTAAATTGGATTCTCCATAATTGAACTAAAGACAGGGAGGGTGGGAGGGAGGGAGGGAGAGAGGAAGGGAGGGAGGCAGGGAAGTAGGGGGCAGGGAGAGAGAGGGGGGGGTTGGGAGAGAATGAGAACACATTTATTACTGGAGCTCGGGTGACAGGCTTTTAACAGATTCCACTAGGAAATGGCAGGATGATTCATAGGCAGCCTTGACTCTGCAGATCCCGCAGGCTCCCTGTGAAACCTCCAGCACGAGTTAAAAGGTGAGAGGTGTATAAACCAACTTACCTTCTCTGTGATTCACTTGCAGTGGTAATCCACAGAGAAATAGACAAAGACGGACGCTTCCAGGAGCTTACACTAAAGTCACTCGGCACACATCTGGAAAAAGCTGGCCTATCAGGAATAAACAACACAACCCAGTTTCTTGGATTTCCAAAATCATGCTCAGAGGTCCGAAATGGAGAGTCTGCAGTGAACTTGCCCTCAGACTATTAGAGACCCTGATGTTTCATAATCACAGTCCACATTGCAAAGCCCAACAGCTTGTAATGGGACAACCAAGCTCAGTCCTCTAAAGCCATGCCCATACTAAGGGGCAGGAGCCAACAACAGTGAACAGACAGAGGCAAAAACAGTGTTTTCTGCAAAGGACCATGGTCACTGAGATAAATGAAGGTTGCATCTGCACTATATATCTGCAAAACAATAGTTCATGAGTGACTGCAAATGAATGAAGCAGGAGAAGACAATAATAGAGAGGAACCCTACCATCTAATGAGTTTCAATTACTACCCCGCTCTACAGAAAAGAAAACGTCCTACACTTTAGCCAACGTTCTCAAGTTAAAAGAGAATCTGGGACAGACATATAAGACTAGACCTGAAGTCTGGTCTGAGTTCTCGTTTTGTGGTTGTTTGTCTTGTACTATTGTTAGAAACAGGCATGCACCAGTACACACACACACACTCACATACACAAGCACATATACACACACATACCATACACACAGTCACACTCACATACACACACCCTTACACAATACATACACACGCATACCTGTACACACCCATTCACATCCACACCTGTACACACACACACACACACACACACACACACACACACACACACACACACATCTTTCCTTAGCCACAGTTGGGTAGAAATGACAAAGTGGCCCCTGTTTTGTATTTGTTTGGCTTGTTTCCCCCTCTTCACTTGGATAAAGTGCTTGGAGATTTTCAAGACTGCTTTGCCACCCCTGGCGGCATGCTTCCAGTTGTCGCACGACACACCCACCTGATGAGAAGCAGTCTTATTTACTTGGCCATTTCTCTAAGTTGCCTAATGTCCTCCAAGGAGTGAAAAAGAATTTAAGCTGCTCTGACAGCTGGCTTTCCAGACACATCAAGAAGAATGTGTGTCAACCTCGCCTGGACTAAGACAACCAATACATTACTGAGTCAGGAACAGGGGGACAAGAGTTTCTAGGCTGTTTGGGGGTCTAATCATAATTATTAAGTCTTTTTCTGCATGGCATTTATCAGAGGCTTTCAAAGTATTCCAAAATCGTTCCAACATTCCTTGTAACTGAACATAGCATGCGTATTAAAGAAGTCAGGCCTGGCTCAAAACAAACCAGAAACAGAGCCTCGTGGTTCTCCTGGATTCCCCTTCTAATGCAGGAAGTTCTCTGCACCTCTCCTAGGTGGCTCACACACTTTGTCTTTGCTTTTCTTTGTTAACTATGTCTGTCTTTGTCTTGCTTCACTTTTCTTGTCTCCACATAGAAGTATATGTTTTGCAGTTTCTGTCTCTTGTCTCTCAAGAGTCTATGCTGGGCTGGCAAGATGCCTTTACTAGTAAAAGACATTTGCCCTGAAAGGCTAGGGTCCTGAGTTCAACACCCCAGACCCCATGTACAGGTGGAAGGAGAGAATTGAGTCCACAAAATTGTCCTCTGACACCATGGCAGATGCAGAACCCCCAACACAGAAAGTCCAGTCATTCGTTCATCCATTCATTCATTCATTTATAGAATTCATGCCTTTGATGTAAAAAAATATTTATTGGTAAGTGTTTGGGGACCAGGTATGCTTATATTTTCTTATCTAGAAGTAAGGTGTCAACAAGGAGGTGCCAGTTACAAACTTCATGAAAAACTCGGAAGAACATCTAACATTTCTGTGAACGAGCTGAAACTTGGAAACTATTCACGAGGCTGGTAGGGCACTCATTTAAAAAAATTATTTTCACATGCCTTAATTTATAAAATCTAAGACCTGCCAAAATGATTCAGGCCCACAGCTGCTTGAATTTAGCAGGTGCCAAATTTCTGTAGTCAGCTTTCCTGATACTAACCTAAACATCACCCAAAATGGAACCTGACTGATGAGAGTTTAGGACACAGCTTAGCACAGGAGCTGATCACTAAACTTAAGATTCCCCGAGACATACACAACTGAAACCCCACATCAAAGGATCACCCGCAATGCCCGAAAAATTCAGAGAGATTGCTTAAAGCACCCAAATCCCCAGAGTGTTAGCTATTTAGACGGCACAAGACTATCCACAATCACCCTCCCCTTTCTATGGAAATTGAAAATGATTTTCTCATGGTAGACATGCCATCAGCCCTGCGTGGACCCCAGGCCTCACAGGTGAAATTTACAGACTCCAGAACTCAATGGATGATGACAGTAGTCTCAAATCCCCACCCCACCTCCCTCTTTTTTTTTTTTTTTTTTTTCCAGTAAAGAGCTTACCTGTCCTGAGGTCACAACACTACTTGGTAATAGAGCATTTGTGAACTTTGTAAAAAAAAAAAAAATCAGTGCCAAGATGTTAAGAGCATTTTCCTCTGTTAATACTACATTGATGTTTATGGAGGAATTCAAACATTTCTGTTTTATTATAAAGGAATGTAAACAGTCCTTGGTAATAAAAAGAACGCACTCAAGGAGCAGTGTGAAGAGGTGTGATTACTGTTGCGTTAGCCTGACGTGGACACTGCTCTCCTGAATGTGCCTGTAAGGGTGAGTTGTTCTCTCAAGTGCTAAGTCAAGTTTCTCCTGCCTGACTGTTCTGAGCTTGGACATTAATCCTTTCCAGCCTTTGGACTCTTCCAGGATCTGCAACCTTTCAGCATTTGGACTGACAGTACCTTATTAGCTCTCCTGGGTCTCCAGCTTGCCAACCAGAGATTTTGAAACTTGTCATCCTCCACAATGCCATGAGACAACTCTTTATACTACATATATATTCAATCAGATACAACCGATTGAAACACATGATTGAATCCCAGCACACCCATCCGCTGATTTCATTTAATAGACATCATGTTCTTAGATTAATAACAAGTTAAAAGCACTGTAAATGTCAAGTGCCTCCCTGTAGTAAGTTCTAAACATCATCAGGGGGGAAAAAGCCTCTGAAAAACATGGGATCTATACTTAAAACACTCCATCAAGTCATCTGTGAGAAATAATTAAAGCACTTGGCTCCGTTTCATCCCAGTTGGCAGAGTTTGGCATAGAAGGGGCAGAAAGCCAACAAAGTTCTGGGTACCAGGGAAACCAACTCCCCTTATCTGAGCACCCTTTAATCCTATTCAGGTGTTCCAATTAAGTGGCATCACCATCTCAATTAAAGCTGCAGTTGCTGACTGGTACTAGAAAGTCCCCTGGGAAAGGCACTAATTAAGTCAGTTTTCTTATCTAGTGATTACAAACTTGTTTTGCACAAATCAAGGTTAAGAGGTATTAGCGTGGACCAACTGTGCCTTCTGCAGGTCGGAAATAGGTTTTAGCAGTTTCCTTTGCCTCTCTGCATCCCGCCTTATACGAGCAAAGATGTAAGATACATTGAACAGGCCACTGACACAGTGTGTGCGGATTCCTGAGTTTTCTTTAATTATGAGATATTTCCGACATACAGAATAGTATGTTGGGTAATATATATGTTGAGTCTGCCTGGATAAATAAAATGCTAATACTAAACCAGAGCGAAGCTAATAATCTTTTTAAACAAAATGTTGCGACTCCATCTGTGGGTTTCATCATGCTCTGCAGCCTCACTTGGCACGGTGATGTTAGAGTTAGTGTTTATTCCTATAAACTGTTTGAGACTACTACAACTTATGTGGTGCCTATACATAACCAATAGCACTGTTGTGCATATTCACAGGCTTAACTCCTGTCAAGGATGCCTGATTTCTGACCCATTGTGTTATGTGTATATACATACAGTTATATATAATATTATAATATAAATTACTCTACCATTGTCACCATTGAGGTAGCATTATACTACTAGTGCCAGGGTGGGCATCAGACTACTAGGATACAACAGAAAATTCAAAACAACTGACTCAAAAATGGAAATTAGATATGCATCAGAACATGCTACACACACACACACACACACACACTTACACACGCATATACATATAGACTGTGATTTAGCATATTCATTTTAACTGGAATCTCTAACAGTTTAGTTTAGTTCCTTTTTCCTCTTACTTATTTCCTTTTTTGCCCTCACAATCAATGCTGATGTAAACATTAGTGCATGAATCTTCGAGTGCTTTTTGTATGTGAGTTCCTCTAAATGTTCATCTAGAATACTAGGGCAAAGTGTGAGGCTCTCACTGGCCCTTAAGGTGGCCAAGCTTCCCACCAAGGGGACAGCAACTTATATCCCAAATTTTCAGAAAATAGCATCTATTAAAACTGGTAAATGATTATTCTTGTTAGTGAAGTTGAGCATCTCTTCAGATGTGCCTTGGCCACTGCGTTTTCTTTTCCGTGAATGTGTATCCTCTCGCCATATGTCTTCCGACTGACAGATGAGCATTGTTTATAAATTTTAAGAGAGTCCTTCTCAGACACAAACACTGAAAGTATCATTTCCCAATCTGTGGCTTGTGTTTTCAATTATGGTGTTCCGTTGAGCAAAAGTTGTAGAGTTTGATGAAGTAAGACTTAAGCCATGCCTACATTAGGAAATCCCTCCTTCCTCTTTTGCTCACAAGGCTAGTCTCCTGTGTTTTCATTTAAAAGTGCTTTGGCATAAAGGTCTTTCACAACATGAAACTTATTTTATGTATGGTTTGGGACTCCATAGTTTTCTTATAAAACACACACATACTTTTCTATTTCTTTTTTTATTAATTATTTTATTTATTTACATTTCAAATGTTGGCCCCCTTTCTGGTTCCCCCTCCATGAACCTCCTACCCCCTCCTCCAAACCTTTGCCTCTAAGAGGGTGCTCCCCTACCTACCCACCTATCCTACCTCACCCCTCTAGCATCCCCTTTCTCTGAGGCCTCAAACCTCCACAAGGCCAAGCACATCCCCTCCCACTGAGGCCAGATAAGGCAGTCAGTCCTCTGCCACATATGTAGCAGGAGCCACAGGCCAGCCCATGTGTGCTCTTTGATTAGCACACACACACTTTTCATACTTGAGCATTTGGCTTGGAGCTTTCTGCCAAATGTTGACTTTGGAACTATCAACAACATATCTCAAGTATTATAATATTAGACTAATTTATATTTCTGGAGAAAGATATCTTCCCATATTTTTGTTCTCCAAATTTTCCCCAATGACTTCATGGCAAACTATGTCAAGCCCAATGGAAAATCATGGTAGGCATTTTCATCAGAACATCAATTAATTTGTGATGATTATGAGACGAACAGTTTTGTGATTCAGTGCAAGGTAGCAAAGAGTGGCCCAGCCCCACGTGAGTGGAGAACACAGCACGGGCTGAGCTTTAGCTCTGCTTGCCCTTGAGCCCTAGAGCTACTAAATGGAAAATGCAGTCAGGTCCTCCAGGCTACAATGATACAGTATAAGGTAGAAATACAAGTTTAATCAGCCACCTGCTGCTGATGACTGCAGTTTGCTGTCTGTTATAAGGAATGCAGATTACAGGGACCCTTTGTTCCTATGCACAGGTATACAAAAGGCAACGGATAAATTTGCAGAATGGAATGATAATCTACGGGGCAATTACATGTCATTTTAATTGACATGGACACATTAACCTCATAGGAATTACACCATCTTTCACTGCCACTGAATCATATGACATTGTCATTTGCCTACAGATGCATCACTCGCAGGTTCTCAAATTCCTGCCCATAACTTTTCAACAAGAGATGTCTGTTGCATAGCTATAGAGTTAATGACAAATCAAAGCTATCACCGCAACTACCTGAGATCCTGCCCGCCATTAATGGTGGCAGACTGAAAATCTTTCCAGCATAGTGACTTGGAAGGTGTATTTATAGCATGCATTTTTATAAATCAATCACAGAAGAGCTGTAAATGGCTATTACATATAACTAGTATTGTATGCATGATTACATATTATTCACTCAAGTATACTAATCCTTTCACACATTGCAGATTTTTGCAAGCCAGCCTAGACAATTTTATTTTTAAAGACAAGCTTCATTTTGTATTCTAGGCTGACCTAGAGTTCATTGTATAGCCCAGGTTGGCCTCAAATTGACAATCCTCCTTCTAGGCACATGTCACTACACCCAGTTCAGATCATCACTTGAAATATTGTTTCTTGGGCTGATGAGATAGCTCATTGGTAAAGGCACTTGCTTCCAAGACTGACTACTTGAGATGTATCTCAGAGAACCACATGGCAGGACCAGAAAAGAGCCACCAGTTGTCCTCTGACCTCCACAGGCATAAAGGCACGAGGTTGTATGGACACACACACTAAATTAGTACATAAATAAATACACTTGTATGTATTGAAAGTTTGGAGTACAAGAAGGGCTATCTGGATATGGAAAAAGGAATTGTTATTTCTACATGGCAAAGAGTAACATTTAAAAATAGTCACCCTTACTGGGCGGTGGTGGCACACAACTTTGATCTCAGCACCCAAGAGCCAGAGGCAGGCAGATCTATATGAGTTCGAGACCAGAGTGGTCTACAGAGAGTTCCAGGACAGCCAGGGCTGCACAGAGAAACCCTGTCCCAAAAAGCAAAAACAAACAAGTAAATCACCTTTGGGAGTAGGTGAGGCTTTATGGTTGGATGCAGAAGAAGGGTGTATTCTTTTTGTGAAACGTGACTTTCTATGCACCAGAATTCTGGCTGTCATCTGTTTGCCTTCCTCTGAGTTCCCCTAGATGCTTCACCAAGTCTGTCTCTGTGAGCCCTCGGAGCTTGGGCTCTGAGACCCAAAATGAGAGGCTCCTGAAGGTTTCAAATGCAACAGAAAAGGGCTGGTTTCTTCTTATCACAGGGCAGAGCCTCAGCCTTCCCTCGGAGCAGATTCCATTCCTGCTGACAGAACTGGGCTTACAGTGTCACCAGAATCTACTTGAGAAAGCTGCAGGTCCAAACACCATTAATTTGGTTCCACCACTGATTGGTAATACGACCTTAAGCAAGCTATTTTATCTCTAGAACACATTTTTGCAGATGTGGAAGCCATCTGCTCATCTGCTTTGCTAAAGGGAATATAATGGCATCCTTTCAGAACACATGAAGGTCTCCAGATAAAGGACACAAACATTACAAGAAAGGCAATTACTTACAGATGAAGAACTGTCCGGGTTATAAATGTGCTGCCTAATAGCGCTATTGTCTGTGAAGCAGGTTAACATATCTTTCATCTCATCGGCTACTTGTCTGAGATTGATACTCTAACTTAGTTTTAATTAACTTTCATCTTAACAGTCTTTGGAAAAACCTTCATGTTTTCATCTTAAGATGAGTCCAGGGAGACTCTGAAAATACAGCCAGTGTGGTGTCGTCAATAGCACTATAGTGAATCACAGAAATGAACATTTGTAAGCATCAGTAAGATGCCTGAATATATACATACCAGGGAGGGAGGGAGAAGGTCAGGCCTCTGACCTAACACATCAGCTCGCTAACGTCCACTATCCCCTTCAAAAGTTTAAAGAAAGAGAAGCACTCTGGTACTCCAGGGAGTGTGTCTGTGTCTCTGTGTGTGTTGGCATGGGGTGAGGTCATGTCCCATGCTCCAACTAGGCCCCTTTGATTTGTGTGTGTGCATGCATGTGCTATAGCACACCTTTGATTTGTGTGTGCGCATGCATGTGCTATAGCACACCTTTGATTTGTGTGTGTGTGCATGCATGTGCTATAGCACACCTTTGATTTGTGTGTGTGCATGCATGTGCTATAGCACACCTTTGATTTGTGTGTGTGCATGCATGTGCTATAGCACACCTTTGATTTGTGTGTGTGTGCATGCATGTGCTATAGCACACCTTTGATTTGTGTGTGTGCATGCATGTGCTATAGCACACCTTTGATTTGTGTGTGTACATGCATGTGCTATAGCACACCTTTGATTTGTGTGTGTGCATGCATGTGCTATAGCACACCTTTGATTTGTGTGTGTGCATGCATGTGCTATAGCACACCTTTGATTTGTGTGTGTGCATGCATGTGCTATAGCACACCTTTGATTTGTGTGTGTACATGCATGTGCTATAGCACACCTTTGATTTGTGTGTGTACATGCATGTGCTATAGCACACCTTTGATTTGTGTGTGTACATGCATGTGCTATAGCACACCTTTGATTTGTGTGTGTGCATGCATGTGCTATAGCACACCTTTGATTTGTGTGTGTGCATGCATGTGCTATAGCACACCTTTGGAGATCAGAGGACAACTTAAGGAAGTTAGTTCTCTCCTTCCATCACCTGGGTTTTGAATTCAGTTTGTCAGGCCTAGAGGCAAGCATGTTCGTCCACTGGGCCACCTATCTTTGCCCTGCGAATTATTTTTTAAATCAAATGAGTTAAACTAGGGGTGGGAGGTAAGAGAAAAATTGCAAATGTGTAGCTATGCCATAGAGATGTAAAAGACAGATAGCTGTTGGGAGAAGAGCCAAGCCCTTTACAGCCGGTAGTTAGCATTATAAAATAGAGGGAAACGTCAACAGGGTTAAAGGGTGGTTTGGGACACATGGCCTCCATTCTAGTCTGTTCCTGAGCCTGCTATTGCTTCGGGGTCTATTGCACACCATGCATGAGAATGCCAAGGCTTCAGAAGTCCGTGGGCATCCATGCTTCACAGATGGCTTCCTTAAGGGATTATAATTGGACTCTCTCGGAGTTCATGAAACTCCCCGGCATAGGATGCAGACAAGGCAAGAAAAGCAACCACTGCAGAAACGTTCCGTGTTAATGAATGTTTCCGTGGTCCTTCGCATCCGGAGAGCTGATCCGACAATATAAGTCAATACTTCCGGGCCTGCTTATAGCAGATACCAAACAGAAAGTTGCAGCAAATTATTTACATGCAAATATAATAAATAAATAAATAAATAAATAAATAAATAAATAAATAAATAAATAAATAAAGTGGGCTAGGAACATCATTCAAGCTTTGCATTTAAAAATTTTAATTTATTTAATTGTAGCATTTACACAATACTATTGGTCTAACTATAAATGTTTGATTCTGGCTTGCCTCTATAATAAATGGAGAACAAGATAAGTACATGCAAAATATAAAATGGCACATTAAACTCCGTGTGTGTGTATGTGTGTGTGTGTGTGTGTGTGTGTGTGTGTGTGTGTATTGAAGGTCTTATTTTTTTTAAAAAAAGCAAACTATGCAACTATCAGGATAAGGTTGAAGGCTGACATTTAACCCAACAGAAAATATGCATTTTATATTTATAGATATCACAGAAAGTGATAGCAGCTCTTTCTCTTTCAGAGTTTGTTGGTTACTAGCTGGATTCGATTAGGGTTTTGTTTCTGAAACAGTTTCTTACTACACGGTCCACACTGGCCTTGCACACACAGTGATCCTTCTGCCTCAGTCTCCTGAGTGTGTTCGATTACAGCCACGATCCCTCTCACATCCCCACCCCACACACATCCACTGGCTTATCTTTTAGTATCTTGGTCAAAAATTAACTCCAGCCTTCTTACCTAAGCTAATTACATTTGTTGCAATCGTTCCCAGTCGGTAGCCCTGCATCAACTATCTGCCTGTTTTCCTCACAACTTCTGGTGAACTTCCCAGCTACGCAGGAAACTGTGGCCAAAGAATGATCTCAGCCTTGGCTGGACAGTCACTACCTATGAAACCTTTTCTGTCCCCAGTGCCACTTCCACTTTTCAGGGAGGCATCACATCATCTTCACAAGTGTCCTCAGCCCCATAAGGAGTCTCTCTTCTCTCAGAAAACTTCCCCATTTTTTAAGGAAATCAAGGTTTCGTTTCTCTCCTATCCGGCTCCAAGTTCATCTCACAGTCCACGCTCTACTTTCTTCCTTCTTGTTTGACTACAAAGGAAGCACCCTATATTGATCATCTCTGTCTTGGATCATCATTCTCAAACTATTTTCCTCAAGTCCTGAAGGAAAATAGAGCAAAACAAAATTCAGTCTTCCCTCCCAGTCAGTCATGGCCCTTTTCTTCTTTCCTAAGTCAACCTCTTGATACAGTACTTCCAAAACACCCTTCCCACATCCACCACTTCTAACTCCTACTTCTCTATCAACCACTCTTGCCCTGAGAAACACAGGGGTCATTGAGCAGGTTGCACAACCAAAATGGACCTTACATTGACTGCTGCTCCACGCTCTCTAAAACCCTCCTGTGTGTGTCTGCCTCTTGCCTAAGTAATTCCACACGAAGCCAGTCCTTGAGAAACTTCAAAAACTGTTCTCCAACTCAGTGAAAAGATTCATCATCGCCTGAGTGTGTGCAGTGGGAACCTAAATTATTTTCCTTTATTCTCCACCTTCCTTCCAGGGGCTGTATTCAGCATGTGACCTCAGCTATGTCTCTGAAATGCAGCCTTGGTAACAAGTATTCAGAACAGACCCTCATCTATTCCAAGAGAAGCTACATCAGTGAGCTCCTGCCCCCCACCTGCCTCTATGCATGCCCCTTCAAATCTGATCTTCAAGCTGGGCACAGGGCTTCCTGCAAAGGTGGAGGCAAGAGGATTGCCACATAGACTTAAGGTCATCTTGGGTTGTATATGAGTTCCAGGCCAGTCTGCTCTTCAGAGAGATACCTGACTCAAACAACCGAACTAACTAAATCTGACCTTCATCCACCAGCAGAGGCGACATGCCATACAGTGGATATTGTCATGTCCCTCTTCTGGTCAATATCACCTTGAACTCTTCCAGGGCCTTTCATTCGGCCTCAGCTCTTCTCTCTAGCTCCTCCTCTATGCACAGAGCACCTGAATACCGGTGATGTCATCTTCCTTGGATATTCTGGCAACATCACCTTGATCATGGCTTTTAAGCACGATGAGACTGAACTGCTGATACTGTCTGCTTTCCTGGAACTCACTGATGCAGACAACCCTCAGTTTATCTTAAAAATCAAATTGGAAATCTGCCTAGAAGGCTCTGCTGAGTGACTCCCCGTCACCCGTCACTTGAATTGACGTAAAAGGCTCCCAGTCCTATACGTCTGTATTCACACAGCCCTTCGCCTAAATCCCCAGTGGATCTGTTTCTACAGTGCAGCTGATGTCATGCTTAGGTGCCCTCTCTCTCTAGTACAGTAGCTCACTGAAAATGCCTTCCTCTTGTTGGTTCCTAGGAACAAGAGGTCAGCACAGGGCACATAAATAAGACTTCATAAATATTTGCTGGTTTGCCAGTTAGACATTAGCTGTACGTCACCTACACTCTCTCCCTGCACACCGTCCCAGACTTTGGAGTCCCTCCAAAGGACTCCAGAGAAAGCAAATAAAGAGCTAATTTTCCACACAAACAGAACACAACTGTCACTAACTTAGAACGCACACCTCTGACATTCCCTAGGAGACCCCATTTGAAAGCTGTTCTGAGTTTAATGCGCTGGGCACTTATTCTCCCTTCATTGGGGAGCCAGAGTTTTCAAATATATAGTAATTTGTCAAAAGGCCTGACCTAAGGAAATGTGTTTAATTATGCGGTCACATAGCATGAGATAAACTGGGGAAAGGTGACCCATAACATGAGTGTTTTAAAATCCTGGACAAAAAGGATGGGCCTGAGGTGTGTGTGAATCAGGCTAAGCTGCTGGCAGCACCCGGGGCTAAGGAGAGGTGAGGTGAGGTGAACAATTCTCTTCCTTTTTGCTCAATCCCTGCTAAAGCTCACACTTCCTCTGGGAGTAGCACAGGAAGCATCCAAAGGACACTTTTACAAAGTGGGGTTTCAAGGGGAATCGTCCATAGGACCAGGCTCACGCGGCACAAAAAGACCGAGTTGATTTAATCCAGCTCAGTGTGAAGCAGAAAAAGGCAACTGTAAGCAGTCTGGATACCAGAAGTTAGGTACTTACTGGAAAGAAAGATAAGACTCAAATTTACTTTGGAAATAATTTAGAGAGAGAGAGAGACAGACAGAAACAGAGAGAAACAGAGAGAGAGAGAGAGAGAGAGAGAGAGAGAGAATCCCTTGAGAAGAAGAGAGTGGCTGTCACATACTGGCCTTGGCTGGTTTTCATGGGGGACCTCTGTGGTACTTGTCTGGGTAAGGGGATCAGGTGAAGAAAGGCTGTTTGCCCATCACCTCCCTGGGAAGCAGGTTCTGTAAACATCCTCAGAACTGGGTAATTCCTTCTGAGTCACCCGTTCTTCAACCATTTCCATATAAGTAACTAATGTACAAACCACGAATAATAACCCGAATAAAGGTTCATCCCACATACTCAAAAACAACTGGTAGATTGAAGGAAATGTCCTTACAAGGAAAAAATGGTGAAAAAGCCTTTTCTCATTCAGGCATCTAGGCACAGAAAGAAAAAATATATAGCTTTGATGCTAAGATTTTACCCACCTTCAAATTTTTTTACCCAAAATTATTCCTGTCTAAAGGAAATTCAAGGACAAAAATGGAGCAGACTGAAGGAATGGTCGACTAGTGACCACCTCACCTTGGGATATATCTCATGGGTGGGCACCAAACCCTAACACTATTTACTACTGATGCTATGTTGTGCTTGCAGACAGGAGCCTAGCATGGCTATACTCTGAGAGGCTCTACCAGCAGCTGCCTGAGACAGATGCAGATGCTTACAGCCAACCATTGGACAGAGATCGGTGACCCCTATGAAAGAGTTAGGGAAAGGACTGAAGGAACTGTAGTGGCTGGCAGCGTCCCCATAGGAAGATCAACAGTTTGGAAGTCAACAACATAGGAAGTCAACTAACCTGGACCCCTGGAAGCTTCCAGAAACAGAAACTAAGCCACCAACCAAGGAGCATACATGAGATGGTCCAAAGTCCCAGGACATGTGTAACAGAGGGCTACCTTTTCTGGCCTCAGTGGGATAGAATTGCCTAATCCTATAGAGACTTGATGCCCCAGAGGAGGGGGGCATGGGGGAGGGGCAACTTTTCAGGGGTGAAGGGGGGTGAGGGAAAGAACTCCGGAAGATAGGACCAAGAAGGGCAGCAACATTTGGGATGCAAATAGATAAAATAATTAATAATCAATAAAAGAAAAAAATGTTAAGTAAGACATGCTGACCAAAGTAAGGGAAATGAGTGGGAAGGGAATGAGGCAAATGATAAAAAGGAAGTGGGTTTGAGTTTTCACCCATGGGGCATCAGGACTAGGACACTGCAATGTGCAACATGAAGGACCAAAGGTATTGTCTTAAAAACAAAACTCAGAGCCTGTGAGTGGCTGATCACAGCGACATTAAGTGCGTCCCAGTTAGCCTTTTGTGGCCCTATAAAAAGTCCAAAAGAAAGTGACCAAGAAAGATCAGGAAAAGAGAAAGAATTATGAAGTGGGCAATTCTGGTGTCTTTGGAAAGTCAGTTATGTCAAAGAACGTTTCACTGAAGGAGACACAGGTAAAAGGATGTTTTGCTAAGGCAAACATGTGAAAGGACGCATGGTGTTAAGAAGGACCCAATAGACAGAGGATGACACTGGGTGGTAGTGGTATGCCTTACCATTGATTATTGGTCATTTGTCATGACTCCATAGAGAGAAATGCACCAAAAAACTGGTGTTGCTCCTAGGACTCGGCCAAATGGCAGAATGATGTCAGATGATACAGACTCACCTGGAGTTTTGTTGAGGAAAGACCCATGGGAGGATTCATGATTGTTTGACTATACATGATGTTTGAGTATAAATAGAATTCAATGGACATTGACTGGGGGCTTGCATGGCTAGCTTTGCAACGCTTCTTGGACCTTCTTGGTCTCCTCACATTGTTGAGAGAGGCACCACAGAGAACTTCTGGTGTCCCTGCTAGCACTGGTCGCTTCTGCTGACTCATCCTAATTTTCTGCTGAGTCATGCCATCGCTGCTGATTCGTGTTTGCTACCCGGCACTACTAAATTGGACTGCTGGTGTGTTCGTGAAGTGTTTGAGGGTGGATCAAGCTGCCGCTGCTAAATCCTGTGAACTGAACTGCTGATTCCCTGACAAGCATAAGAACCATTTCTAAACAGGTCCACTGCCCCTGTATCTTAACAACCTTACTTTCTCACTACCTCTCGTGGGTGGTGGGCTAAAGGGAGGTTAAAGCATTTAAGAATTCTTATTTAAAAGTAGGATTTGTGAAAATTTTAAGCAACAGAATTATATTGAAAATCCCTTTACATTTACCATCAAACGAATGCAAATTGTCAGATAATAATCTATGGGAAACATTTTAAATATGGAAAGACAACAGCAATGATTTTGCATACACAACCATCTGAGACCACTCAAAATTTAGTACATCAATTTTTTTTAAATTTACATCACAGTGTGTGTGTATGTGTGTGTGTGTGTGTGTGTGTGTGTGTTCATGTAGAGATTAGAGAACAATTTGTAGTCTTCTATTTTCTTCTTCAATCATGTGGGTCATGATGTGACATTTAGGTGGTAAGATTTGACATCTGGCACCTTTACCCTGTGACTCATCTCACCCACCCAATCTTAAATATCTTAGCTATAAAACTGGGTAATTTATCTGCTCCTATGATGTCATATAAAAATAGAAGCAAATAAAAAGTTTATCATATCAAACACTTATCTCTTGATTTAATCATGCGTAGTAAAAGATGTGCTGTTAAATTGAGAGTAACTTATGGGAAAGAACTCATAAAAGAGGATCGATATGTTAAAAAAAATGTATCGGTAATGAAAATAAAAACATTATGAACATAAACTTCCTCTTATAGACTGACTCTAGAGAATTTTTTTTAAAAAGCTACAGATTAGAGAACTTGCCTGGGAGCAGCTATGCCAGAACCCAGAGGAGCCTGTTCCTCCTATTTTCAGACAGAACTGTATGCATCATAGACATACATCATTTTATAATAAGAAAGGTTCTTATCGAAAAATAGTACCAAAATATAATAATCTGCTTACAAAACACACAATATTTGCTCAAATAAAATGGTTGCTTGAAACCATGTGATCGTGACAGAAACTGTTTTTGTCATAGCAAACACCCACTTTGCAAGAAGCAACTTAGAATGTCTAACAATTACTTCTCTTCTCACTTGAATACTTAAGTACCCTAAATTCATAATGTTCTACTTCCCAAATGATAAATAGTAAATCTGGTTTCCTAAATGCTGGTAGGTATATGCCAAACTTGTTTTTTGAAAACAACAAATCTTTGATTTCCTTTCTCCCCCCCCCCACTCTGCACTCTGTTTTTAATAAACGAAACTTATTTGTATGATACTTTCCATTTAAAGTAGGTCTTATTTTTTAAATCCATCAGAATTGCATTTTTCCCTTAACAACAAAGCACATTAACCACGGCTAACTGGGTTAGTTTGGTCACTGCTTAGTCATCATGTTAAAGATGAAACCTAATTGGTAAGTTCTCTCCAAATGCTACGAGGTCGATGTCTGCTGCTGAGCACTGTGCTTGGGCTTTAACTTCTGTCATCTTAGCATCTACCCGGCTCCTAAGAATGCACCCAGCAGACTGGAACTCTGCCCTGGAAACAGGAATCAGAGGGAATTAAAAACAGGAATTAAGAGCTATTCTACCATCTTTGAGTTGGAGGCTAACCTGGTCTACAAATCAAGTTCCAGGATAGGCAGGACTACACAGAGAAACCTTGTCTTGAAAAACCAAAACAAACCAAAACAAAAACAAGCAAACAAAACCAAAAGCTATTCTACTCCAATCCAGAGTGAAACCTGCCTTCCTCTCCTGCCAGTGACCCTGGTGCCACAGTCCTGCACAGCCTCTTGGGGACTACATAGAGTTTGCTGAGCTCCTTTTAACCTTTGTTCCCAATTTCACTCTGTTTTTTTTTTTTTTTTCTAGTCAGCAACTGGAATAAAGGGAACGTGGTAAAACTCACACCTACCGATGTCACAAATAATGAACAATGAAGAAAAGTCTGCAGAGATTAGACTCAGGCACTCCGCTGAGCAGACAGTATGAAGTCTGCTCAGTTCGGAGTGATGGCTGCCAAAACATAGATAAAATGTAGACATTTTCAGCCGGGAAGATGAGAAGAACGACAGTTTAATTTCCTTTGGCTGGTTTCCCACATCTCTATTTGTAGGGCACACTCTGTAGTGTGGGAATTCCTGAGATGAGCAAGCTCAAACTGAGATGAATGAAACTAATTCACAGAGGATAAGTTAAGCAATTTCAATACAAAACAATATATGTATATTAATTATGAGACATGGGACATCGGGAAGCAAACCAGACAAAAACATCACAAATAACTCATTAAATAGACTGTTAACTGGTCCATAGTCAGGTCTTTGCTTCTTCATGTACTAATTTGGAGAAACAACGTTCAAGTGCATAGACCGTCGGTATATCTATCTACCTCCCACCTGGCAGAGCCCTTTGCTAAGGTGAATGTGGTCAATGTATGTACATTGTAGTGGTAAGACACACGCTCACAGGCATCAAGTAACCAGAGCCACAAAGGGATGCAATGCCAATTCAAGCAGCTTGGTCTTTTAAAAATAAAAGAGCTAGGCATAGCGCATACAAGAAATCTTAGCACCTGGGAGATGAAGCAGAAAGATTAAGAGTTCCAGGCTGCTGGGCAGTGGTGGCCCACGCCTTTAATCCCAGCACTTGGGAGGCAGAGGCAGGCGAATTTCTGAGTTCAAGGCCAGCTTGGTCTACAAAGTGATTTCCAGGACAGCCAGGGCTACACAGAGAAACCCTGTTTTGGGGAAAAAAAAAAAAAAAGAGTTCCAGGCTATCCTTGGCTATATAGCAAATTTAAGGCCAACCTGAGCTACATGAAACTCTCTCTCTAATAAATGAGGGACTGTGGTTCTGGGAAGATGGCTCAGTTTGTGAAGGACCTGGAGTACAAGCATGAAGACTTTAGCACAGGTGTCATATAAAAGCTGGGTCCAGCAGAACACATCTATATAACTCAAGCGTTTGGAGAGGCAGGAGGCATGCAGAGACAGGTGGATGTCAAGGTTAACTGAATTAATGAAATCCAGGTTTAGTGAGAAACCTTGTCTCAAAAACTCGGAGTGGGTGGGGACAGCGGGAGCTGGAGAGATGACTCAACAGTCAGGGAGCACTTGCTGCTTTTGCAAAAGAGCTGACATTGGTTTCTAGCACCTACGTGGCAGCTCACACCTCTCTGTAACTGCAGTTCCAGGAGGTCTGACACCCACTTCCTGCCTTCACAGGCAACAAGCATGTATGTGGTACATATACACATGCAAGGACTCACACGTACACATAAAATTAATCTTTTAAAATTTTAATTAAGGTAAACAGTGATCAAAGAGAGACACACTTAACATGGATGCATGCAACATGTGAATACAATACAGTGGAGAGACACACACACACACAGAGAGAGAGAGAGAGAGAGAGAGAGAGAGAGAGAGAGAGAGAGAGAGAGAGAGAGGAGTACTTTAGCAAAAGCTTGGCTGGCCCATGGCCATATTTTAGCTAATATATTCCATTGTTTCTTAGATTCACTTTTCTTCTAATTTGGGCATCTATAAATTTGGAATGTGCTTTTAAAAGGAGGGGTCTCTTGTACCCCATGCTGGCCTGGAACACACTAGGCAATCTTGGACTTCTGACTCTCTGCCTCCTTCCTCTGTCTCCCACTTGTGCCACCATGACCAGTTTTAAGCAGTGTTGGGGATCAAGCCTACGCAGGGCTTCAGGCAGGTGTAGGCAAGCATGCTACCAGCTGAGCTACAACCCCTAGTTCCAGAGCCTGTCTTGTAAACAATGAATCCATCTCCCAATTGCCATCAGAATGTGGTCGTGCACACATAAACCTAGTCATAGCTGTTCTTCATTCTGTCACTTTAAGCTTTGTTTATGGTTAGTCTCAATGGACACTTCACAGTCTTCCAAACTGAAGTGGAAAACCATAGTATGAGTAGAAAGGTATGAAGATGGAGTTGCTGAATAACTTCAATATTAGTGGACCAAGCTTGGAAGGGTGTCCAAAACCCTGATTTGATTGTCTACAGCCACCTCCAATTGTTTTTTTATTAGTTATTTTCTTTATTTACATTTCAAATGCTATCCCAAAAGTTCCCTATACCCTCCCCTCACCCTGCTCCCCTACCCACCCACTCCCACTTCTTGCTGAAAGGACCTTGATATAGCTGTCTCATATGAGCCTATGCCAGTGCCTGGCAAATACAGAAGTGGATGCTCACAGTCATTTATAGGATGGAACACAGGGCCCCCAATGGAGAAGCTAGAGAAAGCACCCAAGGAGCTGAAGGGGTCTGCAACCCTATAGGTGGAACAAGAATATGAACTAACCAGTACCCCCCAGAGCTTGTGTCTCTAGCTGCATATGTAGCAGAAGATGGCCTAGTCAACCATCATTGGGAAGAGAGGCCCCTTGGTATTGCAAACTTTGTATGCCCCAATTGTTTTTAACCTACCTAAACAATGGGTAAAGGAAGTTGAGTTGCCATCTACTAGAGAGAACAAATGTCTCTGTAGTAGAATGTTTCCTGTCTCGTGCCAAGCAACACAGGAACGCCTTCAAAGGTGCCAAATCCCAGAAGAAAATCAAGACTTGTCAAAGCCGAGAGAAGTCAGGTGAGCACCCGGATATAAGACAGGGTGAGTATGGAGCACAGCCAGCAGACTGTTTTCATAAGGGCATGTGGATCACTGGAGCACGTGCCACTGAGGTCACACACAGTAAGTTCCACGGAACCCCATGGTTAGTTCTTTCTTTAGTGCCCTCTCCATACAGAAATGACAACACCCCAGCTATTCCTGAATAGGCGCTCTCTCTCTCTGTCTCTCTCTCTCTCTCTCTGGAGTGTGTGATGGTTAAAATGGAACCGCTGGTTATAAAATAAGGCATGAACTAAGTTAGTTTAAAGTATAAGAATGTGTTTTTTAACTGTGTGTGTGAGTGTGTGTGAGTGAGTGTGAAAGTGTGTGTGTGTGTAGTATGTGTTAGTGTACATGAATGTAGAAGTCAGGGTACTTGTGGAAGTCAGTTCTCCCCTTCCACTATGTGGGTCCCAGAGATCAAACTCAGGCTGCCCGCCTGAGTGGCCAGTGCTTTGATCCGCTGAGCTTTATCTTCTTTCTTATTATCCATTTTTTTTAAAAATAAGTTTGACTACCTCTGTAGTGGTGGCACATGCCTTTAATCCTAGCATTTGGGAAGCAGAGGCAGGTGGATCTCTGAGTTTGAGGACAGCCTGGTCTACAAAGTGAGTTCCAGGACAGCCAGAGCTATACAGAGAAACCTTGTCTCAAAAAAACAAAACAACAATTAATTATTAATTAATTAATTAACTTATTTCTTGAGACAATCTAAAATAAAAAGCACAGAAAGCCATGGGTTGAAGACATGGACATCGGTGGATACAATGTGTCAATTCAATTCATCTAAATTTTGTGATTTTTTACCCTTTTTGCATATTTGACTTTTTGGATTTGGATATGGAGGAAAAGCTAGTCTACTTCTCTTCCTTCCAGGGTCAGTGTCCCAGTCAGAGTTACTGGTGCTGTGGCAAGGACAAAGCACTGTGATCAAAGCAACTGAGGGGAAAGGGTTTACTCGGCTGAGGCTTCCACATCACAGTTCTTCATCAAAGGAAGCAAGACAGGAACTCAAGCCAGAGCTGATGCAGAGGCCATGGAAGGGTGCTGCTTTTGACCTGCTCAGGCTGCTTTCTTAGAGAACCCAGAACCACATGCCTAGGGGATGACCCCACCCACAATGGGCTGGGCTTCCCCCCATGAATCACTAATTAAGAAAATGCCCTACAGGCTTGCCTGCAGCTCAGTCTTAGGAAGGCAGTCTCTTAATTGCACCTCTACATATAAAACTGCACAGCACAGTCCTTATAGCTGGGGTTTTTTTTTCCAGGAAAGTAGCTGAGAGAGATGCTGATTGTCTGCTACTATATAATAAAAGACTTCTTTATCTCTGCCCAGGACTGCCTAAAGCCCTTTCCAAGCAAAGGTGGTGGAAAGTAGAGTCATAAACTCTCAATAGTCCAGAAAACATGAATGGAGACAGAGACATGAAAGAGTGGCTTGACCCCATTGAGCACAAACTCCCTAGTCTACCAGGGAAAGTCAGTACTTGAGAGCCAGTTCACCTGTACCACGCAATTCCCTAATCCCCCGTCAAACTATTCTGCCAGCAAGACCCATGTGTCCCCAGGTCCAGGCAGCACCCCTGTGGGAGTCCAGCCCATCCTTCAAAGTCTATTCAGTCAGAAGATGGTAATCACTGTCCTTTTGCTGCCCAGAGGATCCACTGTTCAGGCCTCTCCCAAACGCTGCATCTTCCACGAGCCCTTTGGGACGGACCCACATGACCTCTCTTGACCTCTCCATGCCTTCCATTCCCTTCTCTGACTATAAGTAGGAGGTAATGTTGGTCACATTCCATATAGTTATATAATTTCATGCTCACAGTTTCAAACAAGAGTCTCCATAGGGCCCCTGGGCGTATGAAAAAACTAGTGCTCATAAATTCACATTTGTGGCAAGAGGTCCGCTCAAGACCACGACCTAGATTTATTGACTTTTGCATCTGGGGCTATTTCCATCAATATTTCAGCAGCACCTATTTAATGTTATTATTATTTATATCTCTATTACATCAGGACAGGACTTGAATCTTACTTTATGTATAGTTTGAACACAGAAATGTCTGGTTTAAATATGGCCCACATATGTCACTCAGGTATACATCCAAAGGACTCTAAGTCAACATACGGTAATAGAGATACTTAACACATCTGTGTTTATTGGTGCACTATTCAAAATAGCCAGGAAATGGAACCAGCTTACATTAGCAAACAAACTGGTAAAGGAAATGTAGTATATATTCATGTAACTTTATTCCATGGTGACGAAAACAACCATGACATTTTCAGGAAAATAGATAGAAGTAGAAATCATTATTAAGTAAGAGCCAGACAGAGAAAGGCAAACACTGAAACTCTTCTCCCATATGCCAAATCTATATTAAAATTAAATATACATATGTATCTGTATTTGTGTAGATTATGAAACTAGAAAGAAAATCAAAACACTTTAGGTAATGAATATAATGTAAATGAAAATAATTTTATTATTATTGTGTGTGTTGTATGTGCATGTGAGTGCACATGTATGTTCATGCACATAGGAAGGTCAGAGGTCACCTTGGGTGTTGTCCTCAACCACTCCCCATCTTATTTTTAAAGACAGAGGATCTCACTAAACCCGGGACTTTCGTTTTCAGCTTTGTTGGCCAGTGAACCCCTGCAATCTACCTGTTTCTGCCCCCAAACACTGGTTTTATTTAGAAAGAAATTCATTCAAATGCATCATTATGAGCCATTCTTGGAATGGAATTTTTACTAAACATAGTGCCAGTAGGCTCAAGTTGAGCTGTTGACACTTAACAGTTCCTGGAGAAGGAGACATGTTTTGCTCTAGATCTTAGGTTAACATTTTGAAGACCCTAGATTCAATGATTCAATTGGTGTGCCTACATTTGGGTCTTGGAATTTACCCACCAGTTGCTTATTTGTTTGTTTGTTTGTTTAACCCATAATAGTCCACCCACGTTGTGAAGTATTTTGCCCTTCTTGTTCTCGCTCTCATCCTGGTTTCTAGTTAGAGTTTTGTACATGGTCACTTCATACACTGTCAAGAAGTCAGCCTTAGGACCACTGGAATGTTGTGTCTCTCTGGCTTTTGAACATAATATTTGCATCTTCTCAAATCCATTCATACTCAAGCTCAAATTCAATCCAGTCTCTGCAGCAGGACACACGAGGAGAACTGTGACTCTTGACTTCACATTGCAGCAGATGGGAGCCCTTCACCTGTACTGAGCCTAGCAGCTACTTTCCCAGGAGCCCAGGGAACCAGGGACCCAGCCCACTTGTCCTTTCCAGCCTCAGAGCATTCCTGTTCAGTCCAGCTAGAGTGTCACACCCTGCCATAATGGAGCCCTGGAGAAAGGCCAAGGCCAGTGAGCTTGTGAGGGTTTCCACGGATGTGGCTGACCAGTGAGCTCAGAGAGAACTTCCTTGTAGCCCAAAGTATAATTTGAACTTTTATGAGAAGAAGGAGGTCAGCTGTTTTGGATAAATATTACTTCAACTTCACAGACCCAATGTCTCTAGTGACGGTCTGCTCTGCTGCCTGCTGACATTCTCGACGGTGCCCCTGCCTTGTTGCAGACCTCAGTCTGCAGCCTGCTGTTGCTGCTGAGCTGTGATCCTCAGAAGACTCCAGGTTAAGTGAATCAGAGCAGCAGGGCTTCCCCAAGTCACGCCTGAGAGCAGAGAAGGAAGGGTGGGGGGCTATGGTGATCGTGTGGGCTGCTACTCAGATGCAAGGGAACGGGAACATCCATCAACACAGAGTTTTAGGATGGATTTGGAAGTACCCTACAAAAGCATCCTGAAAAACTTTCGATGGCCTCTTAATTCTGCTTAGCCCACAAATGCCTCTTTGAAAGCAACCAAGGACAGAGGTGGCAGAGCTTCTGATTTGAGAGAAACTGGTGTGATGGTTAGTTTTGATTGTAAACTTGCCATAATCTAGAATCACCTGAGAAGAGCCTCAAAAGGGAACAACATCTAGATAAGTTGGCCTGTGGGCATGGCTGTGAGGGATTTTTCTTAATTAGATTAACGCAGGAGGAGACGTCCACACTGAAGGTGGGCAGTGCCATTCCCTAGGCTTGTATCCAGGACTATGCAAATGTAGAGGGGGCGGGGCACAAGTAACCATCCATGTGTTTATTTTCTCTCTGCTCTTGACTGTGGATGTGATTAGCTGCCTCAGGTCCCTGCCTTGACTTTGTTGCAATGATAACTATGACCTGGACTTGTAGCCAAATAAAACCTTTCTCTCTTGAAATTGCTTTGGTTGTGGGGTCTCATCACAAGAACAGACAGTAACAAGCACACTCAGCTACCATGGACTCCCACCTACACCTGTGACTGACACACAAATAGGAAAGCTTAGTCTACTTAAAGGTTTGCACTTCTGATAAATTGATTAAACCACATGAACTTGTCCTCCAATCCTATCCAAATACAAGTGCGTTCCCAGATTCCATCACCAGATAGTGAAAGGCAGTGTAGTGTATATGCTTATGAAATGCAAGTATGCTCTGCCTGGCGTCTGAGGAAGAAAGACACGAGGGCTCATAAATTCCAACAGTCCAGGGGAAGATCCTCTTCTTCTTTGATACACTGAAAAGTGGAAGCTGAGAACTTTCCAAGAGAAAGTAAGTGACTCTCAGCCTGGTCTCCCATACTATTGCGTCTTGCTGCCTGTTCCCTGTGGCGGATGCGATGAAGCACACTTAGCTGTTTCAAATGACAGAAACCTATTCTTCCTTTGCTCTGGAAGTCAGCCATCTAAGCCAGAATCACTGGGGTAAAAATCAAGGCAATGGCATATTTAATGCAAGGGGTAACCTGCCCTTCACATTTCCCATATTTGGTGACAGCTGTCACTCTGACTTGTGTCTTACTCCGTTTTGCCTCAGTCTTCATGTTACCTCTGTGTGCATAGCACATGGGTGTGGGTCTGTCCACCTTCCTCCACCTTTCTCTTCTCGGGATTCATGTGGTTATGTAAATCATCTCATCTCAAGGCTTGGCTTAGTTTGTTTTGGCTTTGGGAGCCTTGATTGCATGTAACCCAGGCTGGCCTGGAACTCCTTACGTAGCTAAGAATGACCTAAACTTCTGATCCTCCTGCTTCTACTTCTTAATACGTGACCATGCTAATTATTACACCCAAACTTTGATCTCAAGATCTTGAATCTGGAAAATAGAATTTTTTTCCAAATAAGGTAATGCTGGAAAAATCTGGGAACCATTTTGAGGGATATTCTTCAGCCTTTAGATCACAACAACAACAACACTTATGCCCACTGTGAATATTAAAAATATTCTCAAATAAAGAAACCAAGGTTCTCAGACCTATGGAGGTCACACAACACTCATTGTCTCATTTCTACTTAAGAAAGTCCCTCTTAGGGTTGGGGATTAGACACCATGCTAATGGATGATGATGTCAAGATGAAAGGTGGGTCTGTGAGAATAGTGTAAATGAAGAACAGGCAAGCAATGGCGCACCATGGTGAAGGAAACATGGTGTTGTGGGAGTTGACACAACTGAGCAAGGTGATAAGTGTGAGCACGGCTTGTGAATGGTGAAGAATGTGGTCCCAGTCCCAGCTTACCATTTCTTACTGTGTGACCTTTGGAATATTGCTTAAGTTCTTTGAGCTTCATTTTTCTCTTATCTGTAAAGTGGAGCCAAAGACTGCTCACTCTAAACAACTACCACAAGAACTAAGCAATAGGATGCATATACTAAGTAAATGGAGATGAACATTGCAAATACCAGGAGCATCTAACTCTGCAGGAGGGCCCGAGGCAGCGTGATGGAGAAAAAGAGCAGGAACTCAAATGCTTCAAGTATATGCATGCTTGGGAGCAGTCTGGAACGGTGTAATCAGGAGGAGAGTAGAAAGATGAGGCTACAGAGGTAGGCAGGAATAAGGTTGATTTCTAGTGGGGAAGTCACAAGCTCATATTTTACAGGCATATCAAGGGTAGTTTGGGGAACACACACACAAGTGTTAGGGAAGCCAATGGTGCAGTAACCCTACTAAAAGGGTATTATTTAGCACAAAGTTGGGCAATGACATAAAAACAGATAAAAGATAATTCAAGAGAATTTCTGACATTAGAATTTATATGTAGTGGTGGGCTGTCTGGAGCAGAGGGAGGAGACAGGATGGCCTAAAATGTCTCATGTTATAGCTGATCAAAAGCAGCTAAGATAATCAGTCCCCCTCCTCCCCCTCCCTCTCCCCCTCCCCTCTCTTTCTCTTATTTGTCTTTATGGCTTTTCTTTCTTTCTAATCAAAACCATTTTTTTTTCTTGTAAATGTAAAAAGAAGGCCAAGCTGAGACACAAATAGCAATGCCCATCGGACACATTTTTCAGCTTTCCAGGGGTTATTTGGACATCACGAAGCCACTGTATTTAAATTCTGCTAGCCTTTTACATTAAAAAATGTAGCAACTATGATGGACTTCTCAAGTTAAGGCATACTTCTTGTCAATAAGAAATTATAAGCAAACACATAAGTGGGAGCTCACAGGGCCCCCAATGGAGGAGCTAGAGAAAATACCCAAGGAGCTAAAGGGATCTGCAACCCTATAGGTGGAACAACATTATGAACTAATCAGTACCCCGGAGCTCTTGACTCTAGCTGCATATGTATCAAAAGATGGCCTAGTCGGCCATCACTGGAAAGAGAGGCCCATTGGACTTGCAAACTTTATATGCCCCAGTACAGGGGAACGCCAGGGCCAAAAAGTGGGAATGGGTGGGTAGGGGAGTGGGGGGCGGCAGGGTATGGGGAACTTTTGGGATAGCATTGGAAATGCAATTGAGGAAAATACATAATAAAAAATATTAAAAAAAAGAAATTATAGAATATCAACAGGACTTAGTTGTCAATACACACACAACTTTATACACCGAGCCTTAGGTTCTACCCAGTAATCATGAACAGCATCCCAAGATCAGTTGCTAAACAGCATCTTAAAGAGCCGGTTGAAGCTGTTATAGCACGACTTGGGTCCGTTACACCACTGAACAACCATTGACTAATCTGCTTCTGTAGCAAATCGATTGCCAGTTTCCCCAGGAAGGAGTATGCATTGTTTGGACTTCATGAGAAGTTTGCCTGTCTCCTGCAGACTAACATCGTTCAACGTTCAGGGCAAGTGTTAAGCTCTCATTATATGCAGTAGAACTAGATGCTACAGAATTCTAAAGAAGAGTTTGGTACAAAGGTGAAGTTTGTCCAGGGCAGAATAAACTGAACACCATGTAAGTGCTATTAAAAAAAAGGGCTCAGAGTTCAGAGGAGAGTTGCAGTCCCAGGGGGTAACAGAAGGCAAACACGGAGAAAAATAAAATCTTAGGCAGATGGAACTGATGGAACAAAACAGAGAGGTGGCAGAGTCAAGACTGCTCCCTTTCCTGTCTGCTCCCAGAAGAGCGTGAGCCTCTCACCCAGGTTCCTATCCCTAAAATATGTCACCTCCTTTCAGGTTCTCCTAGCTTCTTCTCCCCGAGGGGTTTCCACTCAAAGCTTACTGCCCATAAGCTTGCTCCATCCTTTTTACATAGAATTTAAAGTTTCCTTTTGGAGAATTTGCAAAGCCCCTGGGGGTATATTTTAAAATAAATCTGTTGTGCTGGTGATGTATGCACAAAGCCATGGGCTAGTTCTCTAGCACAAAATAAATCCAAGTTTATTAGTGCATTCCCATAATCCCAACACTCAGGAAGCATGGGAAGTTTACAGCCAGCTTAGGCTACATGAATCTCTGTCTCGAAATATAAGATAAAATATATTTAACACAGAATGACTGATAAAAGTTACTGATCTTTCTATTTCTAGGCTCGGCATAGCACTTGGAAGACGCTGAATCAATTTTAGAAGGTGAAATATTAGGAGAAAATGTCCAATAGGTGAATGGTTTGGTTTTTTTTTTTTTTTTAAGTTAGGTTCAGAAGAAAACTGTGCAAGAGTATGTTGTGAGAGTTGAGTGCACAGTGGGATCTCAGGAGTGACACTAAAAGGACAGACAGACAGACAGACAGGAAGGGAGTGAAGGGACCAACAATGGCCTCACACTTCCCAATCTGGAGAAGGAAAACTGGGGAGAGAAGATGAAGGAAAACCAAGTGCTACAGTAAGTGAGGTGATGGCTTGTCTTCTCCAGCACCACGAGGAAGAAGTCGGAGAAAAGAGATTTCACAAACAGAAGCCATTAGTAATATGATAACCAAAAACAGAGCCAGGTACAGGGTGGTGGGCAGACCAATGAAAATAAACAATATAAAACTCTCATCTGGAGAAAACATAAACGTTGGCGATGGAGGATTATGGAAGTCCTGGGTGGCCCTGGAGAAGGCAATGACTCAGAGGAGCAAGAGGGGGGGGGGTCTCTGGCAGTGGGGCAGAGACTGAGATGAAGACATACAGAGATGTGAGGGATGCAGTTCCTTTCCATAAGGAGAAAATGATGCAGCAGGATCTCTAGATGCAGAAGACAGGAAATGATGAGGAGTCATGCTAATTAGCATTATGCGGCAGCATGAGAAACCGGCTATTTACGGCCAGTGCTAGCAAGAGACCCTGGGCAGCCAAGACCCCAGAAGTGTGGCTGGACCCCAAGGCTGGCCAAGAGTCTCCCATCGACAGCCTGGTTTTTGAAGAAATGAGTGATCATATAAAAAGATATATTTTAGAGAACAAATTTCCTTAAATTACTTTAGCAGACTTAGCCACCACTCAGAGCTCTTTAATTTCTTCACATTGTGTAAAACCACAAACTCCTCTCACATCACTCAGCAATACAGCTTTAAAATATAGGAAAGTGTCACACCAACTCCAGTAGGATCTGTGTGACAAGTTCCACAGACTAAGGCAATTGACCTCAAAAGGGGGAGGCCTCCTGGAACCGGTTGTGGGACTCTTCGCTGGAGAAAAAATATTGAGCCGTAGTTCTCATGGCAATCTATCTATCTGTTTTGTTTTCTCTTATTCCTTTTCTTATTTACATGTTCCTGGTAGCCTAGGCCAAGATTTTAAGCAAGAATAATGGGTAAGAAATCATCCCTAGAGATGGGGCCACTAACATGACCTTATCCCCAGGGAAACCAATGCTTTACTTTCTAAATCATTTACAAAACTATTATGGTAGATAAAAACTTTCCCAACAATAAAATTTTATATGGCTACACATGTGTCATCGGAGGTGAATTTTGGTATATGGTAAAGAAAGCTTTAATTAGAAAGAATTAAAATAGTTTAAATTTATACATTGAAGAATATAAAAAAATCAGGCACTAGATGTTAAATAATAATTGACCATGGGGCTGGAAAGTTAGTTCAGTGGTTAAGAGCACTGCCCATTAAAAATTTATTAGCCTGCTCCTGGAAATATGCCACTAGCCTTGGATGACAGCCCCCACTGAATAGATCCTTTTAGAATTTTTATATTTTGACGATTTATAATGATTTTACCTGTTCTGTTTGTGATTCACTGACTACATAGTTTCAGAGTTGTAATGCTTGGATGATTTTTGTGCTTTACTGTGCCAAATGATTTTTGTTGGTATCTGTGATTGTTTTACTGGATATAGTTTCTAAGAGATGTAATGTTTGTAATGTTTTAATGTATAAAATCCCCTGCTTAAGAGCTGCAGAATACACTCAGATTCAAACTGCCTCTGTGTTTGTTTCTGTTTCTCACTTACCCACCTATCTTCAAGGACCCTCATTCCAGGGAACCCCATACCCGACTGGGGTGGTCCGTGGCAGGAAAGAAAGCAATTTTTGATTGGTTATTTTAGAATGTTTTTCTGTTGAAAGCACAGCGATTAGTTTATGCTGTTGTAGTTAGCATAAATTAGCATAGCCTCATTTGATTAAGTAGGGTCCAAGAGAGAGGACTCCCTATTGTCTTTAAAATTCTGTGACAGTAATGTAATTTCTTATTCACTTATAAGGCAGGTCGTTAATAGACAAGTTAAACACAGTTTATAGAGTAATTGAATGTTTCTCATTCTATGAGGAAAAACACTCAGGTATACTCACATGTGCAGTTACTGGACAAAATAATCTTTGTAAAAATGTGACAGGCTCTTCCTACATGTATAAAGAGGGAACACTGAAATCTCCACCATTCTGCTGCTCATTCTGAGTGAGATGGACTGAGGGGATTTCCTGCCTCCCTCAGCAGGCTGAAGAGCCATGTAAGTGCAGACACAGCAGAAAAGACATCCAAACACCCTTCAGACGAGCCTTTCTTCCGTCTTAGTTGTTTTCTGGTTCTCGTTATGGAAAACTCCAATACAGAGTTTATCAACATGACATCACTTGATGATACGCAAACCACTCAGGGATTCAGTACAATGAAGGAGGAAAGGGAAAGGGAGAGGGCAGGGCTTTTAAAAAGGAGAAAAACAAACAAACGAAATCCACTGGAAGGTGCTTGCTATTTCTCCCTTCCCAGCTCCAACAAGTCTTGTTCTAAATCAGGAAACCACATCTGAAATGTTAACACTTTCACTTAAAGAATCTGGGATAGAGTGCATGGATCTTGTGGATTCAGGTCCCGGAAGGAGGGTTACACAGGAATATGACACATCCCTTCTCTACTAGCTGCTTTACTCTGGTTGCTAAAAATTATGCTAAATGATGTTACAGATGGAGCCTGTTGCGCATGCTCCTTAAGTATAACCAGGGATATGGCTACAAGTGGGTTGAGCGCTCACAAATTAGCAGGATTAATATAGTAAAAATGGCTATCTTGCCAAAAGCAATCTACAGATTCAATGCAATCCCCATCAAAATTTCAACTTTGGGGGCTGGAGAAATGGCTCAGTGGTTAAGATCACTGACTGCTCTTCCAGAGGTTCTGAGTTCAATTCCCAGCAACCACATGGTGGTTCACAACCATCTGTAATGGGATCCGATGCCCTCTTCCAATGTGTCTGAAGACAGCGACAGTGTACTCATATACATAAAATAAATGAATAAATAAAGAAATCTTTAAAAATTTTTTCAACTTAATTCTTCACAGAGTTAGAAAGGGCAATTTGCAAATTCATCTGGATTAACAAAAAACCTAGGATAGCAAAAACTATTTTCAACAATTAAAGAACCTCTGGTGGAATCACCATCCCTGACCTCAAGCTGTACTACAGAGCAATTGTGATAAAAACTGCATGGTACTGGTACACTGACAGGTACATCAATAGAATAGAATTGAAGGCCCAGACATGAACTCACACACCTATGGTCACTTGATCTTTGACAAGGGAGTTAAAACCATCCAGTGGAAGGAAAAAAAGACAGCATTTTCAACAAATGATGCTGTCTCAACTGGCGGTTAGCATGTAGAAAAATATGAATTGATCCATTCTTATCTCCTGTACAAAGCTCAAGTCTAAGTGGATCAGGGAGCTCCACATAAAACCAGAGATACTGAAACTTATAGAAGATAAAGTGGAGAAGAGCCTCGAACATATGGGCACAGGAGAAAAATTTCTGAACAGAACACCAATGGCTTGTACTGTAAGATCAAGAATTAACAAATGGGACCTCACAAAATTGCAAAGCTTCTGTAAGGCAAAGGACACTCTCAAGAAGACAAAAAGGCAACCAACAGATTGGGAAAAGATCTTTACCAATCCTAAATCTGATAGAGGGCTAATAGCCAATAAATACAAAGAACTCAAGAAGTTAGACTCCAGAAAACCAAATAACTCTATTCAAAAATGGGGTATAGAGCTAAACAAAGAATTCTCAACTGAGGAATCTCCAATGGCCAAGAAGCACCTAAAGAAATGTTCAACACCCTTAGTCATGAGGGAAATGAAAATCAAAACAACCCTGAGATTCCACCTCACACCAGTCAAAATGGCTAAGATGCACAAAAGTGATTTTTAAAGTCCTTTCCACATGTTTCCATCTTAAAAGAAGAGATGTGTGTGGTAAATTATAAAATACAAAAAAAAAATAGCTTTAGAGCAAACCTCTATCATAACAGGGAATTATTGTGAAATTAACAGGAGCCTTGAATTTCATCATCTGTTTGCAGACGATCTTTATAAGTATATTTAATGAAAAACCTGAATCTCAGATATATACCAATAGCCATTTTCAGAGGAAATTGGTTTCTCTATCGGCTGTCTGTTGATGTGCCTGATGGGCAGCTTACGTTCAACACAGGGATAATGTCTGGTGAGAGTTAACCCTCACCTTGACCCTAACTCTGTGCACTCACGTCTATCCTTAGTCCCGCTGGGTATGAAAAGGGCACCCTCCATGAGACTTAAAAAATCAATGTTATTTCCAAAAAATCTTCAACATGAACAAGAAAATCTTATTCGTGAAAACAGAATATCGCCAAGCATATAAGCCAAGTGTTTTGCTTATTTTGGAAAGTGATTTATCATAATCTAAGAAAATGGGTTATGAGTTTTCGCTTGTGAGCTACTTTATTAGCCAATGAAAGTATTGGATTCCAGGCAGGGGGAGTTATGCATTACAGCCATAAAACCTGCTCCATCAAATCTCCAAGACACTCTGATTTAGAGGACTATGATGAATCCTTCGAAAGCTAACAAGACTGACTGGTGTTCTCAGCTACAAACTAGATGAGGATGAGTCTCTCACTGGAAGCCTGTTGTTATAATTTGGATTTCAAATATCCACCAAACTCCCAAAAACTCACACTGGAGGCTTGATACCCCACCTGATGGTCTACTGTAGTAGCTCTCAACCTGCATGTCGCCACCCCTTTGGAGTTCGAACAACCCTTTCACAGGGGTTGCTGCAAAGAGGTAAATGGTAACTAGGATGTCATTTCCTGCTTGATTCTATTGGGCAATTCAATGGTGAACTTTAGACAGGGAAGTATGTCCCACAAGGGCAGTGAGAGAGCTTCAAGAATATTAGCTTGATTTTTAAGTTGAATTTCAAAATAGCAATGATCGTATACACTCATAAGGCCAGTTACTATAAAAGTTTACAGTCATGTCTTGGGGGAAAAAATGGTATAGGTGAAGCCCTGAGATCACTATAAGGGAAAGATTCCAAAATGATTCTCTGGGGTTGGGGGTTGTAGTGGTTTAAATAGGTTTGGCCCCCAGGGAATGGCACCATTAGGATGTGTGGCCTTGTTGGAGAAAGTGTGTCACTGTGGGGTAGACTTGGAGGTCTCCTAAGCCTAATCTCTGCCCAGGGTGGAATCAGAGTCTGCTCATGGCTGCCTGCAGAAGATAGACCCCTTCTGCTGGGGATCAAGATGTAGAACTCTCAGCTCCTCCCACTTCATGAATGCCTACACACCGCCATGCTTTCTGCCATGTTGATAATGGACTAAACCTCTGAACCTGTAAGCCAGCTGCAATTAAATGGTTGCCTTTATAAGAGTTGCCTTGGTCACGGCGTCTCTTCACAGCACTAGAACCTAAGTATGACAGGGGGTCTTAGCAGTTAAATGAAAGCAGTACAAAGCACAAAACCTTGAGAGATAGATCAAAAATACAACCTCCTAATGAGTGCTGGGATTTGGTTATATTACAAAATATCATGCCTAAGCAGGAGAGTAAATCACCTGGCGAAGGCCCATGCACTTTGGTGGGAAGGATGATGAAGAGGCAGGCATTCAGATAAGGATTATGTGAGCAAACCCAGAAAACTTACTATTGATGAAATAGATAGGAACTGACCTATGGCCAAGTGGAAGAAGTGGGTGATGCGTTACTAAGTATACAGTGCTGGTACAGAAGCAGGAAGCGGTGTGACGAGAAACCTCAGTTCCATCTGATTGCAAACTCCAAACCAAAGACAGAAAGTCTGGCAAAGCTAATGCTTCAGCTGGATGGCAACTTTGTTTCTTCAGAGAGGAAGTAACCAAGGGAACTGCAACTTGGGAGAAAAAAAAGAAAAAACCAGCTCTGGACCCTTGGATGAAATCCATGACAGCATAGCCTGGGCAGAGCTTCCCCACAACAATGCTCACTACCTCTGCAAACCGCATCCGCTAATGCCCAGAGACCAGAGGGGCAGTTCAACCCACTATTCTCCAAGATCTCCACTCCATTTGCCAGGTAACGTGTTTATCAACCCCCAGCAGTGTTTCCTTCCAACCTATGCCAGTCCTGGACACAGCAGATACATTGTTTACACTAAATATTTCAAACTGAGTAAATATTAGTGCAAAAAGAGAAAAAAAGCCCTTATGAATTAAACATTTCACGGTCTGATGGCTACATGGGGGGGGGGGGGGGGGGAGACACGACCCTGCTATTAAACTGTGCGTAGGCAAAACAACCTATCCAACTGGTTAGGTTGTTTGAAAACTTAAAATCTGCAAAGAATACAGATGCTGGTGGGGTCTGTTGCCTCATTTCTTTATGAAGTCTTGTCAAACTTCAAAAAAAAAAAAGTGTAGATCAAAAGTTGACTATGTTCCAGTGGCTGTACACACTCATGTATGGGCAGCACTAATTGAACTTAGTAGATTATTTTTCAAGGGGGAAAAGAAGAATGGCAAAAAGAAGAAGAAGAAGAAGAAGAAGAGAAGAGAAGAGAAGAGAAGAGAAGAGAAGAGAAGAGAAGAGAAGAGAAGAGAAGAGAAGAGAAGAGAAGAGAAGAGAAGAGAAAAGGAATATTTTATCTATAAGGCGCTAAAGGACTGGGATTGAATATAATCAAAAATGTTGTTTGCAGGTATAAGATTCCCAAAAATTGAATTTAAAATATATTAAAAATATAGATTGAAGATAACATTTCAAAACTTATAACTCTGTTCCAGCAACAGCAACATAAAAAGCTTCTATGCTAATATTCTTGATACCCAGGGAGGTCAGAGTTGCCAATGCAACAGTAAGCTGTGGCTTCCGGAAAGCAGGCTGCAAAAGGTTAAGTAAAAACAGAAGCAAGTAACGCACTCGGTCCCCTGGCTGCCTTTCTGTGTGCAGAAAGTACATGCAGCAGAATACCTATACATACAGAATAAAAGTAAATAAATCTTTAGAGAACACACACAGAGAAGGACCATCGGGGAGGTGACACAGTGGGGCTGGAAGGACAGGACTGCTCATTCTGCCACTGATGGAAGCTGAAACCAGTAAACCTAATGAGGAGAGCGAATAGCAGTTACGAGTGATTAGGAAGTGGGTGGAAGGGACAGAGAGTGTGGATGCAGGGGTGAGTGGTGGGAGCTACAGCCAAGGCACGCTGTATGCACACGTGGGAATACCACTCCAAATCCCATGAACTCATCCAGTTACTATGTGATAATAAAAATAAATAAAAACTACACTGGGAAAAACGATTACAGGCTAGTGTGCTAGGAAATTTACTGGTAAGATTGCTAAGCTGCTGTTAACCAAAAGACACACTGGGAAAGTCGAATGATCGAGTTCAAATCTGATTCCCCAACAGATGAAAAAGGGCAAATGGAGAGCTACACGTAATGTACTTAAACCTTGAGCTTATTTTTAATGCCCGGAAAGATTAAGGAATCGGTGCTAATACGTGGTTTGAAATTTCAGAATTTAAAGAAATAGATCATTCTTTCTAAGCTAACAGTTGCTATCAAATTTATTAGAGAAATAATAGAGACATGTAGCTTACAAACAGCATGGGGACCAGAGTGCCTGCTACTAGGAGGGGAGGAGCAGATTCTCTACTCTTCGGTCTTCTTTTAAAGGAATCTGGGGGGAGGAACAGAAGAAGAAATTGCCTAAAAGGAATAGAGAGTGGAAAAGATGGATACATTGTCTCGCCCTGTCTGCTGGATTCGTGACTAAACAATCAAAACCCCTGAAATCTCCGTTAAAGTGTGGCAACCTTTAGAGCCCAGCTTGTTTAGGAGGGTTAGATAGACAAAGCACATAGTGACAGAGGGCAAAGCTCATTGAAGGATACAGAGGTCTGCCTTTGGACACGATAGGAAAAGCACCAATGTCTTCCACTACGAACAGGCAAACTCCCATGAAATTTGTAAGAGAGACTACTAGGCTACTAGAGGCTGGGAAGTTATGATTTACTAACTCTAGAGTTTGGATTTATGGATTGCTATGATTTGAATGTGTCTCCAAAGGCTCATAGGTTAAGAATTTGGTCCCCACTGTGGCAGTGTCAGAGGAAGTGAAACCTTCAGAAGGAGGAGTCTAACATGAGGTAATTAGGTGACTAGGGTTACCAGCCTCAGAAAGGATTAATGGGGCATTTAAGGAATTGCAATGAGTTCCAGTAGAGAGGGTTCTTATAAAAGAAGAACCCTGCCCCCCCTCCCAGGCTCTCTGGCTTCCTATTCAGCTAAATAGGTTGCTCGGTCTGCATGTGCTCTGGCTACTGTGGTGCCATCCAGCTTGAGGCCCTTACCAAAGGCCAAACAGATGTGGCTCCCTAAATTTGGACTTTCCAACACTGTGAGCTCCATTAAATCTCTTTTCTTTATACACTGTGTGGCCTCGAGTATTTTGTTATAGCAACAGAAAACGAGCAAAAACAAGCCTGATGAAAAGGTGGGTGTAGACACTATAAATCGTTTTACAATGTTATGAATTCATGAATACCACTGAATTGTACACATACAGATCATTAATATAAAAAATACTGAGTCGTGTATGTTTTATCACAGTAATAAAACAAAAAGGCCTGCTTTTTACCAGAAACCATGTAGACTTAAATTTAAATTACAGATTGTGGCCATTTAGGCTATCTTCTTACTTATAGACCAGGCCCTTGGTACTGATTAGGGGCTAATGACAAGAGCAGTCGAGCCTGGGCAAAACAGGGTTTCAGAAGACTTGGCACAGGAGTCAAGTCTGAGACAAGCGACAAGAGTGGGAACTAAGAAGAATTCAGCCCTGGCATAACTCACTGACAAAATAACTTCCTAAATATGGATTGACTGGCTTTAGGAGATGTGTGTTCCTACTACTGGGGACATGGGAAACTGCTCATGCCTTTGCTAAGAGCATTCACGAATGGAGCAACTTTTAATGACCTTTAAGTTCCTTCCCAAAAGGGCAAGCAGGTGATGCTTACTCCTCTACCATGATCTCTTAGGACCATAGGCCATTTTCACAAATGTCCTGGGGAGATGGCTCAGTCAGCAAAGTGCTTGCTCTGGAAACAGAAGGAGCTGAGGTGGATTCCCCAGATCCCATGTAAAATAGACAGACAAAAAAACAACAACAAACCAACAAAACATAGGGCACAATCCCATAATCCCAGCCTGGGGGAGGGGAGGGCAGGTCCCTGGGGCTCATTGGTCATCAAGCACCTACCCCAGCTGCAGACCAGTGAGAAACCTTGCCAAACACAGAAAAATGGTGGACAGAATCTGAGGAACTCTGTTTAAGGTAGTCCTCTGGCCTCTCACGGTACATGACCAGGCCTGTAACTCTGGCACTCAGAGTTCGAGTCAGGGAAAACAGCCGGGAGTCCAAGATCAGCCTGGGCTACACAGTGAGCTCTGGGTCAGCTTGAACCAAGAGTGAGAGACTCTATCTCTCAAAACTAAAATAAAACTGTTTACAATATTGAAAATGTTCTGAATGTCCAGCAAGAGAACAATGGTTAACCAAATTATAGGATATATGCACACTAGCTTTCTCCTTGGCCAGTAATGCTTAGGCATTCTGGGGCTGAAGAGATTGGTGCTTCAGCAGTTAAAAGCTATCTATCACTGCTCTTGAAGAGAGCCAGAGTTCAGGTCCAAACACTGGGTTGAAGTCACTCACAACTGCCTGCAGCTCTGGTTCCTTGGGGATCTAACATCTACAGCACTGTACACTTAAAGGCAGAAACCCACACTCAGACACACACGCATATGCATAACTTAAAATAACAGCCATGGCTATAGAGAGACCCCACCTTTATATATATATATATATATATATATATATATATATATATATATATATATATAGGCAGTGGTGGTGCAGCCCTTTTAATATCAGCGCTCAGGAGGCAGAGGCAGGCAGATCGCTGAGCTGGAGGCCAGCCTGATCTACAGAGAGTTCCAGGACAGCCAGGGCTCCACAGAGAAACCTGGTCTCAGACAAGCATTAGAAGTTGAGTCATCAGTAAGGAACTCATATGTCATATAACTATGGTCTATATAGATCTGAATATAAACTATGATCCAAAATTTTATTTTATAGTGTGGGAATAAGGAAATGCATATGAAACAGAAGAAGAGAGGGGAAGGTATAAAGAGGAAGGAGGAAAAGAAATTACTGAACAGTATTATCAAATGGCAGCTGGCAATCACTCTTGGGTAATTCACTTTTTCCTTTTGTATTTTTCTTCCTGCTCCATGGGGTGATTTATACTGAGAATTATTTTAAAAGATTTGAAATAAAAGTGATGGCTTTTAGTCCTTTTCCTAATTTTGTTCTAAAGTTTTCTGTGTATTAGAGACCTGATATTTAATGAGAAAGTGGCCTTACATCTCGTATTGAAGTTGGATTGTTGCTCAAAGAATAGACTTATAGCAACTATGCTGTGAAGAACGCGGTACAGGCATGGACTGACCCTCACACCAAAGCCAAGTGGGTTGTTACTTTCCATTTTACATATTGAAGACTTGAGGCCCAATAGACAGTTTGTGCAAGGTTTTCTGAATAAAACCCAACTATGGGCTGCTTTGAGCCCTTGTGACTTTCTTTCCAACCAGTCACATGATCACCCAGATCTCCTTTGTGAGTGTCCAATGTACTCAAAGTTCAAAGACAAGGGATAGCTTGGGACATTCACTTCTTTCTTAGGATAAGATTATGTCAAAGTCCCCTCTTGAATCTACCAAAACTGAACTGGGACAATCAATGTATTACACATGTTCAAATGAAAAAAGAAAAAAAAAATCTAGAATTTAAGTCAGATCTTAATTTGGAAATTGAGTATGACAATATCCACAGAAAATTACACAGAATGAGACTGGGTCTCTGCTGTGCCATAGGGTAGCTATTGGCCAGTGATCACAGTCACCAGGTGGTCCACATACGCATCATCATCACCAACATCATTGACTGCTAAGTCGAGATCAACAAAGTCAAAAATCTACTTCAATCCAATGCTTATTTAAAATGGCTCTATCATGCCTATAACTCCAGCACACTCAAGAGGTTATCACAGAAGAGTTCCAAGTTCCAGGCCAGCCTGGACTATACATAGTGAGATCCAGGCCAACCTGCCCCCTCCTCTCCTTTCCCCCAGAGCCCCACCTTATAGTGAATAAGAACCCCTCTCAGTCCCACACTAAAGGAATGCATTGGTCCTGTCTACTCGTGCCATGTCTTTGTTAACTCCTAGGCAGGTCTCCAGACAGAAGTGAAATTGGTCCCAATATATTACCGTGGCTCTGACAAGGGATCAGAGGAGGCTGGTGGGAAGGTGACTTTCCCTGCAGGCATCCAGGATTGTTTAGCCCACCAAGATGAAATTTACAAAGGAAACTGAATGATGAGAAAGAGTTAATATAATTTCTTCCACCAGAGTAATTTACTTCCATTTTCGGGCAGACAGGCCCTCACCACACGGTCTTTTCTCTCCATCATTCTCCTTCAGTATAGCAGGGGCCATTAAGCTAGGTAAAAAGATGAATTGCTAGAGATGATTATGCATGCCTCCAGCAGTCCAGGAAATGTACTCAAGAACAATAAAAATATCCGATGACCTGTCAGGGAGATGCTTATGCAAATGAGAGCATCGCCATCCTGTGTGCACTTGTTCGTGGAAGCCTATCATGAAATATAGATGGGAGAACTGGAGCGCTGCACAAAAGGAAACTGGTTTCAGATTAGGATATGCTAGACATGAAAATTCATGCCCAGACGCCTGATTCAGCTATAAAAGGAGACACTGATGGACGTAGATCAGGGCCCAGGCTCATTTCCTTTGGAAACAACAACTCCAAGAGATGACAGCTCTTGTTTGCTCTCACGAATGATACTACCGGGTGCTGAAAATTCTTTGTAATCCTCGGACGTAAAATACATTGTAAATCTATGTCAACAGAATCTTTCTGCTCTTAAACAGTAAATGGTATTTCTGACCCAAGGTGCAATCCCTTTCAAGGGATCCATAAGAGCTCACAAAGAAAGATGAGGCCACTGGTATAAAACCAAGGGAACAAACTCCCTGTGGAAACGGGGCCTGAGCTCAGGCACCCTGCGGCCCAGCCTCCTTCATCTCAGAGCGATAAAGCAAAGAGCACTGTAAATAAAAGCTCGGGCTTTGTCTTCTAGGGGACCTTTGCAGATTACACATTAGACATGTGCTCTTTACCACAGCTTCCCTGGGGTTTGGGATGCCCTCTGCAAAAAAATAACCATAGCAGCACCTATCTCAGAGGGTTGTGGAGAGAATTTAAATGGGGTGCCATGTATCAGATGAGACATCCGACTGCCATTTACTTGAACCTCTAAACAGTGTATTTGAAAAAGAACTTGTCATTTGCAGACTCCAGTGTGACCCCCCCCCCATTGTCCCCATTTCAATAAACTGCTCAGATCAGAAACGTCGGAATTATTCCTTTTTTCCCCTTTTATTGAAATCAGGTTCTTTTCTCATACAGTGCATCTTGACTACTGTTCTCCTCCCGCTACTCATCTTAGCTCCTCCCACCTGGATCCACTCACTTTTCTGTCTCTAGTTAGAAAAGGACAAGCGTCTAAGAGATAACAATATAACAAAATACAGTAAGATAAAACAAAAATCATCTCATCAAAGTTGGACAGGCAAGCCAACAGAAGAAAAAGAGCCCAAAAGAAAGCACAAGAATTAGAGACCGCTCGCGCACACTCAGAAGTCCCGAAAATACTAGACTGAAAGCTGTAACATCCTGAATCGTTCTTGAGTGAATCCTGCAGACTCTACCTCCCCCACACACGATGACACCACTTGTTTTAACTGCATACAGCTCCCACACAGACCAAACCACCACCTCCCCTGAGTGCCAGATAGCACTTAGACGGTCTCCTAACTATCCCAATCAAAATCTGTTCTCCACTCAACAGTTTCAACAGTATCATTCTGCAACAGACATTCCGAACTCCCTGTGATTTGTCCCGCCAAGCAGAGCGATGACCCCAGTGCCCCTGGAAGCCTGGGAATCCGAAGGCGCTCTGACTTCTCTCGAGATGTCCTGGCACTCAATGCTCATTCATCCTTCTGTATCCGCACTGCCTGTGTTTCATGTTTATTATCACGTGCCGTCTTGTTACTTCTTTTTTTTTTTTTTTTTTTTTTTTTTGGTTTTTCGAGACAGGGTTTCTCTGTATAGCCCTGGCTGTCCTGGAACTCACTTTGTAGACCAGGCTGGCCTTGAACTCAGAAATCCGCCTGCCTCAGCCTCCCGAGTGCTGGGATTAAAGGCGTGCGCCACCACGCCCGGCCGTCTTGTTACTTCTTAATTTTCCCCTACCACCGCCTTCCTGATGAGCGTCCCTCAAAGGCAAAGATTTAGCCTTTTTGTCTACCACATTTAATAAATCAGAGAACATATGCTAAGCTGTGACCACAGTGAACAACTGGTAGTGGATGCCTCAATGTGGGAAATAAGGAATAAAAATGAATAAAAATTGATTTCTGTTTGCAAATGGCTGGTTAAGGATTTTTTAAGGAAGATATTTTATATAGTGTAAAATTATTTGCAATCTTTGAACCTGAGGTTGGGGAGATAATTCAGTGGGTAAGATGCTTGCTACATAGCATGAGAACATTAACATGATCTGAAAAACCAACGTCAAAAGCTGGGCATGGTGGTGCAGGCTAGTCATCCCAACACCTGTGTGTCAGAGACAGCCTAGCCTCATGGTGAGCACCAGATAGCAAGAAACCCTATCTATAAAAAAAGAAAAAGAAAAAAAGGAGGGAAGGAAGGAAGGAGGAAGGGTAGCTGGCACCCAAGCATACACACACAGAAATAAAATAATAAAATCTTTGATTGTGGCTAAATTGATATGGTATGCTAATACAAATGATAGAATAGCAACTAACTACTAAAAGTTTATGGCCCACTCACAATTAAGAACCTCCCAAGGACTTGGGCGTGGTGGCACATGCCTTTAACCCTAGAACTCAAGGCTGAGGCTGGCAATCTGAATTTGAGGCCAGCCTGGTCTACAAAAGGAGTTCAGACAACCCACAGAGAAACCCTGCCTTTAAAACAAAACATACCGAAGAGATGGAGAGATGGTTCAGTGGTTAAGAGCACTGACTCTTCTTCCAGAGGTCCTGAGTTCAATTCCTAGCAACCACATGGTGGCTCACAACCATCTGTAATGGGATCAGATGCCCTCTTCTGGTGTGGCTGAAGATAGCTACAGTGTACTCATCATATATATATAAAATAAAGACATTTTTAAAAAAAAGAAAACAGTTAAAACAAACAAAACTTACAAGGACTGGCATCAAGGATCTCTACAAACTCCTTCTAAGACATTATTACTCCACTTCGCAAAGGCAAAAAGGCTACACCTGTAGCCAGGGACTGACCATGGGAGGTCTGTCTGTGGAGTAAGCTCTACAGTGAACCAGGAGGATAAATGCTCTATAGGGATTTGCCTACTCTGTAGGACTGTTGCATTTTGTGTACTTTCCTGAAAATGAGATAGATTCATGCTGTAAATACTATTTTGAAGATTCTTAGTACAAATCTTAATAAAATTTGTAAAATATGGCACATGTATATATTTATCCTTCTATTTTTAAATGTAAATAATTTTTTAAAACTCTAAGAAGAATTTATGAGTTTGAAATTATCAACATGTTTCAAGGCTGTACATGCATATGTGAGTTCGAGTGTGTGTGTACAAGGAAACTAGAAGAGAATGTCGAACTCCCTGGAGCCAGAGTTAGAGGTGGCTGTAAGTTACCAATGTGGATGCTAGGAGCTGAAGTCAAGTCTTCTGGAAGAGCAGCAAGTGCTTATAACCACTGAACCATTTCTCCAGCCCCTACTTTAGAGGCTGACCTCGGGGACTGGAGAGACGGCTCAGTGGTTAAGCGCACTGACTGCTCTGTCAGAGGTCCTGAGTTTGATTCCCAGAAAACACTTGGTGGCTCACAACCATCTATAATGGGATTCGATGGACTCTTTTAATGTGTATCTGAAGATAGCTGCAGTATATTCATATAAATAAAAGTTAAATAAATCTTAGAGACTGACCTCAGGTCTCTTTTATCAGGGCTGACAGGAGACTTGTTCTCACCAGCCTACCTGGTGCCTGTGCCTTGGATAGCAAGGAGTTATAATCTAGGACTGATGACTATGTCAGATAGGGGAAAGAAGGAAAGGCTTGTCATTTTAAGGTTCCTGTTTATAGCTCTGAATTAGAGTATCACTCTGATCTGGACCGGAAGCTTCCACTTGGGGTTTGGTTTGGCTTGGATTGATTTGGTTGGACACCACAGGTTAGGAAAGACAGCTGAGAACCAGAAACATGACCGCCTGAATTCTGGTCCTGCATCTGCCGTTCTGAGCAGTGCAGGTGAGTTCATACATCCCGTTGGCTCACAGCGAGGACCGATGCTTGCCTTCCCTCCCACCCCCAGACTCTTGCCATCACTGTGGAATTGCTGTGAATCTTGAGTCAAGTACAACCGTTTAAAAGAAATGACACGTGAACAATAAGTGTGAGCCAAGCTTAATTTTTTAATTTAATTTTTTTTTAGATTTTAATTTATTTGATGTATGAATGGTTTTCCTTATATGTATGTGTGTGTTCCATGTGAGTGCCTTGTGTTTGCATAAGTCAGAAGAGGGTGTCAGATCTCTGGAACTAGAGTTATGGATGGTTGTGAGCCACGCTGTGTGGGTGCTGGGAACCAAACCTGGATCCTCTGCAAGAGCAACAAGTGCTTTTATCCAGTAAGACAATTCTCCAGCCCCTTAAATGTAATTTTAAGATTTCTAATAGCAGCATTTAAAAGCATTTAAACTTGATTATTTCATTTTAACTTGATCCAATAGTGACAACATTGTACAAAATGGCTATTGGTGATGTAATTCAAATCACTTAAAAAATTGGTATAGTTTGAATTTGCATCTCCAAAATTCACAGTAAATTATCAAATTGACATTGTGTTTTAATTTAAGCTATGTACATATGCTTAGACAGTAGAGGTTTAGAGGAGTCTAACTTGCCAAAAGACACAGCAAACCTTTAGCCTATCTTCCTCGTAGGAATTGATTTAAAAGCAGCACTAAGACTCTTCATTGAAGGTCGGGGTCCACATGTTCAGTGGAACCCATCTATGAAGGGAAAATTTCCAACAGAAGGTACAAAGGGATGCTGTGTGGTTGTCAGAGCTGGGGCGGTGCCTTGAGGACAAAGTGCTTTCTGTACAAGCAGGAAGTCCTGCGCTTGATCCTCAGCACCCACATAAAAGCCCGGCACAGTGGCACACACTTCTGTCCCTTTGCTGCAGAGGAAGATGCCTGAGGATGGCTGGCTTGCCAGTGTAACAACTGAGTGAGCTCCAGGGTCAATTAGAAACTCTGCCTCAAAAAGAGTAAGGTAACGGTCAAATGAGGAAAACATCCAGTGGCAACCTCTCTGCCTCTCTCTCTCTCTCTCTCTCTCTCTCTCTCTCTCTCTCTCTCTCTCTCTCTCTCTCTCTCTCTCTCTCTCTCTCTCTCTCTCTCCATCTCTCTCTGTCTCTCTCTCTGTCTATGTCTGCTTCTTTCTCTGTCTGTCTCTGTCTGTCTGTCTGTCTGTCTGTCTGTCTCCCTTTCTCTCTCTGGTTAAATAGAAATGATATGGCATGCTCAAGCCTGGCTCACATCTCCCTCTTCCCTAAGCTGCAAACCTATACACAAGGTTAATTTGGAGGTTTTTGTGGCATTTAGAATAATGGGGCCAGGAGGGTGGGGCTCTTAAATGTGGCTCTGAGGAGCAGCACAGAGTCTGTGGAGAGGGTTCAGGAGCACCAGGAGCTGAAGAGGGAAGACTAGCATCTTTATTTCTATGAATCCACAACTGCAAATCTGCATCCTGCTCAGTTGTGAATAAAGGCAGCGCCGCATTGTAGGATTCCCAGACCCTGTCATCCACAGAGCTCACACACGTTTTCACAGCACAGTTCAATTCCCACGTATCCTAGAATAGCACTTGTTCACAGTGACAGGAGTTAATTAGCCTACCACAAGACCTTTGTCATTGAATAAATGAATAAAGAAGCATGTATCTCACTATAGCACAGGAATTTTTAAATATTTTGATTAAAACAACTATAGCAAAATTTGTTTTTTTAATCCTGTGATAATGTTAGTTTCTTTTTTATTTAAAAAAATGTCATGGTGATAGGCAAGTAAATAAATAAACAAATAAAATGTCATTCTAAGAAGAGGTCTAAAGGAGTTCATGTTGCATTTGTACTAATGAAAAAATGTTTGTCTCCAAACAATGGTAACTTCCATTCACCAAGTCACATTGGATCACTGAGATCTGAGGGTACTTCCTTCAGCTCTGAGCCCATTCTCATTAATGTACACATGAAATACAGCTTCAAGCCACTGCCCAGTGGTTCTTACTTCAAGTGCATGTGCACTAAAAAGAAGAGAATTAGCATTGTATGCAGTGCACGTCTGTCATCTCTTAGCACTACATGAAATTCTGTATAAAAAAAAGGTGCATAGAAATGAATAATATAATGTAATCAATGTACTGTGGTCCTCAGATCTCCCATCCCTACCATTATGCTAATCAATTTATTTTCCTATCGGCAATGGCATTGAGCCTTTGCAGAATAAATAATTGGTTTTCACATTTTGCCATATAATACCTACCTCGCACATTTGTTCTGTAGACTAATTAATGTTTGAGTGTTTAAACACAATGCCTTTACAGAAGCAATGGCATTATAATGTGTTGGGACACTCTAGCATTGTAATTAGCACTAATTAGATTCTTTTCAACAGCTTGTTGAATTTACAAATTACTGCATGTAAGGTATTCTGCTTTCCTTGTTCATTATGAAAGAGTCAGACACAATAGTTAAACAGAAACCGTTCCTTCTAAGTAACTGTTCTCAAGATTGAACACCAACCAAGGCCCTAAAGCCAGGAAGGGCATTAGGAAGAGACCTTTGTAGGAACTGCCAAGTCACAGCAGGAGTACTCCAGGTGGCCAGAAGTGGCTTTGGACTTCCCCTTCCGATCTCGGGAGCCGTGAAATCATATTGTGACTGAAACAGCCATGGTAAGAGTGGCTTCTCTTTATCCTTCTTGCCTCTCTGCCTCCCTTCGTCCTTGAGCCCACTTTTCCCTCTCACTCGTCTGACACATCTTTCTAGTTCACCTGTCCCCTTTTTACATAGGAGAGACTGAAGGCATTCAATCCACAGATCAAAAAGTTACAAAGAATTAACTCAGCTTCAGAGTCAGCAAGTCCTCAGGAGATCATCTTACGTGGTCTTCACATTCAACAACTCCATAGTAAGCCACTTAGACCTTGCGCCTCAACATAAATATTTTCCTTTCTAGTGAAGAAGTTGCCTAAAGTCATCATTTTCTTTGAAGAATAAAGGGGGAGGGGGTGCTGAAATGATTTTTTAACCTGTTTGTAAGTCTCACAATGTTTTAGTAGCGTTTGGATATATTTTAGATTCTAGATTAAGCTATTTATGATCTACCATCCCATCCATTAAAAAATTCATCTCGAAAAAAAAAATAGCAGATCAGGGGCTGGAGAAATGACTTGGTGTTTAAGAATTCTTGCTGAGCTAAAGTGAGGACTTGAGTCTGAATCCCAGCATACAAGTACACACGACAGGACGGGCCGATGGGCGTGTATGCCTGAACCCCAGGGCAGAGGCAGGGCAGGGTGCAGAGACAAGAGGATCACTGGGTCACTGGTTGTCAGTCTAACTAAAACGTGTTAACAGGTTCAGGGAGGGAGTCTGCCACTAAGGAATGGAGTGGGAAGTGATGGGGGAAGACGCCCAATGTCCCTTGTGCTGGCTAGGTTTTACATAAACTAGAGTCACCTAAGAAGAGAGGTCCTCAATTGAGGAATTATTCCATCAGATTGTCTTGGGAGCACAGCACGTCTGTAGGATATCTTCTTAATTGTTAACAGATATAGAAGAACTCAGCCCATTGTGGGCTGTGCCATCCCCAGGCAGTGGTCCTAAGTTGTGTAAGAAAGCAAACAGAGCAAGCAATTGGAAAGCAACACAATAAACGGCATTCTTCCATGGTTTCTGCTTCAGCGCCCACCTCCAGGTTCCTGCCTTGACTTCCTGCCCTGACTTCCCTTAGTGATAAACTGTGATTGAAATAGATTGAAATACACAAGCCAAATATATCCTTTCTTCCCCAAGCTGCTTTTGCTCATGATATTACAACAACAAAAAGCAAAGATAGGACATTCCCATAGCCTTACTCCCAACCATGTACACATACACACATACAGTACACTCATACACACACATTTACATATACAACTAAAATTTGTTTAAATAAAAAAGCAGATCATCTAGATCTGAGATAGAAAACAAAAACACTCAGTAAATGTTTTAATTTCTACTCTGGGGTAAGTTACAGGAATGAATTTATAGAAGACAGTCTCAGCAATCTAAAAGAACATTAGCTATCACACTTCATCATCTGAGTCATTTGCTTGCTGGGTACACAGTGGGCACTTAATAAATGTCAACTTTTACTATTGCCATTATCATGTCTCACGTAGAGAGCTATTCAGCTATTCTTAATTAAGATCTGACATCTCAGTTGGTTTACACAGGCCTTAGTCATGCTCCAAAATTCTTATTTACTTTACATTTAAACAGGACATTTCAACTCTTGTTACCCATTTAATCATTCTCTCCAACACAGCCATTTTAAATATTTATACTCCAGATATTACACATTTGCCATTGTTGCTAATAAAATCTATCATTATTCTAATGCTGAGCCTGTGTCTCTTTGCTTGGGCAATTACTCAGACGTATCATCTCACACTTTGAGCCTGACTTGCATAGGAAATACATTTTTAAACAAGCACATTCAATCCAAATTTGGAAAATGCTCTGGATTCTTTTGAGCAAAACACAGAAACTGTTGCTTGCTTTGTGTGAGCCCCAAAGTCGAGGGGACCTGACCACTACAAATGAGATCCTTCCAAAAGAGAAGCCATGCTTTGCCTTCATCTCTGAACCTACCCTGCTCTTCTGGCCAGGCCAAGACCAGCCCTGGGGTCTCTACAGGTCCCCCAATGTCACCCACAGAGGGACAGAGATTGCCAGCAGGTGGGTACAGCTTCTTTTCCCCCAGAGGTTCCAAGAGGGAACAGAAACACAGAAGTCATGTCGTCTCCCAAAATACTGACAACCGAGAGTATGTTTTTTTTTCTAGTTCTCGCGTTTCATGGCACGTGTGTTCCTCTGCTGTATGGAACATGTTCCTAATTACTTCAAGGTGAGCTTGATTCTTTCGCTTGTTTTGACTTTGCATGAGTCAGGTCCTAAGGTCCAGAGTGGCCTGTGGTTCAGAGCTCATTTCTGCTCACCGAGGACTCTGCTCAGTCTTGTGCATGGCAAGGGCATTCTCCCTTTGCAAGATGGGAGCCATGACCCACCCTGGGGTCCTGAAATTGCCTGGCCCTATAAATCCATAGGCACATGATCTGTTATAGAAGACAGCTTTCTATTATTTCTTTAGTAGTTTTAGTCCTTCATTTTCTTTATTCTCTAGTCAGATGCTAAAATTTTTATTGACTCTTAACGTTGTCTTCTTTATTTTTCCATCTTCAGATGTCTGTGCTGTTTTCTGAAATATTTTAACTTTGTTACCCAAGAAACAATAACATTAATTTTTGATCACAGGTTTTTTTTTTAATTCCTGAGTTCTTTCTTTTTAAAAAGTTTTTTATTTCATATGTACATGATGTTGGGGGGTCCAGGGCTCACAGTCACACACATGCCTGGCTGTGGTGATGTGTGGGTAGAGTTCCAAGGACAGCTTTGTAGAGTTGGCTCTCTCCTTCCCTCTATCCATGGGTTCTGCAGATGGAATTTGGGCCAGGCAGCAAAGCTGTACCTCACTGCCCCAAAAGCTCTTTCTTATTCTATTATCATTGTTACTTGGTCTCATCCTAAGCTTGTTTTAAAAAAAAATCCAAAACTTCTCTGCTGCAAAACTGGCTGCAGACGTCAAAGTGAAGCCAAGTCAAGACCCTGGGGCTAAGGGAGAAATAGACTAGGACCAGGAAACCCGTCCCCCAAGTCTCTCCCACATCTCAGTCTCTCAAACACACCACACCCAACCCTTCCTCAGCCTCTTCAACTCCTTGCCTTCTTCCGCTCCTATGAGAACCCAACAGGCTCTTGCCCTGGTTTTCATGTACACAGCAACTATGATCTTAAATACCACATCTAACATACACTTCATCTCCTGCCTTAGCGCCATCATGGATCCTGTCATAAGCCCCTTTTACTCCCTTCATGGCCCTTACAGCAAATGTGTGACCTCAATGTTATTTACCTCCCCAGCTGCCATGTCCTTCTTGTCCCTCCACCTGATTTTGTTCAGGAATACCATGATTGTATTCCTCACCATGTTCTTCAGTGAGGCACCCAGCCCAGGAGTAATCTTCACTGGGCTAGCCAGCCATGCTAATTTCACACTCTTACCAGTTATGGTGGTTTGAATGCCGACCCCCCCACCCCCCACCCCAACACACACACACACACACACACACACGATGTTATGCTTAACCCATAGAGAGTGACACTATAGAGAGTGGCCTTGTTGAAGGAGGTGTGTCACTGTGGGGGCAGACTTTGAGGTCTCCTATGTCCAAGCCACGCCCAGTGTGGCTCACAGTCTCCTTCTGCTTCCTACAGTTGAGGTTATAGAACTCTCAGCTCCTTCTCCAGCACCATGTCTAGACGCCTGCATGCTGCCATGCTCCCCACCATGATGATGGACTAAACCTCTGAAACTGTAAGCCTGCCCCAATTAAATGTCCTTTATAAGAATAGCTGTGATCATGGTGTCTCTTCACCGCAGGAAAGCCCTAACTAAGATGTCAGTGATGACTAAGGAAGGTGTGACTTGCCTCTGACCAGTGAGGCTGTCAGAGACGTCTTCTACAAAACAAGTGGGAAGACAGTGAATTATGAGTCCTGGTGATGAGCAGCCGTGGCCTCCTGCATTAGATAAGAAGAACCAAGTAACTATGCATGAAGGCCACTAGACTTCTGATGAAGAACCCCGTGCTGTCTGTACTGACTAGGGGACTGACTCTCAGACTGATCTAGAGCTTGCTCCTCTCTGTCTGGTTGAAAACACAGAAGAATGTGTGGAACTGCACCACAGGCAAACTCCAGACGACGGAAAAGTCCATCTGTTAACCAGACAATTGGCAAGCAAAAGAAAGACGCGTGAGAAACACTTTAGCTTAGAGGAGACTTGAAAGAAGATGTGTGTTTAAGTATATAAGACAATAGTGATACTATAAGGAAGTATTAAGAAGTCACTGCAAAATCTGAGATTATTGGCCTGGTAGACTATGATTGGGCAGTCCTGAATACTCTGTGTGTAGTCCCTCCTCAAATCTAGGATGATGGAGACTTTCCCTAATCATAATACAGCAGAAAAGCACCCTGCATCTCCGAGGCACCCACATTAATTACTTTGCTTGCTGTCATAACAAAATACCTGACAATCAACTGACGGGGAGAAGGTCTTCTTTGCCTCACAATTGGAGGTATAAGTACATCAGAGCAGAAGGTTCTAGCTATGAGTAGCGGGAATGCATGGCATTCTAGCAAACCCTGGCTCACTATTTTAAAAGTCTGTACTACGCTGAAGAGACCACATCGAAAGAGCTCGATTTCTCTCACCTGGAAAGAAAGAATTCCTTGGGTGAGTTGACTCTCCAGCTGACAAGCCAGCTAAATGAAGCCACAGAATACCCACCAGGGGAGACAGAGAGAACCACCCGGCTGGAGCCAGTTGAAATAGAAGAATTAGAAGCAAATAAATAAAAGTGCCAGTCTCTTTAAGGTAGTTTGTTGGTTGTTAATAGCTAGCTGAAGACAGTGGCTGTTTTGGAGAGACAAGGGCACGTGGAGGCTTCTGCCAGGGAGGGCCTTCCCTCCGACTGGGTGATGGGTTGCATGGATGCTGTTGACTTATAGTGACTCGCTGAGCTATGCATCTGCTCCGTGTGGTCTTCTGCATCTGTGTTTTATTTTAAAATAAAAATAGTGTTTAAGAAGGAAAGGGAAATAAATGTTCACGTGGCTTGGCAAAGAGAATTAGGCCTTTCTTCCAAAATTCCCTCAAGCCTTTTAAACACCATTTCTGGGATCATAGCAAAAACTACACTTTATTTCTGACCTCATAGACTTGTTCCACACAACATCAAGCACAGACGTACAAGCTTCTCTGGGTCCTAGTCCTGGCAATTTGCAAGACAGAATTAATTACTTTCATCTCTCTAAACCTTTTATTTTTTCCTGTGAGAAAAACCATGCAGTACCAAAGAGGAGGACACGTTTAAAAGCTGGCTTGCTGGCTTGCTGGCTTGCTGGCTTGCTGGCTTGCATTTTTCCTATTGGCAGCAATTTGCTACTCTCTTCTAAATGCATTTCCCAGTTTCTGAGAACAAAATCTGTATTGCATTGTGTGTGTGTGTGTGTGTGTGTGCTGCTTCTTAGTTTAAAACTCTTACCATCTTAGCTTGCATGCCCTATATTTTCTAAAAATGCCTTAAATGGCCCTTAAAGGATGAGTTGTGTTTTACGCTTGTCTTTTTAAAACTCAGTTGTCCTCTCCTCCCCTCCACTTCCTTCCACTCTCCTCCCCGCCCCTCCCCTCTTCTCCCCTTCACTTCCCTTCCCTTCCCCTCTTCTCCCCTCTCCTCTTCTCCCCTCCCCTCTCCTCCTCCCCTCTCCTCCCCTCCCTTCCCCTCTCTTCCCCTCCCCTCCCCTCCCTTCCCCTCTCTTCCCCTCCCCTCCCCTCCCCTCGACTCTTCTCTCCTTTCCTCCCCTCCACTCCCTTCTACTCTGACTTTACTTCCCATTCCCATGCAAATGGTTGTCATCTGCCCCATACTTCTTTACTAACAAAAAAGTTCTCCAAGTTTCTGTTTAGGAGACCAAACTATCACTGCTTATGTTATAAGGCTTCTGCAGTACGTGTATTTTAATTAAATTATAAATAAAACAAAATTAACCCTTTCAAGTCCAGAACTGTCTCTAATTCTAAACATTAGATTTGGGTTTTCTTAAAGATTATCTTCTCATTCACAGTGCCTTGGTTCTCATTCATAAAGATGGGTAAAAGATGATAGAAATTCCCAGTCTTCTGTAATTAATGTTCCTTACTTCAAATCTCTATTCGCTATATTCAATACTTCGGGAAGATTTAAGACTGGGGGGGGGGGGGGAGTCGGTTTGGTTTGGTTTTGAGTTTTGTTTCTTTTCAAAATAGAATCTCTTTGTGTAGTCCTGGAACTTGTTCGGTAGACCAGGCTGACCTCAAACTCAAGAGATCTGCCTGCCTCTGCCTCCCAAGTGAGGGGATTAAAGGTGTGCGCCACCAGTGCCCAGCAGATTTAAGGTATATATTAGACCACAATAAACTTATACTGTGCCATCTCCTTTCTTTAACATCTCTCTATTCTTTCCTGAGCAACAGTTTCTCACTTCTTAGAAAGAGGCTGTTTCAGGCTGGGGACAGAGAGGGCTCTGCCATGGCTAACTATGAATGGTGTGCCTAGCACTTGAGAGGCAGAGGCAGGCAGACCTAAAGCTAAGACTAACAGTACACTGATTACCATTTCCTACTGTCTTTGGATCAATTTTTCTTAAAGGAGACCCAACATGGTAGCATTTTGTGGGTCGGCTGGGATACTGTGGGCCACAGATAACAGAAGACAACTATATTAGTTAGGATAGGCTTCTCTGTGTACAGTAGCAATTCTATAAATAACAATGGCTTATATAAGACATAAGTTGATTTCTCTCTTATTAAGATCCAAAGGAAAGCAGCCCCAGGCTTCATCTGAAGGTTCTACTTATGTGAATTCCACAGGAGCCTACGATGCTTTCATCCCTCAGCTCTGCTCTGTATAAGCTCCTTAAAAAGATATGTCATTGTCCAAAATGGCCGGTCCCGACAAGTTCACATCCAGCCAGCATCAAGGACAGGATAAAAAAACATCATTCCTATCCACTTACACCTGCAGACCAATATCTTTCTTTTACTTACATTCCCATTGACCAAAAGCCACTTGTATGTCCCCATCTTGATGCAAAGGAGCCTGGGAGTATCTTTATTAGATTAAAAACTGCATGCTCCACTAATGAAGACAGAAGGGAAAAGCTGTTAGGAGGTCACTACCAATCTTTCTCACTTTATGGTTGGTGTTTTGAGACCAGATCTTATAGTCGAGCAGTAATTTCCTCAAAGCTAAACCCTTCCATCTTGAAGGGAAACTTCTTAAGATATGGGATATAAAGGAAGAGTGAAACAAAAGGATATTTTAGGACTGAATTTTTACAAGGCAGTAAACTAGCAGGATGATCTAGGGCAGTGGTCCTCAGCTTTGCCAATGCTGCGACCCTTTAATACAGCTCCTCATGTTGTGCTGACCCCCAACCATAAAATTATTTTCATTGCTACCTCATAACTGTAATTTTGCTACTGTTATGAGTCCTAATGTAAATATCTGTGTTTTCTGGTGGCTCCTGTGAAAGGTTGAGAAAACCCGCCATCCTTTATGGATGTAAACAACCCAAGTCTTCAGGAAATCCCTGAATCTGACTGGATTCACTGGGCCCCTCCCTCACCAAGAGTCTAGAAGCAGTAAACACTGCTGAAAGTCTGTCTCAGACAAGACAAGCTGCAAAGGAGACTTTGCTAGACGAGTCTGGAAGAAGCACCAAACACCCCTGCCCAGAAGAAACAAAGACCAGCGAGCTGAGCTGGCTAGAACAGACTCAGACCAACTCAGTCACCTGCCAAGGACACTTTCCAGCCTGCTGAGCTGCCTGTAGGCTGTGTGGTGTGTTCCAGGCTCCTAGCTCTGTCTCCTGTCACCCATGCTGGGGTGGGCTTTGGTGATGTAGCTTTGAGTCCTTTCTGCTCCTGTAAGCAACCCCTCACCTATATTCCTATAAGTAATGCCAATAAAACTTGTGATTGATCAAGTTGGACTTTGGTGGGATCCATATTTGGTCTGTCATTACTTCCCTCTCTGGGGAGGGATGTCAGGTTGGCTTCTGACAGTGGCTGCCCCGTTCTGTATCCTAATTGTCTCATTGAAGATGATGTTACCATTACTAATCAGGAAACTGGACTCTGAGCCCACACCCACCTATTATCCAGATAAATCGGATCTGTTCAGATGCCCATCTCTCGGCAACAACTGATAATGAATGAATACTCATCCTGAACACGCAACTCAGGCAGACCTCTAATGGGAGCAGCTCACCTCTCCTCTGCCCAAGGGAACATCACTCCAGCTTAAATTTCCGACTTTGTCACCCAAGTTAACTCATCACAAAAATATGAGAGCAATTGTCCTAAGGAAAAAAACTGTTTTAAATTAAAGCCCAGAGTTTGGGAGGTAGCTCAGTAGTTAAGAGAATACTGCTTGCAGGAAAGATTAATCCAACATTGTCCTTTGACCTCTACATCTGCACCATGCCGTGTTTCATGTACCCCCGACACACACACTGTCACACTTAATTCATTCATTCATTAATTTAATTAAAAAGAGCACGTTACCCATGCAGAGGACCCAAGCTCAGTTCCCAGCACCCACATCAGGTGGTTCTCAGTTCTTGTAAGTTCAGTTGTAATGGGACTGACTGCTCTCTTCTGGCCTCCAGGGGCACCCACACATACCTGATACACGGAAACCCACAAAGGCATACAGACCTACACATAAATTTTTAAAATGAACCTGAAATTCATTAAAGGCATCGGCTCGTCGATGAACATTGCAAAGGAAGTCATTGAGCCTTTCTCAGGCTGTCCGTTGACTGTAACAGTGAGTTCAGGGAATGATCGTTCTCTTTCCCCCTGCCTCCTCCAGCCTTTTCCTTCCAGCCCTCTCCTCTTACTGCCTGAACTGGCGTTGATGTCATGACTCTCCTGCCTTCACCTAGCCTCCTAGGCGCTGTCTTGTAGGCCCTGGGAAGTCCAGGAACAGTTTCCTTAACTACTTCCTGTCACATGCGCCCACCAAACCCATACTGGCGCTGTGTAACCCCAGTTCTTGCTTGCTGAATTTAAACTAGGCGTGGTGGTGCACACTTTTAATCCCAGCACTCCAGAGGCAGAGGCTGGTGAATATCTGTGAGTTCGAAGCCAGCCTGGTTTATAGAGCAAGTTCCAGGACAGCCAGGGCTACACAGAGAAACCCTATCTCACAAAAACAACAAACAACAATTCAATAGTAGTTTTAATTTTCTATACTTATTTATTTTCTGTAGAGGTGGGGATGTAGTGTCATGGCACAAGTGTGAAGTGTGTGGGAGCTAGCTCTCTTCTTCCACCATGTGAATCCTGGGACTTGAACTCATGTCACCAGGCTTAGCAACAGCATGGTTACCTGCTGGGCCATTTCCCTAGGCCTTCTTTTAAATCTTGTATTACGTTGGTTGGTTGGTTGGTTGGTTGGTTGGTTGGTTGGTTGGTTGGTTTGTGGGGGGAGCATTGTACCGTGTGGAAGTCAGGGATAACTTGTGAGAGTCAGTTCTCTCCTTCATCAGGTGGACTCTAAGAATCGGAATGAGGGCCTCAGGGAGGGCCTTTCCCAGTGAGCTGTGTCACCAACCCTCAACCCTTCATTCTAAAAAGAAATAAAGTTATTGTTTCAACAAGAAAAAAAAATTATAGATAATGGTTGTTTTTCTGCTTCATCTAAGGCAGTGGTTCTCAGCCTTCCTTCTACTGCAACCATTTAACACAGTTCCTCACATTGTGGTGACCCCAACGATGCAATTATTTCATTGCAACTTCATAACTGTAATTTTGTTACCGTGATAAGTCACAGGGTAAATATATCTGATGTGCAGGACATCTGATGTGCAACCCCCAAAGGGTTCGAGACCCACGGGTTGAGAACTACTGATCTAAAGTTTTAACAATGCCAGTTTTAGGCAGTCTTGTTTTTTTATAAATGACACAAAAAGGGCCAGAAAGATGTCTCAGGGGTAAAGCAGTTGTCACGTAAGCCTGGAGACCTGAGTTCAACCTCTGCAGCCCATGTTAAGGTAAAAAGAAAGGGCCAGCTCTACGCCTTGTGACCTCAGCATGCGTGCAAGGACACACCCATCCTCACACATCGCAGGCAAAATAATAATAAAAAGTTTTAACGCTATAAAAAGAGAAGAACATCTTAAGCTGACCACTGGCTAAATGAGCTTCATCCCTGATTAAAGGAAAATATAATTCCTTTACACAGAATAGTGAAGTAATGACTAAAGGCTACCAGAGGGCATCATGAGGAGAAGTCAGCCTCCGCCCTGCTTATTAATAAATATGCCTCATCATGGGAAGTTACTAGAAGCCCTCTAAGCCATCCGAAAATTAATCCCTTTTAGGGGCCATGAGGGTATTGGGTGATATTTAAAACTGCCACACTCGGAATGAAGCAATTCTATAACACACCTGGCCTTGCTTTACCTGAAGATTGACTGAATTCTAAGAAACAAAAGTCCTGTCAAAACATCCATGCCAAGTTTTGAGGCACACAAATCAAATGGTCCTTATTAAAGGATCAGCCTGAAAGTAAGCATGGTTAGAGTGTTACCATTCTAGAAGTACAGCGCTTCAAACAGATACAAAGTCAGCATGGCTTAAAATGTATGGACTAGCCGGGCGTGGTGGCGCTTGCCTTTAATCCCAGCACTTGGGAGGCAGAGGCAGGCAGATTTCTGAGTTCGAGGCCAGCCTGGTCTACAGAGTGAGTTCCAGGACAGCCAGGGCTATACAGAGAAACCCTGTCTCAAAAAACCAAAAAAAAATAAAATAAAAAAATAAAATAAAAAAATTATGGACTAGTATCCTGGCAAAGTATATCAAGGACCAAAGAAAGTTATTGCTTCGGCAGCAGCTTTCAAATGTATGCTTCACTGTGGCTACTTTATGGGGAGCAGATCGTAAAACCGTATTTAAACTCGACCTTCAAACCTTCAATTGTTTTACTTACAATTAACTCAAAGCTTGAGGATATTTATGGGCTGAACGATGGGCGGAGGGATAAATGCAGGGTTACGGTTTTATTTAGGGACCTGAAGCTTCAAAACTGCTGGGGAAATCAGAACCCCGTGATCTCTGTTTGCTCATGCAGGAATAATTCCAAGCTCCATGCATTTTTCCAAGGCTCTTTTCCCTTCTGGCGTGCTCAGGGCTGTCAGTCACGTGAAGCAGAGGCTCATTTTCTCTGGAGGTATTTTAACTCCTTTCTTCCCTCCCCAGCTTACATACCATGCAAGCCCCCTCCTAAATATAGAAAGAGAGAAAACAATCCAAGACTAAGGGATGCAATAACTATAGTTTTACTAACTTAAATACGATTATTGCATCTTCCTTACATAGTGATTTTTGTGTGTCTATCAATGTTGTTTTAGAATAAAGAGGCTAACACTTTTCCTTATTTGAGTACAATACTTGCATCAAATCACAACAAAGGTCATGACCTTGAGGTATGTGAACCATGCCTGCAAGGCAGCTCATCACCAACCTTGCCAGGGATCCTGATACTTGTAACTGGCTATGCATCAACTTCAAGTGCTTCTCACTATGCAGTGAAACATCTTATAAACGCCACAAACACAATTTTGCTCACGGGCTAATGCAAGCCCCTTGTTAGTGTTCTGTGTCATCTCTGAGCCCAGCACGGGGTGGGGGTGGGGGTGGAGGGGTGTGAACAGCAAAGAGTAAAATTAGCAGGCTTAGTCTTAAATAAAATCTCCATCTTTTCTCCCTGTGCAGAGGGCCAAGACCACCACTGAGGGACAAGTGACTGAGCTTTTCCCCTCACACTGATGACTGCCTGTCCTGAAGTGAGCAGAAGCAAGAATCTGGAAAATCAATTATAGCCCCTGCCTTGAATCTGCCTTCATATGGCATCCTTTAAAAAGGTTTTGAAACACTATGACTGACAACAAATACAGAATTAATAAATGAATAAATGTATTTCTTTTAGATATAATCTTAAGAGCCAGAAAGGGGCATCAGGAAAAAGTTCACTGTTTCTTCTAAAAAGTCAAAGTAAAACTTGGAGCTTAATACATACTTTTTCTTTTAATTCACTTTACATCTTATTCACTGGCCCCATCCCAGTCGCCCTCTCCCACAATCCTTTCCCCCGCACCCCTCCCCTTCTCCTCTGAGTGGGTGGAGGCCCCCTGGGTACACCCCTACCCTGGCACATAAAATCTCTTCGAGGCCAGGCACATCCTTTCCCACTGAAGGCAGCCCTGCTAGAAGAACATATCCCATGGCAGCTTTTGGGATAACCCCCTTCCAGTTTGGGAACCATGTGGAGACCAAACTACACATCTGCTATATATGTGCAGCCTAGGTCCAGCCTGTGTATATTCTTTGGCTGGTGGTTCAGTCTCTGAGAACCCTAAGAGTCCAATTGACTCTGTTGGTCTTCCTGTGGAGTTCCTATCCCCTTCAGGGCAGCAATCCTTCCTCCTATACTTCTAAAGGGAGTCCCCAAGCCACATCCACTGTTTGGCTGTGGGTGTCTACATCTGTGTGAGTCAGCTGCTGGTTGGAGCCTCTAAGAGGACAATCATGCTAGACTCCAATCTGCAAGCATAACAAAGTAAAGGCTGCTGACTCTCTCTCCCTATCTATTCAGTATAGTACTTCAAGTTCTAGCCAGAGCAATAAGACAGCTAAAAAATATCAAGCGGATACAAATCGGAAAGGAAGAAGTCAAAGTATCGCTATTTTTGGATGATATGATAGTATACATAAATGACCCCAAAAATCTACTAGAGAACTCCTACAGCTGATAAATTCTGCAAAGTGGCTGCATACAAAATTAACTCAAAGAAATCAGTAGCCCTCCTTTAATACATACTTTTCAAAGTACTTGGGACGCCAGGAGTGGGGCACTAAATTCATAGCTAGATGAATGTCTGTGGCTGAGGGCAAGGTTAGGGTGGGTGGGGTAAGAACCAAACACAACGAAAGATAAGAACTCTGGATTTCCTGCAGTTTCTGTGCCACCGAGTTTTGGTTTCTTCTGCCTGTCTCTCTTTACTGAATCACTCCGTAGGTCAAGATCTCCTAAAAAGATGTTTCTCCCCATCTATAGCTTTAACAACTGTTGCAAAAACACTCTGAGCTTCCCCTTTTGTTTTCCTCCCTCTCAGGGGAAGGAAGGGAACCATCCAACCTGAAAAGGTAAAGATTTCATCCTTTCTGCTTCTGATGAAATTGCCCTGCAATTGGTGTGAAGTTCAGGAGAAGGTGTGGCCTGCGCTGCACTTTACAAAACCAGGCCAATATGACCCGGAGGGAAATTCTGATAGCCCAGGAACTCCCCACCACTACCACTAAGGAAATCTTAAAACTCGAGGGGATAACCCCAGTAAACCTCTAACCTTTGGAAATTACTCAGAGCCAAGTACAAACAAGAAAGATGTCTCCCCAGCAGGGAAGGAACAGATTCTGAGGCTGGAGGGGCACAGGGCGGGGGCAGGAGGGGTGGAGTGCGAGGGGGCACCAACAAAGTTCTCTCCAGCCACCCTGGGAGTACCTTACTGCCTCTCACGTGTGTCCTGACGGGTCCTGCATCATCCAGTCCCTACTCTCTACCCCACCTGAGTCACGCCGGTGCTTGAAACAGGACACCGGCTCCGCTCCCGGAGGCGAGCGCCAAGTCTAGGAGCCCAACGCCCGCCGGTAGCACCAGCTAGCCAGTGCTCCCTCGGAAGATCAGTGTGCAGGTGACCAGGCTAGCCCTGGCTCTGCGCCACCCTGCCGCCCTGGCCGCCGTACCTCGGATGTAGGCGCACTTGCCCTCGTCCAGCTGGCTGGAAGCTGAACCGCCCATGGCCGCGGTGCTGCACCGGAGGCAGAGGACTGACACCAACTGCGCCTGCTGCTTGCCGCTAAAGGTGGATGTGACAGGGAACTGGCTCTGTAATTAAAGGGCCAACTTCCTTGAGAGGCGTTGCCGGCCCGGGCGCCTCCTCCAGGCCCGCGCCCTCAGAAGATGTGTGGGCTGGCCCGGGGGCTGTCTTCCCGCCCTCGCTGCGCTGGAACCCTGGGGGCTGCCCTAGGAACTCCAGGGAGTAACCATAGTAAAAAGACTTCCCTCCTTCTCAGAGACTGACTTTTCACCAGTTTGGGGACAGCCCAGACCCATCGTGGAGGGAGAGGAGAGAGTGGACTTCTTCCATGTGACTGTAACTTCTCCCAGATGGAGATTTACAGTCCCACCAGGTGGAAGTCAGGAGCCCTTCCCCTTCCTGTTCTCCAGCCACCTGTCCACAGATCCCCCACTCCCACCCGCATCCCCACCTCCGGAATTCCCTTGCATGGAAGTATGGGAACCTTGGAGAGTCAAAGCTTCTTTGTAACCAAGAAGTTGGATTTGAGAGATGGGAACTGAAGGGGAAGCAGAGAAGAGAAATGGGAGAAGCCAAGGCCGGTCCCACACACTCTAAGTAAGCCCTGAACCTGCGACTCCAGGGAGTGTGTCCTGACACCTTAACCTTCAAGTCTTCTTACCACATGGTTTCTGGTATGCAAGGCCACTATCTCTTCATCTTGGACGCCTCAGGCAAGAACACCCTGGGCAGAGGGGTCATTCTGATTTCTTTCTGTTCTTAGTGGCCAGGAGTTTTACAATTCCTATCAACTTAACCAGGCCTAAAGAGGACGTTAAGGCTTCTCCACAGCTGCCTCTAAAGTAAATTCACCAGAACGTTAAGACAAATATTTCTCACAGCTCACACACTGAGTCTCTTGCACCCTGTACACTAGATCATCAGTAAAATCCTGTCGAGTCTAATTTCAAAATATGTCCAATGTCCAGGGAATTCTTACTGTCTCCACTGCCCTTGTTTCTCACATTGAGCCTCACAACAGCCTAACGGGGATCCTGGCTTCAAAGGAAAAGCCAAGGGTCTATTATAGCCTGAGGGGTGGGGGGTTTCCCCTCTCAGTTACCAGCCTTTCTGTCTCTGCTCTCCAGGTTACAGCCCCTGCGGTGCTCGCTCCCCTATGACAAGGAGAACCTCTTGCTCAGTTTTCCTCTCTGGGCGCCTCATTCATTCAACTCTCACGGGCTAACATCTTCAGGCTCACAAACAGAGTGCTGCTAGGAGCATACCTGGAGCTCTGGGTTTGTGCCTCGCCTAGGCATCTCACAAACAAGGTGTGTCAGTATGTATCTGCAATTCCTGCACTCTGGGAGGCGAACGCTGGAGGAGTGGCCTATATGGAGAGTCGGAGGCCAGCTTGAGCTACGTGAAAAGCAGTATCAAAAAAAAAAAAAAAAGAGAGAGAAAAAAAAGCAAGAAAGGAGGAAGGAAATAAGGAGAATAAAAGGAAAGAAAAAAGAAAAGAGAAGAAAAGCTAACAACACCGAGAGACTTCTGAACCCTCCCTAAACACCAGCCATGGTGGTGTGAGCCTTTACTCCCAGGACTCAGGAGGGACAGGCAGAGGCAGGCGAATCTCTGATTTCAAGGCCAGCCTGGTCTACAGAACAGGTTCCAGGACAGCCAGGGCTACACAGAGAAACCCTGTCTCAAAACAACAACAAATATACAAACAAACAAACAAAAAACCAACCAAACAAAAAGTTTAAGGGCCTGCACTCGGTAAAAGCTGGGGTCTCAGTGACTACAGAGTGCTTCTGGGTAACCACTCAATGATTTAAACCGCTCAGTGTTCAAATCTAAATTTGAGTTTAGAAACGTGACTAGTCTGATTTATCCCTCTTCTCTCTTTTGTGCAGTCACAGGTGGAAAGATTTGTGTGGAGTAGAATTAACACACTTATTACCTGACAAATTCAGCTCCAAATCACTGGCTGTCATGTGACCCGGTCAGGTTACCTAACTCAAGCCCTCTTGTGTTAGCTGGCTTTCCTCAATTTCCTTACTGAGGCTAATCTGCTTACAAGAATTAGTGTTACTTTGGCCCACAGTTCAAAGGCTCAGACAAGGCCTGGTGGGCACACTGCCTTCCAGCCTGTGTCTGGCGATCTATCATGAGATGGTTTTGGTTTTTGCTTTTATTTACTTATTTGGGTTTTCCCAGCCCACCCCACGCCTTGGTTCTGTGAGACAAGGCTTTGCTATGTAACACAGGCTAACCTAGAACCTACAACCCTCCTGCCCTGCTTCCTAGTGCTATACATGCCCGTTGCATGTTGCTCAACACATCATGATAGGAGAATGTAGTAGGGTTACCGGTCACCTCACAGCTAGGAATCAGGGGGGGTAGGGAGGCGGAGGAGGAAGAAATCCTAGTATCTCCAAGAACTCATTTCCAACGACCTAACTTCCCCTCACCAGACTCCACTCCTAAAGGTTCGACCGCCCTTCTCTAGCTCTACAGGCTGAGGGCTAAAGGTTTCAGTACACGGACATTTGGGGGACATCCCTATGTGGGCTTGTGATGGTTTGTATATGCTTGGCCTAGGGAGTGACACTATTAAGAGGTGTGGCCTTGTCGGAGGAGGTGTGGCCTTGCTGGAAGAGGTGTGGCCTTGGTGGAGGAGGTGTGTCATTGTGGGCTTGGGCTTTAATATCCTAGTCCTAGCTGCCTGGAAGCCAGTATTTTGCAAGCAGCCTTCAGATGAAGATGCAGAACTCTCAGGTCCTCCTGAACCATGCCTGCCAGGATGCTGCCATGCTCCTGCCTTGATGATAATGGACAGACCCCTGAACCTGTAAGCCAGCTCCAATTAAATGTTGTCGTTATAAGAGTTGCCTTAGTAATGGTGTCTGGTCACAGCAGGAAAACCATAAGAGGGTTTCTTCATCGGTTTTGTGGAGAAAGTTATAGGTGCTTGATGGACTGTTGTCAAAATCAAGTTTCCTCAGGTCTTGAAGCACTTACAAAGGAGCACATAAGGGGGCAGTGGGTAGACACTGGGTTATTATTAGCAGGAGAAAGATTGGAAATGAAGGAAGTTTCTAGAATTTGAATTGACCCTTCAAATCATTCATGCTATATCAATAAAGAAGCAGGTGTTTTCCCCAATCCTGCCCCAAAACAAAGATATATTCTCTTTTAATAGTTTATAGGAAAGAATGATAAATTCATATTTTAATCTCTTTTACACGCATTACAGGTGGGTGTATAAACAACACAGGACCATGTGGAGCACTGAGGACAATTTGCCAGGGTTAGTTGTCTCCTGATCTACTGTGTGATCCCAGGAATTGAACTCAGGCCCTCAGGCTTGGTGCCCTTACCCACTGAACCATGTAGCTGGCCCCGGAAATCTTTTTTTTTTTTTTTTTATTTCAGCCACACTATTTAATATTTGCAAATCCCAAGTCTCCAATTCAATAACTATATGAACCCAGTTCATACAACTCAAACCAGCTAGTTTAGAAATCTCCTGTGAAACATTGGTTTCTGCCTGCATCAGCATATTTTGCTTTGAAATAACCTATTTTTCCCTCTTTTATTTTCTGAGACAGTGTTTTTCTTTGTAGTTTTGGCTGACCTTAAACTCACTTTGTAGACCAGGTTGGCCTTGAACTCGCAGATCCTCCTGCCTCTGCCTCCTGATTAAAGTGCTGGGATTAAAGGCATGAGCAACCATCACCCAGCCTATATTTAATGCTCTTGAAGCTTGTGTGCTTGGGGCCTTCCTTGCATGTCATAGAAGGATGAGTTCCTTCTTTTCTGGGTTCCCACAAAGAGTTCTCTCTCTCTCTCTCTCTCTCTCTCTCTCTCTCTCTCTCTCTCTCTCTCTCTCTCTCTCTCTCTCTCCTCTCTCTCTCTCTCTCTCTTTTAAATGCTTGCACAGCAAGGGCAATTATAGGCTCCTTTGTGTTTCTCTAAGCACCTTGCTCTGCTGGACGAAATTGGAGCTGAAATTCTAGTTGCACAATGATGATCTAAGTACCTGAGGTGTTACATCCGTGATCCAAGTTAATCTTCACAAAGCCCCGGAAGGAAGTGCTCTAGTTATTTTCGCAGATGAGGCTAACAACCATACATACAAAGTAAACGAGGCTACTTATAAAACAAACAAACTCATGATTCTGGGCAAAAGAATCAGTGCAGGGGTTAAAAAGATGAACTGTGACTTAAGGTAACCTGGAACACAGATATCCTTAGACACACTCCTTAAACTTCTTACTGTCATTAAATGACATAGAGAAATTGAAATAAAAGTTAGAGATCACACACCCACCAGCCAGTAGCAGTATTTTACATAAACCCAATTAGCAGCTAGATATAAATTCTTACAGATTTATGGATTATGATTACATGTACAGCTATGATTTATAATCACATATAAATTTACAATAGTTATTTATCCAAGTGAAATGGTGTTTTAATATATTCTGGAAGGTGTCATAATTTTACCCTGAATATTTCTACTGAAACCAGTACCTAGCTCCAAATGAGTGATGCTTCACTGTATATAAGTGGAGTTTAATTCAGTCGCCAGCAACGTATGCATGCATGCATGCCTGTTCCCCTTCTCCTGAGATCACATTACAGATTTTCATGGTATTTATTGTTATTCTATCAGGCATTAGTCTGATATTTCAACTTTTGTCAATTTGAACATGGATGATATTCTGTTGTCCAAATTTGAAACTCAGGAGGAAGAGGTGACTTTTCTAGCCACCCATGTGCCGTGCCTTCTTTGGAATTTGGAAGTAGCAGAGGCTGCTGCTACTCCTCTTGCTGTAACATATACTTCCAATTAAGAAGCACATTCTTGTTTATCAAAACATATTTCCCTGTGCTGTTTGGTTGAGATTTCTCCTTTGAACATTGGGCTCACTGTAAGCAGGTGAGCCAGACAACTGTGGTTCTGATTCTGTGTTTTTATGGGTTTTATGTCTGAGTGTGTGTGTGTGTGTGTGTGTGTGTGTGTGTGTGTGCTTCTCATGCTTTTCTTTGTTTTGTTATTATTGCTGTTTTCTTTGTTTGACTTGCTTGTTTCTAAAGAGAGAAACAAGTTGTAGAGTTGGAAGAACATGGGGTGGGGAGGAGCTGGGAGGAGATGAGGGAGGGGAAACCGATCAAAACATATCATAAAAAATTGTTTTCAATTAAAAAAAGTATGCCCAACATTACTCCAGTTTTCTAAGATTTGTATTTTAGCCTTTAAGCTGATGGTATTTGAAAATTAAAAATCATATATAATGCATTTTACATATCATGTTAGCATATATTCTCTGATTGAAGTTAGTATGATAACATTCATGAAAAGGTATTCTGGCTGCTTTTTTTTTTTTTAAATCAATCTTAGTTCTTTCTCTTCATGTGTTTATTACAATACTTGTGTGGCCACCATCTAAGACTAGAGGGAGTATTAGTAGAATTAGTAGGAAAAAAAATATGTCTGGTTTTTTTAAATTGCTTATTATCATTGTGTGTACATGTATGTGCATGCATACTAGAGTGCATGTGTGTGTGCATGCACTAGGATCACAGCACTTACTTGGAGGTCAGGAGACAACTTAGTGTAATATCTTCTCTCCCTCCATCTTCATGTGGACCCCGAGGGTTGATCTCAGGTCTCCAGGCTTGCATCAGGTCTTTACCCATTAATCCATCTCACCTAGCCCTATATTTTAATCTTATATTCAAAATTTTATGTATGTATATAATATATATAAGAATTTACATAACAGCTGTTTTCACAATACAATGTAGAAAGCTAAGCTTGCTAAAATAGTTTCCAGGGGGTACAGGCAGAAGGGGACCAACCTCTCGTGGATGCTTCTACAGATGGGACTCAGCTGGAGCTCCCAGCACAAGTGAAGTCTGATTTTTAGAAAGATATCAATTTGGATTTTCCTTTTTCCTTTGTTTTTGTTTTTTTGTGGGTGAGTGGTGGCATACACTTTTAATCCTTCACTCAGGAGGCAGAGGCAGGTGGATTTCTGTGAGTTCAAAGCCAACCTGGTCTACAAAGTGAGGTCCAAGCCAGCTAGGGTTACAGAGTGAGATCTTGTCTCAGAAAAAGAAGGAGGACAGGGCAGAGGAGGGGAAGAAGAGGAGAGGAGGGAGAGGAAGAACAACAGAACAGAAAAAAGGAAGGAAGGAAGGGAGGAAGGAAGGAAGTAGAAGGAAGAAAGAAAGAAAGAAAGAAAGAAAGAAAGAAAGAAAGAGAGAGAGAGAGAGAGAGAGAGAGAGAGAGAGAGAAAGGACATTCTTTTTTCAGTTAAGAACTATTTGTTCAATGTGCTTTTCAAATGTGAATCGTAGCAAATGTCTCTAGAATCAGAGACATTCAAAGTTGCCTAATACTTTCTCAAGCCAGACAAAGACCAGAATAGCACAGATCCCTCTGAGAAAGCAATAGCCATATAGCTGCCAAGGTAGCCAGATTCTGCAGAAGGCCAAGCACTAACCCATCTTGGAGTGGGCCGGGGGAATGGGGAGAGCGCCACCTGCCGGGATGCCAAAGGTGCTCCGTGCCTAGGCGGGACCGCCAGGCGAGAGAGGAAAGCGCCAGTCCTGTGGGTTTCACCAAGCCTGCAACAAGCTAAAGCTGTTTAACAGTCATTTGGCACCAAATCACGGACTTCTTACAAACGTTTCCTTTTCTCAGATCACAAATTAATTACTATCTTAGAAGGATGTCTCCCGGAGTTTCAATCTATTATTTAATAGTGCAAACTTGTACTCACTCTGTGTGACATTCACTTTAATATTAATTTTAATTCATTTTATAAAGAACAGATTTCTGTGCTCTTTATAGTACAAATCGCCTATCCATTAATTCTTCTAGTCAGGTGTCAGTCGTTGCTGGAAAGTGGCTTGCCAGTTGTCTGACTTAGAGTCTAATTGTGGAGACCTGGGAAGAAGCACTGTTTGGGGAACCAGGACACTCAAAATCAGAGCAATGGTACATCGAGGTGAAGAGGGATCGCGCAGCACTGGCGCTGTATAAAATTTCTCCATATGGTGATTTTAAATACAGAGTGGGTTTTATCATTGCAGACCACATCAACCCAGCATTTCTCCCAGTAGACTTGTGAATAATTGCACTCACAAATGGTGTGTGGAGTGGGGAAGAAATGTCCAGATATTTATAATGTCTGCATAAAAAGAAAATACCCAGCCTGGTTGGCATGACTAAGTATACTTAATCAAAACTGTCTTTGTCCACACTTCGTTAAATTCTTTCCCCTGTTTTGATAGTATATCACTTATTTCCCTTGGCTACACATAACACTATCGTATCAAATAGGATTCTGTTTAATCAGATTGCTTTGCACTTAAAATTTAGTTAAAATCAGCTCCCTTGCCAGAATAGCATTTGAAGGGGAGGAATGAGTGAGGAACCCCGAGTATTTACATATGATAATTATGGTAATTTATTCCTAACTCAGACCAATCACAGTCTTGCCTGAGATTATGGACGTTAAGGAAGACTGGCATTCCCCACCCCCCACCCCCACCCCGGAGGTTGCTAAGTGGGTAGGAGATGAATCTTGAGGTGCCAAATGGGTATTTGTCAACCAGAGGGAGAGCCCCTGGTTGAAAGAAAAGACTGTCCTGGTGACATCTCATTAGTTTCAGTCCAGCTTATCCAGTTCTACAAAATAATAAATCTGCCCGAGTTTTTGTTACTTTTGTTTTTGTTTCTTTACTTGGACTAAGCAAGTTGGAAGTGGATTTCTGTCCTTCCTCCCATCCTCCAGCATTTTGATAAATGTGGGACTTAAGTAATGTTTATTTGCGAGATAAAATCATTCTACAAAGATATTATGTCCTTATATATGGTTAGTTAAAACAGATAAACGTGGTCATCATTCTCTATGCCTGACTGGCAGTGTGTCACAAGGGTCAGTTCTCACGGTGTATGGCCATTTATTCTTCTTAGTGATTTGTCATTTTTTATAGTCTACTTGGAAAGTGATTTTCCTTCATCCAAGACATTTGATTGATTATCAACCACATTATACACCAATACCAGTTTGGAGTTAAAGGTAGCTGGCTCAAATTTGGGCAAGAGAATGAAAGTCCTTCTACAAATCATGACCTGTGCACAAGCACACACACACACACACACACACACACACACCTTACTCTCTAACTCCTTTTTAAAATTTTTTTTTAAATTTTTTTTTGGTTTTTTGAGACAGGGTTTCTCTGTGTAGCCCTGGCTGTCCTGGAACTCACTTTGTAGACCAGACTGGCCTCGAACTCAGAAATCCACCTGCCTCTGCCTCCTAAGTGCTGGGATTAAAGGCGTGCGCCACCACCACCCAGCCTTCTAACTCCTTTTTAAATTAGATTTAGAAATTGGCTGGGTAGTGGTGGCACACCCTTTAATCCCAGCACTTGCGAGGCAGAGGCAGAGGCAGGTGGATTTCTGAGTTCGAGGCCAGCCTGGTCTACAAAGTGAGTTCCAGGACAGCCAGGGCTACACAGAGAAACCCTGTCTCGAAAAAAAAAAATTGTAATTTTTGAGTTTGAACTAACTCAGATTGGCAGAAACTCTGAGACCTGCATGGCTGTGCTTTTCCTGGTATTACTGAAGGTAGAGCAATATAAGTTATAGAACTTACTCCTGGAATTGTTGGAAATTGCTACTACAAGAGCTATAATAACTTCAATTCAGAGGGCGCCTATGTGGAAAAAAATATGCGAAGTTCCATAAGTACTAGTAAAAGCACTGTTAAAAACCAAAACAGCAGCTGTCTCCCAGGCGCCTGTGTGCCCTCGCTGCTGCCGCTGCTGGTGTTTCTGTTGGCTTGTGCGCTCTGTCGAAACACACGCACCCTTATCCTAGTGATTATTAACCACACCAGGCTTGTGTTTGTCACTCAGCAAAGGTTTGTGGAGTGAGTGAATGTTTTACCCTAGACTATAGTGAGCGAGTATAGAATATAGTGATATAGAACACATCACTATATAGAATATATAAATAGAGAGATAATATATATATGATAAATATATTGAATATACAGAGTATAAAATATGGTGAGTGAATATTTTACACCATAGTAGACTGGTACAACACTTTATTTTTCTGCAGTTGCTCCAGATTCTAAGCTGGAAGGAATATCAGGTCACTTCTTTCCAAAACTGTGTTATCTTAATATTGAAGAAATTAAGATGAAGAAAAAGTTAAGTAACTGTACAAAACAGAGCTAGAGCTAACAAATCAGCTAAAGGATATTTAGTGTGCACACATGTACACACACACACAGAAATCAACTTCAGGCCTCTGCATGCATGCACACACCTGTACTTACCTCCATCTACATATATGCAAAATATACATTTGAACATGCACTCACATCACACACATACACACACCAAAAGGAAAAAGATGATGGTGATAATGGTGGTGGTGATGATGATAAGTGCAGAGTGAGACGGGGACAAGTTTGACTTGTTTAATAAAAAGAAAAACAGCCAAAGTGCTTCCGCTGCACTGAAGAGGAGAAACAGACAAGACCGTAACCTGTTATGCTCTGTGAGCTGGAAAAGGAGCTGGCGTTTATTACAGGATGTACTGAGAGACTTTGAGACTTTGAGTTGGAGATGTGGCTCCGCCAGCAGAATGCTGGCTTGGCATGTATCCGGCCCTGGACCTGATCAGTCCCCAGAACCACATAAACGCACATGGTAGTTCACGCCTATAAGGCCAGCACTCGGAAGGTGGACGGGGAGGCAGGAAGACAGGAAGTTCAAGGTGATCCTCGGCTATTAAAAGCTCCTGGCCATGCCGGGATATATAAGACTATCTAAAAATAAATTAGTTAATTAAAACGATTTTGAGAAGAGGAACTATACGTGATGGTAATTCCTGGTTGTCGACCTGACTACATCTGGAATGAACTACAATCCAGAAATAGAGTGTCTGCCTGTGATCCTGATCTTGAGACACAGGCTTCTGACTTGGATCCTGACACGGAGAACTTGAGGCATAGTGACCATGAAAAGCTTAGACCAATACACCATATAATCTGATTTCCATTGTATTTTATTGTTGTTGCTGTGATGGAGAGCAAAGCCAAGGCCTCGGAGGTGCTAAGCAAATGTATTTACTATTGAGCTACACCTCTGACCACCTCCTTGTCAGTTTAGAAAAATCACTCTGACTACTGAATAGTGACTACGGACTAGAGAATGGACCAGGAATGAAGGGATCTTCCGGTGGGGGGGCGGGGGGGGGGCGGGGAGATGTGGTTGGTGGAGAACAAACTGCAGGAGACTCACAGAAGGGAAAACAGCTTTGGGAGGAAGAGACAGGAAACTGCAACTGTTGAACCAGCTCAGCATCCTGCACAGAGGCCAGATAATCACCGACAACCGGACTCTCTGGCTTCTAGGGGAGAGCAATCGAACTGATGAGCACCACACAGAGGGATGGCAGGATGGGATGAGATGGAGCTGAGGGCTAAATGCTGCTTGGCTCTGCTACGAGGAAGTGGGTTAAAGGTCGAGGAGGGACGACTGAGGTAAAGCAGACCTTACGCAGAACTGTTTTAAGCATCGTTAAGTGTGCAAGTGTGCATTGTATACCCATCAGCACTATTCTTGTGTTCCTCATTGACACAGAAATCTTGTAATCTCTAAGCAGTGGCCTGCCGATCCACCCTCCTCTCCACAACCACTGCTGACCGGGAGTCAACTCTCTCTGTCACTGTGAAGATGCCTGGTCTGAGCTCCTCAGAGCACAATTTGAATATTTCTCCTTTTCGTTTCAATCTTATTTCTTCTCTAATCAATTTATTTTTTGTTTTTTGGGTTTTGTTTGTTTGTTTGTTTGTTTTCAAGACAGGGTTTCTCTGTATAGTCCTGGCTGTCCTGGAACTCACTCTGTAGACCAGGCTGGCCTCGAAAATCTGCCTGCCTCTGCCTCCCGAGTGCTGGGATTAAAGGTGTGCGCCACCAAGCCGGGCCTCTAGTCAATTTTTAATTATGTGTATATGTGTAGATCTGTGTAAGGCCAGAGGAGGGTGTCTGATCCCCTGGAACCTCAGTGGTTGTAAGCTCCCTGATGTGGGTGCTGGGAACAGAACTCAGATCATCTGCAAGAACGAGACATGTTCTGAAGCACTGAGCCACCTTCTCTATCATTTTATTTCACGGATCATAATGTCTTCAAGTGTCCTATGTAGCATGTGTCAGAATGTCATTCCTTGTTATACATTGTGAGATTTTGTTTTGCTTTAAGACAGGGTCTCATGTAGCCCAGGCTGGCCTCAAACTCATTATGAGAATGACTTTGGACTTACAATCCTCCTGCCTCCATCTCCTGAGTGCTATCTTTTTATAGGTCTATTCCCCCACATCTGATTTTGTTTTGTTTTGTTTTGTTTTGTTTTGTTTTTTGTTTTTCGAGGCAGGGTTTCTCTGTGTAGCCCTGGCTGTCCTGGAACTCACTCTGTAGACCAGGCTGGCCTCGAACTCAGAAATCTGCCTGCCTCTGCCTCCTAAGTGCTGGGATTAAAGGCGTGTGCCACCATGCCCGGCTCTGATTATTTTTTTTTTTAATGTGGTGCTAGGGACTGAAACCAGGACTTCATCCACACTAGAAAGGAACTTTACCAACTAAACTACATCCGGGCTACATTGTACCATTCGTGACCTGTCCAGGTGTGGACTAAATCCAAGGTTCCAACCACAGGGTTTGATGGGGGAGGAAGAACAGAAGGAAGGAAGGAAGGAAGGAAGGAAGGAAGGAAGGAAGGAAAGGAAGGTGACAAATGAACTGGGAGGTTGCATCTGTCAGCTGAGAGCAGGAGCAGAGATTTAAAAGAGCCGTCAGGCGTCTTGGAGTTGGAAATTGCCAGACAAATATCAATCTGAGAAGCAGAAAGCTTCGTTCACACTGCTCAGAAGGTCTGATGGGCATCAGCTGTGCCTGAACAGTTCAGGGAGATGCAGGGTTTCAAAACCTAGGTAAAATGTTAAGACCTAGGTAACTATTACCTGGGTAGCTGGCCATTTTGTGCTGTTACTAGGATGTTCTGAGCTTTGATGTTCTTGGAAACCAATCACAACAGAAGTGACTTAGAACTGCTTTGTATAGGTAGCCACAATAAGCTTGGACCTGCACCAACCACCCAGCAGCTCTTCCTGCACCTGTGTATAGGATTTTATGACTGTTGCTTTTATAAGCTGCCCCTGGGATGGACCCCAACATAAGAGAGATGCTGTACCAATGTAAGGAACTATTTGGATAAAAGTTCCATTTTGAGTAGTTGTCAAGCAAAATTTAAGTTCTCAAGACCTCCTTGGGAACTGACATCTTACTTGGCAGAAAGAGACATGTATGTGGACAACTGACATCTTGGTTGGCAAGTTAAGACATGAATGTTACCAGTCCCATCATGGTTGGCAAGTTCAAATATGCACATTAGGCATGGCAAGTCCTCTGCCGCAGTTGACTATTCCAACCAATGGGAACAACAAAGACATGACATCTCCTATTTCTCAATCCTGATTGGTGTAAGAACTTGGCACAGATTTGTGTATATTTCAGGCTTTAAATCCCTTTAAGATCTTAACTCAATGTTATGGTTCAGCTTCCAAGCCTAAATTGTGGCCCTGATCTCAGTCCTGGGGAGCATGCTCAATTAACTATCCTTGTCTGACTGAGATCAGTGTTCATGTGGTTTGTGAGGTGACTCCTGGACCCCAACATAGGTTTTTGATAGATAGATAGATAGATAGATAGATAGATAACACCTCTGTAAATGGTCTCTTGTTTCTTTACTGTCTAGAGAAGGATGGATAGGAGAGGCTAGAGAAACACATCAAGAATAGGTCCTCCAGCAAAGGAAGATGGAGAAGCTGAGAGGCAGGAGCAGTCTACATGACAGAGGAAGATGCAGATGATGGAAGGAGAGAAATCCCAGATTATGTCAAAAGCTAGATTCAGTAAGCATTGTTGAGAAAGGCATCTTCATTTAGAGATGCTGAGACTAGAGAACCATACAGATGAATTCAAGAGAAGTAAGCAATTGGAACTAAAGTAACCAATATACTGTACACGTAAGACCAAGGCCCCCAAAGCTTTATGACAGATGAGTCACTTATCTAACATTTCCGACTGCTCCTATGCTGTTTGTGATTCTGAAACCTCAAAAGACATCAGTGCACCCTCCACTCAAAATAAAAAAGCATTCGGGTAGGAGACATGGGCTCAAGGCTACCCTGTATTACATAGCAAGAGCCCATCTCAAAACAAAACAAGACAATTTGAATGCTTTCAGTTCCTACAGGTGAACACTGTCTATCCACCCAAATGATTGTTATTAAGCAAGAAGCTAAGCTTCTCACTAAACAGTATCTGCCTACAATCATTTGGCCTTGTAGTAAACACAGCTTCTAAGCTCCTAAACCCCTAGATTACTTCTTTAGATGAAAACATCCAGGACTGGCAAGATGGCTCAGCAGATATAGGCACTTACCACCAAGCATGGAAACATTTGTCTCATTCCTGAGATGCATAGTGGAAGGAGAGACTTGACTCCTGAAAGTTCTTGTCTGACGTCTAAGTGTACATGATTGCATAACCCCACTAATCTAATTTTTTGTTAAAGCCAAAAATATAAAAAGTTATAGAACAGCATTTCTTTCCCCCCCCCGCCCCCTCCCAAGACAGGGTTTCTCTATGTAGCCCTGGCTGTCCTGGAACTCACTCTGTAGACCAGGCTGGCCTCGAACTCAGAAATCTGCCTGCCTCTGCCTCCCGAGTGCTGGGATTAAAGGCGTGCACCACTACTGCCCAGCCTTAGAACAGCATTTCTGAACCTGTGGGTTGCCCCCCCCCCCCCCCCCCCGCCGCACATCTGGTAGAGATCTCAGATAACTTTAGTAAAAAATATTTAAAATCTCAGCCCCAGGGTTTCTACCCCGCCTTTGGTTATTGAGTTCCCAGATGAAAGACACTCTCACAACCTTTATATTTACAATAAGCCTTAAGCAGCACAAGAGCTGGGAAGCTGCCTACCCTCCATGCTGTTAGAGTCTCACTTCCTATTGATAACTCCCAGTTATTAACTGTACTGGCTAGTTTGGTGTCAACTTGACACAGCTGTAGTTATCACAGAGAAAGGAGCTTCAGTTGAGGAAATGCCTCCATGTGATCCACCTGTAAGGCATTTTCTCAATTAGTGATCAAGGGGGAAAGGCCCCTTGTGGGTGGGACCATCTCTGGGCTGGCAGTCTTGGGTTCTATAAGAGAGCAGGCTGAGCAAGCCAGGGGAAGCAAACCAGTAAAGAACATCCCTCCATGGCCTCTGCATCAGCTCCTGCTTTTTGACCTGCTTGAGTTCCAGTCCTGACTTCCTTTAGTGATGAACAGCAGTATGGAAGTGTAAGCTGAATACACCCTTTCCTCCCCAACTTGCTTCTTGGTCATGATGTTTGTGCAGGAATAGAAACCCCGACTAAGACATTAACTTACTATTTTCTATGTTCCATTTGGGCTCTTAACTCCAGTTGGGCAGCCCTTGGGGCCATGTTTTTATGGCTCAGCTAATTCATAGTGGTTTCTCCTTTCTTCTCTCCTGCACAGTCTTCCTCCTTGTGGTCTCAAGCCTATGAAACCTAAACCTCACCTATGTCTCTTCTGCCCAGCTAACTGGCTGTTGGCATATTTGTTTACCAATCACAAAAAATCTGGGGACAGAGTCACTTAGCTAGCTTCTATCTGCAAACTCTCTCATCTCTGGGGCAACCAGTTTAGCATCAGAATACAAGCAGCATCAGGCTTACCCACTACAGATATTCTACTTATCAGGTATTTACACTGTAGTTCATAACACAGCAAAATTACAGATTACATTTATAAAGTAGCAACAAAAATAATTTTATGGTTGGGGTCACCACAACATGAGAAATTGTATTAAAGGGTTGCAATGTTAGGAAGGTTGAGATCCACAGTTATAGACATAATTTTGCATGATAAAATATATATTACAAATATATTGAGACTTAACTTGAGGTCCAATGTGTGGGCTCTCCTGGAAACTCTCATGCTCTGAGGATAATGAATAGCTGTAATGTGGGTAGAGTGCTCTGTACTTGTCTACGGTTGTTGATCTCAGCCGTTCGTCTATTTGTTTAGGTTGACCAATGAATGCATAAGTCATTAGTGGATTAGTGAAGCAAGCTTCCAGGTACATATATGAGAGTGTTCCCAAAGAGAATTAGCTCCTGGGGAAGGGTGGCCCTGAATATGTGTATCACCATCCAAACAGGTCAAGAAAGGATAGAGAGAAAAAAAGGGAGAAAGAAACCAGCTAGTAGTGAGATGCTTCTCTCTCTCTCTCTCTCTCTCTCTCTCTCTCTCTCTCTCCCCCCACCCCCCGCCCCTCCATTCCTTCACATGCCTGGTGATCGAGCAGCCTCTGCACTCTAACATTCTGCTTCTCCATGCGTCCATAAACAGCAAAGTCTTCTTCTCTAAACATCTATGTTGTTGACTCTTGTAACTCCAGCTCTCCCCCCACCCCCCGCCCCTCCATTCCTTCACATGCCTGGTGATCGAGCAGCCTCTGCACTCTAACATTCTGCTTCTCCATGCGTCCATAAACAGCAAAGTCTTCTTCTCTAAACATCTATGTTGTTGACTCTTGTAACTCCAGGACTCGGAAGACTGAAGCAGGTGGTTGTTCTGGGAGGCCAGCCTAGGCTACATGATGAGAACCTATCTGAAGATAACTAAATAAGCCAACCTGAGCTACATAGATAGGGAGTTCCAAGCTGGGCTAGGGTACAAAGTGAAATCCAGCCTTAAAAAGTTTATTTTTTGTTGTTGTTGTTGTTTCTGTTTTGATTGTTGTAGCCTATGCTGCTATCAAGAATCAGCCTGAGGTGGACACTTAATGTTTTTTGGGCCTTTTCTGAGCTTGGTCCCTGGTCTACTTTCTCCTTCATTTGTTATTGCTTTTGAACAGTATGGTCTTCAAGGCCTGGCTACCAGAGGGAGAAATAAAATAATGAAGGGCTGAGGGGAAGGTGTTATCCCTTTAATCTTCTGAAAGCCAATTCAGTCAGATGGGGAGGGGCCCTGCAAATTACCAACTGTTACCTTTTCATAGGCTGTGATCAGAAACAACGGTCAATGTGGAAAGTATTTGATAAGTAGAGATCAGAGCCATTTGGGCGTCTTGAGAAGTCACGTGTGAGCTTCATCAGGGGCATGTGCAGTTTGCAAGTGCTGGTGTTCTAAGAGCTGAAACTGCCTGATGTGAATCATTGTTCTTCATCTAAGCCTTTCCCTAGGACTCACAATTCTTCTACAGATTCTGGGTTTCCAATCTAGTCACGTGAAACAGAGTTTTCCAGTATACTTTTTGTCTACTTAGGTAGTAGATTTCTGACACCTCTACTCTGCGATATTCCTAGAATTGGGGGTGGGGGTGGGGAGGGTGGCAATCCTTGCAAGCATTATGATTGGCAGAGGGATGGTCCTTGTGAGAAAGAAGGAAACTCATTCAGCATGACTTAGTCAGCCAGTGCTGGTTCAAACATCTGGAGTCTGACATCAGACCAGGCTATTTTAGACATGTTTAAGTCCGTTACAGTTTTGGGAAAAAGAGTTTCCTGGTGACAATTATCCTAGTCCTGTGGAATAAAGCTTAAAACTCGACTACATCAAAATTCTTTTGCAAAATACATGTGACCTCCATCAAGAAGATGGGTTCCATAGCTTAAGGGCCTAGGACCTGGTGTGGGTAGTATAGAGAGCTATAAAGTACGTGTGACCTCCTCCCTAAGGCTAAATTCTATTGACCAGAAATTAAGCCAAGGATAAAGGTCTAGGGTGGGGACATCTGGGATGACCATTTTAGGGGATTTGAGCAAGGCATGGTCCTAAAGATAGCAAAGGTCAGGCTATCGAGATGGCTCAGCGGTTAAGAGCACCGACTGCTCTTCTGGAGGTCATGAGTTCAAATCCCAGCAACCATATGGTGACTCACAACCATCCTCAGTGAGGAAACAAATAATAAAAAACCTATGGGCCAGAGTGACGGGGCCAGAGCAGGAGGGAGAAGGGAAGTGGGGGGGGGGGAGGATAACAAAGGTCACCTGGTTATTAACAACGTCCACTCCTGGCCTCCTGGGTAGGAAACAGGTAGTCATTTCCTTCCTTGAAGAGACAACCCTGCCCCTGTGTGACTAGCATTCCTGGAGCTTATCTGTAATGCTCACTCACTCTACACCAGCATCCTCCCTGTGCAATATCTGTTATTCTTGAGTCTCCCTTCAGCTCTACTGAGAATCTCAATTAGTGCTCCAAACTATTTTCCTAAAGATAATTTTGCCCTTAAAATCAATTCTGCTACCACATGTAAGGATAATGTCTTCACCTTCCCACATCCCATAACCTTGTATTTATCTAACCTCAGGCCACCATCAACCTGTTTGTCGCTACACTTATTAAAAGGTCTATTGAGATTTGAATCAGAGATATCCCCCAAGGGCTCATGGGTCCAAGGTCTGGTTGCAGCAAATGGGCTTTTAGGTCCTGAGAACCCCATGATGTGTATTCACAGTACAAGATTCTCTGGTTATATCAAATACAGTTTCTCACTTTCAAATCGGTGTCAGTCTTGAAACAATTTATTCTCTCTAAAGCCTCGAAAAGTTACTCCATATTCCAGTGGCCTTTTGACCTTTTTGACTTTGGTTTGGTTTTGTTTTGTTTCGTATCTTCTGGAGACTGGCTTGGATCGGCATTAGCAGGAAATAACAAGCCTCAGATTGTTTATTTCACACCTCATGGTGCCCCCAACGAGAACGACAGCTTGTAACCACTCGACAAATTAAATTATGGGAAGGTCAGCTTATGATAAGGCCATGCTAGCTAGCTAATTAGCAGATATGGGTCACCAGCCTGTCTGTCAAGAATACACTTAATAATGAGATAAGTAACACACTTTAGCATCCATGATGCCTTATAATTCCAGACAGGTGTTCTCCCTTAACGCTTACAGCCAGGCCACAAGGGGAGTCTAAACATCTTTATTTTCCTGTTTGGGACATTAGGCTAAAAGAAGTTAATAATGGTCTCTACCCCAAATTAAGCACTAGAAAGCCAGGCAGAGTGGTACTCACCTGTAACTCCAGCGTGTGGGATACTGAGGAAGGACCATTGTGATTGGAGGCTAGCCTGAGCTACTTACAAGATAGAGGTGGGGGGCTGGCAGGAAGGCTCAGTCGTCTTTATGCTAGGCCTGATAACCTGTGTTCAATCCCTAGGATCCACATGGTAGATGGAGGGAACCAACTCACTCAGACAAGCTGTCCTCTGACAACCAAACCCACATCATGTCAACATCTGTCCCTCACCAATGAATAAATGAATGTTAATTTAAAAAAAAAACTGCTTAAAGATCAAGGTCTGCCTGGGTTACATAATGTGACCTTGTCTCAAAATAAATAAATAAATAAATAAATAAATAAATAAGAAATGACAGAACTCGCTGGGCAGTGGTGGTGCATACCTTTAATCCCAGCACTTGGGAGGCAGGGGCAGGTGGATTTCTGAGTTCGAGGCCAGCCTGGTCTACAGAGTGAGTTCCAGGACAGCCGGGGCTACACAGAGAAACCCTGTCTCTAAAAACCAAAATAAATAAATAAATAAACAAATAAATAAAAATTAAAAACAAAATCTCCAAACAGGGGTAGTACAATGGATCAGTAGGAAAAGATGCTTGCTGGCCAAGCCTAAGACCTAAGTTTGATCTTCAGAATCCGCAGGGAAGGGAAGTTCTGGTTTCTCCAAGTTGTTCTGTGAGTTCCAGCTGTGCGCCATGGCCCGTGCAAGTGTATACACACACACACACACACACACACACAACTGCAATAAAAAATGTTAATGCTTGACTGCTTGACTTTAAAAAAAAAAAAAAATCTCCAAATAGATACAGCCATAGTCTTTAGCAGAGTAGTGCTACCAACCTGTACTAAATAAATCCCAGAGACTGAATAGCTTTTTGATTTTCAGACAAAGTCCCTGTGAGGTCCAGGCAGGCCTCAGATGTCCGAGTGTTCCATTCCTATCCTGTCCCATCATGCCCAGCTGGCTTAACGTTGTTATTGCTGTTGATTGTTTTCCTTTCTCCCTCCCTCCTTCCCTCCATCCCTCTATGATTCCTTCCTTCCTTCCCTTTCTTTCTTTCTTTCTTTCTTTCTTTCTTTCTTTCTTTCTTTCTTTCTTTCTTTCTTTCTTTCTTTCTTTCTTTCTTCCTTCCTTCCTTCCCTCCCTCCCTCCCTCCCTCCCTCCCTCCCTCCCTCCTTCCTTCCTTCCTTCCTTCCTTCCTTCCTTTCTCCTCTTTCTTTCTTTCTTTCTTTCTTTCTTTCTTTCTTTCTTTCTTTGTTGTTGTTGTTATTTTTCGAGACAGGGTTTCTCTGTGTAGCCTTGGCTGTCCTGGAACTCACTCTGTAGACCAGGCTGGCCTAGAACTCAGAGATCTGCCTGCCTCTGGGTCCTGAGTGCTGGGATCAAAGGTGTGAGCCACTACAGCCTGTTTAATTAATTAAATTAATGTTTAATTTTCAAGACCCTGTGTTGCTACGTAGCACTGATGGCTGAGATCTCAATATGCAGACTAGGCCGTCTGGAACTCACGGGTGATCTTCCTGTCTCTGCCTCCTGAGTATTGTGGTCATAGATATGTGTCACTTCACTGACTTTGGTTAATACTTTTAGTGTAGATTTGAATCTGCGGTTAAAATGAAATATGTAAATGAATTGCAATGAATTAATATAATATCCCTTATTGAAATAGACTCTAGCACCAAGTGAGACAAGCAAAGGCTGCTAGGATACCACTGATCCGGTCAATTGTTGGGCTTTCCACAGTTTTGCCATGAGATTGAGAATAATAATAATGTTATAGTACTGTCTTAGAGTTTTACTGCTGTGAACAGATACCATGACCAAGGCTAGTCTTATAAAGGACATTTAATTGAGCTAGCTTACAGGATCAGAGGTTCAGCCCATTATCATCAAGGCAAGAACATAGTAGCATCTAGGTAGGCATGGTACAGGAGTTGCTGAGAGTTCTACATTTTCATCTGAAGGCTGCCAGCAGAGTACTGACTTCCAAGCAGCTTGGATGAGAGTCTTAAACCCATCCCCACAGTGACACACTTACTCCAACAAGGCCACACCTTCTAATAAGGGCCAAGCATATACAAACCATCATACTGACTTTGACTTATATTCTTTCTCAATCTCTCTCTCTCTCTCTCTCTCTCTCTCTCTCTCTCTCTCTCTCTCTGTCTCTCTCTCTCTCTGCCTGCCCAGAAAGTACAAGACCCCGGGCTAAAGCTCCAGCACTGAAAAGAAAGACGTGTGCTGTAGATGATAAATGTTATTTGACCTTAACTTCCATGAAACCAATGTAAAAACAGCAATTCTTTGGCAACTTCTGGTAGCCACCCACTGCTCTGTTGGACTCTGTCATTAACATGCACTGTTGTGAATTCTCTAGAGAAAGAATTCCCATGGCTAGGGAAACAACTACCCTGCGCTGGATGTTGCATCCCAGGCCTGTAATCCCAATACTTGGAAGGCTAAGGCAGGTGGATTATGTGTTTAAGGCCAGCCTGGTGCTAACTTGAGAGTGTGCTGGCAAAGGCTGAAACCCAATAAACTCATTTCCAATGGAGCACATCCTCCCTTGAGATCAGGGAGCTCTGGCAAGCTCCTGGCTGCCCAGTTCAAAGCTCCCCCTTTGACGTTAGGATGGCGGTAGTTCTTTTGTTTTGGTCCATTGATGGTTTCTATACCTTCCTTTCACTTTCAATGAGGTCTCTGTTGGTTGTTTGCTTTGGGAGAGGTTACTAGCAACCAGTAGCCCACAGATCCTGCTTGCCTTCGAGTCTCCATCCTGCAGTACACGTGTGAGTTTAATTTAGTGCCTGCTTTTCAGTCTAGACACACATTTGCCTCAGAACGACAGGTGACATCGTCTCTACCTAGGAACATGCTTTTCCTAGACAGGCTTGCAGCTGAAAGCACAGGGTTTTTTTTTTGGTGAAACACTGTGTAGAAAGAGTTCTTGCCTGCGTGATGGGGGTGGGGTCACCGGAGAAGGAATGATGTATTTCTTCCTTAGCTTATCATAATTAGAGATATTTGTGTGAAAATAGGGTCTCTGTTGCTTAAGTGTTGCTCAGCTCCTGCTGACGGGTGCTCACTCCTAGGCAGCGTCCTTTGTGATATAATAGTTAGTTGCTGCGGAGATGATTATCCTGTCATGGAGAAAAGAGACTTATGAATTTAAATGAAGAATGAACAGCAGGAGCAGAGGAAGCCAAGCACTTCATCTAATTTAATTTTCTCTTGCCTTTTTAATATATGTTACATCATAAAGTTGGATGTATCAGCTTAAATAACAGTTGCAGGGCTGCTGGTGAATGATGTGGAAAGAAATTTTAAAAGGAAGGGCCAGCTAGAATCCTGTCATCCCATGTGGAGGCAAGAATTGGTTCAAACATCAGATGACGATAAGTGCTTGCTATTGAGCCATGACCCAGTATTTAAATAAACAAGCTGTTTAGATAGTTCTGTTATTGTCTGACTTTTGATTAGTTGTTGAGGTGATGAAGGTGTTAGTCATCAAATAGGAAGCAAAATTTGCTGTAGACAACGGGGTTTTGAGTCTGGCACAACCCTACTAGATCTACTCTCGATGGGGTGTGTTCTTGGGCAGGCCTGTTACTACACTCTGAACTTTAGTTTCCTTAGTTCTAAAGTTTAGATAAGTTTGTGAGGTGTTTTTCAAGACTACCAACTGATTTGAATGCCTATGGTTGTAGCTGTCCATACCTATACCTACGTAACAGAAATGTTATAAAATCCTAGTGAATCTGTGAAATTGTTTTCCCCCTTTTGTTTTTTTGAGACAGGGCTTCTCTGTGTAGCCCTGACTGTCCTGGAACTCACTTTGTAGACCAGGCTGACCTTGGACTCAGAAATCCACCTGTCTCTGCCTCCCAAGTGCTGGGATAAAGGCATTTGCTGCTGCTACCTAGCTGAAATTGTATTTCTTACTCTTGTAGATGTTGATGTAGATCAGACAGACTTCCTTCCTGTTGGGGATAATGGCTTCCAATCCAGAATTTAGGCGGAGAAAGAGGAGCTGAGAGAGGCACACCAGCTTTTTAACTTCCTGGACTTTAACAGGCACACATAGCTTCTATTATAGATCACTGGCTTCCCCCACCCAAAAGGAGGCTCAGGAAAGAAGGGGTTATGACATCATCGGTGAATAGAAAGCCTCTGGTACATCACCACTACTCTGTCTACCAAGAATTTATGGTTTAACTGACGAGTCACCTTGAACAGCAAAATCCGATTCAGTGTCAAGAACTGGTGTGATGACTTGATCGAGATCATTTTCACCCAAAACCGGTATGGAGGCCAAAGGAGAGATACACTTGAAGCTAATTAGGGAAGCAAGATAGTGCCTTTTGGACAGAGGTTGACAGTGCATGTGACTGCTGGCTTCCTTTCTGAAGCACAATCCCAGACTCAGCAGTCTTCGCAAACAAAGAGACAGAGTATCCTTTCTTCGAAACCTGATGGGCTTCACAATGTAAAAGCCACCACTCCCACCCCCGCTTTGTGTCTGATAAGACACACAAGGGACAGTGAGAACAACCTTCTTGTCTCATTTGTTTTTTTATCACAGCTTGTTCATTAGCCATCTCAGACCACTGACAACTCCCCAAGTAACCCCCGCTGCAGTCAGACTCTGCTCCTTTGCCCCTTTGGCTCCCACCTGGAATGTTCCATTCTCTGCTTTGCCTTCAAGGACTGAGACTCGAATCTCCTTACTTGAACCGTCTCCTCCTCTCAGAAAGCACAACATTTTGCTTGCGTGGTGCAGAGGAGTGATCATTGTGTGTTCATCTCTGCCGGAAAACTGTGGTCTCTGAGAGGGCACATACCACATACACTAGATTTGCTTTTAAGGAAAGAAACATTTAAAGATCTGAAAATTCTTTATTCTCCTTTTCCTCTTGCAGACATTCTATTTGGCCTTAAAGTCGGCAGAGTGTTCTTATGTTAATTGTTAACAAAGCATTCTGTTCGCTACACTAGTCCTCAAAGACTCAAGTTTGAAATCATGATCTCAATCTTGCCTGGGGGCTGATGAGTGATTAATAGTTACAGTGCAACTTCATTCCTGGCATAAGACTAACTTTTGGTACATTATCCCCGCAGCACTTTCCACTTGAAATCTGCTTGAGAAACATGGTTTGGCCCTTTCTTCCTGAAAGCTGTGTTCGAAGCCTTCTTACCAGCGCACGAGTCACCTCTTTTTTTTTTTTTTTTTAAAGGTTTATTTATTTTTATTATATATAAGTACACTGTAGCTGTCTTCAGACACTCCAGAAGAAGGAGTCAGATCTCATTACGGATGGTTGTAAGCCACCACATGGTTGCTGGGATTTGAACTTCAGACCTTCGGAAGAGCAGTCGGGTGCTCTTACCCACTGAGCCATCTCATCAGCCCACGAGTCACCTCTTATTCTTTACAATAAAACTGCTTTCCACGGTCACCCCAAGCCAGCTGATAGCCAAGCACCCTGGATGATAAAGATATTTTCTTTGAGTCTTATAGAGCTATTAAGTGAAATCTAGTACTTCTCCTAGTGATTAGTGATATGTGCTGATGAAATAAATCTATATAGCCTGAGAAGGGGTGTGGTGGTACATGCCTGTAATCCCAATTTTTTAAAATTTTTTAATTTTTAATTTTTGGTTTTTTGAGACAGGGTTTCTCTGTATAGCCCTGACTGTCCTGGAACTCACTCTGTAGACCAGGCTTTCCTCGAACTCAGAAATCCGCCTGCCTCTGCCTCCCAAGTGCTGGGATTAAAGGCGTGCACCACCACTGCCAGGCTATAATCTCAATGTTTAAGACTAGGAAGGGTCGCCACAAGTTCAATACCATCCTGATCTACATAGTACCAGGTCAGCCAAGTCCAAATGATGCAACCCTGTTTAAATAATACTGATACATGGACACATAAACAAATGAAATCCCTAAATGCCAACAACTAGATAGATAATAGCAGAAGTTTATTTCTCATGTTTGGAAGGGACTCTACTTGGTTTCAGGCTCCTAACTTCTTGTATCACTACATGGCAAAAAGTAGACAAGAAAGCTTTCTGGGGTGCCTTTTATTAAGGGCACTAATCCAATTCATAAGCCTCTAGTTCTTATAATGTAATTGCCTAATGAAAGCATCACTTCTTAATGTCCTCTGGGGCTAGGATAACAGCGTGTGGATGATGAAAGATGCAGTCACAGTTTCTGACAGGAGTCAACAAGACTGCACTGAAGGCTCAAGGATAAAATGACGGACAGAAAAACACTCTGCTGGTAACCTGCTAACATAGTCTAAAGATTTAATGCACTTCCAATAGTTGGCTTTGTGGTCAATAAAAAACAAGTCCTAAAGCTTATGCATGCAGAGGTACAAAACACAAAACAACTGACAGAGTATTGATTGAGAGAGAGTACGTTCTCGGACTGATGTTATCCAACTTCAAGATTATTATTAAGCTACCTCAATAAAAATACATCAATGGGGCCAGTGAGAAAGTTTAGGGGTAAACATGCTTGCTACCAAGTGTAACAACTTGGTCTGAGGAATGTAATTAGCCTCTCCCTTCTGGAGGGGAGGGTTGCCTAAGTGCAACCTTCTCTGGACCTTTCTTTTCTAGGAGGGGAGGGGTCTGGTGGAATTTTCCAAAGGTTCTGAACTGACCTTGTCAATAAAGTCAAAATAACAAACATAAGTCAGCAATGGTGACAATACCTAACAGAGACAGCCAGCCCTCAGCCTCAGCTCAGGTCAACAAAAGAGACCAAGGCCAACAATAATGTCAAGAAAAAGTTCTCAACTGTACAGATTAACAAAGACAAAAGACCAACAAACATTATAAACTTACCCTACCAACAAGCCTAACTCAGTCTCCTCCATTGCCAGTAGAGTTCTATTTATAGTCCCTCCAAACATCACATGTTCTTCTCCACAGGTCTTGACTCAACACATGTCTTGCCTAAACACATATGTCTGTCTCAGTTAACATCACTCTGTCAGTCAACTTAATTCCATCAAAATGACAAAAAGCCACAAACACACCACCAATTTTTTTGACACGTTTATCTCTATAGAGCTCTGACTTATAAAACCCAACTATACAATATAAGACAGACCAATACATATATGTCATTAACAAAAAAAAATCCTTCATCACGTGTCCTTTCACATGTTTACTTTAACAAAACAGCTGTTCACCTATGTCTATTTCACTAAAACATTCCTTCACAAGTCAATCTTAACACAACTGACTTTCTAAAAAAGAAAGAAAGAAAGAAAGAAAGAAAGAAAGAAAGAAAGAAAGAAGGAAGGAAGGAAGGAAGGAAGGAAGGAAGGAAGGAAGGAAGGAAGGAAGGGAAGGAAGGAAGGAAGGAAGGAAGGAAGGAAGGAAGGAAGGAAGGAAGAAAGAAAGAAAGAAAGAAAGAAAGAAAGAAAGAAAGAAAGAAAGAAAGAAAGAAAACTCTAAATTTCTACTTCAGAAAAGAAAATATACATTCACAGAAAAACCTGCCCACAACCATTTACAACAACTTTGTTAGCAATTACCACAACTTACTCTTGTTTTGAGACAGAGTCTCTTTATGTAGTCCTAGCTGTCCATAGCTGAAGTAGACCAGACGTCTCCAACTCACAAAGATCCTCCTGCCTCTGCCTTCCAGAGTGCTGGGATTAAAGACATGCACCCACCACACTGGGCAATTTCCAAAATGAATAAAGACCCAAAGTTACCTTCAATAGTTAAAAGGATGAGTCAACCATAGAATATCCAGATAGAAGATTGTTCAAGACTAAAAAAAAAAAAAAAAAAGAGCTGTCAAGTCACAAGAAGATGCAGGGGCTCAGCAGGTAAAACTGTCCATAGTGCAAACCTTATAACTGTTTTCATCCCTGGAACCCTGATTAAAAAAAAAAAAACAACAAAAGCTGGGTTGGCGAGATGGCTCAGCAGTTAAGAGCACTGACTGCTCTTCTAGAGGTCCTGAGTTTAATTCCCAGAACCCACATGGTGCCTCACAGCCATCTGTAATGGGATCAGATGCCCTCTTCTGGTGTGTCTGAAGATAGTGACAGTGTACTCACATTAAATAAATAATAAATAATAAATAAATAAATAAATAAAGTTGCATTCTGTGGCTCTGCTGGTAAAGTGTTTGCCACACAAGGATGAAGACATAGCTCAGGAACCCCAGGAGCCCTGTAAAGCTGGGTGTGTTTTAGGGCACTCATCCACAACCCCAGAGCTCTTACAGTGAAATGGGACAGGGAGACAGAATTCCTGGTAGCCTGTGGTCCAGCTAGCCTGCCTTATCCAGCAGAAAGTGAACAGAAGCCTAGCTTGTCTCAAGCAAGGAGGATGGTGGAAGGTGGAAGATAGAAGGGCAGACAGCCAAGAGATTGTCCCCTGACCTACACACATGCACGTGCTTCCCCCATACTCACATGTGTGCACATAGAAGGTGTACCCACTGGAATAAACCATTCTAAAGGCTACTTGCTATATGGTTCTGGAAAGGCAAAAGCATGGAGACTGCAAGAATCTGGCTTCCAGGAATTCAAGAGGAAACTCAGATTAAGAAACGGCATGAAGGATGCCTAGGACATGAAAGCGCTTTGATATCATGAAGGAATTGTGTCAGTTAATCCTGAGTGTCCACTTGATGCATCTGAAAACCAATGAGAGACAAGCCTTTGGGTGGGGTGTGAAGACACTCCCAGGAAGGATTAACAGAGGCTAGGAGACACTCCCATAGAATGTGCGGCACTTTCAGAGGGTGTCAGGTGGCACACATATAAAGAAGTCCCAGGAAAGTGTAGCACTGTTGCTCGCTGGCCTGGTTCTGCCTCTTGCTGGTGAGTCCATCCGTTCTTTCTTCCTGGAGCTCTGCTGCCATGCTCTGCCAACATCGTACTCCAGCATCTACCTTTGTCATGCCCCTTTCGAGAGCCCCCAAAGACCACCACGGAGCCAATTCCAATGCAATCGCACAAGGGCCTTTACTCAAGCTCGAGTTCAGGCCATACCCTCGTCACTGACGCATCAGGATGGGAGGGTGAAACCCTAAGCCCAGTTTCAAGCAAGCAGTTATAGAGTCAAGCAAACAAGCAAGGGTATCCAGCTTGGCACGCATTTGATTGGAGTGTGCTGCCCTTTAATATGACTGGTTGGTGCTGGAGCAAAAACATTAACCATCATAGGCAAATATCTTTAGGTACAACTGTAACTTCTGCTTTCCTCCTGGTTGGTGCTTGTTAGGGAGTAACCTGGAGGCGAGTGTTAGGTGTAGGCCTGGTGATTCAACCTTAGGTCAGCTTCTCTAAGATGGAGCCTGAGCTCAAGATGGAGTTGGTCTAGTCCCTCACCTTCAGAGATGGAAGGAAGAAAAATGGCTCTCCAGCATCTTCCAAGCCCTCAGTGTCAACTTGGGGCTGCTGAGGCATCTAAACTGTGTGGTCAATGGGTTCTCGGCTTCTCCAATGCACAGGAAGCCATTGTTATACGGAGTGTCTGTTCTATGAGCTATTCTAGTAAATCTCCTTTTAGGATAGCTGTACATCTGCCATTCTATTATATAGCCATAATACCTAGACATCTATTTAGCATTCTGCCAGTTCTATTCCTCTAGGGAACCCTGCCCAAGAAAGATATATAACTGCCATTGTGCTTCTCTCTAAGCCCAGATAGCCGGCTAAGGGAAGACTGAAGCCCAGTGAGCTCTGCTTTTCAGTTATAGATCGCAGCATAGACTCGGGTGTGTCTCTCTGGTGTCTGATGTTGAAAGTGGTGAGGACTGAGCTTTTATGAGGTGGAGCCCGTACTGGTGACCAGCATCCTTAGCTTCATTTTGTTGTGAACCTAAAACTGTTCCTAAAAATAGATAAACAAGGCTGGGCGTGGTGGCACACGCCTTTAATCCTAGCACTCGGGAGGCAGAGGCAGGCGGATTTCTGAGTTCGAGGCCAGCCTGGTCTACAGAGTGAGTTCCAGGACAGCCAGAGCTATATAGAGAAACCCTGTCTTGAAAAAAAAACAAAAAAAAGATAAACAAATAAACAAACAAAAAATAAGTAAATAAATAAAGACTGCTTTAATCAAGGGCTAGACGGACATAAGACTCCACTCCGGGGAGCCTTAGCTTACCGGGGACTCCCTGAGTGAACCATGTGGAGCTGGGATCGATGCAAAAAGCAAGAGGAACTTATTGTTCCAGTGCACTGAGATTGTCCCAGACCCAAAGGAGAGGTGGCAACCCCCAGCACCCATTCGACGAGTTTTTATGTGGTTTCCAGGGGCAGAACAGAGCATCAGCAACTAGGCACGATATGATTGACAGAACAGTGCACCCTTTAAACTGATCGGTCTCTAGGGAATGAGGTGACAAGGACTTCCTTACTTCTTTTGTTTGAAGGTGGGCAGCAGTCAGTCCTGCGGAATGTGTCCCAACCCGCAGGTCGGTTCCCACCCTATGGTTGGAGAAATGTTAATTAGCCTCTCCCTTCCAGAGGTGCAAAGGTCTCACGAGCTGACCTTTTCATAGACAGGCATGGTGGTACCTACTTATAATCCCATATAATCCCAACATCTTAGTAGGCAGAGGCAGGTAGGATTTTTTTTTTTTTTTTTTTTTATGATTACAGGCTTAGGAAGTTCCAGGCCAGCCAGGGCTATTCTGGCTCAAAAAAAAAAAAAAAAAAAAAAAAAAAAAGACAGAAAGGAAAAGAAAAGATTAAAAAAAAAAAAAGCTCAAGAATTTGTGTGTGTGTGCCTCTTATAAGTCAAAAATACCTCTCAACAATTAAGAGCACGTACTAGCCTTGCAGAGAACCCTGATTCAATCCCTAGAACCCACAGTGGCTGGGTGGCTCCCTCCACCTGTAACTGCAGCCCCAGGGGACGCCTCTGAAAAGTCATCAGCACTCAGGTGCACGCACAGAGGCGCATGCACACAACTTAAACTAAGAAAACAATGCTTAAGAAATATGAGGACACGGGGTGAAAGAACCTAGTGGGGAAACCCCACTCAACTCCACCCAAAGAATCACGAACAGACCGTCTTGATGTAAAAACACGAGGTAGTTTAATGGCGGAGCTCCGGGTGAAACGTATCTCATGCAGGAGACAGTGGATTCGACCACGAGGCTTGGAAGCTAGGGGTTTTTATAGAAAAGGGGTGGGGCTGGGGGAGGAATTGGCACGGTTTCACATGATTGGTTCATTTAAACCTCAGCAGCCTGTACATGCAGATAACATTTAACTTAGGTCAGAAGGGCAGGAGATAGGGAGGCGACAGGCTAGTCATTCTCTTTATCTTTATGGCCAAGCAGCCTCAGGAATGTCTTAATGACGGGCCTGCCTGGGCATGTCCTGGCCTGTTCTGCTATGTTCTCAACCCCAGGTTTCAAAGCTCACAAACAACTCTTTGGGCTATTTGACATAAATTACATGAATCACAGGTCTCAAGTTTTATTTTCTTTCAGGGGCAGTGATAGTACGTTTAATTCCAGCTCTCTGGAGGCAGAGGCAGATGGATCTCTATGAGTTTGAGGCCATTCTGGTCTACAGAGCAAGTTCCAGGATAGCCAGGGCTGCACAGAGAAACACTATCATAAAACAAAACACACAAGAAAGAAAGAAAGAAAAAAAGAAGAAATATAGAGACAATAAATAAAAAGTATGCAGAAAAAAACCTCAAACATATTTTAAAGGCTTTATTTAAGTTTAGTATTCTTAACTTTTCATACAATAAGTTTTAATTACCATCTTTCCTCTCTCCCAGGTCCTTCCAGATTCTCCCCAACTTCCTCCTCACTCAAATTCATGTTTTCTCAAAACAAAATAGAAAAAATAATTAAAATTAAAAAATTTTTTAAAAACACCAAATCATACCACACACACACACACACACACACACACACACACACACACACACGCATGCATGCATGCGCACACACACATCCCAATGAACCTGTTTTCTGTTGGTTAACTTCTTCTGAGCCTGGCTTGTCCTGAACTATAGTTGATATGCCCAGTGCCACTCTGATGAAGAAAACAGTTTTTTCCCTCTCCCAGTGTGTATTGATCCAATCTCCTTCCCCCTCCTCTCCCACACAGAGCCCTGAGCCATGAGGGGAGGGGCTTGTTATATTCATTCCATCCTGGGCTGAGGGCTCCAAGGTCTCTCACTGCACATTTTGAACAGGCATTTTTGGAAAAGAAGATAGACATGTCCAATAGTATATATAAAGTTGTTCAGCTTTCTGAGTCATTAGGGAAACACTAATTAAAGCCACAGTGAAGTTCCACTTCACACCTACTAAAATGGTTAAAACAGAAAATAATAACAACAAATACTAACAAGGGCGTGGTGTGAGTGGAATCCTTACAAGCTGTTGGTATTATCTAAAGTAATGAAACCACATTATAAATCCACCCCATGGCCAGCAGTTTTCTTCCTAACCATTTTCCCAGCCTAGGAAGATGGCTCAGTGGGTAAAAGCACTTGCCCCCAAGCCTTGGGACCCAAGTCTGCTGAGCCATGACATACTGCACTCACACACAGCACATTATATATACACGATAACACATTATATACGCACAATAATAGCAAGCAATGTTTTTTTTTTAATTAACTAAAGTATTTACCCAGAGAAATGAAGACACATATCCACAAAAAGACTTGAGAAGATGTCAATGACAACTTTATTTCTGATCATCACAGCTAGAAACAGCAATTGGAACCCAGTTGCAAGCCAGTCTAAAGCCCTATTGTAGTGTATGCAATACAGCTATACTTCTTAAAAACAAATACATGGGGCTGCCGAGATGACTCAGCGGGTAAGAGCACTGACTACTCTTCCGAAGGTCCTGAGTTCAAATTCCAGCTACCACATGGTGGCTCACAACCACCCATAATGAGATCTGATGCCCTCTTCTGGCATGTCTGAAGACAGCTACAATGTACTTATGTATAGTAATAAATACATCTTTGGGCCGGAGCGAGCAGGGACTGAGCGAGCAGAGTTGACCTGAGGGAGCAGAGGTCCTAAAAATTCAATTCCCAACAACCACATGAAGGCTCACAACCATCTGTACAGCTACAGTGTACTCATATACATATAAATTAATTAATTAGTCTTTAAACAAACAAACAAATAAATAAATAAGTATTAACAACCAGAGGCAAATTCAAATATCCATCAATGGGATTATGCATTAAAAGTAACTGTGATATATTTATACAAAGAAATATTGCACAGTAAAAAAAAATGTAATTAATTATATAGTGCAATCCCATGAATCTCTATACTGGTTGCAACCAAAAGAGAAACTGAGAATACATATTGTTCAAGGCCATTTCTGTGACTTTCTAGATGATTTATTCTGTGGTGGCTGAAATCTGAGAATGCCTCTGAAGGAAGGGATCAGAGGACAGTGTACAGGAGCTGTGGGACAACAGATACCAAAGAGAAGTAATTTAAAGGAGGAAAGAATTATGATGATTTGTATCTTTTAGTACTGGTAGTTTGTCAGAGTTGTTTGTGGGCTTGTGGTAAGGAAGAACCTCACACAGAGAGGTGGGTGTGGTACTGCACAGCTGCCCACCACCCGGCAGACAAGAAGCAAAAAGAGCTATATAAAGAGCCGAAAGAGCTGACAAGAAGCAAAAAGAGCTATACAAAGAGCCGAAAGAGCTGGTGTGTCTTCCCATGCCCACACACTAGTGAACTACTCCCTGCAACTGGGCCCCACCTTCCAATAACGCCATCAAACTATGCATCTATCAAAGGGTCAATAATCTATTGATTAGGCCTTTAAGATCCATTCACTTCCCCAAAGCCCACATGGAGCATTTAGGAACATGTTTCGGAATCAAACTGTAGCATTCCATCCCAGGAGCCAGGAAGGCCAAGGTCCTCTTGGACTGCAAAGATTTGCATTTAGTTTGTATAGAAGCCCACCCCACCCCCGCCCTCCCCCCATGATCTTATTTTTTTTACTGTGATATTTTCATTTCCAATGCTATCCCAAAAGTCCCCCATACCCTGACCCCCCAACACACACACACCCCTACCCACCCACCCCCACTTCTTGGCCCTGGCGTTCCCCTGTACTGAGGCATATAAAGTTTGCAAGACCAATGGGCCTCTCTTTCCAATGATAGCCGACTAGGCCATTTTCTGATTCATATGCAGCTAGAGACACGAGCTCCGAGGTTAGTTCATAATGTTGTTCCACCTATAGGGTTGCAGATCCCTTTAGCTCCTTGGGTACTTTCTCTAGCTCCTCCATTGGGGGTCCTGTAATCCATCCAATAGCTGACTGTGAGCATCCACTTATGTGTTTGCTAGGCCCCGGCCTTGTCTCACAAGAGACAGCTATATCTGGGTCCTTTCAGCAAAATCTTGCTAGTGTATGCAATGGTATCAGCGTTTAGAAGGTGATTATGGGATGGATCTCTGGATATGGCAGTCTTTAGATGGTCCATCCTTTCGTCACTGCTCCAAACTTTATCTCTGTAACTCTTTCCATGGGTGTTTTGTTCCCAATTCTAAGAAGGGGCACAGTGTCCACACTTTGGTCTTCGTTCTTCTTGAGTTTCATGCGTTTAACAAATTGTATATTGTATCTTGGGTATCCTAAGTTTCTGGGCTAATATCCACTTATCAGTGAGTACATATCATGTGAGTTCTTTTGTGATTGGGTTACCTCACCCAGGATGATGCCCTCCAGGTCTATCCATTTGCCTAGGAATTTCATAAATTCATTCTTTTTAATAGCTGAGTGGTACTCCATTGTGTAAATGCACCACATTGTCTGTATCCATTCCTCTGTTGAGGGGCATCTGGGTTCTTTCCAGCTTCTGGCTATTATAAATAAGGCTGCTATGAACATAGTGGAGCATGTGTCCTTCTTACCAGTTGGAACATCTTCTGGATATATGCACAGGAGAGGTATTGCTGGATCCTCCAGTAGTACTATGTCCAATTTTCTGAGGAACCGCCAGACTGATTTCCAGAGTGGTTGTACAAGCTTGCAATCCCACCAACAATGGAGTAGTGTTCCTCTTTCTCCACATCCTTGCCAGCATCTGCTGTCACCTGAATTTTTTATCTTAGCCATTCTGACTGGTGTGAGCTAGAATCTCAGGGTTGTTTTGATTTGCATTTCCCTGATGATTAAGGATGCTGAACATTTTTTCAGGTGCTTCTCAGCCATTCGATATTCCTCAGGAGAGAATTCTTTGTTTAGCTCTGATCACCATTTTTAATGGGGTTATTTGATTTTCTGGAGTCCACCTTCTTGAGTTCTTTATATATATTGGATATTAGTCCCCTATCTGATTTAGGATAGGTAAAGAGCTTTTCCCAATCTGTTGGTGGCCTTTTAGTCTTATTGATGGTGTCCTTTGCCTTACAGAAGGTTTGCAATTTTTTGAGGTCCAATTTGTCGATTCTCGATCTTACAGCACAAGCCATTGCTGTTCTATTCAGGAATTTTTCCCCTGTGCCCATATCTTCGAGGCTTTTCCCCACTTTCTCCTCTATAAGTTTCACTGTCTCTGGTTTTATGTGGAGTTCCTTGATCCACTTAGATTTGACCTTAGTACAAGGATATAGGAATGGATCAATTCGCATTATTCTACATGTTAACCACCAGTTGTGCCAGCACCATTTGTTAAAAATGCTGTCTTTTTTCCACTGGATGGTTTTAGCTCCCTTGTCAATGATCAAGTGACTATAGGTGTGTGGGTTCAATTCTGGGTCTTCAATTCTATTCCATTGATCAACTTGTCTGTCGCTATACCAGTACCATGCAGTTTTTATCACAATTGCTCTGTAGTACAGCTTTAGGGCAGGCATGGTAATTCCACCAGAGGTTCTTTTATCATTGAGAAGAGTTTTGCTATCCTAGGTTTTTGGTTATTCAAGATGAATTTGCAAATCGCCCTTTCTAATTCATTGAAGAAATGAGTTGGAATTTTGATGGGGATTGCATTGAATCTGTAAATTGCTTTTGGCAAGATAGCCATTTTTACATTGTTCATCCTGCCAATCCATGAGCATGGGAGATCTTTCCATCTTCTGAGATCTTCTTTAATGGCTTTTTTCAGAGACTTGAAGTTCTTATCATACAGATCTTTCACTTCTTTAGTTAGAGTGACGCCAAGGTATTTTATATTATTTGTGACTATTGTGAAGGGTGTTGTTTCCCTAATTTCTTTCTCAGCCTGTTTATCCTTTGTGTAGAGAAAGGCCATTGATTTGTTTGAGTTAATTTTATATCCAGCTACTTCACCGAAGCTGTTTATCAGGCTTAGGAGTTCTCTGGTGGAATTTTTAGGGTCACTTATATATACTATCATATCATCTGCAAAAAGTGATATGTTGACTTCATCTTTTCCAATTTGTATCCCCTTGATCTCCTTTTGTTGTCGAATTGCTCTGGCTAGAACTTCAAGTACTATGTTGAATAGGTAGGGAGAAAGTGGGCAGCCTTGTCTAGTCCCTGATTTTAGTGGGATTGCTTCCAGCTTCTCACCATTTACTTTGATGTTGACTACTGGTTTGCTGTAGATTGCTTTTATCATGTTTAGGTATGGGCCTTGAATTCCTGATATTTCCAAGACTTTTATCATGATTCAGTGCTGGATTTTGTCAAATGCTTTCTCTGAATCTAATGAGATGATCATGTGGTTTTTGTCTTTGAGTTTGTTTATATAGTGGATTATGTTGATGGATTTCTGTATATTAAACCATCCCTGCATCCCTGGAATGAAACCTACTTGGTCAGGATGGATAATTGTTTTGATGTGTTCTTGGATTTGGTTAGCGAGAATTTTATTCAGTATTTTTGCATCAATATTCATAAGGGAAATTGGTCTGAAGTTCTCTATCTTTGTTGGGTCTTTCTGTGGTTTAGGTATCAGAGTAATTGTGGCTTCATAGAATGAATTGGGTAGAGTACCTTCTGTTTCTATTTTGTGGAATAGTTTGAGAAGAACTGGAATTAGATCTTCTTTGAAGGTCTGATAGAACTCTGCACTAAACCCATCAGGTCCTGGGCTTTCTTTGGTTGGGAGACTATTAATGACTGCTTCTATTTCTTTAGGGGATATAGGACTGTTTAGATCATTAAATTGATCCTGATTTAACTTTGGTACCTGGTATCTGTCTAGAAATTTGTCCATTTAATCCAGGTTTTCCAGTTTTGTTGAGTATAGGCTTTTGTAGAAGGATCTGATGTTGTTTTGGATTTCTTCAGGATCTGTTGTTATGTCTCCCTTTTCATTTCTGATTTTGTTAATTAGGATGCTGTCCCTGTGCCCTCTAGTGAGTCTGGCTAAGGGGTTTATCTATCTGGTTGATTTTCTCAAAGAACCAGCTCCTCGTTTGGTTGATTCTTTGAATAGTTCTTCTTGTTTCTACTTGGTTGATTTTCCCCTGAGTTTGATTATTTCCTGCCGTCTACTCCTCTTGAATGAATTTGCTTCCTTTTTTCTAGAGCTTTTAGGTGTGTTGTCAAGCTGCTAGTGTGTGCTCTCTCTAGTTTTTTTTTTTTTTTTTTTTTTTGAGGCACTCAGAGCTATGAGTTTTCCTCTTAGAAATGCTTTCCTAGTGTCCCATAAGTTTGTGTATGTTGTGGCTTCATTTTCATTAAACTCTAAAAAGTCTTTAATTTCTTTCTTTATTCCTTCTTTGTCCGAGGTATCATTCAGAAAAGTGTTGTTCAGTTTCCACGTGAATGTTGGCTTTCTATTATCTATGTTGTTATTGAAGATCAGCCTTAGTCCATGGTGATCTGAGAGGATGCATGGGACAATTTCAATATTTTTGTATCTGTTGAGGCCTGTTTTGTGACCAATTATATGATCAGTTTTGGAGAAGGTACCATGAGGTGCTGAGAAGAAGGTATATCCTTTTGTTTAAGATAAAATGTTCTGTAGATATCTGTTATATCCATTTGTTTCATAACTTCTGTTAGTTTCACTGTGTCCCTGTTTAGTTTCTGTTTCCACGATCTGTCCATTGATGAAAATGGGGTGTTGAAATCTCCCACTATTATTGTGTGAGGTGCAATGTGTGCTTTGCGCTTTACTAAAGTTTCCTTAATGAATGTGGCTGCCCTTGTATTTGTAGCACAGATATTCAGAATTGAGAGTACCTCTTGGAAGATTTTACCTTTCATGAGAATGAAGTGCCCCTCTTTGTCTTTTTTGATAACTTTGGTTTGGAAGTCAATTTTATTCGATATTAGAATGGCTACTCCAGCTTGTTTCTTCAGACCATTTGCTTGGAAAATTTTTTTCCAGCCTTTCATTCTGAGGTAGTGTCTATCTTTTTCCCTGAGATGGGTTTCCTGTAAGCAGCAAATTGTTGGATCCCATTTGTGTAGCCAGTCTGTTAGTCTATGTCTTTTTATTGGGGAATTGAGTCCATTGATATTAAGAGATATTAAGGAAAAGTAATTGTTGCTTCCTATTATGTTTGTTGTTAGAGTTGGCATTCTGTTCTTGTGGCTGTCTTCTTTTAGGTTTGTTGAGGATTACTTTCTTGCTTTTTCTAGGGCGTTGTTTCTGTCCTTGTATTGTTTTTTTTCTGTTTTTATCCTTCAAAAGGCTGGATTCGTGGAATGATAATGTGTGAATTTGGTTTTGTCATGGAATACTTTGGTTTCTTCTTCTATAGTAATCGAGAGTTTGGCTGGGTATAGTAGCCTGAGCTGGCATTTGTGTTCTCTTAGTGTCTGTATAACATCTGTCTAGGGACTTCTGGCTTTCATAGTCTCTAGTGAAAAGTCTGGTGTAATTCTGATAGGCCTGCCTTTTATGTTACTTGACCTTTTTCCCTTACTGCTTTTAATATTCTATCTTTATTTAGTGCATTTGTGGTTCTGATTATTATGTGTCTGGAGGAATTTCTTTTCTGGTCCAGCCTATTTGGAGTTCTGTAGGTTTCTTGTATGTTCATGGGCATCTCTTTCTTTAGGTTTGGGAAGTTTTCTTCCATTATTTTGTTGAAGATATTTGCTGGCCCTTTAAGTTGAAAATCTTCATTCTCATCTACTCCTATTATCCGTAGGTTTGGTCTTCTCATTGTATCCTGGCTTTCCTGGATGTTTTGAGTTAGGATCTTTTTTTACATTTTGCATTTTCTTTGATTGTTGTGTCGATGTTCTCTATGGAATCTTCTGCCCCTGAGATTCTCTCTTCCATCTCTTGTATTCTGTTGCTGATGCTTGCATCTATGGTTCCAGATTTCTTTCTATCTCTAGCATTGCCTCACTTTGGGTTTTCTTTATTGTGTCTACTTTGCTTTTTAGGTCTAGTATTGGTTTTGTTCATTTCCATCACCTGTTTGGATGTGTTTTCCTGTTTTTCTTTAAGGACATCTCCCTGTTTGGTTGTGTTTTTGTGTTTTTCTTTAAGGACTTGTAACTCTTTAGAAGTGTTCTCCTGTATTTCTTTAAGTGAGTTATTAAAGTTGATGTCCTCTACCATCATCATAAGATATGCTTTTAAATCTGGGTCTAGCTTTTTGGGTGTGTTGGGATGCCCAGGACTGGCTGAGGTGGGAGTGCTGGGTTCTGATGATGGCAAGTGGTCTTGGTTTCTGTTAGTAAGATTCTTACATTTGCCTTTTGCCATCTGGTAATCTCTGGAGTTAGTTGTTATAGTTGTCTTTGGTTTAGCTTGTTTCTCTCATGATTCTGTTAGCCTCTATCAGCAGTCCTGAGAGACTAGCTTTCTCCTGAGTTTCAGTGGTCAGAGCACTCTCTGCAGGCAAGCTCTCCTCTTGCAGGGAAGGTGCACTGCTATCTGGCATTCAGACCTGCCTCCCGGCAGAAGATGAAGGCCTGAAACAGGGCCTGTCCCAGAAGCTGTTAGCTTCTGTAGTCCACACTCTCACCTGTGCAGACTAGTCTCGGAGGGATCCGGGAACCAAAATGGCTCTCACCCCCCATGATCTTTTACCTCTTGCATTGCCAGCATCACGTGGACAACACCAAAACCTGCCTTCAGCCTGAGTAGTACCAGGATTTATTTGGACCTTGGCCACAGCCTCTGAGTACCTGGACTGGTACTGGAGAGCCTGCCCTGAATGAACAGATTGTCCCAGAGGCACACTTTTCTTGGGGTTGTGAAGTTGGGGTGGAGTGTGGGGGTGGGGGTCTCTTTGAAAGGAGTTAGCTCTTGCTGCTGTGAAGGGCAGGGTCTGGCTGATTCCTGGGTTGACCTCAAACCACCTTTCAATTGTGCCGATGCAAAATAGTTAAGGGTGCTAATCTCTTTAACAACCACACAATCCCTGCTTACAACTTTCAACACACTGCCTAAATGCTGAACAGCCAAGGTCTAGTTCACCTCTTTCAAACAGCCTGGTGGAAAGTCTTAGGGTGTGGACAAAGTATAGAGAAGCTCTTTGCAGAAACACAACAAGAACCTTTCTAGTCAAAGCCCTGAAATCTCATGAATATACTTTTCTTTCTGTGTTCCTATCTGCATCCCCAATGGAACTAACTGCCCACGAAACTCAACAAACACAATATTAGGGCTTCTCTCTCATACCTCCAAATGTCTCCAAACCAGTTCCTCTGGACCACATGTTCAGAACTTCAACACAACTATTTTATGCCTCTGGTACCAATTCTCACGTTATACAAACTTTTCGTTGCTAATACAGTGTCTGGAAAAAGCAGTTCTAGGGAAGAGAAACGCATCTTCTTCTTCGCCCGTTCCTCTCTCTCTCTCTCTCTCTCTCTCTCTCTCTCTCTCTCTCTCTCTCTCTCTCTCTCTCTCTCTCTCTCTCTCTTCCTCCCCTCCCCCCCGTTTCATTATAACACTCTGCTTTATCTCGGGGTCACAATAATTGGGCCAAGTAGCCATGCACTGAAACCTCTCAAACTATGACCCAAAGTAAATCTATCCTCCTGTACTGGCTAGTTTTACATCAGCTTGACGACAGCAAGAGTCATCAGAGGAGGGAGTCTCAGTTGAGAAAAATGCCTCCATAAGGTATGGCTGTAAGCATGCATGTAGGCAAGCTCCTCAATAGGGGAGGACCCAGCCCATGATGGGTGGTGCCTATCCTGGCATGGTTGGTCCTGGGTTCTATAAGAAAGCAGGCCAAGCAAGCCATGAGAAGCAAGCCAGTAGACAGCACCCCACCATGGCCTCTGCATCAGCTCCTGCCTCCAGGTTCCCGTCCTGCTTGAGTTCCTGCCCCCATGGCTTTTGATGCTGGACGGTTCAATGGAACTGTGAGTGAAATATAACTCTTTGGTCCTGGGGTTCATCACAGCAGTGATAACCTAACTAAGACACATCCCTACATTGTTTTCTCTGTTTAGTTTAGTTTTGTTTTTGTCACAGGAATGAAAACTCCCTCCCAGGACCTTTGGGGCATGATGAAAATGTCCTCTGGGTTTTTCTTTTTCTTTTTGTTTTTTGTTTTTTGGGGTGTATATATATATATATATATATATATATATATATATATATATATTTAATTAGGTATTTTCCTCATTTACATTTCCAATACTATCCAAAAAGTCCCCAGTACACCCCCCCCCACTCCCCTACCCACCCACTCCCACTTTTTGGCCCTGGCGTTCCCCTGTACTGGGGCATATAAAGTTTGCAAGTCCAATGGGCCTCTCTTTCCAGTGATGGCCGACTAGGCCATCTTTTGATACATATGCAGCTAGAGACAAAAGCTCTGGGGTACTGGTTAGTTCATAATGTTGTTCCACCTATAGGGTTGCAGATCCCTTTAGCTCCTTGGGTACTTTCTCTAGCTCCTCCATTGGGGGTCCTGTGATCCATCCAATAGCTGACTGTGAGCATCCACTTATGTGTTTGCTAGGCCCCGGCCTTGTCTCACAAGAGACAGCTATATCTGGGTCCTTTCAGCAAAATCTTGCTAGTGTATGCAATGGTATCAGCGTTTAGAAGGTGATTATGGGATGGATCTCTGGATATGGCAGTCTTTAGATGGTCCATCCTTTCGTCACTGCTCCAAACTTTATCTCTGTAACTCTTTCCATGGGTGTTTTGTTCCCAATTCTAAGAAGGGGCACAGTGTCCACACTTTGGTCTTCGCTCTTCTTGAGTTTCATGCGTTTAACAAATTGTATCTTATATCTTGGGTATCCTAAGTTTTGGGGCTAATATCCACTTCTCAGTGAGTACATATTGTGTGAGTTCCTTTGTGATTGTGTTACCTCACTCAGGATGATGCCCTCCAGGTCTATCCATTTGCCTAGGAATTTCATAAATTCATTCCTTTTAATAGCTGAGTAGTACTCCATTGTGTAAATGCACCACATTGTCTGTATCCATTCCTCTGTTGAGGGGCATCTGGGTTCTTTCCAGCTTCTGGCTATTATAAACAAGGCTGCTATGAACATAGTGGAGCATGTGTCCTTCTTACTGGTTGGAACAACTTCTGGATATATGCCCAGGAGAGGTATTGCTGGATCCTCTGGTAGTATTATGTCCAATTTTCTGAGGAACTGCCAAACTGATTTCCAGAGTGGTTGTACAAGCTTGCAATCCCACCAACAATGAAGGAGTGTTCCTCCTTCTCCACATCCTTGCCAGCATCTGCTGTCACCTGAATTTTTGATCTTAGCCATTCTGACTGGTGTGAGGTGGAATCTCAGGGTTGTTTTGAGTTGCATTTCCCTGATGATTAAGGATGTTGAACATTTTTTCAGGTGCTTCTCTGCCATTTGGTATTCCTCAGGTGAGAATTCTTTGTTCAGTTCTGAGCCCCATTTTTTAATGGGGTTATTTGATTTTCTGGAGTCTACCTTCTTGAGTTCTTTATATATATTGGATATTAGTCCCCTATCTGATTTAGGATAGGTAAAGATCCTTTCTTTTGGGTTTTTTTTTTTTTTTGCATGTATTATTTGTGCAAAACAAAAGTTTCCATCATAGTTATGTGTACAGTGCACTTTGGTTACACTCACCCTTGTCGCCCTTTTTTTTTTTTTTTTTTTGGTTTTTCGAGACAGGGTTTCTCTGTATAGCCCTGGCTGTCCTGGAACTCACTCTGTAGACCAGGCTGGCCTCGAACTAAGAAATCTGCCTGCCCCTGCCTCCCGAGTGCTGGGACTAAAGGTGTGCACCACCACGCCTGGCTTTTGTCACCCTTTCTTAACCCTTCTTCTTTCTTGGGACTTCTCCACGCAGGTAGACCCCCCCCTTTCCTATTTGTTTTTAAAACCTAGATTCCTTATATAAAAGAAAATGTGGTAACTGCTATTGTGAATCTGACATCTTTTGTTCCATATGATGAGACATATTTTTTTCTTTTTTATGGCTGAATAATATCACATTGCATAAATATGCCACATTTTTCCTTCTTTCTTTCTCTTCTCTTAAATTTTTTTTCTTTTCTCCTCCTCCTAATCCCCCCTTTTTCGTTGTTGTTATACTATTTGGTTTTTGTCTACTTGACACAAACCTAGATATATCTGGGAAAAGGGAATTTTTGGTTTTTCGAGACTGGGTTTCTTTGTGTAGCTCTGGCTGTTCTGGAACTCTGTAGAGCAGGCTGGCCTTGAACTCAGAAATCCTCCTGCCACTGTCTCCCTAGTGCTGGGATTAAAGGCATGCACCACTATGCCCGGTTTAGGGAAAAGGGGATCTTAACTGAGAAAACGCTTCCACAGGATTGGCCTGAAGGGAGTCTGTGGGGTATTGTCTTGGTTAGTAATTGATGTGGAGAGCTCTGCCCACTGTAAGCAGTGCCATCTCTCTCTCTCTTTTTTTTTTAAGCAGTGCCATCTCATGCAAGGGACCCTGGGGTGTCTAAGAAAGCTGGATGATGCTGGGTGATGGTGGTGGCGGCAGGGGTAGTGGCAGAGGTGGAAGCACACTCCTTTAATCCCAGCACTAGGGAGGCAGAGCCAGGCAGATCTTTGAGTTTGAGGCCAGCTTGGTCTACAGAGTAAGTTTCAGGACATCCAGGACTACACAGAGAAACCCTTACTCAAAAACAAAACAAACAAACAAACAATCAAACAAAAAGAAAAACAACCAACCAACCAAAAATAAGAAGGAAAGAAAAAGAAAGAACAACCTATGAGAAACAAGTGAGTAGGGGCACTCCATAGTATCTGAATCAGTTCCTGCCTTCAGGTTCCTGCCCTGACTCCCCTGGATGATTGCCTACAAACATAAGATGCAATAAACCCTTTCCTCCCCAAGTTGCTTGTTGTCATGGTGTATTATCACAGCAATAAAAACTATAACTCAAATGATTATTGTTATTGCTTTATCTTGTATGTTTAAGACAAAGTCTCACTCTCTAGCCAAACTAGCCTAGAACTATGGAACCCAGACTGACCTCAAACTTATGGAAACTTCTGCCTTAGCCACCCAAGCACTGGTATTATAAGAATAATACCATATTACTTTATCCATTTACCCATTGGGCATATAGGTTAACGTTATAACTTGTTTATCATGCCTAGCATTGTAATAAACTCTAGTGTGCAGATATCTCTATTGTATGCTAACTTTTATTCCTTTGGGTGTGACATAGCAGGAGCCTATGGCAAGTGTCTTAGTTAGGGTTTCTATTGCTGTGACAAAATACCATAACCAAAAATCAAGTTGGGGAGGAAAGGGTTTATTTGGCTTATACTTCCAGATAATAATCCATCATTGAAGGAAGTCAAGACAGGAACTCAGGCACTCGGGAGGCAGAGGCAGGCGGATTTCTGAGTTTGAGGCCAGCCTGGTCTACAAAGTGAGTTCCAGGACAGCCAGGGCTATAATAGAGAAACCCTGTCTTGTAAAACAAAACAAAACAAAAAGACAAGACAAGACAGAAACCCAGGCAGGGCTGGAAGCTAGAGGCAGAAGCTGATGCAGAGACCATGGAGGGATGCTGCTTACTGGCTTGCTTCTTGTGGCTTGATTACCTGCTTTCCTTTTTTTTTTTTTTTGGTTTTTCAAGACAGGGTTTCTCTGGAACTCACTTTGTAGACCAGGCTGGCCTCGAACTCAGAAATTCACCTGCCTCTGCCTCCCAAGTGCTGTGATTAAAGGTGTGCGCCACCACGCCCGGCCTTACTCTGCTTTCTTATGGAACCCAGGACCACCAGTGCAGGGATGACACCACCCACAGTGGGCTGGACCCTCCTCTATTGATCACTAATTGAGAAAAAGCCTTACAGCTGAATCTTGTGGAGGCATTTCCTCAAGGGAGACCCCTTCTCTGACTCCTGCTTGTGTTAAGTTGACACATAAAACCAGTGTGTACAGTAACCCTATTGCTATCAGAGCTCATTCTCCCACATACCCTTACTAACATATGTTGTTTGTTTTCATAATGATTGCTGTTAGGACTGGAATGGCGTGAAATCTCAATGTAGGTTTTTAAATTGCTAATTAACGGTGCTGGGTTCGAACACAGGGCTTTGTACATGCCAGGCAGGCTTTTTATCACCGAGCTGTCTTCCCAAGACCCTCACTCAGTGTAGCTTTGATTTGCATTACCTTAATGGCCAAGGATGATGAACATTTTTCAGTATTCATTGGCTGGGGAATTTCCTTTGCATATATTAGGGTGTTGTTTACATTGGTGTGTAAAGTTGTTTTAAAAATCCAATTGTATTCATAATATCTGTATTTTATTATTTATACATTTGTCCTCTTGACTTAGGGTTTCTTTTGTGTGTGGGGGGGGGTGGTGGTGGTGGTGGTGGTGGTGATTTGAGACAGGATTTTTCTATATAGCCCTGGCTGTCCTGGAACTCACTCTGTAGACCAGGCTGGCCTCAAACTCAGAAATCCACCTGCCTCTGCCTCCCAAGTGCTGGGATCAAAGGCATGCGCCACCACTGCCCGGCAACTTAGGGTTTCGAATGTTGTGAAGAGACATCTTGACCATGGCAACTCTCATAAAGAAAACATTTAATTGGAGCTGGCTTACAAGTTCAAAGGTTTAGTCGATTATCATCATGGTGGGAAGCATGACAGCAGGCAGACATGGTGCAGCAGGAGCCAAGAGTTCTACATCTATATCAACAGCAGCAGGAAGAGTGAGCATGTGAAAGCTTACCCCACCCCACCCCCACCTCCCCATCCCCCCAACCCCCCACCTCACCCCCTTCAGTGACTCGCTTATTCCATCATCACTGGTCATAATCCTTTCAAGTAATGCCACTCCTTATGAGCCTCTGGGGGCCATTTTCATTCAAACCACCACATGACCACACCCTTCAGCAAGGAAATATGAGCTATGAGCACGGATTTACCCTTTCTCATTGCTATGACAAAATGCCTAAGAGGCCATTTAAGAGATGAAAGATGTATATTGGGTCGGTTTGAGAGGGTAGAGAACATCACAGTAAAGAGGGCAGGAGGCTGGGGCTGCGGTCCTGACAATGGGAACTTTCACTGAAGTTTATTACATCTTGGTAGACAACAAATCAGAAAGCCCAGGCTGGAATAGGAGCCAGCCTATAACTCTCAAAGCCCACCTCCTTAGGAGCCTGCTTCCTATAGTTATGTCCCACCCCTTAAAGGTTCCACAATAGGTCCACCAACTGGAGAACCTGAAGGAGTGGGGAGTCCAGCATGGCTTTGGTGTAGACAGAATGGCATAGTTCCTGTTCCTAGGACAGGGCCAGCAGGCATGGGCCTCCATGCGTGTCAATGGCTGCTGTGGGTCTAAGACTTGTTTGTATAATAATGTACATAATTTCACATTTCTTTGAGGAATGTCCTCCCTGCTAATGTTAATGACTCCATGATAATCAGAGACAACAGCAGGAGTCCTGGAGGTGTAGCTGATGTTCAGCAAAATGGTAAATGCTGAGACCAAGACAGCCCTTAAGGCTGTGGGAAAGAACTCTTAAAATCATGGGTTCAAAAATATATACTTTTTCAAAAAAAATAAGGATGCAATATGAATTCTATAAGGGGCTTCTTCACAAATCAAAAGCAGCTGTGTTGTGGGCCAACTTGGCAGAAAGATACTAAGGAAGTGGTGATCACAGGAGACCCCAGCCAACCAAATTTTTTGTTTATGCTTACAAAGGCAGATAGATTCCTGATCTGGGACAGCTCAGCCTAAGGCAGAGCAAGGTTAGGCCCAGGTGTGGTAGAAATAGTAATTTCAGGACAGCTAGTTTAACCTTTATTTTTACCAGAGGTAGACAGATCTCTAAATTCTTTTGCAACATTAAAAGAAAATGTATGGGCTGGAGAGATAGCAGTGCTGGAGAGATGGCTCAGTGGCTAAGAGCACTGACTGTTGTTCCAGAGGTCCTGAGTTCAATTCCCAGCAACCATATGGTGGCTCACAACCATCTGTAATGGGCTCTGATGCCCTCTTCTGGTGTGTTTGAAGACAGTGACAGTGTACTCATATATCTAAACAACAAAAATAAGAAAAAAGAAAAGAAGAGAAGAGAAGAGAAGAGAAGAGAAGAGAAGAGAAGAGAAGAGAAGAGAAGAGAAGAGAAGAGAAGAGAAAGAAAATGTGTGCTTGTTGTCTCCTAAGATCAAGGGGCTGGTGTCACAGGATGCTGAATCATAGGATAATCAAAAAAGAACCTGGAATTGATATGTAAATAGAAAACAGGACTTTTGGTCTGCATGAAATGAGCTAGCAGAAAGTGATAGAATTTTTCTCTAGCAAGAGCTGAGCTGTCTGGAGATATTTGGAGAGTAAAAACAGCTCTGGAGAGTGAAGACAGCTCTTTTAGATTTTTTTCATAGCTCTTTTAGAATTTTTCCCAAGAATTCCTTAGAGAGCTGACATGGCTCTTCTAGAATGTTCTCTAGCAGCTATCCAGAGAAGGCTGTCTGAAGAGTGAACACGGCTCTTTCAGAATTTTTTCTGATTTTGATTGGAAAACCCAATGATTACTTTTAGAATTTTTCTAACAGGATTTTTGACTTGGTCAGAAGATCCAAGAATTTTTTATAGTAGTTTTTCTGACTTTGGTCAGAAAACCCATGAGCTACTCAGAGAGCTTTTAAATTTTTTTCTGCTGTTTGTTTGTTTGTTTGTTTGAGACAGGGTTTCTATGTGTAGCCCTGGCTGTCCTGGAACTCACTCTGTAGACCATGCTGGCCTCGAACTCAGAAATCTGCCTGCCTCTGCCTCCCAAGTGCTGGGATCAAAGTCGTGCACCACCACTGCCTGGTGAGCTTTTACAATTTTTACAAGCAGAGAAAACTGTCCCAAGCAAAGCTGTCTAGAGCAGAGCAGAACACACACACACACACACACTCAGAGAGAGAGAGAGAGAGAGAGAGAGAGAGAGAGAGAGAGAGAGAGAAGGGAAGGGAAGGGAAGGGAAGGGAAGGGAAGGGAAGGGGAGGGGAGGGAAGGGGAGGGGAGGGGAGGGGAGGGGAGGGGAGGGGAGGGGAGGGGAGGGGAGGGGAGGGGAGGGGAGGGGAGGGGAGGGGAGGGGAGGGGAGGGGAGGGGAGGGGAGGGGAGGGGAGGGGAGGGGAGGGGAGGGGAGGGGAGGGGAGGGGAGGGGAGGGGAGGGGGGAGGGGAGGGGAGGGGAGGGGGGAGGGGAGGGGAGGGGGGAGGGAGGGGAGGGGAGGGGAGGGGAGGGGAGGGGAGGGGAGGGGAGGGGAGGGGAGGGGAGGGGAGGAGAGGGAGGGGAGGGGAGGGGAGGGAAAAGAGAAGAGAAGAGAAGAGAAGAGAAGAGAAGAGAAGAGAAGAGAAGAGAAGAGAAGAGAAGAGAAGAGAAGAGAAGAGAAGAGAAGAGAGGAGAGAGGAGAGAACACAGTCTGGGAAAGTCATCTCAGCAGAACAAAGGCCTCCAGCTTGGACCCTCAGTTTGACTTCTCAGGAACCCTCTGCAAACCAAGGCTGTCCTTGGCAAAGGAGGACTTCATGTATTCATCTTACTGGTTTTCTCTCCAGCACCTAGATGAGTGTTCAGAATGCAGTGAAACTCTCAAAGAGTATTCACAGAAAGTTAAACAGATGAAGTAACTCTTGGAGTACCTTACAGGCATATAGAGCATTTAGGAAACCACATTATTTGGTGCCACTTGATCATTTCCTACAGATAATTTCTTATAGAGACAGGAGTGGGTTAGCAGGTAAAATGTTTGCCACTCTAGGATGGCCTGGGGTTGAGCCCTAGGATCCCTGTAAGCCTGGGCAGTGGCTCAAGTCCACCATCCCTGCAAGTCTGTGGCATGGTGGGAGGAGGGTACAGCAAAACGGGAAGAGCATTCTTCCATGGTTTCATGTCCTCTGAGAGAGAGAGAGAGAGAGAGAGAGAGAGAGAGAGAGAGAGAGAGAGAGAGAGCGCAAGAAAGAGAGGGAAAGATGAGAGAGCAAGAGAGAGAGGGAGATGAGAGAGAAAACAAAAAAGAGAGGGAGAGATGAGAGAGAGAGAGCAAGAGAGAGATGAGAGTGAGAGAGAGATAAGAGTGAGAGAGAGAAATGAGAGAGACAAGAGAGAGTGAGAGAGAAAGAGAGATGAGAGAGCAAGAGAGAGATTAGTATTAATGATGATAATTTTTTTAGTTTTTTTTTAAATACATAAATGTAGTTGAAAATGAGTGTAGTTCATATAACACTAACATGGAAAATTGTCCTTAGGTGTGCATCATTAAACTGAAATTACTTTTAATATCTAAATGTGATTTAAAGAATAATTTGAGGTTTTGATGGGTTGTGTTTTGTGTTGTTTGTTTTGAGACAGTCTCAAACCCATTCTGTGTCCCTGGATGATCTTGAAGGCCCCTGCTTCTTCTGCTTTTCTAGTGCTGAGATGATGGCTCGAGTTTGCTCCCCTTTTGCTGTGATTAGAAACTGACCAAAAGCAACGTGGGGGAGGGAAAGGCTTTGCTTGGCTTGCTCCATCATCGAGGGAAATTAAGGGAGGAACTCAACACAGGAACAGGGAGGCAGGAACTGAAGCAGAAACCATAGATGGATGCTGTCTACTCACTTGCTCTTCATAGTTTGCTCAGCCTGTCCTTTTATACAACCCAAGACCACCTAAGCATGGGTGGCACCGTCCATAGTGAGCTGAGTTCTCCTCCTGCATCAGTTAGCAATTGACCCCCCTACTCCCATCCCCTCCCACACTACAGATGTGCCCACAAGCCAATCTAATGGAGTCAGGCCCTCGAGATGAGTCTAGCTTGTGTCAGGCTGACAAAAGCTGATCAGCACAGGCTTGCACCACCACTCCTGGCTTTGTGTTGCACTGGGGATGAATGCTAAGCTCCATGTATGCTAAGCATGTGAAGCCCTGAAAGAGTAAGTTGTTAAAGTTTCATATAAGAGGAAGCAGATGGCAGACCCAAATGTGCTGCTGAATTCTGTGTGCTCTCTGAATTCCAGATGAGACTGAGCAAATGGGAATTGTGTAAATGTTAATATTTACATACCAGAACTGGGTTTCCGGGAATATTTCACTTTAGCTTAAGTAAAAATTACTCAGGAAAAAAAAAAAAAAGAATTGCATTTCAAAAGCCAGGAATTTAAAAAAAAAAAACAAAAAACAAAAAACTTATAGATTAAGAAGCAGAGTTCCAGTTAATTTAAAAGATGTTTGGAGGGGCTGGAGAGATGGCTCAGCGGTTAAGAGTACTGACGGCTCTTCCGAAGGTCCTGAGTTCAAATCCCAGCAACCACATGGTTGCTCACAATCATCTGTAATGAGATCTGATGCCCTCTTCTGGTGTGTCGGAAGACAGCCACAGTGTACTTATATAATAAATAAATAAATAGATAGATAAATAAATAAATAAACAAAACTTTAGTCGGGTGGTGGTGGCGCACACCTTTAATCCCAGCACTTTGGAGGCAGAGGCAGGCAGATTTCTGAGTTTGAGCCAGCCTGGTCTACAAAGTGAGTTCCAGGACAGCCAGGGCTACACAGAGAAACCCTGTCTCGAAAAAAAAAAAAAAAAAAAAAAAAAGATGTTTGGAAAACTTTAAAGAAACTTAGCTTTAAAGGGATCTACTGGAGTTTCCCTGCTGGTGAGGCTCCTGTACTTTCAAGCGAAGGACACTTTTCTGTGCCCTGGCCACCACAGAAGAAACTAGAGCACATCTTTTTTAAGGTTCAGCCATATGTGATAAATCAGTGCATAGCACATAGTGAAATTGGAAGAGTCCATGCCTATAGGGTTTGTTTTCTAGTCTCAGCCTTTGCAAGTATGAAGTCTTCTGGTTGTGTTTATTACTGTTACAGTAGTAGATGGTCCACGAGGCTGGAGAGATGGCTCAGCAGTTAGGAGGACTTGCTGACCCTGTAGAATACTGGAGTTCAGTTCCCCGCACCCCTGGCAGGCAGTTCACAATGCCTGTCACTAGAGCTCCACATAATCGGATGCCCTTTCCTGGCTTCCGCGAGAATACCTGTGCACAGTCCGAATCCACAAGCACACATGTACACAAATAGGAACTAATCTTTCAAAAGAAACAATCCGAAACGCAGTGTGCTTTGCTTTTTTTGTGGTTGCTTTTGTGTTGTTGGGGATTAAAACCAGTCTTGGGCACCCCAGGCATCTGTCGATAGTGTCAATCACTGTTATCCTGTTTTGTGTCCATATGAGCTTTGCATAACTGAACATTTTGTGGGGCTGGATTCTTGTGAAGTTAACTTTTATTCCTCCAAGACAGAGTTTCTTCTCTAGCCCCGACTGTCCTAGGACTCGATCTGTAGACCAGGCTGTACTCAAACTCAGAGATCCACCAGTCTCTGCCTCCCGAGTGCACCACGATGACCACCAGGCCTTTATCCAAGCATGCTGAGTAACCGAAGATTCTTACCCAGTACAATGGGCACGTTCACCATTCGGCTTACTCCGGCCTTTCCTCTTTTACTTAAATACAAATGTTATATTCAAGATATCAAGTATCAACTGTAAGACGCCGACTCAAATGTGGTAATGAAGGCTGTGGATTTTCCCCGCTTGCGGTTGTGAGAGGACTCAGGAGAGTTCTGAAATGCATCAAGCCTCTCTTTTCCTCTTTATAGGATGGAGATAATGGTGGTAATTTCCTCAGAGGATTATTTCTGAGAGAAAGTGAAATGGCTCCGCACACTCAGCATGGCACTTCATGTACACACTTTATAAGAACACACTTTATTTATTTATTTATTTATTTATTTATTTATTTATTTATTTATTTATTTTGGTTTTTCGAGACAGGGTTTCTCTGTGTAGCCCTGGCCGTCCTGGAACTCACTTTGTAGACCAGGCTGGCCTCGAACTCAGAAATCCGCCTGCCTCTGCCTCCCGAGTGCTGGGATTAAAGGCGTGCACCACCATGCCCTGCTAAGAACACACTTTATAAGTACACAGTTTGCAACTACACAGATTATCCACTACACACTTTATAAGAACACACTTTATAAGTACATACTTTATAAGGACACAATTTATAAAAAACATGCTTAATGGGCTGGAGAGATGGTTCAGCAGTTAAGAGCACTGGCTCTTCTTCCAGAGGTCCTGAGTTCAATTCCCAGCAATCACATGGTGGCTCACAATCATCTGTATTAGGATCTGACGCTCTCCTCTGGTGTGTCCCAGGAGAACCACAATGTATTCACATACAAAACAAAACAAAACAAAAATCTTAAAAAAAAAAAAAAAGGAAAAGGAAATTACCAGTGACATTTTTTAAAACAATCAAGTCTACCTTAAAAAATTAAAAGTTAGCCAGGCATGGTGGCGCACACCTTTAATCCCAGCACTCGGGAAGCAGAGGCAGGCGGATTTCTGAGTTCGAGGCCAGCCTGGTCTATAAAGTAAGTTCCAGGCCAGTCAGGGCTACACAGAGAAACCCTGTCTCGACACACACACACACACAAATTAAAAGTTGCCATCTATGATAGCTATTAAAAAAAAAAAAAAAGAATGGGCATGAGATATGTATGACTGAGCGGTTAAGAGCACCGACTGCTCTTCCGAAGGTCCTGAGTTCAAATCCCAGCAACCACATGGTGGCTCACAACCATCCATAATGAGATCTGATGCCCTCTTCTGGGGTGTCTGAAGACAGCTACAGTATGCTTGCATATAATAAATAAATAAATCTTTAAAAAAACACACACTTTATAAGTACATACTTTATAACTACACACTTCATAAGTACACAGTTGCAAGTACACACATTATAAGAACACACTTTATAAGTACACACTATAAGTACACACTTTATAAGAACACACTTTATAAAGCTGTTGGCTCTAAGCACAGTTGTGAATTTACGTACAACTCCCCTAGTTTCCAGGATTATAGCTATTATTGCATGACTGGAGCTCTGTGAGAGACCCTGTCCCACAGCGTGCAGCCAGTAACAATGCAAGGACAGTTATTCCTGCGGCTTCATTCTTACCAGCCTCATCACATTTGGTCTAGGGCTGGATTCCCGTGAACATGCTGAAATTTTTGAGGATCACATCTATCTTCTATCTTAAATCTTTTTTTGAGTTACTGAGTTATTCATAGACCATTTTTAATAAGATATTATCTATATATTTATTTAGTGTGTTTGTGTGTGTGCATGTGTGCATGTGTGTAGGTCAGAGGACATCTTATGAGAGTCACTTCTCTGCTTCCACCATATGGATGCTGAGGACTGAACTCAGTTCATGAGGCTTAGGCAGCAAGTATTTTACCCACTGAGCTGTAGCCCAAGCCTATTTATAGACTTTTATTTTTTACTTGTGAGTGTGTGAATGTGCATGTATGTGAATGTGTGTGTATGTGTACATGTGTGAGTGTGTGTGTGTGTGTGTGTGTGTGTGTGTGTGTGTGTGTGTGTGTGTGAGAGAGAGAGAGAGAGAGAGAGAGAGAGAGAGAGAGAGAGAGAGAGAGAGAGAAAGTTCACATATTGTGTGGATACCTGCAGAATTCAGAAGACTAGATCCCCTTGGAGTTAGCAGTACAGGCAGTTGTGAGCCACCTGACTTGGGTACTAGAAATGAAACTCAGGTCCCCTCGAAAAGCTGCAAGCGCTCCTCACCTCTGAGCTATCTTTCCAGCCCCACATTTGTAGATTTCTTGGCAAGGGCATAATGTATAACTTAAATTGCATCCAGACACACTGAATACATTATTTTATACCTGAGGGGTTTTTTTTTGTTTCTATTTGGGTTTGTTTGCTTGTTTGTTTTGTTTTTTTGAAGCAGAATTTTCCTGTGAATCTCTGCTTGTTTTGGGACTCTGTAGACCAGGGTGGACTCCAACTCAGAGATCCACCTGTCTCTGCCTCCTGATTATAAAGGCATGCACCACTGACAGGCACCACCGACAGGCTTTGTGTTTGTTTTTGGAAGCAGAACTGCACATAACTCGTGTGCTTTGGAAAATTGAACATTTTGTGGAGCTGGATTCTTGTGAAAATCATCTTTTTTGTCCCTCCAAGACAGGGTTTCTCTGTGTAACCCTGGCTGTCCTGGAACTTGCTCTGTAGACCAGGCTGTACTCCAATTCAAAGATCCACCCATTTCTGCCTCCCAAGTTCTGGGACTAAAGGCATGTGCTGCCACCACCAGGATGTGAAGTCATCTCAGTTCTGCCTATGTAACTTTAGGACCCAGAGTCTAGATTGAAGCTGTCCCTTTGCCATTCTTAGCTCATACCAGACAAACTAAGCCTTCTTCTTAAGCTCCATCTTCCTTGGAGGAGGGCAGAAAGCTGGGTCTAGCTTCAGATACCTTGATTTAATCATCAAGCAACACTTCCTTAAACTCACACTGAGCCCTGCTTTCCTGGACATCTTGCCTGGGATTGGTGTGTCACCAATCAATCCCTCCATTTTTCATGATCCTGTTCTGTGACAGGTCAACAACAGGGTCATTGCTCTGCTGTGGCCCTTGCCCCCACCTCCTTCCTCCTGCATTCTGAATTAGAGGTCAAGTCAATCCTCCAGCGTCTACTAAATAAAAATTCCATCAAAGGGAAGTGTGAACGTTGGGAAATTAGATTCCACCTACTGTTGTAGTCATGTGCTAATCAGTGGGATCCTTTGAAGGGAATCTAAGGAGATGAATTAGCAAACAGAACCTTACATTTCCCACCAGATTATAGGATATAAATTAGTAAGAGGGGAGTCAGATTCCATCCCCCACCACCAAAATAAAATCATACAAGCCTTATAACTCTTTTGGAAGGACTGTAACTTGAAGAATCTATAATTATTCATTGGTCCCTATTTAGCCTAAATTCTCATTAAATAGGGCTAAGAATGTTTTGAGGAATGAAGATTAAGGTCTAGTAAACTATTTGAACACCTTATTTCTCACACCCAGTTGTTGGAGTCAGGCTATGCCCTATTCTAAGTTACTCCATATTGTATATAATCACCAATCACAAACCCAGGGGCTTTGCGTCATCAGTTGAGTTATTTGTAGAATCTCTCAGGTCCCCATACAGATCCAAAGTCAGTATGAGGAGAAAAGAATCTCCATATTTATGGGTCTCTTTGCTTTCCTCAAGGAACACTTTCTTACAGGGTGTTTTTTTGTTTGTTTGCTTTAAGATTTATTTATTTCATGTATGTGAGTACACTGTCACTGTCTTTACACACACAAGAAGAGGGCACTGGATCCCATTACAGATGGTTATGAGCCACAATGTGGTTGCTGGGAATTGAACTCAGGACCTCTGGAAGAAGAGCCAGTGTTCTTAACCACTGAGCCATCTCTCCAGCCCAAGGAGCACATTCTTGTGTGAGCCATTTCATCCTATTATGGAACTCTTCTGGGTCCCGACTTCCCCATTAGACTAACTCTCTGACATCACCCAAGATAGTACAGGCACTTCAATGTATAAGATTATTTTATTTCTTTCATTCAGAGGGGTATCTTTCCTTAATGGCTCATAACAAGATAACAGATATTTCTCAAGTGGAAATTCTCTAGTTCAATAGTTGGGTGACACTTCCTGGCTTTTCCTATAAGCCAAAGTCTGAGCTTTATGTATGGCTACCACACAGAGAATTTGTTCCTACCAGCAGCACAGCTATTATTCTACACTGTGGCATTAAGGAATCTTACTGGTTCATATTTAGCACATCCAATTAATACTGCTTGAAGGGTACCTAGATGTGCCACCCGACTCGTATTAACCCCATATATAGGGGTCCAGCTGGTGGATTCAGATTTCAAAGGCGCTCTACCAGCAGATACAGTAGGGTTGATCTTAGGAAGGAGCTCTGTAACAATGCAGGGCCTGATAGTCCATCCTGGAGTCATAGATTCAGATTATACAGGACAAGTCAAGATCATGGTCTCTTCACCTAGGGGCATAGTAGCCATCTCCCCCGGAGATCGCATAGCTCAGTTGCTTTTATTACCTAGTTGTCATTCTCAGTTCCCAGATAAGGAGGAAGAAAGAGGGGACAAGGGATTTGGCTCTACTGGCACTTCTGCCATTTTTTGCTCCCTAGATTTAGATGAAAGACATTTATTGCAGCTTATAATAGAGGGAAAATCTATTTCTGGGCTGTTGGACACTGGCACAGATCACAGCATCATCAGCATCAACAATTGGCCCTCTGGTTGGCCACGTCAGCGATCAGAGCAAACCTTGAGAGGACTTGGATATGCTCAGATGCCAGAAATGAGTTCTCACCATCTAAGTTGGCGTGACGAGGAAGGGCATTCAGGGCATTTCCAGCCCTATGTGCTGCCCATCCCTATTTAATTATGGGGGCATGATTTGATGAAAAGGATGGGTTTTAAACTGACCAATGAAGGATCATATAGCACCCAAGCCCAGTGAATGATGTTGCATTCAGGATATAAGCCTGGTAAAGGTTTGGGTCGCTATTTACAAAGTAGACTATCCCCGATACCAGTTGAGAGGAAGAATGACTGAGCCGGTTTGGGTTTTTCCTAGGGGCCACTGAGGGAACTCTACCCATTACTTGGAAGACTGAGGAACCAGTGTGGGTTCCTCAGTGGCCACTACCCTCAGAGAAATTAACAGCAGCACAAGAGCTGGTTAGGGAACAGTTGAACCTAGGCCATATCAGACCCTCTACTTCCCCCTGGAATACCCTGATTTTTATTATCAAGAAAAGGTCGGGAAAATGGAGGTTATTACATGATTTGAGAGAAATTAATAAACAAATGGTAATTATGGGACCTGTACAGAGGGGATTACCCCTTCCTTCTGCCTTACCTAGAAATTGGCCTTTAATTATTTTAGATATTAAGGATTGTTATTTTTTCTATTCCATTGCATCCCCAGGATGCAGTCAGATTTGCTTTTACAGTGCCCTCTATTAATCATGTTGAGCCTGATAAGAGATTTGAAAGGGTTGTTTTGCCTCAAGGCATGGCTAATAGCCCTACCATGTGTCAACTTTATGTAGATTCTGCTCTTAAAGGGGTAAGAGATCAATTTCCTAGGTTGAAGTGTTATCACTATATGGATGATATACTTCTTGCTGCACCCACAGAGGAGATGTTGGAGCACACATATAGTGTAGTGATCCAAAAATTAAAAGAAAATCAATTGGTTGTAGCCGCGGAAAAGGTTCAGAAAGGAAAAGTGGTGAATTATTTACCAGAAAATTCAGATTCTGACATGGAATGATTTTCAAAAGCTATTGGGGGATATACAGTGGGTACGTCCCTATTTAGGCCTAACCAACAAACAATTACAAACATTATATGATATTTTACCGGGAGATATAGAATTAAATTCTTCCTGGCAGCTTACTGATTCTGCCCACGTAGCATTAAGTTTGTTCGAAAAGGGTATTCAAACAGCAGCATTAAAGGGAAGAGATCTGCCCTTCCGGTCCACCGGGTTACCTTGGGTGTGGAGTCTGAGGACACCCCCAAGGTCCCCAGAGCACACTCCACGGGATCTTAGGACCTCTGGTGAGTGGAACACAACTTCTGCCAGGAGGCAGGTTCGAACGCCAGATATCTGGGTACCTTCCCTGCAAGAGGAGAGCTTGCAGGCAGAGAGTGCTCTGACCACTGAAACTCATCAGAGAGCTAGTCTCCCAGGTCTGCTGGTAGAGACTAACAGAATCACAAGAGGAACAAGCTCTAACCAGAGACAACTATAACAACTGACTCCAGAGATTACCAGATGGTGAGAGGCAAACATAAGAATCTTACTAACAGAAGCCAAGACGACTCACCATCATCAGAACGCAGCACTCCCACCTCACCCAGTTCTGGGCACCCCAACACACCCAAAAAGCTAGACCCGGATTTAAAAACATATCTCATGATGATGGCAAAGAACACGAAGAAGGACTTTAATAACTCACTTAAAGAAATACAGGAGAACACTGCTAAAGAGTTATAAGTCCTTAAAGAAAAACAGGAAAACACAACCAAACAGGTAGAAGTCCTTAAAGAAAAACAGGAAAACACATCCAAACAGGTGATGAAAATGAACAAAACCATACTAGACCTAAAAAGCAAAGTAGACACAATAAAGAAAACCCAAAATGAGGCAATGCTAGAGATAGAAAACCTAGGAAAGAAATCTGGAACCATAGATGCGAGCATCAGCAACAGAATACAAGAGATGGAAGAGAGAATCTCAGGGGCAGAAGATTCCATAGAGAACTCCACACAACAATCAAAGAAAATGCAAAATGCAAAAAGATCCTAACTCAAAACATCCAGGAAAGCCAGGACACAATGAGAAGAAAAAACCTACGGATAATAGGAGTAGATGAGAATGAAGATTTTTCAATTTAAAGGGCCAGCAAATAAGTTCAACAAAATAATAGAAGAAAACTTCCCAAACCTAAAGAAAGAGATGCCCATGAACATTCAAGAAGCCTACAGAACTCCAAATAGCCTGGACCAGAAAAGAAATTCCTCCTGACACATAATAAGCAGAAAAACAAATGGACTAAATAAAGATAGAATACTAAAAGCAGTAAGGGAAAAAGGTCAAGTAACATATAAAGGCAGGCCTATCAGAATTACACCAGACTTTTCACCAGAGACTATGAAAGCCAAAAGATCCTGGACAGATGTTATACAGACACTAAGAGAACACAAATGCCAGCTCAGGCTACTATACCCAGCCAAACTTTCAATTACTATAGAAGGAGAAACCAAAGTATTCCACGACAAAACCAAATTCACACATTATCATTCCACGAATCCAGCCCTTCAAAGGATAATAACAGAAAAAAAAAAAACAATTCAAGGACAGAAACCACGTCCTAGAAAAAAAGAGAAAGTAATCCTTCAACAAACCTAAAAGAAGACAGCCACAAGAACAGAATGCCAACTCTAACAACACAAATAATAGGAAGCAACAATCACTTTTCCTTAATATCTCTTAATATCAATATACTCAATTCCCCAATAAAAAGACATAGACTAACAGAGTGGCTACACAAATGGAACCCAACATTTTGCTGCTTACAGGAAACCCATCTCAGGGAAAAAGACAGATACTACCTCAGAGTGAAAGGCTGAAAAACAATTTTCCAAGCAAATGGTCTGAAGAAACAAGCTGGAGTAGCCATTCTAAGATCGAATAAAATCGACTTCCAACCCAAAGTTATCAAAAAAGACAAGGAGGGACACTTCATACTCATCAAAGGTAAAATCCTCCAAGAGGAGCTCTCAATTATGAATATCTATTCTCCAAATGCAAGGGCAGCCACATTCATTAATGAAACTTTAGTAAAGCTCAAAGCACACATTGCACCTCACACAATAATAGTGGGAAATTTCAACACACCACTTTCATCAATGGACAAATCGTGGAAACAGAAACTAAACAGGGTCACAGTGAAACTAACAGAAGTTATGAAACAAAAAAAATGGATTTAAGAGATATCTACAGAACATTTTATCCTAAAACAAAAGGATATATCTTCTTCTCAGCACCTCATGGTACCTTCTCCAAAACTGACAATATAATTGGTCACAAAACAGGCCTCAACAGATACAAAAATATTGAAATCATCCCATGCATCCTATCAGATCACCATGGACTAAGGCTGATCTTCAATAACAACATAGATAATAGAAAGCCAACATTCACATGGAAACTGAACAACACTTTTTTCAATGATACCTCAGGCAAGGAAGGAATAAAGAAAGAAATTAAAGACTTTTTAGAGTTTAATGAAAATGAAGCCACAACATATCCAAACTTATGGGACACTATGAAAGCATTTCTAAGAGGAAAACTCATAGGTCTGAGGGACTCCAAAAAGAAATTAGAGAGAGCACACACTAGCAGCTTGACAACACACCAAAAAGCTCTCTCTAGAACAAAAGGAAGCAAATTCACCCAAGAGGAGTAGAAGGCAGGAAATAATCAAACTCAGGGGCAAAATCAACCAAGTGGAAACAAGAAGAACTATTCAAAGAATCAACCAAATGAGGAGCTGGTTCTTTGAGAAAATCAACAAGGTATATAAACCCTTAGCCAGACTCACTAGAGGGCACAGGGACAGCATCCTAATTAACAAAATCAGAAATGAAAAGGGAGACATAACAACAGATCCTGAAGAAATCCAAAACAACATCAGATCCTTCTACAAAAGCCTATACTCAACAAAACTGGAAAACCTGGATGAAATGGACCAATTTCTAGACAGATACCAGGTACCAAAGTTAAATCAGGATCAAGTTAATGATCTAAACAGTCCTATATCCTCTAAAGAAATAGAAGCAGTCATTAATAGTCTCCCAACCAAAAAAAAGCCCAGAACCAGATGGGTTTAGTGCAGAGTTCTATCAGACCTTCAAAGAAGATCTAATTCCAGTTCTGCACAAAGTATTCCACAAAATAGAAGCAGAAGGTACTCTACCCAATTTATTCTATGAAGTCACAATTACTCTGATACCTAAACCACAGAAATATCCAACAAAGATAGAGAACTTCAGACCAATTTCCCTTATGAATATCTATGCAAAAATCCTCAATAAAGTTCTTGCTAACCGAATGCTAAACCACAGAAATATCCAACAAAGATAGAGAACTTCAGACCATTTTCCCTTATGAATATCTATGCAAAAATCCTCAATAAAGTTCTTGCTAACCGAATCCAAGAACACATCAAAACAATCATCCATCCTGACCAAGTAGGTTTTATTCCAGGGATGCAGGGATGGTTTAATATATGTAAATCCATCAACATAATCCAATATATAAACAAACTCAAAGACAAAAACCACATGATCATCTCGTTAGATTCAGAGAAAGCATTTGACAAAATCCAAAACCCATTCATGATAAAAGTCTTGGAAAGATCAGGAATTCAAGGCCCATACCTAAACATGATAAAAGCAATCTACAGCAAACCAGTAGCCAACATCAAAGTAAATGGTGAGAAGCTGGAAGCAATCCCACTAAAATCAGGGACTAGACAAGGCTTCCCACTTTCTCCCTACCTATTCAACATTGTACTTGAAGTCCTAGCCAGAGCAATTCGACAACAAAAGGAGATCAAGGGGATACAAATTGGAAAGGAAGAAGTCAAAATATCACTTTTTGCAGATGATATGATAGTATATATGTGTGACCCTAAAGATTCCACCAGAGAACTCCTAAACCCGATAAACAGCTTCGCTGAAGTGGCTGGATATAAAATTAACTCAAACAAGTCAATGACCTTTCTCTACACAAAGAATAAACAGGCTGAGAAAGAAATTAGGGAAACAACACCCTTCACAATAGTCACAAATAATATAAAGTACCTTGGCATGACTAACTAAGGAAGTGAAAGATCTGTATGAAAAGAACTTCAAGTCTCTGAAAAAAGAAATTAAAGAAGATCTCAGAAGATGGAAAGATCTCCCATGCTCATGGATTGGCAGGATCAATGTAGTAAAAATGGCTATCTCGCCAAAAGCAATCTACAGATTCAATGCAATCCCCATCAAAATTCCAACTCAATTCTTCAATGAATTAGAAAGTGCAATTTGCAAATTCATCTGGAATAACCAAAAACCTAGGATAGCAAAACTCTTCTCAATGATAAAAAAACCTCTGGTGGAATCACCATGCCTGTCCTAAAGCTGTACTACAGAGCAATTGTGATAAAAACTGCATGGTACTGGTATAGTGACAGACAAGTTGATCAATGGAATAGAATTGAAGACCCAGAAATGATCCCACACACCTATGGTCACTTGATCGTTGACAAGGGAGCTAAAACCACCCAGTGGTAAAAAGACAGCATTTTCAACAAATGGTGCTGGCACAACTGGCGGTTAACATGTAGAAGAATGCGAATTGATCCATTCCTATTTCCTTGTACTAAGGTTAAATCTAAGTGGATCAAGGAACTCCACATAAAACCAGAGACAGTGAAACTTATAGAGGAGAAAGTGGGGAAAAGCCTCGAAGATATGGGCACAGGGGAAAAAATTTCCTGAATAGAACAGCAATGGCTTATGCTGTAAGATCGAGAATTGACAAATGGGACCTCATAAAATTGCAAAGCTTCTGTAAGGCAAAGGACACCGTCAATAAGACAAAAGGGCCACCAACAGACTGGGAAAGGATTTTTACCTATCCTAAATCAGATAGGGGACTAATATCTAATATATATAAAGAACTGAAGAAGGTGGACTCCAGAAAATCAGATAACCCCGTTAAAAATGGGGCTCAGAACTAAACAAAGAATTCTCATCCGAGGAATACTGAATAGCTGAGAAGCACCTGAAAAAATGTTCAGCATCCTTAATCATCAGGGAAATTCAAATCAAAACAGCCCTGAGATTCCATCTCACGCCAGTCAGAATGGCTAAGATCAAAATTCAGCTGACAGCAGATGCTGGTGAGGATGTGGAGAAAAAGGAACACTTCCATTTTTGGTGGGATTGCAAGCTTGTACAACCACTCTGGAAATCAGTCTGGCGGTTCCTCAGAAAATTGTACATAGTACTACAGGAAGTTCCTGCAATACCTCTCCTGGGCATATATCCAGAAGATGTCCCAACCGGTAAGAAGGCACACATGCTCCACTATGTTCATAGCAGCCTTATTTATAATAGCCAGAAGCTGGAAACAACCCAGATGTCCCTCAACAGAGGAGTGGATACAGAAAATGTGGTACATTTACACAATGGAGTACTACTCAGCTATTAAAAAGAATGAATTTATGAAATTCCTAGGCAAATGGTTGGACCTGAATGGCATCATCCTGTTGAGGTAACCCAATCACAAAAGAACTCACATGATATGTACTCACTGATAAGTGGATATTAGCCCAGAAACTTAGAATACCCAAGATACAAGATACAAAGCACATGAAACTCAAGAAGTTTGAAGACCAAAGTCTGGACACTTTGCCCTTTCTTAGAATTGGGAACAGAACACCCATGGAGGGAGTTACAGAGACAAAGTTTGGAGCTGAGACAAAAGGATGGACCATCTAAAGACTACCATATCCGGGGATCCAGCCTATAATCAGCCGCCAAACGCAGACACCATTGCATACACTTCAAGATTTTGCTGAAAGGACCCTGATATAGCTGTCTCGTGTGAGACTATGCCGGGGCCTAGCAAACACAGAAGTGGATGCTCACAGTCAGCTATTGGATGGATCACAGGGCCCCCAATGGAGGAGCTAGAGAAAGTATCCAAGGAGCTATAGGGATTTGCAGCCCTATAGGTGGAACAACAATATGAACTAACCAGTATCCCCTGGAGCTCGTGTCTCTAGCTGCATATGTATCAGAAGATGGCCTAGCTGGCCATCAGTGGAAAGAGAGGCCCATTGGTCGTGCAAACTTTATATGCCTCAGTACAGGGGAACCCCAGGGCCAAGAAGTGGGAGTGGGGGTGTAGGGGAGTCGGGGGAGGGTATGGGGGACTTTTGGGATAGCATTGGAAATGTAAATGAGGAAAATACATAATAAAGAAAATTATTTAACAAAAAAAGAGATCTGTTCAGTCCTATTATTTTGTGCATCCTGCCCTCAGAGACCCAGCCTACTGGAGTCCTCTGGCAGGGCGCCCCTTTGCTATGGATACATCCCAAGATTTCACCCACAAAAATCTTGTCTTATTACCCTGCCTCAGTAGCACAATTGGCCTTGATTGGCCTACAACAATATATTCAATATTTTGGCAATCCCCCTCAGGAATTGATTGTTCCATATAATATGAAGCAAATAGAAGTATTATCAGTATTATCAGTTGATGATTTGGCAATTTTGGGATGTAGCTTTGTGGGGAAGATGGATAATCATTTCCCTAAGGATCCCATTTTGCAGCTGATTACAGCTCATCCAGTTGTTTTTCCATGAATTACTTCTCGAGTGCCAGTGCCTGATGCCCCTTTAATTTTTACAGATGGATCTAAAACAGGCTGTGGAGCATATTTGGTCCATGGCTCCACGCTAGTAATTTTACAGTTTCCCCCTGCTTCTCCCCAAGTTATTGAGTTGCAGATTGTTATAAAAGTTTTTGAATTGTATTCTGAATCTTTTAATTTAATTTCAGATAGTCAGTATGTGGTTAATTCGTTAGCAGTGCTGGAAGTGGTGGGGAAGGTGAATTTTCGATCCACTATAGGGGATTTGTTAAATTGCAATACTTAATTTTAAATAGAAGTTCTCCATTTTTGTCCAACACATTCGAGCTCATACAGGTTTGCCTGGCTCTTTAGCAGAGGGCAATGATTTGGTTGATAAAGCTGCTAGAGCTGCTTCTGCCTTTTTGATTCAAACACCTGTAGAACTGGCTTGTGAATTTCATTCACAGTTTCATGTGAATTCCAAAACACTTTCTTCTTGATTTCATATTACTAGAGCAGAGGCAAGAGATATTGTTACGGCTTGCAAAGCCTGTGCCCCCTATTGCCTCAGGCAAGTGTGGGAGTAAACCCTTGCGGCCTGCTTCCTCTCCACATTTGGCAAATGGATGTGATTCATTTTTCAGAATTTGGTAAACTGCAATTTGTTCATGTTTCTGTAGATACAGCCTCTGGGGTGTTGTTTGCCTCCCTGCATACTGGTGATAAGGCATGCCATGTCATTGACCATTGCTTTGAGGCATAGGGTGCATGGGGTCAGCCCAGAGAGCTTAAGACTGATAATGGACCTACTTATACTTCAGCTTCTTTTGTTTCCCTTTGTAAAATGATGGGTGTCCGCTTGGTGCACGGTATACCCTACAATCCTCAGGGCCAGGGCATCATTGAAAGAGCCCATCCCACTCTGAAAGAGTGTCTAATAAAACAGAAAGGGGGAGTAGCCTCTGGCGCTACTCCTAGGGAGAAATTAGTCATTGCTCTCTTTACCTTGAATTTTTTGAATAAAGATAAAAATGATTTGACTGCTGCAGAACGGTTTGCCAATCCCAAGGCATCCTACAAAGGCACAGTCATGTGAAAGGATGTTCTGAGTCGACAATGGCGTGGGCCCGATCCTGTGTTGGTCTGAGTGAGAGGGTCTGTTTGTGTGTTTCCACAGGATCATCGCCAGCCGCTGTGGGTTCTGGAGTGATTGACGAGGGTAGTTCAAGATGGACAGAGTTTCCCTGATGAAGCTCCTTCTGGGGGTGATGATGCTGCCTGCAGTGATGACTGGAGATCTACGATGGGCCCCCTTTTGTAGGGGTATTCGAGATTCGCTGCCCCCATGGACCGGCTGCCAGTCTAGGAAAGCTGTGTGTGCCATGAAAAAATATTTTACCTTTTCCCCTTATATTAGTACCAGTCATAGTCAAATGTTTTTAGGGTTTAATTGGATGTATCAAAATCCAGCCCAGAGAGGGGCAAGCAATCCCTTTAATGTTTGGCTGTTGTGTGGGATAAATTGGGAGTTGTACAGATGTATGTTGATGGGGGGGGGCGTGGGGAAATGCTAGCTTTTATTGGAATGGATCTGTATAATTTGAGTCTGTATTTGGCCTCCTTTTGTATTTTTAGTTTATAATGGTAGTTATTTTGATGATGTTGTAGAATGTAAGGAGGATAGTTGTTTTTATAGTATGTGTTGGTTGGAATGCTTCTATGTTTTCTTTAGCTATTGTGATCAGAATGCCTAGATTGTTACCATGGCCCATACAGGCCCCTTCGGTTATGACCTTGTTTAGACCCAATAGAGATTTTGGGATAGTCCATATCAATTCCACTCGGGTGGAGGTATCCATGGCTGAAGGACTTGCAAATTAGATTGCCACTGCTATGTCACACCTGAAGGAATGGGCCGGTATTGGTGGATTGCCACTGTGCTGTGTGCTCATAAGTGTCCTGGCCTTTTGGTGCATCTGCCACATGCAACATCACCATCGCAGGGCTCAAGCTCTGTTGATACAAGCCTTTGCAGCTGTGGAGATGTGACAATCTCCTCAAGTGTGGCTTGGCATGCTAGAGAAGTAGTCAATGACGGGTAAGAATCCCTGGACTTGTTACCAACCTAAGACAGGGACCAGACCACTGCTGTCTGTCTTCCAATGACAGGTAAAGAGCATTGTTGCGGGGGGTAACCTAAGACAGACATTCTTTCTGCCAATTTAAAGAATAAGGGGGAGATGTGAGGAGCGGGTGTGGCCACGGCCCCAAGATGGTGCCTGGGACTGCTGCCAAGTCTTATGACTGGCACCTGACTTCCTCATATCCCTCAAGATAGCCACGTACCTTGAGCTGCATTGCACAGATGCGCCATGATGTAAGATTGGATGATGTGACAAATGTAGTCCTGAGCCGATGATCTATGCCTACGTGGACTGGGGTGATAGGGAGTGGACGAGAGGGGATAAAGGGGATGGCTGAGAGAGGTTGGGGCATTCTTTTTTCCTGCACATTGTAAAGTTCCTGAATAAACTGCTTTGAGAAGGACATCGGTTTTGTCACTTCTTTTCTGCTGGTCAGAGACTGTAGCAACACCTAGACCTTGTTTCCAGTGCTAGACTGGGAAAATCTTTTCCAACTTGAAATACTGGTTTGAATATGCTTGGCCCCTGGGAAGTGACACTATTAGGAGGTATGGCCTTATGGAGGAGGTGTAGCCTTGTTAGAGGAAGTGTTTCACTATGGGGTGGGGCTTTGAGGTCTCATATATATATTCAAGTCTGGCCAGTGTGATCCAGAACCTCCTCCTAGCTGCCATTGGATCAGGACATAGAGCTCTCAGCTCCTCCGGCACCATGTCTGCCTGTGGGCTGCCATGCTTTCCACTGTGATGATGATGGACCAAACCTCTGAAACTGTAAGTGAGCCCCAATTAAATGTTTTCCTTTATATGAGTTGCCTTGGGTTTTTCAGGACTCTGCAAGGGTAGCTGGGGTGAATTTGCACCAAGGCAGCAGCATAGTCGCCACAGTTCCATCTTCGTCTCCGCGATGTTGCCCTTAGCCAAAAACGCACTAAGCCATCTCCAAGTTCTAAGCATTCAGCAAGTAGTGGCAAGGCAGAACCACCAGAAGAGGACACCTAGTTTCCATGGCAAATATGGGAATGCTATATTAGCAGGTGGAGCCATCTTCTGTGTTTCTACATGGACATATACAGCTCCACAAATTGGAATAGAATGGAACATGTCCCCTGTTGGCAGAGTCACCCCAAAGGAATGGAGAGATCAGTAGTCATGCCAGCTGGTACAATAATCAAGGAATTGTATAAAACCAACTCATAAGTGAATGCCAAGTCAAAGAATCATGTACTCATTATACTATGGCAGATTGAAGAACAAATAAAGAAATAAAGTACCTTAAAAAAAAAAAGAATTGCCTTGGTCACGATGACTCTTCACAGTAATGAAACCCTAAGACAAATAGTATTTATTCCCACAAAACGTAAGTGAATGTGATGATTTGAATGATGTGTGCCTCATAAGTCTTGGGCTCTTGAGTACTTGGTCCCTAGTTTATGGCTGCTTAGGGAGGATTCAGAGATGTGGCCTTGCTGGAGTAAGGATGTCACTGGAGGTGGACTTTGAGATGTTTGAAGACTCATGACATTTTCCCAATGTGTTCTCTGTCTTCTGCTTGCATGCAGAGATGTAAGACCTCAACTGTTTCTGCTACCATGCTTTTTTGCTCCAGTATCTTGGATTCTAGCCCTCTGATACCATAAACCCAGTGAAACACTTTATTTTATAAGTTGCCTTGGTCATTGTGTCTTACCACAGCAATAATTAATATAGTAAATTAAGCACAGCTCTGCCATATAGAGCTTTGTAAGCTTCCACTTTTTATTATCATATCAACTCTTACAGTTCTGTGTTCTCTTAATTAAACTGTAACCCAAGCCAGAGCTTTACCAGTAGATCTTGGCACAATGGTCCCAGATCAATGAATCTTCTATTATTCTTCTTATCCAGTCCTGACCGTTGAACCCATTTGTGTATTTAAGGCTTTAGATTCTCAGGGGCAGCTGAGCCAAAGGACCCTGCCTGTCTTGTCAATCTTTATCTGAGTAACTTCCATGATTGTTGGTGTGGGCAGTTTCAGATCTTATTTTTTCATGATAATCTTTTTTATTTTCCTCAGATAGTTGTCTCCAATTGGTAAATATAGCAAAATTGTTTGGAGTCCCCTCGAGACTGTGATGTAGTATTTTTGTCTTCTTTCTTCATTTTTTTTTTTTTAAATACAGAGTCTCCTGCAGCCTGGGCTAACACTGACTGCTCTGTGAAGCTGAGGATGACCTTGGACTTTTGATCTTCCTGTCCCATCTCCCCATGGCTGTAATTACAGGCATGTGGCACCACCACACCAGCTTTTATGCAGTGATGTGACCCAGTGCTCGGTGCAGGCTATACAAGCAACTGAACTACATACCCACTCCCATGTCCTTTATTTTAATTTCCATTCTTTTCTCTCTTGGCACTATGGATTCTTTCCCAGAGCCCTTGCTAAGCATACACAGTGATGGGGGCAGGCGATAGAGCAGGTCAGGGCACAGACCCTCTGGTATTAGGAGGAGGGAACCCTAGAGGGCTCAGAGGAAGGAAATCCAAAGGCAGCCATGTGGACTGGTCAGTGTCCAGTCAGGCTACCTGCAAGCCAGAGAGCTCTCTCTGCATACATGAAGACGGACACACTTCACAAGCAGCCCTGCCCTCCCCTCTCATTCTTTTATTTTTTTTTTTTACTTGTTTTTATTTTTTGGTTTTTTCAACACAGGGTTTCTCTGTGTAGCCCTAGCTGTCCTGGAACTCAGTCTGTAGACCAGGCTGGCCTCAAACTCAGAAATTTGCCTGCCTCTGCTTCCCAAGTGCTGGGATTAAAGGCATGTGCCACCACGCCCGGCTCCCCTCTTATTCTTGCCAACACTGCTTACTTGGTAATCCAGGATCCCCCTCACAATGTATGTAACTGCATATGGATGACAAAAAGGAAAATCCCATTATCCTATTTAAATACCTGTTTTACTGTACTGCTTGTTCCCTAATTTTCCCCTTAAAGAAGACAAACAAGAGTTCTTTTTTTCAGCCAGGTGTGGTGGCACATGCCTTCAATCCCAGCACTCAGGAGGCAGAGGCAGGCAGATTTCTGAGTTCAAGGCCAGCCTGGTCTACAAAGTGAGTTCTAGGACACCCTGTCTCGAAAAACAAAACAAGAGTTTCTCTCTCTCTCTCTCTCTCTCTCTCTCTCTCTCTCTCTCTCTCTCTCTCTCTCTCTCTCTCTCTCTCTCTCTCTCTCTCTCTCTCTCTCTCCCCAGAAGAGGGCATCAGATCTCGTTAAGAATGGTTGTGAGTCACCACGTCACCATGTGGTTTCTGGGACTTGAACTCAGGACCTTTCGGAAGAGTAGTCCGTGCTCTGAACCATTGAGCCATTGTGGGACTGAGAAAAACTGTCTGTGTTCTGGTTGAGCGAGGCTTACTCTGGAAACCCGGTAGAAAACCCTACAAGGGACGGAACAGTGAGCTATACCCCTAGACCCAAACGTCTGACACCATGAGCCCTCAACTCCATCTTTCTGTGGCCATCAGTCACGTAGGCTGTCCAGGTTCCACCCTCACAGTTACCTGACAATAGTCAGATATGCTCCTCCCCACAGTTACTTGGCAACAGCAAGGTAGCCCAGCCTACTATAAAAGGGATTGCTTGGCCCCTCCTCCCTCTCTTGCTTCTCCAGTCTCTTCTCTCTCTCTCTCTTTGCCCCCTTTCTTTCCCTCCTTCTTCCCTCTCTCCACATGGCCATGGCTGGCCTCTACTTCTCTACCTTTACTCTCTCTCCCTGTTTTCTACAATAAAGCTCTAAAACCATGGACGTCTCTGTCTCTGCTCATCAAGACCCATGCTAGAACAACAGAATAGGCCTTCCCCTAAAGAGCCCAGCGGGAGGCCTTCTTGCTCTCTAGCCTCAGCAGCCAGCCAACCCTAGCCACCGTCAAGCTAGCAGCCTGAGCTAGCCATACTCTCCCCTGTGCCTTCTTCCCCTGCCCCTTTTCCTTTAGGGCCTGGGGCAGACCCAGCCAGGTCCTGGGGGCCCCACACATTCTCAGTTCGTCCGAGGTGTCCAGCAACATCCTGCGATGCCCAAGAGCTAGAACCTGTCATCCCTGGACTCCATGAGGCCCAGGGACCCTGGACTGTCCCCTCTCTACCTCGGTGGACTGGAGTTCCGTGGCTTCCCACAGCCGGAAGCCCACCTGGGCAGCATGGAGACCTTGCAGCAGTCCCCCTCTTCCACCTGCCCAGAGTCCTGGAACTCTGGTGGGACGAGGGTCATCTCTCCCACCCCCTTTATTTCCCCACGACCATCGCCCACAAGCCATCTCATCAGCCCAAAGCAAATTATATATATTTTCAAATGTATTTTTTTAATGCTGTTTTCCTGAAGAAGCCTCAGCGTCATCTCTTTCTTTGGAATCCTACAACAGCCCTGAAAGCAGAAGGTCCAGTCTTGTCAAGGCCGGAAGCTAGAAATGTCCGTGTCCTTATCATATTGGAGGCCGGAGGACTCTAGTTCCTGGTATGACTCCTGGATGATTTCAGGGTCTAAACTTCTGACCGTGGGACATGCCAGCAGTCTTTGAAGCCACTGAAACTGTGGACCCCACCTCCCATTTCCCTATAAACATTAGAAAGGTAAGCCTTAGCTTTGCTACTCTTTAGGCCTTAAACTATCCTGTGAAAAGGTGGGGATGCCTAGGCTCTGTTGAGGTCCATGAAGGGAAAGCTCTTATCTTCTGGTCAAAAGAATGGAATCCTCTGGCCCTAGTAGAAAAGTAACATTCTGGTCTCCTGTGAAGATAAACACGTTACATAGTATTGTCTCCTCTCTTAAGAGTTATTGTCTCCTCTCTTAAGAGTTAACCCAAGCCGGGCAGTGGTGGCGCACGCCTTTAATCCCAGCCCTTGGGAGGCAGAGGCAGGCGAATTTCTGAGTTCGAGGACAGCCTGGTCTACAAAGTGAGTTCCAGGACATCCAGGGGAACACAGAGAAACCCTGTCTCAAAAAAAAAAAAAAAAAAAAAAAAAGTTAATCCAGCTGGGCCTGTCAATCAGTCACCTGATCAGGAAAATAATTTTTTATGTTTTTTGGTTTTTCGAGACAGGGTTTCTCAGCATAGCCCTGGCTGTCCTGGAACGCAATTTGTAGACCAGGCTGGCCTCGAACTCAGAAATCCGCCTGCCTCTGCCTCCCGAGTGCTGGGATTAAAGGCGTGTGCCACCACGCCCGGCTCCAGTTATTTCTTAATAACTATTTAAAAATTTTCACCTTCATGAGATAAGAACTCTGACTGGTCCTAGGACTTTTCATGTTAGTTTATTAATTGATTTAATGCTTTATAACTTCTATGAGAGAAGACAGAAAAAGGTACATCTCAAACTGTACTTCCATTTTGCAGTAGCAAAGATTTAATTTAATGTGTATGTCCTTGACCATCACATTTACCATGATGGGCACTAAGTATATTCAGCAGTTGAACATTGTGCTGTCTAGTCTTTTTTTTTTTTTTTTTTAAAGATTTATTTATTATATGTAAGTACACTGTAGCTGTCTTCAGACACTCCAGAAGAGGGCGCCAGATCTCGTTGCGGATGGTTGTGAGCCACCATGTGGTTGCTGGGATTTGAACTCTGGACCTTCGGAAGAGCAGTCGGGTGCTCTTACCCACTGAGCCATCTCACCAGCCCTGTGCTGTCTAGTCTTATATCAACTTACCATACAAACCAAGAATTATCTGAATTGAGAAAATGCCTCCATAAGACTAGGCTATAGACAAGCCTGTAGGGCATTTCTTAAATTAGTGATTAATAAGGCCCAGCCCATAGAGTGTGGTGTCATCTCTGGGCTGGTAGTACTGGGAATTATAAGAAAGCAGGCTGAGCAAATCATGGGAAGCCAATCAGCAGACAAGTAGACAGCACCTCTCAGTGACCTTTGCATCAGCTTCCACCTCTAGGTTCCTGTCCTATTTGAATTCCTGTCCTGACTTCCTTCTATGATTAACAGTGCTGTGGAGTGTAAGCCAAGTGAACCTTTTCCTTTCTAACTTGTTTTTGGTTATGGTGATTCACTGAAGCACTAGAAACCCTACCTAGGACAAATATCCTAGCCATATAAGAACTAGCCCCTGAACTATATGCCCAAAATATGACATGCATTTGCTGCATTTATCTGAGACATTCCACGTGCCGTGTTAAAGGGAAAAAAAGCTGCAACAAATATCCTTTTGCAGATTTTAATTGGCTTTATTTGCAAGTTCTCAAATCAGACATGAGTCTAGACTAGAAACTGGTTCAGAATGTTCCACTTCACCACTTAGGCAGGGTATATTTATAGCCAGAGGAATGGAAATAATGTACGGAACACGGAAAGGAGGTGCAGACATAGCCCAGCTGTATACAGCTTTGCTGCATTATTGGAATGTTTGAACAGTTGGCCACTGAGGCTCAGCTAGTTTTTGTAAGAGTAGGCAACAAGCCATTTGCATGATACAATGTGCATAGAAAAAACTTTAAGTGAAATTGAAATCGAGAGCCTGCTTTAGATTAAACTCCACAGGGGAAAGCCTTTTTCTCAGCATAAACATACTTGACAGTGGCTTCGATCTAGCTTAGTAGACTGGTTGTTCCTTCTGCGTTTGAGGATCAAATCTAGCCTTCTGTGATGTCAATCTAAAAGATATGCTGAGGCACAGCAAATATGAGAGCAGAGAGTTTGTCAGAGCTAGAATGAGCAGAGGAAAACAGGAAGAAAAGAGAAAAAGGCAGAGTTGAAGATGTTACATGGGTATAGTGTGTGTTACACAATCATTGATTCTGCGTTGGGATCCTCAGCACCCAGTATGGTGAACATCTGTCATCCTGCTGCAGGTAGACAGAGGCATGAGGATCCCTGGCCAACCATCCTAGCCAGTTGGTGAGCTCAACACTCAGTAAGAGACCCTGCTTAAAAAATTAAAGTAGATGCTGTTGTTGTGTTAAACAGCCACACTGTCAAACTGGCTTCTGTATCGGTTACTTTTCTACTGCTTCAATAAAACACCATGTCCAAGGTAATCTGGAGAAGAAAGCATTTATTTGAGCTTATGGTTCCAGAGGGCCAGACTGCATGATGGCAGAGTAGAGGCGTGGTGGCAGGAGCAGAAAGCTGAAGACTCACATCTTGAACAGCGTGCATGAAGTAAACAAAGTGAACTAGAAATGGCACATGTGCAAGGCAGTGGTGGCACACGCCTTTAATCCCAGCACTTTGGGAGGCAGAGACAGGCAGATTTCTGAGTTCGAGGCCAGCCTGGTCTACAGAGTGAGTTCCAAGACAGCCAAGGCTACTCAGAGAAACCCTGGCTTAGGGAAAAAAAAAACAACAAACAGAAATGGCACATGTTTTCCAACTCTTACGGCCTACCTCTAGCTGCATCCTTCCTCCAACAAGGCCACATCTCCACAACCTCCCCAAACAGTGCTGCCAACTGGAACCATATATTCAAATACTATGGGACTATGGGGAACATCTCATTGAAACCACCATGCCTTCTAAAGTGCCCTTATTTATGTTTATTTCTGTAGATTTGGGTTCCTGTTAACTTTGGTCAGAGGAGCTTCTCTTTCTGGTAGCAGGTAAGGCAGAGACTCCTACCTGACGGAGATGCTCCATGGGTTGACCAAGCCAGCTCAGTCAGTCAATGGGGTTTTCAGGGAGGGAGCAAGGACTGAAGAGAAAAAGACAGTTAGGAAACACTATAACGACTTCAGCCACTTCAGAAGCTGAACCGGGTTTATTTGTTTTAATCTGCTTTTATATCATTCTAGGTACATACAAAGAATATGGTCAGTCGTAAGTAAACAAAGTAGTCAAAGAACAATGCATAAAGCCGGGCGTTGGTGTCCCATGCCTTTAATCCCAACACTTGGGGGGCAGAGGCAGGAGAATTTCTGAGTTCGAGGCCAGCCTGGTCTACAAGGTAAGTTCCAGGACAGCCAGGGCTACACAGAAAAACCCTGTCTCGAAAAACCAAAAAAAAAAAAAAAAAAAAGAAAAAGAAAAAGAAAAAGAAAAAAAGAGAACAATGCATAAACAAAATAATCAAGGAACAAACAAGGCAATATTCAAAGTAATCAAACACGGCAACAAACAAAGTCCTGTGGTCACTATGTCTAGGAGTTTATCAGGATGGCCAAGATACAAGGCATATAAAGCCTACTTCATTGTCCTAGTGTAATGTCAAATTCCTGCCAAATTCCTAGAAGTGGTCCCCAAAGCTCTCCACAATGGATAAAGTGTCAAATATAACTATGAGAATCGCCTATACTAACGTTCCTCATGCAAGGCTCGGGGAACATCAAGAAAGAACAGGCAGAAAGACTGCAAGAGATGACAGATGAGGATGGCTGTAATAGCTGTAACAAATGAGCAGACTTCTCGGTGTGACATTGCTGCACACACCAACCTGCTGGTACATGCACAAGACCAAGCTCATCAGAATTCCAGCATGGATTACAGAGGGGCCTCCACCCTTGGGAGAGGAGCTAATAGCAATTGACGGTTTCTGAGGGAAAGCGGTTAATTTTCCTTTGGGGAAGTAGGTTGCCTGTGCCCCAGTGGATGGCCCTGTATCCATGCACAGATGGCAACAGTGATTGGACTCGGGGTTATTAATGTCAACACAGAAGAGGAGGTCATGAAGCTGGGAGAGTGGCAGGGTTGGGTAGGGCATTGGCGTGTGTAGACTGACAGTGTAACTGTCCCACGTTATGGCAAGGGGAAGATAATTGTAGATCTGAGAAAGAGAACAGCCAGAGGCACCTGGAAGAGTCCAGAGCAGAGAGAAAAAGTAGCAGACTGGACATGGCCATGACAGAAGTAGGAACAGAGCAGAAGGGGGGGGGGGTGGGGACAGAGAGAGAGAGAGAGAGAGAGAGAGAGAGAGAGAGAGAGAGAGAGAGGAGAGAGAAGGAGAAGGAGAGGAAGAGAGATAAAAATAGCCAAAATAGCAGGGTTATAAGGAGAATGAGAGGCTTGGGGGAGGGAAGCCTGTGAGTTGGAGGGAGGTTAGGGGAGCAGAGGAGGTGAGAAGAGCTCAGATGCTGGCATGGCCTCTGAAATGTGTAAGTTGTACTTGTGATGCTGAACCTGGAGGCCAGCATGGCCTTTGATATACTCCTAGGCACCATAGAGAGCCATTCATCCTTTTTGACTTTTGGAATTTTGTGAAACGGAGTTTCCTTTGGACCTGACATAGGGGATTTTGGGGGTGGGGATAATGGCAGGTAGATATGATCACAATGCACTGTGTAAATGTATGAAGCCTCAAATAATACATAGAAATACTATCTTAAAAAGGAAGGTGGAGATTAGAGGAAGCCATCTGGCTTTGACTCTGACTTCTGCATAAAAATACAGACACAAGCATCAGCACACACATCAAGACAAACACACATCAAGACAAACACAACACAAAAACCAGGCTGACAAGGAGTTAAGCACTGTGTCATGTGGAAGAAAAGACAACTGCGTAGAGAACAGGCACACTGTGGTCTTTCCCATTCTAGAAAATGGTCAAATGAAAGCGAGTGGTTGGATGTGGTTAAAGAGCACGAAGTCTGGGAACTAACGCTGTATCCTACGAGTAACAGAATTTAGGGCTGGGGTAGCAGCTCCAGTTAAGGAGGTGAAAGGACACGCTGTTCTAAGGAAGGTGAGGCCCTCCATCCTGCAGAGAAGCTCCTTAAGTTCCAAAAGTAAACAACCCAGAGGCTTCCTTCCTCTCTCTGACCCCCTCCCTGCTCCTCAGGTAGCCCTGAGTATCCTGGAACTTACTATTAGACCAATCTGGCCTTGAATTTAGATCCGCCTGCCTCTGCCTCCCCAGTTCTGGGATTGAAGATGGGCACCACCTCCTGGCTATATCAGTAAAGATTTTAAAGGAGAAAAAAAAAAAAAAAACCAAAAAACCAAACCAAAACAAACAAACAAAAAAAAAACAAAAGCCCTTTAACTGCAGAGGTTTGTTTGATGGAATAGTTTCTACATATTAGAAAACCAAAAGCTAGAAATTACTAACATCTTTTAGTTTATATTTGAAAATGAATATTACACACTCTCACAGGAATATACAATGTTATTAACTGACTGGTTACAAAATGGTTACAAAGAAACAAGTCTTAATGATTACTATTTATTTCTTTTTCAAGGGGGGGGGGATGCTAGGGGGTGGGGGTGTTTCTCTGCATAGCCCTGGCTGTCCTAGAACTCACTCTGTGGACCAGGCTGGCTTGGAACTCAGAGATCTGCCTGCTTCTGCCTCCCTGAATGCTGGGATTAAATGTATAAACCACTACCACCTGGCCCCTTTTCTCCCTCTCCCTCTCCCTCTCCCTCTCCCTCTCCCTCTCCCTCTCCCTCTCCCTCTCCCTCTCCCTCTCCCTCTCCCTCTCCCTCTCCCTCTCCCTCTCCCTCTCCCTCTCCCTCTCCCTCTCCCTCTCCCTCTCCCTCTCCCTCTCCCTCTCCCTCTCCCTCTCCCTCTCCCTCTCCCTCTCCCTCTCCCTCTCCCTCTCCCTCTCCCTCTTCCTTTCCCCCTCCACTTCCCCCTCCCCCTCCTCCTCCCTCCCCCTCCTCCTCCCTCCCTCTTTCCCTTTCTCCCTTCCTTTCCTCCAGCCCTTTCTTCTTCCTATTCCTCTTCCTCTTCTTTTCCTCCTTCCCTTGCTTCTCCCCTCCTTCTCTTTCCCCTCCTCCTTCTCCCCCTCCTTCTTCTTTCCCAGAAACAAACCTTCACAAATAGGACTTTTCAGATGTCACTAAGAAACATTTGCATTGCATAGAGAGTCTTGGACTGGTGGTTCGCATCCACAGGCTCCTCAGTCACAGTGCTATCTCAGAACTACCGTCTTTACCATGGACCACATGAGTTTTCCCAATTCACACTTGGGTTTGCACTTGTCCTTTCCAACGACCACTCTTTGGAAAAGGATAAGTGGACTGGCAAGCCTTTTCTATGTCTTTCCCAGTGTTGTCTACTATCAATTTATTATTATCTTGTTGGTGGTGGTTTGGTTTGGTTGTTTTGAGACGGGATCTCAGTGTGGAGCTCTGGCTGTTCAGAACCTCCCATTTCAACCAGGCTGGCCTCAGACTTACAGAGATCTGCCTGCCTGTGCCTCCCAGGTGCTGGAATTAAAGGTGTGCACCATCATGGTTGGCTTACAATGAGCCCCCTTTTTTTCCTAGTCATTTGTACCTTTCCAGTAATGATTTCCATCATCTTCTAGATCCGATAGACATGTTGGTGCTGGCATAAGATGTCTTGTGTATCTGGGTTTTGCTTTCTTCTTCTCTTCCTTCTTCTTCTTCTTCTTCTTCTTCTTCTTCTTCTTCTTCTTCTTCTTCTTCTTCTTCTTCTTCTTCTTCCTCCTTCTCTTCCTCTTTCTTCTTCTTCAGTAAAACCAGCATGGAAAAACAGTCATTGGTGTCTTGACATCAACGTGAGCTTCAATCATGGCCTGTCATATTTTGACCATGTTCAGGGTAACTGGCATAGCCCACAAAAGTTAGTCTGACAGTTTTGCCCTTCAAGTAATTAGCTTGGAGTTTCTAAATGCAACTTCATCATTCTGTCCTGAAACAAGGCTCACTTCAAACAAACGAGCCTCCTGACCATCACGTGTAATTTTGGTTCCTTGAGTCATTGTGACTAGAGTTTGCCAATGTTCCTAATATTGAATTAGCTGGGATTTTCATATCAAACTAATCTCTCTTAAAGAATGGATCAGTTGGGCCTGGTGGCACGTGCTTTTAATCTCAGACTCTCAGAGGCAGAGGCAGGTGGATCTCTCTGTGAGTCTGAGGCCAGCCTGGTTTACATAGGGAGTTCCCAGACAGCCTGTTTCAAAAACAAAACCAACAAAAAAAACAAAAGGAAAAAAAAATCCTGGCCGGTGGTGTCGCATGCTGTTAATCCCAGCACTCATACATGGGAGGCAGAGGTAGGTGGATCAAGGCCATATACAAAGCAAGTTCCATGATGGCCTGGGCTACACATAGAGACCCTGTTTTAAGAAAGAAAGAGGGGTGAGAAGGAGGGAAAAAGAAAGAGAGAGAAGAAGAAAAAGAGAGAAAATGACCAACATTTTCTTCTTGGCTCCCTTCCTGTCACTTTTCGTAGGCACTTGTTCTTGCTAACCGACATGGTTAAAAGGGCTTGGTTTTGTTTTTGATGCAGGGTCCTCTATGGAGCCTTGGCTGGCCTGGAATTTGCTGCATAGACCAGGTTGGTCTTGAAATTGTGGTGATCTTCCTGTCTCTGCCTTCCCAGAGCTAGTCTTGCAGGTACGTGCCAGGCTTCAAAATAAAACCTCTAGTTAATTCTTTTGGCCTTTCAGACACATGCCAGTTCATTACGTTAATAAAATGCACTAACAGATGTTAGGCAGAAACAGTCACATCTGGGACATGTAAAGCACTATTCTAAGTCTCTGGGGGAAGCAAAAGCAATATTGATTCATCTTCCCCCAAAGCCTGGCTCACTAGCCATCTCATTTAGTCTGTTTAATTCCTTTAAGCTGAATATTTTGTGCATAAGAGAAGCACCAATTATTTTAGTTGCCTTGGGAATATTAAACAGAGCTACAAGACCAAGGGGAGTGTTGCAAACAGAAACTCATAAGAAAAACTTGACGAAGTCTTGTGGCTAGAATTATATTTTTTCGGCCGAATGGGTGATAAATCTTGAATTGCCTGTGTCGTGAAGCCACTTTGAATTATAGGTCTCTTTGGGCCTTTCTACAGTCTAAACTTGGTTCTTTCAGAGAAGGGATGGAATGTACATTCATAGGTAAGTGGGGAAGCCCCAAGATATTCCAGTCTTCTGCATACCTTTCATTTTTAATTTTGTTTTATTCTCCTAAGCCAAGTTTTCTAAGAAAACAAAAACAAAACCTGCTGGTTTCCTGTCAACGGATTGTTATATTTGCATTATGCCTAGCTTCTTTTATTATATTTATTTATTTATCTATCATTCATGTGTGTGCACATGTGCTTGTCACAGAGCAAGGGTGGCTGTCAGAGGGTAATTTCAAGTAGTGGGTTCTCTCCCTCTACTATATGGGTGTTGGGGATGGAACTCAGGTCATCAGGCTTGGTGGCAGGCATCTTTACCTGTTAAACTATCTTGCTAGCTTCTTAAAAATAGACCAAACTGGGGAGATGGACAAAGTCCTTGCTGTGCAAACAATGAGGCCCAGCACCTATGTAAAAAACTGGGTCAGGTGACACATATTTGTAAATCCAGTGACAGAGGGTGAGGAGAAACGAAAACAAGAGGCTCCTTGGACTTGGTGGGCAGCCATACTAGCCACAACAGTGGACTGCAGGCTCAGTAAGAGACCCTGTCTCAAAAAACAAAGTGGACAGTGTTAGTGGAAGACACGTGACATGACTTCCGACCTCCACAATGTATTCATGGGCAAGCACCCCTGCAGACATATTTGCACATACATGTGTGCAACATACATACACAAACACATACACATGCACACACCAATAAGTAAATAAATATAAAAACAACCACACTGATGAGCTGTGGAGATGTCTGTCTCATAAGCCACTCATACACTACAAAGAGCAAAATCACCGGAAGAGTTGAGGCCAGTGTGGTCTCAATGAAGACTGTGATGGATGGCCAACCTTCATTGTCAACTTGGCTACATCTGGAATCAATCAGAGCCCAAGACACTGGGCACTCTTGTGAGGGATTTTTCTTTCTTTATTTTCTTAGGGTTTCAAGACAGGGTTTCTTTTCTGTGTAGCTTCTGTAGATCATTCTGTAGACCAGGCTGGCATCAAACTCTGCCTACCTCTGGAGTGCTGGGTTTCAAAGTGTATGCCAGCACTGCCAGCACTGTTAAAAATCAATCACTGGGGCTGGAGAGATGGCTCAGCGGTTAAGAGCTCTGACTGCTCTTCCGAAGGTCCTGAGTTCAAATCCCAGCAACCACATGGTGGCTCACAGCCATTCATAATGAGATCTGACTCCTTCTGGAGTGTCTGAAAACAACTACAGTATACTTACATATAATAAATAAATAAATCTAAAAAAAAAATCAGATCACTTAGAGCATGAAGCCCCACCCTAAATCTGGGCGATACTTTCTAGTGGCAGCCCATACAGAAGGACTTGACACAGTGTTTTACCTGCTTGTCCTCACTCTCATTGACAGGTTCTTGCTGCCAGGCTTAAATCCACTTCAGGATGCCTGTGTAGACTGAAGACAGGCAGTTCTACAGGAGTCAAGCACAATCTCATTGCCAAATTGCTGAGCTAGCCAGCCTTGTGGACTCAACAACTACCAGATCTTGGGCCTTTACATCATAAGATGGCCATTGTCGGACTACTCAGACCATATCCTATAAGCCAGTCTAATAAATCCCACATATATTATGTTAGGTGTGTGTGTGTGTGTGTGTGTGTGTTATTTGTATATATTCCTTCTATCAGTTCTCTTTAATACAAAGAGCATCTTCCACTTGGAGTTAAATGACCCAGGATTGAGCCTCAGCTGTCCCATTTGCAAACCCTATGTCTGGGACAGTTACTGAACCACAGGCATCATATCTGTAATCTGCAGAACAGGAATAAGCTGTATGTCAGGGCTCATGTCAGAAATTCTAGCTCTTGGGGAGGCTGAGGCAGGAGGATCACTGCAATTTTGAGGCCAGCCTCGGCTACAGAGTGAATTCCAGGAAAGCCTAGGTTACAGAATAGAGCCTGGGTTTTTGTTGTTGTTGTTTTGTTTTTATAAAGAAAAAGGAAGGGCCTTTGACTCTACCAGTGTTTTATGAGCAATGACACACAGCTGGTAACAAGCTGCTTGGAGCATGGATGGAGACCTCCGTGTGGGGGATATATAAAAGGCAATCGTAGGGAAGGTTTTACTGTTAAGTAATAAAGTCAAGGCAAATCAAGCACACGTGGGCTGCTCTGTCTCTTGTACACACTGAGATCAAGGAATCCCTAATCATCATTATCCTAACACATTTCTCAAGCAGCTACTTAGTATCAAGCACTGTGCTGGTCTCTAGGAATGCAAGACTTACTCCATCAAGGACCGTATAATGTATTTGCAAAACATTTAACATAGTTGTTGGCGTATATTAGGTGCTCAGGAAAGCTTGGCTGAGGTAAGCTAATCTTATTCTGTAATATAACCATAAGCTAAATCCATTATAGATGTGATTTTTTTTAGTTACTTATCCAGTTTATAATGTGATTGGGTGACTATTGCTTCTAAAGTCTCTAGGGGAAAATAATATTTTTATCATGTATATAGTTTATCATATATTATAGTTCATCTAGTCATCTACCTATTATACTTACATATAGTGCTAATGCAATATATTATTCTTTGATGTCACTTTTAACATATTTATTAAAACTGTTATTTCAGGACTTTATAAGGCTGGCCTCAAACTCCCTATGTAGCTGACTGTAGCCTGGAACTTCTGTTCCACCTACCTAGTGCTAGATTACATGGTGCAAGCATGAACCACCAAACAGGGATTTCTGCAGTGCTAGGGATCAAACTCGTGGCTTTGTGCATGCTAGAACAGTGCTCTAGACCTGTTACATCCCTAGTCCTGATATTAATTTTTAATTTGTTTGCTTTGTTTTTGAGACAGGGTTTTGCTATGCAAAAAGCTTGCAAGCTTCTCAGCTTCCAGAATGCTGGGATTACAAGTGTGCATCATTGTAATTACCTTAGTTCGATGGTCTGTACTGTACAATTAAACAAAGGGAACCAGATAGCATGTTCATAATCTCAGCATTTGGGAAGCTAAGGCAGAAGAATTGTGAGTTTGAGGCCACCCTGGGCTTCTTAATGGCTTTGCTTTAAGAACAACAACAACAACAAACAAAACAAAACAAACCAAAACAAAACAAAACAAAAACTCCGTGTACTGACTGAAGTGGTTCAAACTGTAAGCCAAGTACTTGGGTGGATTGTCTGTGAGTTTGACGCTGTCCAGCACAGCTTGCCTCAAACAAAGCAAAAAGAAACAAAACAATCTCCAACACCAACAAAACAGAACAAAAAAACAAAAACAAACTGAGCCGCCAAGTCTGCAAACCCATGGATTCCCCCAAATGAGAAAACAAAAAGAATGGAGAGGAGATTGGAAAGTCTACATTAGATGCCAGGAAACATGTACAGAGCTTATTTTTGAAGGCACAACTTTTCCCTAAAGCTATTGTTTGGGCCTGCTCCTTTGAACATAACTGTAGCCATTTTGTATTCCGCCTTTTTGTTTGTTAGTTTGTGTTAGTTTGTTTTTCGAGACAGGGTTTCTCTGTGTAGCCCTGGCTGTCCTGGAACTCACTTTGTAGACCAGGCTGGCTTCGAACTCAGAAATCTGCTTGTCTCTGCCTCCCAAGTGCTGGGATTAAAGGCGTGTGCCACCACCGCCTGGCTTCGATAAACTATTTTTAACTGAGATTTTTGTTCATATGGTTTGTGTGGCGAATCTTGAACCCCCAACAGTTATAGCGTAAACTTTCTTGGAGTTATTCATAGCATTCATGAACCAGCTGGTGGCATCTCCATTGCTAACATTACAATTATTCACTTATAACTCTCCTTTTCTCTGGGCAGTGGTGGCACACGCCTTTAATCCCAGCACTTGGGAGGCAGAGGCAGGCAGATTTCTGAGTTCGAGGCCAGCCTGGTCTATAGAGTGAGTTCCAGTGCAGCCAGGACTGCACAGAGAAACCCTGTCTCAAAAACAAAACAAAACAAAACAAAAACAAACACACACACACACACACACACACACACACACCAACTAACTCTCCTTTTGTTCCTGAGCTAAGTTGGAGAGTGCACCATCCTTGTAGATGTACTGACTTGGGTAATTGGTTCTGGCCAGTGGAATTCCATTTGTGATCGTGTCTCTTCCAAAGTAAGTTTTTGAAAGCTCCCGGTTATTCTTCAGTTTCTCTCTTTCTCTGCTAAGAGAATGAATTACTGTGACTCAGGTGCGTCGATGGCTATTCTTAGTTGTCAACTTGACTATATCTGGAACTAACAAAAACCAAAAATGGAGGGATATTTGCTTAATTTGAAGTGGGAAGATCCACTTCTAATCTGGTTCTTTGATCTGGGAAGAGGCCTCTTTAATCAGGGCCACAGCTTCCGCTGGAAGTCTTTGCAAGCACATGGAAGAAGGAAGTTTTTGCTCTTTGCCTACTTGCGTTGCATTGCTAGCAAAACCATTCCTTCACTGGCATTGGAGATCACGTCTTTGAGATTCCTGCATCTACTACGGACTAGCTAAGACATCCCACCCTGTGGACTGAACTACTAGACTCTTGGACAGTCCATTTATAGGCAGCCATTATTGGGTTAGCTGGACTATAGCCATAGTGAGTATAATGAATTCCATTTCTCTCTAGAGAGAGATTCATTCTGTAAGTCCTGTTTCTCTAGAGGTCCCTGACTAACACAAGGGCTACGGCTAAGAGATTGAGGTCTCTGTCAATCTGGTTCCCAGAGAGACTGGAACAGTGATTTTGATTCTCATTAATCACTAAGGATGAGCAGGCAATACGCCTTTGTTGTATTGAATCTAAAGGTTTTAGAAATATTTCCTACCAAATGGCAGAACATAACTTTCCTGTTTAATCCAATCTAGGGTGATCCATTCCAAGTTTTTTGGTTTTCTTCAAGACAGGGTTTCCCTGTGTAGCCCTGGTTTTTCTGGAACTCACTCTGTAGACCAGGCTGTCCTTGAACCCACAGAGATCCATCTGTCTATGCCTCCTGAGTGCTAGGATTAAAGGTGTGGGCCACCACAGACTGGTCTCATGCCAGTGAAGAGGTAAAATAGATGAAGTCACACTGATTTGTTAGAAGTATCTTTGTACTAAAGGATTTTTAGCCCCAAGTCTAACTTTTTAAATAATTTTTAATCTAAATATCCCATACGTTTTCTACTTTAAAGACAATCCTACTGTGACCCTTTAAATAGGATATTATATTTACCCGTATCTTCTGTGCTCCCTATCAATGGCCGCCTTCCTTAGCACTGATTGACTCGCTTCAAGCAGTCACACATCACGATTTCCAGAAGCATTTGAACTAGAGCAAAGAGTTCTCAATTATGAACATTCCGCTTTGATGGAAGGTTGATGTTTCTGCTCCTGACTACCCGTCTCCAGAGGGTGGAGGAACACAACACTCGGGGTTATTTTGGCTTTGATTCACATCCCGGGAAAAGTTTAACCTTGGGGCTTTTTAAATCGCTAGAGTGGACAGTAAGTGTGAGCGTCACATCTGGAATTAACAAAACTCCAAACAAGTGAGCACACTCGTGGATGTTTTCTTGATTGGATCATTCAAGGCTTGAAGTCCCATCTGAACTCTTTGCCACACCTTCTGTGGTAGCATACAAAAAAGGAAGGGGTGAGTAGAAAGCCTTCGCCAGCAAGATCTGATGCCGAGACATTACTTTACTGATATTAAAAAATACTTCTTTGGATTCCAACATAGGCCGACGACCTGCTGACACATCCAGCCCCAAGGACTTAAAACTACTAGGTTCTTCACCTTGTAGTTTGGAGACAGCACTGTTCGCTTAGCCAGACCACAGCCTGTAAGCCACTCTAATACCCACCCCACCTCTCTCTATATTGCATATACTTAATATCCCCCCTCTCTATATGCTGCATATATTTAATATATATGCATTCTATTAGTTGTTTCTATAGAAAACCCCGAATAATACAATGAGTAAGAAAATTTTAAGCCACAGAAAAGGAATTCCATAATAACGTTACTGGAAGCTATAAGCCACCTCGCCCAATTTCAATGCAGTGCAAATTAAGTGCCTTCCCATTTATCATTTGCTATTCTTGATTATCCTTTCAAGAGACCATGACCAATGAAACATTTTGAAGTTAGGGAACTTTTTTTTCCTACGTGTTACTCAAAACTTAAATGCAGGAATTACCGAGTGACAACTTGCAGGCTGTTTTTTTGGGGTGGTGGTGGTGGTAATGATACTATCTATGGCTACTTATATTTTCAAATTCAGAACATTGAAAGCGTCAAGGAGGTCGATATAAAGAGCAGCAAGGGGATCATTAGGGACGTACTAACAGGCGCCTACTTCCAGAGTGGAAGGTCACTTTCCTTAGATCTTGCTGGCTTTGTATGCCTTAGTGATCAAAGTCCGGAAAGTTCTGCAGCAGAAACCCTGAGGATTTACTTGGGCTGGGATGACTACGAGGACGAAGTCAGGGGCTGGAAGCCCAAATCGAAACCTCAGCAGCGGGAGGGAAGGCGCAACCTGTGGGCTCAGGCAGGCCCAGAAAGGCTCCAGGACGGAAAAAAAAAAAAAAAAAAAAAAAAACAGAAAGGAGACGCCCAAGTCAGCAGGCGTTGGCTGGGGGTTGCGCTGGCGCTGGGGGCGTCTGGCGAGCTGTAGCCACGGGCGGGGGCGGAGCCAGGGCCAGGGTGTGGGCGTGGCCCGGCGGTCCGGGCCTGCACTAGGCACGCCCCCTCCCCTACGCCAGGGGCCTCCCTGCGCGGTGCACGTCCGCGTCCCGCGCCTCCGCCTCCTCGCTCGCTCGCTCGCTCGCTCCTTCCCGCCCTCCCCGCAGCTCCGGCCGAGCCGGCTCCCCCCTCCCCAGTCTCTCATGAATATTGAGCGGCCCCTGTTGTATTTCCCGAGCTCCATTGCGGAAGCCGAGACTCGCCATATTGTGCGGCGGCGCCGGCGGTTGATTCTCGAGTCTCGCTCCGGCCACGGCCAGCGCACCCCCGGGCTGGGGCAGGAGCCGGTGAGCCAGGCAGGGAGGGGGATGGCGACGTCTGCGAGGGCGGCGGGCTGGGGCAGGGGCACCGGGGACGGGCCGCGGCCCGAGCGGCGGCGGGGCTGGGGGTGTGTGTGTGTGTGTGTGTCCGCGGCCGCGAGGGGCCGTGAGGCGATGGCGCCGCCGCCCCCGGCCGTTCGCTCCGCCGCTCGCGGCCCGCCCGGGAGGGCTCATTGTTCGCGGCCCGTGAGCACCGGGCTGGCGAAGCGTCCGGAGCCCTTCCGGGGAAGCGCACCCGCGCGGCCCTGGGCTTACGGCGGCCGGGGCCTCGAGGGCGGCTCCGGAGCGCTGGGAGAACTTAGCCCTGGGCTCGCTCGCGGGGCCGGGAGGTCGGCGCCGTGGGGGCGGGGAGGGGCGCTCCGGGCGGACTGCTCTCCTTTGGGACCTGGCACCGGGGTGGGCTCGGGATCCCCTCTCGGCCCCACATTCCTGGAGAGCCGCCGCCTGCCCCGGAGTATCTGTTGCCGCCTCCGCGAGCCACGGGCTCACCCTGGAGGCGGTGTTGGGGGAGGGGGCGACTCCGTGGGTTCGAGCTGCTTCGCGTTTTGACCCCGGGCTGTGTTTGCCGAAATCCTTGGTCCCCTCCCTCTGCCTGTCGGCTCCCGAGTCCCGGCCCTTGTTAGAATCGTTTCCTCGCCTCAGAAGTCGCCTTCATACTCTCAGAGATACTGTTGTTGGTTTAAAAAAGAAAAATCGGTCTTGGAAACTTTGGGGTTCATTTCTTTGCTTTTGCCCACCGAAACAGATTACCGATTCATGTCCCCGAAGCCCCGTTGGGTGTCTTTTTAAAGAAGCTGTCGGAAGTTTGTATGCCTTGTGACTTGTTGTGGAAATGTCAGACTTTTTCTACACAGTGTGTGAAAAAGCTTAGATAGGCTTTTAAGTATTTGGTATGCGGTTATTTCTTTTGAAATAAAAAAAGGAAGGCATAGTGTCAAGTAATTTAAGCCATATTTTAATTAAAAGTACCATAAGTCATTTGCATTCAGTTATTTTTTGATAGTTTCGAGATAATCAACTGGAGTACTTAGTGGAATTGGTATCTATTTGTAATTGTTGAATATTTTAATAAAGCAAATGTCGGGTTTTGAGATTTATTTTATTTTTATTTATTTACTTTTGCAAGCGACCCATTCAGTATTTTGAGATTTATTTTATTTTTATTTATTTACTTTTGCCAGCGACCCATTCAGTATTGTCCAGGCAAGCTGGCCTCATACTCCATACTGAGTTTAAGTATCCTCCTGTCTCAGCTTCCCTGGTGACAAGATTATAGACATTCAACACAGCTGTCTTACATTTTGTGTCTTAAGTTGAACTTTTAACCTCTGATTTATAAAGAACTTAAGCGGCAACAATATTACTCCGGAATATACCTCTTTGCCCTCTAAAATCTCTACTTGCCACAATCAACAGGTATCCTTTTTTAAAGACTTGATGGTAACATCTAATCTACTATTTAAGTAAAATAACTGATAAATATGTAACACTCCAGTTGTTAGGTATCATACCAAATATGGGTTTTTACTTTTTCCAAGTTTACTTATTTCTCTAAATCCCTCCTGTGGAAGGGACACGACAGTAGTTCAGATGAACTCTTAAGTTGGAGACTTTAGACACATAGCTCTGACTTAGCTTTAGGAGTAGAGACAGGCCATTCTGGGCTACACAAAGAGCAGAGTGGACTATGAGACTGTCTCACAAGCACAGACAAGGCAAAATCCAAGCCTCTAAAAGGAGACTTTATGATAGCCTTTATATTTGGAAAATAAGATAATAGTCCTCTAATGTGCTGCACAGAAAGCTTTCAGTTAGAACAAATAGTGTAACAGACAATACAGACATGCAAAATACTGGAAATTTAGTGGGCTTTGTTATTTATTTAGTTTTGTTTTCTCTATGGCTCATTTAAGACAGTGCCCAGGTAGAGTACACGGAAATGTAGACTTAAGTCATGTTTGGAATTTCATTAGTCTATTACTGATCTTAGGTTTTTGATGTCAGGACTGCCCAACCTCCTGCCTTGGCCACATAGGTTCCAGGATAGCTAAGAATGGCACCCAGCAGCATGTCTGTAGATGACAGTGTCTTGTCACAGTGTCAGCTGGATGTGGTGGCACCTGCCTTTAATTCCAGCACTTGAGAGGCAGAGGCAGTTTCCGAGTTCTAGGCCAGCTTGGAACTACATAGAGACTCAACCCCCCACCCCCACCCCACAACATACTCCCCCCAAAGGTTGAACACTCTGGACCTGATTCTGTGAGTCTTCGGTATTTCCTCTGTGGGTGTGTGGAGTAGAAATATAAGTTGTGATTTCACATAGATACTTTGAATTTGTAATGAGACCCATAGTGTTTAATTAGAAATTAGCTTTAGTGTGTCAGGAGCTAGCTAGGTAATCATAATGAGTACCTGATTGTAGATGCTAAGAAGGTGGGTGGCCCATGGGACCAGTTTTGGCCTGAGTAGAAAAACTCCAAAAGAGTTGGCCATGTACTTAATTCTTTTTTAAAGCTTTGTGGGCATTTGGCAGCTGAAGTGGACTCGTGGATGAGGCTGCTAGTGTGTCATATTGAGCTGAGCTGCAGTGTGCTACCAGCAATTCCAAGAAAAATGCCTGTTGCTTGCCTTCACACCTCTGAGGTTGAATTGCTTCAGTATAACTGCCATTTACTCTAATAGTGAAAAGTTACTTTAAAAGTTAACTTCAGATTGAAATGTCTAGTGAAGGCACGCTAAGTAAGTAACGGCAGATTTTAAAAGTCTTAAGAATTTCTATCGATTACTTTAAGCAGATGAGTTGCTTATTTGTAGAGTGAAGTGAGTGGAGTTATTTATTTATTTATTTATTCATTTATTTATTTATTTGAGACAGGGTCTCACTATGTAGTCCTGGCTTGCCTGGAACTCCTAGAGATCCAGTTGCCTTCGTTCGCCTCCTAAGTTTTAGGAGTAAAGGCTTGTGTTATCCTGCCCAGCCTAGTGGGGTCTTTTTTTTTTTTTTTTTTTCAATGAAGTTAGAATTCAAAGTCAGTGTGTAACGTGTGAAGATTATGTTGAGAGCATAGTTTAGTAGTAGGAGTTGTGCTCAGTGTGCAGGGACCCGGACTTAGTCCCCAGCACTGAAGAAAATCACTTTCAAGTAACCTAAATTCTGTGTTAGTGTTGAAACAGATTGCAATTTCTTTCCTTGAACTATGGTTATGGGGCATTTCTGGGCCAGTTTGAACAACAGACCAAAAAGTTCAGTAGCTTTTGTGCTTCATCTTAACAGAAACAAAAGATTGATTTCAAATTAGTGTTCATTAGATAGATTTTATAAAATAACCTCATTTATTGAAGTAGCAAGATAATCTCTGAAGAGAGGAGTCAGATTTGCCAGGTCTGGAGAGATGGGGAGCATTGGTTTCAGTTTGATTCCCAGACCCACAAGGTGTAGCTCCAATCCTAGCAGATGTGATGCCCTCTTCTGGTTTCTGTGGGCACTGCATGCAGGTGGTACACAGACTGTTTAGCAATGTATTAAGTCCTAGTGAAGACTCAGAGGTTAAGACCATTTCAGAAGTCCTGAGTTCAGTTCCCATCGACTACATGGTGGTTCACAACCATCTTCTGATGGGACCTGATGCCCTCTTCTGTCGTGCAGGAGGCATTAGGAAATCGGTTGGACATAAAGGCGAAGAGGAAATGTTAGTAGTTCTGAGTTCTAAGAAGAGGGTCCATGCAGCTGGTTTTAGGTGGTGTAGAGGTCAGCTGCTAGTTTATAGGACAGGTGATGACCGGTTCTGGGAATACCCAAAGAAGCTGGCGACTAGAGCCAGTCACTGCCCCCTCAGCCGGGGACTGACTTAGAGTTTCAACTTAACAGCAACCCAGAAGGCCCATTTTCCTGTTTCCAAATTCCATTTTACTAACAAACCCCACTGACAGGAATCATGAGATCTGGGTGAATGATTTATTCTGTCATCATGGACTATTTTAGGAGGGTGGTGTTAGAATTGAGACAGTGAATAAAGACCTGCACAAGTGGTACTTGATAAAATACGATACATTTAATAGGAACCATGTCCTTTCCCTTCCCAAAAAACATTCTTTTATATCTGTGTGCCAGACCATTTTGTTAGGACATAGAATTAGAAAACTACATTAAAGGGCTCTGTCGTAAAGAAGTTTAGTTTCAGTGGGCATGACATGAACTACATGACACGAATGGTGTGTTAAATGCAGTAACAGCAGATGAATGGTGTGATTTGGAAGCCCAAAGGACATAGCAGCCAACTTACTGTTTGTCTCTGAGCTAAGCTTAATGCCTAGTAGTATTTTTATCTTAGGTTCTGATTGAAGCCACTTTTATTTTCTGTCCATTTCCTGTGAAAGCTGTTTTTATGAGCTATCTCAATTTTATCACAGTGTTAAGTATTTTTGTGTCTCATTCATCCAAATTATAAAAACTCTTTCCTTGTACTGAAATTAGTTCTGTGTATATAGATGTTTGGGTACTTTGTTTTGTTTTGTTTTTTCCTTCCAAGGTCATTCAAAAGTAGTTGGGAGGTTAGTTTTTCTGGATGTCGCAAGTCTCTTTGGTTAAGTGAAGTGGTTAGAGCACCAGCATGTGATAAAAAGCAGCTTTAGACTTCTGATTAGCTGTATTTCAGAACCAGTAGCAATGATAATACTTTTATTGATTCTCTGGGAGTTTCCCATCATGCATCCATCATAGGCACTTCCCAGGCCTTCCATGTCTTCTCCCTTTGTGACCTCCCCCAAAGAAGGTAAAAATTAAAACAAGACTTTAAGAAAAGTCCACTTTGTGTTATCTATATACTCACTGGAGTGTGGCCAGACTCAGTGGCCTGCCTCTCCCACACCTCTGTCAGAGTCCTCAATTCAGTTCACTGCTCTCCAGCTTTCCCCCACTTCTGTCTAGGCTCTTACCACCACCACCACCTCCACCTCCACCTCCTCCTCCTCCTCCTCCTCCTCCTCCTTCTCCTTTTTTTTGTTTTTGTTTTTGTTTTTTTTTGTGTGTGTGCGGGGGAGGGGGGGGGAGTTCCAGACAGGGTTTCTCTGTGTAGCTCTGGCTGTCCTGGAACTCACTTTGTAGACCAGGCTGGCCTCGAACTCAGAAATCCACCTGCCTCTGCCTCCCAAGTGCTAGGATTAAAGGCCGGCGCCACCACGCCGGGCTTCTTACCTTCTTCTTAATTGATGTTATTTCTGGAAAACAAATTCCTCATTTGTTTTTGACATTTTATCAACTCTCCTCTCTTCCCTTATTGTATTGATGACTGTTACCCAGTTAGCCATTGTGAAATGTATAGATTCTATAGAGTGCTTTGCTTTGACTTTCTGCCTGTTTTCTCCACCAGAGAACATATTGATTTAGAACTCAATTATTTACTTTTTAAAAGGATATATGTCTCCATGCCAGTAATTGCATTGAACTCTCATTATTTACACTATTTTCTATGCAGAATTTAATTCAGCGAATGAGGGCTGTCTTGGAACTCAGCCAAATGTCTTCTAGAAGGCTTACTATATATCACAGAAAGGGTAGTGTATGTAATAGGAATTTCAGAGGTGGAGGTAGAGACTTGGTTTGCAGGGTTAGGAGTATATTATACAGCTCTGGGGTAATGCTAGCCTCCTTTGCATGAATGAGATGATGCCCTAGGCTCAGTCGCCAGCCAGCACTTATAAAAAGATGGTGGGGGAGAGACTTGGTTTCTAGGTCTTCCTCCAATTACAAGCAGATCTTGGCCGATCTGAGTATGATTGCATTCATGTGTCTGTATGCCCGCTCAGCTGACCCAATGGAAGATTTGTAACGATACTAAGACCTAAGGCCTGACCTACCTAGTAAGATCCTGAGCCAAAAAAGGAGGAAAGAAGCCAAGGATGCAAGTCGTTTGCCAAGTTTGTTCTGTCCCCTGCAGCAGTACCACCAATACACACCAACACATGCATAGTGCATTATACAGGGCTTTGCTTTAGTAGGCATCACAAATAAATACACACACGTACACAATATTGGAGCTTCTTGCTTTAAAAGCGTTATTTCTACATCATTTTATCTTCTTTATAAAATTTCTTATTTTTTCTGGTGAGATGAGCCTTTTACATTGCTCCAGGTTCCTTATTAAATATTCCATTATTTATTAAGCTAAATTTATTAAATGAAGGCAAGAATAGTGTTTACTTCAAGAGACTCTAGGATTTTGTAAAAAGCAGTAAGTGTTGTAAATATTACCTATACCAATTGCCTGTAGCCCATGCTAGCTTCAAAACATTAAATTCTCTTGACTCAAACTCCTAAGGGCATTATTCCCTAGACTGATATTATGGTCTTAAAGAATATGACTTTTTTATCAGTAAATTTTAATTACTAGCTGCTTTCCAAAAGGGTTTTTTCCCTCTTAGTTTTTAAAATTGAAATATCTTCTAGGTTACTCTATTGTTGTTATTGGCTTTTCTGTGTAGCCCTGGCTGTCCCGGAACTCCCAGTAGACTGGGCTGGTCTTGAACTCAGAGGTCTATGTACTTCTGCCTCCCAAGTGCTGGGACTAAAGGTGTGTTTTAGAAGTAAATTCAGGGGCTTTTCTACTGTTGTTGCTCCCAAATGAAGATATGGAGACTTTATATTGATTATAAGCTTCAGCACTATAGCTGGGCAGATACTCTTTTCTAACCACAGTCTAATCTGATTAGGCTGCCTGTTACCCAGCCACTAGTCCCATGACTTGCCATGTTACTTTTGTCTTGGCTGCTCCTGCCTCATCTGTCCTCATCTTGCCTGGTGACCTGCTCATGGCCAGTCCTCAGTGTGAATCTCTCTCACTCTGGTCCTCACCAGAAACCCTCTCATTGCGGTGGGAAGTTCCACCTCCTCTCCTGCCCATCCTCTAGGTTCTGGGAAACAATCTTTACACAACTTTGAGACAGGAGATGCTTGGCAATGCCAACATTCTGACTGCAGCCAGACCTCTGGGCACAGTGATCAGCATCTTAATACACAAAGCCATCCCCCAGTAGTGTGCACCACTATGCTTGGCTTAGGTTAATCTTTTGACACAAATACAATTCTTCAACAATCTATACCATGTCCAGAAACAGGACAGTATATTTTTCTTCCTTGTTATATTTTTACTTGGTGGATCTGGATATCGCCTACCTATGGTTACTGGTATTGCTACTCCCAACTTTACGCAGTTCTGGGGATTAAAGTCAGGGCTTTGGGTGTGCTCGGCAAGAAGTCTACCAACTGAGCTATATCCATAGCCCCTTAATGCACATTCCTCTTCCCAAGAAATCATAGCTTTGGAATGCCAGTTTTTCTTGCTATGACATGTGGTATGCTGGACTGGATCAATAGCTTGTTTTGATTTTTGAAGAGATAACGAGGTCTTACTGGCAGATGAGAACTAGGAGGTAGAGTATCAGGGTAAAGAGTGTGACTGGTCAAAAGGATAGACATACGAAGTGAATTAAACAGAATTGGATGGTTCTGGTCAAGTTAGGCAAAAACCCCTCCAAATTGCACAGGAACAAAAAACCAAGAACCCTATAAGGTCTGTAGCACTAAGGATACCAATTCAGGTAAAACCTATGGCTAACTCACTGCTTTAAATGTAAGTGTACACGAACATGGAAGAGTATAGAATAATTATTTTCTTTAAGGTGAAAATGCAAGAAAGCCTTGGTTATGACTTAATGCTGTATGGATACATATTTTACTTAGCCCAGGTTGACCTTGAACACCACATGTGGCTAAGGCTGCTCTTGAACTCCTGATCCTCCTGGTCCTACCTCCTTGCACTTGTTTTACAGGGTGTGAGCTACTATGCCTGTCTTCTGTGCATAGATTAATGTGTTATTTGCTGCCTTTCCGCTTGCTTTAGAAAGAAAAGATGGCAGGTAATGGTTAGGGTATTCAAGTTGAAAGAAGTTGTTAAAGGTAGCTATCTTAGCTAAGGAGACTGAGGCAAATACTGTTCCTTAGAGCATTAAAGAATGCTTTTAAGGCTATTTAATATAAATCTATAATAAGGAAACTTGATCTTCAGCTAAAGTGATTAGCCTTAGTTCACCCTAGAACTTAGAAGCTGGGCTTACATTAGCATGGAAAGCTTATCCTTGCTCTGTTTTCAGTGACCAATATTCCTGTTATCAGATTGTCTCCACCTTGTGGCAGCAGTGTTTTACAAAGCTGAGTAATAAATAGAGGTAGAAAACTAGAGAGGTCTTCACTGCTTTGAGGAAGGAGTTGGGGGAAGGGAGAGCCATAGTTTTTATTAGCTTTTGTCTAATGATTAGTGATAGTGAACCCCTCGTTTTTGTCTGCTTATTTTTTAATCTTTGGAGAAATGTCTGTGCATAAGTTCTTTGCCTTTTAAAAAATAGAGCTATTCATTTTGTTCTAGTCTGAGTTCTTGAATGTATTCTAGATACTAATTAATCCCTTACCAAATAACTTTGCAAATGTTTTCTTGAGGTGGGCTTTGTGATTACTGTCACTGTTTTTAGATTTGTTATTGTATTGATTCATGTGTATGTTGTGAGCCTGACTGCATGTGCCCTCTGAAGCCAGTGGTGTCAGATCCCTTGGACCTGGTGGTACAAGAGCTTGTGATCTGCCTGGTCTGGGTTCTGGGAACTAGGTCCTTTGCCAGAGCAGAAAGATTGCATTGACTTAGTTTGAGTTGTATTATTTTCTTTAAAATCTTAACTTTTTTAGTCTATAAATACATGCTGCCTTTTCATTCATTGACTTTCTTTTACATTTTTGAGACAGGGTCTCACTATGCCCCTGCGGCTAGTTTGGAACTTGATATGTAAGACCGGGTTGGCCTTGAACTCACAGGCCTCTCTGCCTCCTGAGTGCTGGGATTAAAGGCCCAGGCCATGCCTGGCTCTTTAGCGTTTTGAAACGGGCTTTGCTGCTTAACTCTGGCTAACCTAGAGCTACTATTTATCAAGCTGCTCTTGAGCTTTACAGTCTAACTGCCTCTGGAGTGTTGTGATTACAGTAGCTGTGTTGGCTTTACTTTTTTAAAAAGTTGTTTTGAATGTACAGAGTTTTGTTACTGTCGCTTAAATCTATTCCAGAGAATAGTACCAAGAAATGGGTCATTGGATAATTAATTTTTGCTACTGTGTGAACATCAATGTACCCGTGCATTAAAATGTCTCGGATGTCTTGTACCTTTGTGTATGTGTTTTACTGTTGACTAGAATATAGGTTTGTGGTATACAACTATTACTTTTCTGTGCTTATATTCTTGGCAAGTGCTCTAGGAGTGAGGGATTGCGTGCATATGTGGATGCTCACCCTCTTGGAATTGTTTTATTCCTCTTTTATGACATTCTTAATGTGTTGGATCTCTCTCTCTCTCTCTCTCTCTCTCTCTCTCTCTCTCTCTCTCTCTCTCTCTCTCAGTGGGGTGGGAGCTGAGAGAGGGTTGTGTAGCCCTGGCTGTCCTGGAACTCACTGTGTAGACCAGGCTGGCCTCGAACACCTGCCTCTGCCTCCCAAGTGCTGGGATTAAAGGCGTGCACCACCACTGTCCGACTTATGTTAAATTTCTAATCAACTGATTTTACTGGCTTAGTTTTTTTCCGTTCTGTGGAATTTTCAATTTTGCTCATATCAGATGACAGCATCTGAACAGTAGAATGTCTGCTTTGGGTGTCTTATTTCTTTTCTTCTTGGTTTGTGTTTGTTTTTGTTTACTTGTCTTAGAACATCCACTAATGTGTTTAGAATAGAAATGATAAAAATACCATTTCCTGTTTTACTCCTTAGCATCAGCACCTATGCAGTCACAAGTTTGGGGGCTCTTTACTGTTTTTCTAACTCATTTCCTATAATGGTATGTAATTCCCCCTCCCTTTTTAGTTATGTTCTACCTATTTGGTTGTTACTTCTAATATCTCTAATGCAGCCACATCTTGTCCCTTGAATGTTAGTGCATGGGTGTTTTAATTAGGATTCTTACCTTTCTTAAACTGTCCTCTCTCTTTGCCGGGTGTTTTCATTGTTGTTTTTTGCCAGTCTAACCACATTACTGTGCCAAACAGATCTTTCTCACATGTAGCCTCCCTTCCAGGGCTCTAGTGTACATTTGTAGTTTGACTACCTGCTACTCTCCTGCCCCGATTTTCTTTCTTTTTTCTGTCTCTGAGGTAAGTGTGGCCTCCCAAGCACTGGGGTGGCAGTAGTGCACAGTCAGGCTGAGCTCGTGCGTGACTCAGTGAATGCACTGAGTGCTGCTCTTGCTTGTTCTTGTCCTGGCCTTCTCTCCTCAGGGAATTACTTAGTTACCCTTCTCCAGGGAGGAGTCAGTCCTTTCCTCCAGGGAGCCTTGTCTGACTTTTTTATTGGACTATGTCTTTGTGCCCTCATAATGATTATCAAGTTGTGTGAAAGCATATATTGGGGTTGTCTGTCCATTAGACGGTAAGTAGACTGTTGGAGGCTGTCATCTCCTGTCACAGTGAAAGCCTCTAGTAATGTTTTTACTATGGATCTGCTATGTTAAGACTGTTAGGCAAAGGAACGGGAAGAAAATCAGACTCGGGCTGGTGAGATGGCTCAGTGGGTAAGAGCACTGACTGCTCTTCTGAAGGTCCTGAGTTCAAATCCCAGCAACCACATGGTAGCTCTCAACCATGCATAATGAGATCTGATGCCCTCTTCTGGTGCATCTAAAGTCAGCTACAGTGTATTTATATTTAATAATAAAATCAGATTGGCGCTGAGATCACTAGGACTGACCACTGCAGGACTTTGATAACTATATCCTGAAACCAAAGAGAAAGATGGAGCCATCAATAAAGTATCTTTGTGTATAGGCTTAGCATTAGAGGAGATGGGAGACTGTTGGTCGGAGTGTAGTACTATACTGTGTGCAGAGTACTACTGTGTATGTTAGTTATGTCTTTAAAATATTTGTTTTCCTTTTAACAGCTAACTTAGTTGTGGAGAGTCTGAAAAACATTCAAGGGTCTTCTGATATTCACAAAGTTAATGCTGGGTGATAAAGATTTGGAAAGTCAATCGGAATAGTTTCTTCTCTGTGATCTATAATACACAAAAGAAATATTCAATTAAAAATGAATGATACTCTTTAAAAAGTACTAGCTAACACAGTAATTTAGGTGAGTGTTCAGATGTTTTGTGCAATAAGCTTTTCAACTGAAAAGGAAGAGCGCCTTCCTTGTGTCTCTGGGAGCTCACAGAGGTTGGTGGGCGCCCTGTTTACAGACACAGCTTCAGATGGCAGTGCTGAAAGTGGTGCGTGTGAGGTGGCAGGTTCTGCCTTCAGGCAGGGTAAAGATGGCAGTTTGGGTTACCTACTCTAAATTTCTTATTTTCCCCTGGTTTGAGTACATTTCTAAAATCTAACCTCTCTCTCCTGTAAGTAAGCATTGCTTTAATAAAGGGAGAAATTGTTTGCTCATTTACATGTGGCATACTATAGCCCTGGCTGTCCTGGAACTCCCTCTGTAGACCAGGCTGGCCTCGAACTCAGAAATCCTCCTGCCTCTGCCTCCCCAGTGCTGGGATTAAAGGCGTGTGCCACCACGCCCGGCGGGAGGGTAGATTTGAAGTGACCTTTATTTTGCTCTATTCAGAAAGAATACTAACTATGGAATAAAAATGATGAATGTCCTGTTAAAAGTAGAGAAAGCTCTGTTTTGTTTTGTAGTGGCTTAGTGAGCATATCTTAAGCTAATGAAGGGAAATGGGATAAAGTAGAAATGATAATTCCTGGTATCTATTTCACGATACAAAGCTAGAAAACTAATATGCTGCATAGTTTTATGTGCTATTTGTGGGGAATTATATCATTGGTGTGTTACTTTTGACAGATGTGTGATGGCTGAAAAATGGTCTCTAAAATATATCCACATCACAGTCTCTGAAGGTTATCTCACTCAGAAGGAGGGCCTTTGCACGTATAATTACATTCATAATTGTGAAATGGGGAGGTTATACTGAATTATTCAGGTGGGCCTGAAATGTCAGCACATGCTCCTGTAAGAGCAGACCACCAAGAGATGTGGCCCTTTTACACACAAGGAATGCATTTGTCCAAAGTTTCAGTAGGTAACAGATACTTCCATAGAGCCCCTCCGCTCACCATGTGCTTTCTGCAACCCAAGATAGATACAAATGTGAGCCACTAACTAGAAAACAAAATCATAGATTTAAACAGATGAAAAGTAACTCAGTTCTGCAGTTCACCAGTGTGAATTTTGTAGGTGACAGTGTCCTAAGTGAGAAGGGAAAAGCCTGCTAACACCTTGGTTTGTAGAACTGAAGCAGAACTCCTGGCTTTCAGCCCTGAGAAAATAAATCATGTTATTTTGAAGCAATAGATGTACAGTAATGTGTTTCGAAAGCTAGAAAATAATAATATAGCAGTTATTCTTCAAAGTATAAATGAGCATTTCTAGTAACCTCATTTACCCAGATCCAGTCCATTTTAAAGGACGTGTGATTTCTTATTAGGCTGTGGTTTATTTCAGATGCTGTACGTAGATTTCACAGTTTATATAATGAAAGCACCTGGTAAACATTCACAGACACAGAACTGCTGATAAGGTAGCTCAGAATGAGCTACATTTTTTTCTTTTTAAAAAATACTTTATTTACACACACACACACACACACACACACACACACACCTTATTCACTTTAGAAACTCCTTTGTGTCTGTGTATTCTCATGTCACCTCTTGCCTGCACCTCTGCAATTTTATATGATTTCTTTGACCTTTGGTGTAGAAATAAAGTACTTGAGGCTCTTACCTCCGAACTGAGTTCTCTATTATACATCTAACTAGTGTTGGGGTCCCCCTTCAGACTGGTTTACTCAGAATTTAACTAAAGGATGAAGGCCATCTGGTTCTCAGTGCTGTTAGCCCACTGCCCATGGATCCTGTATTATTCCAGTTCAAAGACTGAGTTTGGGAGTTGAAGGAATAATCCTAGGGCCAAGTGCTTCTATTAGAGAGAATCTGAGATGTGAACCAGGAGCTGTAACTGTCTCTAGTGCATTTCTGCTCCCTTTTAACTTTCTAAGAGTTACATTTAGTATTAAGCCACATACGGCTGTTACTGTACAAGGTGGATACATCTGCTATGACACTTTTTTCCCAATATTTATGGACAGAGTCTGATAAAGCCCAGGCAAGACTACAATTTCCCATGGAGCTCAAGAATGACCTTGTTCGATCCTCTTTTCTTAGAGCTGGGGGTCTTGGTGTGGGTCCACATATTTGATTTATATAGTGCGGGGTAATTGAGCCCTGGATTTCATGAATATTAAGCATTTTTGGCATGTGAGCCATGTCCTGAGCTCTTCAGTGTGTTTTTACAAATCACAGGTCACATCACCAAAGCTTATATATGTGTGTGTGTGTGAAAAATAAATTACTCTTTTTGATGGAGGTTTAATGTGAAGTCTTGATGAGTTAGGAAAATCATTTGTCCTGGTCTTTTACATGTCAGAGGGCAAAGATCTAATACTTAAAACTGAAATACATAGAATAGATTATATCTTTTGGTTGTAGTAATGTGCTGGGCCCTTCATATGAATATCTCATTAAACTTTGCCAATGACCCTGTAAACGTTTATCCCTATAGATCCCTTTTCAAAGCTGTGGATGTGGCTATGACAGAGAATACTTGAATATTTGCCGAGTATGTGAAAGACCCTGGGTTCCATCCTTGATACCAAACACTTAAGGAGGGTGTGTGTACGTCAGACATTGAGAAGTTCCTCTGTGCCACCACAAACTAGGTTTGTGAGAGCTGGGAGGCCAGGTGAGGTAGGTACAGTGCCTTCTAGCTCTCTCACCTTTCCTGCCGTAAGGACATCCCTACAAGTTCACTGTCCTTACTCGAGATTAGTTTCTGTTTGTACATTCACGTTTCCTTGTAAGATCTTGAGAACAAGTGTGCTGCCCTGACAGGATTCTAGAGTATTAGGCCCTTAAGGGGCTGAGTAGGAAATTCATAGTTTCTGTTTTTATTTTTTTCAAGTGAATTGTGCTCTTGGGCTTCATGTGAAATTCTACTTCTGTAGATTTGTCTGAGGCTTTTTTACACCCTCAGTGTAAGAATTTTGACTTGTGATAGGATATAAATGCCATTATATGGAGCCTGTATATTTTTCTGTTTGCCTGGTATTATAAAATGAATATGTAGAGGACTGGAGAGATGGCTCAGCAGTTAAGAGCACTGACTACCAGAGGTCCCGAGTTCAGTTCTCAGCAACCACATGGTGGCTCACAACCATCTGTAATGGGATCTGATGCCCTCTTCTGGTGTGTCTGAAGACAGTGACATATATAAAATAAGTCTTTAAAAAATGAGTATGTAGAAAAATGATAATAGTGGTTTGGTTCCTCAACTAGCCACAAAGTTAACTCATGATGTAATTGAATAAATACGAACCTAACTTTCCACTAGTTTTTAATGTGAAATTCTTAGTTCTCAACCTTTCTAATGCTGCAGCGACCCTTTAAATACAGTTCCTCATGTTGTAGTGACACCCAACCATAAAATTATTTTCATTGCTACTTCATAACTGTAATTTGCTACTGTTATTAATCATAATGTGTTTTCTTTCTTTTTTTTTAAGATTTATTTATTTATTATATGTAAGTACACTGTAGCTGTCTTCAGACACTCCAGAAGAAGGAGTCAGATTTTGTTACGGATGGTTGTGAGCCACCATGTGGTTGCTGGGATTTGAACTTGGGACCTTTGGAAGAACAGTTGGCGCTCTTAACCACTGAGCCATCTCGCCAGCCCCCATAATGTGTTTTCTAATGGTCTTAGGCAACCCCTGTGGACTCCAAAGGGTCAATGACCCACAGATTGAGGGCCTCTGTTCTAAGGAGACACATGAAACATAATTTTTAATATAATTTTGTATTTACTGTGTTGTGTCTATGTCTCCTGTCCCCACCCCCCACCCCCGCCCCCCAGGGCCCTGCGCGTGCTGGGCTGGTTCTCTGATGTGCAGCTTTCCCCCTATCTTCTTATGTATCGAGGCCTTCTCATTCATTTACTTAGGCTGCTTTGAACTTAACTCTGTAGCCCAGTCCAGCTTTGTACTCAAAATCCTCCTGCCTCTCAGGCCCCTAAGTCCTTATACCTATATAATTCTATCTATACTCAACTACTTAATATACATTTGTTCTGAAAAACATAGTATTTTCAAAAATCTGGTACTGCATTTAATGCCCGAATTAAAGAATAGTAGCAACCGCATTCTGTATTTATGGAATGACAAACTTCATATATATGTTTATACTCCCTTGAAAGTAGATACGAGACTTCTGGAGTGGAAGCAGGTTAATTATTGCAGCAATGCTCAGTTAGTTTCCTTTGTCCCAAATCTTCTCCCCAGAGCAATGCAGTAAGAATTGACAATTCTGTATACAGAGAACCAGGTCCATTTCCTTCCCTAATAAAAGGGCAAATGGCTTTGATCTCTAATGTAAACAGTATCTCATTGGAAACAGAATGAGTTCTTTTTTTTGTTTTGTTTTTTGTTTTTGGTTATTTTGAGACAGGGTTTCTCCATGCAGTCCTTGCTGTCTTGGAACTCACTTTGTAGACCAGGCTGGCCTCGAACTCAGAAATCTGCCTGCCTCTGCCTCCCAAGTGCTGGGGATATAGGCGTGCGCCACCACTGCCCAGCCCAGAATGAGTTCTTAATCTTTCGAATGTAGTGAGCGTTTATAGGCAAGAAAATTAGACAAGGCTTAGGAATTATAACCCCTCAAACATGTGTAGTCTGGAATTTCATCTCTAGAGAGTTGTTGTTGTTAAGGACAAAGATTTTTTTTTCCCCTCAGAAATCCCTGACTATGCAAAACAAAAGCATTTCTGTTTATTATTAAATCTTTCTTTTTTCTGAGCTTCTTAGCCTTTTTGGTACCCAGTTTCTTCATTTGATAAAATATTTCAGAGATTAAAAAACCTTAGGGATGTCTTTCTACAGTTTCTAGAACAGTTAAAGTGGTGCATATCAACACGGTCGTTGTGGTAACAGCAGTAGTCTCAATGGTTGTGGGATTGTCAGGCTCAGAAACACCTCCCCCCCACACACACACACATTGTTATCACTAATTCCTCGTGTGCTTGTCAAAGGTCCTCTGCCTTGGATGATTTTCAACCTCCCAGCCACCCTACAGAGAATTGCTTGTGCTCTTACCTAATTCCTAGGCGAGTTACTTTTGCTTATTCAGGTAATGCCTATCAGTGATGTCACAGAAGGGGGACGTGTTTTTTGCCAATGGCTAGTTTTTCCAGTTACAGTAGGAAAAGAATCATACCCCCACTATCTCCAGAGTATAAAGTACTTTCTTTATTTTGCATTCTACCTGTTTTCCAGTAATCAATTAGGATGTGATTTCTTGATATCCTGAGGGAAGAATTGATGGCTAATGTTGGTTGTCAACTTAAGTGGCCTGAGAGGAGATGCTGGGAAGTTTTTTGTTTTTATATATATATATATATTTTTTTTTAATTTATTTATTTTTAAAATAGCCCCGTAGATCCTTGGCCATCTCTGGAGTTTGTGTACCGGGATGGTTGTCTTTGCAAAAGCCTTAATAAAGCTCCCCGAATTCAAATTCATTCATTCTTTCTTAACTACCCTGTTCCTCCATTCGCCATTTCATTTCCCTTTCTCCAGGGAACTGAATAGGCATCCCGAGAGAGCTTTGTAGATATTTGTCATATGGGGGACCAGTACAGATTTGATTGAATTAGAAAATATTCGTTATAAAGTGCCGTTGAAAGACCCACATCGTGAGGACTCCCCACGTTTTGACTGAGGAGAGGTGACACCAAATCACTCACGAGAAACGGTCTTGATGCAAATTGCAAGAGGACTTTTATTTCAGGAGCGCTCTCGACCCTCAGTCATACACCATGCAGGGGTAGAGGACTGTGGTGCTGTTTTTGGCCTTCCCACTTCACCTCTGCAGGTCTTGATGCATAGAGTAGGCTAATTTGATTTTGTTATTTGCCCATTCCGGCCATTCCCATTTCCTTTTCCCCCCTTTCCTTTCTTTTCCTTTTTTTTCCTTTCCTTTCTTTTTGAGTCTCACTGTCACTCTGGCTGGCTTGGAACTCAGAACTCAAATCTGTAGACTAAGCTGGGGAGATCCATCTACCTGCCTCTGTCTCTGCCTCTGCCCTCCCAGTGCTGGGATTAAAGGTGTGCGTCACCAAGGCCACCAGAGTAACCCTTTTTTTTTCTTTCTTTTTAGTTTTAGTTTTGGATCTATTCTGTTTTTATATGCCCTTCTGCTGCTGTGGCAGATTCTCAGAGTCCTCTTCTCTTTCCATCATATGTCTCAGAGATTGAACTCAGCCTGTCAGGCCTAGTGGCTAACAACTGTGAATTATTTCTCTGGCTCTAAATTTACAGTCCCTTCTGCTTTCTGGAATTGCAGGTGAGCACCAGCAGCCTGGCTCATGCACACATCCTTGTCTATACTTTTCTTATTTCAGGGCAAGTGAATCTTTTTGCTCTACCCTGGCTTCTGTCATTTTAAACTCAGCTAAAAAATAAAAATGGCCAGCAATAACAGATGCTGAATGGTGTTGTGTCTTGAAATTTTCCCTGCCAAACTAATTAGTTTGTCCCTGTTAAGTTTTGCCTTTAATAATTTAAACACATAGACATTGTAGTAGACAGTGTCCTTCCGCGTGTGACATGAGTGCTCTCTTAACCTGAACCTTTGTGAGCTCTGCTTTGGCTCTCTGCATTCCTTGGGAACTTTTGAGTTCCTACCAGATTCACCCATGAAATTCTGCTTATACTGTTGTAAACTTTTCCTAGCTAGTTTCTCTAAACTTTTCCAAAATTTTCCCACAAACCAGTTCCAAGATGCTATGTAATCCTCTTTATCAGGTTTTATTGATGCAGTGGCCCTGATTCCCTGGTATCAACTTGCCGTTTTAGTTAGTTGTGTCACTGTGGCCTAAATATCTGAGAAAGTGAAGCAGAAGGGTTTACTCTGGCTTCTGGTTACAGAACTGTGTCAGTCTGTCATGGACATGCAGAATAGCAGTGCATAACAGGGCAGTTAGGAACCAGAGTGGTCTCTTTAAATACGCATTTGTTCCTGTTTTCCTTTTCCCTTTGAGAGCTCCAGTAAAGCAGTTGTTGGTTCTCTCCATCATGGCCTGTGAACCATTGCATTTCCTTTTCAAATACTAAAACTTGGTCTTCTTTTTATTCCTAGAAATGTCTCAGGCTGTGCAGACAAATGGAACTCAACCATTAAGCAAAACATGGGAACTCAGTTTGTATGAGTTACAACGAACACCTCAGGTAATATAATACATACTGCTGTAATTTAGGGAGATAGGCCTACATAACCTGGGGTAATCTTTGTAGAAAAGGAGGACTTACAGAGAACTTAGCAGTGATAGTAAACTTGCATAACAGCAGTCCTGCGTCCTGTTTGGCTGACACTTCATTCTTTCAGCAAAGTTACATTCTCTCTTTAATTCCATGAAAGCATCTAACTTTTAATATTTTAAAATATATCATTTAACAATCACCTTTGAATCTCAAAAAGTCTAATTATACAGAGAAGTTTTATAAACTCATAGCCTCTGTTAGGCGTCAGGGAAACAATACTGAATAAACCTAATGTGGTCTTAGCCTGCAAAATATTTAGAGACCAAACAACTCAATATTCATAAAATTACATGCATGAGAACTTGAATAAAGGGAAAACCTCCTTTGCAGTATTAAGAAATGATGGGGCGAGTGGAGCAGGCGTGGACGGGGCAGACACTGTTGTGAGAAGGTGGGCGTGCTGAGACTCCAGGGAATGGCAGGCTTGAGGCTTAAAACTATTCATTGTCCGTTTTCCCTTAGATTGGACGTGCAGAGGTGCCAACTAGAGTCTGAGAAACGGGAAATATCGGGGATTATTAGTACTTTTTAAACTAGATAGGAGAACTAGGAGAGATGGATAAAGTCTGATTTCACCCAAAGGCTTTACCTTTTAGAAATTAGGTAAGCAACCTTAGTAACTTAGAGCTTATCTTCATGTTTGCTTGACCATTGTTTTAAAGTAAAAGTTCTCTGTAGAATTAGACTTTATGAAGTTCAAAGGTGATTTTTAAATGATATTTTAAACTTTTAAAACTTTGATGCTTTCATGGAATTAAACAATTTTGAGACAATTTCATTTCCCAGTGCGTCCTCAAACTCACTCTGTTAAAGCCGAGGACACCCTTGAACCTTTCCATCATCAAGCCTCTGCCTCCCAGATGCTTACGTTACGGAAAGCTGGGGTCCTGCATTTCATTTCTGTTTCTGTTATAAAATAACCTAACCAAAAGCAGTTTAGGGGAGGAAAAGGCTTATAATGCAGGTTGCAGTCCTTAGTAGTCCTGGTCATAGTACTTAATTGTAACTTAATTAGTGCGAAGTTAGGCCTAACCAAACCCTAAGAATTCTTCAATCTTGAAAATTAAAAATATTTTTTACAGGTTAAGTAACTCATGCTATTCCTCAAAATGTTTTCTAATTCTGGGCTAGGGTTGTAACACAGTAAGAGTGACTAACATCAAAAGCCATGGGTCAGTCCCAGCACCACATAAAGCAGGCAGGCTGACTGCCTACTAATAGTCTCTCCTGTGTGTCTCCCAGAGACAGCCCTTTTACCATTAAGGGCATTTAAATAATGCAGGGTCAAGAGTCTGGAGAAATAGTTTAGCTAGGAGAGCATTGGCTATGAGCTGAACATGGCGACTTGGGTGATTGGCACATAGATGTTTGTTTTTATGATCTTCAGTCATTGGCAATGTTTGAATTTGTCAATAATAATAAAAGATTGTCACTCTTTTACAGGAGGCAATAACAGATGGCCTGGAAATTGTGGTTTCACCTAGAAGTCTACACAGTGAATTAATGTGCCCAATTTGTTTGGATATGTTAAAGAACACCATGACGACAAAGGAGTGTTTACATCGGTTTTGTGCGGATTGTATTATCACAGCCCTTAGAAGTGGGTATGTTGGAATGAGTTATTACTAGATCCTTAGACTGCAGCCCAGCACTGCTTTCTGGAGCCTGAGAAACATGTTGCCTCTAAGTATTTCAGAACTGGAGCCCTTCCTAAAAGGTGTAGAGTCTAGGTTTTAACTATTGGAGGGCCTTTTCCTTTTCTCTCTTTGTTTTAAGACAGGTTCTTTCTTAGATTGTATCTAGGCTAGTCTGGAACTTGCCATGTGTTTCTCACTTGCCTTGGGTTTCTATGCCGTCTCCTACTTCAGCCTTCCAAGTGCTGAGATTACAGGGTGAGCTGTTCTAAGGCGTCTCCACGTCTCTCCTCACCCCCCTACCCTCACAAGTGGTATCAGCTGCGGTTTCTGAAATTATGATTGTCTTGTTGATCAGATTTTCAAGGAGAGTTTAGTTAACCGTTTTACATTTTTGTGATAGTAAAAATAACTATTTAGAAATTAGATATTTTTATTTTTAGCACAATACTGTCATGTTTACATTTTCTTCTTTTATTTAGCAACAAAGAATGCCCTACTTGTCGGAAAAAACTGGTTTCTAAAAGATCACTAAGGCCAGACCCAAACTTTGATGCACTCATCAGCAAGATTTATCCCAGTCGTGATGAGTATGAAGCGCATCAAGAGAGGGTCTTAGCGAGGATCAACAAGCACAACAATCAGCAAGCTCTCAGCCACAGCATCGAGGAGGGGCTGAAGATACAGGCCATGAACAGGTACATGAGCGAGCGAGCGAGCGAGCGAGCGAGGGGTCAGAGTGTGATGGTGAGTGGGTTGAAGACTTCATTGTATACCTAGCTGCACTTAGTGCAATTTGTTTCTCTTTCCTCTTTTAACAGTTTTCTTGCCTGGATTTCAGGAGAGTCTGCTAGTTCCTTTTTGTTGTTCTAAGCCATTATTTCAAAGTTAACTTATTAAATTTTTATTTCTCTAATTCTTACAAGTGGAGTGTTGCCAGCATCATTACTTGTCCCACTTTTAGTACAATAGCTAGTCTACAGATGGCGTTATCTAATTTCAGGCTTTAATTACCATCCACGCGTACCTAGGCTGGACTGCTGAATTTTAAGACTGAATTTACTTCCTCTTCAATAGCTCAGAGATCATACTTTATATTTGAGACAGGGCCTCAAGCTTGCTCTGGAAACCAGGCTAGTTTTGAATGCCCAGGGATTGGCTTGCTCCTGCCCCCCGAATGTTGGGATTATAGGTGTGTATAGCTGGCCTCTCCTGGACAGTTAAAAAGTGTTTCAGAATTAGCATATCAGTGAAGGCTTTATCAGAACCAGGCTTACTGCTATTCTGTTTCCCTGCTTTTTTTTTTTTTTTATCTCCCAGGCTAGTCAGTTTTCAGGGATAATCATAATTTTCCAAATAAGTAAAAGGCCCACTCGTTTAATGGCTGTCACAAGACTCAATAGCAGGATGTCTTGACAAGGTTTTTTATCTCAGGGCTTCAGGGCTCAGAACAGATCAAGTAGTTGGTTCTTAGGTTCTGAGTGATTTTGAAGTACAGTGGCCAAAACCCTCTCCACCATGAAGGTTAAAAGATGAGTTCCATTTGTGAATTACAACTGTATTTCTGAAAGTAAGATACAGTGTTAAATGTCGAGTGTACTTCTTTTTAGAGTATAGCACAACCTTGAGTTGTAAGGACTTAACAGTTGTTTAGTCTCATGAGAAATGCAGTTATCCTTGGTGAAATACTTCTGTAGACAGTTTCTGTCTTGTCTAACCCACGTATGAAGATTAGAGGACAGCTTGTGGGCATCAGTTCTTTGCTTCCATCAGGTGGAACCTGGATTGTTGGGTGACCACAAGCACCCTTATTTACCCTGCTGTCTGAGTGGCCTGTCTGTGTGACAGGCTCATGGCTGGGAACTACACTGCAGCTTAGCTTAGCTTAGCTTCTGCCTTTGAGAGCATTTGTGTGTGTTCATTCTTTCCGCACCTCTGTCTCAGATGGTGCTCACTTCTTTGAGTCTGTTGTTAGTCTAGCACTCCATTCCTGTCCCTCCTGCCTATTTTTCTTCCACAGCACTTATTTTCTGACATCTGTATCTACTGGCTTTGGAGTCTACATTCCACCTGGACTTTTTCAAATACTTTCATATAGATAGGTTTTTGTTTTGGTTTGGTTTTTTGGTTTTTCGAGACAGGGTTTCTCTGTATAACCCTGGCTGTCCTGGAACTCAATTTTTAGACCAGGCTGGCCTCGAACTCAGAAATCTGCCTGCCTCTGCCTCCCAAGTGCTGGGATTAAAGGCATGCGCCACCACCTCCCGGCTATAGATATGTTTTATGTACTTTAGTCATTAGGTATTTATAATTCCCCCTTCCCATCTCTGTTCTTCCATGAGGTAGCATCTTGTCATATAGTCCTGCATGCCTAGAACTCACTGTAGAGTACAGACTGGCTTCAAGTGTGTGGTGACCCTCTTGCCCGGGTTCCCCGAGTCCTGAGATTACAAGGGTGAGCCAATTTTAATTTGTTTATTGCTCTTCATATGCTAATTGTAAAACCCTGCCACAGGACAGTGCATCCTGCTTAGATGTGACTGCTTAGATGTGACTTCCTGACTCTTACCTGAACGTTACTCTTTAATTGCTGACATCATAATCTGTCGCCTTAGCTTTGCTTCAGCTTCACATGGTCCAGTGTTGCCATTGAACATTGAATTCGTCTTTTGGTTGTTTTTCCTTTATGTGGGCCTTTCTGTGTTTTAAAATTACAGTAAATATCTAACAAAGTATGTTAACACTGTAAGTAGTAATAGAGTTTATTTAGCTTACTTATGTTTAATAGTTTCCTGACCAACTTGCAGAATTTTTTCATTTTGTGAAACAGGAACTCATATCTAAGTAGAGCTTGCTACTCCTGTCTCACTCTTCTCCTGGCTCCTGCTGACTACCTGCCTTCTAATTGACATCTCAGAGAAGTGAGGTCCCATAGTGTTTGTCCATTAGTCTTTTAGTCTTTGTTAGTTCAATAATTACCAAGTGAATACTTTTAAATTTTATTTTTGAGAGAGAGTCTCTAACCCTGGCTATCCTGGAATTTGCTTTGTAGATCAGGCCTGCCTTTACCTTGCAGCACGTAGCTGCTTCTGCCTCCCAAGATGAGCCTTCTAGATCTCTGAAGGACATGTGGGAATCAGTGACAATGTATTTCACCAAATTTACTCGTCAAGTTTTCTCTCTTACACTTTTTTTTTTTAAGTTCTGGGCTGGAGAGATGGCTCAGTGGTTGCTCTTCCAGAGGACCTAAGTTCAATTCCCAGCTCACATGGCAGCTCACAACTGTGTGTAACTCCATTCTCTGGGAATCCAGCACTCTCTTCTGGTCTCTCAGGCACTACATACACATGATGTACTATAGGCACAAATACCTGTGCACATAAAATAACAGTTAAAAACAAACAAAATGGTTTCAAGTTTGTTGCCTTAAAGATAAAATAAACTTTATTCTTTTCCCCTTAATTAGATTACAGCGAGGCAAAAAGCAGCAGATAGAAAATGGCAGTGGAGCAGAAGATAATGGTGACAGCTCCCACTGTAGTAACGCATCCACACACAGCAACCAGGAAGCGGGCCCTAGTAACAAACGGACCAAAACCTCTGATGACTCTGGGCTTGAACTTGATAACAACAATGCAGCAGTGGCGATTGATCCAGTCATGGACGGTGCCAGTGAGATTGAGTTAGTCTTCAGGCCCCATCCAACTCTTATGGAAAAGGATGACAGTGCACAGACAAGGTAAGTGTAGGAGCTGCTTCCAGGTCACATGGTTGCACAAGGTTTCAGAGAACGGTCTGTGTATGAAATGAAGTCAGTACTTGCATCCTAGCTTTAGAATTCAGTCTGAATGTACTAACTACTGCCTAGATTACTTGTTTGTTTTCCCTCCCTCCCTCCCTCCCTCCCTCCCTCCCTCCCTCCCTCCCTCCCTCCCTCCTTATATTCTTTCCATGAAAAGTTGCTCTTCACAGAGGAGCAAACCTCACAGGTGATGAATTTCATACTGGCAAGGGTGAACTTCCACACCTGTCTGTCGTGCCTGTCAGGAGTGCAGCTAAACATCAGATATTTGTTGGATGAGTGATTGAGTAGTCTGCCATGCTTACAAACAACCTAAGATTAGTACTTCTCTGTTCAGCTTCAGTTTTCAAAACCAGAAATGTTAATTCTTCCTTGGGTGAGGGAGCTTTTCAAGACAGGTTTCTTTGTGAGGCTATGGCTGTCCTGGAACTCACTCTATAGATTAGGCTGACTTTGAACTCTGCCTCTCCAGTACAGGGATTAAAGGCGTGAGCCACCATGCCCAGCAGAAATGTTAATTCTTAAACAATTTGCTCTTATTCTTAATACTCCTGTCTTTGCAGTAATTTTTCTGGTAATTAAGGTTAAAAGGTTTGCTAATTTTTTTAAGTACATTGTTTATTGGTTTGATTTTTGTTGCTTTGTACCATGTATTATAGAATGTGAGTTTTCATGACCTGCCTTTGCTTATTATAGAGCAGTTAATTTCTATTTATTTTCAATAATTGGAACAGACATGTTTTATATAGTTTTTGGCTCCATGATTTAGGAACTTCACATACTCTACAAATGAAATGTTCGCTGCATTATTCTTTTAGATACATAAAGACTTCAGGCAATGCCACTGTTGATCACTTATCCAAGTATCTGGCTGTGAGGTTAGCTTTAGAAGAACTTCGAAGCAAAGGAGAATCCAACCAGATGAACCTGGATACAGCCAGTGAGAAACAGTACACCATTTACATAGCCACAGCCAGTGGCCAGTTCACTGTGAGTACTTGTCACCGCCTGTTGAGCTCCTTGGCTAGTGGTCTGGGTGGGTCTGGTAGGAGCAGGAGCCCTGAGGCCCACGAAGCAAAGCAGCAGATTAATGGCTCTGTGATGCCCTTTATCCTGCTGTGCACGGGCTCCTCCTGTGGCCTTTTGTTTATTTAGTCTCACTGTTACTGACCACCATGCATTTTCATAATCTTGCCTCTCTTTTTGTTTTAGGTTTTAAATGGCTCCTTTTCTTTGGAATTGGTCAGTGAGAAATACTGGAAAGTGAACAAACCCATGGAACTTTATTATGCACCCACCAAGGAGCACAAATGAGCTTTTAAAAGTCAATTCTAAGACTGAACTTTTTATAGTCTATCCTTTACTATTAAAGATGCACCATTGTTACTTTCATGGACAGACCTGGGATATGTTCAGTTTTCTTTCTGAGCCAGACTTGTTTACACTATTAGATTAATGTCTCCTTAATTTAAAGACAATACTTTCTGGAAAGGACTCTGTAAGTCAGTGCTCCCCACTCCCGTCAGAGACGCTCTAAGTCATGTGCTTACAGAAAATGGGGTTCCTTTGGGGAGGATACTTTGACCTAGGAGTTTTTTGTAGTTCTGTATTCTTTATTTTTTCCTTCCAGTTTTTGATATTTTCAGACAGTATCTCATTATTATAAAGCCCTGGCTAGCGTGGAACTTGCTGAGTAGAACAGGCTGGCCTTGACTTTGGAGTAATACTCCTGCCCAAGTACTGGGATTCTGCCTGGCTTAAGATTCAGTTGGCCATCAGCCATCTTTTCCCCTTTCAAAAGTTTTTTAGCTTAAAGAATGTTAGACAATATGTATTCTGACTTTTTCCCCTTGAAGTCTTGTATATTTATAGTTTTCTATACAAACTGTAGTATCTTCATGAAGACCAAGGCTCAAATTTACTGTGCTTAAAACAATTCTCATAGGATTATTATTTTCATGGTATTTTCTTACATAGTATCTCATTTAAAGGAGGTTCTTTATGAACTTGGTGTCCATTGTCATGCAATGTTTTGTTTTTGTCATGTGTTTTCACTATAAGTTTAGAATTTCAGGTCATGGGGAAAAGTCGAATAAAGTTCTTTGAGAACGTGGTTCATTTACAGATTTCACTGAAGAAAGAGAAGTTTAAGTTGGTGAAAATATATGTATTCCTCTGTACATTTGAGAGTTTACTGTTCCTTTATTATGTATGTTTGATGCTTTTCTCTATTAAAATACCAGAGATTATGGAGATATTTTGCACTTTAGCCTTGATGAAAAGTACAAGATATGTTCAAAGCTTCCCCTCATTTCCTTTCTTATTAATTCAAGAATAACATGACACGGAGAGTTAAAAATAGAAAAGAAAGGTTTTGTTTGAAGAGTTCTTTGCATTTTGAGTTACCATGTGTTTATAAATTTAGTGCTCTGCTAAACTACACTCTGTAGAAACAGGCTAATGGAGTGTGAACAGTGCATTGATAGAGAATGGGACCGTTCTGTAGAAGAGTGTCAGCCAGCTGGGTAGCCATGCAGACACTCGTAGTTTTGTACTGAGAAAGTGTTGGTAGTCTGGGAACCACAAGACTTTCTGCTGACCAGTCAGACTTAATGTCTTAGATTTCATTTCTGTCCCGATGCTACATATGTCTCCAAGTTTCTATTCTCACAGTATTTACAAAGACATGTTTGCATTGAAAAATTGAACCCAAAGGGGTTTTGATAGAAGGAAGAGACTTCCGGTACCATTGTAACTAAAGTGTCAGTCATTTTAACTATTTATCTGTCAGTTTAGACAGATTGGGGCCAGCTTGATGCTTTAATCTTGAGCCGACTATGAAAACTTAAAGGCTTATTCAATTTTTTACCATTTTACTGAAAATATTTGAAATCTGTTTTTACAGTTTTTTTGGTAATCTGTGCCATAAGATTTGAAAACCACCAAAAATTATACGAACTTTTATATCCAATTCCTTTTCTGGGGTAATGTTAAGTTGTATAGATTATTAATGCATGTTCACTGAATATAACTCTTGTTTTGTGATGTGATTGCTTAGACTTTATTGGTGACATATTAGATTAGTGGTTGTATTAAATAATTAAATTCTCCTTGTGGTTATTGGACTTTTATCTAAGCAGAAAGTTATTTGTGACTATAAGCTTTGTGCTTAGAGAATGTATGTGTTTTTATCTGTCTATGGGAGCACATAAACTATTTGCATCATTTAGTGAAGTTATTAGATGTGTACTCCTTTGCCAAATAGATAATTGGTAGAACATTGTGTGTGTGTGTGTGTGTGTGTGTGTACGTGTGCCTGTGTGTTGGGAGTGGAATCCAGCTTGGCACCAACTTTGTGCTAGTAAGTAGTACTGATGGCAAAGAGAGAAGAGGGGGCCTTCTACAGGAGACTAAGGCTCTGTATGATGCAGCAGACAGTCCTTGGGATGGATGCTCAACTTATTCTCCTGCCTCAGTCTCCTGAGTAATGGTATGCTAAGAGCAAACCACAACACTCATTTTAACACGTTCTCCCCATGGAGTGAAATTACATTTATGATACCTAAAGTATTAGGTATTAGTCTATTTAGGAAGATGAAGTTTTATAAGTACTTTTAAAACTTCAGCTTCCTCATTGCATACACTAGCAAGATTTTGCTGAAAGGACCCTGATATAGCTGTCTCTCGTGAGACTATGCCGGGGCCTAGCAAACACAGAAGTGGATGCTCACGGTCAGCTATTGGATGGATCACAGGGCCCCCAATGGAGGAGCTAGAGAAAGTACCCAAGGAGCTAAAGGGGTCTGCAACCCTATAGGTGCAACAACATTATGAACTAACCAGTACCCCGGAGCTTGTGTCTCTAGCTGCATATGTATCAAAAGATGGCCTAGTCGGCCATCTCTGGATAGAGAGGCCCATTGGACTTGCAAACTTTATATGCCTCAGTACAGGGGAACACCAGGGCCAAAAAGTGGGAGTGGGGGGGAGGGTATGGGGGCCTTTTGGGATAGCATTGGAAATGTAAATGAGGAAAATACCTAATTAAAAAAAAAACAGGGGCTGGTGAGATGGCTCAGTGGGTAAGAGCACCCGACTGCTCTTCCGAAGGTCCAGAGTTCAAATCCCAGCAACCACATGGTGGCTCACAACCATCCATAACAAGATCTGGCGCCCTCTTCTGGAGTGTCTGAAGACAGCTACAGTGTACTTACATATAATAAAAAAAAAAAACAAACTTCAGCTTCCTAAATAGAAACTGTACATACTAAATACTCAGTCCACATAAGCTCCTCTGCCCATCCCTCAATCACCTGGTCCACTGAGGCCACACACACACACACCCCCCCTTTCAAGACAGGGTCCCTCTGTAGCCCTGGATGTCCTAGAACTCATTCTGTAGACCAGGCTGGCTCAAACTCTCAGAGATTCACCTGCCTCTGCCTTCCTAGTGCTGAGATTAAAGGCATATTCCACTATACCTGGCTTCTAGTTTGGGTTTTTATACAACTCAGGACCATCTCTTAAAGGTTGACATCACCTATGGTGGCTGGGTTCTCCATAAGTATTTAATCAAGAAAATGTTCTCCAAACACACCAACAGGCCCCTCTGCAGTTATGTTCTCAGGAGAGGTCTCTTCTTTACTGATGATGCCAGTGTGTGTCATGTTGACAAACTGTGTATGTGTTTCACACTGTGTGTATGTGAGCAAGCACTCAGATCTGTATCTCTGTGTGTACAAAAGCCACAGTTTTCTGGGGAGTTAAGTGTACGTGTATGTGAGTGAGTACACTGGTCTATTTGTCTATGCAGAGGCCACAAGTTGCCTGGAGGAGAAAGGTTCCAGAATTTCTTCCAAGACCTAGAGTTAACCAAAGGCTTCTGACAATCTTAAGAACATTATAGCATTTACATAGTCATTCCCTACTTTATTCCACTTTCAAAATAAGTGGTCTCCCAGTGATAGCTATGATAGCTACTCTGTGTGAGCATAAGGTGCATTACTAGAGCGCTAAACTGGGAACTTGAGAACAGCTCTTGAACAAGGTGGGGGAAGTTCATCAGTTGAAGAGTCAGAGCCTGTCCTGATAGCAGCTGACAATAGACTAAGGGAACGGACTTCTGTGGTCATTCACAACAAATGCATACTTTACAAAACTACTTCAGTGAGGTCACTAAACAGGAAACCATGGAGAATGAATTGTGATGTCCAAAGTTGTCACTAGTATGTGTTTGAGACAGGGTTTCAGGTAGCCCCGTTGGGCCTTGAATTTGCTGTGAAGTCAGATGTGACCTTGGACTTTGGAATCTCCTGTTTTTACTCCTGAGTTTGTGTGTAAGTGTAATAGTACATTAAAAGGCATAGATACAGGAAGCATCTATGAGGAATACAGATGTTGAACTTGTATTTAGCTTTTGAAAACTTGCCCAAATAGCAGAAATGCTGTGGTTAAGTCATGAAAATGGCTTGCCAAATAGAAAATTACCAATAGACAAGTTAGGAAAATCCCAAGAGAAGTCTTGATTGAAAAATAAGAGGGCCAGGGTAGCAAGTTGCCTCAGTGTTGAGATTACTGTTTTGTTTAGAACCCTGGTTCCCAGTAGCTGCATCAAGACAGCTCACAACTGTAAAATGGTAAGGGACCTGAGGTCTTCTAATCTTCTAAAGGGTAGGTCCCTGCATTCACATAGTACATATAACTCATACAGGTCCACACATAAGGCAGGGAGTCCCAGTGACTGGGCCATTGTGGTATCTCATGCCTTTAATCCCAGTAGTCAGGAGGGAGAAGCAGATACTTCAAGTTCTAGGCAAGCCCAGTCTACAGTTCTGGGTCAGTCAGAGCGACACAGTGAGACCCTGTCTAGAGCTGCTGAGGTTTGGGACTCAGCACAAACCACTCAGACACGGATCTCGGTCGAGACTTCAGGTCTGCTACCTGAACTCCAACCCAAGATGGTTCCGGGATGAAGCCCAGACTTGGGAGCAGAGCCTAAAACCACAAATGTTTCCTAGGGCCAGTTTATAAAAGCAAAAACCAAAATGAGCTCAGGTGCAGGAAGCACTGACTCAAGCAATTTTGGCTAGCTGGACAGAACAGTTCTGACCTTTATTCTGATTGTCTCTAAATGGAGCCTGTCTTATGGTGTCTGTTCACAGCAGTAAAACCCTAAGACAGGGTTTGACCAAGGCAAGTCTTATAGAAAACAACATTAATTGGGGCTGGCTTACAGGTTCACAGGTTCAGTCCATTATCATCCAGGTGGGAGCATGGCAGTGTCCAGGCTGTCATGGCGCAGGCAGAGCTGAGAGTTCTACGTCTTCATCCAAAGACTGCTAGTGGAAGATTGCCAGGCAACTGGGGTGAGAGTCTTAAGCCCACACCCACAGTGACACACCTATTCCAACCAAGTCACACCTATTCCGTCAAGGCCACACCTCCAGATGGTGCCACTCCCTGGTCCAAGAATATACAACCCATCACAGAGCCTATAGTTGTGGAATTCCTTAGCATTAGCAAACCTCAGAACCTAGCGGATATGTGGTCAGTGTCACCTTGCTCTGACACAAACTATTTTTCTGTGTCAGTAACAATATGAAATGACCAGCAGGCATGGAACAAGGCTACAGCTATGCTGGGGGAGCAGGCTTCAACACAAAACAGAAGGGGCAATGACTAAACTCACTAGAAGGTTCCAGCAGGCTTAAATTACTAGGATTAACTGTATTTGAAGACAGGCAAATGAAAACGCCACCCAATCACAAACAATGGAAAAATAAATGACTTAGCCAGGTGTGGTGGTGCATGCCTTTAGCCCCAGCACTCAGGAAGCAGGGGCAGGTGGGTTTCTGAGTTCAAGGCCAGCCACAGTTACATAGAGAAATCCTGTCTCAAAAGACTTAGGGTTGGTATTGGTGAGCTAAAACAATGTAAATTTTAAAATGGGTAGGGAATATTGGGAGAAGTCATTTCCAGAAACTTTAAAATTAGACAAAACAACAAAAACCCCAACAATTTTTACATTCACACTGAATTAATAGACCTCCACTCACTTAGTGGGCCAGAGAAAAGGCATCCTCAATTCAAGGGATCCATGGCGGCAGATTCCCTTCACACCGTGGGTGTGGGGAGGTAGTGAAGGACATTTTAAAGGCTAAACAGAAAAATAAGAAAAGTGTTATGCATAAAATATTCTTTAAAAAAATGAAACTCAGGCACTCTCATGTTAGGCCAGAAGCCAGGTGGCTTGAACTTTTTTTTTCCAGCTTGAAGATGAAGCTTAAGATCAAGTAGTCAGCAATCTGAAAACAATAGAACCACCCTCCCCCTGAGCACCACATACACAGACTAACCACATTAAAGATTCCTTACATGACCTCAAATGTTCCTCACCAGATTGTAGTTGGTTTGACTACATTAACAATAAGCGGGCTGGAGAGATGGCTTAGCGGTTAAAGCTGACTGATCTGCCAGAGGTCCTGAGTTCAAGTCCCAGCAACCACATGGTGGCTCACAACGATCTGTAATGGGATCTGAAGCCCTCTTCTGGTGTGTCTGAAGAGAGCAAAGGTGTACTCATATACATAAACCTTTAAAAGAACCAATAAATTTATCAATATGAGGAAACAAAACCCTGTCTTAGACACTGTTGTAATTACTGAGGAGAGACTGGGTCTTCCCGCTCTCATCAGGAGCATGGACATGGAACAGGGTTTGGAAGGAGGGTGAATAAACCACACCAGGGTTGCAGTCAGTAGGCAGATGAACTTAGGGTGATTAAAATTCAGGAAGTTTTGGGGACTGAGGGTAGGGACATCAAAGATAAGCAAATGTCTTTGACTGGGGGCTTAGGATATCTGGAATGCCTCATTAACATGGGGAAGCATTTTCGGCATCCCAAGTGCTGGCTGAACAGGTTTTGACAGGAGAAAGGAAATTGTTCCTATATTCTAATTGCAGCCACCTGCCATTCCTCGGGTAGAGGCTTGTATGGGGTCTTAGAATTCCCCAGACAAGGTCAGAGGAAAAAACCCACTACTGAAGGGAGTCCACGGTGAGTCCAGCTGGGAGCCTATCCAGTCATGGTGGACTTTGACCTTAAGTAGTGGAGTTTTCCAACCAGACACCATGACCAAGGCAATTAAAGAGAAAGCATTTAATTGGGGACTTGTTTGAGGCATAATTCCCTGGTGACAGTCTTCAAATATTGTACGCCTATGGAAGCTGGTTTTGTTTGTTTGTTTGTTTGTTTGTTTTTGGTTTCTCGAGACAGGGTTTCTCTGTGTAGCCCTGGCTGTCCTGGAACCCACTTTGTAGACCAGGCTGGCCTCGAACTCAGAAATCTGCCTGCCTCTGCCTCCCTAGGGCTGGGACTAAAGGCGTGTGCCACCACGCCCGGCGTTTTAAAGGCTATTTTAAGACACACACACACTGTAGCTGTTTTCAGACACACTAGAAGAGGGCATCAGATCTCATTACAGATGGTTGTGAGCCACCATGTGATTGCTGGGAATTGAACTCAGGACCTCTGGCAGAGCAGTCAGCTCTTAACTCCTGAGCCATCTCTGCAGCCGTTCTCTTGGTGCAATTTAACCAAGAACAATTTTGGATATGTATTCTCTCCTTGGATCTCCCTGCCTGTTGCTTGAATCTGAATCTGCTTGCCTGCATGTTATTTTGTGGATCTGTCTGTGTTGGAGTGTGTCCATCTGTTTGCATATCTGTAACAAAAGGTTTTGCTCTTGGGGCTGGAGAGATGGCTCAGAGGTTAAGAGCATTGGCTACTCTTCCAGAGGTCCTGAGTTCAAATCCCAGAACCGCATGGTGGCTCACAACCATCTTTAATGAGATTTGGTGCTGTCTTCTGGTTTTCAGTCATATATGCAAGGAGACTGCATTATATGTAATAAAAACATCTTTTAAAAAAAGTTTTTTAGCTGGGCGGTGGTGGCGCACATCTTTAATCCCAGCACTTGAGAGGCAGAGGCAGGTGAATTTCTGAGTTTGAGGCCAGCCTGATCTACAAAGTGAGTTCCAGGACAGCCAGGGCTATACAGAGAAACCCTGTCTTGAAAAACAAAAACAAAAACTAACAAAAAATTTTTTTTTTAAAGTTTTTGTTCTTTTTCATTGAACAGCAAAGAAAGCATCACATGAGGAATGTATAGAATACTTTACAGAAATGTTTTAACAGTTTTAACAGGGGGTTAAGTCAGATTCTAACTAATCCCAACTAACTGAGGTAACAAACAGAACTACCAACAACATTATCAAGCTATGTTCATGTTGTTTCAACATGTATAATGGGGTGGAAGAGATGGCTTAGTGATTAAGAGCACTGGTTGCTCTTGTAGAGGACCTGGGTTAGATTCCCAGCATCCACATGAAGGCTTACGACCATCTGTGATCCTTGTTTCAGTAAATCAAAGGCCCTCTTTTGACTTCTCTGAACACTAGGCATGTATGTTGTTGCGTATACATACACATAGCCAAAACCTTCATACACATAAACAAGTCAACATGATGGACACTCATTTCTAAAACTGCTTTCAGGAGGGCAGGGGAGATGGCTCAGTGGTTGGGAACACTTGGCCTTGCACAGGACTTTGGTTTTCAGCATCCATGTGATGGTTCACAGTCCCAGTTCCAGGGGATCCAACACTCTTCTGACCCTCAAGCATGCCTATGGTATCCATACATGCAGGCAGGCAAAGCACAAAATAAAATTAATCGGAAAAAAAAAAAAGTTGAAGACTGTTTTGAGTTTATTTGCTGTTTCCAGCAAATGATTGTTCTGACACATGCATTTCTCTGGGTCAAAGGCATGGGATAATACATAATTAAGATTACAGCTCTGTATTAGTTTAGCTTGTAAAGGTTGATGACATGGGAACTCAAGGGTAAGATTGGCTATAGTGTTCTCTTAGACCAGTGGTTCTCAACCTGTGCGTCAAGATCTCATGGGGAATAGTGTTGAATGGCCCTTTTCACAGGAGTCACATATAGATATCCTGCATACCAGATGTTTAATTATGATTCATAATGGTGTCAAAATTATGAAGTAGCAACAAAAAAATTTATGGGTGGGGTCATCACAATGTGAGGAACTGTATTAAAAGGTTGCAGCATGGGCTGGAGAGATGGCTCAGTGGTTAAGAGCACTGGCTGCTCTTCCAGAGGTCCTGAGTTCTATTCCCAGCAACCAACACATGGTGACTCACAACCATCTGTAATCGGATCTGACACCCTCTTGTGGTGTGTCTGAGTTGCAGTGCACTCATACATTAAAACAAAACTGCAATAAACAAAACCACCTCTCAAAGTCTATCCAACTCACTAAACTTCCACTATCGTTAGAATAGGCATCAACGATAAAATCTGGTGATTCACGATAAAATCTATACTTCCATATTTTATGTACTTATTCACCACCAAAACCAAAGCCAAAGAAGAAAAGCCACAACAGAATTAGAACTAGAAATATTTTGCTGTTGCATTGATAAAATCTCACAACCAATGCAAAGTGTTTATGTAGACTTATGGGTGAGAGCCCAACACGGTGGGAGACATGACAAATGGCAAAAGCAAGAACCAGAGAGAGACCTGCAGGCAGGCAAGGCTGTATAATCGCCACCCCTAATGACATCGTCTAAACCTCCCTAAACAGCGCCACCAACTGGGAAGCAAGCGCTCAGATGCCCATGTCTGTGGAGGCTATGTCTCATTCAAACCACGTGAAATAAGGACGCTGTTAACAATGACAGCAGTCCTATTGATGTAGCACTGGTGAATGCATGTAGACATATGCATATATGCTTATAAGCTTATGTTGCGATACCAGAAGAAGTTATTTTGTGGACAACACGGATGAATCTGGATGGTACCACGGTTAAGTGAATAAACAAGCCATAGAAAGCCATGGCATAATCTCATGGATATGTAACACCTAAGCCAATTACATTCATAAGCTTGGAAGAGAATGGTAACTACCAGGGGATGCAGGCAGGGGGAGAGAGATTGACAAAAGTGCAGTTAAAAGAAGCTGGGAGGTGGTGGCACATACCTTTAGTTCCAGCACTCAGGAGGCAGAGGCAGGCCTGAGTCTGAGTCTGAGTCTGAGACCAGCCTGAGGGAGTTCCAGGACAGTCAGGGCTACAGAGAAACCCTGTCTTGAAAAACCAAGAGGGAAAGAAAAAAAGATGAAAGAGGATATGCCCGGACATTGACCACCTCTCCATTCTCCTTGAAAGACAACTTCACTGTTTGTGGGGTGGGGAGATTCTTTAGGTCATGAAAATCGATCCTGAGTCAATGGCATTTGTGTCTTTAGGAAAGTTCCCCTGCCCCTGGCCCCCGGCCGGTTCCCCAGCTCTGGTTCCTCCCAGCAGGTAGTTTTTAGCCAGACAGTGGTGGTGCACACCTTTGATCCCAGCACTTGGGAGGCAGAGGCAGACGGATTTCTGAGTTCGAGGCCAGCCTGGTCTACAAAGTGAGTTCCAGGACAGCCAGGGCTACACAGAGAAACCCTGTCTCAAACAAAACAAACAGACAAACAGATGTATTTATTTTATGTATATGAGTATACTGTGGCTGTCTGCAGAGACACACCAGAAGAGAGCAAGGGATCTCATTACAGACTGAGCTACCATGTGGTGGCTGGAAATTGAACTCAGGACTCTGGAAGAGCAGTCAGCAGTTAGCTGAACCATCTCTCCAGCCTGGAAACCTTATTTCCTAATGATAGATACTCAGATTCTCAAAACATGCTCGAAAACTAGTGAGATGCACATTTTAAAATCATCTTGTAGTTTTAAGGCCAAGTTTGGAAACACATAGCTAAACTTGAAAATTGGCAGCTGTGCAGTGGTGGCACACACCTTTAATCCCAGCACTTGGGAGGCAGAGGCAGGCGAATTTCTGAGTTTGAGGTCAGCCTGGTCTACAGAGTGAGTTCCAGGACAGCCAAGGCTACACAGAGAAGCCCTGTCTTGAAACCCCCCACCCCCACCAAAAAAAAAAAAAAAAAAAAAAAAAAGAAAAAAGAAAAAAGAAAATTGGCTAAACTGTTGTCTTGTGGGGTGTAGGGTCTCACGGGACAGCTAGATGGAGGAAGAGCTGGACCTGAGAGCAGCATTGGGAATTTTCAAACTTGGTGAATGAATGAGCACAAACTCAAGGAGGCCCTTACTTGTGCTTGCTGCCTTGGCTGGTGACCCTTTTAGTGCCTCCCTAAAAGGTTTAGTTACCCTGTGACAAATTCATCAACCCTACCTCATGACCCATGATTTATCTTGAGGCCAGCCTAGTCTACACAGTGAATTCCAGGTCAGGCAGAGCTATAGTCAGACCCTGTCTCAAAAACAGAAAACAAACCAAAAAACTAAAGGAAGAATACACCCTACCACCAAATTTAGCTTTTTGCATAACATTCAACACAGCACTGATCAGTATAATCAATCAGGTTAATGAATATTTAGCAAAATTTGATATGGAAATGTTCAGTTTAACAAAATTTGTATTGAATACGACAGGCGAGTGCTTGTTTGCTGATTGTTCCATAGCAATTTTAAAAAGATTACACGAACAAGTGTTGTTGGTGGTGTTTTATGTTTTCAAGTCAGGGTTTCTCTGAGTAGCCCTGGCTGTCCTGGAACTCACTTTGTAGACCAGGCTGACCTTGAACTCATAGGATCCACTGGCCTCTGCCTCCCAAGTGCCGGAACTAAAGGCTCTAGCCACCACCCCGCCTAAAAACAATAATTTAAAAAAGTACATTGCTTTGTGCATATTTGTAACAGAAACTGGCTAAGCCCATGGGAGAAGCTAACCTGCATCTCACCCAGCCCTGAACTTGACCAGAACACAGTGGGTTATTTGGAGGTGGAAAACCCTTTGGGGAGTGTGTTGCACGAGCCTTTTTTTTTTCACCTCTGCCAGGTTAATGCTGAAGTCCTCTCATTCCTTCCCCACTACTCAGTTTTCTCCTTGCATTTTCTCTTGTGTTCTCCTCTCCCCAGGCTTCCCCTGAGGAATACTTACAGGTAAAGATGGATTTAATCCTTAAACGTGTTCTACATTTTATACTAAGTCTTTTCATCTAAATTCTTTAAGTGCAATGTATTTATAATGGAAACAAGATTTTTTCCCTACTAATCCTTATAGTTATATTATCCTATGCTACTTACACAAAAACATATGTATAACCTTAAAAACCAAAACCTAAACAGCCAACCCACCTTCCCTTTTTGAAAATGGATTTGATTTGATTTCATGAGCATTAAGCCTGAATGTATACATGTGCACATGTATGTCCAGTGCCCTCTGAGGTCAGAGGAGGGCATCAGAGCCTCTGGAACTAGAGCTATGGATGGCTGTGGTCTGGGAAGAGTGTAGGTTCTGAGAAGAGAATGTGAGTCCTCTGCAAGAACAGCCAGTGCTTGTAACTGCTGAGCCGTCTCCAGCTGTCTCCTGAGATGGCTACTCACTACTTCTGAGTGGGGCCACAAGTAACCTAACGTACTTTGGTGTCTGCAGTAACTGAGGCAGCGAAGAATCACCAAAGCTGTTTAATTTATAGTAAAATCTCTGGGATCTCATATTTGTGCACATTACTATAAGAATGACATCAGTTATTTTGATAAAAATCTTACTCTTGAGGATTAGTCAGTAAGAAGACAAACTTGTGAAAAAATAGTTCTGTAGCAGGCAAGTGCTGCATTTCTCAGAAGCAGGAAAATATTTTAGAATTGTATTTTAAGCAAATCATCTTGAAGAACAACATTCTTACTACTTTATACAGGTCATTTTAGTATATAAAAGGATCCAGCTTTATTTTATGTTGTACGCAGGAGAAATCACCACAAACCAGTAGAGGTATGAGAGTAACGGTGAAGCTGGGCCCGTGGTGCTCGCCTGCATCCCTGCTGCCTGAGAGCCAGAGCCTCCAGGTCAATCCCTGGTGTCAGAGAAGGGAAAGGATGGCCCTTACCATTTCCAAGAAAGACATGAGAACCCTAAGTCACTGGAGCCCAGTCAGAAACTTGGCTTCAAATGTTTTTATTAAATTTTTTTCTTTAAAATAATAAAAACTTAAAAAGCAACGCTCTCACACCAGCCAAGTCAGAAACAGCCAATTTTCTGAATGAAAACAGTGCTTTTTAAATTTTTTTTTATCTCATATCACTAAATTGAAAGAATAAAAAAGGATTGCAGCGGTACGGAGACTGGGCCATCACACAGAACCCTGAGAAGAACCCCCTCGCAGTCACCATCTCCTGCAGCCACTCGCTTCCGCTTTGTCACTCACGGACATCTCAACCCTGTCGGTGACCGTGTCCTCAGCTGCTGGCGGCATCTGGCCTTCTGATTGTGCTCCAGTGTAAGTGGGGGTGCTATACTTTAGCAGGATGGATTTAAACTGCATCAGAGGGGCATCGGTACGGATGCCCATTGGGTCAAAGTGAGTTCGGCTTACTCGAAAGCCTGCTTGCGAAAGACAGCACAAAAATTTTTTTAACCTGCAATAGAGAAAGAAAGCTATTAGGCTCCCAGTTTTTACTTAAATTATTAAAATACAGAGTGAGTATGTTGCCGCTTGGCCGCCTTACTTCGGCATGTTCATCCCTTTGATGCTGTGCCTGTGGATGTTGTAGTAAAAGGGCGGGTGAGCCGTGCTGGTGTCGGTCTTCTGCTTTTTGGCTAGGTTAATGGTCATCTCATTACTTTTTCTCTTGCCTGGAAGACACACACAACAAGCATGATCTTAACAACTGCAGACAGAATGAATGCTTTTATAATCCTGTCGACTACACAATTCTCACTGGCCTTCACTCGTGTTATCTGTTCACCTGCTTCTTGGTCACAACTTCCTTCTCTTTAAGCCTTTAACATTTCTACTTCCTGTTTATGAACCCGGGCCGATTACTTCACTGCGCACTGTAGCCCACACGCCACCACTCAGCCTGATGAGCTCTGCCATTCCTCTTCTTTGTTTCTTGTATGTGGTTATGTCTGTGTAAACCCTTTCTCCCTAGTTACATTCTACACTCCTAGGGAACGAGACGCTCAGAGTTTCGAGCACTCGCTGCTCCTGAAAAGATCGGGGATTCAGTTCTTAGCACCAAAATGATGGCTCTTGGCTGCTCTTCCCTGGGATCCAAGGGCTCCAGTGCCTTCGTCTGGGGTTTCTGCACTCACGTGTGCATGTACTCTCCTCTATATTTGTAACAAAAATGAGTATTTATAAAACAAAACAACACCCTGACTTTACCTCTGAGCAGAGCTGAGTGGATAGCAATAACTACAGGCAGGAACTAAAACATACACAGGTTTCTAGCGCTCAGCAGACGATAAAGGTACAACACATGCCTCGTTCTCAACTACTTAGTCTTTCCATGTTAAGTGAAAGATGCCAAACCAGTTATTCCAGCAATGTTTCCACATGTGCATATACAGATGTACAGACACAAACACACAAAGTAACTGAGACTTCAAATACTAACAGGAAACCTGACTCAGCGAACGTTCAGCGAACGTTCCGCCTGTTCTATCACGTATCAGATCGGTCTTATCTTGTCCTGGCTCGCTTCCTCCTGCCAAGCCCCCTCCAGTGCTGGCACTACAGGAGTGTGCCATAGTACCCAGCTAAGGCTTAGTTATCTCTAGGTATTATCCTCACATGCAATTTCTGGAGGACAAACACCTGATAACTGCTTAAAATAAGTAATTAGAAGGCAAATACAGTATATGAAAAAGGTTGAACTATTTCTTTTTTACAATAATACAAAATGGCAACTTGGGACTCCCAAATTAAAATTAACCCAGATAAGTAAAATTTGATTATATTGTTACATGAAATCAATGTGGCACATAAGTGAAAAAATGCCCATATGCAGAACAATTATAAGAAGGCCTACAATAAATCCAACATATACCTTAATCCTAACTATTCGAAGGCGCACACGGATTTTCTTTTGCCTGTGTTGTATTGACAGTCTTCAGACCAACATAAAGGCTCCAGCTATAGAATAGCCCATAGAGGTCAGTCAGCTTTCTTCATTTAGACATAAGAAAAACCTTACAGATTTACAATGTCTTAAAACATATTCATGCTTTACTTTCTATTCTTAAAAAGATTTCAGATGGGCTGGAGAGATGGCTTAGTGGTTAAGAGCACTGACTACTCTTCTGTAGGTCCTGAGTTCAATTCCCAACAACCACATGGTGGCTCACAACCATAATGAGATCTGACGCCCTCTTCTGGAGTGTCTGAAGATAGCTACAGTGTACTTACATATAATAAATAAATAAATAAATAAATTTTTGGGCCAGAGGAAGTGGGGCCGGAGTGAGCAAATTTAACAAAAAAAAAAAAGATTTAAGACATTTCTACTGAAAATGAAGAAACCGGCAAAGTTTCCAGCACCAACAGTGAGGCAGAACAGTGCTCTGAGAGCCAGTGCAGAGTCCAGCCCACCAGTGCTGCTTTGTCAGGCCTCTATTTCTCAGGGCACTGTATTGTTTCCAGAGATTTGCTTTATACCAAGTTAGCTAAAGGTGCTAAATGGACATGATTGGTAATTTTTATTTAAAAGAAAAAAAGTATATATATGTGTGTGTGTTTATATATATATATTTGTGTGTGTGTGTGTGTGTGTATATATTGCTGTTTTTTGAGACAGGGTTTCTCTGTGTTGCCTTGGCTATCCTGGGACTCACTTAGTAGACCAGGTTGGCCTCAAACTCAAGAAATCCGCCTGCCTCTGCCGCCTGAGTTCTGGGATTAAAGGTGTGTGCTACTACTGCCCAGCCAAACCATATACTTTTAATAAGAATTGTAAGTTTCCATTGAAGATGAACATTTAAAGTAAACATTACTACTATAATATTATAATTACAAGCTTTAATGCTATGTATATTGTTTTTAAACCTGTATATAAGATACATTTAGAATGTAGATACTTAATAGTTACATATTATAATATATACATACCCTGTGCACTGTAAATATCTACTGTGGTATCATCGGTGGTTTTAACAAATACGCCATTTTCTTCTAAAATAAAAAAAAGGGGGGGCATATTTATAGGTGACATTAAGAATTTAATGTTTAAATAAAACTGGAATCCCATTTACATTTTTGAATATACAAGAATGATATTTTTTTTTAACTTTCTGGGCCACTGAGAGAGCTCAGCAGGTAAAGGCACTTGTAATCTTCCCATGTAAAGACAGGACAGAGCTGATTGTGGCGTGTCCTCTGACTTCCACACGTGCCTGCGCGCTTGCGCGCGCACACACACACAGAGTTTAGGCTGAGTGAGGTGGCACACATCTTTACTTTCAGCATGGAAGGTACAGTCAGGTGGATCTTCTTTGAGTTCCAGGCCAGCTAAGCAAAGAGCCCGGATTCAAAACAAAGGCAAAGGATCTATTGATGTTGGTAACAGCAACCTCTCGTTATTACTACGGAAGCATGAAGACCAGTCTGCCCTTCCCCGTCTATGAAGAGCCAGGCACACTGATAGTGCCCTATCTAAGGAGTAAAAACTGGCTTCACTGAGGGATATATGAATTGATTTTCTGTACTTCAATGGGTATTAGCAAAATTTCTGGCTATACCAACTCCTACAATTGCCTACAATTTCTCTTTATAGAAGAGTAGAAAGTTTACAGAGGATGACAGGCTTTGCAGTGTATGCCCAGCACTCTGGAAGTGGAGGCAGCAAGATCAGGAGTTCAAGGCCAGCCTGGCCTATATGTGGCCTTGCTTCCAGAAAAAAAAAAAAAAAAAAAAAAAGCAACAAATAAATTATGATTAGACTCACTAAGAAGGGTTACTTAAAGCATATTATTCCATAATTTTCATTATAACATCAAGGATAATCTAACAAGCTAGAGTCACCTTGCTTGTTGGTATTTGAAGGGGCATGAGTTGAACACTGGCTTTGGGGGGTACACTCTGATTCAAAGATTAATGTCTTTATTAGGGGTTGAATGTCATCCAAACCATGGTGAATAGATTCAAATAGCATCCTTTTGAGGAATCCAGTATTGAAAAGGGAACTTGACCTGGAAAAGAAATGTTTGAGAAATGTTTATTTTCTTACAAAAAGATTCTTATAATTATACAAAACATGTAACAAATTATGGGATAGAATAATACTGAAAATCAGGAATTTTTAATTTAGTATTATTTATATAGTAATTTCTCCTCCTTTAAAAATTATTTTTGTAAATTGTTTTGTAAATTAAGATTAGCCAAAATATTTAATTCACATAAAATCAACAAGATTTGGGCTGGAGAGATGGCTCGTGGTTAAGAGCACTGGCTGCTCTTCCAGAGGTCCTGAGTTCAATTCCTAGCAACCACATGGTGGCTCACAATCATCTGTAGTGAAATCTGATGCCCTCTTCTGGTGTGTCTGAAGATAGCTGCAGTGTACACACATACATAAAATAAATAAATAAATTCTTAAAAAAAAAAAACAATAAGATGTATTTGCTTTCATAATTTGTAGAGTACTATGAAAAACAGAGTGGGTATCTGGAGAACACAGTCAAACAGAAAAGACAAAGCTTGTCTTAGGTACGCACCACAGAGGCCCGAGTTCTATCGCTGTCTTGCCAGGCATGCTCCCATGACAATTACAGGGCAGCTGTCTGTATGGGTTTTCTGTAAAAACAAAAGATGTGTTTATATACAGAATACACGACAAACGTAAGTGTTATAACTTACATTAATAATGACTATATACGCCGGGCGGTGGTTTAATCCCAGCACTTGGGAGGCAGAGGCAGGAGGATTTCTGAGTTCGAGGCCAGCCCGGACTACAAAGTGAGCTCCAGGACAGTCAGGGCTATACAGAGAAAGCCTGCCTCAGAAAAAAAAAAAATATATATATATATATATGTATATATATATACTGAGGACCTACTATGTACCAGGTACTGTGCTAAGAACTTTATATATAGTTGAAAACTTAATCTTTAAGACTCTTTGAGGGGAGGAGAGATGGCTCAGTGGTTAAGAGCACCAACTGCTCTTCCAAAGGTCCTGAGTTCAAATCCCAGCAGCCACATGGTGGTTCACAACCATCCATAACAAGATCTGATGCCCTCTTCTGGAGTATCTGAAGATAGCTACACATAATAAATAAATAAATCTTAAAAAAAAAAAAAAAAAAAGAAGAGAGAGAGAGTCTTTGAAGAGCCACAAAGGAGCAGGATGTCCGGCTTTGGGTGAAAATGTTTGCAGTGTTGAGCAGTGGGGAAGGAATTAATTGAAAATGGGATATGTTGAGAAAAGTAGGTAATCTGATTGACATTCTTAAAATTAGTTGATAGTGGAAAAACTACATTATCTCTAAATGTTTCAATAAACAGCAGGGGCAGAGCAGTTCACCTCTCCAGCAGTGGTCTCTGAAAGCACAGTGCGGAGCGTGTAACTGGGATGTGATGCAGGCTTGTTCGCTGGGTGCTGATACACAATGCCCACGCAGGCCAGAGGAGCTTCGCTTACCTTCCACCATGTTTCCATCCTTCTGAAAAATCCTCTCTTCACACCACTGGCAGTGGATCAGGTACTGGATTTTCTTGGCAGTCTCATCCGCTGAAGTAGGGCCTCTTAAGACCCTCACAACTACCAACACGAAGTGTTCCAGGGCCACCGCAAACAGCACTTCTATACCTTTGTTGCACCGTGCTGCAGCTCTGTTAAAAACAAAACAAAACAATACAAAGTGGATGTTCACAGTCAGCTATTGGATGGAGCACAGGGCCCCCAATGGAGGAGCTAGAGAAAGTACCCAAGGAGCTGAAGGGATTTGCAACCCTATAGGTGGAACAACAATATGAACTAACCAGTACCCCCAGAGCTCGTGTCTCTAGCTGCATATGTAGCAGAAGATGGCCTAGTCCGCCATCATTGGGAAGAGAGGCCCCTTGGTCTTGCAAACTTTATATGCCTCAGTACAGGGGAATGCCAGGGCTAAGAAATGGGAGTGGGTGGGTAGGGGAGCAGGGTGGGGGGAGGGAATAGGGGACTTTTGGGATAACATTTGAAATGTAAATAAAGAAAATATCTAATAAAAAAAAGGCAAAAAACCAAAACCAAAACAAAAACAAAAAAACCAAAACCACAAAACTATTATTTTGATGGCTCATCATTCCCTTTGTACAGCACTGTGCTGACAGAGCTAACCTGGATGGCAAACAGGGTGGACTGTGGTTTTCAACAGGACTGTTTTCTGTAATCATGATTACTAGTCTGAATTTAATCTATGTTTTTCCTAAAAATGCTTCTTGCAAACCATATATATTTCTGACCATATGCAGAATTATGTGCTAGCTGCTGACTACTTACTGAAAAGTAGTCAAAGCCCTTTTCTCTCAAGTTCTATAAGATACATCATTTCCAAATTTGCAAATTCTGTTGCTCATTTAACATTCACTGAAGACCTACGGAACTAATAACCTATGATTACGCTGAGGTAAGAATTTCCATCTAGGTGCTGCAGAACTTGTGTTTGGATTACCAAGTGAATGGGCTGGCCATCCACTATTGACTCTCTCCATGTGAGACTGCATTATTAAGTTATTTTGGAGAGGCTGGGGAGGCGGCTTAGCAGTTAGGAGTACTTGCTGCTCTTGCAGCACCCACATGGCGGCTCACAACTGCCTGTGCTGTGACTTTAGTTCCAGAGGATCTGATGCCCTCTTCTGACTCTGGCAGGATCCCGCATGCATGTGGTGAGACACCCCCTCCTACACACTTACACACACACACACAAAGATTAAAACGTCTTTTCTAGTAGCATAAAATTCTGTAGAGAATTTCAACATCTCTGACATCCCAGGGGAACAGAAAGACCCTCCTGACTTTCAGTTAGAAGCCATCATTTCATTCAGACTATTTGACGGTGAAATGATCTTTCAAACAGCTTGTAAACTAAAAAGAATTTTTGTTTCTCCTTTTCATGTTGCTACCTTGCCTACTCTTATAATTACTGAATTAAGACAGGTCTAAAATTAATTTCCCCTTTTATTGTTTCTTTTTTATGTTTCAGATATAAAGTTCTGACAAAACACAGAGTGGTAGGCCATCACGATAGCCCACGATGGCTCAGTGGGAAAAGGTGGCTGCTGCCACGCCTGATGGCTAAGTGTGATCTGCAGCGCACACCTGATGGAAGGAGAGAACCAACTGCTTCAAGTTATCTTCTGACTGCCACACATGCACCTATATGAATGCACACAAAGTAAATGAATATATGCTTTAAAAAAAAACCCATAAAATTAAAACAGTAAGTCAAATTAAAACTATATGTAAGGGATATAGAATTAAAAACTTCATGTGTATTTTGAAAAATAAGCACTCATTCGCCATATTATCTCTTCAAAATCACGAGTCGCACTAAAACATAGTAGGTGCACCATTGGCAGTTTGGTACCTTGCCACTGCAGCTACGACAATTCTGGCTGCCAGCTCCTTGTAATACTCTGTTCGGACAATGTTACATCCGTAGTGACGCCGGGCAACATGCTGTGCCTTGGCATACAAGGAGCTGATGTCTGTAGAAGTCACTGACACTATGCCAAGGTTCCTGACATTTCTGAACGCAGAGTCGAGGTAGTTCACTGACGTTCCAAAGGGATCCAGATGTCTAAAACCAGAAAGAAACACACACATCTAAGACCACATCAGTGATCCAATTATAACAATATTACTTCTAATGATAAAATTTTATGGATTCAGTGGGCGTGGTGGTTCATGCCTTTAATCCCAGCACTCGGGAGGCAGAGGCAGGTGGATTTCTGAGTTCGAGGCCAGCCTGGTCTACAAAGTGAGATCCAGGATAGCCAAGGCTACACAGAGAAACCCTGTCTCGAAAAAAAAAAAAAAAAAAAAATCACGGATTCAACGTTTGCAAGGCAGGTAGGATGGCAACACACTTGTAATTCCAGCACTCAAGAAGAGGAGGCAGGAGAATTTCCAGTTGGAGGCCAGCCTGGGCTAATAGGAACTGACTGTCTTAGAAAACAGAGAAAAAAATTTACTTTGCAAATCTATTTAAATACTTAATTAGGATTTAAAAGCAAGTAATAAGGGCTGGAGAGATGGCTTGTGGTTAAGAGCACTGACTGCTCTTCCAGAGATCCTGAGTTCAATTCCTAGCAACCACATGGTGGCTCACAACCATCTGTAATAGATCTGATGCCCCCTTCTGGCATGTAGGCATATATGCAGATAGAGCACTCATGTATAAAATAAAAATAAAATCTTAAAAAAAAAAGGTAACTAGTTGTACTGGCTGGTTTTGTGTCAACTTGACACAGCTGGAGGTATCACAGAGAAAGGAGCTTCAGTTGGGGAAATGCCTCCATGAGATCCAGCTGTAAATTAGTGATCAAGGGGGAAAGGCCCCTTGTGGGTGGGATTGTCTCTGGGCTGGTAGTCTTGGGTTCTATAAGAGAGCAGGCTGAGCAAGCCAGGGAAGCAAGCCAGTAAAGAACATCCCTCCATGGCCTCTGCGTCAGCTCCTGCTTCCTGACCTGCTTGAGTTCCAGTCCTGACATCCTTTGGTGATGAACAGCAATGTGGAAGTGTAAGCTGAATAAACCCTTCTTGGTCATGATGTTTGTGCAGGAATAGAAACCCTGACTAAGACACTAGTAAAACAGTCTATGACATGTCAAACACATAGAAATAATTTAGCCTAAGAGGAAACGTTCATTCCCAGAAAGTCTGAAATTTTTCTTACTGGATATCTCAGGGCAAGGCCGAACTCTGCATTAAACTACCAAAATTTTCTTCTTCTTTTTAAAAAATATTTATTTATTTATTATTTGTAAGTGCACTGTAGCTGTCTTCAGACACTCCAGAAGAGAGCACCAGATTTTGTTACGGATGGTTGTGAGCCACCATGTGGTTGTTGGGATTTGAACTCAGGACCTATGGAAGAGTAGTAGGCGCTCTTAACTGCTGAGCCATCTCACCAGCCCCCAAAAATTTCTTTAATTTTAAAGCATCCACCCCCGGCAGATCTGTTTCGTGGGTATCTGACCAATGTTCTTCACTTACATAAAATCAAAAGATCTCAGGTGCATCAGAACATTGGCGTCCATCCTGGTCACCTGGATATCCCCCAGAGTGCCGTCGTCTTCGAGGGCATCACCCTCTTCCTTTTCCTCGCTGTCCACCACCACTTTTAACTTGTTTAAATGGCAGTTTTTCTGAATCAAAGTCACAGAGTTTTCATTCAAGTCATTAATTGTAACTTTGACTGCATTTCCAAGGTGCTTTGCCCACTGTAATCCCATTATTCCTTGGGAGAAACAGGGAAGAAGATGAATCTTTAAATTAAAGAAATTTAAGTTATAATTAATCACTGAAAAGGCAAGTGTCTTATAAGCAACACACACACACACACCCTCCCTCCCTCTTTCTCTCTCTCTCACACACACACTCTCTCTCTCTCTCTCACACACACACACACCCTCTCTCTCACACACACTCTCTCTCACACACACACACCCTCCCTCCCTCCCTCTCTCTCTCTCACACACACACACCCTCCCTCCCTCCCTCCCTCTCTCTCTCTCTCACACACACACACACTCACACACTCTCACACACACACACACACACACTCACGCCCCTCCACCTCACAGTGTACTTCTCTGTACAGTATGCTAAGAGTGCACTACTCTGCAGGAAAGGAAAAGGTCAAGTTGAAAGTCTTACTGCTCAAGTTTACCCTCAAATACCAGAGAAAAACAAAGACGGTATATTCTGAACAAGGATCTTGTTTGGTAGCCCAGGCTGGCCTTTTTCTCTTTTCTTTTCTTTTTTCTTTTCTCTTTTTCTTTCCTTTCCTTTCTCTTTTCTTTTCCTTTCCCTTCCCTCACCCCCACTCTGCCCCCTCTTTCTTGGAAGATCATAGTCCTGGCTCTCCTAGAACTCCTGGCTTTGAACTCACAGAGATCCACCTGCCTCTGCCTCTCAAGAGTTGGGATCAAAGGCATTTGCCACCACTCACAGTTGGCCATGAAATCTTAATTCTCTTGTTTCTGTCTCCTGTGTGCAGGGACTATAGGCATGCACGAATATGCTTAGCTCCCATAAATATGGAAAAGAACTTTCAGGCTAATGAGATTGCTCAGAAGGCAAAAGTGTGCCTTGAGCAGCTGGAAAATCTGGTTTTGAGCCAGAACACATTGTGGAAGGAGAGAACAAACTCCCGAATTTCTGTGCCCCCTCCCACACCTGCCTGCATTCTCACACATGCACAGGAATAAAACAAAGTAAAGAAGAAATAACCTTTCCAGACTAAAATTTTCAAGTAGTGCACATAAGCACCCTGGGAAGTAAAAGGGACGACTCTGTATATGCAGCAAGAATTCAGGAAGCTCCTTTTCCCGGGCTTTAGTAGCTACTTGGAAGGTCATCAGAACTTACCCCACTGCCTGGGGTTTCTAGACACCATCAGAAATACTGATATGCTCCATGCAGGAACCTCACGACTGAAACTAAAATCCTAGCTACTGTGTGATGAACTTGATGTGATTCTTTTCACTCACAATAAACCTGAGGGACAAGTACTAAGACGGTCATGTTAGGGGAACAACCGTACAGAGGGACTGTGCTCTGTGGAGTTGCTTTTAATGATGCTGGTCCAAGATGTCTGATTTCCAGATGATAGCTGAAAAGCCAAAAAAGAAATGCTGCCAGATACAGCAGCTTATAAAAATGTTTAATATTTCTCTTGCAGAACCAACTTTAATTGCATATTTTAAAAGATAAAAAGAATGTATACATAAAACATGGCAGTAAGTTTGGGAAACGGGTCATATTATGAAGGTGACACTAAACTGGTAGAGCACCCTGGACTTTAGGCAGCCAAGATGCATACTATTGACTGAGAAGTAACATCGCCATAAATAACTCAGACAAAGGCTGTTTGGCCACGGTAAGTATAACGCAGTGAATAATGACTGGAAGCGCAGAGACTATTGCAATGATTTGCCATCAAGTGGGTAGATGTGGAATGGGAAAGGGGTGAGTTATATCACAAAGGAAGTCAGCTGGGCACGCTGGCATATGCCTTTAATCCTAGCACGTGGGATGCAGGTATCTGTGAGTTCAAGACTAGCCTGGTGTACACAGAGTTCCAGGTCAGCCAGAGAAATATAGTGACACACAGTTCCCAAACAAAACAAAACAATACATGCACGCATGCATGCACGCGCACACACACATTAGAATAAAGCTATTTTGATATGGAATTAGTGGTGGAAAAAATGAATAAAAAGCAGAGTTGGGGAGACAGCTCAGCCAGTAAAATGCTTGTGTACAAACATTAGGATGTGAGTTTTGATCTTTACTATCCATGTTTAAAGCCAAGTGTAGTGGGTATGTCTCTATAATCCAAACTCTCTCAAGGTGGAGACAGGATTCCAGGGGCTTGCTGGCGAGCCAGTCGAATCAAATCACTGAGCTCCATCCAAGTTCAGTGAGAGACCCAGACTGAAAAATACGGTAGAGAGCAATGGAGAAGCACTTCCAGTATTGACGTCTGGGCTCCATAAACAATGTACACATGCACACATTACCACATATGCACACAAAAAAGAATTCAAAGTTCACATTTAAATGCCTCAGCTCAGAAAGATGACCTCATTACTGCTACCATTGTAAATGGATATATTACTAAACATGATAACTACAGTTACATTAGTAATGGTGCAATGAAGATGAAACCTAACACTTCCATAGCATTGCCTGCGTAATAAGTACCGCTCTGTGTGAGAAGTGCCGCTCTGTGTGAGAAGTGCCGCTCTGTGTAATAAGTACTGATCTGTGTAATAAGTACTGCTCTGTGTGAGAAGTGCTGCTCTGTGTGAGAAGTGCTGCTCTGTGTAATAAGTACTGCTCTGTGTAATAAGTACTGCTCTGTGTGAGAAGTGCTGCTCTGTGTGAGAAGTGCTGCTCTGTGTGAGAAGTGCTGCTCTGTGTGAGAAGTGCTGCTCTGTGTGAGAAGTACTGCTCTGTGTGAGAAGTGCTGCTCTGTGTAATAAGTACTGCTCTGTGAGAGAAGTACCGCTCTGTGTGAGAAGTGCTGCTCTGTGTGAGAAGTGCTGCTCTGTGTAATAAGTACTGCTCTGTGTGAGAAGTACTGCTCTGTGTGAGAAGTACTGCTCTGTGTGAGAAGTGCTGCTCTGTGTGAGAAGTGCTGCTCTGTGTGAGAAGTACTGCTCTGTGTGAGAAGTGCTGCTCTGTGTGAGAAGTGCTGCTCTGTGTGAGAAGTGCTGCTCTGTGTAATAAGTACTGCTCTGTGTGAGAAGTACTGCTCTGTGTGAGAAGTGCTGCTCTGTGTGAGAAGTGCTGCTCTGTGTGAGAAGTACTGCTCTGTGTGAGAAGTGCTGCTCTGTGTGAGAAGTGCTGCTCTGTGTGAGAAGTGCTGCTCTGTGTGAGAAGTGCTGCTCTGTGTAATAAGTACTGCTCTGTGTGAGAAGTACTGCTCTGTGTGAGAAGTGCTGCTCTGTGTGAGAAGTGCTGCTCTGTGTGAGAAGTACTGCTCTGTGTGAGAAGTGCTGCTCTGTGTGAGAAGTACTGCTCTGTGTGAGAAGTGCTGCTCTGTGTGAGAAGTGCTGCTCTGTGTGAGAAGTACTGCTCTGTGTGAGAAGTGCTGCTCTGTGTGAGAAGTGCTGCTCTGTGTGAGAAGTGCTGCTCTGTGTAATAAGTACTGCTCTGTGTGAGAAGTACTGCTCTGTGTGAGAAGTGCTGCTCTGTGTGAGAAGTGCTGCTCTGTGTGAGAAGTGCTGCTCTGTGTGAGAAGTGCTGCTCTGTGTGAGAAGTTCTGCTCTGTGTGAGAAGTGCTGCTCTGTGTGAGAAGTACTGCTCTGTGTGAGAAGTGCTGCTCTGTGTAATAAGTACTGCTCTGTGTGAGAAGTGCTGCTCTGTGTGAGAAGTGCTGCTCTGTGTGAGAAGTACTGCTCTGTGTAAGAAGTACTGCTCTGTGTGAGAAGTGCTGCTCTGTGTGAGAAGTGCTGCTCTGTGTAATAAGTACTGCTCTGTGTGAGAAGTACTGCTCTGTGTAATAAGTACTGCTCTGTGTGAGAAGTGCTGCTCTGTGTGAGAAGTGCTGCTCTGTGTAAGAAGTGCTGCTCTGTGTGAGAAGTGCTGCTCTGTGTGAGAAGTGCTGCTCTGTGTGAGAAGTGCTGATCTGTGTGAGAAGTGCTGCTCTGTGTAAGAAGTACTGCTCTGTGTAAGAAGTGCTGCTCTGTGTGAGAAGTGCTGCTCTGTGTGAGAAGCGCTGCTCTGTGTAATAAGCACTGCTCTGTGTGAGAAGTGCTGCTCTGTGTGAGAAGTGCTGCTCTGTGTGAGAAGTGCTGCTCTGTGTGAGAAGTGCTGCTCTGTGTGAGAAGTACTGCTCTGTGTAAGAAGTGCTGCTCTGTGTGAGAAGTGCTGCTCTGTGTGAGAAGTGCTGCTCTGCGTAATAAGTACTGCTCTGTGTGAGAAGTGCTGTGTAAGAAGTACTGCTCTGATGACGTTTATCCGTACCGAGGGTTACAAAGTCAATACTGTACAGATACTATTCTCTGCACCCTTACTTTTATACATGAAAAAGTCAAACACAATTTCCTGGGGCTATACGCTAGCATGTGATGAAGCCAGGACTTGAACTCAGGGACTCTAGCCCAGAATCCCATGCTTTTAACTACACCAGCAGCTTTCACTCTCAGTGTACACTTCCAATTGGCTAGTCTTTATGAGGGCATGGATGAGCACATATGCCTTTCAGAAATTGCTGTTTCTATTTTCTGTTCTCTATTGTTAAAAGTCTTTTGAGAAAAAAGTTTTTAATTTCAATGAAGACTAGCACTGGGCAGGATGGCACCCGTGAGACAGTAGCCAGAGGAGCGGGAGCTCAAGGCCAGCTTGGGCTACATAGGCAATTCTAGGCTAGCCCAAGATTCAGAGGGAGACTGAGTCCTAGAGCGCCAAAAACAAAATAAACCGCTAAAGGCGAGGCAATGATATCTAAACACACAGAGGCTGGGGAGCTGGTCCAGCAGGGACAAGCACTGGCCTTGAAAGCCACCCTACCTGAGTGCGGATCCCGAAACTGGTGGAATGAGGGAACCGACTCTTGCTAGTTGTCGTCTGACTCCCCTCCCCCATACACACACACTCTGCCTCATAATGGTCAGAAATAATAATCAGAAATACAAAACACAGTTATCAGTTATTACCTGATTACAGTGAACAAACAATCTTCAGGAAAAATGTTCTGGCTAGGTGTGATGGCGCAAACCTTTAATCCTAGTTCTTGAGGGGCAGAGGCAGGCAGATCTCTGAGAGTTCAAGGCTAGTTTGGGCTTTCACCCTGTTTAAAAACAAACAAACATATAAACAAACAAAAAAACAGAAAAAAATTTTTTTTTGTCCTTCCCAGCAGACATGGTAAGCGTTTGCCGGTAACCCCAGTACTTGGGAGGTGGAGGCGGAAGACTCATGAGTTCAAAGTCATACTAGGTCATAGAGTCAGTTCAAGGCCAGCCTGAACCACATGAGAAGCAGAGTCAGCTGGACAAATACAGGCTTAGGAGTAAGTTATAGACGCCACGGTGAGACAATTCATAAAAATCCAGATGGCCAGAAACTACATGTCAGGAAACCAATTATGTCAATAAATAATTGTCATGTATATGCGTGAGCACGTACACACATACACACACTCACTCACCCTTATTCATTTATACACTCAAAGTGACAGGAGACCATATTAAGAAGAGACTTAGCTGGGCATGGTGGTACATGCCTTTAATTTCCAGCAGAGGCAGGTGGAATTCAGAATCTCTGTGAGTTCGAGACCAGCCTTGGGTATATAGTGAGTTCCAGGTCAGCCAAGTCTACACAGTAAGACTCTGTCTCAAAAGAACACAACAACAAAAAGAAGAAACTTAGATTCGAAACAATGGAAATGCATACGCTTTGGATTGTGATTTGAACTGTTAAAAATGTTTAAATATCTAAATAATTGTTGATATCAATAAATTAGTCTTTACTTTCTAGGTATAATAATGTTACTATAGCTTTACTTAAAAAAAAATTCCTTGTATCTGAGTATGGAGGAAGAGCTGTAATCTCAGTGTGTGTGTGTGTGTGTGTGTGTGTGTGTATGTGTGTGTGTGTGTGTGTGTGTGGAGGGGGGGGACAGGAGTTCAAGGAGTCGAAAGCCAAGCACACATTGATACTTTGCCTCAGGGGGGAAAAGCCTTATTTTTTAAGTAATCCAATTATTATTTACATAAAATAGTATGTCCAGGGTTTTTTCTAAATTAATGGGACTAACGAGACTAAAAATATGATTTTTTTTTTTTTTTTTTTTTGGTTTTTCGAGACAGGGTTTCTCTGTATAGCTCTGGCTGTCCTGGAGCTCACTCTGTAGACCAGGCTGGCCTCGAACTCAGAAATCCACCTGCCTCTGCCTCCCGAGTGCTGGGATTAAAGGCATGCACCACCACCGCCTGGCTAAAATATGAATTTTTAACGAGACTGAAATCTGAACTGTGGAAATACTGAAAAACAAGATTGAATATGAGTGAATTATTTCTGAAGTGACACACAGGAAGGAATACATTCACTATACTCTTTACTTTTGTATAGACTCTTTTTGCAAATTCTCACAAAAAATTGGAAAATTTTACCTTAAACCTTATTTATTTATTTTTTAGATATGAAACCCTTTTTTCTTTTTTTGGATTTTTTTTTTTTTTTTTTTTTTTTTTGAGTCAGGGACTCACTTGGTAGCTCTGGCCATCCTGGAACTTACTATGTAGGCCAGGCTAGCCTTGGACTCACAGAGATCTGCCAGCTTCTGCCTCCTGAGTACTAGAATTAAAGTACCCACCACATATGGCTCACGATAATATTTTACTAGACATGACATCCTTATAAATTTTCTAAGAAAAGATATTATTTAGGGACTGGAAGGATGGCTTCTAAGCTAAGAGGACTTGGGCTAAGTTCCCAGCACCCCGCACTGTGCCTCACAGCCATCTCTAACTCCAATTACAGGGGACCTGATGCCCTCTTCTGGCCTCTGATGGTAGTGCAGTCAAAATACACAAAAATAAATTTGAAAACTACAAACTAATTTTTTTTACTTACCAGTGGCTCCAAAGGCATCTAAACACTCCAAAGGTTTTCGTTCCTTAGCCAAAGCAGCCAGTGTACAGAATATTATCTGACTAGAAAGAAGGGAGAATCTGGAGTCACTTGCTATCTTTGCAGAATTCTGAACATAATTATCTACTTAATATACATTCCCAAATTACTAGTTTAAGACCTGTAAGTTTTGTTAAGTTAAACTATGAATCTAACTGCATTCTAGTTAACAAAAATCCACTTATTTAGTAAAATGTAACCACCAATCTGTCCAGGTTTAATTACATAAAGTTGGGCCTATTTTAGTCTCTGACTGAAAAACTGAGTTGGTAGAAAAAAAAAAGAGATTCTGAGAAAATGTTAAAATAGATTTCTTTTTTTTTTTTTTTCCGAGACAGGGTTTCTCTGTATAGCCCTGGCTGTCCTGGAACTCACTTTGTAGGCCAGGCTGGCCTGGAACTCAGAAATCTGCCTGCCTCTGCATCCCGAGTGCTGGGATTTAAAGGCATCCGCCACCACTGCCCAGCTTAAAATAGGTTATTTTAATATTAATACATGTGAACACAGAAGTTACAAGAGGTACATCTGAAAATTGAGTAACTATTTTCAATCTATCTTACCGATTTAGCTTCATTTTGGGATTAAAATAAGAATCTGTTTTCTGAGGTATAGAGTAGTTAGGAAAAACTTGTATATCTGTGTCTGTCTCCTTCAAAATTTCATTAGATGACTTGGCAGTAGAAGCTAAAATGGAAGAAAATGAAGATTATTACAAGGTAATTGAAAATAATGCTAAATACTCAACACAACACATTTAAAAAGAAACCTTATATTATTTTGTGATAAGGCAAATAGTTTCATAGCTATACCAAACCCAACCAAACCCAACCCAACCCAACCCACAGGACAAATCCACTCACTTTCTGTGGAAAGAGTCGTGCCTAGGTAGGCATTTGGTGAGTGCAAGGAAGTTTATTCACTGAAAATTCTGACCGTATTATATCACTGTATCAGTATTATAAGACCCAATACCATCAGACAGCACTAGATCCTAAAAGTATTTTTATGATTAAGTACGACATTATGCTACCACAGGGTGGCTGACCCAGTCCGCAGGTCATTCAACAGGGTTTGCAAGAGAGAGGGGGGGGGGGGATTGAGAGGCAAGAAACTCGAAGAATGAAGACAGTCTGTCTGCTCAAGGATCAAGTTCCAAGTTTCATTTATTGAAAGGCAACATGGGTATATATGCACTCGCTGGGGAGTGCAGCTGGAGACACTTAACCACAGGTCCAGGATGGACAGGAGAAAAACAAGATGTTATCAGTGTGTTCAGCTGTGGTGGGCTTCTCAGAAAAACATCATGCTAGGAAGACAAGGCTCTCATTAGGGTGGAAAAGACCACCTGTAAGTAAATAGCCCAAGATGGCTGCAGAGATGATGGACGCTTTCTGCTAGGAGTCAGCTCCCAACAGTTGGCCACAGAGTATCTTGTAATATTATAGAAACTGAGTATTTATATGCTTGCTTTCTATTAGTTGACTGAATAATAATATCATATTCTGAACATACAATTTCCACCTGCCACCTGTGGATCTAGGAAACTTGGCTCACAGGCATGCACAGAAGGACTTCTACCCATTAAGCTACCCTGAAGACCCCACTTCCCCATGACGATGATTTTAAAGTAAGCATTGCATTCAAATGGCTAGTAAGAACTGACAAGCCGGGCATGGTGGCACACGCCTTTAATCCCAGCACTCAGGAGGCAGAGGCGGGTGGATTTATGAGTTGAGGCCAGCCTGGTCTACAGAGTGAGTTCTAGGACAGCCAGGGCTACACAGAGAAACCCTGTTTCGAAAAACCAAAAAAAAAAAAAAAAAAAAGAACTGACAAGAACACTTTGTATTTAGTATACATTATAATCTTTTAGCTACAAATGCAAATGAATACTGATGTGAAAACATGCACACATACTGCCTTAAATACTTAGGGAATAAGACATGTAATCTGGAAAAATAATTACACTCTTTATTTATTTATTTTGGTTTTTCAAGACAGGGTTTCTCTGTATAGCTTTGGCTGTCCTGGAACTCACTCTTTAGACCAGGCTGGCCTCGAACTCAGAAATCTACCTGCCTCAGGCTGGAGAGATGGCTCAGTGGTTAAGAGCACTGACTGTTCTGCCAAAGGTCCTGAGTTCACATCCCAGCAACCACATGATGGCTTACAACCATCTGTAATGGGATCTGATGCCCTCTTCTGGTGTGTCTGATACATAAAATAAATACATATTAAAAAAAAAAAATCTGCCTGCCTCTGCCTCCCAAGTGCTGGGATTAAAGGCGTGTGCCACCACTTACAGCATTTATTTGTTATCTGTCTTGTTTAAGGACCTAATTATGAGTATGCTAATGAGATCACGTAACTTACCAGCAATGTACCTGGATTTAGTTTCCCCTTTGTTGACATGGCGCTTAACATGCCCTAGCATGTCAGTCCTCCTGGTGATTGTTGCTGAACAAATGATGCAGTGATAATGGGCGCCCAGTTTACTGGACATCTATCAAACAGAGCATTTGATTGAACGGGTTACTACGGCAACAAAGTGCAAGTTTGCAAGCTGTACTATGTCACTGAACTGGATTTAACAGTGTAAACGGTGATGCCAATTTCCTGATGCACCTTTGAAAGAATCATTTCACTGGTGATGCTTATATATGCTTCGTTCCAGCAGGCCACTTTCTGTTCAGTAAACCACTGCACTGTTATTTTATAAAGCCGCACTTATAGATGGGATGATGTTAACAGTCCTGCTACTGCTAAGTTTAGTTGTCTTTTTAGAAACTGTTTTGTAAGATGTATTCACTGTTGGTCAAACTGATCTTAATAATAAACACATGCACTTTATTTATGCCTATGAAGTCAGTGCTGCATATTGAGATGCCGCCTCCAAAACCAAGAGTCAAAGCAAAAACCACCTCAGGCTCTTGATTGGTTAAAGTTAAATTTAAAAGGAAGAATGGAGGAAAAGAGAATATGAAATTGAAAAATGCTCACTTTGAGCATAATAATAATTTGTGTAACTGAAATAAAGAACTATAAAATGAGGGCTGGAGAGGTGGCTTAGCAGGTAAAAGCTGTGGTACAGCACCCAGGTTTGGTTCCTGTCACCTACATGGTAGCCTACAGCCATCTGTTACTCCAGTTCCAGGGCATCTGATTCCCTCTTCAGACCTCAGTGGGCACTGGGCATGGAAGTAGTACACAGACATGCAGCAAGCAAAACAGCAACTCAAATAAAATAGAGTGGAAAAAAAAAAGGAGAAGATCAACGGTATTTTTTTCCATGCATTTTGCATTATTCCCTCATAATCATTGGAAAGCACTGAGATAAGTATTTTAAACGAAACTGGGGGCTACAGGTCTAACCCAGCTGATAGAGGACTTGATGAACACGCACAAAGCCCTGGGTTCATTCCCAATACTGTATAAAAGGAATTTATAACAGACATCTGTTACACATGCCCATCATTGCAGCACTCGGGAAGTAAGGGCAGGAGGGTCAGGAGTTCAACGTCACCCTCAGCTACACAGTGAATCTGAGGTTCTGGGTGAGCTACAGAGAGAGTAGAAACTATACTGATAAACATGTACATTCTAATTTTAAATTAAGAATAGATTCCTGGCCTTTGGCAAAGCATAGTTGTAAAATAAATAAAAGTTGTGCTCTCTTTAAAGTCACTAAGTTTGAAAATAAGGATCTACCATCTGGTTACCTGTTCTCCAACGATGGTTGGCTTCACCGGGCGGCAGGCTAAGTGACAGATGCACATCCTGTAGCCTGGAATGGAAAGGGCCAGCTGGTTACTATCACTCATTACATAGCCCACTGGCACCGAAAGCTGCAAGGATACTTGGAATTTTCTAAGAATAATTAGGGTCACCGGGTGTGCTGGCACATGCCTTTAATGCCAGCGTTCAGGAAGCAGAGGCAGGTAGGTGCACTTCTGTGAGTTCGAGGCCAGCTTGATCTACATAGTAAGTTCCAGGTCAGCCAGGGCTATATAATGAAAGCCTGTCTCAAAAAGAAAAAAAGAATAATTAGGATTATTGTTCTATTTATAATATTATAATTACTTGAAGACCATTTGTTTTATAAATGAGGCAGATATATCGATATCAACAAATAGGAGACCTGTGTTCAAATTGTAACCTTGTTGAGATGGCTTGTTCTTTAAGTCTAAATAGCTTCTTGAACCTCATTTCCTTTACTTCATGCTTTTTCACTAACCGTACCAGATAATCTTGCTTTTCCTCCCACCTTTAAAATTTGCTTATTTTTGAATTTACTGTTCTTAGTTTTGGGTGTTGATTTTTCCCCCCATACCTTAAAATATAGACATTTATTTGAATTGGATGGTGGCTATGTCCTTTTTATCTCTGGTAACTTTAATTTTTTTTATGTTTCAAGGATCTCTTATGGGAAGGAATCTCAAATTACAGTGTTAGTTACTAACTTATTCTTGATACCAAGACCCCTAATTCTAAATGTTTGTTAAGGAATTTTAATTGATAACCATCTCAAAATTCATTTCTCAAAATCCTGGGTACTGTGTAGCATGCCTGCAAAGCCAGCACTTGGGAGGTAGCGGCAGCGGCAGGAGAACGATGTCATGTTTAGCCATGGAGCTCGTTAAGGTCAGACTATGCTACGTTAGTCTTTTTCTTCAGTTCTCTTGCCTCCCCTTCTTTCTTTCTGTTTTTGGGTAATTCTAAGGGATAAATTCTAGAGTTGTCTAGATGTTAAGGAATTGCTCTACCACTGAGCTATATCACACTCGCTATACATTTTCTTAAGCCAAATCTCCTTAGTTTTATTATGCTTACAAAATGACTTCTAGTCTCCGCAGCCCAGAAGTCTGCTCCTTACCCACCCCCCTCCTAGTGCTTACGTCATGTCTCCCGCTGTGCACTGTTGAAGTACCCAAGGTCTCAGCTCCAGATGGCTTTTTTCTACTGAGACACATACCCAAGGTTATCTCGTCAAATCTCCTGGCTTTAAACACCACATTCTAACATCTCCAACGTCTATCTCTAGCCCCAACTACTCCTTAAGTCTCACATTCATATAGCTTACAGGACGTTGGATGTCTTCCCCAAAGTGCATCTCAGCTTACGCCTAGAGCTGGTCCTGGCCTACGTCCCATATGTTTTGACTGCAGCTGCCATTGGTTCAATCAGGGGCTACTCCATTTTCTTAGTTACTCAAGTCCCAAACCCAAGAATTTGTGGCTTGTCTCACATTCCTCACTCCTTGTGCATTATCTCCCTTTAAAGTATTGCCTGTTACTTTAGTACCTGTTAACTATGACAAAAACTATCCTACCTTGTCCCCACCTCACTCCTGCAGATCCCCCAGCCTTCCCCCCGCCCCCCTTCCTAATTTCAAGTCTTCTTGCCAGAAGAATCTCGATCCTGAGTTTCATTGCTACTTATAGGACTGCAGGTGAGGGTTTGCTTCCAGAAGCACAGGCGCCTCCCTAGTGGTTAACCGAGTAAAGACAATGTCTCTTCCTCCCAGGCAATCATGAACTCAGTGAGAGGAGGCTGGCTGGTCTACACAGTCAACAATCTCTGTATCACATAACTATATACCAGTGTGTATGGATACACGTGTTTAAGAAAGTGTGTGTGTGTGTTTGTGTGTGTATTTCCATACACATTTAGGTATTAGATTGGTATTCTGAGGTTTTTCTTGAGGGGATGATTTCCAGTTTAATTTAAAAAAAAAAAAAAAAAACCCTGCCCCATAGATTGCTATTTTATTAGTAGTTGTACTGGCTAGTTTATGTCAACTTAGAGCCATTTTGGAAGCAGGAACCACAAGTGAGAAAATGCACTAGATTAGACTGGCCTATGGACTAGCCTATGAGGCATTTTCTTGATTGATTGACGTGGCTGATTGTGGGCAGTGCCTGGTGCCATAAGAAAGCAGGCTGAGCAAGCTATGAGGAGCAAGCCAGTAAGCAGCACTCCTCCATGTCCTCTGCTTCAGTTCAGCTCTTGCCTCTCTGTTACTTTCTTGAGTTTCTGCCCTGACTTCCCTGGATAATGGACTACAAGCTGTAATATGAAAAAACCTCTTTCCTCTCCAAGTTGCTTTTGGTCACAATCACAGTAATAATATCTTAACTAAGACTGTAGTTTACTATGTAGATAAAAACTTTGATGTTTGGTACAATATATAAAATGTATTCTTTTCAGTGGCCACATAGGATACACCTACACACACGTACCACAATGTAGTCAATATTGCTTTTAATTCTGAGTTTTTGTCACAAAGAACGTGGTGCAATGAATATCTTCACACATCTCTCTATCACTGTTTCTAACTCTTGTCTATTGGTTATTTTATTGGTAAGACACTTATATGAGGAATTAATGTATGTATTTTAAAAAGTAAAAGATGTCATAACTTTTCCTGAAGAAACTATGACACTTTGCTGCCTCGGAATCTGGTCTCTCAGTCTGATGGGGCTTTTGTCTTTCTTTTTTTTTTTTTTTCTTTTTCTTATGATCCTACTTGTTAAAAATTTATTTCCTGGGATGGAGAAATGGCTAAGCGGTTAAGAGCACTGAGTGCTCTTCCGAAGGTGCTGAGTTCAATTCCCAGCATGGTGGCTCACAACCATCTGTAAAGAGATCTAACACCTTCTTTTGGTGTATATGAAGACATCTACAGTGTACTTAGATATAATAATAAATAAATCTTTGGGCCAGAGCTAGCGGGGCAGAGTGAGTATTGGTCCTGAATTCAAATTCCCAGCAACCACATGATGGCTCACAACCATCAGTACAGCTACAGTGTACTCATATACATAAAATAAATAAATACATAAATAAATCTTTAAAAAATTGATTCCTTTAAATTACATCATTTTTGTCATTATAACAGTATATTTTTAATAATTTCTACTTATCTATTATAAAGGCTGTAATTTCTAAGTATTTGTCCTATATTCTTTCAACATACTAAAATTTGCAACTATTGACTTTTTTCTAATATTAATACCAATTTTTAAATTTTCTTGCTTTTCTGCAATTACTTTGTCTTTAAAATTATAGGTGAAACAGTAGCTGTTCTACAAGAGGAGAAGAAACTTACTAAAACATTGTTAAATAAGCAAAAGGAACTCCCATGTCAGAGATACCCAATATATCACAGCCATAGATGGCTAATACATGTCACTGAACTAACTGCCGTGTGTTTATTGCCTATATAACTGTATGCTGTCTTTTATCAAATACATTGAGTGGGGACATTAAATCATCATAATATAAAGTGAAAATACTTGCCTATGTTTACAATAAAATTCCAAAGCTGGCACAAATGTTCAATTTCACATACATTACTCTTAGGTAAGCAGAAAAATACTAACCTTCAAATTCAACTGAGATTTTCCAGTGTAAATTCTGAAGGTGTCGACGAAGCTTGTGACTACTATAAGCTCTGAACTTTTCCTTAGGACACAGAGGGCAAGTTTGACTGTTTTCTTAAAAAGGAGAAAAAGCACAGACAATCAGCTGTTAATGCCTGGGTCAGCTACACAGTAACAAGGAGCCTCCCCGTGCACTCACGGTCCCTCCCTTAGATAAAGAGGAAAAGGTTTGTTTCTGACCCTGGATGTCCTTCATAAGAACTGTAGCATTTCAACAATGACTATCTTTAGCTCTGAAACTCTGCTATCTGTGGCTCCTGATGATGGCTGTTGCCAGCAGGAGCAGAGAAGTTCGAAAAGCGAAATTCCCTCCAGCTAAACTCTTGCCAAGAGACCACCACTCAGCAATTTAGAATGGGAAACCAGCAATATGGCATTTCTAGAAGGGCTGGGCCTCAGGAGAGATGCCTGAGCATCTGCTATGGTATTTCTCTACTACTCTAGCAGTGGCAACAACAGCCAAAGACAGGGTAAGAAAAACAGAAGACAAAATACAATGCATTGCTATTCTGAGAGCAGGGACCTGGTAAAACCATCACACCTGAATCTCACTGTATTACTACATTTACATCTTCCCTTATTTATGAAGTATTCCTGAAAAGACAATATGGATCATCAAAACAGAGCATTAACTTAGCAATACAGTAACTCTAATAAAGTGTTCAAGAGTTAAAAATCTCAGGCTAGCAAGACGGCTCAGTAGTAAAGTCGGCAGTGAAGTCTGATAGCCTGTGCTCCATGCCCAGGGCCCACACACTGCTTGCTGCCCTGCCCCCACCAATAAGCAGGCAGACAAGCAAGAGCTCAAGCCTCAAACTTAAGCTCAAAGCAATAAAATACACAGAAATAACAAATCAATAATGATATTTTAATTCAACAGATAAATATCTTTCACAAAGAGAATAATGCAAGACTAAGTATAATTAATTTTTGTATAGAGTGCCAATCTTGGATAAACATGAACACTAAGCACTAGAATAGTAGCATGGGGCAGGAGATGGCTTGGTGGGCAAGGTACCCACTAAGTAAAGCCTCAGTCTGAAACTCACACGGAGGGAGGAGCTGACCTTGACATGCATGGCATGCTCTTCTCACCAAATAAGTAAAATATTAAAGAGGGAAAAGAGCAGACAGAAGGAGAGGGAGATGGAAAGAGGGAGGAGAAGGCAGGAGAGGGAGGGAGAGGGAAGAAGAGGGAGAAAATAAGGCCAGAGGTAGGACAGTGGAGCACTGATGATGTCATTTAGAACTTTTGTACCAACTATGCTGCCTCCCTTTTATACCAGGGAATTTCAACTGCTATGTCACTTATTTTTATTTGAAGTGTACATGTTTTGCCTGCATGGGTGTCTGTGCACCATGGCCATGCCTGGGGCCTAGAGGAGGGTGTTAGATCACCTGAACTAGAGTTATAGATGGCACCCACCATGTGGGTGCTGGGACTTGAACCTAAGTCCTCTGAAAGAGCAGCCAGTGCTCGGAACCACTGAGCCACCTCTCCAGTCCCAGCTATGATACTTAAAATACTATTTCAGGATGTCCAAAACTTGTTGTTAATTCAATTACCACCTTATAGAAACACAGTCCTTAACCGTGAAATTATCTCCTCAAGGAGTTTATTTTACTACTGTTCTACTTCAATGGGAATAAATTTATTCTTAAAAAACTGCTTTCATGAGTTGAAAAATGATGACCCGTTACAAGTTAAATGAATGTCTCAAAATAAAAATTAAAAACTGAACAATGACAACAAAAAGAATGACACCTTGTCTAAAGAAATCAAAAAGGACAAAATAGATATTCAGTGTGTATGTGAGTATATCTATGTGCAAGCATGTGTGCATGTCTGCCTGTGCCTGGGTGTGTCTGAATGTATATGTGTGTGTGTGTGTGTGTGTGTGTGTGTGTGTGTAGCCCCAAACATGGAAATACCTGTACCTGGATTATCTGAGTTCAGTGAACTGGCAGAGTCAACATGTCCTTCAGTCCCAAAAGCTAACTCCTCCAGGTCAGCAAGCCGCCTTTGAATTGAGATGTGTCTCTCTGAAAAGAAACAAATTTTAAGAGTCAGAAAACTGTTTTAACAATTTTCCCTATTCCATTTTCAGTTGCTCACACCATGTTGACATTTATGCTTTTGTTTCCTATAGAGCCTGCTACCTCATGGGGACTGCTACAGTTCAGTTTAGAAAATGGCAAATGTATTTCAGAATGCAAAAAGTTACAGAGAAAAAGTCTACTGTGTACCTTTCAGCTTTCAAATTGTATTGAGTCAAAGTAATTGCATGGAGAATGTTTCTTGCCTGGGAGCTGGAGGTGGAGTTCAGTGGGTAGACTGCCTTTCCAGCATCCAGGAAGCTGAGTGTGATCCTTAGGACCACATAAACGGGGCACGGTGGTGCACACCTGGGAGCTTATCACACAGATATAGAGGTTGGAGGGCAGGGTGTTCAGAGCCCTCAACCACAGAATGAATTCAAAGCCAGCCTGGGACAAATGAGACAATGTCAGAAAGACAAAAAACAAAAAAAATTTCTGTCCTGTACAAAATAGTTTGAGAGCTATAATGCATGTTTTGTGTCTTCAAAGAACTTTTATTCCATTCTAATAACATTCTAATTTTTAACTATAACAGTAGGTAAAATGAAAGGAGTATCAGACATAAGGTAGCATGAAAGCAAGGGAGGGCCAGTTAATTGTAACAAGTGGCTGAGATCGTTACTTGCTAAGAGTTATTCCATCAAGAACACAATCTCATGACTTAGGTTATGAACAGAAATTCAATTAAGTAGACTTGGTGACCAGTCTTATAAATCCGAAAGTGACTTCAGGAACAAGAAGTTTGTGGTATAAAACTCCCAGCTTCCACAGCCCTTGTCTATAAAGTAATACATTTGGGGGTGGGTAGGCCGGGTGGAAAACACACAGGTAAAGTGGGGCGTAAGTCAAAGTAGTAAAGAATTCTGTTAGCTCAAACTTTATTTTTTGGGGAATGGTACATGATTTGCATGTGAGTGCTTGGGGGAAGCATCTGGGAGCTGTAGCAGCAATTGGGATGGTGAGAAAATGGTCTCAGAAAGGTATGGGAGGAGAGAAAGTGAGGGGAAAAAAAAGGAAGAGGATTTGGGCTATGAGAGGTATAGGTAGGAGGCAAAGTAAAGGTGGTCTCTGAGTTTTTGTGGCTGTGGGTAACAGTGCCATCAGCCAAAGGAGGAAAGGGACTTTTCTGGTAGGAAGATAGAGGACAAGAAAAACGGAAATTTCAACAGGGCGTGTTTTCTGTATTCCTTAAAGCAATGGTGTCTAATAGGCAGCTGAAGTTTTGTGTCCGGAGCTCAGGAATGAATGAATGAATGAATGAATGGGTAGAAGAACCGAGGAGATGGAGAAGCTAAAGGAGAATAATAGGTAAAAGAAATACACAAAACTAAGCATTACAGCTGGAAAGATTAAGACTGCTGTATGTGGTAGATAGTCTCCTGTTATCTTTTGTTTGTTTGTTTTGTTTTGTTTTGTTTTGTTTTAAAGAGAGTTTCTCTGTGTAGCCCTGGATGTCTTGGAACTTGGTTCTGTAGACCAAGCTGGTCTAGAAATCTGAGAAATCTATATATGCCTCCTGGGATCAAAGGTGTGTGCCACCACTGCCCAGGTGATCTTTAAAAACTGCAGAGAATAGATGACCAAATAGAAAGGAAACACAGAAAACCAGTGTGTGCAGTGCAGAAAAGGAGACAGATGGACTTGCAATTTGTTTCTTCTAAGGATGTTCTGAAGGTACGCGCATGCCACAGGAAAGGAACATTTACAAAGTGGGAATCAGAATGCATAAGACCAGCTGATACCAATGCACAAGCAAGCTCCAAAGAGAAAGGTAACAGACTGAATCTCAGGCTGCAGTCAGTGTGCTCAGTAATTTAAAACCTTAAGAATTCAAATTCAATTTTTGATGCTGCCATCTCTCCTCCCTCTCATTCTCAGTCCCCTCATTCACTCATGCATAAAATCTTTCCTTTTTTGCCTTTCTTTTCTTTTTTTTTTCCGAGACAGGGTTTCTCTGTGTAGCCCTGGCTGTCCTGGAACTCAGAAATCCGCCTGCCTCTGCCTCCCAAGTGCTGGGATTAAAGGCGTGTGCCACCACGCCCGGCTCTTTTTTGCCTTTCTTACAGTAACAATAAAAGGGCAGCAGTTGTACTTGATTCATCTTTCTGGTGACTAACGGTCAAGTTCAGGAACGCAGCAGACACTGAGGATAGTTAAATAGTTTTTAAAAACCATTAGCTGCTTTGAATGTAGTAGCACATTTTTATCACTGATTCTGGGATCTAACACCATCGGACATTTCTGCTCAAATGACAGTTTTCTAAGCCAAAGCAAGGAGTGACAAACATCATTGTATTACTGTCTTTATACTTTTCTTTCTTGAGACAGGAGCTCACTATATAGCTACGACTCTTCTGGAACTATGTAGCCTATGCTGGCTTCAAATTCATTATCCTCCTACTTCAGTTTCTCCAATTCGGGAATTACAGATATGAGCTTGATAAACTTCATATACTAGGCTTTGTTCAAAAACTTAGAATAAAATACAGGCCCAAAAAAAGTAACTTAGTTTTTAGTTCGGATAGTGATGGTCCAAAAAGAATTCATTTATACAAACTAAACTACCACATTTGAAATTGAGAAAGGTTCTGTTTCATAGTTTAGACATGTATGTGCAACAGGATATATAATGCTGCATAAAGATATGCCTCCTGGATTATTCTGTTAGGCAGTACAATATAAGAGGATCCTAATAAGTTAGAAAAAGAAAACTGAAAATTATCTAGTCCACTATTGAAGGAAAATTTCAAAGCCTATCTGAAAATTCTTTTTATATCTTTCTAATCCTTTCTGGTTCAACATGGTAATATCATTCTGTATTTAAACACTTTTTTTTAAATAGCATACTCATGATCAAGAAAGTAACCCTGTTTAATCAGACAAACCCAATATACTAGAAGGTCCTTTCACAATTTCTTCTGTTACTTTTTCCTCAATTTTCAACTCTAGTTCAGAATCACCATTTTCATCTTGCCTAGCTGCTACTGCCTTCAAAGGACTAACTAGATCTGAAAATACATTTTCAAAGGATTAGTGCCTGTTTAAAGGTTTCAACAGCACAAATTCTTCACAGTAGAAATTTGTAAGTTGTAGCACATATAATCAAATGTTTCCAACCCTCTCCCCCTAAGACAGACTTTTGGGACAATGTCTCCCTAGGTAGCTCAGGTTGATCTGTAAGTTACCAGTCCTGCCCGAATCTCTGGAGTGTTAGGGATTATAGGCATACATACCATGAGGAGTCACTATGCCCCATGAGGCATTTTAAGGCATTAAAATGGTGAAGAAGTAAAGAAGCATTCCCCAAACAGTTGAACTATGTCCGATTTAAACACGATCAGGTGGGTGGTAGCTATTCCCTGAACAGTGTAAAAGTCCCTATCCATCAGGTTGTGTGTAAAGGGAGAAAAGGCCTTGTTTTGCACTAAAAGCTGTGACCCCAAATGATGAGTCTACTGGATGATTTTTGTCCCTCCTGGGATCAATTCTGCTGCTCTTAAATGTGGTTGTAGAACTGCAAAACAATTCTCTTAGATTATGACTGTTTTATGTACATCTAACCCCCAACTGGCCTAGAAGTATGAATTAATTTCTCACGTGATAATTCAGAAGTAGTATAAAGATCCATTTATGGACCACAGATTTGTTGAAAAAAAAAAAAAAAAGAAAACTCGTTGAATTTTTTTTAGGCCGGCTGTGCAAAATGTTAAGAAGATCCTTAAAGTGCTAATAATTATCAGTCTTATGTTTCTTATATGAACCGATAAATCACCACTCGGAACATGTATAAACACATTCAGAAAATAAAAATATGAGCTATAAGTTTTCACGATCGTCGTCCTTTGGAATGAAGTACAAAGCTCAATTGGTATTTGGCAGATACAAGACACGGAGTTTCTATTCTCGGGAGCAAAGTATACAATGAGATAAATCCATCAGTGTGCATAAGTCCTGACTGAAAAATGCTTTCAGTTTCTCAATCTTGATCTACTACTACCTTAGTACCTCCATTACTGTAACACAGTGGAAAGTTTTAAAACTATTGTAGACTGGGTTGAGATAGAAACTACCAAAGACACTAACGGACACAGCCACTAATTTCATTGTTTATTTTTCTCTGCCTCACGCCTGGCCTTCACATATCCTTCAGGATGATATCCTCGAGGTTTATGGAAGAAGTATCCCGTTCCATGCTGTATTCCTTTTACTCTTACCTGCCGCTCTGGTTCCTCCTCCTCCTCCCATTTTTCTAAATTTGCCTTTCCGCATTAAAAAACCACCCTGGAGAAGGGCCTCCCCTATTCCCCAGCGAGGCATGGTTTCTCGCTTCTCTGCGGCAGAGAGATCAGGCCGTCTGCACTTACTGCTTTCAGCCTCCTCGGGGACAGAGGCTAGGGACGGGGACAGGGCCGGAGCCGGGGCCGGGGCAAGGGCTGGGGCTGGATCCGAGTCCGGCGTCGGAGCCGAGTCCAGAGCCGTATCTGCGGCCGGAGCTGGGACCGGAGCCGAATCCGGGGCCGGGGTCGGGTCCCTGACCTGGGCCTCCTCCTTCTCCTGGGGTAGCAGCTCCTCCTCCGCCATATTCTCCATAGTTACGGCCTCCGTGCCAGGGGACGCGGAGAGGACTCGCGGCGGAGTGGGTTAATAGACGTTAATGCACACAGGGCTGGATCCAAGGGCGGGGAAGCAATTGGGAAGGCTGTACGCGTGCCACAGGCAAACGGTGGAGCTCCAGTGACCCAACCCTGTCAGCAGAAAAACTGAAAGCCAGAGGCAGCGGTTCGACTCTTCGCCGGCTTCCCCTTCCCCGAGGCGTTACGACGGCACCACAGACTGCGCAGAAGCGTGTCGCGGACAATGTCCAATGAGGAAAAAGAGTTCCGTTTCCTCGGTACGTCCTCTGCATCACTGGCCGCCACCGAACCGAAATAAGACTACAACACCCAGGAGGCATCGCGCCTCATGGGCGGTGCTCAGTTCCGGTCCTTGGAGGAAACACACACAGAGCGCCGAGAACTCTAGATTGCCTGGAGCGTTCGGCTCCTGGCGGGGGTCTGAGTGTAGAACTACATTTCCCAGTGTGCATCGGGCTCTGGGAAGGCGCTTTGGGTATCGGACTGGACCGGGGAATCGCCGCTGTCTCTGTGGCTGCCGCCGCCACGGGCGCAGGTAAGTTAGGGTACTCGGGGCGCGTGGGCATCTCTCTGGGCGACAGCTTTTCACCGCTGGCCTCCCGTGCCCGGACGCGAGTCGGGCTCGGGACCCGCGAGCTGAGGTCTGGGCCGGGCGACTGCGGGGGCTGGTCGGAGGTCGGCCCGCTCGTGGAGTGTGTGGCCGGGAGCCGGGTTGCTCCAGCTGGACCTGAGGCGGTGAGGGGGACCGATGGCGGCTCGTGTGTGGGTGGGCTGAGGCAGTTTATGAATCCCAGAAGCACTTTTCTGTCAGCCCCCTGAGGTAGAGTCCTGGCTCCGCTCTCCACAACTTTCCCCCCCACAACTTGCGATCCGGTCACTCCTCACTTTTTCAATTTTGCCTCTAGATTAACGATAGCAGAATAGGCGCGGTGTGGTTGTAGGAGATTGTTTTGCTGTTTTGACCTGTTTTGTTTTGTTTTGTTTTTAGGCTTTTACTAACAAATGTATCACTTTGATGCATTTCAGATTCTCAAAGGAATATATATATCCTGGACTTGTTTATCACCGAAGCCTTATTCGTTCTCTTCTCTTTATTTCTAATAAGCACACTGGAGCAGACTGGAAAAACAAAACAAAACAACAAAAACAACCCAACTTGAACTTTCTTTCAGGTTGCCTGCTTCGGACTGTCTTGAACGTTAAAGGCAAGAGGGAAGGTTCTTAGGTTTTTTTCCTCTGTTGGGAAACCATAGGAGGCGGTGTGTGATTGTTTGCTACTTTGAAATGCTGTCTGGAAGTTTTGCTCTCTCATTGTCCTTCCTAGTTGGAGTGCTTGAAGGTGTTTTTCCTTCCCCAGTTTAACGTAAACTTTGTCCCCACCAGTCTTTTGCAAGTTCTAAAGCCCTTAAGGGCTGCGAATGTACTTATCTCAGTGGTAAAGTATTTACTTAGCTCCTCTGCTTAAAGGTCAGCCTGGCCCCACAAGGCGACTGAAGGCCTTTTAACCGCTTTTGGACTAGTATTTCTATGTGGGGAGTTGACTATTTAACGATTAAAAGTGAGACAATAGCTCCTAATACAACCTGTAGAAATGGTAACTGGGACCAGAGAGATTGTTCAGTGGTTTAGGTCACCTGCTTTTGCTTATCAGTTCCCAGCCATCCACATGACAGATGGAAACCATCTGTAACTCCAGGTCCCAGGGATCTGATGCCCTCACAGAGACTTGAATGCAGACAAAACATCAATGCACACAAATACATAATATATTAAAAAAAAAGAAATGGTATTATATTTAATTGACAGAACACCTCACCCCACCTCACCCCTCCCTCTGCCTTTGGTATGCATAACAGGCACTGTGTCTTAGCTCTAAATGACATCCTTAGTACTTGGTTTGTTTGTTTTTTTCCATTTATAAAAAGTGTAAATGATTAATTTGAGAGCTTGACTCAATATTTTAACCTTATTTAACACCAGCTAGAAAACAGATGACAACAATTTAATGTTAGCATGGGGATTCTGTGGCAGTTTAAATTCAGAATTTCTAAGCATGAAGGAATTTTCAGTTTAAAGGCTTAGGAGTATATTAAGCATCAGTTGCATTACTGCATAAGCTATCTTATATTTTTGTTTGTTTGTTTTTTCACGGCAAGGTTTCTCTGTGTAGCCCTGGCTGTCTTGGAACTCACTCTGTAGACCAGGCTGGCCTTGAACTCAGAAAAACTCAGCCTGCCTCTGCCTCCCAAGTGCTGGGATTAAAGGCGAACGTCACCATGCCTGGCCCTGTTAAGCAACAATAAAAATAATTTCAACAGTTTTTGTGGACCAGGAATTAAAAATGAACTTCCTGGGTATATTAGGATTTGGGTCTTTAACGACGATACACTGAAGCTACCTGGTAGGTCCACTGTTGTCAGGTAAAGACTTGACATAGGTCAGCTTCAAAGTTACTCAGATGCCAGAAACTTGATTTTGGTTGCTGGACTATTTGAGTGACTATGTTGTGGAAATGTCAGTGAAATAAACCCTCCTCAAGTTGCTTTTAATCATGGTTTTTATTTTAGCAATAGAAATCCTAGCTAATATATACCATGCAGTGACTTTGATTTTACAGGTTAGTCCTGTTTATTATGGAAGATGCTATATAAGCATTATTGCACCAAAAGCTGCAATGTTTTGGGTGAACAACCTTATGGCAGGGCATTTTAGAAGTTTTCTACCTTTGATCCCTTTTTGCTTGAAATGATTTTATTGGACCCAGGGTTATAGAGATTTAAAATAAATACAAATCTAACATTTCTGAAAATCTTAAATTTATTTTAAAATAATTATTTTTATTTTGCTTTTTTTGTTTTTGTTTTTATTTTTGTTTTTTTTGAGACAGGGTTTCTCTGTGTAGCCCTGGCTGTCCTGGAACTCACTCTGTAGACCAGGCTGGCCTCGAACTCAGAAATCTACCTGCCTCTGCCTCCCAAGTGCCGGGATTAAAGGCGTGCACCACCACTGCCTGGCTGGGGAGAGGGAATCTTAATTGAGAAAAGGCCTCCATAAGATTGGTCTGTAGGCAAGTCTGCTGGGCATTATTTTCTTATTTGGTTTTTGTTTGTTTGTTTGAGAACTTAGAACTCCTGGACTTAGTCTGTCTGACCTCAGCCTTTAAGAAGCTGGCACTACAGATAAGCATGGACCAATATGGCAGGCTGGAATTTTTTTTTTTTCTCTTGTTGTGCCATTTATCCTGTTGGAATGAAATCATTTAGACAAGAGAAAAGAAGACTATTATAAGTCAGAAGGTTTAGCATGAATTCAGCTGTGAACCATAAACTATCTTTGAAGGCAAACATTTTTTGGCACTTAAGAGTTGGTTCTTAGGGGGCTGGAGAGATAGCTCAGTGGTTAAGAGCACTGACTGCTCTTCTGAAGGTCCTGTGTTCAATTTCCAGCAACCACATGGTGACTCACAACCATCTGTAACGAGATCGGGCCCCCTCTTTTGGAGTGTCTGAAGACAGCTACAGTGTACTTACATATAATAAATAAATAAATCTTAAAAAAAAAAAGTTGGTTCTTAGAAGTTTGTTGACTGTTCATGTGTTAATGTTTTAAAGTCCCTCCTTCCCCGCCCCCCTGCCCCCGTTAGCATTTTATTTTCTTCAAGTTCTTTAAATCTTATTTAGTTTTTTCTTTTGAGATAGGGTCTCACTATGCAGCATGCCACTGCCTCCTGAATGATGGGAGATCTTATTTTATACAGTTTTACCTGTTTAGATCATGAATGGCCAGGGGTAATTGAAATTACTTGGCTTATAGCTTTTGTTATATTCATATTGTCACTGCCAACTATTACCTGTTCTTTGGACTTCACTTTCATGTTGTCTTGCTCCAACAGACCTTGTGATGTTTCCAGTCTTTGGCTACTGTATCCCAGCACAGGATGCTGCTTTGTACTACCAGTGCCCACAAGCTTGAGACTGTTAATGACCATAAGGTATGGCTATACTTGTCTTACATTTCTTTTCTGTTTCTTTGTTTTGTTTTGATTTGGTTATTGGCTAATAGTCTCAAACAGGAATGGAAAAGTAAAACTGGGATAAGAAATGGTCAGAGAACCTGTGATTTAAGAAAGAGTTGGAAATAGCTCAGAAAAAAAATGTTGATACACAGAGGAAAATGAATTCACCCAGTCATTTGTGAATATTTCTCCATTTTTTTTTTTTGCCTTGTTCTTTTAAATAGAGTCTTACTCTGAAGAACTTATTATGTGGCCCTGTCTGCCCTAAGACATGTAGCAATCCTGCTGTAGCTTTTGAAGTGCTGGGATTATAGGCATATTTTATCTATTAAGTTTTTTTGAGAACTTAGAACTAGAAACCTAAGTTTTTAATATAGCACACTTTTCAAGGAACCTGTATATCCAACTATATACAACCTTGTGCAAAGTATTTAAACATTTTTATTGCTTATTGTGGGAGCATGTATGTCACAGTGGAGATGAGAGAACACTCATTTGGGGTTAGGAGATGAAATTTAGGTCATCCGGCTTGTGCGGGAAGCACTTTTGTCCAGTGAGCCATCTCACCAGCCTCAAAGTAGTTTTTATATCTACTTTATTCTTTGGTTCCTTAAACAAAAGTTCTAGGGTAAGTTATCTCTATTTTACAAGATAAAACTGGGACTTAGACAAATCAGTTTGTTTGAAGTATCACATAGCGCCTGACAGTGTATTAAGAAATGAAGAATTAGCCGGGCGTGGTGGTGCACGCCTTTAATCCCAGCACTTGGGAGGCAGAGGCAGGCGGATTTCTGAGTTCAAGGCCAGCCTGGTCTACAAAGTGAGTTCCAGGACAGCCAGGGCTACAGAGAAACTCTGTCTCGAAAAACCAAAAAAAAAAAAAAAAAAAGAAATGAAGAATTATGGTTAATCTGTGTTAATCTGTTTTCAGGTGTAGCTAGGGCAAATTAAACCATCTTTTAGGCAGCCAAAAATGCTGATCTGATGGTTACAGAAGGCAGAGATTCAAGGCATTGTCTTAAGGAGCATTCCTGAAAAGTTGCTGGATACCTGAAAGAGCAAGAGAATGTGAGTAAAGACAAGAGAAACAGTGAGAGAACTGTATGTTGAGAGTGGTAAGGAGTGGTTGGTTCTCAGAGCGCCTTTAAAGCTTCCATCGAGGGCAAACAGATTCAAAGGGAGCCTGTGATCCAGAAAGCCCTCCCCAGGAGGAAATGCTTTTGGGGGTGTTTTTTGGAGAAGTATGTCTTATGGGTGCTCTGTGCCCTTAGTATCTCTAGATAAGCCTGTTATTCCCAGTAAAATAAAGTTGTTCTCTTTCCTCAGTGAAGGAAACTCAGAGCCCCTGTGAGTCTCTGTGGTTTAACTTTTGCTGTGCTGGATGTATCAAGAAGATGAAAATAATTTTGTGAAACTTCAGTCCTATATAGCTAAATGAAGAATGGCTTGAGATATACTTTTTTACTGTGTTAAAAATATGTTTTGAATGTTTATTTTAGTTTCTAAAGATGTCTATCAAAGAATCTTGTGCAAAGGAAGAAAAGTCTCAGAAAAAACAGACTATCTCTTCACCAAGTTTTAATGAAGTAAGAATTTTAATTTGCTGACTTAATGATACCTTTTTAAAAAATGTGTAATGAAAAAAAATGCACCTTATTGTTACTGTGAGATGTGAAATTTTATTGTAGAATCTATGAGATAGTTACTTTTATTATCCAAATCACAGATAAGAATTTGAGGCTTAGTGAGTAATCTTTTTGTCATTACTTCTCTGTATGTGCTCTCTTCAAGACTGGCAGTGGTTTCTATGTTGCTAACTCCACAGTTAACTAAGAGCAGTCTGCCTTGGTCTCCCAGCGGTGTCTGCTGTAGTTGATTACAACTTTTCCTTGAAACACTTTCCAGACTTGACTTCTGAGACACTTTGCTTTGTTAATTTTCCTTGTCTCATGGTGACTGTTTCTCAGATTTCTTTTGCTGGTTCCTTCATATATTTTTTTCTTGAAGTAGGCTCTTCAAGGCATTGCTACTGCAGTACAATACAGCTTCATACTCATTATCCTTCTGTCTTAGTCCTAAGAGCTGGGGCTATAGGTATGCATCTGTACACACAGCTCTTACCCATTTCCCTCTTTTATCTCTCTCTTTTGTTTGTTTGTTTGTTTTTTGTTATTTTGGTACAGGGTCTCTCTATATAGCCCTGGCTCTCTTGGAACTCACTAGTAGACTGGGCTGGCCTTGAACCTAAATAGATCCACCTGCCTCTGCCTCCCAAGTGCCAAGATGAAAGGGGTGTGCCACTAATCCAGTCTTTTTATTCATTTTCTTAAGCTATAACCTTTCAAGTACCCAAGCCCAGTTTTCCTAGTTTATTTAGTCCACTACAGTTCCATTCTTTTGGTTCAGGCCCAAAGTTGGTACATGCAGCCAGTCAGTCAGTTTCTGTCAGAGCCTCACTACTTCTGTTCTTACTATTACCATGATCTTAGCAAAGAACTTGTTTTCCTTAGTTACTCCACTGGTTTCTAAGTTCTTCTCCCTGCCTTTGCCTCCTCATGGTTTATTTGTAACACAGTGGCCCATGAGGTCCTATCCAACAATATGAGTCAGGTTACGTCACATCTCAGCTCTGTACTTTCTTGTGGATGCTCATGTTAAAAGCCCCTGGAAATGGGAAGGCTATCCACTCTCTCCTCTTTACCATTCCTTTCTTGAGTGCTTGGATTCCAAATGGGTACCGCTGTGCCTGCTGTATGTGGTGCTAGAGGTTGCACACAGGGCCTTAGATATGCTAGACGAGCCATCTGCCAACTGAGCTACATACCCAGCCCTTGTTTCTTTACTTGGTCTCCTCCATTCAGCTTGTCAATGAAGTTTTTTAAGAATACAGTTAAAAATTTTAGATCTTCCTACTTATAGCTCTTGATGTTTCTTGTCCAACTTCTCTATTTTATTTCATGTATAGCATTATCTAACATGCTAAACATAGTAGGTATTTCTGCGTTTCTACACTAGGTTTAACCTTTATGGAGGTAAGTAAGAACTTAGGGTTTATTTTATTTTTTTAAGACTCAGCTCATGATCTGCTATATCTTTGGTAAAATAATAGGTACTTCAAACCTACTTAAGCCTTTTAAGTTTAAGATTCACTGAAAATGAGACATGAGGTTTTGTCTTACAGCAATCCCATCTCACTATGTTCTTATCTGACTATTTGTATCTCACCTTTGGTGTGTAAGCACCAAGGCATCTCATTTCTCCTTGATTCTTTCTTCCTTCTAGTTGAGTCTCCCTTCTTACTAAAGTTTGTGTTTCTCATTGTTCTCAGCTCATTTTTGAATGGAAAATGTCAACTTATAGTAGTGATTAAATCATGCTTTATTTTGTGCTGTTCTGTTCATTTTTTCTCCTGAATGACATTCTTAGGACAAGAAAAAGGGAGAAATCTCAGCAGGTGCTACTAGTTCAGAACATGGTGTTAAGCCTGTTTCAACCAAGAAGAGAAAACTGGTAAGTATTCAGATACCACAACTCAATATTATTTTTATTTTTCCCCCAAGGGTATTTTTTTTCTTTTTTTTTAATTAGGTATTTTCTTATTTACATTTCAAATGCTATCCCAAAAGTCCCCCATACCCCCCCCCCCCACTTCCTTACCCACCCACTCCCACTTCTTAGCCCTGGTGTTCCCCTGTATTGGGGCATATAAAGTTTGCAAGACCAAGGGGTCTCTCTTCCTAGTGATGGCCGACTAGGCCATCTTCTGATACATATGCAGCTAGAGACATGAGCTCTGGGGGGTACTGGTTAGTTCATATTGTTCCACCTATAGGGTTGCAGACCCCTTCAGCTCCTTGGGTACTTTGTCTAGCTCCTCCATTGGGGGCCCCGTGTTCTATCCAATAGCTGACTGTGAACATCCACGTCTGTTTGCCAGGCACCGGAATATTGTTTTTCTTAATATTGTTTTCTTTCTTTTGTTTTTTGTTTTCTCAAGAGATTGACTCTTACTATATTGCTAAGCCTTGAGCTCTTGGATGATTCAGTCCTTCTGATGAACTTTTTCCAGTAGTTGGAACTAGGCTTTGACACTTGGACACAGTGAAGTTTTAATGCATAGTTAGAGGGTTTACGATATAAAAAAATTTTCTCTTTGTATTTTTATTATGCTTAGTTTGTGAAAATCAATGTGTTGTTTTCTCCTTTTATTTGCCACAAGTAATATATTAGGTTTTTACTTCTTTGTTCATATGAGTATGTGCATCTGTGCATGGAGGTAAGAAGCCAGTGTTGAATGTTTTCCTCAGTTGTTTTCATCTTCTTGTCTGAAGCAGAGTCTCTCACTAAACCTGGAGCTTACTGATTTGGCTAGGCTGATTGGCCAGTAAGCTCCTAGGATTCACCTCCACAGGTGAATAGCAGCAGCACTCAGGCAGCTAAGGCCAGGATGATTGCTGTAAGTTTGAGGTTAACCTAGGTTAATTACACAGCTATAGTTCAGCCTGATGTGTAGAGCGAGATTCTCATTTCCAAAGAAAGGATGGAAAGAAGGAAGGAAACAGTAAAAATAGGTTACAAAAGATTAAAATAGTATTTTTACATTGTAAGACTAGAGCTTGTTCCACATGAATAAGTAGTGAGTGAATGTGAATGCCTTGTGCAATACTGTATATTAGTTTAAAGTTTAAAAATTCTATGTTCTTAGGCTGTACTATATATATTAAAGCATTTTTTCAACAATAGATGAACCTTAATTTAATGTAGCCTTTTCACTTTATATCTTTAGCACTTAGCCTTTTGACTCAGTTGTAATAACAGTTTAAAACACACATTATTAAATGTATGAAATAACTTTTTTGTATCTTTCTATGAATTTTTTCTATGTAACTTAAATTTTTTCTTTAAAAATTTTGGTTAAAAACTTACACACGTGGAGATACACAGACACACATTGCCAGTTTCCACACAAGGTTAGGGTCAGAATCTGGGACATGTGACAACACGGTGCTGTCCTCTTTTGTGATATTAGTGCTTTCTTTGCACATACCTCCACAGACTTGCCTGAGCCTGTTTTTGAGGGCTATCATCTTAGAAATATGTTTGTAGTTTTCTTGTTTTGTCATCATAGATTTGACTATTAAACAGGCATTACTTGCAGCATAAACATTCTCTATTAGTAGAAACCTTTTGGTGTTGTGGACTGTTTCTTAAAACTTTTGTATAGCCCTTTGAGGGCTACAAAAGCCTCTGCACTCTCTCACTGAGCATTTCCTTGGGCATTGTTGGTGTTTTCCTGAGGTTTTCTTTTTTCATGTCTTTTTGCAGCTACGAATTCTCTTACAGTTTCATCATGGGTCACTATTACATGTATTGTCTGTCACTGATTGAAATGCAATGTGGTACATGACTGGGATTAAAGTTGTTTCAACTTATTGTTCTCTGTATCAGTCTTCTAGTGCTGGAGATCAGACTGAAGGATTTACACATATTGAGTGCATGCACTGCCAGCCCCAGTCTTATTTGTTCTCTATCACCCTTCCAACCTTTATTCCTTCCCGATCCCTTCCAACCCTCTAATACCAGGTAGGAGAGGGAGAAAGGGGTGTAGCCCTCTTTAAACTATTCCTGATGATTGAGGATGTTGAGTTCCTTGGGAGCAAGTCCAGTCTTCTGGTCTCATTGCTCATAACCACTTGGCAAACTGCAGCAGCAGGAACCAGCAGCCTCTTTCCCCACGCCTGGGATTAAAACACAGACACAAACAAAAACATATTCACATAACATAACTGGTTTTTTTTTTAAAGATTTATTTACTTATTATATGTAAGTACACTGTAGCTGTCTTCAGACACTCCAGAAGAGGGCATCAGATCTCATCAAGGATGGTTGTGAGCCACCATGTGGTTGCTGGGATTTGAACTCAGGACCTTCGGAAGAGCAGATGGTGCTCTTAACCGTTGAGCCATCTCTTCAGCCCCATAACTGGGTTTTTAAAGAAACCAAAATTCTCACTACACCCTCTAGCTGGGCTGATTGACTTTTTTTTTTTCTGCTGAATTTATTAACTTACTGCTTTCATTTTTTTCCCCATATGTTTTGCTTACATTTTCCCATAAATATCTCCCGTCTTTTAATGGTGGATGTTTTGAACTTTTAGCACAAACTGTTACTCTACTTTCCACATTTAGTTATTTTCTTATCATTAGACTATTTATACATAGTGTTTATGCTCTCTTTAGCTTTTTGTACCTGCATCCTCTGATTACATAGATTCAATGGTGGAATTGAGTCAGACAGATGTGTTTCAGATCAGGACAGTGTCACTAACCTTCACTGTGATGATCAGAAAGAGGCCAAACTTTGTAAGCATTGGGTGCTTTGTTTATAATAAAGATAATAATGTCTGCCCCAAGATGATTAGAAAGATTAAGTAAATTATTAGTGGACCTTGGGTGTGAACTCAAGGTCCCAGAGAACTCTCCATTCCCCAGGCACCCTAGCACGCCCAGGATCTTAGGATCACAGGTGAATGGAACACAACATCTGTTGCAACACCACCAGGAGTGCCTGGGACTAGCAGGAGCAGGGACACAGGAACCCCGCCCAACCAGTGACTCCAGTTCCTTCTAGTTGGCGCTGGTCTACCTTGGTTTTGAATTCAGCAGACAGCGCCACGGCTCCCAGAGGAGGTACCACTTTCAGGCGCTCTAACATGCCCAGGAACTTAGGATCCCAGGATCCCAAGAGCTTGGTCACACCAGGATCTCAGGGTATCAGAGGAAGCTTGACTGCCAAGAACTCTTGACACACCCAGAATCTCAGGACCACAGGATCCTGGAATCACAGGATCACAGAGAATGCTGGACTCTGAGAAGTTCTGACTCAAAGGAGACTATAGGAAGGACAGGCTCCAATCAAATATGTCGAGGGCAGGGAGCACTTGAGATAATCAGATGGCAGGAGGCAAGCATAAGCACAGAAGCAACAGAAACCAAGGTTACTTGGCATCATCAGAACCCAACTCTCCCACCATAGCAAGTCCTGGATATATTATCACACTAGATAAGCAAGATATGGATCTAAAGTCACTTCTCATGATGATGATGGAGGACTATAAGAAGGACTTAACTCCCTTAAAGAAATACAGGCGAACACAGATAAACAGGTAGAAGCCCTTAAAGAGGAAACAGCAATATCCCTTAAAGAATTATAGGAAAACACATCCAAACAGGTGAAAGAATTGAACAAAACCATTCAGGATCTAAAAATGGAAATAGAAACAATAAAGAAATCACAAAGGAAGACAACTCTGGAGCTAGAGGACCTAGGAAAGAAAGAAGTCAGGAGCCATAGGTGCAAGCATCACCAACAGAATACAGGAGGTAGAAGAGAGAATCTCAGGTGCAGAAGATCCCATAGAAAACATGGACGCAACAATCAAAGAAAATGCAAAAAGATCCTAACACAAAACATCCAGGAAATCCAGGACACAGTGTGAAGACCAAACCTACGGATAATAGGTGTAGATGAGAAGATTTCCAACTTAAAGGGCCAGCAAATATCTTCAACAAAATTATAGAAAAAAACTTCCCCACCCTAAAGAAAGAGATGCCCATGAACATACAAGAAGCCTACAGAACTCCAAATAGTTTGGACCAGAAAATAAATTCCTCTTGTCACATAATAATCAAAACATCAAGTGCACAAAACAAAGAATTTTAAAAGCAGTAAGGGAAAAAGGTCAAGTAACATATAAAGGCAGACCTATCAGAATTACGCCTGACCCCAGAGACTATGAAACCCAAAAGATCCTGGACAGATGTCATACAGACCCTAAGAGAACACAAATGCCAGCCCAGGCTACTATATCCAGCAAAACTTAATTACCATAGATGGAGAAACCAAAGTATTCCATGACAAAACCAATTTTACACAATCTTTCCACAAATCCAGCCCTTCTAAGGATAATATAGGGAAAACTCCAACGCACAGAGGGAAACTACACTCTAGAAAAAGCAAGAAAGTAATCTTTCAACAAACATAAAAGAGGATAGCCACGTGAACAGAATTCCAACTCTAACAACAAAAATAACAGGAAGCAACAATGATTTTTCCTTAATCTCTCTTAATATTAATGGACTCAATTCTCCAATAAAAAGACATAGGTTAACAGATTGGCTATGTAAACAAGACCCAACATTTTGCTGCTTACAGGAAACCCACCTCAGTGACAAAGACAGACACTACCTCAGAGTAAAAGGCTGGAAAATAATTTTCCAAGCAAATGGTCCCAAGAAACAAGCTGGAGTAGCCATTCTAATATTGAATAAAATCGACTTTCAACCTAAAGTTATCAAAAAAGATGAGGGATACTTCATGCTTATCAAAGGTAAAGTTTACCAAGATGAACTCTCAATTCTGAACATCTATGCTCCAAATGCAAGGGCATCCACATTCATTAACGAAACTTTACTAAAGCTCAAAACACACATAGCACCGCACACAATAATAGTGGGAGACTTCAACACTCCACTCTCATTAATGGACAGATCATGGAAACAAACTGACAGTGAAACTAACAGAAGTTATTAAACAAATGGATTTAACAGATATCTATAGAACATTTTATCCTAAAACAAAAGGATATACCTTCTTCTCAGCACCTCATAGTACCTTCTCTAAAATTGACCACAAAACAGGCCTCAACAGATACAAGAAGATTGAAATAATTCCATACATCCTATCAGATCACCAAAGACTCAATTGGAAAGGAAGAAGTCAAAATATCACAATTTGCAGATGATATCTATCTAGTATATATAAGTGATCCCAAAAATTCCACCAAAGAATTCCTAAACCTGATAAACAACTTCAGCAAAGTGGTGGGATATAAAATGAATTCAAACAAATTAGTGGCCTTCCTCTACACAAAGGATAAACAGGCTGAGAAAAATTAGGGAAACGACACCATTCATAGTAGTCACAAATAATATAAAGTACCTTGGTGTGAATTTAGTAAGCAAGTGAAAGATCTATATGATAAGAACTTCAAGTCTCTGAAGAAAGAAGATCTTAGAAGATGGAAAGATCTCCCATGCTCATGGATTGGCCGGATTAATATAGTAAAAATGACCAGGCAGTGGTGGCATACTTCTTTAATCCCAGCATTTGGGAGGCAGAGGCAGGCAGATTTCTGAGTTCAAGGCCAGTCTGGTCTGTATAGTGAGTTCCAGGGCTATACAGAGAAACCTGTCTTGAAAAAAATATACACACACACATATATGTATATATATATAGTAAAAATGGCCATCTTTTCGCTGGGTGTGGTGGCGCACGCCTTTAGTCCCAGCACTTGGGAGGCAGAGGTAGGCGGATTTCTGAGTTCGAGGCCAGCCTGGTCTACAAAGTGAATTCCAGGATAGCCAAGGCTACACAGAGAAACCCTGTCTTGAAAAACCAAAAAAAAAAAAAAAACCAACCAAACAAAAAAGAACTTCTCGGGGAATCACCATCCCTGGCCTCAAGGTATAATACAGAGCAATTGTGATAAAAACTGCATGGTATTAGTACAGTGACAGGCAGGTAGATCAGTGGAATAGAATTGAAGACCCAGAAATGAACCCACACACCTATGGTCACTTGATCTTAGACAAAGGAGCTAAAACCTTCCAGTGGAAAAAAGACAGCATTTTCAACAAATGGTGCTGGCTTAGCTGGCGGTTAGCATGTAGAAGGCAACCGGACCCAGTCTTAGATCTTTGTACAAAGCTGAAGTTTAAGTGGATCAAGGACCTTCCCATAAAACCAGATACACTGAAACTTATAGAAGAGAAAATGGAGAAGAGCCTCGAACATATGGGCACAGTGGAAAAATTCCTGAACAGAACACCAGTGGCATGTGATGTAAGATCAAGAATGGACAAATGGGACCTCATAAAATTGCAAAGCTTCTGTAAGGCAAAGGACACTGTCAAGAAGACAAAAAGGCCACCAACAGACTGGGGAAAGATCTTCACCAATCCCACATCCCATAGAGGGCTAATGTCCAATATATACAAAGAACTCAAGAAGTCAGACTACAGACAAACAAATAACCCTATTAAAAATGGGGTACAGTGCTAAACAGAATTTTCAACTGAGGAATACCGAATGGCTGAGAAGCACCTAAAAATGTTTAGCATCCTTATTCATCAAGGAAATGCAAATCAAAAAACCCTGAGATTCCACCAGTCAGAATGGCTAAGATCAAAAACCCAAGTGAAAGCAGATGCTGGTGAGGATGTGGAGAAAGAGGAACACTCCCCCATTGCTGGTCAGATTGCAAGCTTCTACAACCACTCTGGAAATCCGTTCTGCAGTTCATCAGAAGATTGGACATAGAACTACCTGAGGATCCAGCAATACCACTCCTGGGCATATACCCAGAAGATGCTCAAACATGTAATAAGGACACATGCTCCACTATGTTTATAGCAGCCTTATTTATAATAGCCAGAAGCTGGAAAGAACCCAGATGTCCCTCAACAGAAGAATGGATGCAGAAAATGTGGTACATTTTCATAATGGAGTACTACTCAGCTGTTAAAAACAATGAATTTATGAAATTTGTAGGCGAATGGATGGATCTGGAGTATATCATCCTGAGTGAGGTAACCCAATCATAAAAGAACACACATGATATATACTCACTGATAAGTGGATATTAGCCCAGAAGCTCAGAAGCTCCCAATACCCAAGATACAATTCACAAACCACATGAAACTCAAGAAGAAGGAAGACCATAGTGTGGATACTTCTATCCATCTTAGAAGGGGAAACAAAACACCCATGGAAGGAGTTACAGGGACAAAGTGCGGAGTAGGGACTGAAGAAATGACCATCTATGACTCACCTAGGGATCCATCCCATTTACAATCACCAAACCCAGACACTGTTGTGGATGCCAAGAAATGCTTGCTGACAGGAGCCTGATATAGCTGTCTCCTGAGAGGCTCTGCCAGTGCCTGACAAATACAGAAGTGGATGCTCACAGCCATCCATTGGACTGAGCATAGGGTCCCTAATGAAGGAGCTAGAGAAAGGACCTGAGGAGCTGAAGGGGTTTGCAGCCCCATAGGAGGAACAACAATATAAACTAGCCAGTACCCCCAGAGCTCCCAGAAATTAAACCACCAACCAAAGAGCACACATGGTGGGACTCATGGCTACAGTTGCATATGCAGCAGAGGATGACCTAGTGGGACATCAATGTGTGGATTGGTCCTTGGTCCTATGAAGGCTCTATACTCCAGTGTGGGGGAATGCCTGGGCCAGGAAGTGGAAGTGGGTGGGTTGGTGAGCAGGGGGAAGGGAGAGGGGGAGGGTGTTTTTCGTAGGGGAAACCAGGAAAGGGGATAACATTTGAAATGTAAATAAAGAAAATATCCAATGAAAATAAAGTAAATTATTACTAAGTTATGGCAGTATATTCATAAGACAAATGTTTTCCATTCCCTGTAATTCCAACAATAATACACAATTTACATTTTCTAAATTTTCTTTTTAATTTCAGAAACCAGATGATACAGACAATGTATATTATAATGCAAACAGAAAAAACAGTCTTAAAAGGTAAATTCTCATTTTTTTTCCTTGATATCTTTTTACAGTTTTGGCTCAGAATTAGGCTAAAACAGTTTTTTAGTACTTGGGACTGAAATTGGGTATTTTTGCGTGCTAGGCAAGCACTGGGCTATGTCAGCACCCTTGGGGTTTGGAACAGAGTGTTGCTGTCCATGTAGATCAGGCTAGCTTGGAACCTGCCATTTAGCTCAGGTTAGATCTTGAACTCAAGATCCTCTTTCCAGATTTTGAGCTACCATGGTAAACATCAGACTACATATTTGTTTATTTAAATTTTAATTATTTTTATGTTTATTTATTTTATGTGTGCCTTGGTATAGTATGTTTATGGAGGTTAGAGAACGACCTCGGGGGAATAGGGTTTTTCCACTATGGAGGTCCAGGCATGGAACTCAAGTTGTCAGGCATGGTGGGGGCAAGTGCCCTTACCCGCTGAGCTCTCTTGCTGGCCCAGGACTAAATAAACCTTGGATTTGCTTTGATTAGTACTGTTCTGCATGCAGATACTTCTTGTAATGTCATTATTAGAAGTTTAAGAAAAAGTTAAGTAAAAATTCATTAAAACTTGTATAAATGCACTCAGATACAGTATAGATTATTATTAACTCTAGGGACTCGGTTTTGATACATAATTATAATAAGATCCATAACTTTATTATATTGCTAGTAAAGAACTTGGGAAGCTAATTTAGAAATCATACATAGATTATCTTTATATATATTACCTGTGAGGAAATATGTAATTTTACAAGTATAGATATGGCTCTAAAATTAATTAACCATCATGTGATTGCAACTAAAGATGTAAAGAATAATGTTAGACACAGGGAATTTAGTTTAATTTTTTCATTCTTTGGATAAGATTTTATAGTTAAGGAATTTTTGTTAATAATGGGGATAAGTTGGGCATGGTGGCGCACGCCTTTAATCCCAGCACTTGGGAGGCAGAGGCAGGTGAATTTCTGAGTTCCAGGCCAGCCTGGTCTACAGAGTGGGTTCCAGGACAGCCAGGGCTACACAGAGAAACCCTTTCTCGAAACCCCCCCTCCCCAAATGGGGATAAATACAAAAAGTATAATGTGTACATTAAGTTTCAGACAGTTATGAGTACTCAGTGTGGGTTCTGGGAATAAGACTCAGACCTTCCTTGTGAGCAGTACAGACTCTTAAGCACTGAGCCTCTAGCCCGGTTTCTTACATTTCTCACTAGTTTAGAATGAGCCTAGTTAACTCAAACGTAATGACATACTGCAACAGAATGTATAACAAATATAACTAACCCAAGTTTCTGTGCTGCTTTATAGATTGAATGTAGAAGTTTTCATTCCTAAAAAGAGACTAAAATTCAGTTCTTCGACCCAAGCGGCATCTTATTTAAATAATAATCAAATGACTTCACACAGTTGTTCATCAAATGGAACTAAAGATACTAAAGTTAAAGATTGTAAATTGACAAATATTGGAAGTAAGCTTAATTATGAAGTAAAAAACCATAGCCGCATTAAAATTACCAAAGATATGAAATCTAAAGCTGTAGACCAGACAAAGGAAAAGAATTGGCCTTCTTTGCTTATTCAGAAGAAGATGAAAGAACTCAAGAAAGAAAAAAATAATAAAGACAGTTCTGAAGAATTGGAGAAATGCAAGAAAAATCACCTTCCTCAGAATTATAATTTCAGCAATATGATCAAGGAATCATTTGAATCAGGAAGAAAGAAGATTAGCTTCAAAATTCCAAAAAAATCCTCTACTACCCTCCAGAAGCTTGCCGAAGAAAAGGTCTTTAGTGTAGATTCTAGCAAGTCAAAGACTAAGCAGGAGCAGAAGCAACACTTGCAAAGTCACCAGATGTCATTAAATCTGGACAGGCACAAAACTGAAAGCTCATTTTCAGATTCTACACACAAGCAGTCTGTTTGTGAGAGGATAAGAAAGGACCATTGTGAGCACCAAGGAACGAGTGGTTCCAATTCTAAGGAAAGTCATGCCCAGGTAATGTATAAAATGAAGGGTTTGGTTTTTAGTAAAAGTATTTAAAATACTCAGGATTTAGTTGCTTCTGTTATGATGATAATCACAGAGGACTGATTCTAATTTAGTCATGTAGATAAATTGTGTTTGTGTCCTATATTATTTTTTGTCATTCTAGCTTCCTTAGGATAATATTGATACCACTTGCTTTTGGAATCATAGTGCAGTATCTGGGTTCTTGTGCTCTGGGACATAGAACTGGACACGGACCTGCAGATATTCGTAAGCAAAAGGAGAGAATTTATTCACAAGGAATACCATTCTAGGCAGCGACAGCTTATTAGGAGAAGATAGACTTCTAAGGGGAGGAGGTTGGCCTGGCCAGGATGGACTTTAGCCATTTAAGTTCCTACCTACTGCACAAAAATTTGCAGTTTTTTGTTACTTTAGTGTGGACTTTCTGGCTTATTTTAGCTCTGGACTTTTCTGTGGGTGCTCTGTTACATGTAGTTCTACATACAGCCTTGTACATTGCGTTATCACACCTTAAATTAGAATCTTATTCTACCCAGGGTATATCGTATTATAATAGGTACACTTTCTCTGTGCTTGTGCCTGTTGTGAGAGCCAGCCATTCCTGGGGGGCAGTGTGTGTCTGTGCCATGTTTCAGACTTCTTTTCCTACTTATTTTCCTTATATGCTATTTTTGGCAAGGCTTTGTGAAACTAACTGCTGCCCTGTTCTGCTTCAATTTCATGGCAGATGTTAAGTATTCATAACAAAAAGGAATGTGCTATGCAAAGAGTAAGTTCCCATACATAGTCCTTTGATATAAGCTCTGTAGTAGTCTCTTAGGTTTTTCTAATCTCAGATGAGCCTGCAGGACTTACCATTCTAAAGGCGTATTTCTTCAACAGATTACTTTCTCAGTTCTGCTGTTTCAGACACTGCAATAAAATAGTCTGTAAGAGACACATGGTTTTGATTTTAGAGACTTAACTCATGTAAGGAGAAAGAGTTCTTTAAATATAATAAAGTAATTCTCACTTAATATTAGGATGTATAATGTAAGAATAATGCAGCCTTGGTACACTATTACTTAAGAGAGACTGACTAGAGAGACCAACATTTATATGGAGAATAAAAGAATAGGTAGAGCTACTCAGGTGAAGGTGAAATGGGATGGAATGTGGAAGCAGGAATAGTCTAGGCAGAAGGTCTTTCACTGTTTATATGAACATCAGTGTATCCACTGAGATTTCATGGTTCTAGTGTCTTGGAACAAAGAATTGTACAATTTGATAATTATAGGAATAAAGATTGATTATCAAGAAATATAATGGTGGCCCTGAGAATGGAAGTAGGCTAAAGAGCTAGCATAAGTTCCCTGGGGTTCTGATCACCTCCCATATTTGTGTAGTGGAAGCTTTTCTTGTGCATGTGTTGATCTTACGTGTAATCCTAGTAGAGATGCATCCAGTCTTTCTGTGAACTGACTTCTTTCATGTACTAATCTTGATGTCTCTGTTGTGTCACAACATGAACAGAATTCAGGCTAGAAACTTTGGCACATTCATTCTTCTAGATTACATTAGCATTTGTGAATCACTTTAATAACCTTTCTCTGACCTTTTCTATGGTGAAATAAATTATTCACCTTTAAGAGAACTTTTAGAACTTTGGAATATTATAACTCTGGCACTTTAAAATCTGGGTGTAATAACACACAACTGTAATTCTAGCACCTGGGAGGTGGAGAAAGGAGGTCCAGGATTTACAGGAATTCACTCTGAGCCTTGTGAATTCAAGGCCTGCCTGGACTGAGTTAAACTAGACTGTGTCCTAAAAACAAACACAAAACCCCACACACACAAAGAACCTGTGACACTGCATGCTTATATAATCCAGTATTCTGGAGGCTGAGGCAGGTTATTGTCACAAGTTCAAGGCTAGCATGTTCTGCATATAGCAGAAGAAAAGAGACCGAGACACACAGATACACAAAGAGAAGTATTGCATAGAAATTCAGCGTTAAATAAATGAAGTATTGCATAGAAATTCAGTGTTAAATAATAGGTGATTTTTATGTCTGTGCTGGTTTGAATAAGAATAAGAATGCCCTATAGGCTCATATATTTGCTTAGTCTTGATTGATGAACTAGCTGTGCAAGGATTGGGAGGTGTTTCCTTGTTGGAGGAGGTGTATTGCTTTGGATGGACTTTAAGATTTCTAAAAGCCAAGCCAGGCCCAGTGTGTCTCTGCCTGCTGCTTATGGATAGAATGTAGTTCTCAGCTGTTGCTCCAGGGCTATGCCTGTCTGCTTCCTGCTGTGATGATCATGGATGAACCCTCTGAAACTGTAAGCAAGCCTCCCAGTTAAACACTTTTATAAGAGTTTACTTGTCAAGGTGTTGCTACATAGCAATAGAACAATAACTAAAACTGTCTCATAGGAAAGCCTAGCATTTTGTTTTGTATTTCATAGATGAAAGGGAGGCACGGAGAGGTAATCAGGGAAGCAAGATAGTCATGTTTTTTCATTTAGTGTCAATTCTACTCCAAATAAAACTGTTGACCTTATTCAGTATATTTAATAAAGCATATAAGGTGCAGCCTAAGTAAAATGCCTTCTGTTTGCATTTGTAATAGGCTTAGGAAATGTCAAAGACAGTTAAGATAATTTCCTGCATTGTTATGTGGTAAACTCACTGACCTTTCTGGAGGTCACATGAGATTAGACAACACCGGGTAGGACTAGTCTAAACAAGATCACATAGGAACTTAGAATGTCTAGTTACAAGCAGTTCATTCTAGCTTCCTTGACATTTGAGGTGATTTCTCATATCCCTCAGGGTGTTTATTAATGTCTAGAGACATTTTTGTTTGTCAGTGTGGTGCAGGCTGACAACATGGTTCAATGGATGAAGGCACTTGGCACCAAACCTGATAACCTAGTTTTGATCCCTGAGACCCACATGGTTGAAAGAGAAAGCTGACTTCCCCAAGTTGTCCACACACACACACACACACACACAGAAAATGAGGGAGGGCTGGGGAGAGAAGGAGAGAAAGAACCAGTTCTGATAGCTGGCAACTTGAGTCCAGAGATGCTGTTATACATTATATAAGACCTGACTCAAAACCCTTTTCATTTCAGAGTTTTGAAACACCATGTTCTTCAGTGTCATCTGAGGATACCCAAGATGCAGATGAAGAGGTTACTGATGCACTTATTTACTTTGATTATTTTAAAGAAATTCAAAGTTCGTTCTTTCTTTCTTTTGGGGGTGTGATGTGGGACAGGGTCTCATTAGGTAACCCAGGCTGATTTCAGATTTGTGATCCTCCTCCTGTCTTGGCCTCCTGAGTGCTGGAATTTCAGGTATACGACAGGGTGCCTTGCTAAGTAGTTCCTTCCTTTAGTAAAATGTCTGTAAAAACCTTGGTAGGAAAATAACGATGTCCATTTAAACTCCATAAAAATCGTATCCAAGCCGGGCAGTGGTGGCACATGCCTTTAATCCCAGCACTTGGGAGTTTGAGGCCACCCTGGTGTACAGAGTGAGTTCCAGGACAGCCAGGGTTACACAGAGAAACCCTGTCTCAAAAAACAAAACAAAACAAAACAAAACAAAACAAAGAAAAATCCTATCCATCGTTTGGTTTATTAGGAAGTTCAGTTTGTAAGTGTTAACTATGTCGTCCAAGAGCTAGGGATGTAGCACAGTCAGTAAAGTGTCTGTTTAGCAGTATAAGGTTCTGGATTTGATCCTACCTAGCCATGGGGAAAAAAAATCTTTACTTACCTTTTGCTTTTGCTTCAGATAAGCTAATCTGTTTTAAACAGAGGGTGGTGTTCATGGGCCACAAGTTACTTTTATTTTAGTATAATGTTATGCTTTTGTATATGTATACCTGGATTTGCCAAAATGCAGTGCAACACCTACACATTCTTTCTTTTACTACTCAGCAATAAGATGAGCTTGTTTGCTTTCCTGAGACTCCAGAAAGGAACTGTTTTTAAAACTGGTTATAGATCCATGTATTCTGTGAGGTGTCTTTGTGACGTATTGCTTTCTTTTCATATTAAATATCTGCAGTAAGTAACTCAGATACTTCACTGGAGTCTTTTACAATGTAGATGCAGATAGTAGAAGAGCTCCATGCTGCACGTGTGGGGAAAAGCGTGGATTTGCCTGTGGTTCCACCGTCTGGAGAGCTCATGAGCATGGAGATTGACCTGGTGGATGAGGATGCACATCCCTCTGCTGGTGTGTACTCTGTATGTTAACTTGTGATCTCTGCTCTTCTTAGAATTGATGTGTCAGAATTCATATTTTACAGTGTAATGATGAGGATGTTAAAATGTGTTCACTTAAAATCATAATGTGTATCTCTTATCTTGCTAGGCCATTAGACGTTTTCTCTTTCTCAAGAAGTAATAAAGTTATGCACTGTCTTTTATTCTTGCTCTTTTATAACTTTTAGCACTGATCAGATACACAGTTTGTTTAAAGGTATTATTTTCATGGTTTCCTTGTTACTATTGTAAAGTTTTGATTATTTTAACTATTGGGAGCCAGTAATACCAATCAAAGTACTGGACATTGTGTTACATACCTGTTGTCCTAGCACTCAGGAGGTTGAGGCAGGAGGATTAACAGTTTAAGACCATACTGGAGTACATAGAGTCCCAGGACAGTTTTTTCTATATGGTCTTATATATTCCTTGTCTCAAAATAAAAATAAATAAATAAATAAATAAATAAATAAATAAGATTACCTAGATTAGTATACCATGTTAAATTCTCTGTAAAAAGTATAGTTCTACCTTTGTCCATATTTAAAATACTCATTTTACAAATTTCTAAGCATTTTCCTATATGATCTAAGAGGAAATTTAACCAGATCTTCGCAAAGGTCCTATGAAATAATGCTCCTACTTTTATATATTTTCTTTGTTTTAAATATATTTAGCTTCTCAGTGATACATTATTGAGGATATAATAAAAGTAATTCATACTTCTTGAGTGCATAACTACCAGATACAGGATTTAGAACCATAGTTACTGCTGGGCAGGTCAATTTGTGATTAAAATATATCCCCAAACAATTTATGATAGTTTACTGGTGTGGAAACTTATGATTACTGTTTTTGTTTTTTGTTTTTTTATTTTTTGTTTTTGTTTTGTTTTGTTTTAAGAATTAAAGTAATGGCCAGGCGTGGTGGCGCACGCCTTTAGTCCCAGCACTTGGGAGGCAGAGGCAGGCGGATTTCTGAGTTCGAGGCCAGCCTGGTCTACAGAGTGAGTTCCAGGACAGCCAAGGCTATATAGAGAAACCCTGTCTCAACCCCCACCCCACCCCAAAAAAAAGAAATTAAAGTAATGGGAATTTATAGTCCTGTGAAAAGGACTTCTTCCTATAAGAATGCTCCCAAAAGCACTTCTATGGGTATTTCTCTGGGCTTCCCTCTGTTGTTTGTTCCTGCATTTCTGATTCACCAGGCCTTACCCTCTCTGACCTAGATAGGTCCTTCTTTACCCTCTTCTGCCCAGTCCTCCTGGCTTAAACAAGGTTCCCCTAAGGGAACCCTTGACTGGAAAGACATTTATGTGTCAGCAAGTGATGGGCCAGTCAGTCAGCAGCTGAGAATCCTATTATTGATTCTCTTATAACATTAAGCTTACAAGACAGGCTTTAAATGTAAAAGAATTATCTGTACTTCTGTGATACCAAATGTAGTCATAATTTATTATTATCAAGTGTTGTGAAATACTAACTCTGCTCTTCTCCAGCAAATACTGCCTCAGACAAAAAGCTTCTAATTGTTATTGACACAAATATTCTGATGAATCATCTCAAATTTGTTAAAATTTTGAAGACGACAGAAATACCAGGTATTTAAAAACTGTATAGATTCTGATTTGCTTTTTTGAGTTGGTACTTTATATTAACATAGTTGATTTTCTCACAGGCATACTCTAACATCTGAAGTTTTTAAGAAGACTCTTGAAATCTAGAACACACTTTTAGATGGAACTTACTATATTTTAAAATTGTTTATTGTGAAATTGTTTGCATTATAAATCTTGATTATAGGAGCCATGTCTGCCAAATTAATTATTTTTGTTATCTGGTAATTTTTAATGTTTAAATTTTTAGCATTCTTTTGGCTTTTAGATCCTCTTTAAATTCCATATTTTAGTTATATCATTTATTTGTGTTATTCATTTGTGTTTTGCGTGCCTGCCTGCATATGTATGTGCATGTATGAGTGCTTGTGTGCGTGTACACACCTGTGAATAGGCACATATGTGCATGCCACAGGATGTGTGTGGCAGTTAGAGAACAACTTGTAGACAACTTGTAGGAGTCTCTTTCTTTCTTCCACCACCATGTGAGTCATTAGGCTTGACAGCAAATGCACTTGCCCACCAAGTCATCACCATGGCCTGGAGACGACACTTAAAACTGACTTCTATAGAAATTGGTTTAGTGCCTCAATACATGCTGAATTCTAAAAAAATAATCTTTCTATTTTTTAGGATTTGACACACTTGTGTTAATAATTCCTTGGGTGGTTATACAAGAGCTAGATCGTATGAAGGCAGGAAAATTACTAAAAAATGTCCAGCATAAAGCTGTACCTGCAATTCATTTTATCAACAACAGCCTCAAAAGTCAAGATAGAAAGCTATGGGGTCAGTCATTACAGCTGGCATCTCAAAAACTTTGTAAGTATTGTTTCTTGTGGGTATGCCTCGATAAAGATTTGTTTGGGTGCTTGCTTATTTTTGGAAAGAAGTGGTTTAAAAATGAAGTGTGTAGGTCTAGATTGTGGAGTGAAAAGAATGTTGTAGTAATTTATGACTCATTTTGGGAATCCTTGATTTTGTTTTATTGTTTTTCCTATACTTTCTTAGGTTATGTGTGTTAGTATTTCTCAGAGTGATAATAATAGTTTTATTCATATTTGGCTATACTATAGAACTTTGCATCCCCATCTCTTTTTTTGTAACGGCTTACATTTCCTCTATTTCTTCCTCTCCCTCTTTTCCCTCCCCCAACCTTTCTTCTTTCTTTCCCCCCTATCTTTTCTCCTCAGACTTTTCCCTCCTTTTCTGTCTTCTCTCCTCACTTTGTGTTTTCTGCCAAGGGGCTATTTTTTTCTTCTTCTTTGCACTTCTCTAAATGCAGTGTTTTAGAAGTTAAGGAAAAAACAGGCACAAGAAATTTAGTTATAGCCAGGCCGTGGTGGCGCATGCCTTTAATCCCAGCACTTGGGAGGCAGAGGCAGGAAGATTTCTGAGTTCAAGGCCAGCCTGGTCTACAAAGTGAGTTCCAGGACAGCCGGGGCTACACAGAGAAACCCTGTCTCGAAAAACAAAACAAAACAAAACAAAAAAGAAAAAAGGAAAAAGAAATTTAGTTACACATCTTGTAAATTGAGAAAAATTTAAGCTGGATGCAATTATATATTCATAATATTTCAGGGATGCGTTGAGACTAGAGTTCATAGCTTTTGATTTCTAGTCAGATCCTTTGCACTAAGATTACACTTCTGTCCTTTGAGTCTGGGCATTTAGAGTTGTGAAGACATTGTTTTGTATCTTTATTTTATTTAGTGAGTTTTCTGCCTTTCAGATGTATTTAAAAAATAAATACTTAGACAGTTTTAGCTTTAGAACAAAATTGAGCAGAAGGGATGGAAATTTTTCTTATCCTTTCTAGTCCCATACATAATAATTCTCTTATTATAATCAATACCTCCACCAGAATAAGAAATATATTATAGCCAGATATGGTGGCACATGTCTTTAATCCTAGCAATTAAGAGGCAGAGGCAGGCAGATCTCTATGAATTTGAGACCAATTTGCTCCACACAGTGAGCTGCAGGACAGCTAAGTCTACAGAGAGACCCTGTCTTGAAAAAACAAAAAATGGAAAAAAAGGTATTACAGTGTATTATATCTACATTGATGTGTCATTATTACCTAGTTTACATTGTGTGGGTTTGGAGAAATAGATAGTGAAAAGTGTCTATCCACCACCAGAGAAGCTCCATTGCCTCAGAACATAGATATTTTTAGATTGTAAATATTGCCTAGATTAATCAGGTGACATCAGAGTTATTTTCTGCATTTGTGTGGGTATATTTTTATGATGTGAATGTACACGTTTGCACAAACACACACACACACACACACACACACACACACACACACACCCCTGTCTCTGTGAATAAGAAAGCCAGAGATTGATGTTTGGTGTCTTCCTTGAAGCAGGAACTTATTGACTGAGCTATTGTCCCAGTCTACCCTGTCACAACCCCCCCCCCCCCCCAGCTATTTTCCCCATTGCCCGGGTCTCACTCTAGCCCAGGGTAGCCTTGTTTTTGTGGCAATCTTCCTGTCTCAGCCTCTTGAAACAGGAATTACAAGCCTGAGTCAACTTGCTCAAGTTCTCTCTAGATTTCTGATGTACTTACTGAGAGTTGCTTTGCTACATTTGCAGATGGACTGAGTGATGAGAACAATGATGATCGAGTATTAAAGTGCTGTCTTCAGTACCAGGAATTATTCCCGTGTTCTCTTGTTATTCTGTGCACGTGAGTTTCATAGTCATTTCGCTTTTTAAAAATAGTACCTTACGGCAAAGAATGTTTAGAAATTATATTTGTCAACTCAGGGATCAAATAATATTTTATAAATCTACTATTAATCATACTCAGCTATTACTTTTATGATATATGATTCCAGAGGAATGTGATAATAAATAGGTGAAATTTTATTTTAGTTTAATTTATATAGTATTCAGAATACTTTTGAGAGAAGACGGGGAAAATTGATATCAAAATCTTAAAGAATTTTTTAGGGCTGGTGAGATGGCTCAGTGGGTAAGAGCACCCGACTGCTCTTCCAAAGGTCCGAAGTTCAAATCCCAGCAACCACATGGTGGCTCACAACCACCGGTAATGAGATCTGATGCCCTCTTCTGGAGTGTCTGAAGACAGCTACAGTGTACTTACATATAATAAATAAATAAATCTTAAAAAAAGAAAAAAAAGAATTTTTTAGGGCTGGTGAGATGGCTCAGTGGGTAAGAGTACCCGACTGCTCTTCCAAAGGTCCAGAGTTCAAATCCCAGCAACCACATGGTGGCTAACAACCATCCGTAAGGAGATCTGGTGCCCTCTTCTGGAGTGTCTGAAGACAGCTACAGTGTACTTACATATAATAAATAAATAAATCTTAAAAAAAAAAAAAAGAATTTTTTAGTTGTATGAAGTAAGAAGTTGATTATTCATATACAAATAGAGGATAGCTTATATTATATTATGTCATGAGTGCCTCTTCTGTAGTAAATTTGGGCTAGAATTTTAGACCTTTCAGTACTCAGCTACATGAATCTGCAGCTTTCCTAACTTAGCTCTCTTGTGTTTAATAAACAAAAGAATTGTTCTTCATAAGGTTTATCAGATAGTGTATATAGGAATATAAGTATATATATATAGTGTAATATATAGTATATAAGGAATTAGGGTGGTGCCTAACACAGGGTCATATCTTTTTTTTTAATTGAGACAGGGTTTCTTGTAGTTATGTAGCCCTGTTTGGTCTACATGATTTTTGTTTGTTTGTTTTTTGTTTCACCAAGACTGGTTTTCCCTGTGTAATCCTAGCATTTTGGAACTGATTTGGTAGACCAGGCTGGCCAGCCTCAAACTCAGAGCTCTGCCTGCCTCTGCCTCCCTAGTACTGGGATTAAAGGCCTGTACCCCAATCTTCTGGCTGGGCTAGAACTCTTATGTGGAGCAGGCTGGCATCAAACTCACAAAGAGCCACCTGTCTCTGTGCCCTGAGTAGTGTAATAAAGGTGTGTGCTGTTGCTACACCCACTCCAGTGAAGTCTGCGCGGCAGGCCCAAAAGCTTCGACATGGTCCTGAGGCAAAAAGTTTCATGGAAACTTAGTCTCCTGGATCCTTGGCATCCCATAGCATGAATGCTCCAGATTTGTCCTTGCGATAGTTGGTGCTATATTATCGGTAATGCTACTCATTCAGACTAAATGCCTTCAGTATTGATATTCAGTGAAAGAAATCAGACATTGCAGTTTACTGGATAAGAGCTAGAAATCTCAGGGCAAGTTCTACAAAGTAAACTTAGAATTATAGCCGAGTCATTCCCATATGCAGGAATTTACAATGGTCTAGGAAGAAGGAGGGTTGTGGTTTAAGGAGGGACTACAGTATTACATTATTCATGAGCAAGAGCAGAACCCCTTGGTACAAGCTGTCACAAGGCTCAGAGGAACAGCATAAATTGTGACTAGGGTGTGAAATCTTCACCTGGCTCCCTAATGGCTGACTTTAGAAAGGGCCACCATTTATCTCAGTTGTAACCACTGCCTGGTTCCTGTCAGTCTTTATGTATGCATTTCTCTGTTTTGTGTCAGATAACTTCAATGTATCTTGGCTGATGTGTCACCTAACTTCTTTGTTTTCTTCTGTAATATAAGTCTGATGCTTGCTTTGAGAAATTACATTCAGATACAACACTCTCTCTGTGTTTGTGCCTGTCACCCCGCCAACTCCTTGTCCACCTGAAGCCCTGGTTACCCGTGAGTTGAGGGGCCCACTGAGTCCAGTCCGTGGCATGCTGCCACACTCAACATGTTTTTTTCTTTAAGTGATGATAATGTATATTGTAGAAGTCATCTCCGTGTACCTCCTACTGTGAGGATGCATCTGTTTTGTTGTCTGGATAGTGCTGTTACAGTTATCATTTGTTGAGGTACTAATAGGGAAAATTTTGGCACCACAGTATATTATGCATTCTTTTCTTTTGAAGATTTGGAAAACAAATTCCATTTAAAGGAGAAAGTGAGAAGGTAGACTCGTCATGAAAGGAGGAACTCTGGAATCAGAATGTACTGCTGTGGATTATTTTAAGTGTTTTACTTAGATTCAATTATTATCTCTAGCTCATATGATTCTTCTAAGCTCCATACTAATATATTCCCCTAATTTGATTGAAATCAATCATCATTAGAAAAAAAAGAACTCTTGGTTTCTCTTATCCTATTCTTTAAGTGAATGAAAAGTACCACATTTTATCCATTTCCAAAGCCCTAAATCTTGTTGCTATTCCATTCTCCCATACTCCAGTAACCTTGTTCTGTTGAGTCTCTGTTATCTCCCTACCACATCCCCACATGCTATTTTCCCCTTTCTACTTTTAATGCCATTATACTTTATACTGCCACACCTGCTGCCCATATTCTTCTAAATCAAAATGATACTTTCTTATTTTTAAAAAAGATTTACATTGTGGGGAATTTCAAGAATATTGAAAGCGAAGACAAATAGATCCCTGAGACTTGGAATATAGTTGAGTGGCAGAGCACTTACTAGCTTCCATGAGGCCCTAGACTCAAGTCCCTTTTCCAGAGGGAAGGAGGAATGAAATCCTAATATAGCCACAACAGTTATTAGGAGTCTGCCATTCTTTCTGTCCTCTACATCTTTATTCACTCCCTATCTGACTTGATTATTTTTACATAGTTTATTGTTTTTGAGGGAAAATGTACTTACATTGCAATGTACAAATATGTTAATAATTGCCAGCATTATTAAATTGATAGTGGCATAGTTCATATTTCTCTTAATATATAAATTAACTCCATCACCCCAGAAAATACTGTTATGGCTTTCTCTCCTCCCCACCCCACCCCTGCTTGTTTCTTAAAATGAAGCTTAGGAGCTGGAGAGATCTCTCAGCAGTTTAGTGCATGTACTGCTCTTGCAGAGCATCTGAGTTTGGTTTCCAGCCTGACACTGAGCAGCTCACAACTACCTAAAACTTCAACTTCAGGGAATCTGACACAGCCTCTTCTGGCCTCTGTGGGTACCTGTGCATGTGACGCATGCATGCATGCGTGAGCAAACATATGCAGATAATGAAAGAAAATAAAAAGGCATCATATAAAAATTGTGTACTCTACTAGTGTTTAAAGAGAAGTTTATAGAAGCTTCAAATAATATAAGCTTTAATCTTGTAATTTTTAATTATGGTTATGTGCATACGTGCACATGAGTGCAGGTACCCTCAGAGGACAGGGCATCTGGTACTGTGGATGAGCAAGGAGCACTCTTAACCTGCAGAGTGACCTCTCCCGTCCTGTGTTTCTGTCAAGTTCATTTGTAAACTTTTTAACCATTTTAAATGTTTCTATTGATAATTAGTTATCAACCTTGACCTGTGTGTTTGAATTGAAGTATAGTTAATCTTCTAAAATGTTTTTGTTTTCCCCTAACCCCACCTTTAGGGATGATAGAAATTTAAGAAATAAAGGCCTGGTAAGTGGTGTGAAGTCACTCAGTAAAGAAGATCTGGATACAGAGATATTAAATTTAACTCTGAACACAGATTTGTGTCATCAGCCTTGTATTTCTAAGCAGCAGTTGAAAGAAGGTAATATTTTTACCAGGAGTAATTGTAAATATGTCTTATGCCCCAATATTTTTGGTAACATTTGAAACTAATAACAAATTTTCATCTTGTAAGTTTAAAATAATAGTAAATTTAGAATACTTGCTTATCACCGGGCGTGGTGGCGCACACCTTTAATCCCAGCATTTGGGAGGCAGAGGCAGGCAGATTTCTGAGTTTGAGGCCAGCCTGGTCTACAAAGTGAGTTCCAGGACAGCCAGGGCTATACAGAGAAACCCTGTCTCGAAAAAACCAAAACAAAACAAAACAAAAAAAAACCAAGAAAACTTGCTTATATGTATTAAATGAATACATATAAGTGGGGGGAGGAGGGTATGAGATGTGGTTTCTCTGTGTAGCCCTGGCTGTCCTAGAACTCGCTCCATAGATTAGGCTGGCCAGGAACTCAAAGAGATCTGCCTGACTCTGCCTCTGCCTTGAGTGTGGGATCAAAGATGTGTACTAGCACTGCTAGGCTGGAAATAGTCTTTGGAAGTGGAACTTTCTAATGCTTTTGTAAAATTAGTTTCATGTTCCTAATCCCCAATTAATACAGAAAAAGCAAATATCATACAACTCTAGTGAAATAGGTCTTTTAAATTTAAACTAATATGAAATATAAGAGCAATGCTGCTTTTTTATTAGAATAATCTATTGCGACTTGATATTTGATGGACTGTTACATTGCATGGCACTAGTTATAAATGTATCCTAACTTTTCCCCTCTGTGGGAAAACTTCCCTGCAGTGCTTGGGAGTGCTAGAGTTCAGTTTCCAGCATTCACCTTTGTCACAACCTTGGAGAATTCTAGCTTCAGGGATCTGTCTGCCTTTTCTGGCTTCTTTGTGGGGAAAGTAATTGTTGAGGATTTTAACATTAGATGTACTTTTATAGTTAATTGTATAAATATTAATGCTTCCTTCCCTTTTGGGGAGTAGTATATCTTTGTTATGATATTCAAAGTGACATTTAGGAGGAATTACAGGATATTTTATTTATTTATTTATTTATTTATTTATTTATTTAGAGTAAACTTTTAGTTTGCTCATTATGGTCATCTTAAACCTTAGCTGGTGTTTGAAGAGAGATAAATCACTTAATATTTGAATTTTGCTATAAGAAAATTTCAATTATTCTTAGATATAAAAGTATAATGTTAATGAAATAGTAACAACTGAACTAAAAAAGATTATTTTGAAAGAAGATAACATGAATTTACATAAGCCAGAAATTTTGATAATTTTAAATTGATTTATTGAAACTGGATTAGTGAATTACTGAAGTAATGAATAATGAATGAATTACTGAAATAATGTAGTGTTTTGGGGAAGAAAACCAATTTTGGTATAACTGCTATGTATTTGAAAGTCGAATGGAAAATAAGGCATTATTGTAGTTTGAAAATAATAAAATTCATCTCAGCACTGAGTAGTAGAGTGGATACAAACTCCCTCCTCTAACCAAGAAACTATTTGTGATCCCTGCTGGAAAAGAGAAAATCAGTTTTCTCCAATGAAGTCTCGCTGGGCATATCAGGGCATATCAACTATAGTCCAGAGGAGTTGGCTAACACAAAATGGACTTTTTTTTTTTCTTCTTCTTATGGACTTTTTGTTTTTATTGTTTCCATTTTGCAGGGTTTTTTGTTGTTGTTGTTGTTGTTGTTTTTGTTTTTGTTTTTTTGTTTTTTTGTCTTACTGGGTTTTTTGTTTTGTTTTGATTTTTTTTTTAATAATAATAAAAAGCAGTACCTTAATGTTAAGAGATGGGCAGTGTAAAACAAGACCACTTGGTGCAAACATACAAAGAAAATAATACAATTGAATTTAGTTAAAGTAACATATTTTCCCCTGATATTTCTGTTTGAGTAAAAAAAAACATTTTAGGGTGTTTGTTTGTCTTGGTAAATAAAACCCCTGAGCGTTGACTGAGGCTGTAGCTCACTGGCTAAGTGCTTGGCTAGCACTAGCATCTCTTCCTTCACGGCTGATCCTAGTCCCACACGAACCTGGCACGGCGGTATACAAGGTTGTAATCCAGCACTGGGCGGTGAAGACGAGGGCCCAGGTCAAGGGCATCCTCAGTGATACAGTAATTTGAAACCTGCTTATACTGCTTGAAGTCTTGCCCCCCCCCCAAAAAAAAAAAAAAAAACAAAACCCAGAGATAACCTCCTCTTTTAGGAGTAACACCTGACACTTTGTTTTAAAGATGTACCACCTGCTAAAGAGACTCCTAAGGAAGGAGCTGCAAATTCTGGACTGTCCATTCTACTTGAGCGGGTTATTTGTGATCTGGAAAAATGTCTTGGGACAGCTTTATCTTCAATATTAGAAACAGAAATGAAAATTGCTTTTGGAAATCTTTGGATGGAGGTACTTATTTAACTATATTAGTTAGGATTTCTTTCTATTATTGTTGATTTGTTATCTTAGAATGATATTTGTGAAAATTAAAAAGCTTTACAGTAATCTATATCTCACATTTTCTCTAAATGTTATAAGTTAGAACATTTTAAACTGATTTTATGTATTTATTTTGTGTTTGTGTATATATGTGCACAAGTGTGTGTATGTGTACAAGCATGTGTTTGTCATGGTGGTCCCGTGGAAGTCAGGACAAGTTGGCAGGAATTGGTTCTCTTTTTCTATCATGTAGGTCCTCTGGATTAAACCCAGGTTGTTGAGCTTGGTGGCAAATGCCTTAATATGCTGAACCATCTTTTGATAATTATATGATAAACATTTTTTAAAGGTTAGAACTAAGCCAGGCAGTGGTGGTGCACACCTTTAATCCCAGCACTCGGGAGGCAGAGGCAGGTGGATTTCTGAGTTGGAGGCCAGCCTGGTCTATAGAGTGAGTTCCAGGACAGCTAGGGCTACACAGAGAAACCCTGTCTCAAAAAAACCAAAACCAACCAACCAAACAAACAAACAAGGTGTATATTTAGGAAAATTAAGGAAGAGGAGGTACTTTACGTGACAAGTGTGTTTTTGTTTTTGTTTTAAATTAATAGTTATTCTTTTTTTAAATTAGCTAATAGTTATTGTGCATATACTATGAATATTTGATACATTGGCTTCCTAGAGCTTAAATTAAATCCTTAGAAGTCTTGCACAAGGACTAGGGATATAGTTCAGTCGGTAGAATGGTTGCCTACTGTGCATGAAGCTACAGGTTTTATTCCCAATAGGTAGAGGTAAGAGGATCAGCGGCTCTAGATCATCTTTGGCTATGTTGGAGATTAGGATACAAGAGACCTTGTTTCCAAATAAAACAAGTAGTCAGTACTTCCCTTACTCAGTTTAATTCGGTCAAAATGTTTGACAAAATATATTTTACAGACTTTTATACCATGTAAATATGAGAGTAAACATGATCATAAGATATTTTGAATTTCTTTAACTTTATATCTTTTTTACATTTAAATGAAACACCAAATTTCGCCAGCATGTTTTTTTTTTTTTTCTTAGTTTAATGTTTGTTTCAAGTTCACATTTGTAGCTAGGAGAAGTGTTACAGCCTATTAATTGTAGTTGAGGTATTTATTCCAGCTACTCAACAAGATTCTAAACTTGCCATTGTGGTATGTTTGCTGCCTAATGATCAAATGCTGATCCAAAAATAATAAAGAATAATAAAAAGGATCTTGGAGCATTAGTATAAATTGGATATTTCATAGAAAAATGGATGATTCAGAAAAAGGCATTGACATCTTCCTGAATTATTTACAAATATCTATATTTATTTATAAATATATCTATCAGTTTTCTATAAGTATGTCTTTGTAAGTGTAGGAAATGATAATACTGTTTGATTTTCCCCCCTCTGATAGTATGAAGTATTTAGATTATTTTGATTACGGAAAGGACCATATAGAAAAGTAGATTGAAAGGCTGAGTGGTTACTAAGTGGCACTTGTTGTTCTTGTATAGAACCCAGTCAGGTCCTAGCATTCACATGGCCACCTACAACTTAACTCCAATTCCAGGGACTCTGATGTTTTCTTCTGGCCTCTGAGGGGACCAGGGACACACATGGTACACAAACATGCAGAAAAACTCATACACATTTTAAAAAGCACTAATTTTTTTAAAAAGCAGGTTGAGGTACTATGCTTCTTCACTAATTAGAGTTTGCTTTCTTTGTGTACTAAAAAGTTATGAAACTAAAGGTTACTAATATGAATTCTATAAAATCAGTCTGTGATAGACTTACAGTTTAAAATTGTGATTAGCACTTCTTACTTTAAAAATAGTCTGACTAGCTCTATTTCTATTAGGGATATGTATAGAAGTTCCTACATTGGCATGTTTACATAATAGGTAAAACAAATCAGTAGATAATGATTTTGAAATACTTTCTAGGTGCTGTATTTGAAACCACCATGGACTCTAATAAATCTATTACAGTGCTTTAAAAAACATTGGCTGGCTGTATTTGGATTAGTTATGGAAAATAACTTGCTTGTAACTGTTGAGAGCCTATATGAAAATCTCTGTAAAGGTATGAGTCTTTCATTTTCTTTCACAGTCGTTAAAGTATTAAGTGAATCTAGTGTGGTGGCACATGCTTATAATCCAAGCATTTGGGAGGTGGGGGCGAGAGGATGAGAAGTTAAGGTAAACTTCTATTACATAGTGAGTGCAAGGGCAGCCTGACTATATTGAATTCTTTCTTAAAAAACAAACAAACAAATCAACCAAAAATGGGCTGCAAAGATGGTTCAGTAGGTAAAGTACTTGCTATATAAGCGTAATGACTGCTGTTCAGATCTCCAGAGCCTAGAAAAGGCTGGGTGTGGCAGTGTACTCTAATCTAGTGCTTGGGAGAATTCAATATATAGTTTAGGATGACCTTGAGCCCATATTTTTCCAGCTTCCCCTTCGTGTGCTAAGATTACAGGTGTGTACCACCATTTCCAGCTTTTAAATTGATTTTAAATTAAAAAAAAATAATGATGAATAATGTTGTTTACTGTCTTTGAATAGCAGTGCCCATAGTTCTTCCATTGTACATGGGTATGACTTCAATATACCAAGCTTAATTAATGTCCTTATAGCAATTCATGGAGAAGTGTTTAAAAATGACTGGTTAACTTTTGACTTTGTTTCTATATGAATTTTTTGGTTTTATTATATATGTATAGAATTTATTCTTATTTTTCTTTCCTTCAGAATTTTAACAAACACTATTTTTCTCTTAGTTTTTTTGAGACAGCTTCTAGTGTCTCGAATGCCAGATTTGAGGCTTACCAAATAGCTCAGCCAAGTAGCTGAGGCTGGCTGTAATCTCTTTAGCCTCTCAGGTGCTGAGATTTTCAGTATGCCAGTGTAACTATCAATAAAGCCTTTTTGTAAGTGGAAATTGAATTGATTCAGGATATAAGGCCTATTAAACACAGACTACCTTGGAAAAGCACTCTTTAAAGAAGCTATAACAGTTAGGTCTTCCTTAGATTTATGCAGTTCATCAGCTCTACAGCCTGTTCCATATAGAGCATCTTTCATTTTTTTCCCCAGAGAAATTTAAACTAGCCATTGACTTTTAAAAGAACTTACTGTTCTTATCAGAAAAATTGCTGATTTGGTGTGGGAGTTGAGAGTATGGATAAAGTGAAGAGTCTTGGCTGTAATCATCCTAGTAAGTTAGAATTGTTTTTGTTTTTTAAAGATTTATTTATTTTATGTATGTGAGTACACTGTAGTTGTACAGATGGTTGTGAGCCTTCATGTTGTTGGGAATTGAATTTAGGACCTCTGCTCACTCTGGTCGACCCTGCTCTTTCAGTCCCTGCTCGCTCTGGCCCAGATTTATTTATTATTATAAATAAGTATACTGTAGCTGACTTCAGATGTACCAGAAGAGGGCATCAGATCTCATTACAGATAGTTGTGAGTCACCATGTGATTGCTGGGATTTGAACTCAGGACCTTCAGAAGAGCAGTCAGTGCTCTTATCTGTGGAGCCATCTCACTAGCCCCTAGAATTGTTAAATATTGCTGGGTGTGGTAGCACATGACTTTAATCCTAGTACTTGATTACAAGGCTATTACAAGTGTGGTCTATATAGCAAGTTGCAGGCCAGCCTCGTTACATGTGAGACCCTGTCTCAAAATATAAAATAAGTATAAAGTAAAAAGAATTACTGAGTAATTATTAAAATGTCTTTTTAAAAAGGACTTTATTATTTTTATTTTATATGGATATTTTGCCTGGTCATTCTGTACATAAGCATAGATGCCAGAAGAGGGCACCAGATCCCCTGGAACTGGAGTTAGGGTTGCTGACCACAACATGGGTGCTGAGAATCGAATTCACATCTTCCACAAGGTTCTCTTAACAGCTGAACCATCTCTCCAGCCTTTAAAATTATTTTAAAATTCTACTTGACTCTTCAGAATCTCATAAACAGATTCTTATATGTGATACACAAGGATGCTTTATTCATTTTTAACTCACTTTGCCAAGGAAAGTCATGTTCATATGTAAATGTAATAGTTTCTAGAGGTGAGGGAATAGGTCAAATAGTGAAGCGCTTCCACATACTCATAAGGCGCAGAGTTCAGTCCTCAGAACTCCTGTAAGAAAGCTACGTGCAGTAGTGTGTATTTGTATAGAAGGACAGGAGAGGGGACAGGCGGATCTATGGGGATTGCTGGCTAGCTAGCCTAACCTAATTAGAGGAGCCCCAGGCCAGTGAGGGATCTGATTTAAAAGCACCTGTGAGGAAAACACCTGAGGTTGGTGTGTTTGTGTCTCTGTGCGTGTGTCTTGTCTGTCTGTGAAAACAGCCTTCAAATCTATGAATATTAAAACAGAAACAAACCAAACATTAACACATGAAGATTTTGCCTTTGGAAGCAACTACCTATCATTATGCTTCAATGATGAAAAGTATATCTTTTCTCTCATTTGTTTTGTGATATTAAATTTTACTTTATTTTGTTTTCAAATGTTTTTTGTTTGTTTGAGACAGTTTTTCACTATGTAGGCAAGTCTGGCCTTGAACTTGTAGCAATTTCCCTGCCTCTAAATCTTGAGTACTGAAATTATAGGCATGCACCTCCATGTCTGGCTTTTTTTTTTTTTTAATAACTTTAGACCTTTGAAATGATTGTCCCCAATAACTTGGTAATTTAGTGGAAATGTTTGAGCCTAATGAGAGAAAGCTATTATGGTAGGTTATCTTACTCTACAGGAGGAAAATTCTATTTTCTTTTGTTTATTATTGTTGTCCAAAGTTTTTGTTTATTAGCCGAACTTTTATGTACAAAGAGATAACATACTATTTTCAATAAATCTTGTTTTATATATGATAGAATTTCAAGTTGCTTGCCTCTTAACATGTGACACTCACTTTTCTGTTATTACATATAGTCATCTGGATGTGAGATACACATATAGTCATCTGGATGTGAGACAGTTTCATCTTTGAAAACGCTGTGCTTGGGTTTTTTGTTTAGTGATTAATCCTTTTTACTGAAGACTAGGATATTCTACTTTTCTTTACTTTGAAGTTGACTGTGTTCAGGGAACTAGAATCTGAATACAGAATACCAGAGTCAGTATGAACACTTTGTCTACGAATGTGTTCAATTGTTGCTTCCTATACCAGAGAGACATGGTTTTGTAAATGTCTTTGATTAAATTGTAAAATTAATACTTGATTAGTGTTTCAAGGAATTGTTGTATACCTGTTCTTTCATATTTTCCTTAATTTTTCTCTTACTAGCAAACAAGGCAGTGGATTTTACAACAGTGAAATTCTTGCTTCAGGATTCTAAAAGTTTGTTACATGCCTTCAGTACAAGGTCAAATTATGATGGAATTCTTCCCCAGACCTTTGCTCAAGTAAACAAACTACTGCAAGTACTCGCAGAGGTGAGATACCCATAGATCGTTACTTAGAGTAGCTCATCACAAACACTCCAAACATGAATTTAGTGGCCAAATATAAAAGGATTCTGTTACTTTTACTTATTCTAGTATTCTAAAGGCATTAAGTAAATACCAAGTACATTGAAATATAGGCACGTTTTATCACAGGTTATGGAACATATACCTTCTATAGAAGTTGTATCACAATAGTTGTTGAAGTATTTATTTACTTATTTATTTATTTAATTTATTCTTTTGAGGTAGAATTTGTGTAGATAATCCACCTAGTCTCAAATGCATGCCTCATTCTCTTTAGGACTTTATACTAGAGAGATTATGGATATACACCACTATACACTTTAGATTTTTTTTTTTCTTGTTGAATTTTTTATTTCCTTTGTGGACAAGAGAGAGTTGTGCACACAAAGAAGAGGGGCTGGAGAGATGTTGCTCTTGCAGAAGATGTAGGTTCAGTTCTCAGCATTCATATGGTGGCTTAAAACCATCTTTAAATTTAATTCCAGGGGTTTTGACACCATCTTCTGACCCCTTCAGGTGCCAGGGGCATGCCCCTGGTACACATACATGCAAGTAGCCAAATACTCATACACATAAAATAATTTAAAAGAACAAAAAAGTAAGTTTTTTAGATTTTTTTTTTGAGACAGGATTTCATGTGGCCCAGGCTAGCCTCAGATTTGCTATGTAGCCAAGGATAGATAATCTTTTGTTTGTTTGTTTTTGTTTTTTGTTTTTTTTCGAGACAGGGTTTCTCTGTGTCCCTGGCTGTCCTGGCACTCACTTTGTAGACCAGGCTGGCCTGGAACTCAGAAATCCGCCTGCCTCTGCCTCCCGAGTGCTGGGACTAAAGGCGTGCTCCACCATTGCCCTGCATAAGGATAGATAACCTTAAGTTCCTGATCCTCCTGCCTTTATCTCCTGAATAATGGATTATGACTGAGAACTATCATTCTTGTTTGTGCAGTGCTGGTTATCTAATCCCGAGTATCAATCAACTGAGGTACATCCTGAACCCTAAAGTATATTTTACTGAGAATTGTTTGTATAATTCATTTAGATTTGATACATGCCTTTTTTAAAAAAAGGGTCATTTGTTTTATGTATATAAGTACACTATAGCTGTCCTCAGATACAGCAGAAGAGGGCATTGGATGCCATTATAAGTGGTTGTGAACCACCATGTGGTTGCTAGGAATTGAACTGAGGACTCCTAGAAGAGCAGTCAGTGCTCTTAACCACTGAGCCATCTCTCCAGCTCTTTATACATGCCTTAAATATTTATTTATGTCTCTAACTTAAACAATAAATACATTGTTTCCAAAATACAATATCTTAATTGAACTTGAAAAATACTAGGTGTAATTAGTTTTGACTAATTAGGTATCCGGATTTATCAAGACTGTTCACCATCTATGTGCTTCTGAGAAACCTAAGATGAAACAGTGAATTCGCACCATTTTTAGCTATCTATCTAAGAGGGTGGAGGTAGAAAAGGATGAAAACATCCATGTCTTATTAGCTTTCCAGCCACCAAAAAAATGTGATGAACCACATGTTAGAGTAATTCAAATCAGTTTTGTTGATTAAGTTTAGATTTTACATGTTAAGGATCCTGACCTGTGGGGTTTTGTTGCTGTTTCTTTTTTTTTTTGCCTCTAGTACTTTAAATTCTTTGAATCTTTAAACTGCCCCTACTTGTAAATAAGTACAATAATAATTCTTAACTTAGAATTTCCATAAGAATGAGCTAAGTTACTAAAGAACTTAGTACCTAGCAAACAGTGCTATGTAAGTGTTTATTTAAAAAAAAAAAAAGAAAGCCCCGCTTGGATGACTCCGCTTGCATGACTTCGTGTATAGTCTTGATTTAAGAGCCAGAGCAAAGGAGAAATAGGTAAATGCTTAACTCTAAATGTTTATGGTAATTAAAACATTATCTGAGTTATAGGTATAGCTCAGTGGGAGAGCTTGCTTATCATGGACAGAGCCCTGAGTTCCATCCCAGCACTGCCACAAACATTAATTTCAGGAAAAAAATGTAGGTCCATTATGTATGCTTATTAAGTTCATAATTTAATATAATCAGGCAAAATGATATCATCTCTTTTTGCTTTCTGTCCCACAAAATAGAGAATGGTAAAACCTGTGCACCTGGTGTGGGGTTATAACCTCCTTTATATATTACTGAGGATCAAAGCTTTCTATTTCTTAATTTCCTCCACTTAAAAATCTAAATTGCTTCTGTTGCATAGGGTTTTGGTTTCTAGTACTGGATATTCATGAGAATTTGGTGAGCTAATATAAAACCTTTAAAGGTCTATATACAGCATATTTGCATAAATAGTAAGTTACTATTTATTGTGTTTAAATATTTTATTTAAAACATAAAAGTAGTAAGACATGAAGTTGAGTTACTGATTAGTTTTGAACTCATCCTTTTATTAACGTGGAAACTTAACCCTAGAGAAATGAAGTATTGTTTTGTGTTGGGCAACTCTGCCAAGGCATTGGAGTCAACCTTAAAGTGTGGTTAATATATCCAGTGAGACTCTGTGGAGAAGACTAATTTTGCCTTTATATGAAGGTATCAATTGCAAATAGCTTCCTGGTTAGGCATGAGAGCCCCTGTCCACTTGACCCTCCTAGTCCTCGGACCCCATCTGTCTTGAACCTGTACAGGCCTTGTGTGTGCTACCAATGTCTCTGAATTCATGTGCTTCAGTCTTGTGTCTGCAAGACAGTTTCTTTGGGATAACATATCAACTGTGGCCCTTAAAGTTATCCCATCTCCTATTCCACATAGATCCTTAAGCCTTGAGGGGAGGGCTTTGATGACAAAATCCCATTTAGGACTGAGTACTCCAAAGTGTCTCACTCTCTGTACATTGTCCAGTTGTGGGTCTCTGTTATTTCCTGTCTAGTGCAAGAAGAAGCCTCTCTGATAAGGGCTGAGCAAGGCACTGAACTATGGGTACAGCAGTATGTCATTAAGCATCACTTTATTGCTGTTGTTCTTTTAGTAGAATATAGTACTAGGTATTCCCTAGGCCCATGACCTATCTAGTCTCAGGTTCTCGACCACTTTAGTAGTATCAGAGAAGGTTCCATTTTAAGAGTGAGCTTTAAATCCAATCAGAAAGTCGTTGGTTATTCCATAACATGTGTGTCCCCATCATGCCAGTACATTGTAGCTGGGAAATGCTGATTTCCTTTCTCTTCTGCTAGCATGCAGTGTACCTTCCAGTCCCATGAGCACTGGTCACTTGTAGCAAAGGCTCTAGGTAGGCACCAGCTCTACTTCTCAGTGGTCTATGGTATCTGTGAATGTTGTCTTCAGCAATAGGGTTTCCATGGGGCTCCTTTGACCAACAGTCAAACAAGATGGAACCCATTCCTGGCATTGGAGATTTTACATTGTGGCGTAAGATGTGGTATTGTCTCCCCGATTCCTTGGTGACTCCCTTTAGATTCCTGTCATCTATGCATATGTTTGAGGAAGCTTCTGTAGAAGTAGCTTTCTATATGGATTCAAATGGCTCTTAGTGTTAGGAGGCCCTCTCCAGATTCCCTTCTTTATCCTTTTCTTCCATCCTCCCTACTTAGTTATCCTATTTTATGTCATTCTCTCCATAACAATATATATAGTAAACAGTATTCGTAATTGACAGTCACATGTTAGGTAAGAAAGGTTACTATGGCAAGTAGGTCGAGCAGTATTTGATTTAAATAGAAAAGGAAAATATTTTTTCTAAGTCTAATAGTTTTATAGGAATATTCTGTATATATGAAAGAAAGAAAAATAAAACAGTAGCCAGTATGTCTGGAAAGCTGGTATCTCTGTTTCCTCAGTTGCTAGTGAAGGATTGGTATGCATTTTATGTAATTCTTATGTCATAGGTCAAGACAAAACTGAAGCCAAATTCTTCAGAAAGCACAGGGAGTAAAAAGCAGGAAGACACTTCTTTGATGAAGCTTCATAACCAAGATGTCAACGTTTTCCTGGATTCTAATCTTCCCCAGCTCACCAGGCATCAGGAAATCTGGTCTGTCCTGGAGAGTGTTTGGATGTCAATCTATCAGAACAGGTATTAAATTCCCAAGACATTGAGCTCTGCCATTACAAGTTTGCTTTTTATACGGTTTCTGTTCCTATTTTCACTGAAGTTAGTGTTTGGGTTATGCGTTTATTGTGCTAGATTGTTAAACTAAGGGCCTTTTGTCAAATTGCTATGTTAGAAATGTAAAGTTTCTCAATCTAAACACTATTCTTAGAAATTTGGATTCAGTAGGAGAAAGGTAAATCTGAGAGTCCATTAAAGAATTCCAAAATCTCCAGGTGATTCTGATGTAATGAAGATGAGAGCATTGCTTGCATAGGTCACAGCCAGTGAGTTCCTCGCTTAGATTCAGTCAACAGTTCAGAAAGTTGCAAATCTTTACTTAAACTGGAAATAACTTGAGAAAAGTTCCTTGGGTTATAGAAAATTCATATAAGAGTTTTAAAGGTGAATAAATACTGTTGTTTAAAAGGCTAAATACTATTACCTTAGTATGTAAACATAAATCACTGAATTTAGAATTCTGAAATGAAGAAATATAGAAACCATTCTTGGGTAGATTTAATTTTATATTTATGTCTGTGTGGGTGTGGCAGTGTCATAGTGTGGAGGTCAGAGGACAATTTGCAGAAATGGGTTCTTTCCCTTTACTGTGTGATTTCCAGTGATCAAACTTGGGTCATCAGGCTGAGCAGCAAGTCTCTTTACCTGTTAAGCCACCTTGCTACCTTCCTCTTTTTTCTCCCAGTGTTTGGCACCAGTTGTGTTTTAGGTAGGTGTTCTGACACTGGGCTACATTCCCTTTGAGTAGTTTGTCAAATACGATGCTGTTAGAATAGCTTACATAACTTACAACCACTGATTTTAGAATATATAAACACTTAATACTTTTCCTCAAGCCCATTATCTTTATATAATTAATTTACCAGGTAGTATGACTTTGGCTCAAGATCCAGTGTAACTATTATTTTGGATTAAGATCATCTATTTGTTTTTAAAAGCACCTGAGTATA